>NW_026138076.1:11770000-13075833 GCF_025592945.1 Manacus candei
TCTCATTTGTGAAGTCATAGAGTGGAGAATTGTGAAGTCATAGGTGGAGAATTTATACTTCTTTCCTTCTTGTTTCTACGTTTGGTGTTGACAACCAAGAGGGGCATGGCATGGGTTCCATATGCTCCTGCTCGCTTTATTCATTGTTGTTTTTTTGCACTGATTCTTCTCCTCTTTCACGTAGTCTCTTTGGTACCTGCCTCCCTAACAAAGGTTAGCCATGCTGCATCATGAATGGCATTGCAATTTTCTGAAAAAGCACCACCAGAAAAATCTTCAGAGTGCAGTGTGGAACATAAGATGTCATTTTGCCACAGTCTAGGGTTAAATATCAGAGATCTGTTATACCACATCTAAAGAGGTTCAGGGCATCAGAATGATCTTTATAATGAACAAAGTACTGCTTAAACTAATTCAAAGAAACAATAAAGTGACAGCATCTTACAACTCTGCTTTTGCAAAGCCTACAAGCCTGGATTTTGTCCTGAGGCTTTCAAGCTCAGTTACTGAAACACAAAGAATCACTTGCTCATCTCTTTCCAGACATTATTTGTAGACAGCAATTTTCACTTTATTTCAAGAATGAAAATATTCTTTGAAATGTATAGATGATCTGTATTTGAAGTTATCGAGGAGCACTTTTATACTATTGTAATAGGAACATTATTACGTCTTTATGAAATATGGAAATCACTCATAACTGCTGTGAATATTTTATGGTCTTTGAAGAAGAAAACTTTCTGCAATATCCTTTTTCTTTATTTCTATACTTTCACTCTTCAGCAGGCCAAGACCAAATAGAGGATAACCTATTGCTGTTGGAAGACTAGGTCTACATCCATACTAGCACGTAATTTAGCAAAACTGAAGAAGATCACTAGATTGGAGCACCTGGGTTTGGAAGACTAGCAGCCAATCTGTATGTTGTTTCGGGACTTTACCATGGATTAGATTTAATTGGGTTCTCTAAGCCAAGTATCCTCTCCATACACATAGTATGATGCTGACGAGTCACTAGTTCAACATTTTATGTAGTCCCTTGGGGATCATATTTGGTATATGCCTGCTGCGGAGCTAAGATTTAGTTTCCTCAAAAAGGAACCTAACCAGAAGGTGCAAAACCATTCTGTTTATACAGCCAGTGCACAGTAACTGAGGATGCTAAACCTGGAGAAGTTCTCTGAAATGAAATGATAATGTAGATGCAGCTAATTTTGACTGCACAGTACAATTTTACTGGCATTTGAAAAGACACAACAGATCTGGTAGTCCTATCAATACCAGATATTTAAAATACATGAAAAACAAGACTCAAAAAAGAGATAGCATTAAAATATGCTGATAAGCAAGTATAGAACTGCCTTACACAAATCAGAATCCCTATATGAGGTCTGAAAATACTATTTGTCTTCCTCAGGGGCATGGCAAAAGGAATATACAGAATCATTGATCATTGACTACCAGCAACAAGCAATGCATATTGTATATTTTATGTTATTGATTATTTCCTATTGGAGCTCCAACTATATAAAAATATCAGGTTTTGTTTGGGGATTTTTTTTTCTGATTTTGAAATCAGGTAGGGATATCTACTTGTTTGGATTAAATCAGAAGAACAGATTTACAAAGATAATTTAAGAAAAGTTGAAGAAAAAGCAAGTGAGGACTGTGATCTTAATATTCATAAACAACTTTGAAGCCTATGAATGGATTGTAAGGAACATTAAGCAGCCAGGTTTTGACATGCTGTCTTAATGTACTGATCTTGTTTTACAGTAAAAGACTTGACAAATGCTAGGGGGAAATTGTCTTCTCAACCACTATTACACAGTTACTGCATTTTGTAGAATTATAAGACATTCAAAGGACACAGGTTTCTATCTAATCTGTAGCTGAGAGAGACAAAATTCCCTAAGCTTCTGAGGATACAATACTCATCTAAGTTGGCAATGAGGACTATGCTTGTGAATGCACTATCACAATCTCTGACAAAAAAATTAATTTTATTGAGAGTTTTGCTGTGGGATTTTGAAGAGGAATCTCTAATAGCTATATTAATTTTTGCCATTAGAGGGAGCTGATTTATGACGCATTGAGAGTATATGAATGTGTTAAAAAGGATATAATATTTAAGAGTAGCCCAAAGTACCTTCTTTACAGCTCTTTATAGTATTATTAACTTTGATCAAAAATGTTAATGGCATTGTTAGAATTAGCATTACAATTAATTTCAAAGTTGCCAAATTTCTTTAGCTTCTCAGAAAGGGTGATTTTTGAAAACACACAAAATTTTTTTAGATGAAAGAACTTAAGAGAGCAAAAGAGCCCTTAAAGGCAGAACAAATGGAAATTTTCAAATAAAAGTATATGCACAGCAAACACCAAGGCAGACCAAACCATATTTCAAACTCATGACATATGAGATACAAAATACTGATACTCAGCAGCAGTCATGACTGCCTTCAATTTTGAAAAAGTCTTAGCAAAGGAGATGGCCAGCTTAATAAGTTTACCTTGCCTGATCCCCTGCCTACCATGGGAAATTTAAATAATTAAATGAAGAGATTAAAGATATTGTTGTCTAAGTCTGTGTAAAACAGAATTTTAATAAATATGTAAGAATCTTTGATTTCTGCATATAACAAAGAATTAAAAAACTTTGAAAATTAAAACATCAGGTTCTGTATATGGTAGCTATTATCCCAAAACTAAAATCACAAACAAGCCAAGTTAATCGGAGATCTCGCAAATACCGTATTAGTGATAAGAAGTTATCATAGATAATGGTCACTCATGATTAGAGGATTTTTTTTCATTCTATTTGTTGAATAAAAAATGGATGGAGTTATTGTTACTGAGGTCTATTAAGAACTCTATTCGATTCCCTAGGTATTAAGTCATACTTGAACTCTAATATATTGAATGCAAAAATGGAAAAAAAAAGCAAAAAAGGAAGCTCAGTATTTTTATTTATTTTTATATATCATTAATATTTTTTATAAATACTATTTATAGTATATACTATATATATGTGGACTATATAAATATGAAATATGTATGCTCAATTATTTTTATATATCAATTTTACGTATGTAGTGTATATTTAGGTGTGTATATGTATACAGATACGTACATACATTAATTTACATATATACTATATATATTCCTGGCAAGAAATAGGAAGGAAACAATACACATAGAGCTGGAATGGGAAGCTGTGTTCCTCTCTGTTGGATCTACTTAAAAAGGATTTGAAAATTTGCAAATTTAAAACAGAGAAAACAAAAATAGAAAAATTTAAAGGATAAGGAAAAGGAGGTTAAAGCAAGGTTTTAAGAATGAAAAACAAAGTGTAATAGAAAGGAAAATTTTAAAACACTTTGTTCTGATTTTGGCTGAGGTAGAGTTAATTTTCTTTACCATAGCTAGTATGGGGCTGAGTTTTGGATTTGTGCCGAACACAGTGATGGTAATGTAGAGATGTTTTTGTTATTGCTGAGCAGTGCTTACACAGAGTCAAGGCCTTTTCTGGTTTTCACACTGCCATGCTGGCAAGGAGTCTGGATGTGCATGGGAAGTGCACCCGGACAACCAGAACAGGTGACCCCAACTGATCAAAGGGATATTCCATACCATATGACATCCTGCTCAGTATATAAAGTGGGGGGAAGGAGAAGGAAGTGGGGCACGTTTGCAGTGATGGCATTTGTCTTCCCAAGTAACCATTACGTGTGATGGGGCCCTGCTCTCCTGAGGATGGCTGAACACCTGCCTGCCCATGGGAAGCAGTGAATTAGTTCCTTGTTTTGCTTTGTTTGCACACATGACTTTTACTTTCCCTATTAAACTGTCTTTATCTCAACCCAAGAGTTTTCTCGCTTTTACCCTTCCAATTCTCTCCCTGATCCTGCTGGCAAGGGATTGAGCGAGCAACTGTGTGGTACTTGGTCAATGGCTGGGGTTAAACCATGATACACTTACAAAGAAATTTAAGGCAATGAAAAAATTATAATTCCAAAGAAACAAAGTGATTAAGAAGCATCTTGAAAGAAAAGAGATTGACACTTCTGGATTCCATCATGATGAGCTTAATGAAGCACCCGACTGTGGTATGGAAAAGAATCAGTTTACACTTACAAAAGGAGAGAGAAATCTAGCAAATTTTGAGAGACTGAACGGAATGAAGGAACTTTGAAAATGAGAACCCTGTAAAAAAGGAGAGAAGGAAAAGCAAACAAAGAAGAAGATGGAAAACTGTCGGTAACCTGTGCCTATGTGAGACAGTAAACCTGTAGTGGTGAATAGCAGAAACAGGGAGCAAAGGCCAAAAATACAAGGGAGTAATGCTGAGGGAATAGCTGAATTTTGATATACTGCTGAAATATCAAAGTAACTGGAAAATCATTTGACTTGACATTACTCTTCAATAGCAGATTAAGCCTATAAATGAAAGTATATGTCATACAGTATAATCTATACATAAAATTGCTAATATAAATGCATACTATTGTGAAAATAAATTTCCCTAAATATATAAATTAATAAATATAAATATATACAAATAATAAATACACAAACAAATACCTATATAAGTACAGTGAACTAGGATGTACTGTAGTTTTGACAGCTGTTTCCGCAAGTCTTTTTCATTTTCAGAAAAAGGAACCTCAGGAAAATTACTATCTCATTCCAATTTCTATTTCTATAATGTTTACAGTACATCTACTATTGGTGCTAAATTATTCATTTAAGGATCATGAAAAGTTTCATGGCTGTAGAGTAATTTAACACCTTTTAAATGTTTACCCACAGAAACCTGGTAGTGTGCACCCAGATGGATTCACTGTCTGTGAGGAGTTTTCATGTTAATAACATCATTTACAGAGCACCTGCACTCTCCACGTGTTCATACCCGAGAGCACCCAGGCTCTTAAGATCTCTTTCCCACTCCAGAGTAATAACTGTGGATGTCTCCAGATGTTGCAGCAGCAGATTTGTTCATTACAATGACCAGTTGGAAACAGAAATTCTAGTTTGGGGTTGAGGGGTGAAATTTACTTCATCATTTGTTCTCCTTCTGCATGTACTGAAACCCTGAAACACTCAAGTTTGTGGGATGAGGGTGAAGGAACAGCCAATAGCTATTCCTTTAAATGGGTGAGGTAGGTCGTCAAGCTGAGATCAGGATCCCTGAATTTTCCTGGCAACCAGTAGTTGCTCTTTCCACACAGAGACTTCACTGAAGTAGGGCCCATCTGGAAGACTGAATGGGTGCGAAAGAGAGGCAAGAAAAGGAGGTAAAAAGGTGCATGATAGAGAATAGGAAACTAGTAAGACATCTGATGTGGATAGGAAAACATACTAGAAAATACAACATGGAGTTATAAGGAACTACGGTGAACAGGAAAAGCACATTCCTTAAAGTATATAGAAGTAACTACAACAATTAAAAATCCCATGTAATTTTATTTACTAATACTAAACCCAAATCTGATTCTCTATTAGCATGTGAAACTGAGATTTTTTTTTCTAGTCTTCAGGAACTCATTGAGTATTATGCACACTGAATGAATATGAATGAGTGACTGGAGGGCAAACCTCACCTTTTCTGAACCTGTCTTATCTACGAGTCATATAGATAATTTAGAAGTTTGCATCTACCTCAAAAATCACGTAATTGCAAAACTTTTCAGAAGAATTTCCCCATGAATAGTCTTATATTTTTAAGCCTCCCTGTAACATCTCCAGTTTTAGTAAGAAATTATTTACATTTCTGAAATAGAAAAAATGTTTTGCAAGTATTAGTCTTCAGGCAGCCATTTTCAGATTTGTAAATTTAAGTTGGGATAGTGATGAAGCCGACTCTTCGCTAGAGGTTTCTCAGAGAAGGCTCGGCCACGCAGTCCTCCTTCAGCAGGAGGAGAGAGCAGCCAAGTTTCTTCTCTGGATTCCAGGGCAAAAAGACCTTTATTTGAAGTTCCCGTGGCTTATATGGGTTTGGGGGGAGGGCTAGAAGGAGGAACGTGATTGGGCCAAGGTCTGGGGGAAAGGGAGTGGCTTGAGGGCTCTACTGACCAATGAGGGATACAGGAGGACCAAGGTCCCGTCACAGGCTCAGGATTGGGGGAACAGCCAATCCTGTTCGAGCAGAGGCAGGGCTGTGTTTGGGGAGGGGAGACAACATGGCTTCTCATGGGAGGGGGCTGCGCGGATGGGGGAAGGTACATGACTCAGGGGAAAGCCCGTACAATAAAAACGCAAGTAGTTGTTGTTTTTCTGCTGTACTTGATCCCAGGCTGTCACTGTGATGGACTCGTTTCTAGAGCTCTTCTTTCCAGGTTTCGTAATCCTGGTGTTCACCCACAGTTATTTACATTTCTGAAACAGAAAAAAGGTTTTGCAAGTTTTAGCTTTCAAGCAGCCATGTTCAGATTTGTAAATTTAAGTTGGGATAGTGTGGGAGGAAAGCTTAATATGGCACAAATTGTATATGTTCACCACATTTAAATATTTGCTGTTCTTTTCACATCAATAGAAACAACAACTAACTCATTATATGTGCTGTGCAACTTAGTAGGACAGGTTCAGGGAAGTTAAGAGACATGATGGATTTAACAAAACAAGTAGTGGCAGAAAAACACACGAAAATAATGTCACAAGCCATTTCTACATGTAGCCCATGATCATGTCACCAACAGTAGCTAGTTGTAAATAGATACAAATTAATAAAAATAGGACTAGAATAAGAACAACATCCTTCCCTTTTATACTATAGCTGCACAATTGCTTACAAGTCATCAGGGAAGAGACCATCTCAAAAGCCTACCTTGTATAGATAACTTTTACTTTTTAGCCTGGCAGGGATGGTGAGACCTTAAGTTATATAGGTCTCCAGATCTGCCTTAAAACTCTTGTTTGTGTCCTTCATACCATCTTTCAATTTTTAGTTACAAAAAAGACTTTGAAAGGAAAGTTACAAAGTTACAAGCCCCTTATAGTAACTGCCATTTCATCCCTCTGTTCATTATTGGATTAATTCCATATCTTCCTGATGATTCATCAGGATATATTAGGATTTATTCTAATTGTTTATTGCATCAATAAGTTTCATAATCTGTTCTACAGTCACTTCAATTTCAGATAAATCTTTCGACAACTCTCATAAAAAAGTAGGTTTCAGCGTCGGAATTTTCCTAGCTTTTGCTACTATGAGCAAATTACAACTGTAGAGAATAAGAGAAATTTATGCAGTCACACGGGATGTTATCAGATAACTTAGTTCCATTTGAGATGGTCACCACAGATATCACATGAAAATGCAGATCAAATGAAGCCGTGCTCATCTCAATGGAAAGTAAAACTCCTCAGCTTAAGCCAAGGTTCAGTGGTCCTGAGGGCAATGTAATTGAAACACTTGCAAGAATGTACTCTTTTTATTCTGTAATGAAAAAGTATTTTTTGAGAGTTCCCATTAAGAAGTAAATTTCAGCTCTTAAGCCAGATATTTTTATCTAATTATTTGTTTTCTATTTCCTTTACCAATCTTATTTCAATATTACATGCATGTTTTACAACAACATGCAGTTGTCTTTATCTTACTCTGTGTCTCTACTTCAGCCAAAGAGCTGGTCATAATGCTGAGTCTCGCTGCATACTGGTTATCCTCTCTCTCCATCTCAAAATCACTTTCAAAAGTGCCATTTTTCTTGGTTGAAATCCCTTGGATTACACCTTACTGCTGACCCTGTGGATTTATCTTTGATGCTGATGTATTTCAAATACTCTCAGAACCTAGGTGCTACAAATTTACTTTCTCTAGCTCTATTTTCAATTCTTTTAAATTAGAAAAAAAACCACAATCATGTTTCTGAGGACATGGCATTTCTTTCAGAATATCTTGTAGCTCTACTCTGTTGATGTTGTCTTCTTTTTGATTTAGTGTCTTATTCTTCCCTTCCCACTTTTCCAATTGGAAAGGCAATAGCTTCCTCTTTGATGAGGTCAGAATATGGTCATCCCTTTACTCATAATTTGCATCTCTTGAAAGTCTTTCAACCTAAAGGTTTCTGTTTAGGGAAATCTCCCATTTTCTGCCGGTCCTGTGCTCACAGCCCTCTCCTACCTTCGAATGCTGACAGCTGGTAGCATCTCTGGAGCCTCCTTCTCACATCTGCCTCTGGTTGGGACTTCACCTCAGCTACCACTTCTGCTCTTAGGCCATGAGGTTGTTTACCACACATGGGAGAACTGTTAGGTGGTAATTCAAGTAGGAGCAAAGATTGTGCGATGTGCTGGGATTGAGGCTTGTATTAATGACTTGAAAATTAAGTGAAAATATCAGCACTTCTTGGAATACCATGAGACTCAGTATGTTAACTTTTACTTTTTTTCCCCATTAGAATTATTTTTCTCATATCATAACCATTTTGTAATCAATTTTTAATTGTTATCAAATTTTTACTTTTATTCATTTTTAATATGGGACATAATTATCCTTTCTATGGAAGACATGAGAGTCTGTGTCAAACAGCTGGGAGAAAATTTACAATCCATATTCAATCCTGTTCTTTTTTCTCTGTTTAATGCTACATTTATTTATATGATTCTTTGATTTAACATTACATTGCTTCCTTTTATTTGAAAATGGAGGATTCTGCTTTGTATTTTTTATCTTTCTATCTGCAATCAGTCAAGTGAAATGACTAGACAGAACTTAAAATTATCACTATTTAAAAAATGGCTTTATATGCCCAAACCAGTTTCCACATTCAATAAATGGGAATACTTTGACCTCTAGATCTACAGTAGAGAAAGGTATATATCATTTAGAATTTAGAAAAACTAAAGAAATGGTTTTAATAGGCAGCAAGATAGAGAATTTAGGAGTTATGAAGTACAGAGAAGTGTCTCTTAAATGAGGTCCATGACTCAAAGGCAAATATTTAAGCAGAGGAATGCATTTAATTAACAAAGAGAGGACAGAAAGGAGACCTACTTACAGTGTCTCACTTCTGAGGAAGAAACAGCTTCCTAAATTAAATACTGTCTGGCTTCTGTTTTTAAGGAACAAAAAGAACAAATTGCTGAAATCTGATGCTAGAGAAATTCAGGGACTTTTTTCAGGAAAAAAAAAAGAAAGCTTCTATTAGAACTATTAGAACAACCTTCAATAAATTTTGTTTCTTCATCTCTTCAGTTTGGCTGCTCCTCTGAAAGTTTATTTTGGTCAAGTAAAAACAAATTCTTGGGTTCTAAAATATCTTGTGAAATTTAAAAAGTCTAAGATATACAAATCCAGACTGGTTGATCTAATGAACACTTCTAGTCTTAATCTCTCTGCATGTGCGATAGTAACATTGGAACAAGAATGTGGCAGGAAAGAGGGAAAATGTAAACCAGCCTGCCTTCCTACTTAGCTGGCCTTGAAGCTTAATCATGAGGAAAATTTAGCTGGTTCCATGCAGGCCCTGGACTCATGTAAGAGTGCAGTCAAGGGATGGCCACGAGCACACCATGAAAGACAAAGGATTTGGCTCAGTGGAAGTTAGTGGAAAGTCTTGCCCACACTTCCCCTCTCAGTTACACAGCACCTGATCTCTTTCCCACCTCCTGGCAGTGGATTCACAGTTTTGGCACTGACATTCAACTTTCTAGTACAATTGCTTTGTTTCTCTGATGAATTTTAGAATGCTTACACTTCAAGCAAGTTTTCCTTGTCTAAGGACTTTGTACTGCTCAGTCCTTCCTTTGCCAAGTCAGCCTTGCTTGACAAGTCAAATGAGATAAAACAATCTTTCTTTTCTCTCCTTCCCAGCAGATCAGTTTCTCTCCCTTTTCATTCCTTCTTGTCCTCTGTGTGGGATTAAACCTCTTTCGGCACAGAGTTTTGTGACACGACACAGAGCATGTGAAAACTGCAACCACCCAGACACACATCTGGTTGCAGTTTAAGTCACCCAGGAATTACGTTGGATCCAGTACTACTACTTTACGTAATAAAACTTAAAATGTGAACTTAAATTTGCTTATCAGTAAAAAAGAAATTCTCAGGAGCTACTTCATTCACAACAGAAATTGAAGGGTACATTAACCTGTCTGTATTCTACACGACTGAATGTAAGTTCTGTAATGCAAACTAGGGTAATGGACTCTCATATTTGGAGCATTTGAGCAAAAAGAGAAATATCGCATTCTGAGTCCACCTTTCTAATATGTGAGACTAGGTTTTCTGATAACACCAACTCAAATTCTGAGTCAAAATTCCTTCTTTCTATCCTATTTTAACATATTCAATCATTTTTGCTATTACTGAAAACCTTAGGAACTGATTCGTAGCTTTCTTACAGAAAGCCTCTTTGTAGTACCATTATAAGAACTTCAGAAGATATTTAGCAAGTATAAATATTGTGATCTGTTTACTGTCATTTTAGACATGAAGGTTTTTCCCGCATGACTAGATGAATCACAATAATTTTTATTTTAAAATGTATTCCTTTCGTTCATACATTTGTTAACCAAATATTTAGTGTAGCATAGCTTTTAGAGTTCTTTTTTTTTTACTTGTGTATATTCTTTTTCAACTTCCTCTGCCTAAGAGAATTTCAAAGAAATTCTTTGAATCTTTTTACATACCATAAATCCTATTTCCTTATGATCATTTAATTGCCCTAAGAAAATATTTGCTGACTATATCTGAGGTTAGACAGCCTGTAACTCCTTGACATCTATCATTTTTATAATACCTGCATTTCTCAATGGTTACACTTAATATCAGATATTATTTTATCTTGGACTATGCTTAGTATGCCACGTTTACTGAAGAATTTATCTTTGAATTAAAATCAGACTGTCTTATACATACAGTATAGCAGTATGGAAAAAAAGAATAAGAGGAAGATACCAAACAACAAAGTTGCTCTGATCTTCATCCTTTTGTGTGTTCCACAAAATTCCATCACTCAGTACTGTTGCCTAAAAGACCATGGACTAAAAGACTGAGGCATCAGTTCAGATGAGACCTTTCTCATAGTGCTGGACAGCAGAAGGATTCAAAGCTTCCATAGAAATCCATGTAAAACTTCATCTTGGAAAGCACTCCAAGTGCAGAATTTGTCACAGATGTTCTGTGGGAATACAAAAGCTTGTTATGATGTGATTAGTCATGTAAACTTGCAAGTATGCAGTCTTTGGTACACAGGAATATGTAAGAGTATTTTTAATATTCTGTTCTGAATATTGCTATGCAGCATTTAAAATCTTTATAAAGGGGACATGATTCTACAGACTAAAGTATCTCTACAATACAGAGAATAAATCATTAAATGGACTTAATTGGTCTGTGTACAAATGTAGCCTGCTTACAAATTTTTGGTTTGGTTTGCAGATGGGTTATGGATACTTACACTCAAATCTTGTATGTTTCTATGGCTGTTAAAATGTAGGTATCTTGGGCATAATGTATTCTCTTTATTCAAAACATCTGATTTAATTATCAACTGATGTGTCATTTATTTGAATAATTAACGTAACTTGAAACAAAGTGGAACACTCGTACCTTTCTTATTTCTTATCAGTGCTTGTATGGTAGTTCACCTGAGTCTGTCAGTGGGATGAAGTATCATCAGTAATAAACTTATAAATTAATTATATATAAACATCAAAATACTATAAATATTTATATATTTATATATAATATATTTATATAAATATAAATATTATAAATATAAGATATTATAAATATTAAACAGTAATGTTCTTCAAAAATACAGTGATGATCGATGATTACTCTTGTTCCCTCTTATTAGTCCTTACAAATACATGAGACCATTGTTAAGTTACCTCGGTTTTATTTTAAGATTTAAGGTTTGATTTAACATTATGTGAATAAATTGATTCACTTGATTTAATGTCCAAAAAATTTCTGGATATATGTTTCAATTTTAGACTGACTAACAAGAACCCCAGAGATGATGCAGAAAGTCTGAAGCAATGACTTCTAATCTCTTCAGAAGACTGAACTCCTAATTTCCAAAATCTCAAAATAAGAGCCATCCAGCATGTTCTTGCCTTTAAACAAGTAGATACTCACATTGTGCAATATAATTTTAAATTATTGTATTTTTTCTTGTAGTCTCAGCTTGTCAGATCTGCTGCTTAATTTCTGTTACATTTCTCTTGGGACTCCAGCACTGTAAATACAATACTCACAGAAGTGTTTTTGACTACAGAATACTCAGATCTGCAGATTTTTCTTCATAGAATTAGTATTTTAGTCTTGTATTAACTTCTTCTGTTTCAAATGTATGTCAGCATTTTTAAGATGGTAGGTACAAAACCGTGTGCCATATCTGCACGGGACCTCTCAGGAGAGGATTGTTCTGCTGCAAGATGTCTTACCCAGGAATGCTTCTTCCCAGATCACATTTTGTCCTATCAAAGCTCACATCTCCTTATTTGAGCTCTAAGGTACTTTACTTTAAGCTATTCTTTCACAGACTATTTCTTACAACAGACGGGTGCCAACTGTTATTGTCCTCCCCTTTGGCCCCCTTCCATGGGAACTGCTATCCAATGCTTAAAATTAAGTATGAGGTATAAATGCTCTACATTCTTTTTATTTTATATTATTGCCCAAATACATAGACATTAATATTATTTTTTAAGGATGCTCCCACAGTAGTAAAATAATTGTCACAATTTGCAAATAAAAAAGATACTTTCCCTAACTAACACTTTAGTTTGGAATTTCTGTGTACCCAGGGATTTAGTTTTTTTAAGACCCAAGAATAAAATATAACAGTTATTTTTGGTTTTTACCAGATTGTTAAGGAACAAGTTAAGTAAGATTTAAGCAAACAATAGCAGTGAAACTCCCTACAAGAGTTGCACCTCATCATAACTATGTACACTGGTATTTGTCTTTAACGTAGTCCAAAAATTTGAAATTCCATACCTTAAAAAAATGGGTACATAATCCATCCTTGCTGCAGAACAAAAGATAAGCTTTATATTTAAAAATAACAGATACTTATGACTTTTTATTTCTTGATATAATTACTCCTATAACATGGAAATCAGAATGTTACTTTCGGCTCTGTATCTCCTTTTAGGACAAGGCAGAAAAAACATCTAAAGCTTTCATTTTATACAGATATGAAATGAGAAAAGGAATTAGGAAGTCCTTTTTGTATAAAATATGCAGTTTAATTTATTATTCTGTAACTGAAATTATAGCAACTTTAACATGTTTTTCTAATGTGTATGCAAATTACTCAAATTCATGCTCTAAAGCCTGAGCATTTAAATGTATGTCATTTAAATGTACCCATGAGATATACCACTGACATTTTACTGTCATAATGTAATATCATATTTTATGCCATAGTCTGAGTACTAAAAGGTAAGATGACCTCCATTAAAAATCTCCTCTTGATTCTTGATCTATTTTTGATTGTAAGAGAACAGTTTTCCCATACTTATTTGAATTTTCAATGTCATATTCCTTCTGTAAAATATCCCTTTCTCCTCAAAGCCAAGATCTTGGCAATAGACATATAAAATATGCACCCAAACTAGAAATACTTTAGCATATTTCAGGCTGTTTTATCTGAACTCACCATTTACCCCTGCCACCAGCATTCTTTGAAAGCTCATTGTAACCACCTTCTGAGTTTTTTGAAATTATTTTAATCTCTTACGGGCAAATTTTACTATTCTTTTTCTTTCTTCAATATATACATCTTGCGTTTGGTGCACAGGTTATTCACATCTACAGAAAACTTCTTTTTGTTGTGAAACTACACAACTACATATAACAACTAATTAGTTACATTGCTGCAAGCAGTCTATAGTAAAACTCTTCACTGTACTGACAGAGAAGTTGATGTACTGTACCCTCTGTCATTATCTGTCAGTATTCTTCATGCTGTTTTTGACTTGGGAGAAAAAATCTCTGAAGAAATACAATTGCATGTTAGTATGTGTGCACATGCACCTGAATGTGTAGGAGGCTCTTTTGTCCATAAACCAAGTCTTACATTAAAGACAGAACAATTTTAAGAAAAATGTTTCAGATAATGTGTTAAAGTGTTCTGTACATGTAATACTATTCAGCATTTTCCTTGGAGCTGCAGCTACTATACTGAATAGATAGATTGACTGTTGTAAACTCAAATGATGTGAAGTGCTAGATTTGATCTGTTTGCACTTGTAAACAGTTTCACTGATTTACAGTAACTTGTTTCCAGCAAAGGAAAACTAAAAATATAGTATTTGATTTTATGAGAGAATTCTTAATTTGCAGCAGCCTACTGAAGAGTAATTGTTAGAGACTTAAAGTATATTTAACAAACTTTTTTTTCCTAAGATATAAAGCAATGGTTTGAGTTGTCATAGACAATCAAACAGAATAAAATCATATTTTTTATTCTATATTTGTCAAAATATTTTTATCTGCTTTAAAAAGAGACTGAGTCTCTCAACTTACCTAGTCATGTTTCAAGCTCAAGACAATATTCCAGTTTCTTATCTCCACTGGTATTTCTCACTTTTTTGTAAATTTTGTCAAAATAACCCCATGTAAAACAACATCTGTGTTATTAAAGTTCAGTTTCCTGGTTAACCTTGACTTGATCTCAAAGGATTCCTTTTATTTTCTTTTTACAAAGCAGGTAAGAAAACAAGGCATCACAAGGAGTGTTCTCCCCATGTAGTCATCAAATGTACTGCAAATTGTATATGATTAATAGCTTCTCATTTGCCTGGAGTTGTGCAAAGCATTTGACACTATTCTGCACAAGGTCCTTGTCTCTAAACTGGAGAGACATGGATTTGGCAGGCGGACCACTCAGTGGATAGGGATTAGCTGGATGGTTGCACTCAAAGAGTTGTGATCAACAGCTTGGTGTCCAAGTATAGACCAGTGACAAGTGGTATTGTCAGGGCTCAGTATTGGGACTGGCACTGCTTCACATCTTTGTCAGAGACATGGACAGTGGGACTGAGTGCACCCTCAGCAAGTTTGCCAACAACATCAACCTGTGTGTGATAGTTGAAACACTGGAGGGAAGGAATGCTGTCCAGAGGGACCTGAACAGCCTTGAAAGGTGGGCCCATGTGTACTTCATGAAGTTCAACAAGACCAACTGTAACATCGTGCACCTGGATCAGGGCAATCCAAACACAAAGACAGACTGGGCAGAGAACAGATTGAGAGCTTCCCTGAAGAGAAGGACTGAGGAGTGCTGGTGGATGAGAAGCCTGGCATGACCTAGCAATGTGTACTTGCAGCCCAGAAAGCCACCTGTGTCCCAGGTTACTTCAAAGAAAGTGTGTCCAGAAGGTTGAGGGAGGTGATTCTCCATCTCTACTCTGCCCTGGTGAGACCCCATGTGGAGTTGGGGTCCCCAACATAAAGAAGGACATGGACATGCTGGAGTGACAGAGAGATGCTTAGAGCACTGGAACACCTCTCCCATGAAGACACAGTGAAGAAGTTTGGATTGTTCAACCTGAGAAGAGAAGGCTCCGGTGAGACTTTAGAGCAGCCTTTCGCTACTTAAAGGGGGTAGACAAAAAAGCCAGAGAGGGACTTTTTACAAGGGGATATATTGACTGGACGAAGGGGAATGTCTTTAAACTGAGAAAGGGTAGATTTAGATTAGATATTGGGAAGATATTCTTCACTGTGAGGGTGGTGAGGTTTCACCTGGAGCAGATTTAACCAGGGAAGTTGTGGGTGGTGCAACTCTGGAAGTGTTCAAGACCAGGTTTGGAGGGAGCCCTGGGAAGTCTTATCTAGTAGGTGTCAATGCCAATGACAGTGGTGTTGAAAATAGATGATCTTTAAAGTCCATTCCAACCCAAACCATTCTATGATTCTAGGAACTTGGACAATGGAAAAGCCATAGTAAAGATGTTTTCTCTTCTTGGGGATATAAAAAAAATCATACTGATGTAGATTTGAAAATGTAATCTTCTGCAAATAACACTGATTAAATTATTGAGTCTTGTCTAAAATCAGTCTGTAAAATTTATGTGCTCCTGGCTGATGGCAGACCTAAAGCTTGCACTTAAATAGTGCTTGAACAAGGGCTACAGTCCTAATTTTGGGCTCCCAATACACTCAGACCTTTTTAAATGTTGAGGTGTCAGTCTGGATTAAATAATTTTTCGCCCACAGGCTTTCCATCACTGTCTTTGGCAAACAGACCTGCCCTTGCTTCATTTTCCTTTCCATGTGGCTAGGTGCCCACCAGCTCCAAGCCAAACCCACTGTGGTCCTAGCAGAGATTATGGTATTTAGCTTCGGCACACTGCCTTCAGATCAGGACTGTCATTCATTTATTTACCATAAAGTCCAGGAGGAGCAAGCACGGGTCAATCTTCAAAGACCATGCTGATACAGTGGAAGCTTCAAGGCAGTCTAAGCCTCTGCAAAGGGCTTTACTCCCAGTCTGTAAGAGAAAGAGAAATTTGAAGGAGAAAAATTATGAGGATAACAGTGCTCAGTTGAGACTGAGTACCTATTGTCTGCCTTTGCTTATGCATGGATGCATGTACATATTTTGCAGTGGAACATGAGCACTGAGTTTTGAAAGCAGCTCATCCTGTCCCTCTGGAATATAAAATACTTAAATATTGTGCTTGTTTTATTGTTAAGCTCTCAGGCCTGATGTTTAAAAGTACTTGTTGCTACTATATTGTTGCATTTCAGTAGTCAAGATGCATTCCTGAGGGGACCACCCAACTGAACTTAAATGCTATAAATAATGGTGTTCAGTAGATTTCATCAAGAACTTTTTTAAAAGCAACAGCATGACATCTGCTACAAAGCTTTCTGGGAATATCTAATACTTCACTGAATCACAGAATCTAGTAGGTTGGAAAAGACCTCTGAGATCATCAAGTCCAACCTATAAACAAATTCCACCTTGTCACTAACCTCAAGTTCTACAGAGTCAAGAGACTCCCTAATACACTGACCCACCCCTCCACCTCTCCTACCTTGCCTGTCCCTTCTGAAGAGCATGTAGCCATCTATTGAAGCACTCCAGTCATGTGAGTCATCCCACCACGTTTCCATGATGGCAATTATGTCATAGCTTTCCTGGTGTACAATGGCTTCCTCTTGTTTGTTACCCATACTGTGTCCATTAATGTACATGCACCTCAGCTGGGCTGCTAATTTCACCCCTAACTCTGGCTTACTACCCGTAGGCTCATCTCTGGAGAGCCTGGTTTCATCCCCTTCCCCCTTCAAACCTAGTTTAAAGCCTGCTTAATCACTCCTGTCAACTCATGGACTAGAATCCTTTTGCCCTTGGTAGGCAGATGAAGCCCATCTGTCTCCAGCAGGCCTGGTGCCATAAAAATTGCTCCATGATCAAAAAACCCCCAAAATTCCACAGAAGGCTCCAGACCTTAAGCCATTTATCAATAATATGTGTTTTCCTGTTCCTTTCATCATTCATCCCCGCTACTGAAGGAATTCAGCAAAACACCACCTGTGCTCCTGTCCCACCAACCAAATGACCCAGAGCCTTGAAGTCCTTTTTAATTACCCTGGTACCCCTCTTATCATCCTCATCACTGCCAACCTGGACAACCAGCAGTGGGTAATAATCAGAAGGCTGAATTAGTTCAGAGAGTCTCCTGGTAATATCCCTTACTGGGGCTCCAGGGAGGAAGCAGACTCACACACTAGAGCAGTTTAAATCTCCAGCTACTGTCTGGAGATGGTCCTGGCTACCCCCCTTCCCCTCCTAATTGTCTGTTAAGAGCTTCCAGATCCAGGCTGGGGTTGCTGTTCTGGGATCCTTGGGAACCTCCCTGTGCAGCTCAAACCCTGTGTTTACTTTGGTTGCTGCTGCCACCTCTGCTGTTGTTCTTGTCAACTTACAAGGCTATTTTTGCTATCTTATACTTTTATTGTGCTCTTGCAACCCCACTGCTTTTATTTTCAGTTGTTATAACTATATCAAATATAAGAAAGACAGAAGTGAAACCTAGTTCACATTACTCACACACAAGAGACCTTAACCTTCATTCAGCATACTGACTGGTGTATTCTGTTGTCAGTTACTACTAAATAATTAAAACAAATATAGTAAATACATAATATTTCCTTACCAAAATGCTAGAGAATACACTTTACAGTGCAGCATATTTGCTGGAATACAAAAGCCTGAATGGATGTAATGGTACCTGTTAAAATGGCTTGCTTACTCTATCAGTTTCAAATACAGATGGTTGTGGGAGTCTAACATGTACTCATGTTTGAAGGGGAAACTAATAATAATTTTATGAATTATAAGCATCTGCAACAGTAAAAAAGCCAATCCAGCTCTGATTTAAACAAAACTAGAGTGCATGTTTTCTCTGTCCTCCCCTTTGTCAAAGTGAAGGTCATGAAGCTAAACCCCTGCCTGCAAAAAAATGACTTGTGATATTAATGAAAGTAAAAGTCAGGGCCTTCGACAGTATGAATAGGCGAGTGTATTGTGTGACATTTATAACAGAGAATTGATTGTAAAGAAATAAATGGCTCCATAGAACCTACTCTCACAACTGTTTAGCATAATAACTACATAGTACAGGCCACTTCTGGCAAGCTAGACATGAACAAGGTAGTCTGCAAAACTTGAGGCAATGTAGAAGTATTAGCTCCATTCTTTACCTAGCTCTGATTTCCAAAGTTTTTCCAGTAGGGCTAATTAGTCCCTATTCTTTTACCTCCAGAATAAGCCAGTGTGATTCTCTCTGAGGCTGTGGTAGTGTGGACTTCTTGGGAAGGAAATCTCTTGGGTGACCTTGTGCCACTTATCTGCAGTTTTAAGAAGGCTTTACACTGTCAGACAGACTTCATGATTAGCCTGTGTTTACGCCTTACTTACTTTAAATTATTTGCTAATTATTCAAAATAAAGAGGAACATAAGTCAGTGAAGGCAAACACTTCTAAGTTAGAAAACATTGGTATTATAATACCCATATCCACCACAGTTCTGCCTTATTGCATGTCTCTTCTATGCATTGGAGTAAAATGGATCATGTAAATGTTGAAGTATTAATAACTCACAAATAATTTTTAGCAACCCATCACAGTCTATCAAACTGTTTTGCAACCACATTAGTGTTTTGGTTTTTAAGTATTTTTAGTGGCTTTTTTTCAATGGGGAAATGGGAATTATATAAAGAAAATTTGGTTTGTTTTTTTTTCAATCAAAATTTCAGAAGACATAATTATTTTTTTACTTAGGATCACATATTGGTTTGTACAACAATTTCTTCATTAAAAGTAAGCACATATGGCCATGAAAATAATAGTCAGTGTAGTGATATCTCTTACAATGAAGCAGTTTATTCAGTGAATTGAATCATGGAGCTAGCTGATGGAATGGCAAGTCATTTCAATTTAAGCAATTTGTCAAACTCTAGAACTATTTTTATTTTTTCATATTTTCTCTCCTGTTAATATTTATTGTTTAGTAGAGGTTAAAATTACACAAAAAAATGATTGCTTACAGCATATTTTCTGGTTTGGTAACATCTCCACTACTGCCACTGTCGGATTATTGCATTATTTGGTTTTGAACGCATTTTCTGTCATCTATTATCTGTTTTAAGATTGTCTCTCATTTAGTCTGACCTTGGATGCAGTCAAGTGACAAAAGAAATTAAATAAAGTGAAAAAGCTAGTGGAAGAAAGGGGAATAGGCAAAGAAGAAAATAAATAAACAAAACTCTTTTTTTCCCATTTCCTTTAAAAAAATGCTCCTCTATAATTTACAGCATCCACAAATGATCCTTCTGTAATTACTTATATCTTACTACTGATCATTTAAATAATCTACAACCAAGGTCAATTTTAACATGTAGCAAAACAATCTAAAGCTGTTAGTCATCAAATGATTATTTGTCCCTTAAAAAGAAATTCTGCGCTGCATGCAGGAAAAACTATGTTATTTTTTTTTCTGCTTCAGGCTGCTCCTTGTTTTCTTTAACAAAACAGCGCTTTAGAAGGTTGGAAACAAAAGGAAAACTGTAACATGCAATTTGCTGATAGTTACTTTAACTTTGTTCTTACTCTAATTGCACATTACATGTTACTTTTTGTGGCATAAAAAGGTAATTAAGCCTATTTCTGAGATAGCTGCAACAACATGCTGGGTAAAGGACTCAGGAGAAAGAAAATGCAGGAACAAGACTGCCTAGAAAATGAGATGTAAGGTAGAGAGACTTGGTCATCTGCCCTCTGGAAAAGAGGTTTCTTAGGTGAGCAGCCTAAGACATAAAGACATAAAGGGATGTTGGCCAGTATGTTAGCCTGGGTACAGGAACCATTGCTTATACCAAGTGCTAGGAAGTACCAGAAAACATATATTTCAATACGTCTGTTGGGCAGCTGTCAACACCAGCCATGCATCAATCAGTAAAGTGATTCAGTTATCTGTGGGTCTTTCGGTGGTTTTCTGAAAGGCAAATGGATGCTTTATTTTCAGTATTATTACATAAAGCTTTCAGACATTGTACATATGTGCTGGTTTAAAGGTAAACCAGCAGGGGAAATGAACTCAACTGAAAAGAGAGATTGTAAGTCAGAATAACAATTTAATAAAATAATACAATAAATACAATTATACAGACAAACAAGTGGTTTTAACCCACAAAACCCAAATGTATAACCCAGCACCCTGGGGCATGAACAGAGTGGTGTTCTTTGGGCCTCAAGTCCAAAGTAAAAGGAAAGGGAAAACCTGTTGCAGTCTGGTTGAAAAGTGGTGGTTGCAGTCCAGTCGAGAGTGGTGGTCTGGGGTCTGGTCGAGAGCGGTGGTTTGCAGTTTGGTTGAGAGCAGTGAGCTGCAGTCTTCCTCTGGATCCCACGAGCGGTTAAAAAAGTCCCAAGACTCCAAGATTATATGTCCTCCAGTTCAGGCAGGGATGCTCAGTACCTCCCTCAGGGTGGGGAGGTCCTTAATGGGTGTGAGGACAAAAGCAACACCTAGTTTATAGCCTGAGGAGTCAGGCTCCATGTGTAAATGGTTCATTGATAACAGTTTCTGGGAAATGACATGGAAGGCTATAGAATACACAGTTTTGGGTTACACCCATCCAGTGATAAACTGGTCCCAGTTGTTCTAACTAGGACAACATATTTGAAACATATGAAATGTACCATTACAGAAAGCAAATTCTATCCTGTCTGAAATTAATTTTTTTTAATAAATAATTTAACTCTGTGTTTTAAAAATTTACTGAATCATTTTTAGAAAGAGGGAGCAAATTACTGCAATTGAGCTGTCCTCCATTTCTGTATGCCCTTGTAGATACCACAATGCTTCAGTAATCACAAAAATAAACATTGCTCTACCTACTTCACTGTAAGGAAATTCTGGAAACCTCTGACAGGTTATCTGGTACATAACAAATGAAACAAGAGGCATAAAGCCAGGTGCTTGAGACTAGAAAATTCTTACATATAGCACTTTTTGCATTAGGTACTGTATGGAAGAGTTTAATTAAACATTACCTACTTTGAAAAACAGAACACAGCTTCATTTTCACTATCCTGCTTTTTGGCAGTGTTTCATGTTATTACCATTCAAATCTCAAGGTAATATACATGTGAAGCATTATATTCTTGACATGCAATTACTGTGCTATAAGTAACAAAAAAAATTGGCTTTCTCACTGTTGAAATAATAATACAGAACAACACTCAGCACTTCCGACTGAAAAAAACAATCACTGCATTCTGTTATTTCCAGACAGGACAAGTGCTACATTTTAGAAAGTGAAATTACTTGGTGCTTTATATACCATGTTATCAAGTTTAATAGACGTCAGTGTTTGAAGGTAAGTGATAAAACATTACTATTGCTACATTATGACAATGACTCTGAGAAAATAAAACTTTATTGACAAAAGTTTGAGAACTCTGGACCTGCATTAGATTTCCTTAACAAAAACACCAAAACCTACACTTGATTCATCTGCAAATTTGCCTGAGTGCACTTGCAACAATTGATACATGAAGTTTAGCTCGGCAAGGACTACTAGTGCATGAGTCTGTTAACATACAGTGAAAAAAACAATAGTATATAGTATAATATAATATAATATAGTATAATATAGTATAATCGTGTAATACCTGACATCCATCTCTAGGAAACATGAATTCACACTAGAGCTATATGAAGAGGGATTAGTTCAGACAGAATCACACAGAATATGCTGAGTTGGAAGGGACCCACAAGGATCATCAAGTCCAACTCTTTGACATGCACAGAGCCATCCCCAAGAGTCACGCCGTATGCTTGAGAGTATTGTCCAAATGCTTCTTGAATTCTGTCAGGCTTCATGCTGTGACCACTTCCCTGAGAAGCCTGTTCCAGTACATTTGTTTTGATGAATTAGAGGATGGGCAATCACCAACCATATGAAGTTCAACAGGGGAAAGCACTGGATTTTGCACCTGGGATGGGGCAACCCTGGATGTTCCTCCACACTGACATGTCTTAAAAAAAACCAAAACCACAACAAAAAAACCCAAAATGAACATAAAAAACAGCGAAGGAGAAAATTATATTTTTTCTGTCAGTCAGTTTGAGCTGTATGACTTAACTACCTAAGATAGTCAGCCCAGGCTAGTCTTTTCTCTTTACAGGAATGAAAACAAGAAAGTTCATTTACATGTGTTTTGTAAGAAGATGATGTGGTGGCTGAGTTTAGGACTGAAGTATTTTAACTCTTCACCTAGCTATCATTTAGTATGTCTAAGTTCTCCTTCTAGTAGATGCACTCTGAATGTATCTAAAGAATTGAAATAATGGAGACAGCAGCAGTAAATTCATTACAGAAAAAAACCCACCACCAAACCTCTAAACATGAAAACTTTATTATTATCAGCGTGATGTTCCAGTTTTATTTTAGATTAAGTTTGAGAAAAAATTGAAAAAGTTACAAATATTCTAGAGTATGCAGATAAAATCATCCAGAATTTTTTGCTCTTGAGTAAAACTCCTTGTATCTACAGAACTGATGTGTTTGTCTCTCTCTTATCAAGAATAGGGAAAGCTGATTTTTTTTTTTTTGAGGGAGGAAGGGGATGTAGAGAGATCTTAATTTTTAAAATATATAATCTTGACTTTGAGTGGACATTTATGTCTCTAACTCTAGTATAATAGGCACATTCAGGAAGAGAGAAGGAAATGGTCCGTCTCAGCACCCACAAAAGGTGTTTTATGCACATAGAGCTTTGATACTGGAGGAGAATAAGCTGGGCAAGGTTCTTTTTCTGCCTTATTTTTTAAATTTTTTATTAAATTTTAAAAATGCTTGCAGCTATTTTGGAGAATGAAAAATTTGATTGTTGTATATGCTATAACTACAATGAGCTTCTCATATGTTGCATAAATCCCCTAACTATGACTTCTATGATATATTAAATCTTACATTATTTTTCTTGGAACATACATTTCTATTGCCATATATACACTCCCATTATCTTTTTGTGGGTAGGCATGTACTTTGTTATGTTGATATAACTTAAAGAAAGGTCCATTTGAGATTTTGGCAATTGCAAGTACAGATAGATCTTAGCTATACTTATGTATTTTCAAATACAAGTAAGTCTGAGAAATAAATGCCTCCAAGACTATGACAGCTCCTGATGTAAATCACTGTGCAAGATATAAGTCATAAACCATGTGAAATACTGAGTTGTCTGACCTTTTTACTGCTAGGATGTTAATAACCTTTCATCTTTAGTATAATTTGTCTGAAATATTTATCTTCCTGTTTTCATTGGATAATGTTTGCAGCCCTAAACGTTTTTGTTTGTTTGTTTGTTTTGGTTTTGGTTTATTTTTGTTTTATTTTGGGGGGGGATTGTTTTATTTTTTTTGTTTTATTTTTTGGGTTTTTTTAATGATACATTGTCAGTGGAAGGATTGTTTCTCTGATGGCAAAGATAGAGAAAGTGGACCGTGAACATAGTAAGACTGCACCTTGTGGACTTTAGTGACACTGGGAAGTAAAATTTACTCTGATGGTGTTTTATCCCTTTGCAAGAGGAAAATATATTCTGAAACTGGTAGCATTCAACATAATGCTACATAGCAACATAATTCAAAAGGTATGTTTTCATTAATGCAATGATTTTACTCCAAACTGCTAGAGTACTAGTGCAATTAGAAAGAACTGGCTGAAAAATCTGTATATGAATTGAAGTCATGGTTTCAAAATATGGTAGCTGGATTGGTCTGGTTTCAAGTCCAGGACAGTAGAAAACTTGGAATAGCAATAATACTGAAACATCAGTAATTCAGGTTGGGATTTCTGTCTGTGAGAGCAAAAATGGTGACTTTTCATTGTGTATGACTCGTCTAAGGAAATAAATATTAATACAAAGCCAAAAAATGCTGAAGTCAAGCACTTGAGGACAACCAGAATTTCTGTTATAAATGGAACTACTTTAATGAAAACTTAAAGAACATACATGTGTCTTGGTTGATCAAAGAGCATCTTTGAGACACAGGAGTCAGATGAGAAAGACATTGGCCAAGGCAAAACAGATGCATGCAATAAAACATACATTTTCATGGGGTAGAACTATGTGGATTTGGAAAAAGAAAAAACATACCTTTGTAACAGGTGTTCAGTCTCTAAATAGAAGACTAAAATATTTTTATTTTGGTTTTCCCAGCAAAATTAAGATCAAAGGGAAAGATGACAGTCTAAAGATATATGTTCTTTAAAAATATAGTGTTAAGCATTAGAGTAGGGGAAGTACTATTTAAATTCAGACATAAACTTTACACAGAAAAAATTATTATAATTTGGCAAAGAGTATGTATGGAAAGATAATATTAGCTGCTACAAAGTAGTCAGGAAATTTCTAAGACAGTTTAAATTGTTATAAATATTATCAGACACATGAACTGGACTGAGTTAAGAGTCATTATTTTCATTAAATACTATCCTTATATAGTCTAAGGGTATAGAAAAATAGATCTGACTATTCAGGGTGTCTCTTTCAAGTATTAAGAAAATCTTGGACCACTGAAGTTACCTGTTCTATTTGACAAACACATGATATAACTCACTTTATATGTTTATGAAATCTGTGTTGGAATAATGAATAAAGCCAGCAGAAACACACATAACTTCTTGTAATTGGGTTTTAGGTTTAGTTCAAGGTTATTTTGATGACATCCACATTGGCAACTCTTTAGCTCACACTCATTATATTAAAGACATCATGGTTTGAGACTGAAAAATGGATCTCCTGTGATCTTCTTTTGCTGATTAATACTCTACCTTTATTGACAGCTATAAAGGCATATGAGCTGCTTTGTAATCAAAAATTCAGACTGAATGAGTGAGTGATAATGTGATTATAAAAACTGCCTTATTTAAGAATATAGTAATTTCTTTATTTCCAGGGTGGAAAGAAAAGTGTTTAGCCTGTGACCACAGACATTATAATATTTTTGAGTTTAAAAGAACTGTGCTGTCAAGTTTTGTTTTTTTGTTTGTTTGTTTGTTTTTTCCAGTTTGGTACCACATGGAGTTATTTCTATTTCTGAACAACTCCAGGAACAGATTTTTTAAAAGAAATCCTTATATTTGAAAAACCCCCAAAACAGTAAGCCTATGTTTTTCTGGAAAAGTATTTTCCTGGAAAAGATGTGTGCACTTTTGGGAATTAGCAAGCAAATTACAGTTACAGACTCTGAAACAAATACTTAAGCATCTCCCTCAAGATGTTCTACAAAGTGCTTCATTACCACTATAGAAGCAATCACAAGGATCTACTCTTTTGTTGGGCTGGCTTTTTTTGTGTATAGTCTGCAGTAAGTGTATGTATCTGTTTGGGAAAAAACTTGCTTGGTTATACATTGAATAAAATATTGCTAACAGTGTCATATATTCGTTTGTGTAAGACAGGGAAACATTTCACTAAAAATGATTAAGCCTGTGCTTCCATATGCTTTTATTCAAAGTCTGAAAGCTTCTTTATATGAAATGCTGTACTGCATTTTGGGGTTGCAAATCTACATTGTATGTTTTCATTTTCCTCAGTACAACACGTGGTTTACATTTGGAGAACTAGAGCACTAGAACAAAACTTCAGTATAATACAGTCACAAGGTACACCTACATCATGCCAACCTCTTTTTTTTGAAATGGCCTTTAGTAGAGACTCAACCTTCTTTCCAACAGAGAATAGCATTCAAGAAGCCAATAATATGAAAGAGCAGGATTTTCTAAGCCCATTTATACACCTGGTGGAAGGAAGGAAAGGTGTAAACACATAGATGGGTTTTGTAGAGGTTGTGTTTGAACTTTTCCACAGTTAATAGAAAACTTTTTTATCCTAGAACTCAGGAATAAAAGTACAAGCTGTTATAATGACAGAGACTAGCTAATCCTTTAGCAATTGTAGTTCCTGTTATTTTTTCGTTCTTCTCTTTGATGTTGATAATTCAAGTTTTAATTCTCTTAGATTGGGGCAATAACACAATTCAGTTTCTTACTATCTGAGATGCTTGATTTCAAATGACAAAACACTTGAGTGACATCTCTAATCAGCCCCAAGAATAAAGGTGGATTACTTAGCTTGCAGACAGTCATCTACCCTTTTAAAATGAAGACTTTCAGTCTTTAACCTACTCCACATATGTTACCTGCTAGTGAGGGGGACCAATTCTATAACAATTTTGATAATAAATCATGTGAGTACAAAATCAGTATGAGTAAAAAAATAGATAGACTATCATAGATAAAGTAAGGAGCTAGGAGTTAGAGGAAGGCAAAAGGGGTAGAAATGAGCATCACCATTTTGCTGTATTGTGTAAAATTGCTGTATATATATATATATATATATATATATATATATAGCTTGATATATATATATATCTTAAAAATAAAAAATTGCATTGTATTTTCTGTCTAGTTTTAGAAATCCTAGGAAACAGTTTTTAAGTGTAAAGGAATTTTTTGTTTTCTTTTTTGTCCTACTTTTTTTTCTGGTCAGTTTTTTTTGTTTGTTTTGTTGTTGTCATTGTTTGGGTTTTGTTTTTTGTTTGCTTGTGTTTGTTTGTTGCTGTTGTTTGGGGGTTTTTTTTAGCAGATTGTAATTCCCCAAAGCTTAGGGGAATTTTAGCATTAGCTGAAATGCGTTTTGATAACATTTGGGAATAAAACATTCCTATCCTCTTCTTTCCTTCCAAACTTTTTGTAACTTCTTTTAAAGTTTTATTTGAATTTTCTACTTTTAAGGAATGGGTTATGCATTAGTCTAGTACCATTTTTTTTGTACCATGCTCCTTCTTCAACATCTTGGCACAGCATTGATTTCCATTAAATTCTTTTTTTCAGACTGAGAATTTTCATTGGTACAAAACTTCTTTGTAGCAGTGTAAGATGAGTAATTTACTTAAATACAATTGAAGTCGGATCTTCAAAAAAATTATCTGTAGTCCTTCAGCTGCTAACCTGGGAATGCAAATCCTCATTCGGAAAATGGAGACATAAATTATTGACTTTTGTCCAAACCAGACAGGGAAAGAACTTCATTTTGAGGTCTGCTATATTCCAGATGAATATCAACCATAACTTAGTGATAATAATTACAGTCAATGGAGCTATTTTTTTTTGTTGTTTTTCACAGAATCAATGCAAAATTCTTGGTCTTTTCTGTGATGTGAAAGTATAAAAATACTTAAGCCACCTTAGCTTTCCTTACAAGCTTTTTGAGCCCTAATGGTCTTCTCACACAGTACTTGGTCTTTACAAGGAATGTCAGAGCACAGAAAGGTTCTGACTCCTTTGTCAAAAGCCCTAATAACGGAGAAAAATGTACCATACCAGCAGTCCTTGCTCTGAGAACACAGTAGTTTCATTTCTGTTCTAGGAATCATTTTGTCTGCTGACACAGGACCAGTGGTGTACATTTCTACCTGACAGCTTTGTTTTGGTCCATAAATGAATAGTGTTTTCCAACTACCTCTAACTTTTCACAGGAATTTACATACCTATGGGAAAAGAAGTTTATGTACCCAAATAATAATTTACATTTGATTATAGATGACATATTCTAATATCTCTAGAAAACAATGACAAAACAGTACACAAGAGCTAAGGGTTTGTAAGTGACAACTTCTGTGGCATCAGAACTGGAATATTCATGTCTCACAACTAGGACTATGAGGAGTATTTGTATTTCACAGGAGAGAAATTAACACTAAAATGGTAGCCAGAGCCTGCAAAAGTGCCAGTCATCAGACCTTTTTGGTTTTGCATGTAAGCAGATTCCGATGGCTTTGTTTTAGTTTACACTTTAGCAGAATTCTACCCCAAATTTATGAGCTAGACCATTTGTCAGACCTCTAGCTGGATCATAGTAACTTTTTATTCTCTTTTTTACATAGTTATCAGTTATTTTTTCTAATATCTTCTGTTTAATTCTTTGAAATCTATTCAGAAGAATGAAACGGGTGAAACAAATCGTAGGTTTATGTAAATTTTTATTGTATTCAAAGTGTCTTCCCAAATAGTTTTCTCCCCAAGGAATTTGCAGCACCTGCAAATTTCAGAGGGATTTGTCAATTTTGCAGCAATTTATACACCTATTCTCAGGAAAAAAAGAAGCAATTGATTCAATTATGTGTCACAGCAATCTGATTGGAATTATTTTTGTTTAATTAAATTTAATTAAAATATTTTATTCTTCGATTTTTTTCAAGGTAAATTCAACAGCAACAACTATATAAGAGAATTTGACCTGTTTTGGGGAAGATAACACTCAAGTTCTGCAATCCCACTCATCTTTGGGGTGGGTACCTCCAGACATAGCACAGCTCCATCAAACACTGCATATACTTACAGAACTAGAGAGCAATGAATTGTCACCAAAAAAATGCTTATTAACTTCTTTTTAATGTTATAAATTCCCAATCAGCAAAATTTTTGCCATATCAATTTTTAATCTAAATCAGGGTATTTATTGCTTTTCAAAAAGTCTCCACAGCATTGACCAGATCAGCCTTCTCAATGTAGAAGGCTATCATGCTGGTCACACATGATTTCCCCTTCACAAATTCCCTTCACCTGAGGTGGTTCTGTTGATATGCTCACAAGAGTTGACAGAGAAGTAGATTCATCCTCAAGAGAGAAATCAGTGACTTCTTTTGCTTTGTTTCTCCCTGTCTGTAAGTATGGCAATGAATGATATAGACTTGATTGAGCAACTCTGTTGAAATAAACAGCATCTCAGAAATTGGCTGAAGGCTTGGCTACTGGTTAACCTGAAATGTTGGCAAGGCTAGCACATGGACAACATACATATTCAAGTGTTAGTCACTGCTATTTTGAAAGTGATGCACAGATGAGTCAAACTGACTCAAATTCTTATGTGGAATACCAGTGTTCTTGTCTAGCCTGCTTCGAAGATCTTTATCTGGGGGAAATCATAGTTCTATAAGCTATATCGTATTTTTTTATTACTTTCTAATTATAATTTAGTTTAAATTACAATACAACAATTTGCTGGCAAACACTATTTTCTTTACACTGGTCCATTAAATTTTTTCTGTTACCATCCCATTTATATCCACCCACTGATCACTATTAAGTATTTTTCCTGACAGCATGTACTTTAGCAAATACAATAAACACATTGTAATAATCTGGTATTAATATTAGTGCTGTCAATCAGTTATGTTTGTGAATTTCTGCAGTGAATTAAATTTGAAAGTATCTTCTATGCAAATAAAGAGGACACAAATGAGAATTCTTTCCATTTTTTATCACAAGATTCATAGAAGCTCTCTGGAAGATGGAATTTTGGTAGTGTTTGATTCAAATATTCTGACAGACAAGAATTTTTTAATATATCATATTATGCATCTAAATATCAATACTTTAAAATCTTATTTGCTGAAATAAACATTAAACATCAATGATGTAAAGCAAACTTGTAGAAAAAGGGTTTCCTATAAAATCAACATACAATGAGTAGCCTATTGTCAAATTAAATGATCTGGCTTCTCCTAGGTGTCCATACTTCCCATGTAATTATTCAAGAGGACTTAAAAGATGTTAGAGGCATAACTAGTTTGACTCCCTATAATTTAAAATGTCTATTATCTCCACTTTATGAGCTTGGTGAAGGACAGATGATCTGAACTCAGCATTAATTTAAATTGGATGGAGGGAATGATGAAACAAACTCTGAAAAGTTAATAGGTTTTTATATGCTTTAGTGAGAACAGGATGTGAAGATGGAAGTACAAACTGTGTGCATACCTCCTCAGAGCCCAAGTTGTCAGAAGTACAGGAAAAAAATAAATTATTCTGCTAAATTAACTTAATCTTCTAATTTGCAATTTTTATATTGGTCAAAAATATAATTATTAGTGGTCCTGTTTTGAATGAAGCTATTTTTTGAGTAGGACTGTACATCTGACATAGGATCAAGGTTGGGATGCAAGATTCCTTTAACTAAAGGAAGCTGATCACAAATAGGAGGGTGAAAAATAACAGTATCATATAGAGATCCAGTTATGAGAGTTTGTGGATACAAGTGCTGATAGTATATATGGTGAAGTGGTAGAAATGAAAAAAATCAGAAGGGCTGTGCACGATGCAGATAAAGTTTCTTTGAAACACATGTGCAGCACATCTCTGGCATATGAGAAAAATATATACAGAACAGACATTGCTCACAATAAATCCACATCACAGCAAACAGAACCCACAAAGTAATCTGTTCCCTTGTTCCCCCACTACCTGAATGGGTCAACTGTTATCTGCTTTTTCATAGATTTAAACATAGTCTCTATAACACGAGAAATTGTACTCCTTTGCTTCTTTTGTATTTTTTCTTAAAAACAACTGTATGGAGATAGTGACCAAGGTCAGAAGTGCCAACATACTTTTGATCTATTTTGAGACTTATGTTCTTCCATTCCATTACTATTTTAAACAGATTTCTAGAATTTCCAATCTAGTCTTTTCTCAGAGAGCCTAAATCCTAAGAACTTTGATTATTCTCACTTTATCCTAGACCTTCTCCAACTGGTTCATTTCTGCACTGGAAATGCAGTGCCCAGGACAGATAATGCTAGCAGGAGCATCACAAGTGGTAAGAGAACAAAAACGATTATTTAATATAGCTTGCAACAGCTTTGATCTACTTTGTCTATTTTATCCCCGTATGTTTACTATTTGGAGGGCTTTTGTTGTTGTTGTGGTTTGGGTTGGGGTTTTTAATGTATAACTTCATTCAATCTTCTATTACCTTAAACAGTCTTAATGGGGATTTGAAGACAAACTCAAAAAAATTCATAAAAATCTAATCCAATCCAATCTGTCTCAGACCAAATTATGCAATCAAATTTTACCAAAACAAATCCTACAAAACCAACATTTTATTGAAAAAAAATCAGAAAAACACCAAACAAGTATGGGAAGCTAATTTTTTATTGGTATATGTTTATTGATTTTTAAAGGAAAAAAAAAAGGAAGCAATTTTTCTGGGGAAACAAAGCTGAATTTTATCCCTCAGTTTTGGAAGAGTCTGTTCTATCACTTCAATTTAATGGTACTAAATCCAGATTATCTTTTTATTCTGCTATGGCTACTTAGTATCAAATCCAAGTGTATTTAGAAATTAATCACTTATTAAGATTATATACAAAGGAATTAAAAATAAGGATAGATATTACAAAATCTAGCTGATATTATGTAAAGTTCTGCAAAGTTCCATATTCTTGTGAAGTTGGTGTATCACATCACATCACATTGTCTTCAGTAATTTTTGTGATATGTATGACAGCAGTTATTTAAAAGATTAGCAAGAGCTAAGTTCAAAGTGGTAATGACAATACTGGAGCACAGGAAAAAGAAAAATATGTCTCTTTTGACAGTATGTCTTACAACATATATTTTGAATATTTTCTATTTGAATATAAATATAACTCTTCTCTTTTATGAAGGGTGCCGCACAAAAATTGTTTCAGACTATTTTTTTTGGCAAACTGTAAGAGGCAGAAGCAAGGCAATAGAAAAGATATTATGAAAACTAAATTATGAAAATTTATGTTTTGCCAAGGAAAGGTGACTTTGGTACTGATAGAATAAATAAAAATACAAAAAAAGGTGGAAGGGCATTTTACTCATAGGCAAGTTACCACACTTCTGTAATGCTGACCTTGTTGCTGTGTCAAAGAACAGTTAATGTGGGAATGCAATGTCATTAAAAGGAAGAATTTAATTCAGCCTTTTTTTTTCTCACCCCCCCCCCCATCAGATGTTTAAAGACTTTTACAGCATTTTGGAATTAAATTCAACTTTGGGTAAAATGTGTCTTGAATGCCTGCTTTCAGCCAATAAAAATGCTGCTTTGCTGGTCACTGAAACCACAACTGCCTCAGTCTTGCCATCTGAGATACTAAGTTAAACAAAGCAGGTATATCCTTCCAAAGCACTTAGAAGTCTAGCAAAGGAAAAATAAGTTATGAAAAGGCAACATATTTGCTACACAAATACTATCAAGTAATCACACATGGGTACATTTTCCTCCTTGCCAACAGCAACCATCCAGCTCACTGAAGTACCTAAGTGATGTGTTGACATAACCAGTACCTGCATGAGTACCATTGTCCTTCAGATGATCACTTGCTCTGTCTCCAGAACTCTTATGTGTATTTGGGGAAATTTCCCATATCCCACAATTTGTAGCTATGAGGTTCTGTGAAGTCTGTTTTTTTTAAATTCCTCCTGTGGTTTGCCCTATTAACAAAGAGCTTCTCCCAGTGACAATTATCTGATTCAGAAACAGAGCACCCATTGACCTAACCAAAACTCTAAAGGGAGGAGTTGTAATAGTCCGAAAGGACAAGGTGTCGCTAAAAGCCAGTCAAAGATTATGTTTGTTTGGTTTTGGTTTTTCAGTTTTGTTTTGTTTGCTTTGTAATAGGAATACATGAATGAGGCTGCCTCACACCAGGTAAAAACCTGAATTCTAATGCCAATGAAGACAGGTAATGACCATCTCTATTGGAGTAATGAATTTGTAGCCAAACAACTCTTCTGTAAGCAACAAGAGTACCCAACATACTTCAAAATCACCTACTAAAAATAAATAAATGATATATTACAATTATAGACCACAACATTGTTCTGTTTGCCACAGATATTAAAATGTGTTACAAGGATGGTAATATGGAAGATCACATATTGAGCAGCATACAGTACTTGATATTTCAATAAAATCTTAAAACAAACACAAAGACCATTCTACAGAAGTGATTTTCTTTATAAAAATGGCAGAGAACTACCATGGTACATTTAATATCATATGCTAAGATTAGGCACTTAATTCTTAATTTTAGCTTTCTATCATGGTACATACAGTTCAACAGTGTCCCTAAATAGGCAAGGAACAGAGTGAAATTCAAATAATTAAAATATTCTTGTAAGTTAAAAAAGATACATAAAAATAAAGAGGAAAAAAAAGTAGCACAATCACTATTAGACAAAATGTTTGCTAAAAAATATTATCTAATGGACTTAGCAGAGACATTTATTAGTTGTCAAAAATCAAAACCCAAATTACAAAAAAACCCCCCAAGTCAATCCCAAAACCCCACCAAAACCCAAACTAAAACCATATTCTTACTGACAAAGAAAGACACAAAGATTTTCTTTCACAAAGATTTAAATACAGGGATGGTATTTAACAATGACAATAATGACTTTAATTTTCAGAAGAAACCTGTTTTGCAACATTTGCTGCAATAGTCAACAATAATGAAGTACTACTAAAAAAATTGAAAAGAATATTTCTTATATTTTAGATCTATTTCTCAGATCCCTGTAGAGAAATATTCCTCAGTCTGAAAGGTCACAGTTACAAATAAATCAAGATTGTCAACAGCTAGAGCATCAAGCTGATAAAAGAAATAAAACAATTTATAGAGCTATCTTTCTCTCAACAAGCCTTTGTCAGGCTGTCATCTATCTAACTTCAAACACTTCTGTGTATAACATGATTTTACTTTGCTTTTATTTTGACTTTACCTGTAAGTGTCCATTATGAACTCCAGTTATTGAAAAAAAATCAATCAGGTTTGGGGCATCTTTGATCGAGATAGTCTTTCATGTTGGTTACCTATGTATTTTATGACCAGTTCAATACTAAATTTGGCAAAAAAAAAAAATATTACTGCTTTAGTAATTGATACAGGTTTACAGATATAGTTGTTAGATGCTATAAAATTTTTATACCTGAAATTTTTTCCAGTGATCCTCAAAGACAGTGTGTCAGAAAAAAAATTTGGCTACAAGCAATGTCAATAAATCAAGAATTCTTACTATTTTTCCACCTTATGCATTAGCATAGCACACATATTCTTGTTTTCTCGACTTCCAGCACTTGCCTTCCTCCCATCTGTCTTTATTTCAAAGTATGAATTTAGGTTTTCATATAAAATTAAATTTTTTCACAAAAATTTTTCATTTGAAACTAAAATGTCCATTTTATTTTCACAAATAAAAAGCAATGGTAATGCATGAAATTTGCTGAATAAATAATAATGCACCAACTTCTCTAATGTGGCTTTTCCTGATGTTTGTTACAAAAATTGTATTTTTTGTAGTTCTTCCCTTCCTGAAGGCAGGATTTATTCCAAAATTTTCCAGTAAGTATGATGTAGAGTTTTATCATAAAAATCACCCTGCCTATTGTGGCATGTTCTCATTAAAATAGTTATCCAACATAGCTCACAAAGTGAATTTTCAGGATTTAGATTTAAGTGAAACTCCATTCTCTGAAAGCTATATGAAACCTTTTCAATTTTCAGCACTTTCTCAGTCCTTCATCTTTAAGCTGAGAAGTAACAAAGTCAAGCTTCAGCATCAGTGATCTGGTTTTAATTTTCTAAGTTCAGTCCTCCTGCAACAGTTTTGTTAATGAATTTCTACTCGTATTGATGATAAACACAGTGTCATTTGTTATCCTGAGATCTAATTCTTTCTTTGGAGTACAATTTTACAACATCTTAAGAGGTGACATTTTTAAGACTTTCAGACAGAATACTTGAAAATCCATTAAAATCCCCTTCCTATTATGCTCCCTGTAACACTGTTTGTTTTTTTGTTTGTTTGTTTGTTTTTTGTTTGTTTGTTTTTTAATCAAATTTTATAGCAATAAGCATTTATGAAGTGGTTTGCAAAATTTTAGATTAATTTGACTTCTAAATCCATGCTATCAATAAGCAGTCCTTGTACATGTAATTAACTTCTAGAGGACATAGGGAAAGTCACTTTTGAATCTAACATTATTAGATTTAATTGTCTAAAGGAAAAGTAATTTTTTTTCCTGCCTTAGGTGCCTATGCAAAAAGGGAAACTATTTTATGCTTGCCAATTCTTTTCCTTTAGTAAGTTAAAAAACCCCAAAAAACCAACCAAAAAAACCCCAACAAAACCCAAAACAACTCCCCCCCCCCAACAACAACTCTCCTAATATTTAATTTAAACTTCATGCTCAACTTTTATTTTATAAAGCTGTAATTGAATACTAATGTGCATTTTGGCTTATTTCTTAAGGACATGGAAAGAAGATATGTAAGTGAAAGTTATTATCCATCTGCAGTTCTGACTACGAAAGCTGGAGCTGTTCAAGAGTGGGAATGCAATTTAGGGTGGGTGACAAATCTGGGATATCCACACAGAACTGGGGGTAAACCTTTCAAAGAAAATATCTGTTACCATAAGTATCTTACAGGGATCAAACTGCTCTCTGGAACCTTGAAACCAACAAGGGTACACAAACACCACAGGGGAAATGGATACCAAGTGTCTATTGAAACAAGAAGCTAGGTCCAAAAGAGTTAACTGAGAAATCTGGGTCTGCTAAAAAGCCCCCCCAACATCTAATTGGTCTGTGCTACTAGAGACTCGTTCTACTCTGCCTACTGGAACAAAATTTAGAAGAATGCTAGAAGAAGTATACAACAGGCCTAGAGGTAATAAATTAGGATACAGTAAGATAAGGCAGACATTTGCGTAGGAGAAATAGGCCTGGAGACAGGGCTTTCTCCAAGCTTCAGTGAGCGGGTCAAGAACAATGGAAAGGTAGAAAGGTCAGGCTGCTGAAGATGAGAGAAGACCCCAGACTCACAGGAGGAAGAGTGGATTTCCCACTGGGATTGAGGGCCAAGAGAAGCACCACCCTAAGCTCTGCCTATACTCCACCTGTTATTAATATGTACAGATAGATGTTGTAATCATATGAATATGCATTTAATTATGTATGAAAATTGTATAAAACCCACTGATTTTGTGTGAAACCTTCAAGCAAGTTCTCTGTGGTGCAAACCACGCTTGCTCCCAGCATCGAAATAAATACCTTTGCTGCTTAAAAGATCCAAAGTCTCTGAGCAGTTCCTTATACCAGATTTTTTCAGATTTACTATTGGCCTATATATATGTTATCTGCCCAAAAATTATGTGTGGCTTTTAAATAAGACTTGACTGGGTAAATCAATAAATGCAATAATTACCTTTATATTATTATATTGAATATGTTTGTCAAAATAAGGCACAATATAAAAGATGAGACTGAATTTCATTTCACACTCACCAAGGCATGAGTAAGAGACAAAAGTAGCTGTTTTGCTGGCACATAGATGTTTCTAGGCTAGTCAGTTATTAGGCAGGTTTTGTCTACTGTCAGAGGTTAGTACCTGAAAAAACCTGCATTTCTGAAGACAGTAATTTTTGACAGGAGAACTGTTAGAGTCAGTTGCTAAGTAAGGTAGTGTGTTTTGGCAGGAGTGGAGTTTGCCTTATGACTACAACCCGAGATGAGAGACATTCAGACACCAGAAGCTCTGAAGAAGTGAATGATCCAAATGTAAGATGAGTATAGGGCAAGACATCTTTTAGATCTGATCTTGGGGGAAAGCAGGCAAGCACAGTTTTCTTTCTCTTTTAACTTCTTTGAAGATTTGTCACTGGGCTGTCTCATTCTGCTATTGCAGAGATTGAAGGTAATACATATTCTTAACCTGACTTGACCTAAGCATAGCTTCACAGTGCTTAGCAGTGAGACTTCCCTTACCTAAAGGTAAGGCAGATCTATGAACTTGTTCAATTTCCCAGGAGTTCCAGCAATTTCTGCAAAAGTCATGCATTCCTATTTTGTGAGCTTGCATCTCAAGGATTTGCAGAGAGAAATTTTGTTTTGATGACTTGGGATAACTAGGAAAATTCAGACATGCGTTGGGCATTCAGAAGCATGTCTGAACTTTGAGAGTCTTAAGGGACTTCGACACACAAGGCAAAAAAAAAAAAAAAAGAGTAAATCTTGTAAAATTTTGTTGACTCAAAAGTTCTTTTTTCTCATAAAATATTATATTATTAATGCATGACAGCAAGAGATTGTTCCCACTGTAGAACAGCTTGGGATTATAGCTGGGAATCAAAGACAAGCATATTCAAAATGAATGATACTGGCAGCATTAGAGCACCATGTCTGTGTATTTTATTGGCTTCACAAACATTCATTTCAACATTTGTTGAGTCCTTCACTTTTGAATTTTGGTGTGAAAGTACTTATCAAACACACTTGTCTGGAACTATTTTCTTTGGAATAGCTTAAGCTTGTTAACTGAATAAGCTGCAGGGCACCTGCTTTTGAAAAGAAATAGGTGGCAGTATTCTTTGTTAGGCAGGTAAACAGTCATATTACTAATTTTTGAATAGGCTTTATGTTTTGGGCAACAGTGGCAAGTTATACCAAACTTTTGTCTGCTGCCTTGCTGAGGCAAAAGGAGACATAATCATCTGTCATCTTTGCCTTTATTGAGAATGGATTCCAAGAGTGGATGAAAAGTAATTTGAAATGTTGTCTTACTTTTGTGCATCTTGGTGTTGGAATTATTTTTTCCAGCTTCCAACTAAGTGCAGTATGTGAACGGATGTTCTGTAGTAACTTTCAGATGTCAAACAATCAAGAAAGATGTAATTTCACAGTAGAATTTATAATTCTTTAAAATAATTTCCACTTTACATTAAAAACATCAATTTATGGACATTTCTTTTTGAACATCTTCTATCAGAAATATTGGCAATTCTGGTAAGGAATTAGGATATAATCTCCAGCACAATTTTGCTGAATGTGCTATAGGATATAAGGCTTTATGGGGCCATAATTCACATTAGAGTATTCTTTCAGATTCAGGTAATGATTAACCAGGCTATTAAAAACAGAGCTAAATTATCATTAAAAGAGAAAGTAAAGAAGGAAGAGCTAATCTTCATGAGTGGAAGTCATTATGATACTGTAGATAAAGATTTAATGTACTAATGTGAATTAAATAAGTAAAGCATTTTATGAGCAATTCATGGAACACCTGTTTAGCTGAGGTGTTTCAGAAACTGAACTCATTTTGACATGGGGATGCTCCAAGCTTAAGTAGACATTAGTAGTTACTGAAATGCACAAAATAGAAGGGCTTGTATGAGTTACTGTATTTGCCCTTCTTTCTCCATTAATCTTTTATGGATCTGAGTGGGAGAGAGCATTGTTTATAATGTATTTCTGTCAACACTACTAGTATACCCATATACTTCTCTAACATGTACATTTCAAATAGGGCCAGGGTGACCTTACATGACCTCACAACAGGACCTCACAACAGGACCTCACATAAAATGTTAATTTATAATGACATGCAAATCTTCACATCTTAGAGGAATCTCACACTTCCATTACAGATAAACATAATGGACTTTTGGTGCCTTTCTCTTGTCACATACTACAGCAAATAAAAATATTTGAGACAAATTTTAAGAATGTGATTATTACCAGTTAAGGCATGCAATTTCTATGCACTTGTCTTCTCTATTTCCTTTCTCCAGAAACGAAACTTTTCCTTACAAGTTTCTTCTAACAGCCAGTAAGTTTTGGCCAGTGAAAAAAAGCCATAGTTTTTGGGTTTGCAGAATTCTTTTATCCCAGTGCCAGATGATAATGAGGCCCAAGGGAAACTCACTGACACCAAAATGTCTGTGTGAATATCGCAAATCTTCCTGGCTTATATTTTGTTAAAATATATGAATTCATGTGAAATAGTATTTAGACAAATCAAAAACAAAATCAAAAACCTTATTAAGTGAAAACAAGAATTGCAGTAATATGTGTTTCACCAGTTCTAACTTGGGCAAGTATCAGAAGGAGGTTTTTTCATAGAAAACCAATAGAAGTTTAAGATATATTTTAGCTTTTAAGATATGCAGTAGTTTATTTCTTCAGACCAGAGTTTCTAATGAAAAAGCAACCCTAATAATACAGAAACTACGTAGTTAAGAAAGAAAATAAGAAATCAGAAGTGATGCAGATTTGTTTTAAAAAGCAATAGTTTTCTCTAAATTTTAGCAGAGAACAAACCTGATTTCTATTTTTTGGTAACTCCCTCTGAAGTCACACCAGTTTAAAAGAAAGGTTTACACTGCTTCTCAGAGCAAATATATCTCTCTTCAATATCTTCTTCTTCTATCCCTCATCAGGGAACAGCCAATCAAGTTTGATGCCAGATGCAACATTATATGTTACTTGCTAATCAAAGAGACTAATTTAATAGCAGTACTTTATCTTTGCTTTCCAGCCTAGTCAACAAATCAGATTACTGGAGCTTTCCCATACAGTAAGCCTTTCAGTTCACTTACTTTGAGCAAATGACATAGATATAGACATTAACTGAAATGTTGTGTACACTAGCAGATATGGCTTTAAGTTAGAATTCAACATACCTAGGTTAAATTCAGTTTGCTTTTACCAAACCTATGGATCTTTCCTCACAAATTTTCAATTCCTAATTTTTATTCAAATTGGCCTTACAAATCATACCTGATTTCAATGGAGGGCTTTAAACCATACCATCATGCACGCAAAGGTGCTTGTTTGCCCTACAACCCTTGTAAAGTTCCGTATTTGCAAAGCTTCCTTCACAGAAAAAAGATAATTAACTTTTATGTTTCACTTACCTATTTCAGGATAGAAGTGGATAGTTGCAGTGAGGCTGTAGGTCAGCAAAATTAGGATGAATACAGCAAGCAAGGGCTAGTATCTTCTCAATATAAGAAAATCTCTGCCTAATTTTCCCCACTCCCTTTTTACCAGCTTTGCTGGTACAGACCCTCACATGTGGTAGAGGAAAATGACAGGCAATTGTTCCCTTTGCCAACTTGATTTACAAAAGGGGACTAAATGTGTCAACTGTTTCCTGAAAATTGGAAGCTGCTGGACCCGAAGCTATGCCAGCTGTAGCTAATTTAAGGATTCATGAGTGCACAGAAGCAGGAACTGGTGCTGTAAATGGTGGACATAAGGGATTCATATCTCAGGCACTTAAGTTATTGGCCCACAGGATTTTTCTGCAGAAACAGGTGCACCTTCACTGATTTCAGAACTATTTCTTTTTCTCCAGTAATGAATTTGTCCTAGACTGCCTCAGTGCATCTAACATTTGGGAAACCATAAACAATTTCTATTTTTTGCCCATGTTGATAAATTGCTGTTTACACCTCCTACCTCCTTACCTCCTGACTCATGGTTTTGTATACCTACCTCTGTTGGCTGCTGACATGTTATAAGCAAGAAAATTTCCCAGCAGTCTCATCACATAATAACAGATCAGCTTTCCAACTCAGCTGCAGCTTATGTTACATGAGCAACTGTGCAGTTCTTCAATATCATATCTTACCAGAATACAGCATAGTGGCAGGCTTGGGGTTTTTTTTAAGTGTTTGCAAGTCAAATATACAAAGTTTGTCTTTGAAAATATGAGACTACCTTTTTCTTTTTTTCACCTTGCATTGATCAGGCTGATCTCACCCCAAAATCTTCAGCTTCTGCAGTTTTTAAATAACCTGTGATTTGGGGGGGGGGAAAAAGGGCTTTCTGGCAGATATTTCTTTGTAAAGTTTATTCGTACTCACTGTAAAACATATCAAAACTGTGTGAACCCTTTCTTTCCTTACAACACTCAGTATTAAAACAGATTTTTTAAATTTATTTTTTTTTACCTTGTAAGAAGTTTTTAGTCTGATTGACACCTTATTCTAGTCTCTGACCCAAAGGAAGAAAACCTTTCTTGTAGTTCTCAGAAGTCTGACATTTAATTCTTTCATTGCCTGCTGTCCACTGACAAGGTGCTAAATGAACATAACTATGTCCTGGCTAAATAAAGGTAGTGTGCCTGCAATGACACTAAGTCATAGAGCAGAAGGTCAGATACCATTCTGAAGTTTAGTCATGAAATGACAGTGATGAATTATTAGCTATTCAAAAGTGCCTATCACTGGCATTCACAAAGGTAATCCTGAGTTCAAATGACATTGTTATTCGTGTTCTGCTCTTGGAAGCTTGACTAAAAAACATAATCTAATAAAAAATCCTTCATGTAATTACTAGAATGCACTGGTGGGTGAGCATATGCAAATTTACATTTACATCTTTGATTCACAGATTTCTCAAATCACGTGTCTGGAGAAAACACATCCAACAAATTTCAGAAAAAAAAATTTGAGCAGTCACATGGAAGAAAACTATGTATTTTTATGTATAACTTATTCATAATATCATCTTTAATTGAATTTATTTCTACAGCAGACCAGAGCGCAAGAAATTAAATAATCCATTGCATACTAATTCAGTTAGTATGTACTTGACATCAATTACAAGGCTGAAATAATTGTTATTATTGTTTACACGTGCCCTGAATCTGCATAATGCAACCTGCAAAATCTCATACTGTCAGTAGCCAGAAATTTGGCTTGAAGAATCCAGACTTCTGGTAGTCTCCAGATGTATATGAAGTTGGTTCTAAAACAGCTTGATATGTATATAAAATGCAGTGCAATGGCATGCAGAGATATTACCAACATTCTTTTTAAAGCACTGGCAAGGAGACGCACCCTTACTCGCAAGGACTGCCTGCGCAGTGCCCCATTGGTGAAGATTGCTTTCAGTTCCACAGCTGGCAAACAACCAGCTCTCTTTTATATCTCACTGACACATTGTTCTGGACAGGGACTAGCATCAGACTTCTATTAAACAGTTTTTCCATCTTGATCACTGCCTAACCTGTTAGATATTGGGTAATACCTGAATGAGAGGTTGAAATTAATTCAAAAATAAGTAAAATTATAAAAAATTAAAACCAATCTATAACTTCTACTAAGAGAGCATCTTCTGTCAAATGCACAGAACAGAGGAAGTATTTTTCACCTCACCAACTAGAATCATAGAATCATAGAATCAGCTGGGTTGGAAGGGACCTCCAAGATCATCAAGTCCAACCCTTGATCCACTACTACTGCGGTTGCTAGACCATGGTACTAAGTGCCACATCCAGTCTCTTCTTAAAAACCTCCAGGGATGGAGAATCCACTACTTCCCTGGGAAGCCCATTCCAATGTCTGATTACCCTCTCTGGAAAGAAATTCTTTCTGATATCTAACCTAAACCTCCCCTGGCACAACTTGAGACCATGCCCTCTTGTCTTGCTAATAGCTGCCTGGGAGAAGAGATCGACCCCCACCTGGCTACAACTTCCTTTCAGGTAGTTGTAGAGAGTGATGAGGTCTCCCCTGAGCCTCCTCTCCTCCAGGCTGAACAGCCCCAGCTCCCTCAGCCTCTCCTCATAGGACTTGTGCTTGAGTCCCTTCACCAGCCTAGTTGCTCTCCTCTGGACCTGCTCCAGGACCTCAATATCCTTCTTGAACTGAGGGGCCCAGATCTGGCACAGTACTCCACATGTGCCCTCACCAGTTCTGAGTACAGGGGAAGAATCACTTCCCTGGACCTGCTGGCCACACTGTTCCTAATACAGGCCAGGATGCCATTGGCCTTCTTGGCCACCTGGGCACACTGCTGGCTCATGTTCAGCTTCCTGTCAATCCAAACTCCCAGGTCCCTTTCTGCCTGGCTGCTCTCCAGCCACTCTGTCCCCAGCCTGTAGTGCTGTAGGGGGTTGTTGTGGCCAAAGTGCAGGACCTGGCACTTGACCTTGTTGAACCTCATCCCGCTGGAATCAGCCCAACTCTCCAGCCTGTCCAGGGTCCTCTGCAGAGCCCTCCTGCCTTCCAGCTGATCGACACTTCCCCCCAGCTTAGTGTCATCTGCAAATTTACTGATGATGGACTCAATCCCCTCATCTAAATCATCAATAAAATATTCAACAGAACTGGGCCCAACACTGATCCTTGGGGGACACCACTAGTGACCGGCTGCCAACTGGATGCAGCCCCGTTCACCAGCACTCTCTGGGCCTGGCCCTCCAGCCAGTTCCTAACCCAGCACAGAGTGCCCCTGTCCAAGCCATGGGCTGCCAGCTTTTCTAGGAGTATGCTGTGGGAGACAGTGTCAAAGGCTTTGCTGAAGTCCAGGTAGACCACATCGAAAGCCTTCCCCTTATCCACCAGGCGGGTCACTATTGCTTTTTCAGGTAATTCCTGACCACGAGTTGGGAATTAGCGTGAACCAGTATGATCATTCTCAACCGTCATTTCTGGAAGGTGAGAGAACTGGGTAAATGGGTGTGACAAAATAGTTCTAGCTTGTCTCTGGTCTGGAATATGTTCCTGGCATGCAGATGTAGTCACTGTGTTCAGCGCAACAGCCATTTTCTTGTCAACCTTTTTCATTTATGTAAATGAAAATATGTAGCACAAATGCTTGGAGTATATGGTTCTTCCAGCTGTCTTCTACATCCACATTAAGGTATTGGTTATAAATATAACCCTATGAACAGCTGATAACCTGGAGTGTTATATATACACAAGTTACAAAAGCTAGCTGAAGTCAGCTGAGGTCTTGTCTGCAGCCCCAGGGTAGGCATACATAATAACCATGTGATTTCATTGAGCCCTGTTCCTCAGCTGTGTAGCAAATGAAAAGTAGTCTTTTCATAGTGAAAGTGGGGCTAGAGACTGCTTTGTGTTCATCAGTTAGAATTGTTCAATTGCTTTGATAATTATTTTAAGGAAATTAAAGTTCTTCCACAGGAAACAGCATTCATAACCATATAATATAAATTTATCTACTGCCAGCTTCATCCCAATAAACTAATGTGACTCAATATTCTGCTGAGAGATGATCAAATACTTTAAAATTTAAATGCCACTCATTTAAATACTATAAATGGTTGACTATTATTTCATTCCTGTGAACTCATGGGCTCAGAGGTCATGGTAATACAGTTGTAGCAATTTTAGGTCTTATAAATCTAGTTGATTTCAATGTGCACATATCCCATGTTCTAGTACCAAATGTTGCCAACAGGAGACTTTTAGACTGAGATAATGTAATATTATCTTTCCTGTTCCTTTATAGTTAAATCTCAACCTACATTTATCTTATCTCCTAATCAATATCAGGGAAATTATACAAGGTCACCTCAGTTAGAAAGGCAGGAAGTACAAAGTTGATTCTACTTTTAGAATGGGGAAAAAAAATATTTCTACACAACACTGCTGTAATCAGTTGAAAGTGGTAGTATCAAAAACATATAGGAGCACTTTTGCAGATACATTTTTATGCAATGTTTACATAACAAATTATATACATTGTATCACAGCATCACAGAATATGCTGAGTTGGAAGGGACTCAAAAGAGTCATTGAGTCCAGTTCCTGGCCCTGCACTGGACCATCCCCAAGAGTCACACCATGTGCCTGAGAGTGTCATGCAAACGCTTTTTAAACTCTGTCAGGCTTGGTGCTGTGACCACTTCCCTGGAGCGCCTGTTCCAGCACCCAACCATCTTCTGGGTGAAGAACCTTTTTCTAATATCCAACCTAAACCTCCCCTGACACAACTTCAGGCCATTCCCTTGTGTCCTGTCACGGGTCTCCACAGAGAAGAAAACAGTGCTGCCCATCCTCTTCCCCTCACAAGGAAGTTGTAGAGTACAATGAGGTCTCCCCTCAGTCTCCTCCAGGCAGTAGTTCTTAATTGTGACAAAAGATCTATTTTAGTTTTCTTGTGTAACTAAAACACCAACCTCTAATTCTGTCAAACCTATAAAATATCTTTAATGAGGCTTAACATTGGGAATGTAATAATCAGATGTAGAGATACAGAACACCATTTAAAGTGACACAAATATTTGTAAGTGGGACTTACTCAAAAATGTTTTTTCACTGTGATTTTCACAGTTTAGTAAGGATATTAAGTGCATAAAAAAAAAATGCAGAAAGGCATCTACAAACAACAGTGATACAGTTCAGTAAACTGAGATCCTATGTTAGTCTTTCCAGGCTATACTTGTTTGGTTTGTTCATGGTTTTTATATACTGCTGAAAGTCATGTTTTGTTTCAAAAGGTTTCTGAGCAGTGGAAGACAAAGTTTCCTGTTTTGCTGGCTTGACTGCGACAAGGCAGGAAAAGAAGAGTCCAGGCTTGAAGACTGGAGAAAACCTCTTTTTCAAAAGCTGATCAGAAGTGGAGGAAATAATGAAAAGTGGATGGTTACTGCAAAGAAATGGGCAGCTTGCCTACAGCGAGAACAGATCCCTAACCAAGAAATAGAAGTGAGAAAATTTTTCTGAGAACCCAGAAGAAATGAAACAAATCCAGGAACACACTGAAACCTCCAGGGCACACCGGGCAGAGGAAAAACTTTCTACGAACTGTCTAGAATATCACTGTCTTTTAGTAGACCTGCTTTTTTTTTTCTCTGCTGTCATAGTTACTTTATTTTTGTTTGTTTTCCAGTAAAGCCTAATCTTTGGTGTGCTCACTTTTAAAGAAGATGTTGCAGTCTCTTCAAAGCTCTGACCAACACAAGGGTTTGTTAGACAGTCATCAAAGATTAAAAATAAACCAATGTCTAAAACTGAGTTAGATGTTCCTAGTGACGTCCAGAAAGAGCGTTAATTAAAATTTTCGTTTGAACAGCATCAGTAGCTTCAATCTAGTGGGTTTTTTGTCTACCACAAAAGACTGTGGAATGATGTTTCTCCTGCTTGATGGAGATGAAGAAGCCAATAGCCTTATAATCACTTTATAGAGAAAAAGATGTCCTGAGTATCTGTTCGGTTACTGTAGCTTGAGATTAATTCTCAACTTTCAAAAACTGGAAAATTTTGGAAAAACAAGTGCTGTTGAGATTGCTGTGTCTGATATGCCTGCCCTAGCTTTACAGTTTATGTTTACTTTATAATGCTACCAAGTCTAGTTGTCTTAACAAGTAGCATCTTCATTGCAAAAGCTAACAGAATAAGATACAGCTATTGTGAAAATTTAAATGAACAAGTATTGGGATTAGGGCACTAAATGGAAGTTCAGTAAAAATCAGTCTATGATATAGGCTGCAGCTGTCCTGTGGAACAGCTGTGTTGCACATCTCAGCCCTGTGAGAGCTTCATCCCACAGCAGTCTGAGAGACTGAGAAGGATCACTATGCTTTCCAGACCTGACATTAAATAAATGTCTGCCCATCACAGCTATCTTGTCTCAATCTGATTAAAGTCTACTCTATGAGGATCAAAGGCCTTCTAATATTCATTTAAAAAAATCACCAATAGGAGACTTTTATCACCTAGACTAAATAAAATATTTAGAGTTACTCTTTTCAAAATATATGGAACTGTATATTCATTTATCTAAGCAGAATTTTTGAACACTGTTTGCAGACACCAAAAGAAAGGCTCATAATTTGTTTTACTAGAGTTAGTTGAATATGCTATGTGCATAACTTTCCATGATATGTAAAATCAGCACAAAATTTTGGTTCACTGGAGAATGTATGTGGAGGCAATGTCAGTCACATGGCAAGGGGGAATTAAAAATAATTTAAAAGTCTCAAAGCGACCAAACAATAAAAAGCAAAACAAGCCTGAAAATCTAAATACCCCTGCATGTTGGTTTAGATACCATCTCCCTACAGAACACAGCATTCAGTATTCAGCAGTATTTCTTATTACCTTATCTACCAATTTTAATTAGAGATCAATGAAGTTCATATGGCTCTGCTTGCCTTCTCCAGAACTCCAGCCACAGGGCACACTAATGTGGACGACTCATCTTTTTTTGCTATTTGTGATTAGAAGCTGAGAAGTCTCTTGTGTTGGTCACTGATGGGAAGATCTTTAAGACCTAGTAAAGTTGTTGCAGAGATTGCTCCTGGTGTTTTCTCTCCTTGCTCGCCAGCCCCAGCTGCCTCCAGGGGAAGAGACACCTGCTCTGGGAGAGCAAAAAAAACTTCAAAGAAACCAATGACACTTTCCTTCTCAGATCAATTCTCACAGGTTGAGGAGAGAAGGATAGTTTTTGTCATTTCAGTGGCAGACAGCCACTAATCAAGATTATAGTAGAGATGGCTATAATTGAACTCATGTAAATTAATAAAAAGTGAATATGCGCCCCTGCTTCAACTACCAAAGCTTAAATTTATAGCTAAGGAAATAACAGAGAAGCAGGACACCTCTAAAAAACAGCAGCTGTGAGTACTAGTCATGACCACTCTTTGCTGCTACATTTATGTGTTGGATTTTTTCAGAGTGAATATTGAAGATCTTCAGACAAAATACTTTAATCTTTATGATATAGGGGTGAGTGGCACAGAAAACAGAACTATGTAGTGTGAAAACAGGCCACACAGCATCAGAAAAAATGCAAAATAAGTAACTGAAGTCACCAGAGAAATTGTAAGTTAAAATATGACTGTGTTAGGTGGGTTCACTCTTCTACTCCAGGTAAAAGTGTACATCTATGTCCCATCTTAAAAAACAATCACAGTAAAACATTTGTCTTGTCACATTCATGTTAGTGTAATGGAGCTCTCCTGAAAGGCTGAACTGTATCTACCAAATCAGCAATGTGACTAGCTAGAGCTGAACAAACTAAAATATCAACATTTATTTTACTGCGGATCGGACAATGATACATGACTGCCAGGAATATAGCATACATATACTTAAATAATGTTTCTGTGTAAATATTAACACACTGTATTTTGCTATATTTATATGCTGCAGAGGAAAAATACAAAAGTAATAGAGAGAATCCATATGGGATTCCAAAAATATTTTATGCGAATATTTCATTCTGCAGAAAACTGCTGTTTGTAGTCCAGTACCTCTGAACTTCTGAAAACCTTACAACCTTGAAAATAATGTTTCATTCACCTAATGGATTTTGATCCTCACACATTTCTTGAACATTTCTGAGAAGTTTAGGTTCTTCCTCTTTCTTTCTTAACAGGATTGATTGTTTCAGACTCTTTCCTAAAACAGCATTGTTAGCATGGACAAGAAATTGCAAAGCCATAAGCTGCATTCCAGCCTGTGTTTAGAATGAGCATCACTCGTGTCTTTGAAGGACTAAACACAACATTTGCAACTATTTGTCCCAGAGCAGAAAACTGCATTGCTAGTGACTCAATAAAATAAAGGATTATAGAATTCTAATGCTGCTGGAGTGCCTACCAACTTCCTTCATGACTTAACTGAAATGCAGTGCACATTACAAGTAATGCAGGTCTAGCCCTAGAATACTGTGCTTTTAGCCCTTAGCACTGTGCTGGTGCACCTTGCACAACATAGTCTTCAGTTTGGTCACAGCTGCATCACCTTCTGTCTTTTGTCAAATGCATTTAAATTTTATTGATGAATCAAGTTAAAAATCTTTTCAAAAATATTATTACAGTTTTTAACAATTTCTGCAACTCATCCTCACAGAGCAGAGAGGGGACTTGGTAGCGAAGTATAAAAGCTATTTCCCAAGAAGATGCTGCCTCCCGGAACAGCTTTTTAAAATAAGTTCTGTAAAATAGTCAGTTTTTAAAAAATCTATATTTGAGGCACATCTTCCTTCCTCACCCTACTCAGGTCCTAGAAATGTCTGGCTTGAGTCACTCATCACAAAATATCTATATATTCATATAATTTATCCCACAGTGTGTGTGTAGCCTTGCACTGGAGAAGTTACTGTACAAAATGCAGTTCCATAATACAAATAATATTGCTTTTGGAAGAAATATGGCATTGCTATAGTTAAAATTAGCGACTACCTTGAATTTCTGCAGCTGTGTGTGGTCTAAGATTTCCTTTTTGTTTGGAATCTCGAAGACTTACCTGTTTTTTTTCTGTGTCATGTCCCTGCAACTACAAGTCCTGCAGAATCTTAAAGCTTTTATCCAGCTTTCATACTTGTACTCATTTTTAACCTGACACCTTGAACTGTTAGCTGTCTTTCAAGATCCAGTGGGTCCCCACAGGACCATTCACTGATGAGTAAAAAGCTGAAGTTGGATGTGACCTCTAGGCCTCTTCTTCATTTTCCAGCTTGTTAGCAGATTGTTCGTGTGCAGTCTGATACTAGAGAGAAGCTATTGCTGTAGATCTATTTTGTGCTTTTCTCCCCAAGTGGTACCATTTATCTCTTTTTCTTTCTTTTTGAAGAAAATGAAATTCTGTTCTAACGACACACAGGACATGAAAACCTTGCCTGGAAATCTATGTGTGAAACATTCTATGGAAACACTTGTAGAAATGATAATACCAGATGAGAAAAAGAGAGAGGGAAAGATTTTCTAAACAGATAAACTTGTGCTATTCTGATTTTTATATTGGTTGTACATACAAATATTTTTCTATTCCTAGATAGGTACTTTTATTTTTTTTAATAATAAATACACATTAGTAGAAACAAGCGTAGGATAATTTCTTGGTCTGGATTTAAACAAAAATGCAAAGGCAGTCAAAATGGATTTAATTTTGAGGAAGAAGGTAATATGTATTGCAGTTATTCCCAGGTGGTACCTATGCAGTTGAATAGGAGAGGGTTTTTCCCCTCCCTGTGCTACATTGAAAAGTTTTAAAAATTAGCAGCTAAAACTCCCAGCTTCTTATGGGACTATAGTGTATAAGTAACTTTGCTCTGAGGAGATCTGTGAGATGGTTATAGCTCATGTACTGCATATTGTATCTTTCTTTTTTTTTTTGTCTGAAGCAAATGTCAATTCTGAAGGAAACAGTAAGATTGGGACAAGAGTCACTTGTGCTTTCAAATACAAGACTTGTTTGAAGTCTCATTGTAATTCTTTCTACTTTTTTTTTTAAGCTCTGCAATTTCTTTGAACTTACAGGCTAAAAAGAAAAAAAAAATCTGAAATTAGGTGTACTTCTTATTTGCAGGGAACTATACACCAGTCAGTCTCACTTCTATGCCTGGCAAGATCATGGATCAGATCCTCCTGGAAAATATGCTGAGGCACATGGAAGATGAAGAGGTGATTGATGACAGCCAATGTGGCTTCATTAAGGGAAAATCCTGTCTGATTTGGTAGCCTTTTCTGATGCAGTTACAGTGTTGGTGGATAAAGGAAGAGCAACTGACGTCATCTGCCTGGACTTGTGCAAAGCATCTGACACTGTCACGTATGACATCCTTGTCTCTAAACAGAAGAGACATGAATGCAATGAGTAAACCACTCTCTAGATAAAGAATTGACTGGTTGGTCACACTCAAAGGGTTGTGGTCAATGGCTCAATGTCCAAATGGAGAGCAGTGAGAAGTGATGTTCCTCAGGGGTTGGTACAGGGACCTGCACTTTTTAGCATCTGTGTTGGCAACATGGACAGTGGGACTCAACAAGTTTGCTGATGACACCAGGCTGTGTGGTGTGGCTGACACACAGGAGGGAAAGGATGGCATCCAGGAGGGACCTTGACACACTCGAGTGGTGGGCCTGTGCAAACCTCATGAAGTTCAACAAGGTCAACTGTCTGGCAAAATACAATGGGAAAACAATTCCATAAAGTATCATCAAGAGATATTCTTCCCAGCTTTCAAGACAGTAAACTATATTTTACTTTTTTACTGGTAAGTGAAGTTAAATCAGTGGATCAAATTTGGTTCTGGTCCTTTGCCAGGTTCCATATGTACTCATACATGCTGTCCAGTTGGCAAGCAAAATCAGCTACAACCCCTCCCTTAGCAAACTGCTCATGAAATGTTCCACACCATAGCAAAGGTTAACTTATTTGCCCATAAAGGAAGGGAATCTGAGCAGCAGAAAAGAAATCAAATATTTAATGAATTCCCTGAGCAACCTTCTCACAAAGATCAGGCTTCCATAAAGCACAGATCATTATTTACAGCAACTCCACTGCTGCAAAATGCTCTAGGGAGGATGTAAACTATCCAAACTCATTCAGGTTGTCTAGCTTCTCCTATTTCATTGATATGCAGTAGCTAAAAAGACTTAATGTAACCTTTTGCCCTCTTGTATGTCTCTGGAGGTCATAGTTTTTGTTTATTTGCTTTGTTTTTAAATATGAAGACCGCATTGGTCCTTTATATATGCGGGTTTTGTAAAGCTTGGTAGAGGCTTATCCAGCATCACTGTTTTTTCAAACCTTGAAAGCTTCTAGGATCCTTTCCATTTTGATATTACTTGAAGAAATCTTGTCTATAATGTTTACTCTTTTTTCCCAAGGTCATTTCAGACTGCATATCAAGTTACAGATGGAAAGACTTTGGAAAGAGTGACAGCATCAGCTTGAGGCATTTAAAACACACTCATTAGAAGCCCATGTTTACTCTATAATTAGTGAAGAAAAACTAGCACCTAAGTCAGGTTTTCATAATCAGTTTCTTTGTAAGTAGTTTTAATTACTTTTCCTGACCTCTATTCACTACCACAATCTAAAATAATAGGAAAAGTCAAGGAAAAAAGGAAGGACTGAAACCATAAAATCAGTCTACTGAGAGGAAAGCTACAAAGTAATTTACTTCTTTTTTTCAGGGATTTTATGGGCAATATAAAAGAAGTTAATCAGAATTTTAGCTTCCAACTATGACAAGAGTGAATATTGCAAGCCAAAGCCAAAGTAGTTTAAAAGAATACATATTTTTAAAAGTGTGGTAATAGTTATAAAAAAATACTTAAGCCTAAAGTCACTTTCTTTAAACAAAGATTAAATATAATTTAGAAATTGAAATTACTAACAGATAGCACAAAGGTAATAATATTGGTCACTGTTAACCTCTAGTTCTATTCATAGATGCAAGATTTTACTCTGAGAACATTGAGAACACTTGTTTTGGCTGAATTATTTTTCATCTGCATTAAAACTGAAAAGGAAAATGGAGACAAGTAGAGTGAGAACATATAAACTAAAAAAAAAAAAAAAAAAAAAAAGGTGTCTAGTCACTTTCAAACCAACCCACCAAGTTTCCAGCAGCTTTAATAGTCCTAAAACAAGTTTATTTGGTCTTTTTCCTTTGCACATTTCTTTTCAGATAGGCTGCCTTCTGTAGTGGCACAAATCTCAGGGGAGATCATTCACCTGTCTTTCTTGTCAACTACTTTGCAGAGTCAACAGTAGTCAACGAAGTGCAATATTTCATGCAAGACTTTTAGTTCCCAATAAATCTCGTCAGTGGAGTATTTCCCATAATTCAAAATGTTTGAGGTAATTAAATATTCTAAAACCACAACAATAAGTTAAAAATGTGAACTTAATGTGATCATGTTCAGACAGATTGTTTAGGCAATAAGCAAGAATATTTCAAGACTAGATTTAAAGAGTAGCTCAGTGAAAAGGAGCTGAGAATTCATAAATAAATTTAGTAGACTTTCATCAGAAAAATATAGGTGCTGCTCTTGATCCCGTTGACTCCTGAAAACAGTGGGGAAGTTCCTATTACATTGGTGCTACCAAAGTAATTACTATTCATGTTACCATTTACCTTGTGGGTACGGTAATTTGATCTGAAATAGAACTCAAACTCAGGCTCTCCATATTCAAAGAATGTTAATGATATTTTAAAAATACACACTATTTATTTTTTAAAAATTATTACTACTGACAATTTCCTATATAATATCACAAATCTGTTTTAGCAATAAGTTGTTTGTGGTATTTGCACTGCTACAAGTAGGTTAATTTAAAATAATTCATAAATATATAACAATTCTGTAGAGAACATTTTTTGTAATGATTATGATTTGTGAACCGATAGCTGAGTAAGGAGGCTAATCAGTCATCTTAATTGAAATATGTAGTAGCAGAATATTAGGAGAAAATAATTTGATAGGTAGAATATTTGAAGGAGTGTAGCCTTGAGCTAGTCCAATAAAACAGATTGTAGCACAAATGAAGTTAAGGTTGAATTCACTTGCCCATGCTGACTTCAGAAGGTCCCGTGGGTTTCAAAAGTTACAGGTCTGACAGGTTCAGCCACTTCTTTTTTTTTAGGACTTAAATATGAGATTCCAGAGACTTCTCATACCACGTGTATGTACTCTAAGTTTTCCACTAACCTCTCCATTTTGGCTGGGATTTTGAAGTGAGGAGATAGCCTGCAATCACTAAACGTTAGATACACTATTGCATGAGAATAGAGTCAAGGCATCAAGGTAAATAACTCCATCTTGTATTAAACCTTGCATTTAGAATATACATACATATTTTCTAATATCTCTTGTTCCAAGACCTCAGCTTCTTGGAGAAAGAGTTTTTCATCTGTGCCCTGCAAAATTCCTGGTTTATGGAAAACCATGGCAGACAGAAGTAAGCAAAGAGATTAATGAAAATTATCATTTAAAAATGAATGGCAAACTTTACTAACCTGAAAATCTAAAAAATCCAAACATTCTCAGAGTCCTCCCAATTTATTTTTCAATAGCAGTGAGAAAAAGAAATAGAAGGTAGAAGTCTGGAACAGGAAAACACAATTAACTCTGATTAGCTGGGAACTCGGGGGAGAACTCATCTGCCTGTGATTGTTCATTAGAGGATAGTTGAGTGGATTCAAACCAGCAGAATGCTCACTTTTAAAAGGAGCTTCAGCAAGGGATTCCAGCTCTTTGTAGTTTAACTATATAGCAATTAGTAAATAGCTGGGGTTTTTTATTCCTATGTGGTACAGCATATCTTAAATTGCAGCTCCCTATGAGTACAATTTGCAATATATGACATGGATTAGGATTACATAATAAAGAACATAAGTGAACTGTAATACATAACATATATGTACTTATGTACTTATATGTTGGAAGAATGCTTTTGATTTATTTATGAACAAACACTGAAAAAATGTGCAAGTTTTTTCCCAAAATACCTGCTAAGAGCAAGAAATACATAATGGTAGTATTACAGCCATAGTAATTGCAGCAGGATTCGATATAAAATCTATAATGGTTGTCAGATTGGGAGTTCTACAGTGTAATAACTCTAATTCAGAGAGAAAATACGTATTAATATGTCATAATTTATAAAGATAAAAAATGAACCTTCACAGAATAACAAGTAGACAGGAAAAAGGTTACATTTCAGGTGAAAGATTTTCCAGGTATTACAGCAGAGAAGTCAGAGGCATGCTGTCCTAGTTAATGGCAGATTTTTACTAATCAGAAAGAAAATTAAGGATTATGCTATTGTGAGGTGCTAGGTGAGGAAAGAATGCAAAATAATTTTCTAATTATGATAAAGATGTTCCAAGACAGAAAGATGATGTAACAAGTAACAGAAACTCTTAGCAGTTAGCTAATGTGAAAAGAAATAATCATATATCATAGAATTATTTGGGTTAAAAAGGGACCTTTAAAGATCATCTAGCCCAACCCCAAATAAGGATGCTGAATTTCTAAAACACAGAAATATATAGATGAATAGAAAAGAGGGTTCACAGTAGAAACTCTGAGTCACATCCTAGGAGAAAAAAAAAATATATTTCAATGCCAACAGGAAGGGATGATTACCTAAACACAGAGTGCTAAAATATTTAGAAGAATTTTTTTCCTATTGCAAACTAAATACAGAACACGATCAGAAGGTTCATTATAATTTGATGTTATTTTATAAAGCAAGCATTTAAAAATAATTCATATCATCAATCTGGTTATGTTATTTACCATGTGACAAAAAAACCCCAAAACCCAAAAAGCTTCTGCATGGCATGTCTTTGGATTTCTCAAAGGTGAGAATAAAAACAATGTGGGAAGTGGAAATGTTTTATGCAAGGCTTTTGCTGTACGGCTGTGTAAGGATTGGCACTTCGTTTGAAAGGGTCCTGCTTTCAGTAACATCTGTTAGTTTATTTCTATCTCATCTGATTCATCCAGCCCCCTGGTAATAATGTTACTCTTGGACTAGACTTATGGAATATTGCTGTACTAAACCCGTGCCAATGCAGATTACACCAAACAGCTGCCACAGGTACACTACACACGTAGATCCAAGAGAAGGGAAGCTGCAGGGACAGCAAGCAGGAGGAGCTGAGAGACAGGGAGCAGTATGCCACTGAAGTGACAAATGAATAGAGAGAGCTGTCATCTCATACCAGCTCCTGCCCAGAGTTGTGGAGAATCCTGAACAGGAAAGGTTCATTACCCCTTGGATGGTAAAAATATTAATGGGCACCACTAGAGGCTGTTAGGAGAATATACACTCACATTTAGTGGCAAGGGAGATTAGAAGAGATTTATTTGATAAAATCTGAAATAACAAGTACATTGATTGTGTGTTCAAAAGCAATGATGTACTTGAGCTCATCAGACACCACGAGAAAACACTGTTACCACCACATAATGCAGGTTATATTCCCTACTAGTGAAAGACAAGTGGGGATTTATATTAAGGTGATTTATATTAAGGAAACCTATACAAACCTGAGGTTTTGAAATTTTAGTGTTCATTTGGGGGTGAGTGGGGGATGGGAAATTTAGAAGATCATAAATGTGAATGACCTAAACTGACATGTTTTTAAGTTCAGCATAGTGGAAAACTTTTTATAAAAGGGACATTGAAATTTCATATTTTATTAGAAGCTTTGTTCATGAAAGCTACATACTCTGTGTTTAAAGGAACACATTTATTTTAGCCTAGAATATGCTGAAATGTCTTACTTAAACATGTTTGAAATGTGAAAAACAATTAAAAGCAATATGCCAAAACTTACATTTTTCTAGAAAATTGCCTATTATGATAAAGTAGCGCTATTTTCATATTTGAATGAAACCTATCAAATCAATTTTGACATCAGCTATCAGACCTAAGAGGAGAAAATTCAACTGATACTGAAATATTTTTGAATTATAGGCGGAGAAATTAAGTGAGGTAAATTTAATTCCACTACTTTCTAAAGAAATAACGGAACAAAGAAACAAGCCTTTTCCAAGTAGTTAAAGTGTATCTGCTCTACTGGAACTGATGAAATTAGTCACATCCAAAATTAGGAGAAGAAATATTTTAGCAAAGGCTACCTGTGGTGTATTGACCATCAAAGAGAGCTGTAGAGCTGCATCAGATACATATAAAACCTGGCAGGTTTATAGGATATCAGAGGCAAAGCAGATTAAAGAGAAAGAAAACAGTCTAAGATTAAGGAGATATACCAGTTTTCAGGGCTGAACATGTTGTGGAATTTTGGAGGCAAAAGATAGTTTTGTTATGTGCTTTGGGAAAATAACCTGAATGGGCAAAGTATGGTTGCCGCAGCAACCATTGGTATGCAAGGGATCCCACAGAAAACAGTTATTGGAAAAGTCTAATGAATTTGGACTTGATTACAAGGAATGGTGCAGGCTTACTTCTCCAGGGGAAGAATTAAATTTGAGGTTTTTATTGGTGCAAAATAATTGGGACTAAGATAAAGGTATCTTTTCTGCCCCTTTAAAATTTTACCATCTTAGTTTTTGTCAGGTTTTGGTGTGTGCATAGCAACAGCGAGTTTCACAGTTTTCTACATAGCAAAATTTATGTGACAAAAAGTATTCAGCTGGTGAAGGATAGCAGGGCAAGGAGATGATTCTTAAAAAAAAAAACCCTAAAATCACTGAAGATGGACAGAAAGCTCCGGTAATTAAAATGAACTGGATTTTAATACCTATGAATGAATGGTACCTTGCTGCAGATTACCACCACCTGAAGACTACAAAAACTCTGTCATCAGTCAGACCAGTCAAAGAAGCAGGTTGTATGCCCTGGGATATTTATATTTCCTTTTGTGCAGACTTTAAATTATCATATTTTTATATTTTAAAACAGAAAATCTGTCTTAAAATACCCAATGTATGATGATGAGCATGCTACCTCGTCTCTAGTAAGGCAACATACAGTAAGGTCTTCCTTCCCAGGCCCAAAAAAATTGATCCATACTATGTGGAATAGGTAACTGGAAGAATCCTACTGCCAGAAATGACAGCCTGTGAGGAACAATACTGCAGTACAGTCTCCCAGTACACAGTGTACTCCAGGTTTTAACTGATAAAACAAAGATTATGAGGAAAATGCTAACATTATGAGCAGCTATGAGACAACAATATATATTTTCCTGATTGTGGGTTGGAATATAACTCCTGAAAGAAGAAAGTTATCATCATGTGAGCTGCGTTTGAGGATGAAAGGCACTGCTCATCAGATCACGCAAACATGAGGAATCAGAGAAATGTAGGAAGAAGAGGGAATAGATGTGTTCTTCCTAAGGAGATGTTATCAGCCCTGACATTGACTGGAATAACACAGGGTGCTCTTTTGTGTGCCCTGAACTAATAGTATAGTAAACATTCTTATTCAAGCTGTTATCTACTCATATCCTCAATCATAATTAGGTGCTTTGACAAGCACAGTTAGTTTAGCAGCCCTCAGACTCAATCTAACTCATATGTCTGTACTTAATCTAAAGGCCTATGTCATGTCTGTGTCATGCCTAGGTTTCACTACTTGCTCTAACACATTCAATTTTTAAACCAATTCATCCTGCTTATAATAGAAACTAAAAGATCAGGATGTTTAAATGTCTCCTAGGGTAAATATCTCGTGCAGGTGATCTGCTCCAGTAATAACAGTTCTGCTACTCACTGTCAAATGATTGTAGATATTTAAGAGTGAATGTTGGAGTAAGGACGGGTGTTTGTTTTCCTGACTTTACTGCTGAGGCATAGATAAAAGAAGTGAAATCAGGAATTCCAGTGCTAGCAAGAAGTTGCAAACTCTTGGCAGCTTTTGGCTGAGCACAGTAGCACTCTGTCAGCTCAGTCTGCCCACTGGCAGTGTGCTGCCCTCTTGACAGTGGGAAGGGGAGCAAACTCACAAGAATTTCCCAATAAAAAGCTCTGAGGATTAAACTGAAGGGAAGCTTGTCCAAGGTGCTGGTTATATAGTGGGAGGCTGTATGTAAATCAACACGGAGCCTTCTTCACAGCTCTTTTACCACAATGAAACCAATGAACTTGCATCCTCCTGTCTCAGTTTTCCCTAGGTCTATCATTCACTGCATGCCCTACTTAATCTATAATGTTTTCTTTTAAAATAAGCAGTTCTAGCAAAAAGATGCTTCTAGATATCATTGGCACTGACATCAAAACAGCATGGTATGGGTTTCCACTTGTAATTTATATGAATAGCACCTGAGTATTAGATATTAGAGCAGAAACAATTAGCTATTTCATGAAAATCAGATGCATTTCTTATACTCCTCATGAGACACATGTCAGCCGGACTCCTTAATTAGGAAAGAAGTGTTCAGGCTTTGCTCAGTGTATAATCAAGTGTTAAAAGTCAATCACAAATAAAGCTTATCAGCTGGAAAATAAATTAATTTGAAACAAATGGCAAAGGAAGTTCTGAAAAGCAGTGCGCACCTAGAAAGCTCAAACCAATCTATTATTTTTCAAGAAAAAATCTGCTACGATAATAATTAAAATCAAATCCCTGAGGTAGGATCCTGTGAAATGATGCCGTGTGTGCTGCTTTTGCTGAAATAGAAAAGGATGAGAAGAAAACAAAGAAAAGAAAATAGACTTTATAAGAATGCTGCTACTGATGGCAATAACATAAGCAACTTTTTTTTCCCTAGCAGGTTTCCAAAATGAGGGGATTCTTGACTAAAAATATGGAATTTCTCAATACACAGACAACTCAATCTATCTTTAGCTGCTATTGTATAACATTATAAAGTAGAATAGTCCAAATGCTTGTGAGATTTCTGGCTTAACTGAAATTTTTGCATTTTAGTAGCATAATCCATAAAGCCATTGGAACTGTCTCAGAAGAAAATGTAGCTGAATTTAGAAAACTACTGTCAGATTTGCTACTTTAAGTAATTTATATTTAAAATCTCTGACCTATGAACCTGACCTTTTTCTATACAAATAATAATTTCAAATATAATATTTTCAAATTTATGTCATTAAAATTATATGTATTTTTGTAGTATAATTTGGATCATAAAAATGCTGCTCTGATGACTGATCCTCACATAAGCAGCAACAAATCAAAGAGCACACCGACCATTTTATATACAGCACATCATCTGAAGAAAGAGCAACTTTTTGTAAAAACAGACCTAGAGAAATCTTACATCTATATGGATTCAAATGAGGATCTGCATAAGATGAGTTAAAAAGTGACATGAATGCCTCAGCAATGTACACTGAAGTGAAATAAGAATTTCTTCAGTCACTGTCACAGGCAAAACAATCATGACTACCTGCATCCTACAAAAGAATGATCTCTCTCTTCCCTAGTTTCTGTGTGCCCTTTTTTTGCTGTGGTGACACTCAACCTCTCCCAGTCCCACCAATGAGACGAGGGGTAGTGCAGGAGGTTGGGGTTCTGTGTGTATTGATTTCTTTCTGCTTCTCCATTGTGCTTCTTGCTATGTTTCATCCACTGTTCCATGATTCTGAATGATCTTGTCCTAGCTCACGCCACCTGCAGTCCCCAAGGGTGTCTCTACCTTAGCATGTCACCTGCAAGGCTTCATTTCAGAGTGGTCTGTGCCAGCTGCAGCCTTGCTATCCAGGCCCTGCCAGGTATGCCTGATAATCTCAGTCACAAATAATTTCCCAGGAAAGAATGAATGACAAATATTTTGAGAGTGCTGTCTCTCAGCCCTTTTCCTCATGAATAACTACTGACCACCGTAAAAAGTTATTGCACATTAGTATAGACAGAAAAATAACTCACCCACATCCCACAATGAGCCAGAAGCCAAACAGCAAGGTTGCCTCATGAAGGAGGAAAAGCTAAGTCCTTTCCACAACTACTAAAAAAATAAAAAAGAGGCTGGATCAACACTCCCACAAATAGTTTAAATAATTATTACACTTCTATGCCCCCTCCCCTCTTGGTTCTTAAAAATGTTCCTTTGATTTAGGGGAAAAGTGAAGTTACTAGAGTTGAACTGAACCAAAGCTGTAACCTAGATTTTGAGAAGGATGAAAAAAAAAATGCAGATACTTGAATTTTGGAGCCCCATGCTTACCACAACCTACCAAGCAGAACAGATACAGCTATGTATAACTTAGCCTGAGAAAAAGGTTGCAATTTCAGACTTCATAAAAATGTTCTTCATTCTCCTCTGGCCTTGAACACTGGACCCACTCACAGGCCTACGATAAAAACTAGGATGTTTCTTCCTTTTGAAGGTACTCTTCCTAGGATAAGACAATGTGATCTCTTAACAGGAGATTTTATTATCTTCTTCAATGTTCTTGCTGAATGAAAACTATTAGTTATTCCCTATTCATATTTTTAAATCTTCTCAATACTTCTTAATTAAAGACATGATGCTGTTGGCCTCCAGGAGGCATTAAGCAAGTCTGTATCCCAAATTAATCTTGAATCAAGCTAAAACCAGAAAAGATTTCTTACATAAGCTTCAGGGATGTCTGTGCTGAACAGCTTAGCTCCCTACAAGATTTTTAAAAACCTTTCCCCTGCTGTCCACAGAAATTCCCCTTGATAGAGGAAGTAGAGGAAACTGCTCCCATCAGGAGCAGAGTAGAACAAGGATTACTTAAAATAAAAGGAATTTAAAAAATCATTACCCTATGATGTACATCACATTTTTTGTGTTTCATACCACTCATCCGATCAATCTTGTATAGTGTGGATCCAAGGAAGGCAGGACATATGTTTGGTCCTCAAAGCACATTTCACTCATCAATACTTAATGAGAGAAAATTTACCTTCTGTTCATAGCCACATCAAGTGAATGGTAGCGTGGCTAATTTCCTAGTCTCCAAAAGATAGTCCAACATAACTGATGAATTCACTTATCAGTCACAGTTATAGATCGCATAGGGATTGACTTTAAAAGAGAGTGTTTAGATAATGCAAAAGTTATCTCTCTACATAATTATTAAGAGTCCACTGGATCATTAGGTAATGCGTGTCCAATAAAATCTGAACAAACAAAGCTATATTTTTCAATGTAAACTGAAGCACTCAGAATTATTTGAGGAAAAGAAAAAGGGAGATGATTATTAAAAAATATAGCTAAGCCTGTTAATTATTTGTACCTGCACGTTAATATAAAAAAAGATGCACATGCTGGTATGTTTGACACTAGAACTATGATGCAGCATGCTATTTCTAAAATTCCCTTTTCTGAAAGTTACATCAGGCAAAACTTAAATAAAACTCAACTACTGCACTGTTTGTTCATAAATTATTCATAATCTATATGAAATTGAAAATCTCCATGGTGCCCTCTGTGAAGTCTCAATAATTCTGCTTGAAAAAACAGAAAAGAGATTTTCTACACAGTTTTGAGCATCACGCAGAATCATTTATTCCCTTAGGTCATAAAAATCTTTTCTACATGCCAATAAAATAGTGTTGCATACCAAGAGCAAGTAGACTTCAAAGAATCAACAGAGACCAGTGCTATGCCAAGGTAGATTTATGGTGTAATGGCAGTTTGGAGTGGAGTGCAAAGGGAGAGAAGAATGATCTATATGTTAATTCTTGAAAGGTTGTACAATAGTTTATTTAACAGCATGAAAGTCTAACTATTTGGATACAGACACTTCCTTTAGGGAAGTTAATGTCCCTCTCCTTATAAAGCTGTCAGTAGATAAGGACCAGTTGGACTGATAGAGGGGAGAGAGTATCATATGTTCTTAAAGAAAGCGCTCTATACAAATTGTTCATTGTTGGTTTTATGCATGTTTTTTTTTCCAGTGAAATTCTCCAGCTATGTTTAAATTACAAACTATTCATAAATAGCACAACAGTGGGTGACTGTACAGCACAACTACTCTAGCTGCAACGTTGAAGCTCTTACATCTTTTGACCTGCTGCTGTGACTAACATGCTCTTTAAATAGACTAAAGAAATAAAATTTCAAGAGCTTTGCCTTTTTTTTTTGAAAGTTCAACATTATGTAGAGTAAGAAAGGTGAAAGCTGGATATTGCCAGCTGATATTATTGTCCTTGTGCTCCACTGAAAAAGAAATAATTTCTCCCTATGTTGTGAAAACAAAGAAAAGAACTAGACTTCTTTTTTTTTCAGGCAGCTTTAATGTGCTCTACTGTTAAAACCTAAGCCCTTCAGGCACTAAACAAAACTGATTTTCAGTCTACTTTACTGACTGTAGTGTAGTTTCTTTCCTACTTACATAGTGGTAAGTAGGAAACATCTTGTTTGAAGATTGTGTAACACACTAGAAAGTCAGAGCATCTATTTTATTTGTACCGCAATACTTCAGCACTAACAATGGGCCAACTTGGAACAACAACAATAAAAAGGATCAAACACGTAAACAGAATTGGTTGCAGGCTGCTCCAAAGAGTAAATTTATCCTCCCCACCATGTGTCCTTTAAAGGAAATCTGTCACATATAAACAATTACATGCATCAGGATTACTTTTTCTTCTAGTTTGTTTAACTTCTTTTTAAGCAGTTCCAGCAACTAGGTTGACAATATACCCATTCAATCCATTTTCAGACTTACCAACCTTTCTAAGTGGATTTTCATAGTGGCTAACCTGTCCTTGTTGAATTTTTCCATAAACGCACAGAGAATACCTATCCCTTCCTCTTTAGATGTTTTTCATGGAAACAATTGTCTGCTCTTCCCTCATTATTAGACTTCTAAAGACTTCTAGACTGAACAACCTTATTTCTTTAAGTCTTTTCTCATGGGTCATGCATTCTAGAAATCTAATTGCCATAGTTCTATGGAGACTTGCACTCTCCATTGTTGAATTACACTAATTTTTTTCATAACTCAAAATTCTATTCAATTCTAGTTCTATCCTCTGCTTTTAGCCTCTCCTGCTGGATAAATCTTATATTTTCTCTTTTTTTTACCAAATGTTGAAAAACAATACCAGAGCTTTTTTTTTCTTTTGTGCCATTAAGCCATCAGAATCCCAGTGTTTTGCTTATCCTTGACTTACCACACACAAATTTGCAGAGGAAACGTTACACAGCACAGTAGTATAAGACAGGACTTGATCAACCTCACTTTCAAGAAGAAATTAAGAGCAGTCTGAGAAATCTGCAGAGTGCTCCACCCAGCACCTGGCAAAGGAGTTAGATCTTCTTAGTGTTAACAGAAACTGATGTCTAGATTTGTTGTATTACATTAATAGCACCTTTAGCTTATAACATTGCCAAAGAGAGGAAGGAAGAGACAGCTTCCCTGTTTCAGTGTTTTTGCAGTAAAATATTATTGTTTGACTTCAGATTATACCAAAGGCTAAGAAATATTTCAGAACAGTAGTAGGGCTTTAGAAAACAAAGATAACATGGGATAACTTACACCCTATGTCTACTATTTAACATGCTGAAAACACATTACTTATTATAAAACCCAATTTATTCTGTGGAGAGGCACCTAATTGCATGGCAAACATAGGACTCTGATGTCTTCTCCTTTTGCCACCTTCTTTGATTCCCACCACTGTTAAAAAACTTCTTCCTTTTTTTTTTTTTTGTAATTATTAGAACTTCTTCAATCTATCTCAACAGATACATCAGATTCACCATTTAGAAAACCAAACAAAACCCCAAACAAACAAAACCAAAGAGGTATTTGATTCCTGGCTAGAGATTTCCCTTGGGGAGATCTACTTCTTTCCCTGCACAAGCTGTTCTGTCAGACAATTTTCTGGTATAAAAGGCTTCATCTGTGACCTGCAGCTTTGTTGTGAAATATACTACAATTCTTTCCGTGAAAAACACAATCTTCCAGAAATATTCCTAGCATGAAGGAGAGCACATCTTTTCCTTTACAGTTGTGATAAAGGCTCCAAACCAGTATCTATGGTTTGGATGCAATTTTCCTGAGGTAGGTGGACAAAAAATTTACTTACAGTTGCAGTTACATATACTAAAACCACTCAAGTTTTAGTATATGTACCACTAAAATGCACCAAAAGGGGTGAATGGCTCCCATGTGCTTCTGAATCAGTGGTAGAAACCATCAGAGGAAGGTGTGTCCTGGGTTACACAAAAATTCTGATATCCACCTTTTCTTTTTTTTTTTTTCCCCCCGGATATGCCTTTTTGGTTTTTTGGTGTTTTGCCTTCTTTAAAGAGACTGAACTGCTAGTGATTAATGACTCAGACATGTGACTACCTGCAGTGCCTGCCCAGGTGCTGTAAGAGACTGGACCATTGGTGCTTATGGCTCAATCAGCAGTGTGCTTTGCTGACAATGTGCAGAGTGGCCCCCCAGGTCAGGGGCTGAAGGCATGCACATCCTCAGGGTACAAGCTGGGTGTTAAACAAGATAGGAAAGAGACAAACTCCCCTGAGGTGGGGTTGTTTTTCTTTTTCCTTAAGCAGATCACTCAGCTGTAATAAATCCTCAGAATATTCACACCTAGCCTGAAGGTTTTCATCTGTCTTTTATGAGCCATAGTGGGCCACAATGGACTCAGCTGCACTGTGTTAGAGACAGCTGCAACATCTCAGAAGGTGTCAAAGACTCCTGAAATATCCTGTGACTCACATTATTACATCCTCCAGTGTAAAACTCCCCCCCCAGGGGACTTCCTGAAGGTGTTTCCACCTGAGCCTGAGCATATATAACTCTGACCACCACTATAGATCCAGATTGTTAACACCATTTTGGCAGGACTACAACTGCTGCTTTGACCAGTGAACACCGAATTTGCAAAAACCAAGTCTCATCACTGGATCCAACTAGTGTCTTGCAGGTCCTCCAGTTGCCTGGGGGGTCCACAACCCTGCCCTGACTGCCTGTACCAGCTCTGCAGCCTCCTTCCAGTGCCCCACAAGTGTCTGCCGGTATCAAATCCCAGCTATCTGCTGTTTCCTGCCAGCAATGATTTTCCAACTGTTCTTGCCAGGTTTTCTGGGCATGAGTGAGGGTTAGGGCCCCAGGGAAGGGCGGCCATCCTGTCTCTGTCCTGTGGCCACGTGTTTTTCCCGGGTGGGAGAGGCTGGGTGCCACCTCAATTTGGTCTGGTGATCAAGGCTTGGGAATATTCTCCTCACCAGCTGGTTTAACCCACTATTTTCAGTATTGTTATTAGCATTTTTCTTGGAAAAGAGGGGAGGTTTATTCACATACATGTGGGTGTATTTGGTTTCTCTCTCTGTGTTGGAAAAAATGGTGTTATTGAATCCAAGGGAGGAGACTTGCTTTTGAGGTCTACATCCCTCTAAATTGTCTCAAACTGAGACATTGTACGAGGAGGTTGAGAGCTGCTGGGGTCTGCCAGCTATAGCACTGTCTAGCCAGGGAGGAGGAAATAAAATCCGGAACCAAAATTGAAGCAATTTGAGAATTTTAGAACAATTGGGACAATTGCAACCCACACAGAAATTCTGCTGAGGATTTCCTAAATTATTTTTTATTTATTTATTTATTTTCTAAAGACAACGATATATTGAACTTCTCCCGTCAAGGCAGATCTTCAGTATAATACCCTGTACCTTTACTCTTTTCAGTGTTTTTACTCCTTCACATGCACCTTCTGTAGTCTTAGCAACAGAGCACCCAGGAAATGTAAACAATTTCTATGTATCCTCTGCTGTACTCCAGAGCTTTGTTATTATGTATGTCGAGTGAAGTGTGAAATTGAAGAGATGGGGGAAACAAGAAAAGAGAAAGTAAAGAAAACCTTTCTCTTACTGTATCATGTTCTTTCCAAATTTCCCTGCTTCTTCCTGTGTTGTTATATACAACCTGTCTTCACACAGAGGGCACTAACCTTTGCCCCTCCTCTAATCTACAAAGCATGGTGCTGTAGCAGAAGTTCTCTCTTTTATTTATTTATCATTATAAATATTATTATAAAGGTTTACACCATAGACTTCTAAACTGATTGCATGGAATACTCTCCAAAAATATGGCTTCAGAAACACAAAGTAAACTTTACATCTTCCCATGGTTAATCAGCTACTTTTACATCCCTGTCTTCAGGCTGATTGCAATTACTAAAACAACCTTTATTTTTTCCACTTTTTCTTTTTTCAATAATATGTCATCTTCCTTGAGATTTTGGGGTTAGAGAACATTTTACCTGACTTGCTTAACCAATTCATAGTACATCTATTCCACCCCAATGGTCACACCCTGTGTGTGAGTATGTGTATAAACTTACTGAAGACTAACCAAAAATCAAATGAACATTTTGTAAGGACAAGCAGACCAATTTTGAGAGAGAATAACAAGTATTTACTGATACATTTGGGACTCTTTTAAGAAACCAACAAATTGAAAGTATGTTGTTTAGTGTTGTACACATAGAAATTCTCATAGCACGGTAGATCTGCCAAACTCCATTGACTTTTTGAGCAAAGATTTTGAGAATTCCAAGAAAAGTAATTCATGTAAGCTCTAACTTCAGCTAACACAGTAAGTATAATTGCATTGGTATATGTAAAGATTTTAAGCAGTACATTTACCATTTGTTTGCATAACACCTATATAAGATAAATATTTGTCTCAGTGAGACAACCAAAAGTTCTATTTGCTATGATTGGTTGCAAATCTAAAATATTTCTGCTATTGTTGTTGTTTACTTTACAGTGTAAAGAAGCATTGTTTCTTTAATGTACCTGTTCTCCTTCAGTCTTGAGAATGACTAAGACTTTGATTTAGACTGCACTGCATTCCCTAGTGATATTAGAAGATAAAGACAAAATTTTCTCATAGTAATTTTTGTTACATATCGTATCTGACACAGTAACTTTCAAACGAGAGGTTGAGACAATGATTAAGCTTTGAGATCAAAAAGTCAGTTATCTTAGCTTTGTACATTTGTCTAGAGGAATGAAGAAAAATATATAGACCAATTACTCAGTGTCCTTTAAAAGGTCACAATATCCAGCTCTTCTTTTCACAAGAAAGAAATTGGTACTCAATTACTTTTTAAAAAAAATAAAAGATTTTTTTTTTCAGGTTAACGTACCTTATGATTGCCTGGATTAATTTTCCCTTTCAGTCCAGCAAAACAGAGCAGTTTCAGGAAGATGCTATCATCTTGTAATGCCAATAGCTATATTTATGCTTTCATCAGCATTCAATAGAACAATAGCTATAATTCTGAATCATTGCAGTCTGATTGCGCTGAAATCAATACTACCACCACGATCTCTACTGGGACAAATAATATAAGACCAGTTTTCCATTATTCATAAAGAGGCTAGTTATTGTTGTCATTCTTCAACAGTTTAGCTATTTAGTTTATTGGCAGAGAGATGAGTTAGCTATGAACATTTTTAATTACTTTTTCTGTCACTTGACAAAGTGATTATTATCAAGGGAAATTAGACTTTGAAAAGCAATAAAAAAGGAGAAGTTAGCTATGTCAGAGGTCTCCCATACAACAAGAATAAGTGAAAGGACTTATCAGCTGGTTTCTAATTGAGTCTGATAGTAATAAAAGATATGTTCATCCTTTAAGTACACCTCCTGTTGTTTGGTATTTTTCCATCAATTTTTAAGGCTTTCATTTTATTTCATTTCCTCTTATTCGATATTTCATTGAAATCGTATTTATTTTTTAATCCATTATATTCTGAAGTGAGCAGAATATCACCATGAAGGAACAACACTTTAAATTCTGCTTTAAAAACATTAGCTAGATCCAAAGTTATCAGGCTTATTGCTCAGATTTAATGAAAAATATATTCATGAAAGTAAAATCACCATTGTTTCTTAGCAACAGCTCTATGACCAGCAAAGTATTGCAGACTCTGCTTAGCAAACTTACTTTTTCCTGTTCATAACGAAAAAGTGATTTGTCCATCATTAATGAAGTAACTTTTCTGGGATCCTAAAATATATACAGCTGACAATTGAATAAAACAATTACATATCTACCAAGGAAGAAAATATTAAAGACAAACTTGTACATGGTCAGTTAACTGAGCTGCACTTGTCTTCATCAAAATCTTAAGCCAGAATTAATTCAACCTTGCTGGTTGTTGTGTTTGGGTTCGGGTTTTTGGTGTGGTGGGGATTTTTTTTCGTTTTGGTTTGGTTTTTTTAGGGGGGGAATGAGGGTGTTAAATTTTGGTTTTGTTTACTGTGGGCAGGATTTTTGCATTTTCTACAAGTTCACACCAATACTTTCTGCGGGAAAACAGATCTACAAAGCTGTTCAAAAGCACAGATTCCAGATACAGAGAGGGTAGATCACAACAGCAGGTTGCATGTCTTAATAATGTGGCAGTATATAATGTGCTGGAATTGCACTTAGAGAGTTTTTAAAACATGAAAATGACAACTCTAGACATTTATGCACAGGACTGTAATACTAGTTTCCTCTTGGCTGCTTTAGGTCAAGGGACTGTAACAAAATTATTCTATTCCTACTGAGGGAATAATACAAAAATAAACTGAGCGTATTTTTAAGCAAATTAAAAAGTCAACAAATTAATGACTGAAAATGACACACAACTTTGAACACTATTTGAGCCTGGCGAAACAGCATACACTGGATTATAGAGCATATAAAAACATTATGTGCAGTACGAAAACAAAAAAGACTCAATGGAATATTAACTGAGAGATAATACGTAAGTGGTGATACATAAAGTAGTCAAGGTTTACATTTTAGAAAAACACTCAAAACGATCTGCTGAAACCGATCAGAAATGACAATATAGAAACCTAAGATTATATAGCAAGGTGATATGAAACTGTAAGAACGGAGCAACACAGCCCATATTTTATGATACCAAATAATGCTGACCATAATTGTAAAATTTCAATGAGTTAGACTGATTGCACAGCAAAGGTGAATAGTTTTTGCTTGGTTGAAAAGAAAGATTTTGATTCTTCTGTATCAGAAATTATGGAGTCTAAATTTCTTCCAAAATATTAAAGCTTTCTAATGTGAATTGTCTTAGAATAATATGGTCAGAATTTCTATTGCTTCTATATATTTATTATAACATGGATCCAGAATGTATCACTATTCTTGCCATCAGATTGGCTTTTATGCTTTTGAGGTTTTTGGAAGTATACACAAAAGTATATTTCTGTCTCAGATTATTTCCATTTATCCTTTAAAATGGTGTGTGATAGGTAATGAATGAGAGAGCTGTAGGAAAGACAGGAAACAAGACATAGAATTTTCTGTAATAGAACACCAAAATACATGATAGTCTAAATAAGGGGGAAAAAAGTTCAATCAATTTTCTCATCTAGAACTTTGAAATATTAATTTGCTTTAACATGCAATTATACAGGAGTTGTGTGAAAAATTGAAAAAATTGTAATAGCTACTATGATAAATACTCAGCTCTTACATTTATACCACATATATGTGGTGTATATATGAAGGGGTTAATAGCGGGTCTATTAGCTCCCAGGATGAAGATATTGACTGGGCAAACTTTCGGGTGTATCCTTGATGATAAGGAAGTCAGTATACAACCCTAATGCAGAAAACAAAGGCAGACTGTAAAGTTGGTAGGCCTAGGATGTGGGAACTGCAATAAGGCCTTGAGCTTTGCCAAATGTATCGCCCATAGAACCTAGCCAATGAAAACGCTGTTGCTTGCTTACCTAAAATAAGGATACTGCTTGCTGCTAGCAAGGGGTATAAAAAAGCAGATGAGAAAATAAAGACAGAAGACATCTTTTCTGCACATAACTGATTCCTTGTATCTTTATCGGGCGTCATGACTCGACACTGACATATATATATATATATACAAAACACATACACCTTATATATTTTTCATCATTGTTTTGGGCACTAATAGTTTTCCTCTGGAAACAAAAAAAGTTATATAAACCAGATCCTATTAAAAAAAAAAAATTAAAAAAGCACAAGAGTATTATACTTGTTCCATAACAGAAATTTATAGTCCCAGGATGCAGGTGCAATGCAGAGCAGGAATTCGTCCCACAGCAAAGCTTTGCTTCCTTGTGGAATTTCTCAAAGGAGCTCAGCAAGAGAAGTTGAAGACACACAGTACTATTCTCTTCCTGACTTTGTTTTTAGCTGCCTGCAAGCAGTACAACTTAGGTTAGCTTGGGCTAAATACAGGAAATATGACCCCACAAGCCTGAGTTTGCTGTTGACAGTTTACAAATCAACTTTGTTTTTGAAGTTGGTTTTACTTTTATTGATGTTGGACCTCCAGGAATTCTTTCCAACCTAAATGATAGACTAGAAAACCTATTAAGAACTGGTTTAAACTGAGCAAAGTCCCCTGTGTCATGCCCCCCAACAATGTGGTTCACTCGTGGAATTGCTGAACTATTATTTGCAAGATGTATTCTTTGCATCTACCATGCTTCATATCTCACAGTGTCATTGAGGAAAAGTTGTGATATCATTACATGCTTTACTGTTCTTAAGAAGTAAGAAGGAGTCATAAGGATTTCATGCTTAACAGGGAAGAGTCTCCCAGATACTCATCTAATCTAATGCAGCAGTTCTGTTCAAATCTTTCTTTGGAAATTTATTCCATGGCAGGGGCAGCAATTCAGGAAAGTGCTGGCATCCCCACTGTGTTTCTCAGTCTTTTGGTATCAAAACCCTTGCACTCCACCTCCTCCTTCCACAACTTCTTCCTTAACCACTGCTGCGGGATTAAAAACTACTAGAAAGAGATTTATACATTTGAGCATGTCTAATCTGTAATTGTCAGGGAAGCTGTAGTCAACACAGCTATGGCAATACAGACAATGCAATCAATAGGGTCCAGAATTCAATATTGGTCAATTTTTCTCAGCAGCAAGTAAACGTGTTTTAGGGAAACTGTTGATACAAGCACTTCAAACTCCCCTGACTGTAGATTGCTATTGAGAGTAACGGGAGCAACCCAGATCCTGATTTGTAGACACAGTAGTACAAGTGCTTTAACTAGGAGGTGAAGCCCCCCACTACTGACCTAATATGTGAGCAGCTTATTCTGCACTTTTCAAACTAAGGGGAGGAAGGCAATGTGTAAGCAGAGAGAAAGAGGTGCTCAGCATCTTTAGTCCTGAGCTAAGAAGCCATGCAGGTAACGCCATCCCAACTCTACCAAAGTGAATACAGAAGGAGGACAGGGAATGGGAGAAAGATGTAGGCAGCAAAGGAAGAAGGGCAGGACCCTGGGCACCATGGGAGAGCAGTGCAAAGCCAAACATAAGGCCCACAGTGGCAGTAATGACACCCAGTTTCTTCAGTATCAGCTTTCACTTAGAACCAGTACATTATGATGGTATCGTTTCCTGCCCTGTAATGCGAACACACTAATGTTTGTGCTGATCTAATATGGTTTTGTCAGATTTGATGCTTTTGACATCTCATATAGCTTTCTTAATATGAAATATACAGAATATATAGAATAATGTTCCGTTATGTCATCTTTTTTGCACTCTTTACATTGACAAAGTACACAAAAATAGTCCTGTATCTAAGGTGTTCTCTGTTGATGCTTGTAAATTTAACCAGGATGTTCCTAATCTCAGTTTGAGTATATTCCAGGTGGCAACGTACACATGCAGTGCTATAACTATATCATTAAATTCTTACTTCCCAGCACCATATTTATCTTTAAAATCTAATTTTAACAACAAAATCTTTCTAACTTTGATTCCATATAAAAATACCAAGCATTTTTTTTCATCAGAGATAATTTTAATATGCACAAGACATTGCATTTATTTATTTAATGTAATCTCCCTCTCTTATCTTACATCTCCCTCTCTTATCCAATTCTATAAAAATGATAACTAGGTCAAAGACATAATTTTTCACTGAGGTATTTACTGGGAGTAGGTGACTTGTCATAGTAATTTAAACATTGTACTGATAAAACAACAATCAGCAGTAGATAGAGATACTTAGCAATATATTTTTAAAATGTGTTTTCCTGCCTAAAATTACTGGTGCTTGGCCTTTAAAGGCTACTTATAATGCATATCTTACTATTGCTCTGGTACTTGTATTTCTAGGATTACGCAACTGCATATTCTACTACACAGCAAATTAATAAAAAGTAAAAAAAAGTATATGCAGTCTGACAGGCAGTGAAAAACCGGCTAAATATAAAAGAACCCCCAGTTCATTGAGAGGCAAAATTCCAAACAGTGTGATTTGTATGAGTGTTCCAGGCAACCTAGTGACCTGACTAAAAATTTGGAGAGAGAAAAATAAATCCATTTAATGCCGAACATGTTGGACATATTGAATAATTTTGACCTGGTCTTACTTTAGAATTCTTAGATCTTCTTGTTCTCTTCTCTTTGAGACAATGTTGATAAGACTTCAAGAGCATTGAAACAGTGATGGTAAAAAAGGATTTTTTGTTCACAGTCGTTTTCTTCTGGACCATTTGTAGGGCACAGTTTTAGCCAAGTTTTCTTTCAAATCTGGGATTTACACTCAGTTTCTTCACTTGTAACAGAGGAGTTCTATTCAAATAAATCAGCAATTAACCTACCTTTTGGCTGTTGATGCAAAATAAGCAAATTAAGGAAAGACTTAGATACATACCTGCCATCTCTTCACCTTCCTATCATGTACTCGATGATAAAGTAGAATATAATCTCTTAAATTAGAGTAGGAAAAGATCCCACCAGAAATATGGTAACAATTGTGTGCTGTCTGGGGGATAGACTGAAAAAATTTTCCTTCCATGATATTATGCTCATATATAAGGGAAAATTAATGTTGGCACTGCTCTTGGCTGTCTGTATTCACACTCAGAAATGTAGAATTCATTTAATTGGATGAATTTCAAGTCATACTGGAAACTTCTGCCAATAAACAAATTGGATCTTCCCAGAATTAGAAAGATACAGACTATTCCTGCAGAGAAGTGTTGAAAGATTTGACAGCCAGTTGCTGACTTATGCTAGAACGAATGTAGGTTTCAGGCTGAAACATAGAGCCGTTCAACAGGTCAATTATATAAGATCTCTGTGTATACCTATTTTAGTATACGTGCCTAATTAAAGAAGTGTTTCCCTTGTGATTTATACTAGCATTACTAGCACTCTAAAAACATTTCTCTCCCAAAAGAATGTTAAATTTAATCATGACAATGGTTTCTGTTAAGAGTTACCTACTTTAGTAGCTCTTCAGTTTACATCAGTCATATTTCAGAACAATCTTATCAGTAGCAAAATGTGATACTCTGGAGTGACAGCTTGTGTATATGCACTGGTTTTATACTACTTTCCACTACACTGGATCAAGACAACTTTTTCTTAAATGAATAAGAGTATTTTTTTTAAATCATATGCTGATCAAATTAACCTCATCTGAGTCAGATGAATTTGTCACACGTACTATTAATAATGACACCAGAAGTAGTGATATAAACTTTGTCTTAGTTTCTGAGCTGACAACACATTAGTCCAATATTTTTATTGATTAACCTTGACACTTTCTTTCTCTTTTTAAATCCCTCTTTTATGGGTCAGATTCTGTTTGTCCATCCCCATTGTTGAGTGGCAGGGGAGATAAAATAAGATGAAATTCCAGCAGCCAGAGCAACTTAGTAAATATGCTGCTTCAAACACCTCACCTGATAGATTCAGTCTGTTCTTTCCTATATGCAGAAAGGCAATGCGCTATTTATAGTAATTTCCACACCATGATCATTCTTACATAAATAAAACAAAATAAGAAAGCAGTACAGAAAGAGTATGTTCATCAGATGCTCACACCACTATTGTCAGGAAATTAAACTGAGTTCTTTTATATGATTTTTTTCCTTGCAAAGAGTAGATCAAAATTCTGTAGACTGTAGATTAGGTGAAACCATAGTAACTGCTTGTGGTGCACATAGTTGGCATATTAGTAAAGATAAGAAGAGATTGCTGAAATGTTTCAAGGTCAAGTCACATAACATTTGTTTACAATACAGTGTTACCAAGAATGATCAACTACTTCACTACTTCACTCTAATTACAGACAAGGAAAATTTTAAAGGACAGTTCCTGTCCCTAAGCATTTTCACAACTATTTATATATGCATTTCCTTAACAGTACTGAATATTGACTTATACATTTGCAAAAAAAATAGAGGGCTCATATTTGGCTCAGTACTAGACCACATGCAATCTCTTTGCAATCAACAAAATTGAATAGGAAATAAACCTGAGCATGTTGGCATACTCTGTGCATTTCATAGGCAGCATCAAATTAAGATTACCTCAAGCTATCTACTCTGTATCAATGGCAACAAACTTTGTTATTTCCCATTTTCACATATTTTTGTTTTGACTGTTTATCTCCCACTGCAGTCCCATCTTCCTGCCATCTATTATCACCCTAACTCCCTAATGGGGCTCATTTTCTGTAGCTATTTCCTGTGAGAGTGTGCAGAACAGGCAGATCAGCATACTCTATTTTTTCTCCTCTGTAAACATCAATACTTACAGAATGGTCTTTCTTTTCTTATTACAGAAATATCTGTCCTATGGACTTCTAAGATTCAGAATAATTTTAGAGTTTAGCTCATGTAGGCTGAAAAACTCAGGTCACTTCATGATCTTATTCATAAGGTCAGATGCAGGAATTTCTGTAAAGGTTTTTCTGTCTTTTCTTGCTTGGTTAACATTTGCCTTCAAAAGTTTAGACATTGAAGGGAAGTGGAAATCCAATATCCATTAACACATACAAAAAGCTCTGGTGTATATTAGCATGGGTATTTTAAAGCTGCACAGATATAACAAAACTTTAGGAAGTATCATTAAGTGTTAAGGCATTTGAGACAAATGTAGGAAAGCCCATATTTTCCAGTACAGGGCCACAGAGGAAGAAAACAACTTATTTTGCAAAATAAACCCACCCCTTCTCAGCAAGAATTTAAAGGTAGTTAGTTAATGGGAAAAAGCCCACTTAAAGTACAGTATAATTTCTCGTTCAAATGGCAATCATTAACAAAAAGCATGGACTTCTGTTCTGTACAGTGGGAAAAACTGCAGCCCTACTCTGCTGATAGAGCACACAACATGCAACAGTACTAAAAAAGTCTACCAGTGTTCACGATGAGAACAATGCAAACATCTAGCTTAGTAAAATAATGAATGATTTGTAAAATAAAACTCAGATCAACAGCCTTTTGTGCAATTCATACTTACTTTTATAGAGGTGAACCCAAACTGCTCAGGAAGCTAGTACACTATGATCAGTGGAAAGACACAAGATGCTCCCTGTTTTCCCTTATTGAACAAAATTAAGAGAGACGATAAAGAGTTTTCATTAACCAGAAAAATAAGAGGAAGTGTGTGGGCTAAGGACAGCCAGAAGAAAATATTTCCAGGGAACTAATCTAATTTGTAATCACAGTAATTCCTGTCTGATCAGAGCTAATATTACTATATAGAAAGCAATTTAGCAGCAAATGACAAGCCATACTGACTCCATATAAGGAGTTATTTTTCAGAAGCATATTACTTGAATATCTGTAGGTATAAAGAAAATATACCTGAACAACTGCAGGGCCACCTTAAACTAGTTTTGACTTTCCATTGTATTCCCATGAGGTGCTACAATGTCAGAAAAGGCTTAGTTTTCTGTTAGAGAACTGATGCTTGGATAGGATTGAAAATGGAGGAGACTGGAAAGTGTTAATGCACTTCAGATATTTCCTTCTATAAGTCTCTACCATCATAATGCAGCACTCATGATTTCTGCTCTGAGAATTTCACTAGGAAGAGAAGATTATAACTGGTATTCCTTTGCTTGTGTATTCTATATTTTCCCTGCTGTTCAGTGATATTTTCCCTTCAGTATAATTGTACATTCTATAATTCTCTCACAGGAGAGTGTGAAATTTCTAGTCATGCCTTCTGTTTCTGTCTTTTTACTGTCACAGAGGAAAGAGGTTTGGTTTTCTTCCTTCTTTTGGCAAAAGAACTTAATAAACATTGCTGGTTTTTTTTTCCTTTTCATAAGTTCAGGATTGCAGCTCTGCCTGAACAAAATACCTGGAGCCAAGAATTTTTTATCAATATATGTTTCTAAGTACCATATACACTCTCATAGATTATAGTCCTCAGAACAATGTTACTCAACTACTTCATTTGGTAAATTTTTTTGAAGCCAGACAACCAGGAAGAAGTATTTATTATTTATTATTTAGTGTTTAGCTTCAGTGGTCCTTGGCCTACCAAATGTTACGTGCTCCCTTCCTTTCTATAAGCTGTGGCAGACATACAGAAATATAAAATCACTGAAGTAAAGAATGAAATATTACACTTGGTTCAAATAAAATTTGCAATCTGACAACAGTCTGCTGTAAAAGTACCCCTGCTCTAATTAGTGCCAAGACCATACAAGAATATGTATGTAGCAGATACAAAATCTGTCATGTAGTGGGAACTCTTGTGTCTTTATATGACCACCTCAAAAAATGGAGTTTGAAAATTACTTGCTGTCTAAAATTTTGAGCCTTAATCCAGACCTAGTTACTCCTGTGCAGCCAACAAAATGGACAGAGGACAGGACAATAAAACTGGGAACCTGATCCTCTTGGCAGACAATATTCACTTGTTTCAAAGGCCAAAGACTTCTGCTGATTTGTTTCTTGTTTGCATTGGCAACCAATATGAGCACTGATTTATCAGGCAGCACTACCCACCCGTGGTTTGACAGCTAAACAGCTGAGATGGAGGAAAAGCTGGAGAAAGGCCAAGGGACTGTGCAGTGGCAGAGCACAGCTGACTCTACACAAGTAGATTAATGAGTCTACAGAAATAGGTACAGATAATCCCTATTAGAGATACCACTTTGGTTTGAAAGTGGAAGCAAGAAAACTTCAACCAGCATTTTACAGGTATTATTGTATCCTGATCTAGGATTTTTATGAAACATTTCTGACTATATTCCTCCTGGATGTGTGAGAGACTGAAATGGTCAATGGCTTAAACATTGTTAAGATCACCAAAATACTTTTGTCCACAGTTGCAAACTGCAAAGAAGCAACTGCTCACTGAAGCTCATTCCTCCCTGAATATGCCTACCAACAGTGATCTAGTATTACATTATCCATTGTAAAAGTGGGGTATCATGGGCATTCCCACTTAGCCTAAGCACAACAAAACCCCCATGGACTTCCCTTACCACTCTGGGCTTTCCTTGACAGATCCAGACTTCAACAACCACTTCAACAAGACTGGGACTCTCATCACACTGAGAAGACCACAAGAAGATGATCAAAAGGATGCCATCAGAATCCATGGAGTGCTGATATTTCTTCTACTTAAGCTGTCTCTCTGTCACTCTTTTTCTTTCCCCCCCTCTCTGTTTTTCTTATTTCTTTCTATCTCTCTCTCCCTCACATTTACTGTTAAATAAAATATCCGTACTATTAACTTGGGCATATGGTCTCATTTGCATCTTAATTTGGGCAGAGGTATATCTCTAATAATTTAAAGAACCTGATCACAACAGGATGCTGAAAAGGATGAAAAAAAATCCCACAGAGATATGGATCAGCTATTACCAGTCGTAATAAAGAGCAATTCTACTGTTAAGTAGCCTTTTAACTGCCTATTTGTGTAAGCATATATGTTGTGATAAAGACACAGCATTTCCCTTGGCAGTGTGAAAGACAGCAATATTAAGCTTTGTACAAAAGTCCCTCAACTTTCTTCCAGGAATTTATAAACTGACTTCACTCACTAGTTACAGATGCAGTGATGAAAGGTAAAAAATGGAGATAGCAATATATATTGCTTTCATTATTTTGTTTTGTCTGTGAGAACATTCAAAGAATGGAAGAGAAATATTGAAGAATCTCTGACTAAAACTCAGATTTTGCTACTTCATTTTATAATCTCTGGAGATTCACGGAACTGAAGGGCGTTTTAGGACATTAGAGGACATACAGTCTTCCTTCTCAGATGACTTTTTTCCTCTTAGGCCTTTAAATAAAAGATTTAGATATATTCTATATATATATTATATATATATATATAATATATATATTATATATATAATTCCATTTAAATAAATTTAATCATAAGTATAATCTGTGAAAATATAATGTAATTCAAACTAAATAAATGTTAATTTTGGTTGGATTTCATCCCAGACTATTAAAACTAACCATTAGAGTTAAGATCAGCACCTCTTCTTGCCAAAGATTTTCCACGATGTTTGTTGTCTAAAAGATGAATTTTCATATTGGCTCTTTTTGTAGAGAAGTCCTGTATCACCAACATTTTACTTTTCAAAGAAATGGAGAGCTTGGAGGCAATTGAAGACCAAAAGGATACTTGTAAGTAGTTGTGTTTGTGCTTTAATTAAAAAATAATAAAACCAAGTAGTAAAGCACATTTAACACAAGTAGCATGACATTATTCTTCTCTTGTCTTTGCAGTAATAATAGACAGAAACAACCATATAAAAGCACCTCAGCTCTTGTAAGCAACCAGTAACAGAGTGCTCCAGTTAGAACAATTGGGTGGTTTTTTCCTGTTTGTTTTTTTTTTTTTTTTTTTTTAATCTCCACAGTATAGACATCTTTTATGGTTATCTAATAAATGCCCAAGATAGGTGCAAGTGACTCAATGACTAAATTTGCTTAACTTAGATACAAAATGCATGAGCATCTATTTTAATCTGCAGCAAAATAGATCTAATTAAGATGTAATTACTGTTATATTATGAATGAAAAATTATTTCAAAATCTAGCAGGAAAGTTCAAGATATATGAAATTACTATTCAATGTAAGAAACAAATTTAGGGTGTGATAGACCTTGTCTGAATGTCAGGTACCCACTAACACCATTCTGTCACTCTCCTCCTCAGCTGGACTGGAGAAAGGAAATATAACAAAAGGCCCATGGGTTAAGATAAGGGCAGGGAGATATCACTCAGCAGTTACTGTCCTGGGCAAAGTAGAATTAACTTGGGGAATAAAAACCCCTGAATTTATTACCAGTTAGAATCAGAGCAGGATAATGAGAAACAAAACCAAATCTTAAAACACCTTCCCTACACTCCTTCCTTCTTCACAAACTAAACTTCCCTCCTAAATTCTCTACCTCAAGCCCAGAGATGCAGGGGGATGGGTAATGGGGGCTGTGGTCAGTTTTTCACATCTTGACTCTGATGCCTCTTCTTCCTCAGTGGGAGGACTCCTCACACTCTTCCCCTGCTCCAGCACAGGGTCCCTCCCACAGGGTGCAGTCCTTCAAGAACAGACTGCTCCAGTGTAGATCCTCCACTGGGTCACAAGTCCTGCCACCAAACCTGCTCCAGTGTGGGCTCCTCTCTTTAGGGGACCTCAGGTCCCACCAGTATCCTGCTCAAGTATGGGCTTCCCACAGAATCACAACCTCCTTCAGGCATTCATTTACTCTAGCACGGGGTCCTCCATGAACTGCAGAGGGATATCTGCTTTACTGTGAAGCTTCATGGGCTGCAGTGGGACAGCTGCCTCACCACGATCTTCACAGAGGCTGCAGGGGAATCTCTGCTCCAGTGCCTGGAGCATGTCCTCCTCCCTCTTCTCCACTGACCTTGGCGTCTGCAGGGCTGTTGCTCTCACATATTCTCACTCCTCTCTTCTCTGGCTACTGTTGCACAGGTTTTCTTTTCCCTTCTTAAATATGTTATATGAGAGGTGCTATCACCATTGCTGATGGGCTCAGCCTCAGCCAGTGGCAGGTCTGTCTCAGAGCCCCCTGGCATTGGTTCTGTCAGACACGAGGGAAGCTTATGGTAGCTCCTTGCAGAAGCCACCCCTGCAGCCCCTCTGCTACCAAAACCTTGCCACACAAATTCAATACAAAGATTTACTCATTTCAAACATGGTCATTTGGGCCCGATAGAAACAGTAGGAAAACAAGGATCCAAGAACAGCTGAAGTGATTTCTGGGTCACCTTTAATTTTTAAGCAGTTGAAGAAACAGTGAATTAATAGAAACTGCTGAACCAACCCTAACCTTTTTATTTTCCAAAGTTTTAACAACTTCAGTTTGCAAAAGAACAGTGCAAATATAAAGATAGAAGTCTCTTGTTCTGAATATTCTTTTCATTAACCCAGAGGGACTAGAAGTACTATGGCAGGCTTCTAAAGGGCTAATGTACCTGAAAAGATGAACTGTCATATAATACTGTGCTAGGTTCACTGCACAGAGCTAAGCTATCTGTCTAATTTGAAAAAGCCTAGTAAGGCAAGTCTTGCACACAAAAATCTACTTCCCTGTGGATAGCTAACATTCTCTGAATGCTTCAGAGTTTTGCAGTGTTATTTTGTACCTTTCCTCTTCCCTTTTAGTTTCTCTAGACTCCGTACAGAATTCTGTTAACAACACAATTTTATTATTATTTGCCAGGAAAAAGCCTGCTTAACTATGCTGGGATTAGCTCTCAAGATTGTCTCTGAAGATATTACAATCTAGAAGATCTATAGAAAAAGGACTGGATGGAGCATGAGGAGCAGAGCATATTTACATATGTTTGAACACAACAAAGACAATGATCTGGACATGCCCATAAAGGAAAAGTTGCAGGGATTTTTGCTAACCACTGATCTCTAATTCTGTAAGATATGTACCAAAACTGGGCCCCATATATATTGCATGTGCATACTTCCATGTTATATTCTTTGCTTAGGAACTTTGGAGTCATTATTCTTGCTCATACCAGTGAGACCAAGATCACGGCTCTGCATCCCAGAGCCTGGGGAGTCCAGGCAATGAGCCAAAAGCATTTACTCTCATTTTACTTTAACTGCCATCTCAGGTCCTCAGCTGTAGGAGAATGACAAAACTCAAGGTGTGTGGGTGTAAATGTTACCTTTCTTTTTCTTCATTCTCAGCATCTCAGTGCCCAATCTTCTGACAGCTCTACACTGAGTGTATGAAGAGCCACATCTTATATGCTGTCTGTCACAACACTTTGTATTATACTCCTTAGGCTAGCAGCAGGAAGGTAAGCTCTTAACTGGAGCTACTCAGATGGCTTCGTCTTCGAGTTACCCCATATCTCCCCCAAAACAAACATTCTTCCAAATGTTGATTAGATAGTGTAGTGCCATTTTCCTCCAGGAAGCAAATCACCAACACTGCTAATAGCTCTCTAGAGAAATACTCGCAAATTGGATGCCTAATGGTAAAAGATGCTGAATTGTTCTAACTGGATAAGGGAAAATGCACACATAAGAGCTTGTTGAGGAGCAGTTCCAAAGAATCTCTTGTGTCTCTGAGGAACCTTTCAATAATATTATTCATAGAACTAAAAAAATGCCTGCTTTATTGGATAATTTTTTATCAGTAACTATGAGAGCAATGACATTTAATTTTCTAACACTTTATATAGGATCATTGAGCTGAAGAAGAACAAAAGAAATTATCCAGTCTAACCCCTGGTCATGAAGTTATTTCTGATTAGTTACATTTTTGATCTACCTTTTAATTTCTTTTCTCTCTCAGTCGTAGAAAGTGAAGAAATATCAGATCTCACTAACAATGGAGCATAAGCTAATCTCAGAGCCCATGATTTAGGAATTCTGCAGATGTTGCCCTAAATCTCTCATACAAGTTCCCTATTTTGAGAATAAAAGAGGTTCCAGTCTCACTCAGGATACTTAGCTAACTCTGCAAATAGTGAAAAATAGGTAATATTGTGAGGTATTGTTCATTTAAGAAGGAATGGTCATAAATATAAGCAGTCATTGAGAAGCTTCCCATCCTCTTGAGTGGACTGTAAAAGCAGAAAAAAGGAAGATCTAAAGCAACAGTTTATAAGACAAACAGTTCAAACAAAACTGCTGGTACTGAAGTATTCAAGCACTTCTGCATCAGTGCTGCACAAATTTGTTGCACAAATTTGCTTTTTAGAGCTTGTAAGCCTCCACATTCCTGCTGCCTAACTCTGAAAAGAGGTGGTTACAAAATACTGATGAGGTTTGCCATCAGCCTTTTATTTTTCATTTTCATGCAGCACATATTAAAATTGTGATCCGTTAGTGTGCATCAGTATGCTTTCTATTCAGAATCAGAATGTTGTGAATATTCTCAATTTTTTTAATTTTATGTTCAGTTAGAAAAAGAAAAAAAAAGCAATTAAAAACTGATCATTAGAAACAAAACACCATCATCCGCTATTTACTGCACCTTCAGTCATAACCTAAGAATATTTGGTAGCCAAGTGATTATAGTTTTCTTCTCTAAATTTAAATTGTTCAAAATATTGTAGATTATAACATCAGGTGAGAAAATAAAGAAAAATATCAAATAGCAGACATGACTTTCATCTCTATTTAGGTCCATCATCTCTGTTGTAGATCTCAGAGCTTTACATTTCAAAACATCATATGTTATATGATTTGTTGTAGCTGAAAACCTAATTATGTGTGCACATTTACATTGTATGCCTCTATGTTATCCATACCCAGATATTTAGGAAATCAAAATTACAGCAACTTCCTAATTTATTTATTTATTTTCCTAAATATGTCATTAGAGGCCAAGTAATATTATGGTTGAAACTATAAATTAGTAGAAAGTGTATTTGCTTCAAATATTTAAGATTTATTATTAATACCAACAAATGTACACAATTTTATATTTTTTTTACTTTCTTACATACACAGAGAAATAATAAATAATATCACTTAAAATGCATAATAGAGCAAAAAAAAGTCAAATAAACCCTTGTATCATTTTTGCTACTAGAAAAAAAATCCTCCTTTCATCTGGATCAGTCTAGTCAGCTCACCCAGTCTTGCCATGAGCTAACAATAAAATACCTGTTTACGACCTGCACTGTGGTCCTTTCCTTCATTTGCAACTGGCATGGAAAGTCAAAGCTAAAATACAGCCTTCAGTATCACTTCCAAAGTAGTTATTTGTATAACTCTTGAATGTACAGAACTTAATGAGGTACCTCAGCAAACCCATTACCATTTTATCAGAACAACAGAGAACAGAAAGAGAACAGAAGTAATCTAATTCTTTACTGATGATATGCAAGAGAATAAGCCCAGAAAAGCCTCCTTGAAATCAGAGAACAGCAAGCTCAGAGATCTCATGCCCTAGGCATTCACTTCGTTCCTTATTTCAACTCAAGCTCTTCAGCGAGGTCTTTGTCACCAGCAGTTTGGGTGTCAAGCCCACCAGCTGGGTTGGCCACCAGCTGGGCTGCCCGGCTTCCTGAGTAGCCCCAGGGAAGTTGCCACCAATGGAGCCAGCAAAGACAGTCCATCACCAATCCCCTGGCAGACAGGTCTCTGAGTCCAGCAGCTGGAAAACCACCCTGACCCTCCTCACATAACTGAGGGAGCCAGCCAGGTGCAGAGCCGGCTGCCTGAGGCAATGGGGAACCTGCAGTGGGCAACAGCAGAGAGAGCTCAGAAGAAAGCAGTCTGCCCTGCAGCTCATCAGATCCACTTTACAGAGCTCATCAGGTGGTCTGCGCAGGGACCAGGTTATTTCAGTGATCCCAGGAGATGGTGACCAGTGCTCCTACCAGCTGAGAAGCCAGGCATCCCAGAGGCACTCGTTCAGACTGGTGATACTACCAAGTGTCCGCTTTGGAAGGGAGATGGGTAGCAACTCACTCACGTCACCAGAGGAAAATGAATCCTTTTGCAAACTGGTAAGGTCAAAAAGGTGGCCCCTGACTTACAAATATTACAAAGTTTGGATAGACCAGGGCAAGGGATATGAGACTGGAAGTCACAAGATTAAAACCTTAGATAAGTCAACAAACTGCCCTACAGGAGCTTTATCAAGCAGTCTGCATCCACATTGATCTGCCTGTGCCTAAACACTGCTCCCTACGATTTCAATGCAGTGTGAGGTACTGTGGTCTCCAGCTCAGTGAAGGCCCTATGATCCATCTGCACTGGTCAGCACAGAGTGGTAATCTCTCCATATGTGTGACATCTCTGCTTTAACAGCAGAAATGGGATGTCATATTCCTTTTCCTCCACCCCAGTAATTTTCAGGATTTTTTCTTGTGTCCTAAGTTAACTTTTGAAACACTCTGGAGAAAAATGGCTTTAGTGCTCCTCAGCATGCTCAGACAAAATACTTGGCATCTTAAAGGCCCACTCTAACAGCAAGACAAATAGATGGGGACAGTAAAGAACAGGATGACAGTGTGAAGATCAATAGCCCTGTAAATGATTTCCAAGATGCTCATCACAGTGAACCAGCAGCTTAATGCTTCTCTATGTGCACAGATCTGTGATGTCAATCCGTGACATGCAGCCATCGCTTCAGGACCTTTAAAATAATAATTTTCTTAGAGTTGCATGACAAACTCCCTTCAGCACTCAGCACCTACCCTGAGAGGTAAGCTGCTCCAACAGTAGAGAATTGGTTGGTTGAACAGCGTGAAGTGAATGCTCATGCTCTCAGCATGGGGAATATTTTTGTGTATACTACTACATACAAAGGATTGCACAATGAAAACTCTGCTGAAAGGGATGTTGTTGCCTCGATAAGATGGATGGGATGTTTTTGAATATCCTGCACAAATCTAGTGCAGGCAGCACACCATTAATGGAAATTCTTAGAGTCACTGTTATGCAGCAAGCCATCACCAATTCATAACCTCCACGAAGTGGTGCTACTGCTCTGGGGATTTGTACTGCTGTTTTGCCATACTTGTCTTTAAGTGCAGCTTGTCAAGAGTAATTAAGAATAGTAAAGAAATTCTTTTATGCAAATATGTGAGCCCATGGTACTTCCTATTTAGAAGTGGATTGAGTATTTCTAGGCAGAATAATGGTTCCTTCTGTGGTGGGTGCTTCCATACATAATTTCTTGTCTATTACTTCAGAGAGCCAGAGCCTGTGGTCACTGCTCAGTTTTTCTGACTTCCAACAAAATGCTTAGTCATTTATTTTAAGATCTCAAATCACATGCCCACATCAATTAATTTTGGGCAGAGACTTTTTACAAGAGCATGTAGTGACAGGATGAGGGGGTATGGCTTCAAACTGAAAGAAAGTAGGTTAAGATTAGATGTTAGGAAAAACATTCTTTGCTTTGAGTGTGGTGAAGCACTGGAAGAGGTTGCCCAGAGAAGCTGGGAATGCCCCATCCTTGGAAGTGTTCAAGACCAGGTTGAATGGAGTTCTGAACAACCTGGTCAAGTGAAAGGTGTCCCTGTGCATGGCTGGGAGGTTGGAACTAGATGATTCTTAAGGTCCCTTTCAACCCAGGTAATTCTGTGATTCCACTCTAAGGTTTTTATTTATAACAATTAAAGAGGCTTCTTTAAATGCATAAACACATTACCAGTGTCTTTCAGTTTTTCCCTCTGTGATTACAGAGACACCAATTGTAGTCTTTTTGTTCATGTAACAGCAAATTGTTAAAAAAAAAGTAGTTTAGTTCTTCCCCCTTTTATAGTGTCCATTTAATTGTGGCATTCCCTTGCCTACTGGTACACTGATGTGTAGGTCTGTCCAGCCTTGGGGTTTTTATCGTTTACTACTACCAAGACCTCTACTCTCAGTTATGACCAGTCCTTGTTTTCAAAAAACATCCTCTGTTGCTTTCCAGATGTAGATGGGAACCTAATTCACTATGGCTTGGAGTTAAACCTTGTAGAGACTTGGGGTTAAAGTTTACTCTATTTTTCTTCTGGTAAGCCTGCTGCAACCCTTTATTTCTGTTTCACATGAGTACTAGCCTTGCCAACATCACAGAATCACAGAATATGCCAAGTTGGAAGGGACCCACAAGGATCATCGAGTCCCAGTCCTGGCCCTGCACACATCCCCAAGAGTCACATCATGTGCCTGAGAGTAACATCCAGATGCTTCTTGAACTCTGTCAGATTTGGTGCTGTGACCAGTTCCCTGTGGGAGCCTGTTCCAGTACTTAATCACCCTCTAGGTGAAGAACCTCTTTCTAATAATATCCAACCTAAACCTCCCCTGACACAACTTCAGGCCATTCCCTCAGGTTCTGTCACTGGTCACCACAGAGCAGCGATCAGCACCTGCCCTTACTCTTGCCCTCACGAGGAAGCTGTAGAGTTCAATAAGGTCTCCCTTCAGTCTCCTCTTCTCCAGGCTGAACAGACCAAGTGAGCTCAGCTGCTCCTCATATGGCTTCTCCTCAAGGCCCTTCACCATCTTAATTGCCCTCCTTTGGACACTATCTAACATCAGATCTTTCCTGATCTTTGGAGGTATGTGATGTACATATTCAGAGACTTCATTCTTTACACATGCGAGACTATTTCAAGGATAACTAGAACTTTTTCCCTGAATAATACCATAGCTTGAGATCTGTCTTTAGCTTGCTTGAGCCTTACTTGTACAGGTGAAAACGGAATTTTAAACCAAATTGATTTCCAATTCTAGTGATCCCTGAGCTCCCACACACAGCAACTTGACCAAAGTATTCACAAACACTGCAGGGGTGATATTAAAGGTACAGATATTATCAAATGCACAAAAATCTTCAAGACTGTTATTCAAAAAGCTAGTGTACAAGTGTAAAATAAAAAGTGTAGGTACTGCTTGCTGTGGATTTTTTTCGTGTGTAGAATGCCAAGAATCTCGAAGATTTCAATCTAGAAAAATGGCTGCAACAAATGCCAAAGATTGTATTACATTCCTCTGCCTTCTCTTAAAAAAATATCCAAACTACTTTAGTGACCTACTTGTTCACATGGTAGCTCTCTGATGTCAGCATTCCCCAAAAAGCTGAATGCAGCCCTCTTCATATTTCAATCAGTCTGTCCTCATCAAAAATCCTCTTTTGAACCCTCTCATTTATTTTTGTTTCCTTTAGCATTTTGATCAGTGTATAAACTCTTCACAAAATTGCTAGAGCCAGAAGTTTTTCATCTTTGCTGATACTTAACAAGCAGTTCTACCAGTTGCTTTATTCACCAGGCATTCTGTTTCTCTCATTGTCCCTGCACTGTGAAAGGAAAATGTGGGGTAATAGAGTGCCCCAGTTCATTGAAAACTGACCTTTTGAATGCCGCAATCAATCTTCCCAGTAATATTCAAGAGACATTTTACTCTTTTTCCCCTCCATGTTAGAGGGATTTGGCAGTTTAGCTAAAAAGTTTCCACAAATTGAAGTTTGCTTGCTACCAGAGAAAAGCCTTTGATTTCCTCCATGTCTACCCCTACAGCTTGGCATATCTCAAGCAAAGAGGAAAATATTACCTTAAATTATAAGTTCATTGGGTAAGTCGTACACGTCTTTATTATTGGCAAAATATTAAAGGCAGGTATGAGGCTTTAAACAAAAATTAAAAGGTAATCTCTTATCTTTGAAAGCATACATTCAAATTGGACATGAATTTTTATAAATATAGTAAACCAAGTAGGAAGGCTGTGTATGAAGACTGGACATAAGCATAGGAAATGCACTAAGAGTAAAAAAAAAAAATTAATAATGATGGTTCTTCACAAGCATGCCTGTAGCCTGACCTGCTTATCTCAAAAGGATATCATGCTGGTGAGCACACATCCCTCAGAGAAAAGGTTTATCTATCATGCTGTGACAGATCTGAGCCACTCTGAATTGAGTTATAAACACCGCAAATATTGTAAAATATTTTGTGTTGTTTACAGTGTGAATACATTGAGATATCTGAGTTGTCTGTGAAACAGATGGGTCGCAAAAAACCTATAATTTAAGAAATATTAAAGGAAAAAGTCAGAAACATTGGCTGAGATAATTATGGCTCAGTCTCTTTATCATACATGCCAAGAAATGAGCATAAACCAGAAACCCAAACAATGGCAATTCCAGAAAACAGGTTTGAAAAAAATCTAGTTCTTATCTCAAGAGAAAGTTGTGTGAGAAGTATGAGTGTGGAGTGTGGTTTGCAGAGGCAAAAAAATTTAAAAAAAAACACAATAAGAGAGACAAAAAGTATTTTTTCCATAGGGTATAGAAGATATATTTTCTTTGCGATAATACAGTTTTGAATCTTTCCTTCTATTGCAGTGTAAATAAAGATATTCGCAGTACAAAATAAAAAGATCCACAAAGAAGAATAATATGCCTTCAACACTTATTCTGTGCAAGTGACTCTAAACTTCTCCCTTATGGGGACGTGCCAAAAAGCAGAGGAACAACAAATTTGTTTCTGAACATATGACAGCACAGCTCTGCCTTTTGAAGCTTTCTCTGAGACCTCAGGAGTCAATTTCACTGCTACCCAAATAATTTGGTAACTTAGAGACAGGCAATCACTATATATGTTTTATACATAAAATGCAAAGTAATATCTTTTAGGCCAAAAAGGGGGAAAGGAGTAGTGAATCTGAACACGATATGGAGATTAGCATTTATAATCCTAACAGTGAATATCTTCATCTGTAAAAATCAGAGAAGTGGCAAATACAGCCAAAAAGCTGGTGTGCTGCTGTGTCAAGAATCTAGGAACATACACATCTCCTGAGGTCAGACCTAAACTCATCCTAGACCTTCTCGAATGGTCTTAGCCATTCTGAGTGAAAACCCAAAATCTTATACCACTTCTTTTGTTTGTGAGTTAACACCAAGTTTCCAAAATGAAAATTACAGAACAACCTTTAGAGAAGAAATGCAGGTGTGAAAAGACAGGATCGGTGGGGAAAACAGAATAGAAAATTAATGTTTTTTACTAGCAGTTAAGATTTAAATAAAATTTGTGGAACTAAAATTCAGAATAGAAATAAAGTACACTGAATAGAAACATTCATTAAGAACTTGTGAAATTTACTAGGTACAGTGATGGCAATGGAGATTTGAAATTAGGATGGCTTTTTCCCAAAAAGATATAGCCTACTGGAACAGGAAACAATTTGGGCAAAATCTAGTCAGACATCCTCTTTTTGCAATAAGCATCAGAGAACAAAAAAGTTAAAAATACTTCCTAAAAGGCTCTGAAATACCAATTCATACCATTGTATAAAGAATGAGAATTGTCAAAAGAAATATAAATACATATATTTCTGTTCTCCTTACTAGTATTCTTACTAAGCTTTTAACTTTTTCCCTGAAAATTTTATTTAAGATTTAAGAAAGTGACAAAACAATGAGTACTGAAGAGAAGTTTGAGACAGTGAAGTTAAGCAACATATAATCCTTGCACAGCATCTCAGATTTGTGTCTGAAATTTCCTTGGGAGAAGTAATAACAGAAGTTAGTTACTAATCCCTGATGACTATGATTAATGCCTTTGGGAATGCTCAAATATCAGGGACATAATAAGATATGAAATGGAGAAAAAAAATACCAAAAACTATTGGGAATGAGACAAAACAAGATACCAGTGCAAAGTGAGTAAAACTGGACCAAATCAGTGTCTGTAGAGCATGAAAAGTAAAGGGATTCAATGAAAAAAGGGACATAAAAAATAAATTAAAAGAAGTGAATTAAGACCTTCAGAGGCAAAGAGCTCTAAAAGGGATTTTGAGAAATAAGATAGTGTTAATGGAGCAAGTAGAAAGGTTCTTGAGGAAAACAATAATAGGTAGACAGAATATTTTAGAGAGATTTGAAGAGATATAGATCCAGGGAACAGATTTTTTTTCCTTTTGAGACATAAAAGATTTAGCAGGAAGTTAAATACCGAAATAAAAAATTAGACAGCTCCACTTTTTTTCTAAAATGCACATCCTGAATATCTTCTCAGGTAGGCTAAAGAAAGGCAATGCTAGATAATGGCAGGAAAAGACAAATAGTAAGGTGAACACTCATGATAAGAAATTCTATTTCCCTAAATTTATGTTATCAACTATACATTAGCACAAAGATGGAAAGGCCTGAGGCAAAGCCGGAGTTTGAGGAGACACTAATACAGAGGTTATCATCAAAGCTTTCACAGAAGATAATGTATACAGTAGGAAAAGAACACTGGCGCATTAAAAAAAGGCAGAGAGAGATTTTCAGTGCTACTCCTTGTCAAACAATGCCCATGATAGATTTATATCATCAAAATGTGCATACTGATGCAGAGCTTAAAACCCACACATTTGGATGCAGAGCAAATTCATATTTGCACCAACTATTTACTTGCACCAAGTATTTACTTGCACCAAGTATTGACTGTGGGGGAAAATCAAATACATAGTCATAAAAGGTAAGATCAATGCTCAGGCTGTACTGTTCACCTTGTATCTCTACGGTTTTAAATACATCATTGTGATGGCTTCCTGCCAGTGTAGATGACATACAAGGCAGACAAACTTTGACCGTGTCCGGCATTGCATATTTTTACAGCAGTTGAGTCTAACATTAAAAAACAACTGTTTTCTTTTAAATAGATGATTCTGTTCAAAGTTATGATGGCTTACATGTCTTACATGGAAGCCATTTCAGAAATGAAGAGTAGGCATTTTTACACAGAAACATGTTGCCTAATGTACAGAACAGAGAATGAGCATATTTTCTTGTCTATCCATAATATTAAAAGCTTAGTGCAATAGTATTTCTACCACAGTATTTCTGCCACAACAGGACATTAGGCTATTAAAACATATTAAGAGTTCCTAGCTATTGGAATTGAAGATATCATGTCAGGTATCACACACTCTTTTGTCTGATGCCCTGAGTGACACATTTTTTTGATTGATGTGGCTTGAAGTCCCATTACAGCTAAGAACGTCAAATTTATTTATTCTAAGACTATGCCTCAATCTGCCTCTGGGAATCTACAATGAGATATATCCTGGACACCTATCAGAAGAAGCTGCAAACAATTACCTTACTCTTATCTACCATGGATTTCAAAATCAGTTTTCCCCAAATTACTCTGGTATCAAATATGATAATTAAATTATTTCTTAATTCAGACTGCTTTGACCTCATCAACTAAAAGTCATTTGATATTTTCCCTTTCAAAACTTTTACTGTGCTATTTTTAGAGGAAAAAAAAAACTGTCGTGGGTCTATGGGTCTATTTTATTTTTTTCTTCCACTCATTAAGTCAATAGAACTAAATATACCCATACAGTTTACACCTTGTGAAGGTGTAATGGCTGAAAGCTGCTCCCTGTATTCTGAAAACTGTAAGAGAGGTATTGAATAGTTTGAGAGTGGTTCATCTAAGTTTCCAGTCCACTACAGGCATTTTGTTTCATAGCAGCTTTCTTGAATGGAACTCCTTCCTTATTAAGTTACTAGCAGTTAATATTGTAGGCCCTCTCTATTATATTGATTTTAAGGATGGAGTTCTGGCATAAAAACAAGAAGAAATCAAGAAAACCTAGTTTGAGTAGCTATATGAATTAGGTACATTAATTAAAAGTGAAATCTCTGCTTTGAAAGAAAAATAGACAATGAAGAAGGACGGAGAGAGGGTAAAAAAGTCAGGTTAATGTTAGAGATTACATGTTTTCTAATAATTCCTCCAAAAATGATTGGTGATTAAGTCTTCAGGCAAATCAAGAATATGGATAAAGACATATGAGAAAAATATATGAACTTACTCTTCTTACAAATCTCAAAGCTGTTGATAATTTTATTTTTTTTCCCCTGCCACTCTCAAGCTTTATTCAGACCGATATTCTGGAAAACTTTGGATCCTAGCACTCTTTATTCATTAACTTAGTCAATGCTCTGTGTAACTTCAAGGGGTCTTTGTTTTCTTGGGTATAAAATACACTTTTAAAGTGTATACCAGTAACAAAGTTAGACTTGATGCTAAAATTTTTTTCTTTTTTCTTTTTTTTTTCCTTTTTTTCTTCTTTCCTCTCTCTGTCCCTCTCTCTCAATAATGCCATGCAAAAGACCTGGGAAATAAGAGTCTGTCAAACATAGTTATGCTGCAAAGATCTTCGTAGGAATGACACCTTTATATACAAATCTGCACAGATAGCAGCACTGCAGTGTCTTAGAACTAAGTATAAAGTATGGCCAGTCTTCGCGAACGAAGATTTGGGAAAGATCATTACCCTTCCAGCCTGCACAGTGGATTTTTTAGGTGAGACACAGTGTGCGCTGAACTGAGCCCACCCTTTAATCCTGAGGTTCATCTGCTGGGGCCGAGCAAAGCTTGGACGGTGGCAGTGAGGTCCTCAGGACGTAGGTTTGTTTAGAGTGACCTTCTCTTAGATGGATGGCCTTACGAGCTCCATCTGTCCGGAGGGGTTCCCTGACCGGGAATCGAACCCGGGCCGCGGAGGTGAGAGCACCGCATCCTAACCACTAGATCACCAGGGGGCCCCCTTTCCTAGAACTATCACCTAATTATTTGCCAGACCAATGGTAGTGCAATTACCCATTAAGTCTAGAAGAGTCTCCATTCTCTGTGCAGGCTTATTGCCAAGGCTGTTGTTTCCACCCATTGTAGTGTATTTTTGACATGTGTTCACGAACACTAGTTCATTAAGGTCAATGATTCATATTACATAGTCCAGTAAACAATGAACTTAATGAAAATTTTTGGCTGATAGTCCGTTATAGCTGACATAACAAACAGCTGACTAAAGTATTCCAATGTTCAGTGAACAATGATAAAAGTGTCTATTAAGGGTATGCAGCTATGCCAAATACAATCATATATAATCAGCTGCACCAGAAAACCCTGTCTACACATTGCAGAATATCGTCAGTCAGATGATGCATCTGCTACAAGTGGCAGCTGTTGTGTTCTGGAGTGTAGACAATTAGACATGAATATACTCCTTGGGTTATTTACAGCACTCAAGCATGGTATTATCTAACACCTGTTAAGCTGTAATCCCTACATTTTTGATATCTACCTATCATAATTGCTGAAAATACAATCTAAGATATCTAAAGCCATAAGATTTCATAAATAACAGTGAGTATAACAGCAATATTTCATGTATTTCTGGACTCTAGGAGAAGCTCTTTAGATAGTTCACAAATGGTCAGGGTAACTAAAATTATAAACCTCTTACCAAAGTCATAAATGCCAAGCACAAAATGTATTGACAAGTAATTTATCATGTCCTACAGTGTAATATTTTATATCTAATTACTAAAGTAAGAATAAGTAATACTGCAAGATGAAATATTAACTATGTGAACAGGAGAATCAGAGAAAAAAATCCCTTTATGTAAGATTACAAAGAAACAGCATAAATCATTGCCTTTGTCATAAATATTTATGCATGCAGAGAGCTGAGATTTTTATTGGATTTTGCTTTATTTGACTAGCTCTGGATTTCGCTTCATATCCCTATATTTGGGGATAATTTTGATTGAATTATCATACCTCTTACTTTCTCTGAGCAACAAATTTTTCTTGCAGTGAGGAAATAATCCAGAGCTTTATCAAATTATCATATACATATACACAAGAAATATGGACAGTTGCAGATATCCTTTAAAAACACAAATCACATGAAGTTATTAAAAAAGTCTTCCCCAATTAACTTTTTCTCAACCTAGAAAAATAGCATGCCCAGTCAAAACAGGAATAATTATGAATGCATATTGAATGCTAGGGCTTTGCACACTGTACTTAAGCTCTTAGACTCTTGAAGTTTGTTCATTATTGGCTGAAAACAAACAACAACAATGGTTCTTATAGAAAGTGGTAAAGCAGATGTGGATAAAGCATATACACTTAAATGCCCTTGAAAATCATGACAAAAGTTTCTGACTAGGTTTTTCCTCCCTCTGTTCCTGACAATTTTTCTTGCTAAGTATGAAAGAGGAAGAAGAGATTTTGCATAAAATCTAATCACATAGGATATAAAAAATATGACTCTCAAGATACTATAAACATGTAATGCCTTAATTTAATAACTGTAAGAGTTGTTAATTTGCTAATAGAAAATTTATCATCCCTTGATTTTTTATTTTTAAATCACAGTGGGAGACATCAGGTTATAAAACAATGTTTTTCCCTTTAGAGCTTGTGATGCTTCTGAAAACCTTTTTTTAACTTTATCTAGTTTTCTTGATTTTTTTTGAAGTATAATCCTGAATAGCTCTTAAAACTGGATCTAAGGCAATAAAAAGAAATCTGGCCTTAACCACTGCACATTATTTTAGTTCTATGAATTTGGGTAAAGTCCATAGTGTGGGTAGTACAAAATCATTTATTGATGTTCATACTGGTAACTTAGTTGTTTAACTTTGTGAGCAGCCTCATAAAACTTACTGAAGATTGTTGCCTACCAGCAGTCCATAAGACTGGAACCTTAGCAACAGGCTAAGAGAAGGCAAAGCACTTATAATTTTCCCCAATAATGGAGAAAAAACCAAACATTTGAAAATAGCTTAGGTTTTTTTCCATGCAGAAAACACTAAACAACGTATTGCAATGATTATTCATCTGCCTAGTGGCCTCTCATCTTGAGAAGGCATCAGCCACTGTGCATTCACTAGCAGACAATTCCCTTCCCTCCAACAGTACTTACCATGCTGCTTCACACGTAAGACTTGTCATGAAGCGTGACGATGCAGACCATGACAACTACCTCAGAAGTCAGCAGTAAAGACAGCTCAAGAGCAAGGATTTGGGATTTGATCAGGAATCAGAGCCAAATCTACTCAGGAAGACAGAAGCCTAGTTGGAGGAAGAAACAACTGCAAGCTGCAACAGCTCCAAGCACTGATTATCAAGCAAACACCCAGCAGGCCCACCTGGAATATCACTTAGATCCTGAACCAACTTTTGACCTTTGCAAGATTTCTTGGATAAGAAAATAGGCTGGATCATTCAGGGCTGGAACACTTTGCTGGAGAGACACTGGGTTAGGCACTAGGGAGAGAAACCATCAGAGATTTGGGTCTGGAAGCCACGCTGGATCAACCAGAATATATGTATGTAGTTAGGCACTGAGAAAGTGAAAAATTCAGCAAGCTGCCCAAAACACAGAATTTTCTCTAATATTCCCCAAGTATCCTTGAATATTCTTCAAATGTAATGTTCTTTTTTAAAATTTCATTTACCCTGCAGCATAAAAAAAAATTTGTATCTTAACTTGTTGAATATTCAGAGAGCAACAAAATTTATATGCCAGACAAATAAATGTGACAACATTTATTGAAATAAATATTTTAGGAATATGAGGATAAGCAAACTAAAATTAGATAAAGAATTACTAGGAAAGGAGAAACTATAACCAGAAGTTATTTAAAGCCAGATTCTGTTAAGAATAAAATGCTCAAGCAAAACTAAAAATGCTGCTTCAGTGGTATGTTTTTAATAAAGGAGAGCTAAAGGTTCAAACAATGGTTTGTTATTTTCCAGCACAACATAACTCATATGCTTTGGGAGGAGTGGTTACAGGCCTCTGACACCTTGGGAGTATGCATGACCCTTGTTGTCAGGAGAGGTGAATAACACCGGAAGAACACATGTAGCTTTTGCAGCAACACTTCAAAACCAATAGATTTATTATTATTAACAATGATCCTATTAAGACCACACTTTAACAAGAATGGAGCCAGTGTGCTGGCACTGAAAATTAAAAAGGCTGTAGAGTTTTATGCTAGGAGCTAGATGAAAGCCAACAGGAACCAGTTCTGAACCTGGTTCAGAATGATGAGTTCCCTGAGAGGATGTGGTTAATATTCAATGTGTCTCTGAAAGGCCAGGAGGGCATAAATGTCGCAATCACAATAAATAGAGTAGACAAACCAGACTGCTAGCCAGGTTGGCTGACTGGCATCCGCAATGTCAAACACAGAATCACAGAATCACACAGAAATAATCAGGTTGGAAAAGACCTTTGAGATCATCAAGTCCAACCTATGACTCAATACCACCATGCCAGCTAGACCATGGCACTAAATGCCATGTCCAGTCTTTCCTTAAACACCTCCAGGGATGGCAGTCCATTCCAATATCTATTCACACTTTCTGGGAAGAATATCACCCTTTCTGTGGAATCAGGGAGTGGAGCAAAGGCAAAATTTACAAGTGTTTCTGTGCCAGGACTACAAGCCTAATTTAGAGGATGCTTATGGTACTGGGGATATTCTCACTCTCAGTGTATTCTCAGATACATTGAGGAGCTAAATCACTAGAGAATACATGCATAAGATCATGGCTAGGCTTCATGAACAAAGATTTGGGAAGGCTCTATCCACATTTGTTACAGACATACATAAGAACTACTAGACCAAATAAATTAGGTGTTAATTAGTGACCAGTACAGGGTGGGATTTATCTGAGAGTTTTGGAGGATTATAAGCAGAAACTGAAGAGAAGATGGGGTCTCTTGAAGGCTGAAAGGTATATGTTTAACCTTTATGGTGGTGGATAAGATGATTGCAGAGTCATTATTCATCCAGTTAGGGGAGATTCAGAATGGACATTACGAAACATTTCTTTACAAAAAGGGTGGTCAAACGTTGGAACAGACTTCCTAGAGAGGTGGTTGATGCCTCAAGCCTGTCAGTGTTTAAGAGGCATTTGGAAAACACCCTCAATTACCCACTTCAACATTTGGTCAGCCCTGAAGGGGTCAAGCAGTTAGACTAGATGATTTTTGTAGGCCCCTACCAACTGAAACAGTCTATTCTGTTTTATTCTAAATCCCATTATAACAGAACTAGAGGCAGCCAGTGAAATTACTTGAAGATCTGTTTAAACTAGATGAAAGAGTTCTTATTTGAGCAGCAAGTGGTGAACATTTGGAACTTGCTGCCATGAAAAGCAGCTGTCAGCAGTTTCGAAAAAGGATTATAGAAACCCATGCACAACAGCTCCATAAACTAATACCAAGGGTACGAGGCAGGAAATACAACTGTGGATACTCTGGGAGTCTGTGGGGAGGAGACTGTATAAATTGACCAACTCCCATGCTGTCCCTAAATGCCATCTCCTGCTGCCACTGCCAGTCTGACCTAGACTTGGACATTGGTTGGGCTAAGTGCATTGGGGTGGTTTCTCCAGAGTCCACAGAAGTCTAAAGGGAATGATAACAGGAGAACTATGCAGAGTGATATCTAAGGTGTTTTATTCAGATGGCTATCAGGATAATTTAATTTGCAATTATGACTACATTTTTAAATTTGTCTTATAAAATGAAGTATTACTTCCATGTGTTATTTTTTTAAACTGGAGAACAAAAGGCCATTAACCTGGAGAACTTTCCAAATACTAGTATTTGCTACAGATTCTTACAGAAAGAGTCATAAGGAGTTATCAGACTAATGGATAGAAAAGAGAAAGCACGAGCAGAATAATCACGATGATTGAAAACACAGAACTAAAAAGTTTTGCAGATAATTATTCTCCCCAGAGTAGAGCTGACAGATAGAGTAGTCAATTCTTATACAGTTGATAGCCAGATCTCCCTATACAAAATCTGATATTACAGAGCTGACATTGTCATGGTGGCAAGACTGTAAAACCTGTCATTTCCCTCCTCTTCTCTCTTTCACTATACTGTGATTACTGACTATTGCAGTGCAAAGAAAATTTCATTCTCCATTTTTCTGAGCTCTTCTGTGTCCCATGATAATAAATAGGGCAGTCGTGAAGCTCAAAAGCTTGTTGCAATTTACAAACCAATTTCTTGTTTGTTTTTTAAATCCCTGTTGGAGACCCCAGAGTTGTGGAACAACTGGCAATATACTGGCCTTCTGCACTACCTTCATTTTTTGACAATTCAAATTGATTTTCTTCAGCCTGTGGAATTCATGCCTGATGATGTGGGTTTACACCACCCAGTGTATCTGAGAAGACAATTTTAGTAAGAGAACATCCGGATGAACAAACTGCACTGTGGCAGATAAATAATCTTAATTAAAGACTGGAATCTTAAATAAAGCTTGGAATCTTAAATAAAGCTTGGAATCAAGCTGCTTTTGCCCCTTACGTGCAGGGTAAAGGTTTTATCCATGTTTCAAGGCTTCAAATATAAATAATTTCTAGAGTTGTATATGTGAAACATAGTCCAATGCCACCGATTCACTTTGTTGATTGATGGCATTTATCCTCAAAGACGCAATAGAGTATGTTCATATAAAGTTAGCAGGGCTTTTCAGGACTTGCAAAAAACACTTGCAACATAATAGATGCTAATATAATTCAAATCAGGAGTAAAAATGGGTATGATGCAGACAGATGGTGCATAGAAATCACACACAGATCTGAAAGGGGAAGTAGTGATTAATGTATCTTCTCAAGAGCAGCTTTACTTAACTAACTAAGCAAAACTGAAGCATTGCAGAATAGCCAGAATAGTCTTTCACCTTCATTATCTTACGGTAAGTAATTTTTAGATCTGCAGGGTATTGCCTTAATTTGCTTGAGTTATGAAGACTGGCCCAGCAAAATATTTTATCATGCTCCTAACTTCAAACTTCAGAAGTTCCATTAAGTTTACTGGAATGACATACTTATAGTTAAATACATATTCAGAGCTTTGGATGAGTTTGACCTAAATGTTAAGTGTACTGACAAAAGTGCATTCAGGAAAAATAAATCCAAAGGACAAGCTCATATGCATTAGATAATAGACCAAAAATATACGAACTTGGCACAAAAAACATAGAAAAGTATATCCCACTTACACAAAGGATATGCGAGACAATGGGAAACAACATAAAATATGAAAAGTGTTAGCATGTAGCTTATTTTCTATATTAATTATGTTACCAGAAAAATTCAATAAATTGACAGTGCACATTCACAGAAGTTTATACTAAAGAATTTTATTTACATTTATTTAAAAATTGATATAACTTAACTTGTCATACTTCACAACATGATAATACATTATTTACTTCTAAAAGGGAATAATACACCATTTAGAAATTTTTCTTTGGAATGTAAATACTTTGTCATTGCAATAGTCTAACTAAAACAATATTTCTTAGGCATTCTGTACAGTGTCAAATTTAATTAAATGTTTGCTTGTTAGGTTTCCTAAAAATAGATAGGAAAATTGCCTAAATCAAGTGAAATTATACTGCTCTGTAAAATGTGACACAATATGATTTAAATGTATTTTTCCCTTTCAGTTCTCATGAACATATGGCCATTAATAGTGTTTTGTGGTTTAGATATATAATTTAAATCTCTTAAAAAGTACATAATGTACTATAGTTAAACAAAAAGATAAAACCCCACATTATATTAAAGCCATGCAAGATTTTGGAAACTGGAGGTAAAGAAATCATTTTAGGAAGCATCTTCAGGAATCTGCTTAAACCTGTGATGACTTGCTCACAAATGTATGCTAACATGCATGAGAAGAGACATTTATTATCACAGCCCTGTTGAAAAGATTGGTATGATGTCCTAGACTTTCCCAAAGAAAATTAGAAGTACCACGAGTTTAAGATCAGAATTTTAGTAGTTTATGCTAGGAAACTTGAAGATGAGCTGCCAATAGTCATCATAGGGAATAAATACGTTTATGTCAAATTTGCACTGCATAGGATCTAATTCATAAGCAGAGATATAAACTATTTCTTTACAAAGTGATATAAGAGGACTCATCTGGGCTTGAAAACTGTGAAATGTGATATGGGTAGACATAAATGTGCTTAAAAACCTTGAACACAAATATGTGCTTTCATCAGTCCCATTCTTTAGCTGATGGATCAACCTTTCATAAAACTAGAAAGCTGCTGTTGTTTCCAAAATGCTTGTAAGTAGCCCTGTTTCCTTATCTATTTTTATATATGTATATACGTTTCTTGAGTACTGTGAAACAAATCACAGCAGAAGTCAATGCTTTCTCCCAGATGCTGTTTGAGGAAAGGAAAAAAAAAAAGAGTAGAAGAGGAAAGAGAAATAAGAGAATACCTTACACTCCAGATTATTTCTTATTAAAAATATCCACAAACAAACAAACCAACAAACCAACCCTCACCAACCTATAGACTATTCGCTATTTTCTAATTCTTGTTCCAGCTATTTTCCATTTACACTGCTGTAGGCTAATGTAAGCCTCAATGACTCCCTTCTTCTTCCAGGACTGTCCTTTTGTACATAAAACGTTCTGTTTTCTATATAGTTTCCATAGATTATAGCTTCCACAGCTTATAGCTTCCACAGCTCTGCCTCTCATCATGGCTAGAGTAGCAACAGAAATTTTCTGATGTTGTTTGTACTGTCTTATTCCTTTGAATAGTACATTTCTGATCTTGAAAATGGTTTCTGAATCAATGTTATCCTGAAGCTTTTCCTCTGCTTCCTGCACTTTGGCATGATATATTTGAAAAAGAATGGTAAAGAGGAATTCTAACACAAAATAAATAATTTTCTTCCCCTTTAAGCTGTAAAGCTGTTCTAATAGCACTATTTGTCTCTTTTTCCTCTTTCCATTCTTTTTCTTTGTATGCTCTCTTTCTCCTCCCGCATTTTGTTCAACCATAGCAGTAATGATTATCTCAAGCAATAACCTACTCCCTGCCCCAATTAATAATCTCAGTTTTAGCAGCTACCATGAGATTTTTCTCTCCCCTTTACACTTAAAAAATAGGGATTAAGGTAAGTCTAAAGATACACCATGCAACAAAAATCAAGTCCAAACCCAGTGGGAAGAATTATTTCCCCTAATTTACTCTCCTGTGGAGAAGGGAAGGGAAGCAGCATGGTCTGCAGAGCCTCTTTAAAAGTGACTAGGAAGATCAGGAATATTGAATCTATTGCTTTCAGAATCAGTGTAACTCCTTGACTGTGAGCAAAACACTGGACTGAAATATGAAAAGGCAGTGGCAGTAGATTTTTTTATCATTTTCTTTTATCTCTCATTTTGGACATCTCGTAACCTGTTAAAGTGGTTTTGACAAATGAGTGAAGACTGCACAATTGTTTGGAGCTCTCCTTGTGGGGGAGTCAAAGTACTACCTGCAGTTAGAAGTGGGAACAATTTGCAGAGGAAAAATTATGCTAATGTTAATGATGCATTTTAGAAATACACAGTACATTTAGAAATACATGGGCAATTTTTTTTTGCATAAACTTTTAGTGAACATTTAAAGCCTAATTCAAAGACACAGAATTTGTCAGAATTTCCTATTTTCTTAACCAGTGTTTGAATCCTCCCTACTGTACTGGCCTATTTTCAGCTCTTTCTTTCAGGTAGGTTTCATGTACCACTGTTCCCACTGTTCATGTCCTACCTGTTCCCATGCAGACCAAAAAAACCCACTGCCTTTCTGTCTGTCCGTCAAAAGTTATTGCAATGCTGTGTCTTAGTCACCCTGGGGAATACAGATCTGGAAAGCATCCTGGCTATTTTCTTCACAATATAAAACTACTGTAGAAGACCCTCTCTCCTCAGATGAGTAAATGCCCCCACATCTTGTTCAGTTCTATTGTAGGATGGGAAATACTATCACTGTTGGTTCTTCTGGTACTGTATAGATATTCTATTACCTTTTTCATCAGGGGCTTCCTATCTCCCAAAGATCACACAAACAACAGAAAGGCATGCCACTGTAAAAGGAATTAGAGCATTAATTTACCTAAGATGAATAAGAATGTCAGCCATGAACTAAAGGAACATTCCATTATTAGCAAGGTTTTTAATAGTTATCTATATACTATTTAACATTTTAGCTTTGTTTTGTACTTTCAAATTTGAAAAAGTAAATAAGTGCATTAGTAGAGAGGGACAAATTATGAACTCAGCACTTCCTTTTCTATTTTCCATTATATTCCTTATCTAAAATGTAAGAGGATAGCATAGTTTGCATATTTATTTTATGGTATTTTAAATAAATTCAACGAATTACAAAACTTCTGAGAAATTAAAAGTTATTAAGAAGTCTATAGTATAAAAACTTTCATGCTAGTAAGTTTCTTCTAGGAAGTCAGACTAAAATTGATATTTACCTGTGTTAGTTTTCCTTCTTATGTAACTTCTGTTGTCACAAAGCAAATAATCTTCCTCTTTGATAGAAAATTTCCTTTCGATACAGTTCCAGTAAGTCACACAGGAAGGACCCTGATAAAGAGATAGCTAAATTCTTTTTGTTGTCTATTCTTTCCTTATTTATGAAGAAAGGAGAATGCTAAGGGGACAACTGAAGCTCAGCTGAAGAGTTAAGAGTGGGAGGGAGTTAAGGAGGAGGATTTCACTTTCACTAACTGCTGCAGCGTTCGGGACAAGTAAACCTCACCTAGAAAGAAAACAATGTTGGTTTTTTTTTCAAAATAGTTCTGGAAAATATACTTTGAAATATGTTATTGTGCTAGAACACAGATCTCTTAGTGGCAAAGAATGACTGTATGCAAGCTGTCATAATATCATAAAGCACAGAAAACAACACATCTTGCCTTCAGTAATGCTTCCCTAATGCCTAAATCCTGTTTTTCATTGCACTCTAGATGATGCTGGAAGCTGGACTTCTCCCTCAGGGATATCACAAACAAGGAGGTATGCATGTGACTAAAAGCCATCTTTATTTCTCAGATCAAGTCATGTATTAAATGAAGTTGATTAGGTCAGAGGCCAACTTTTGTAATACAAATTACTCTCACTGCTTAAACACATCAGAATTGGAGACACTGGTTGAGCTAGACACTCCTTAAAAAAGTGAACTGCACTTAAACTTTTCCCAAAACTCAGCAAAACTTTCTGATTTCAATTTTTTTTATTTTTAGTTAAGTGGGCCAAACTCAATTGCAGTTAATTGACTCTAATCAGACCAGATATACAATATAAGCTTTTATCTCAGCTCTTCTGAAACTTTACCTGGTCCTAGCCTATGTAAGAAATGTATTGGTTAAAGATCAAATAATACTTTCAAATTCAAACAACACAATCTAAAGCTCAGCTGAGAGTTTCAAAAGAGACCTTCTTTTACACAGAGAGCTTGTATTAAATTTTAGTCTCAGTGTGGACTGTATTGTATCAACAAAATGTTTATGGTGGATTTTCTTTCACCATCTCTTCCATTTATCTGTTACCGCCAGTAGGTTTCCCCAGATTGGACTAGTCCAAGCCTGAGTAAAACGGCTAAGAATAATTTTTCTTGCTGTATCAGCTATTGTGTTTTAGTCACTTGAGACTTATCAGGACCTATACTACTGATAGTTCTATAAAATTGTGGCTCCTGTACAAAAATTATCATTTGTCTTTTACGCCTTGTGAAGCTAGCTGCTGTCTGACTACTGTGCATATTGCTGAAATTGTAATGTGGCACCAAGGAGCTCAGTGCAATCAAACCACCCAAATGATCACCTTGCTTTTTGCCAGAGCTTTGTGTAAGGCTGTGCTGTTACCAGAACTGACACTACCCATTTTAAAAAGAGGGGGTTTGTTTGCATTAGTGACATCACTGCAATACCTCTTACATGACTGTGTAGTTGTCAAGTGGCTTGTAAACTGCTGTAGTTTAAACATAAACATACAGTGTGACCTTATTCTGGCAAGCTACAAAGGAACTTGAACAGTGTAATATGCTTTCATGGTAGATGAGATGCAGCACCATAATTTTGACTTCCATAGAATCACAGAATCATAGAATCAGCTGGGTTGGAAGGGACCTCTAAGATCATCAAGTCCAACCCTTGATCCAACATTGCTGCAGTTACTAGACCATGGCACTCAGTGCCACATCCAGTCTCTTTTTAGAAATCTCCAGGGACGGAGAATCCACTACTTCCCTGGGCAGCCCATTCCAATGTCTGATCACCCTCTCTGGAAAGAAATTCTTTCTAATATCTAACCTAAACCTCCTCTGGCACAACTTGAGACCATGCCCTCTTGTTTGCTGATAGTCGCCTGGGAAAAGAGACCAACCTCCACCTGGCTACAACCTCCTTGTAGTTGTAGAGTGATGAGGTCTCCCCTGAGCCTCCTCTTCTCCAGGCTGAACAGCCCCAGCTCCCTCAGTCTCTCCTCATAGGACTTGTGCTTGAGGACTTTACTAATGCTGATGTAGAAATAAAGCCTATACTTTTTTTAAATTGGATTTTCTTAATATAAGTACTGCATTTAAATGCAGGGTCTGTTGTTTTCAAAAAAATTTTGAAATAAAACTCTACTATACTCTGTGTGTGAGGACAAAGCTATTGAAAAACAAATTAAAGCTATTACCATGCTGCTAATGTAGACAGAAGCAAGGAAACACAAACTACCAAAAATAAAATCTATCAAATAAAAATATAGAGAAAACTTAAAAGTTTCTCACTGGCTACTCCAAATCTTCCTCTCACCCTTAGAAGGTTTCCTGCTTGATTTTCTTGAAATTAGTTCTTATAAGTTTTCTATTTAATGTATTACATTTATTTATGGTTATATAATAGCACCAGATGAAAACGCTAAGACTAAACAAAAGAAGTACAGGAGACATTTTAAACTGACAGCATTAATTACATGCTGTAAAAGTTCTAGCTTTCCAAGAAAAAGCAATTTCCAACTTCCAAAACCTTGTTATTATTTTCATAAAACAAAAAAATCCAAGGAAAAGAAAATAAAAAATCTTAAAATTTTAGTGTACTGCTTTTGAATAACATTATCCACAATTCTAAGATTGACAGTCCATTGAATAAAAAAAAGATCTGTTTTACATAAAGCAAGAGAGTACAAAAGCACAGCTTTTGTAATTTTGGTAATATTGCAGTTCTACAAACATATTGCATAGTATGTGTAAGAAAATAGTTTCCATCTTTTTATATATATTTATATACACAAGAAAATCATTAACATGAAGGTTACAAAACAAAAATGGTTAGCAGACCCTTACTGAGTACTGATAGAAACAATATGACACTCAAACTTTAATCCAACTTTCATGTACATTACAGTAAATCAGCTGATAACAATTCCAGTCTCATTTGTGGGTTTTTAATTTGTTTTTTATTTAGCAATTATTTAGAATCTAAAAACAAAGTAAAACAAAAAAAACCTAAAAAATACATTTTGTTAGCAACCAAATATCTTAAACATCCTTCATTAAATCCTTCTAGACATTTATGGCTGTATCTTCAATCCAGACTTAATAGCCTCCTGCATTCAAAATGAGTTAAAGTGAGTTCTGTTATCCAGTCAAGCCACTGTTTTGTAAGCAAACCAGTATAACTTCAACTGAAAGAATGTCTTGGCAAGTTTTGGAATACATACTCCTTTGTTTTTACCAAAAGATACCCCTATGCATGAACAGTAAGGTAATTGCAACACACCGACAAAAAATTTAAACTCTGGAAAAAATTGACAGTCTACAGCTCAAAATGCTGCACAAATCTAAACTATGTTACAATTTCATGTTGTAATTACAACTTCTCATCTCTTCATTCCAACAGAATTAGTAGAAACAGCAGTGTCATAGTGTTAGATATAATAGAAGTGTCAGTCTTTGGTCTTAACACTTAAACGATGAATGAACTGCTATACAAAACCATAACAGTGCTCAGAGAGGTTGGCTGATGCTTTTATTTTTCTCTTTTTTTTTTTTTTAAACAAGAAAGAGACAGTATCCTATAATATCATGGCACAGATTTTTTACAGGAGGTTAATCTATGATATATATTAAATTCATGTAGCCAATAAGGTCCTTTCATATATTTCATTGCAACCATAAGGATGGTATTCTAAATTTTTAGTTCTGTAAGTCCATTAAATCACTTTTGCAATAATCCCTGAAATCATGTGGGCTAGAAATACTTTTTAAAATAAAAACTGATTTTTTTCCTTCTTACAGTTTTTGATGAATTTAAAGTAAAACATTGATATTATGAAATTCACTACAATACTGAGACATTATGAGAACTTGTTATGCTACCTAATCGGTTGGTGAAGCTCTTAAATACTCTCTACTTCAGACTGAAGGGATTCCAATAAAGAATATCCTGACAGTGAAGAGCGATGTGGACCTACTTGATTTTGTGGAGTCCAATGCACCATCCACATATCTGCTCTGAGTTTTCTTCATACCAAGTGGCAAATTATTCCAGTCTTGTTGTTAAAATAAGCTAGTAACAAAAGATTTTTTTGGACCTTCCCATTCCACCCAAGTTGTGTAAAATTTGTAGGGGTTGGGTCTTTCCATCCAGTGAGTAGAAACCTTTTTTATACGTACAACAGGTAAGTAATCACATAAGGTAAAAAGCAAACAAACAAGAATTTTTCGGTAGAGAATTCATGACAAAATATCTGCAAGCCATTCCACGGGTTTATTTAAGGGGGAAAAAAGAAGCCTTAGGCTATTTATATTGTAAGAAGCCATATTTTAATTCATCAAATAGATTAGTCACTATAATATGTTTGTTCATCTTTTCAGCAATAGGTGTATGTAGGTGTGCACAGATAATGACTACATATGTGCCCTCATACATATCTATATACTTTTCCTCCTGAAATACTATTTAACCATGACTCTCACACTACCATTCTATTACTTGTGTACATAAGAAAAAGACATCTATATCCCTACAGTTTTAAGTGTGTATTGTATGGCTACACTTTCTAATCTTTTATTGTCATCTTCTTTGCCATCTGTATCTCTTTTTGTCTTTCTCACTAAAAATCCTCATGTTCTAATACATTTTCTTGCAATATTTTCTAATATATTTTCTTTCCAAGAATAAAATTCTCAAAAAAAAAAAAAATCAGGTGTTAATGGTATTCTTTTGAAGTGGTAAAATAATCAATTTGAAATCTGATTTAGCTGGTAAAAACTGCAAATACAGAATTCTTGCTATGGGGTGAAATTCACACCTCTGAAGAGGGCCAAAGATAAGGCAAGCACCAGTCAAGCCATTGACATGTCCTGTGCTGGTCTTCTGCATAGGAGTGAATTTCATCTGAAGTGAAAACAAAATCAACCTAATTATGTGGTAATAAAATGCAAAGGCAATCATAGTATTAGTTTACTCATTTTCATTTTTTTCTCTAAGAAAAAAAATTGCGTACAAATACCCACCTTGCACTGTCTGCCTTGACTTTAAAATTACTTTGCAAAAGCTGTCATTTCATTTATGATCTTACATTCAAGCCTCTAAAACTACAAGCTAGGTGATGCAATTTAAAGCATAGAATTAAAAAGCTCACTTACCTCATGTAATCAAGTCATCTTCCACAATAGGAAGCATTTTTATACTGTTTTACATTCCTGGGTTCTGCAAGTTTCAAGATACTCTTGTTAATCAATGTTGTGAACAAATTTACCAGCAGTATACCAAAGCATTTTTCATAATATTTCAATTACCAACCAAGCCAAACAAGTAAGAACATTGACACAACAAAGAAATCTGTCATGAGGTTTGTCAAAAAAGAAAGTCAGTCGTGAGCTTTGAGTGCAAATGTGGCTGCATATTTTAAACACAGACCTGATAGTCAGTGTAATATCAACATACTTTTTAATACTGAATATTGTTTAATATGTGGTTTTATATATATTACTATTACTTTGAAACCTTAGCAGCAGATGATAAACAAAAGAGAATAATAAATGTGAATGTCATGCAAGTTGTTAGTGCACTGCTTCTCAGTATCCCATGTTACATTAGTACCAATATTTTTACTGTGTTCAAATGGCAGCAGTTAGACATAGCCAGAAAATGGATAAGATGAACCTTTGAAGATTTCTCTCTTGGTTTTTATATTTGCCAACTACAAGTACCTTGTGAAGAGCAATACACTGATCAACAAACATATCAGAATTTCCTTCTTTACCCTGTTCTTCTTTTCCAGAAATTGTATGTTTTACTTAAAGCAATCACTTCACATGCAGTAGCCATGAAAATATTATATAAGGTCATTCAGATCTGACAAACAAGAACATACGGTTTTTTAACTTTGAAAGGTAATATTGCTGAGCACTTCCAAAATTTACCTAGTGTATAAAACCCTAGACTTGGTAGACAAAGAGTAACAACACATATTTAAAGAAACCAAACTCAGGGAGGGATTCTGTCTCTTTTTGTATTAAAAATCATTTACTGAATTTGTGTAATAAAGCAAGCATCACACAATGCTTCAAAATTTTAAAATTCAGGGATAAAAGTTTACATCCAAAAAGATGAATGGAAAATTGTGCTTTTAGACAGTAAAGTTATTTATCATACAGAGGGAACCAATTCATCTCAACATCAGATTCTGGGCAAATTTATGTACTATATATATATATATTTATGTGCAGTTCATATCCAGGTCCTGCAAAAATCTAAAACTATGTGCTTCACTTCAAGTAGCAAAGGCACCTGTGTTATTGTCCCTTTTGGAAAAAAAGGTGATTTTATGTTCTAGGTTTCCTGATGAAGAATACATTTATTTCTGAACATGTCACTCCCATCTCTATGTTGAGTGGCACCACACACCACAAGAGAAGGCAGCGCTGTATTCCTGCTTACACTGGAAGAAGTTGCTCTGCAGGCCTTTTGAAGCGTTGAACTTGTCACAAGGGAAACCGAGCAGAACTGTGAAGCAGAAGGATAGTAACAAAAGGCTATTCTGGTGTGAGGATAAAATGGAGTCATTCTAGCTCCACAAGCAGATGTTGCTACTGGATTGACATGTGGAGCCTGCTCCTGCTGGGGACAGGTAAAGTTTACCATTGGGACAGACGCAGAGCTCATAGATAGTCTGGCGAGGAGCTGAAGAGCTGGGTGAGGAGGAGGAGGAGAAGGAAGAGGAGGAGGAGGAGGAGGAGGAAAAGGACCCCACTGGTAGATTTCCCAGGCGGATTGTATCTGCATTTAAAAATATCTAGAAGAAGGAGAAAAAAAAGGTAAGTAAATTTCTTTCAGCATTGAGATATATTTTTAAAAAGTGTTTTGAAGGAGTCATGATTTTTTAGAAATATATTTAAAATTTTAGAAATATTTTATTAGAAGTATCAGAAAGATATATTAGAAGTTATTCTTTTTAGAAATAAAAAAGCTGTCACCATTTACTGTTTTTCATCTGTGTGTAGTTGTTTCCCATTAGTAGTCATTATTACAGTACATGTAATTACTTCACCCAGCATGTTTATTCAGGTACAAACATTATCATACAAAAACATTTTGACAATATTCTTGAATAGGTTAAATTTTCACTTGTACACTTTATGATTAAAATTTATTCATTGTCGCAGCAGCATATCCTTGCTCTGGAATAATTTGTATTTTAATAAGTGTGAAGCGATATTAAAACGCATTCCCCAGCGTAAGCAGCTGAAATATGTGCTGAACTGTGCTAAATTTTAGGGGCTTAACAATAGCTACATCCAGAGAATAATTAAATAAGGTTCCAGAGTCATACGCAAAATAAAGAGCTTCTTTGACCTAAATTAAGAGGAGAAAAGATTTCAGGTTAAAGTCTTATTAGGAAGGTCATCAAACTATTCCCATTTGTTTCTGAACATTGAATACGATTAAAAAATATTGTGTTTTTTTTTAATCTTCCATTAGAAATTACATGAGTCAGTATGAAACTATAGATGTCAGTAGCATTCATGAATCTCTATTGAGTTCTGCAATATTTACACTTACATTTTCAGAAAACCCCATGTCTTCCACTGCCACAAACCGATGAGTGTCCAGCTACTCAGAATTTGTGTTTTATTTATGGAAAGAGTAAATAAGAGTCAAAGTAAGATCAGTCATTATCTCAGGAGCAGACTAGGGACTTCTAGAAAACAGGTAACAAATTAAAATGGCTTTAAGCTCTGCGGGTAAAGTTTGAAGCTTAGGAAAAGGTGAGTTCTTTAAATACTTAATAGTGGTTTTTATAGGGTATTGAAAATCAACAAAGCCAACTTGACACATTATACCAACATTATACGACAATGTTGGCAGTACATGTCAATAATCTGGAGAGATATGGCATATATTGCTTTTTTTTTCTACAGGAGACAAGTATTATTTTATTATAAAATTGGTAGTATATGGCAGCAATGCAGTGCAGAAGCATTACTGAGCCCCTGCTGTAGAGAAGTGAAGAATAGAAGGCTAGGAAAAAGCCAAAGTGGCTGGATAAAATCCTGTACAGGGTTTGACACATAGTCATGTTTTCCTCCACAGCAGAAGCATTGGGATCATTGGGATCATTGAAGGTAATACAGTCTGATATTAGATCCAAACAATATACTCTCCATCATAGCAAGTTCTCCAGCTCCTGAAGTAATATATTGTCATGGGAGGAAATTTTCACTAAAAGGGACAGGAAGGGAGAATCTCAGAGGCAAAGATGACATCTGCATGGCACAATGCCTGCTTTAATTCACATTGTGATTGATAGAGGAATTGATCACAAAATGCAGTAAATTATTAACTTTGCTCTGTAATTTATATAACAAAGAAATGATGTATTTAGACATGCATACACACAGTGCTGCTTGAAAAGTCCAGTATTATAGACCTGAGATAATTAGGATTCATAACCCCTGCAGAAATAGTTTCAATTCAAGAAATGTGGATGGTGTTGGGAACAATTTAATAGTGTTCTGCTAGAATTACAACTTAAAAAAAAAAAAAGATTACACATGTAAAAACATTCAGCTCAGCTAGGAGTAAATGTGAAAATAACTATGGTAAACAGAATAAGGACAAAAATTTAATAGCAAACTAGAAGCTAGGAATTTGTAAAAGGTAGTAACGAAACAAAGGACATAATAATAATAGTAGTGGAGTGACAAGTAATAAAAAGTACTCTTTCACTTCTCATATCAAGAATGAAGGGGATGGCAACAGGTCCATTATTAAAGTAGTAACAGTAGAGTTATCAATAGCATTGCATAAAAATCCAGAAGCATTCAACAGTGCAATCTCTATGCAAGTATATCCTTTATATTGAATACTGCTCAGCATAGTTCTGTACTTGGAGAAAGATCAAAAATTGATGTCAGAGCATGACTGTGATAAAATACTTTCAATTTCAACAGTAACCCAATAGGATATCAAACAGGAGCCAGTAATGTCATATACTTTTAATCTACAGTTCTTGATAACTTTTAACAACTAGAGCTCAAATTAAAAAAAAAAAATAAATATGAGTAGCATTTTGGACTTTTAATACTGATTTTCAGCAAGCCCTGTGTCATGGCTTAACCCCAGCCAACAATCATGTACCACACAGCCAAGTGCTTACTCTTCCACCAGTAGGACTGAGAAGAGAATCAGAAGGGTAAAAGCTGGAAATCTCATGGGTTGAGACAAAGACAGTTTAATGGGGAAAGCAAAAGCCACATATGCAAGCAAAGCAAAACAAGGAATTCATTCACTGCTTCCCAAGGGCAGGCAGGTGTTCAGCCATTCCCAGGAAAGCAGGGCCCCATCATGTCTAACAGTGACTTGGGAAGAAAAACACCATCACTTCAAATGTCCCCCTATGCTTCTTCCTTCTTCCCCCCACTTTATATACTGAGCATGATTCCATGGAATATCCCTTTGGTCAGTTTGGGTCACCTGTCCCAGCTGTGTCTCCTCCCAGCTTCCCATGCACCCCCAGCCTCCTTGCCAGTGTGGCAGTATGAAAAGCACTGCCTAGCAATTACAAAATCATCTCTATATTATCAACACTGTGTTCAGCATAAATTCAAAACACAGCCCTGTACTAGCCAACGTGAAAAAATAATCTCCATCCCAGTCAAAACCAGTACACCTTGATATAACTGCAATATCAAAAAAGGTAAGAAAAAGACTATTTCTATGCTTTTATTAAAAAAAATGGAAGCTGGAGACATTAGAATATTATATATAAAAGATCCACTTCAATGTAGAAGACATACATGTAAGAAAATCCAACAACAATACAAGATGAGCTCTCTGTACTTTTGGCAGTGTGTGACTGGCCATTTTAACAGCTTAGCTTCAGTGGTGATGGGGAAGAATCATAAGAAATCTGTAAAACAAAATTAAATGGGTTCCAAAAGGCATGTTTTGGTTCAAACAAAAATTAACTCAAAAAAATCAGAGGACCTATGTGACAAAGATCTAGATTAAAATCTCTTGAATGTTATTATTTTTATGAGCTCAATATGTTTTGTGTTTTTTTACATGAGGACAGCTACGCTTCTGCAACCTGTCATTGCAGAAGTTCTGTAGTGTACTGCTTCAAGACTTCATTCCAGAGCACCTTGCTCTGATGTGCATTACCATACAACGTAGCTCAGCTATTTTGCTCATTAAATGAAATGATCTTTATAAGCATAGCTGCACCTCCTTTTCCACTGGTGCTTACAAGCTTACAAACACGGTGAGTAGAACAATACAGGTTTATCTAGTGTCATAATCCTGAGTGGCAGCTAGTGAGTCCTGTCCCAGCATGCATCCCAGAACATCTGGTGAGCAATGTGGATACTAGGGTATGGTGTCTGAGAAAAATTGAACTGGCTTCTTGTGAGGGTGATATTGGATGCAATGAGTCCAATTTAATCAGACTCCTATAGCTACACCCTGGTGAAGCCTGAGATGAAGAGGATTAATAAAGATGGTTTAAAGCCATTATTAAAATCTACCCTGTACCTGTGCTGTCAAGGTTATAAATAAAAGACTAAATTTAGAGATGCAACATTGCTATTTATTAGTTAACCAGGGATCCAAATATATCATCATAGTAGCCCAATACATAAGGAGTTCCATTCTTGAAGCATTGTGGGAGATTGAGAAATTACAAAACTGAAAAGGCAGCAGCTACTCAGAGTAATGTTATTTCATAGAGAGCAGAGCACTGAGCAGCATCATCCCCACTAAATACTTAAGGTTTAGAAATCCCAGATCACTGCTTTGTCCTATGCATCTTAGTACAGAGAAAAATACATTAGCCCTACAATATTTAAAAGTAGACCTGATTTCTGACTAATTAAAGCAGCAAACTGAATTAGCCTGTAAGACATAGGATAGGAACTGTACTCTTTCTATATGCACTTTTTGTTAATGAAGATCTGCAAGTCACTTGCTCATCAGACTGTACTGTTAATCTGAACAGTGAGAGGCAGAGGAAGGTAAGTCAGAAATACAGATTATTTACAAACCAAAGAACTAAACTGAAGGAGCAAACTATCAGTGGCTAAGATACAGGCATGAGGTAAAAAATCAAATATTCTTACAAGCCGTACAGAGATACAAACCTGCCAGGGGTAAAAGTTCTCCAATGGGTCTTTGCCTAAATCATCTCAAGAGAGCAGATGATAGGTTAAGTTGACAAATCTAAATGAAAAAGCTGGGATTTATAGGCATTGAAAAATTTTCTGTATTCATGTACTGTTTGATTAAACAGGTAATTCTACAGGGCTGCAGAGGCATATTTCAGGGCTAATGCATATAAGAAATGGCAGTATACTGGAGGAAACGTGAAAGAAAAGAAGGAAATCTGAAAGGTGGGTGTCCATCAACCAGTATGAGAGGACAGTGTAATGACTTCTCACTAAATAAATCTTTTGGATTTCCTTAGAAATTCAATTAATCTGAATTAAAACAATGCAAGGTTTTTTCCTAGTCTTTTTGCTCTTCTGCGTGGGCTGTCAGAAGCGTCCCACAAAGAGGATTATATAGATTAGGTCACTAGACTCAACTTTATAATTTTCATATGCCGATATGTTTCAATATGAAGATGAACTATAGGATAAATTGCAGTACTTTAGTTCACATGGGCCATTTGTTCTAACACTTATCTGTGATTTTGTCATTTATTTTAAATCAGCTCACCTACACTAGCTTTCCTTAAATCTGAATGATAGTTCTGAGAAAAAGGAAAAACAAGTCATAATAGAAAATTAAAATAACTTGATAGCATATATACTGGAAAATCTAAACATATGCTGGCACAATATCTGGAACCATATTGGTCATAATGATTAATAGTTTCAAGGAACAATAAACAGTGAAATTAATGTGATGACTGAGATGAAACTTAATATACTAAATAATCAAAGACCAAAAGATTTAGTACAACCTGTGCATTGAAAATGTATTCTCTACAGTACTCTGATCAACTGACCAATGACAAATGAGACCTTTAAGCCTAAGGATGGTCTGGTGTGGTGGCCATTCTTAAGATTATACCTGCACCTGGAGAGAGTCATCCTGGCATCATTGCTCCCATTACCACCTGCATGTTACAACTACAACTACTGAGAGCTGAAACAGATTTGAAAACTAACATATATATATATGTTCAAAATAACACTGTACATTAGTTCCTGCTTGAATGAAAGAATTTTGTTTTGACCCTTCAGTACCTAAGAGGTATTTATGAGGATCATGTTTCATTTTCAGTACACACTTTTGTAAATTCACATTAAATACATAAAAGCATATATTTTAAGTTCTGAGTTATAACCCCAGTACAATTTATATGTGTTCCTATGCAATAACTTTCTGATCTATTTATTCTTTCTGTCTTTGCAAATTCGTTCAATCTGGAACAGATGTGACTTTGTGATTTAGGTACAAAACATAGAAAAGAAAATGTACTTGGAATATTTTTGCTTAATCTACTGAGTACAGAGACTTATTAATTACCATTCAAATCAGCACTAGATTAAAATGTGATACTAATAAAAAACCCATTTTACTTATATAATAAATTATTCATTGTCTCTTCTTTTTACCTTTCTAATAAAATTTCTTATGGTGTGAGTCTTGAAAATTTGGCCATGAACAATGAAAATGGTTTAAAGATGGATGTTTTCAGTTAAAATGCTTTGTTTTTGTAGTTTGGGAACACTCTATTTTGATTGTAAACTGCTACAGAGAACCGTTTTTTACTATAAATTAACTGACATGTGAATAACTGTTTTAAGTTGAAAATGAAAGGTTTTGTTTAAAAACAACATGGCATTTTAATTTTAAATATCTGTCAAAACATCTTTATAGAATTTTTGAAACCTATAATTAAAAAAAAGTGCAGAAAAATTCATTTCTACTAATCTCTTTCTTCCCAGACAACAGTGTCAAGTCAACTGCTCAGTACCATAAAAAAGGCTTTGAAAACACAGTGCAGGATGTGTTAAACAATTTTTGGTAAATAAACAATCAATCTTTGAGCTGTAGAGCTTGCCTTTGCTTATTGTTTATCAAACTCAATTCATGCATATGAACATTTAATTTATTTTTTTTTGCAAACATTTGATCTCAGACAAACATAACTTGGTTGAATTGAATTTATCTCTGAAATGTCGTTGTCCTTGATCAGCCATTACTGCACAGTTATGGCAAGTGGCCTGGAGAATTCCAGGTAAAGAAATTCCATTTCAGTGTATTTAATTAATTTAAGAAAATCCTGGGTTTTTTTGGTTTTTTTGGTTTTTTTTTTTTTTTATTTTCTGTTTCATAACAAAAAAACCATCCACAAAAATGCCACCAAAAGCAAAGCTTTAAAATGGTGTTGTTAGTTGAGTTTACAAGTGAAGATTACTCCAGTTTGATTAAGTATTAATAAACTTTAACTATTAATCTCTGTGTTAAATACATCTCCTGGACTTAGAACTGTATAGGATTATAGATCAAATATTAGTATGATATGCATTTGTTAGACTTGACAAAATAATCCTCTGTATGTGCTTCATTAACTGTGCTGTGCTAAAATGGTAAATATAAACCTGGCCTCTTGTCTGCCACACTGATTTTGAGTAAACTTTGTCTGTTAAAGAATATTGCTCATTTTTAATGTGACAGCTATAAGCCTTACCCTAATGAGGGATCAGCCTCATTATGCCAGAAACAACAAAATATAGCCCACAAATGATGCTATGAAGGAGTGTAATTTGACAGGGAAATACAAGGGCATAAAGAGGTAAATCGGAGAAAGGTCATAGATAGGGTGATTAATATGAATACATTTGTAAAAATGAGAAGCCTCTGTACATCTTTCTCATTTTAATTACTTTGTCTTAGTCAATGGGATGCAATGAAACTGCAGAGCCTAGCTACATAGCTACATAGAAGCTCATTGCAAAGGCACATAGCAGCTGCTCAAGATTCCTAAGAGCTGAAAACAGTTAGCAGCCTTCTGATTCAGAGATTGATGCAGCCAATACCCCAGAGTGCTGCGCAGCCCTCCAGAAGGACCTCAGCAGGTTGGAGAGATGGGCAGAGAAGAACCCTCTGAAATTCAACACAGGCAAATGCAGGGTCCTGCACCTGGGTGAGGATAACCCCATGCACCAGTACAGGCTGGGGGTTGAACTGCTGGAAAGCAGCTCTGAGGAGAAGGACTGAGGGGTCCTGGTGGACAACCACCTGTTCATGAGTGAGCAGTATGCCCTTGTGGACAAGAAGGCCAAGGGTATCGTGAGGTGCAGTAGGAAGGACATTGCCTGCAAGTCGAGGGAGATGATCCTACCCCTCTACTCAGCCCTGGTGAGGCTACATCCAGAGTATTGTGTCCAGTTCTGGGCTTCTCAGAGCAAGAGAGACATGGAGCTCCTGGAGCAGGTCCAGAGGAGGGCAACAAAGATGATTAAGGGATGGGAGCATCTCTCTTATGAGGAAAGGCTGAGGGAATAGGGCCTCTTCAGCCTTGAGAAGAGACAACTGATAGCGGACACCATCAATGCCTATAAGTATCTGAAGGGACAGTGCTGAGAAAATGGACAGGCTCTTCTTGGTGGTACCAAGCAATAGGACAAGAGGCAACGGGCAGAAACTGATGCACAGGGAGTACCACCTGAATATGAGGAAGAACTTTACTGTGCAGGTGACCAAGCACTGGAACAGATTGACCAGAGAGATTGTGGGGTCCCCTTCACTGGAGATATTCAAGAATCATCTGGACACAATCCTGTGCAATATGCCCTAGGATGACCCTGCTTGAGCAGGAAGGTTGGACCAGATGACCACTGTGGTACCTTCCACCCTGACCAATTCTGTGATTCTGTACGGTCAAAACCATTACAATTATTAGGCCAACGAGTGGACAACATCAAATAATCCTTTCATCTTGTTATCTTTTTACAATAGTATGTTCCAGGTTCAATTCTAACATTTTTTATGTCTAGTAAACTCTAGTATCTACAGAATTCAAAATTGCCCTGTACTTTTGCATTACGATTTCACATGAAAGAAGCAGTAGTCAGCTAGCAGTCATTGTGCTGAATTTCCAGACAAGAAGTGTTCTTTTTCTTCTTATGTGAACCAGTAGAACCAGCTAGAGCCTGGAGCTTCACATTTCATGTTCCTTGTAAATGATTGCTGCTTTAAACCATTGGTTACAGTTTATTTATAGAATAATACATAGTTCACAATTAAATGCCAAGCTATAATTGAATCAAAGGATTCTGCTGATGTCTTGACTCGCAAGGGTGCAGCTCAAGAGCTTTATAAAGGGCAGCAAAATCTGAATCTAAATTACAGCCTCCAGTATTCAGTCTGGGATCACGCATTATAATGCGTAATAGGGTTAAAAGGATTATTATAATTCTGCAGTAAACAAAAAGAAAATGTATCAAACAGCAGAATTCAGAATGCTTGTAGAGGCATTCAGTTTGTGATGTGGGAGGCTAGAGATTATATTGCATGAGAAATAAAGCTAGAGAAAAAGTATTTCATAAACACATTTATGTTCTTAAAAATATTCTGAAGATATTCCTAAATAACAGGAAAATCTATGTTTCATAGACAGTAAATTCATAATGTTCTGTCACATGGCTATAACTGGTTGATTCCAGATGCCATATAGCTATTTTCTGGCATAATAGGGCAATAACTTTGCTATAGTAAGAAAATATTAATTCACATCTCTTTAGTGAGTTTTTGAAAAAGCTTACAAACATTAAAAAACATAAATTTAAATTAACCAGAATGATAATAATACAGAAAAATTTGCATTTTTTCTAGTGCAAAAATGTAATCACAAAACTGGTTCACAGATCCAATTCAGAAAGACAACATTATTTTATTTGTGGAAGAAACATGACTGATAAAGCACACATTTTTTAGGCTAAAATGAAGATTACTTTTAACATAGGTATTGTGTTGTTTCAGAATTTGTTTCCTTAAAAATGAGTGATGATAAACCCTTTGTAGGTTTTTTTTCATACAGTCTACTAACCTGTGGTTTATCTGGTGGGCTGTAAGCAAGGAAAACAATCAATATTTCATTGTGTAGACATTTAATCCATCAGATATTTACCCTGGTTCCTCACACCAGGTTGTAATTAGTCCAGCAATTCCCTAATGTGTCCATGGTAACTTAGGACAACAGCTGATGCTATGGATCCTATCATATGCCTTCCAAAGTGTTTCTGCATTTTCCTCTAACCCTCTCCAGTGTAAGAGATAAAACAGAGATAAAGGCATTGGTCAGACCTCAGGATAGAATTTCTCTGTGGATTTAGGCTACATTCAGATCTTACTGAAATTGCAAGTATTCAAGACTTTGAACTTTGTCAGATGTATGTTTACAGAACAGCTCTTTGGGAAAAAGTGGGGAAAGGTTGGTAGTTTGTTTTCTAATAATTATAAATCTTTCATCTATGTGGGAAATCACAGATGTGCAAAGTCTTAGCACATAGAGAAAATAATGATTTTTAATATGAAGTTCAGCAAAGTCTGCTTTGAACTGCCATTTTTCTCCTGCAAAATATTTAATACAGAATTGAATTTCAGTTCTGAATAACACTTAATATAGTCATTATACCTTTTCTTGGGTTCCCATCCTCAAAGTCCAACTGAGGTCATGTGACGTTATTTTCAAAACTACCTTTCCAATAAGGTGCAGTTTAATTTTAATTTCCATTCAAGTATTACTTTTTCCCTCTGGCAATAAGATGGAGAACAAAGAAATACATTCTAGTTTTAAAATGTATGTTAATTTTATTATTTAATTATTTATGTTAATAAATGTAGAGAACATACTAGATTTGGCCAGATAGGAATTCATGAGACAAGAAAACTGTAGACCTTGCAATAAAAATACCCACAGAAAGGAAAAGGGTGAGGGAGGACAATATTTACTATTAAAAGAGGATTAGATTGCCTTGTTTCTATCTCAGCAATGTTCACAAATAGTAACAGAGGTGGTAAGTAAAGATGAAAGAAGGGGAAAGAGCTGTTGAGTTGGCTTTTGAAGAAACTCAGAAATAAGGTGCAGCATGTGGTATATAAGTATTTGAGGCTCTGAATTAGGAAAACATAGTGTTTTAATTATACAGGACAAATACTTGCATCAATAGAAATATGTTATCAAAGTAGGCTTTTGGTTCAGTATATTGGCCAAAATGTTCCTGTCTGTGTTGTTGTCCAGAGTATGCATTGCAGGGGACTGTCACAGATGTGAATGCTGGTTTTTGGTTTTGCTTATTTGGATAGTTGGTAAAGTATCTGGAAACATTTGGTAGAAAATACAAAAAGCAAACATAAAAGGCAAAAAATTTCCAAAGAACTCCATTCCCAATTAGATATTTACATTAAACAACTGGTTTTCCAAAAATGCTGTAACCTGGCAAGTCTCTCTGAGAACAATTTGAAAATCTGGCTATTTCTCCAAAGTGCCTAATAGAAATCTGTGAGCCTTTAATAACCTTCCACAAGTTTTGTTTTGTTTTGTTTTTTAAATATTACATCATATTAAGGTCTGAAGATAAAAGAACTTTCATGTATTTCTGCAATACATGGATTGCCACCCATCAGTGATCCAATTTTAAATCATTTTCATGAATTCAGTCAGGTTTACACATGAAGAATCTATACCAAAATCTTTTTATATCAATCATTGATCACTGACCACTGAAACAAGAGAGTAACGAAACAGGACAGTGAGCATACCATTGAAGTACTCTGTCTCTCTTACAGAGATAGTAACAGTTTAAGGAGAAAAACCACGGGTAGAGCAAATTTGTTAAACCTCTTAATCAAGGTTTAATGACACATTAATCCAAATTAATCCAAAATTCTCTCTCTTATTTTGTCAGATTCATCCACATTAATTTTTTACCACTGTCACTTAGCTGGTTCTGCTCCATGGAAGATCTGGGTAGCTTTTTCTTTGAATCTTAGATTAAAAATAATTCTGTTCTATATTAATTTAAATAACCTTTTTTCAGTGTGAATGAAACTTAGTGATTCAAATATTTGTAGAAAGGAAGTAGGCATTAATAATTGAGCAAGATAAACCTAAATTACTTTAATGAAGGCAAATGCAGTACACTTCTTGTGATGTTTACCCTGTTGCTCAGTAAATGTTCCTCACATTGTTTGTGTTTCGCTGGGCAGAACTGTAGAACATTTCTCTGCTGGCTGAACTTACCTCCCCTTCTGTGGACTGTAAATGCAGTTCTTTCCTACAGGTAGCCTTTAAGTCTCCTGCAGCTGCACTGACTTGCACTCCCCTGGGTGCTTCCATCACCAAAGATCTAGTAGGAGATTCAAGTCTGAAAGACATAAAGAATGACTGAGAAAAAATGCACTGAATTGAAACACCAAAAACCTCTCAGGTTCAAAACCTGTCATACATGTAGATATTACATACTTTCAAAGGCAAAGAAGTAAAAACAGATTATGTGTGATTCTCTCATTACCTTTTATGACACAGAGAAAGAAAAACTTAGATATGCATTTAAATCTATTCCTATTTAAAGCAGCATTTAAGAATATACTGATATAAATTTATCTGCCTAGTGATGCTTTCTGGCATTAGCACCTAATTTACTCATACTAATACTGAAATATAGGTACTTAAGAATCCCCATGTCTCTGTGAATATTTCTGTAATGACAGAAAAGTCTGCTTAAGTGACTGGCTACAAATGTTCAACTAAATAAAGAAAAAACAAAACACTTTAAAAGTTTTAAATAATGATGTAAAAGTGGTTAGAATAACTTTGCCTTCACAGGTTTATTCATATTTTGGGTATGTTTAGAAGCATCACAGATGAAGAAGAGATGAAAACAAAATGTTATGTCACTATTATTGCGAGGTTTTAGACCCTTTTTCTGTTCTGCAAAATATTACGTTCATACAACCCTGTTTTAATAGGATTAAGACACATATTACTGGGTCTTAATATCTTTACTCAAAGCTACTCTTGTTCTACTGTCAATCTTTCCACTTCTCTCTACCCTACAGTCAAGATCCTCCATCAACCTTGATGCAGAACTATGATACATTTTTAGCTGCGCTACCTCATCATATTGCAGAGGTTTCTCTTAAAAGGGAAGTATTGATGCAAAGATTTTGTAGAAGTCATACTCATATGCTGAATACAAAAGATGAAAACTGTAGATGAAAACTGTATTGAACTAGGAAACAATATTTCAGATTCTGATTGTGTTGAGTTGTAGACTTATTGCATAGCACTGTAAGGGAGGGAGACAAAAAGATTTAGTCTATTTATATCTCAGGAATATAATGACTGGACATAGTTCCACTTTACCTAAACAAAGGCTTTTTAAAGATGAAATCTGCTAATGATAAAAATGTCTAGACTGTGTAGCTTGAAGAAAATACTGTATTTCCCTCTTCAACAAACTATAAGTGTTGTCATATCCATCCAAAAATACAATGAGGTATTAGATGTATAAAGGAGAGATAGTTTGACCAAGAACTTGGTGCAGAAAAGCCTGATGAAATATCTGTCAAGCAATGGAACAAGAGAATTTCAATGTATTTCAACTACTGCATTTTTTAAGTACACAGAATAGTGCTGGATTATAATTTTGAAACCAAAATGACACATTTGCATGCAAAGCAAGTCACTGAGATGGTGTCTGTGAAACATTTCTGTTTGTTACATGTCACTGACACTCAATAGGGAAAGGAAGGAAAGAAATAAATAAAAAGGAAAGTATTTATTCAGTGATGTAAAATGAAACTATTAAAAGCAGGTGTCCAGATAGAGGAAAACACTATTTGTAGATACCTATACAAAAAAAATATATAGGATATATATAGATATGAGCAGCAGAAGGATATGTATTTCTATTAGCACTAGGCCATTTTCTTTCTTATTTTTCTTTTTTTTTTTCCACACTCTGTAGGGAGAATTTATTAGAAGCTTCTGCAGTTCTTTGTACTTGGGAAGAATCTAAATATCATGAATTATTTAACAACATACACAAGTGTTTTTCAGGTGGTTTGTGAACTTCTGATCTCTACCGAACAGAAGAAAAAGAACTTCCAAAACACTTTATAAAGCATATAAATTATAAAGTTTAGAAATTAGGGTTTTGAAAGTACTTCACTGCCTTAAAGATGTTTTACCTTGAACTTAAAAGGAAACTGAATGGTATAAATGTTAAATGATTGGATTCTTCCATTCCATATTTTTCAGCAGCATATTTTTGCAATTTATAACCTATTTTCCAGGAATATTAACATTTCTCAGTGGCTTCCACTGCCATTTAATAATCATAAAGACAAAAGTGCTCTTAGCTACATTGAATTGATGGGTCTTAACAAAGTCACAAATATTTCTGGATTCATAACATCAAAACCACTCTCAGACCTGACCAAAATTTTTCAGTGGGTGGACAGTAAAAATCTATTTAGGAATATCCATCAAGAAACTGTGGTTTTCTTTGAAGAATAAACTTTTTTTTTCTTTTTTTTTTTCAAAAACCTAAGACAGTGAGTGCATAGTTCAGAGTTGTTTAGTCTAGTTTCATCATAGTTTTTCATGAACTACATTAATATTAATGACTTGCCATTTGTCTAAAATTAAGATATTTGGGCAATTAATTCCTTCACTTGAGAAGTTGGTAATATCAGCCTTCTACACATACCACAGAGAAGAAATTTATTTTTCAGAAAATAGACTTTTTTCAATCTCCTGAAATCAAATAATGTGGTAGAAATGTGAAAGAATGACTGATGATCATCAGGGTAGATTTTAAAACACCACCCATCAATTGTAAAAATGAATGCCTAAATCTGTTTTACAGTTCTAATTTACTTTATTATTATTCTCTGTTTGATCTGCATCTGAAAAGTGACTTAGCTACAATCTGCAGCATGCTACTAGAAATACAAAAGTCTATACACATAGATTATTTCCTCAATGTTTTGAGATAAATTAGGTTTGATATGCAGCTTCTTTATAATATTTTTCTTTGCCATATTTCTGAAAGCATTAATCTCTACTATAAACCTATTGTAACACTTCACATTGTAATACTCATCCCTCCAGGGAAAAGCTCATTATTACAATAGCATAGGGAGAATTTGCTTTCCTTTGAGATTTACTGATGGCCTGTCACAGTGGCATTTACATCTATGAGTGAATCCTATTCATATAATTAATTTTGCTTTCCCGATCAGCAAAATGCTCTGATGGAGAAGGTAACTATTGCTATTATTAGACAGAAACTACAAAACTGTAGGAAAGACAAAGAGGCTGTTTAAAAGAGGTTTTTAAATAATATAAGCAGTCAATTTGATATATGAGATGGAGACAGATGATCCTATCCACAGCAGAGAAGGGCTTTTTCTTTTTAATGATCACTGGTTAATTTGTGAAAAAAGATAAATTTCATAAGATCAAAGCAATACGAATTTGAATTGAAATAATTAAAGAATTATTGCAAAAAAGGAAACTTTTAAAATATCATGAATATGTTCCTTTGAAGGTATTAAAATATTTCTCATCAGAAATGCAGAAACATTTTTCTTTATTTGGTATTTTCCATTTACAAGCTGACCTAGATTGTATTAGAGAAAAACAATTAAAAAAATTAACCCAAGTGTTTCATTTTGGGTTTTAAGCAATATTTTATATTCACCTCTTGCATATCCCTCCTCCTCACATGCCATATAATTTATCTATGTTAATTTTGCTCTGTTAAATAGCGGAAAGTATTTCTTAAAATAGAAGGAAATAGAACATTCCCCTGTGCAGAAGTGAATAATTTATGTGCTTTGTGTCTATTTAAGCATTATATCCAACCCATGCTACTTAGTTAAACAACTGATATGAACTTCTACCAATTTGGAATTTGTATTCAAAACAGGAGATTAAAAATATGCTGTCACCTAGAGGTCGTACATGTAAAACAGGTACTCATTTCCTCTTTACTGGCATTTTTACATTCGGTGCTAAAGAAATACTTCAACACTTCCAGTATTTAACTTTTATATATGATAGCCTTGCCAACACACATCGTTGTGCCCTTTTTTCAGTGAGCATAGGAATCCTATTATGAAAAAAAAATAGTTTTGCAATTATAAAACCAATGGAAAGTCTACACATTCACTTAGTAAGCTTTTTGTAGATTTCTATAGATTAAAATAATTGTGACATTGATCTTGCTATCTGTAGGTCAACAGTTGTGGCAGACTGGGACTGCAGAGAGGTAAGATACACAAAGAGGAAAAGGAAGACAAACAGATGTGCTGAACCTACTTTCCTCTTGTAAACAAGTGCTCCCAACCACAAAAATCCAGAGAATGCAGGATCTTCCTCTTTCACAAGTGAAATAAATTTGTTTCAAATTAAGAAGAATTTGTTTTCAAAATAATTTTGAAAATATTGTTTTCTATAAACCTCAAACAATTTGAAATAAATATTCTTTACATTTCTATTATTATGAAAAGAACAGCTGTTTGCCCTGATGCTCAAAGAAACTGATTTCAAGAGTCTTCCAGTGAGACCAAGGGTCCTTAAAGGCGTCCACTGATGTTGCTAGGTAAAATTAGGGTTTCTACAAAGTCCATTTCCTGGAAGTCAGGCTGCAACATAAGGAACAGCCAGGGACTTTTATGATCATGGTGGGAAAAAAATCTGAAAGCCTTTAATTAAGATATTGCAACTATTCAAACAGTGGATTTCTGAATAACTACATTTGACATCACAGTGGAAATGATATGAAAATAAAATTCCTATTCACTAATTACAATCTCATTACTTACACTATTTACAAGATTATACATGCACATTTGAACATATATATGAAAGTGACTAAAAATATTTTGATACATTTGCATGTATAAAAATATGCATCTCTTCAAGATGCATATGAATCATTGCCAGAATAATTATTTTTCCAGAACCTTGATGTATTCCAATGCTTTCTTTCTTATTATTATTGAAATGCAAGGGTAAATGTGCAGGTCTCAAAATCCTTAATATAGTTCACTGATCATCTTTTCTTTATGAAGAAACAAAATTCTCATATGTTCACGTGAAACTTACTTTGATTTTGTGAAAACCTATATTTGGGCATGATTTGGCTGTCAGTTTTGTGACAACAAAACTACTCAGTAACAGAGAGTTAAAAAGTGTTTTATGGAATTGGTACTGGCCTAAACCAGTAAATACGAACTTTTTTGGGGAGGTGGGGAGGGATTGTGGTTTTTTTTCCAATTTGCAACTTATGGAAAATAAATAAAGAGGAAAGTTTTGTGACTTAAATCGGAACAGTAGAATGGCATTCAGTACAGCATTTCATGTCATGTCCATGCTCTACATGTCACTGACTTTGGCATGTGTCAGCATGCCCTTATTATAACTCCTGAAATTCTCATTAACATAGAAATCACTTTAGTGGGCTTAAAGTTGAGTTCTAATTGCCTGTACATGCCACTGGTTTAAATCCAATAGGTCTTCATTATCATAGCAACACTCAAATTAACTGAATATTTTAATGTTATTTGACATAGAGGATAAATTAGACAAACAATTTCCCACATAGGGAAATAAAGGAACTCTTCTGAGAATATTAAAAATATTACTCACTGAGTAGAAAAAGCAAGGAATAAAATGTAATTGAAGAGTTTTTCAGAGTTGTTACCAAGGGACTAGAAAAAGTGAAGAACCATCAAGGAAAGGTGAGGAAGACTGGAGAGAGGAAATGTTTGAACCAAGGGCTTCACTAAATAAGCAGGCGATGTGAGGGAGGTTAAAGAGAACTGAATGCATGATTATTTGTTAGAGTGGGTGAAGGCAGAGCCAAAATAGCTAAAGACAAGGAAACTATCAAAATCAGAAGTAATATTAAGAAAAAAGCAAAAACATAAATGGAATCTCAGGTAGTAAAAAATCATGCATTCACAAGTCAACTAAAACCCAAATTTTGAAAATCAAGAAAATTAGTAGAAATGTAGGGTTTAGAGTGTGAGCTTTTATTTCTTAGAAAAATACCAAAACATGCTTGAAAGTCTTAACTTCCAGGCCGTGAGACAAAGTTCTGGATATGAGACAATCCAAAATAATAATTTAAGAAAAGATATGGGAAAAGGATTTGTCATAGCCCTGACATTTTAGAGCTACCCCATTCTACACTAAACTTTCCCCTTACCATAATCTTTCTTACTTTACTCAGGCACTCTGCTAAACATACTTACATGAAGTTTATCTTCTTTCCAGAAATAGCTCCATTACCTCAGTTGTCTTTCAGAATAGATTTCTTTAAAATAGAAATCTATCTTGTCAGAAAGAGATTGAAGCAACATGCCCACAGGTAATGCTCAAGTGCCCTTTAAGAATTAGATCTCAAGATAAAGTGCCTGGAGAAGTCTGAAGAGCCAAACTGGGCTCTTTGAACAACCAGAAGCACATAAGAACTGGTTGACAAAAAATCTTCTCAGTTTTGAAAACCATTAGCTTCCTGTCATTAGGAACAGTCCAGACCACCTCTAATCATCTCATGATATTTTCTATATTGTTTCTCTAAGGTGCCTTAAGCTGATATAAACAGATATATTTTAGCTCAGACAAATTGTGACATGGTTTGATTCACATCTTGAGAAAACTGCATCTCATGGAAAATTATTCTGCTAAAATTCCTTTGAGAGTTCTGCTTTGACCTCCGAAGACTAAGCAGTGAATTCTACCTTGAGATACAGCTAATGATAGAGTGAGAATTGCAAGACAAACAAAATCATTCATTCTTCTCTATGGCTTAGGATATCTCTGGAGTTCTCTGTGTAATTATAGGTATAGCAATAGGGGTTGTTTGGTGGACTGCAGAAATAATAATTTTTTAAACTCATATAAACTCCATCTTGTAAACCTTCTTTTTCTTATATCCAGTCTAGATGAGCTCCAGATCCTTTGTCTGGCACTAACATGATGCTATGACAAGAACCCAAACCATACTTCTGCACTCACAACTACAACACTGCTATAAATTCCATGTCCTCCACATGCTATAACCTTCACCTTACCGTGAAGCAAGGTATTTCAGAAATTAGGGTAGTGTAAAGCTGTGCATACACAAACTGGTAAACTGACAGCAGTAAATACTAATACTACTAGCTGATTTTCTGTCACCATGTCTAGTTGGGCACTGACTTTCAGAAAACACAGAGAACTTAAGAACTTTTGCCTTTCTATTAAACAGGTATGAAACTGCCTAACTGCTTCACAAACTATCAGGGAGATGAAAGGAGAGAATAGACAGACAACAAAATTAAAAAGCCTTGTTTTCTTGTGAAAGTGGCTGAAGAGTGTCATAGAATATGGAGATACTCCCAGGAAGGGGAAAAAGAACAAATAGAGTGAGAAAAAAGGAGTGGTTGAGGGAGCTGGGAGAAAAGGAGGCTCAGGGAAGAGAGACCACATCACTCTCTACAATTACCTGAAGGGAGGTTGTAGTAAGGGAGCAGTCAGCTCTTCTCCCAGACCGCTAATGGCAGGACAAGTGGAAATGGCCTCAACTATGCCAGGGGAGGTTCAGGTTGGATATCCAGAACAATTTCTTCCCTGAAAGAGTGGTTAAGCATTGGAATGGCCTTCCTAGGGAAGTGGTGGAGTCCCTGGAAGTGTTCAAGAAACAACTGACCATGGTGGTTAGTGCTGTGGTTTAGCTGACAAGGTGGTGTTCTTTCCAAGACTGGGCCCAGTGATCTTGGAAGCGTTTTCCAACCTTAATGATTCTATGATTCTATAAACCAGCCACTGATAATAAAGAATTTTAATTGTTCCTGTTTTTCCTTTTGAAAGACAACTACAGAAACTCTTGTGTCTGAGACATCATGCTAATATGTCATCTAATATTCACCATCATACCACCTAGTTTCAAAATTTCCTAAATTTAGTGTTCAAGATCTGATTTCCAGTGCTTCAAACCTATGTACCTCATTCTAGCACAAAGAATGTTATTAAAACTGAAAATAAGATCAGACCTGAAACAACTCTCCTTGTAATCTCCCTCCAGGCTGAAGAAGGGTTTTGAACAATGCATGCATATTATGTACCACTTAAAGCTTCTTCGAATATCCTTTTCTCTGTGGTGTGTTTTTATTTCGCATTAGATATAGCCCTATAAGAAATACTTTACTTAAACTCCAGATCAAAGATTCACCTATTTTCTGTTTTCTAGAAGATCAGGTATCTTATCAAGAGAAAAATATTTCTTTAGATTAGTAGATTTTACCCAGCTGCTATTTCATCCCAGTTTTTACTTACTTTCAAGCCCTTAATGATTCTTTCAAAATAATATCATACAGCATTGCATATTAGTGAGTTCAGACTAAAGGGTCTAATTTACTAGATGACTCTCTTAATCCGTTATTTTCATCCATTTCACTAGAAGTGAAAATTTTCATCTCTGTGCCCAGCATTACATAGCTGATAGTTAATGGTATGCGAGGCTTGACACAGAAAAAAAACTATTAAAGTTGATCTTGCAGTTACCCCCGGAGAACAACAACAAATTAATTTATCCCCTTATTAAGGAGGTTATTGAGGACAAAGCTATCTACATTTAACTACTGTCTGTCTCTTTTCTGCATGGATATTTCCTATTAGTGCACCATGTTTTAATGTACTATTAGCCTAAAATCAATATTTGGGGATTATATTAACAGTTTAGCTTTCCTAACTGTGTTCCTGTGAGAAAAAGTAGTGAAAGAAATATGAAGATTAAATTATTAAGATATAATTAATCTTCCTGATTCTAATGCATGATTCTTTTATGCTGCTTATCCCAACTAATGAAAGTCAGCTTTAATTAGTTTTTGAGATTTGACACAAAAGCCTTCACAAAGGACTGTATAAAAACATTTTCTGAAAGCAAAACCTTGCTAGGTATTATTTGAAAATGCAAGAAATGAGAAAGATGTGACTAAAGTGGTAGACACATAGGAAGGAAATATATTAGAATTCAACTAAATTTTATTTTTACACAACACACTTTTAACAGTACATTTTAGATATGCTTCTCTGTACAAAAACCACAAAATCTGGCTAAAGAACAAAGAGTGGTTGAGGTAAAGTTTGGATATATGACACTAATATCTGACCTTTTCTTTTTGTCCCCTGTCCAGAAAAGATTATGTTTCATTCACAGTAATAAAGGTGGTCAGTATTCCATTTCTTAAATTCAGTAGTGAATTGGTTTACATTTCTAAGGTTGTGAATAGGTTTTCAGCACATTATATTTTGAAGAAAAAGAAAAAAAAAATCTGATGTCTGAGGTTTATTACCTGACCACAGATATGTATTCCAACATGAAAATTATGGGATGATTTATATTTTAATTAAAAATCTAAAGTATATTCTATTAACTTCAGCCCTGTATATAATTATTTTCATAGCCAAATATACTTGCTATCAAATTGCATTCAACTTTGCCCACTGGTAAAAATGAACTTTAATGTTAATTCAGCAAACTTTCTACTCTCCCATGTTACTGTTATTTTTAAATGTCCAGAGGCACAGGGATGCAGGCACTCAGAAAAATACTCTATGTCATTTTAGGACTGCCAATACTGGAAACTTTGGGAAGTTTATACTAAAACATGAAAAAGTGCTAGGACCCAGACCAGACCACTGGAAATCAATAATCCAGACAGCTAAATATCTGAGTCAATTACGAGTCAGTCACAACTCTTACAAACAATTTGCACTATTTGGAAGGTAGCGTGAGTCAAAGAACATTCCCTCTTGGCATTTAGGATGCAACTATTCTGTTTCAGAAGATAAGATGATTTTACAACATCAGTGTAATTGTATCAGTTGAACATGAGCCCAGAAAATGGGTTCTAGTATTTTTTATTTCTGTGACAGAGGTACCTTCTGAGGTCACACTGGTTGGTGGCCTATCTGTTTGGGTGTATTGGGGAAACAATCATAAATTATAAATGATTGCTTTTTTATATTAGCAAAAAATTGAATTTATTATTTTGGAAAATTGAACTACAATAAAAAGAACAATGGGTTTGGGTTTAACCATTTGAAATAAGACTAAAAGGCAGATGGTAACTGGAATTTTAAAAATAATATATGATCTGAGTGTCTAACTGTATTTTGCTACCAGAAAACAGCACAAACCTGTAATTATTTATAGTTCTTTCAAGATAAAAGGTTAAAAAGGTTCTGCAGATTATACCTGCTACAAAGATTTGTGCCAATAGCCAAGAAACCACTGTTCTAATGTTAATTGTCATAATTTTAAAATTACTAAATTGATTTGAAAGATTTCAAAAAGAATATCACTGAATCCCAACTAATGTATAGGAGTACATAAGTACAAAAACTTGCAGAACACAATAGGGACTGAATATATTAAGAATAAAATCACATTAGCTAACATTGCTTGGCCAAACAGCAAGGCTTTCTGTTTCATCAATTTTTTTAACAAAAAGTTTGGGTTACATTAATTATTAATGAGATAGTAGAAAGTTAAATAGAAAATGCTTACTAATTTAAGTCTACTTTGGAAAAATAAGCTGAAGGAATGGTAGAGTTGAAAACATTAAGCAACAATAGGAATCGTGGCAATGAATAAAGACAAAAGACTGGAAAGGTGAATGCCACATGTGTAAATTTCAGAACCAACATGAGGTGATTTTATCCCTCCTTAAATTAAACCTGATGACACAGGGTTATGTTTTATCATACATTTTTGGTCTGTTAATATTATTTAATGATTAGAAAGAGGTAGATAAAGCAGTGTCTCCATGTTCTTTTGAGTGGAAAAATCTCCAGTCTCTTACCCAAATTTTTGGTACCCTGAAAAAAGAAAAGCTTGTTATGTTTCCACTTTGATTTCTGCTGAACTCCTTTCGATTAGAGACCATATCACCTTGGTGGTTATCACTAATAAATGCCTTTACAATTACTTTCCACAAAGGACTGACAGGAGTCTTGCAAGGGGACAGAATTTTTAAAGATAAAAATCTAGCGAGTAGAATCCTCTGGAAGACCCCAAAGCTGTACATTACTTTAAAATTTTTAGTGTAAATAATCAAACACAATAATTTACTTTCATATAATCCATGTACAATAGTCAAACTTGTCCACAGGGGCAGCTTCCCGCCAATGATTTTTGCAACATCCTAAATGCCTTTGCAAATGTAGGTAAGAGCATTTAACCGTGCTTTTCTATAGCAATTAATTAATTAAGGAAGGATCTTTGATTTTCTGTGATTGTCACATATTCTCATACATATAAATCACAGATTAGTATTTACCAGTGCACATATGCACTTCAAAAAAAAGCTTTCACTATAAACTTTTCTAAGTTTTCTCTTTCTCAGTCTACAAATGTTTTTACAGTAAGTCTTTAACTTGATCTTTTACAATTTACTTATTTCTCCACTTTAGTGACTATGTCCAGAAAACTTTGGATTTTTTTACATTTACAAATGTAGCCTCCATTGTTTATGGATTTTTGAAAAGTGTATTTGTAGTATTCAAAAAAACCAACCACCCAGAAACACCACTTGATGGAAAATTGGGGAGAGTTTACTTTAACTTGGCTTATATATTCTGTAACAGCTCATAAAAAAATCAAACTCTGGGTCTCATGCTGTTGAACAGTACTGTGCACGTTTGACCTTAAAAATGCCTGAATATTCCAGTCTTTAGGTAAAATATACTTCTCTAGGATTCTGCTATGGGAGATAGGTCATATATAAAAAGTAATGTATTTTACATTTTGTGTGATAGGATTTTGTGTGGGTTTTTTTACTAGTTAGAACAAACTAGAGTCTACCAGTGTTTTGGATATGTATGAGTCATTAAATAGCAGTTTATATTAATATACAGATATTCTGCTTTTAATCCAAACTTAATTATCTTTGAGAATATTTGATTTTAAAACAACTTTTTGAACACCTACTTGAGGTCTTGGGAAGGTTCTGCTCTGATATGGGGTGTCTCCACAGAGTGCCCAAACACTGCCCCTTCTGTGCCTAAAATACATAAATAAAACACAGTACAATTACTTTGGAAAATAAAAACACATTGAAATATATGACCACAAATTGACAATTTTAGGACAAATATCTGAACAAATCTTTTATTATGATTATAAATGTTTCTTCATATTTATGTTTTCATTTCTATATCAGAATCTGGACCAACTTCATGTGCAACTTTAGACTTCTGCTTGTCAGAATATGAATTTCACATACAAAACTGAAAACACTTATAGATACAAATTTTTCAGCAACAATTTGCCTGAATGTTTATCTCAAAACTTTGTAGAATGGTTGTTTTGCAGAAAATGAAAATAATATCACAGGTTTCTGTGACAAAAACACATTAGAGAAATATCTACTCTATCTTGGATTATGGTTATTTTTATTACTTTAATTGAGATGCCAAGCCTTCAAAAGTTTTGAAATAAGTCTACTCCCTGAAGTTGCTGGTTGAATCTCAATATCTGACAGTTTCAGAGTTTCTTTCCATCAGATCTTTCTCATTGAAAAGTTTTATTCTCAAAGAAATTAAAGAGACTTCTCTGGAATGTGTTTTGGATTTAGTGTTGGTAGTGAGCACTAAAGTATCTCCTACTGGGCACTCAAAATCAAGGCAATGAAAATTGGTAACGATTTCTTAAAACTGAATTGATTATCTACTGAATTTTGATTTCTATTTTTGAAGGTGACAGTGGGATATGAAGATGTAAATAACTGAGCAGAATGCAGAGTTGCCAGTCTTTACTTATGAGAAGACCATGTCTGTAACATTTGAAAGAGCATTATCAAAGCAAAGATGCACAAAATATCATTGTAGTATGAGTCAGACATTAAATCAACCAGAAGTATCAAAGATAATATTCGGAAAAAACTGATAACAGAAGTTAAATGACAGTTTGTTCTAAACGAGCTTTAGCATTTCCTCACTGTCAGCAGCACTTGTTTAAAAGATGAGAAGGCAATTCTCTCTGAAGAAAATATAAATTTGGAAAGAAAGACCAAGTTTGTCCAAGCAGACTGGAAATCCAGGCATGTAAAATTACAGATAAACTGATATAATGAAATAAAATGTAGTTAAAGCTAAAACCAAACCAAATGTGCTCCTTGTGCTATTTGAAGATGCAATCCTTAATATGTTTTTTCATCTCATACAGCCTCAAAAGTGAAAGTACAACAGTCCTTGTGGCAAATGCTTTATCCTTAAAAAAATGACTTCAAGAATATCTTCAACTATAATATGCTTTTTTCAATTTACTATATGCAACTATGTAGTACTTTGATGGGAAGTTAGATTATGTAGTTCAGTACTGTTAAGAAATGGTACTATGAACATACCTTTTCATGAATGATAAACAACAATATAAATTCAGATTCAAAGGGAATAGCATGATTTTTTTTTAATGAAAGAAATATACTTCAGGTATTTAATAATTTACAATGTTAAAATACTTATTTTTTACACAAATAAGAGAGGATTCTATTAACTGTATTCCCTGACTTACGGAATTATAACCAAGACCTACTTTGAGATGAGTGAAATTCTAGCAAGAAATGAAATGTACAAAATAAGGAATAAAAAGAAAAGACTTGAACCGTCAAGCTCTTTCAAGTATAGCTCAAAAGGAAGTAGTTAGGGAAGTGAATTCAAAGGAACATGAGTTGGAGTGGATAACTATAAAAAGTGAATCTTTTAGAGGAAATAAAATAGCAAGAGCATGGAGTAGGTGCAAAGGATGTGAAATCAAAACTGTAAGTGGAACTGAATAAAATTACACCTCCAGCTTCCATTGGAAGAGAATGAATCAAGACTTCACGAAGAAAGAAATATCTGTGCAGGCAAACTACTGATCAAAGAATATCAGTTGTTATAGAGGTTACTAGAGAAAACTCAGTAAACAGCCTGAATCAGGTAAAAAAGCCAAAAGTTCAATTCTGTATTTATAGAGGAACCTCTTTATGCATAGCTGATTCATGAACACCAGACCTTTAAAATTACTCTTTTTTTGACACAGAGCAAATCAAAATGACCATTTCACTACAAGCAAAACCAGTCACATGTTCCTGCTGAAACAGAATATTCAGAATTGAGAGAGACCAGTGCAAACTACTAATTTCTGCTCAGTTTACTGGTTCCTGAAATACAGCCTTTGGGAACTGACAAGATTCATAAAACCAATGGAACAACATTGGCATTTGGTTCTGGATTATATTTGTTTATGTATGTGCATGTTGAGGAAATTTTGTCATTTTTTTAATCAGCAAATAATCCTTTCACAGTTTATGGGTAGTTAGATTACATAACAAAATGGTACCTTTCAGAGACTTAATAACCCATTAGGATGAAAAGACTGCCACCTGAGGTAGGTTTTTTTTTTGTGAAAAGAGTGCTGGCTGAAGAGTTGATAAGCTGAGAATGAATTATTTTGCTGTGGAAAATGACCCATATATTACCATTATCTCACTCCTTTACATCATTCTTGAAAGCAAATCAGGTGTACTGAAAATGGAATTGTGTACCATTTTGATGTGTACAAACCAGATGGAATTGCAGTGTCACAATTGCAGTTGAATCTTACTGCCTTGATCTTTCACTAGATTTTTCAAAAACATTAAGTGTCTAAGACTATGCAACTACTAGATTGCAATGCCAATTTATCCTGTGAGTTAGAGATTTTAAGAAGAGTTTGTAAAATATTTATTATTTTTGAAGCTTGCAATTTTACTTGTTTCAAAATAATTATTAAGGTAAAGCATCCACAGGTTTCAGAGAAAAAGGAGTAATTATTCAATATTGTTTTACCACTGAAGAGACCTTAAAAACAGAGACTTTTTGTTCTAAAAATTTAATTGCAATAACAAAGTAAAATTCTTAGTTCTTTTACCATGTGTACATAGCTAAAATTTAAAAGGGCTTTTGTGAGTCTAAACAGATGTTCATCACGAAGACCTTGGAAGAGGTAATCACTGCCAAACTGGAAAAAACCCAGAAATATTCAACTATGCAAATGATCATAAAAAGACCACATAAACTATTTGTTCGTTCTTTTATGAAAGCCCAGTTACTAACATTTATTTTGGGATGAATCAGAGTGCACCTTCTGGCCTGCAAATTGGTTGTGCAGTTCTTCAAGGCTTCCAGTTTTATAAATGGCTTCAAATGTAGCAAGGTACTTGTATTAAAAAGTATGATTCAACTGGATTATTGCTGTGGAGGTGTACATAACTAAAATGAAAATGAGTTATTTTTTGAAAACATGGTTGACATGATTGCTGGCATTTCAATCTTACAGAGTACCTCAGCAGCAAAAGTGACTAATGTTAAACAGTGAAGGTTTCAGAGATGAAACTGATGTGGCCATATTGGAGGCATATTACAGGTAGGAAGTTGTAGTGTAGCCTGACAGATGAAGTTTTTCACTGGTAAACTAAAGCACAAGCATTGAAATCTTCTGAGGTAAGCTGTTATTAAAAAGTAAATTCTAAAATTAATGACTTTGATCCATTACTCAAGGCCCTTGAATATGACTAATGTTTGATGCATATTTTCTGTATGGCAATCTTACTAAAGCAAGACTTCTACTAAGCCATTCATTTAGATAATAAGAACAAGTTCCCTAATAAATTAAAATTCAACATTTTCAATTGTGCTAAATTTTGATCAAAGCAAATTGCAGCTCCAGGAAATACTTGCAAATACTTGAAATACTTGCTTAAATATCATCCTAACTTATTGAGTACAAACATTTGAGACATTGCTTCCTAATGGTGGGCAGTTAAGATACCTCTTGTCTTGCAATGCAAATGAAACTGGATTATGCCTACGTATTTAGTTTCTCATCCATACAGTTGTTTGAGGGTTCACATCCAAAATCTATGTTTGGCCACCAGTTGGTTTACTTTTCTGAAAAACTGAATCTGTTTGAATAAAATTTGGACTGAGCATGGCAGTAACGTAATTCAATTAATAATCGGAAATGGCTATTTTAAATGGCTATTCTAAATGCTATTTCTGGGGTGAAAAAAGTCAATAAATGCAAATTTAACTGCTGAGAAGTCACATTAAAACTGAATATTTCCTCAAAACATGAACAAAATTGAAATATATATAAGGGGTTTACAGAAACTAAGTTTTAAAAAATAATAATTTTTGTAACATCTTTTACTTTTTTCTTCTATTATGTATGACAGATGGAGATACACATGACAATAAAAACAATTAAATACAACCATTTTCGGCTTGAATTGATACAGTCTCCTTGAAGTTACAGTAGCTAGATACATGAATAGACTTAAAGCTTACATTTAGATTTCACAGTAAATAATTTCTAAATTAACCCCTCCAAATTCATCATCTTTTCCTAGATATATGTATATGATAGTCTGAATTTGCATTTTTCTTAAAATGGTGTAAATTATTCTGTGTTCACCATAGTGGAGCACTGAACTAAAACTGTTCCTGTCTACATTCACAAGATGGAATTTTAATGGGATTATTTTCATATTTAATAAATGAAAAGATTATATTTTCACTTTGTTGTAGTAGATAACCCTAGAATTTGGAACACTCAGGCTTATGCTCTAATGAATAGTTAATACATTTCAAAGCAGAATTGTTGTTTCCTTGATGAAAAATGAATGAATCAATGAATAAAAGGTCTATCAAACAATAGTCAATAGCTTCATAACCAGGGGACTCACCTGGAATGTAAAAGAATGAGATATAAACTTGTATATTCCAAGTAAAAAATGAGAGAATGAGAAAATTTTTTCTCACTCCTGAAAACTCTACAGTTTTCAGAACTATAGAGTACTGCTGCCTACCCACAAAACCTAGCCAGGGATGTATACCCAATTTCATAGAACCATAGAATCATTAAGATTGGAAAAGACTTCCAAGATCATCGAGTCCAACCTTTGAATGATCACCACCTTATCAACTAAACCATAGCACTAAGTGCCACATCCAATTGTTTCTTTAACATTTCCAGGGATCGTGACTTCTCTGGGCAGCCCATTCCAATGCTTGACCACACTTTCAGTGAAGAAATTGTTCCTGATGTCCATCCTGAATGTCCCCTGGTACAGCTTGAGGCCATTCCCACTTGCCCTGTCAATAGAGGGCTGGGAGAAGAGACCAATCCCTACCTGGCTACAACTTCCCTTTAGGTAGTTGTAGAGAGTGATATGGTGTCCCCTGGGCCTCCTTTTTGCCAGCCTAAAAAAAACCCAGCTCCCTCAGATGCTCCTCCTATGGCATACTCTCTAGACCCTTCACCAGCTTTGTTGCCCTTCTCTGGACTCGTTTCAGCACCTCAGCATCTTGCAGTGAGGGGCCCAGAACTGGTCACAGTACTCAAAGTGCAGCCTCACTAATGCTGAGTACAGGGGGGCGATCACTGCCCTGGTCCTGCTGGCCACACTATTTCAGGTACAGGCTGGAATGCATTTGCTTCAAAAAGCTCTGAAGAACCCTGAATTATTAATTTTTTATAAAGGCAAAGGGCATTTGCCCTTCAGTTAAAATATTCCATAAATAAATAGTTTGATTTTGAAAAGTCAAAAGCTCAGAGGAATTTACCAGGAATTTTGCCATTAAGTCTAGACATCTCATTCGTTGGCTATGTTAAGAGCACAGATTAGTTACATTTTATCTATAGTCAAAAATAGAGAAAGTGGCATCTCTAGAGGTTAGTTAACTACTGATAATGGACTGAGATTAGAGCAACAATGCACAGAAACCAAGCACATTGAAGATTTTGCCTTCACTATCTGATCAGCAACTGATGATTTGAATTTTATCTAAATTGGGAAAATCTTGTTTGGGAATCCCACTTTAACCATATCAGAAGTCACCTGATTTCACCTTCACATTGAAACTGCTTCATAGGGTACCTTATATAGGTTTTAGTGGCCAGTTCTCTATGCCATATGGAAATGTGCATTTATTTCTGTTCTCTATTTTGCCATTACTGCAGCATACTGAAAAATTGTTATGTGATAATTACTGTTGCATTACTACAATTTAGGAAATTGTTTTACTTATGCGAAGGAGGTCACAAAGCAGCAGGACTGTTATCCAGATTTTTTAAATAGCTCTGCTATAGCATTTTTACTGTATTGGAATTTACACGCCATTGATAAATTATAATCAAATATTTAAATAAGTGCATTTGTGCACCCTGTAGGAGTCTTCCATATGTAAGTACATAGTATGTGTTTTAAAAGTCTACAAATGCTTCCAAATACTTTAATATTAAAGCAAAAATGAAAATCTGGAAACTATCCTCCCACATATTTCTACAACGCTAAAACAGATATATGTGGATATAATGCATTTTTGTGCCTATTAGACCAAACTTAAACAAAAATGTTAGCATCTCTAATTGTTGGAAGTCTATTTTTTTCAGATATGAGAAATAAAATGAAGCTATAATATCAGTTCCTCACAAGGTTGCTAAAAAGTTGATATTACTACTAGTGTTTATAACCTATTACGACTGTCTTTGTGTTCCTGGTCTTTTTTAATGTTCTGTTTTTCTCTCTAGAAGTAAATTACTCAGATGACTACAGCACATTCAAACTTGCCATTAGGTAAGTCTTTACTGCAGCTTTAAATGGAAATTCTTACGCTGTGAAACAGAGTGAATGTGCAACAATAATTTTGTCACATAATATTCTCATCTTCAAGACTGCATAGCCATGAAGCAAACCTTTTCATTCAGCAATAAAATGGAAGCAGATGTATTTCAAACCAATTAACTGCAGTGACTGTAAACCATCAATGGTCATGAGAGTAAACATGTGCCTATGCGCGATCTGTATCAATCACAGGAAAGACAGCATTTTCTGCAGGAGGGGACAAGATACTAATTCATACTGCAAGACACGAACATTGGCTGAAATACACATCTTCTGCCAAAGCCTCAGATGTTTTTTCAGGCAAGAACCGCAGGAGAGTTGCCACATACCTTGGAGATGCTGTGGGAAGAGGGATTATGGCAGTAATTTAGGGCTAGATCCACCACTTCATTTTCAAGATGGGACTGAGCTGGTCACAGAGTAATTTATCAGTGTCAGTCTCAATACTCCCTTCTATGTCACCAAGGAGCAGTATCCAGGGCTCAGACTATGACCACAATTCAGATTACCTGGCAGATCTTGCAACAGCCCAGCTCTGCTGTGAGTTTTGTAACACAACCCTCGTCTAGTCTTTGCTATTTTACTGTTCGTGAGTCAGGAGAGACTCAAAAATCACACTCTTGTCACTGCTGCAATACAACTATCATAAATTCACCTTTTACATATCTATCATAAATTCAGACTTCTAAGATTTAAGCATTTTTCCACTGCATACCAAGGCACATCTGGCTAAAATTAGTGAAGCAGGCTTTATTGCTGCATGAAAATTTGGTGTAGTCAGCTGCCAGAGATACCTGTTATTTACATCCTCTTAAAGTACATTATGTTCAGGTGTTTTAAGAACAGAAAACTGAATCCAGGACAGTCATACCTAGGGAACAGAATGTCATACAATTTGACTGTCATCGTGAATCAGTTATTTTGATTTATCATTCTTAAGTTAAAACAGAAAGAATATATATACTTTATCCAACTAGCAACAAAAGCCCTTACTAATTTTAGAGACAGGTTAAGAGACAAAAAAGAAAATCTTTCTTATTTTGCCTTTCCTTCAGATGAACTCTAAGAGGTATTTCTCCATATTATCCTGTTAATAAACTGTCATGATGCTTATCACTCCAGCCTTTCAGCTTTCACTGAAAAGAATGTGACTGGGAAAGACCTTTATTTTTTTATTGTTAAACTTTTCAAAGGAATATATTTCTTTTAGATTTAGTCTTTCTTGTCCTTTAGTCTCCCTCTGGCCTCTAGGCATCTTATCACTGTAAGTAATACGTTCTGTTTTTTGCAACAGGATACTCCCTCTGTTCCTTCCCCTGTTTTGTATTAAAAGTTCCTTTCAATATCTATAATAATTTTTTACGTCAATGTTTTGCCAACATAAAATTGTTTTGAATTACTGTTAGATTTTCCTGTCAAGAAGAAAAAAAAAGAGAGTATTTTCATTAAAACTTCAATTTCAGAGACTCTAATTGCTCTTTTCCTTTCACTCTAAATCTAAATATAAACCAAGAAGGCAACACCAAGAATGACAGTGAGAAGAAAAAACTGTAACTGTAAAAAGCCTGAAAACACTTCTGAGAGCTAAAACATGAAACAAACTTGTTGATAGATACTCTTTCTTCACAGTATGCTTTATCTATTGCATTTTCTCTGTTCCACACTGAGAGTGTAAAAACATATTTAAAAAGTAGTCCATTGTTTGGTAATGCTGCTAAGATAAAAATAGCAAAAATAATACAATTGGTTTGCTTGTTATGAATATAATTTTTTTCAAAAAAGCTGTCTCCCTTTGATGTTTAATGAGGAAAGACTTTCAGATGCAACTACCAATTCCACCTCATGCTTTCAACCATAAATTGGGACAGAAATTTTTCAAGTGAATCTAGCATTTGGCTAATGCTAGTATTTTGCTTTGCTGAACTTGGAACCATCTTGTGTCTTAGCATGATATTCAAGTACTTTTAAAAATTTGTGTTGCTGTATCCAGACCTCTGACCAAACAAACACATTTGCTTTGCAAACAGTGATGTAGAAAAAGGACACAAAAACACACTCTTAACACTGTAAGTGGTCTAACCTATAATACTCACTGTCATTTCTTTCACACTTTATGTATCAGATTGGTTTAGAATGATGATCACTTAAGGGAAAAGTCTCTACTTGAACTAAATGATATTTTGGCATTTGTAAAGTGGTAAGGCTGCCTGGAGGAACTGGAAGGCATTTGTGTGTGCATGATTGTGCATGTATGTATGTGTATTTGTGTGCTTAGATCTATTCTCTAGCAGTGTTTCTCTAGACAGCTCACAAAATAAGATTCAAATGTTTTACAAACCTGTTATCTAATAGTTGCAATGAAAACTAAGATATGTGCTGAGGAACAGTTAGCATAAAACTGAATTCTAATGCTTTCTAATTAGGAAGAAGAAGATAAATATATCCCACTATATCCATTACTGATATTAGTATTAACAGGATCAATATGAGTGTTCTTCATACATCAAACCAGTAGAATTTATGTGATACATATTTAGTTCAGTTTATCTATGAATGCATCGATGTGTAGGTCTTGGTGTGGGCTACCAACCACAGTATGATGACTTATGAAAGAAGAGGTGTCTGGTTGCTTTACCTTCCTCAGCTTATTCATCCTATCCCTACTTGTAGTGAAGTGTGCTTATTTATGCAGCTTTCTCATCTTCCCCTCACTGTACAGAATTTTACTTAAAAGTGAAGTTGATAATACATCCCAAAAGCAATTAATCTCTAAATTGACATATGGGAAATACATTATGCAAAGAGGAACTGCACACAGAAGGAAACAAAGGACAATAGAATGGTCACTTTTTATGGCCAAACCCTAATTTTTTCATTTTCTCTCCAGTAAGATGAAAGGGTCGATGTACAAGGTTATTTTAAAATGTCAGTGTGGTTAACCACAGATATTCTTGTTTGTCAAGATATGATCCAAATCAGCTACAATTGTGGTGTGTTCTTCTGCTCATACAGTTCTAATACCATTTTATGAATTAATCTTGTGAAATTACAGTGTTTTGCAGTGTTGCTCTCTGTTTCAAAACAGTGCAGTTTACACTAACTTTGCTCAGTGTCATACCTAGGAATGCCCACCTCATCAAAGCATACAGCTTGGACCAGTATACATGATACTGACAGCACTTATTTAAATAGGAACTAAAGAGTCTATATTCCTAGAGTAGCACTGATCTACTAGGTTTGGCATGAAATATCTCAGAACTCTGCACCTCGGTTTACTGTTTGAGTAAAACAAAAATAGTTAATAAGACCTGACAGGAGATCACTCAAATTAAAATATATAATATTAAATGCACATTGTCTTACGTACAGTTTTACAGTTTTAAATAATAAAGTGAAAAAAAAAAAGATTTAGAACTTTCCCTGTGGAAAGGGACCTGGGGATCCTGGTTGATGGCAAGATGAATATGAGTCAGCAGTGCCCTGGCAGCCAGGAGGACCAACCGTGTCCCAGGAGGTATCAGGCAAAATGTCATCAGCTGGTTGAGAGAGGTGATTGTCCCACTCTGCTCTGCACTGGTGCAGTCTCACTGTTTGTGTGCAGTTTTGGGCACCTCAATATAAGAAGGATATTAAGCTCTTAGAGAGCATCCAAAGGAGGGCAACAAAGATGGTGAAGGGCCTTGAGGGGAAGCCGTATGAGGAGTGGCTGAGGGTACTTGGTCTGTTCAGCCTGGAGGAGACTGAGAGGAGACCTCATTGCAGTCTACAAGTGACAGGGAAGAGGAGGGGCAGACACTGATCTCTTCTCTGTGGTGACCAGTAACAGGACACAAGAGAATGGCCTGAAGTTGTGACAGGGGAGGTTTAGGTTGGATACTAGAAAAATGTTCTTCACACAGAGAGTGTTTGAGCACTGGAATGAGCTCTCCAGAGAAGCTTACTTTACCAACCAGGTGATCCCCAAATTTAGGGCTTAAGTTCTAAGAAAGAGGTAAGAGGAAGAAAGAAATTAATTCCTTACAGAAAGAGATTAGCTGAAGTCTGAAGAAATCGAAAGGGTTTCACCAAGAAGGATGCTCTCTCTGGTCTGGGAAGCCCACTTGAAAATCTGCAAGGATTGCTTACAACAGAGGACAAAGTAGGAAAGAAAGTCTACAGAGGATGTGTTTCTAAGCCTGGAATATATATGATCCAGTGTAAACAAATTCAGTCAGACTAGGGTGTACACCAATGTAATTAGCATTTTCAAGACCATTCTTGCTAGATTGCATCTAGTTAGATTTCAAGTAAAAGGAAAACTTGTTTGCAATCACATACAGTATACTACTGAGACTTACTTCAAGATTCTCGTCTGATGATCAGATCTCAGAAAAAAGAAGTTTCTCCCTAGAGAAGTGCCTGCTGGGAAAAACTGGTTTGGCTGGTAGATGGAAAATTTTCAATAGAGGAGGTAATACATAATGAAGTTCCACTGCATCCAAAAGACTTGCACTTATATTAAAGACATATTTTTCAAGAAACAAAAGTATTCATGAGGTAAAGGAATAAAGTTGTTAACCAGTCACTGTTCAGCTTGTGACTCGTCAACTGCCAGGTGGAAGGGATGAGAACTGAAGGACTTCCCTGGAACAAACCAGAGCAAAAGTGTTAAGAGAATGTGAAGGAGTGCAGAGAGTAGAGCTGGTACATGGCTTGCCTGTCTCTGAAAGCACATGCTTAAAGCCAGCAGAAAAAGCCAAGAAAGTAGGTGCTGGTTCTCTTGCTGGACAAACACTACTTGCTGGACCTTGGTTGAGGATGCATGCCCTTCCTTCTGTAGCAGAGGGTATTCCACCTCTCTCATAATGTCCCATCATGCTGCGACTTGCTCAGGATTTACAGACAGACCGCAAGGCACAATGAAAAGTAAAAATGCAAGAAAAAAAATTGCTATAATTTTTCTTTTACTCTGTAAAAGAGAAAAAATGAATCCTACGTTTGGCTTGAACAGAAATACTTTTACATGAAAGTCAAAATGACAGATTTCATGAGTAGTTAGTTAAGAGATCAAAATGGAGACCTAGCTGCAAATGCATATACTGATCTGTTTTCTTGGTCATGCTACCAACATGCTTTTTCATTCTAACCAATGTATTATAGCTAATAAAACCCTTTAAAGAATATAAATAAAACTACAGTGAAGATAAAACTACAATGAGAAAGACTGTATCTAACTAAGAACTAAGGTTAGAAAGAACAAATTTTATTGAATTTATAGTACTTGGCTTGTGACTAGACATAAAAAGAAAATATCTGATCTCCTCTAAGGCTTATTCCTTGCTGGGATCATTAAGTTCCAAACCAAATCAGAACCAAATCAGTTTATCTTCAACAGATTATATAATTAGCTCTGAGGAAGGAAATGAATGAAATTCTGCATTCTCTACAGCCAAATTATTTCAGAGTCTCACTATTCTTTCTTTAAAAAGGCTTGGGAGTTTTTTTTGTTAGTTCCAGTATTCCAAAATATTGTCACTAATCCCTGTGCATTAGATGATTATTTTTCTTTATAAAAAGCTTAATCTGTTTAATCTTTTTAGTTTGGTGGTCAACGTCATGACATAGGTTCTTGGCCCTTTCATCAATACCCATGAAGTATAAATCCATTTGCCTTTTGAATCTCAGAGCAGTTATACAGTTTTGCCTGGATATTCAAGTTTTTGCTTCATTCTCTTATTATGAGATAACTCTTACCACATATAATTTCATGCTTTCTATAGAATACATGTTGACTTTTGCCACTCTTACTTCTGGATTCCTAATCTGAATTCTTAAACATTTCTATTTATATTTCTTAATCTTTATAACACATACACACTTCTGTACTTTCTGAATCTTGAGCAAAGCTACATTGTTATACACTTTTAATTCAAATACAATGGCCTATATACATTGATGATATTTTTCCACAGCCAAAATGATGGCTTATTATATTTGTGTCTTGGTGTGCTGAATTTAATGCTGTCAGACACTGTGAAATGTAAACTCATCATTAGCCACAGTGAGGATAGGAATTTAAATTCACAATGTAGGCTGAAAGCTGCAGGCCATATTTTTGTGGGTGAAAAAATTTTTTTCTGGAGTCATTTCCTGTGTGTAAAATTATTCCTAGCGTATAGGAGTCTGCTATGAATAAGCTTTGAAATGTATTGCAGAGCAGACATTATTTGAATCTGTGTTTTTCACAGCTTTGCCTGCATACCTGCTTTATAAATAGATCTAGGGAAAACAGTGAAGTCCAAGATGTTACTAGTGGGGATCTGCTACCTTTTCCTCTGAGTAAGGCTTTGTTTCAAACTGTGACTGCCCTGCGCTCAAACAGGGCATCCTCTCCTTCATGAGAGGATTTGAGCTATTTTCTACCTAAATTTAGAGTCAAGATCTTCCCGTTCATTTATAAGTAAATTTGGAAAGTATGATGTATGTCATGACATAACGCATATATAATCTCACCATGCAGTTTATGACTACTAAATACATTAGTTTGTACTGAAAGCTGGAACAAAAGTTTGCCTTAAGGTAGGATAAAAATAAAAAAGCTACTTTTTACTGTTTTGGGATAGAATTCAGAGAAAATGAAGTGCAGTTCTGACATGTATTACATAGCTCACAGTAAGAAGTACATCAGTATATTCTTTGCAAAAAGTCAGATGCCTGCAATATTTCCTGAAAGTATAATAGTATTTTTCCTATTTTGAAAGCTTTACAAATTGAAATCCAAATTATCTCATCTTCTATCATCTGACGAGAATATTGCTCCAGGACAAAGCAAGACATTTTTGGCCTGTAGTGCCATCATTATAGGGAGAGTATTTGGAACCAAACACACTTTTCATTGAACTGAAATCCTGTAGGATTGTGCAGCCTGATCCTTATCTTCAACAACAAAATTTTGTTTCCAGGCATAAATAAACCACAAGCAAATTCTTTAAGGAAAAAAAAATTAAAAAAAAATAAAATAGTAATGCTGGAGCTCTTTTGTGATTTACCTTTCCCTACTGTGAGTGGTTATATCTTAAAAATAGAGATGGGTCTGACTGCTGCAATTTAAATGTGCATTTTCAAAACTACAAAGCCTGAGGGCATGTGTGTGTCAGGTTTATGTTAGGTTTAAGAATTAGAATGTTACTACAAAATCTAAACCCAATTAATACCCAATTCCTGCATCTAAACCTTCTGAAGGTTTACTGTTTACATTCTAATCAAGTTGTATTGTTTTTATTTAAAGGTTATCTCAGCTTATTAATAATGGGGCAATTTTCCACTGAGCTTTGACCCTTCCATAGGTCCTGTGGATTTGCCTGGAATCATCCAATTCAAACACTTCAAAACTAGAAGTATTTTAAATTGCATCTCTGGACTTTGCATAGTTCTTCAACAGGGAATGTGGAATATGACTATCATATAATGCAGATATTAGTAGGTTTTCCTAAAATTATTAATTCTTACATTGGTCACAAATACCCAATAGTTTAATCCTGATGTCAAAAGATTAGCCTGAAAATCAGATTCACTCTGTAAGTTTGAACCAGGCTCTGGACTGATACTGCTCTTTACCAGACCAGGGTAAATACTCTCCAGTAACTTTGGATAACTGCTGGCTGTGTTCTGCAAAGGAACAGCTAAGACAAACACAGAATCAACTCAAAAAACCCCACCTTATTTAATAGAATTAAATAGATTACAGCCCAGAAAGAGAGGAAAGGATTGAAATTTCTCCTCTTATGTCATGATCCTATCATGAAAAAGGAGGCAAAAAAAGAAGCTGATTATTCAGAAAATATGGATTATAGAAAGGTTAACTCTCTAGATAGGGGATGATTTTCTTCTCCCTATACATCAGAAGAGTATAATTTTGCTGGTTTTATTTTTTTCCTTTCTTTTCCTTTCTTCTGCCTGACTATATGCTGGCTCCTTCTATGACTCTGTCTACAGAACAGCATAGATGAGCATTTTTCAGTGAAATGGCTGTAAGAAATTGAACAAGTTTTCCTGGGCTGACAGAACTGTTTGCATATTTGTCTGCTTTTAGGTTTATTCCTTTTTCCAAAAAAATTTATGTTACCAAGGCTTATTTCACTTTACATACATTCCTGAGACCAATTCTTCTGTTCCTTGGCATGTTTTTGTTCAAGTGCCAAAAATCAAAATATTTCTTTTGCAAATTAGTTGTTATTATCTTCAAGTGAGTCTAGTCTTCCAACAATCTCCACTGTCACCTGGAAGCTGGTGTAAGCACACACCGCTTGGAGTCTGAGCTGGTGCATTCTACCCTTAACTAGAAGATATAAATGTATTTATGCAATGTCCTGGATAAGAAATTTATTTACTTAGTCTCACCACTTGTAGCCTGCCTATACATCCTTCAGTTCATAGACAGCTTGGAGCCCACATCCATATGATTGTTATCAGCTCTGTAGTTGTACCTTCAGAGTAATGCCCTGACAGGTTGTTCTATTGACAAGTGATTAGATTACCACAATAAGATTATCTTTCAAACAGAGCTCTCATACAGACAAGTCTGGACGTTGAGTGCTTTCTTGAGCTCTAAATAAGCTTGTCAGAAACCTTATTCATCCAGTACATTTTGGAGTACATATTAATGTAGACATTACTGAGGAAACACAAAAATCCTATGTATATGATGCATTTTTGTTACTGAGAGACGATGATAAAAGAATTCTGGTTCATGCAGTCTCCAGGATACTGAGAATCTGGTCTATCTACTTAAAGGATTAACTTTTTAGAACAACATCAAATACAGTAGTTTTACTATGGTCAGATAATTTGGCTGCATAAGCCAGTTTAAAGTGATTGTTTCCCTTCATCTTGTGCCACTTCACTCTCCAAACTCCATCTGTCCTGAATGACAATCCACCAACTGAACGTGGCAAATCCAAGATCTTTCCCATTCATACAGAAATCACTATTCAGTCTCTGAATGTACTAGATATACGCCTACTGTAATAACAACATACATAAAATAATAATTTATTTTTCTACATTTCAGTACTTGTTATAAATATTTTATTTCTACTTTTCCAACCTAATTTGCAATTCACATATATTTCCTCATATTTCTGTCATATCTCCTTTTTATAGCCATAAGCCATATTTCTATTTTATCATTTCCTTTTAACTACTCTGGAAGACCTTTCTATATTTCAATTACCTACAGACTCACAGTCCTGCATCATAATCTTAAAATCAAAACTGATTTTGCATGTTAATTCTCACTATTATTTGAATATTAACAGAATATAAGTATGTAGGCATCTTCTGAAGTTTCCTTGTTACATCAAGGCTCTCATCCTTCATCTAGTAAAGTTGATCAAAAGCCATACTGAACCCACTGTAAGCATATACTTTGGCATAATGAAAAATATACTTCCAGCCCTTCACAGATTTTTCCTAACATTGTTCTGGTGTCAAATTAGATTTGACCTATACACATCCTGCTATTAATCTCAGAAAGTTTCCATTACAACTGAAGTATGTTGTCCTCTTCTGACTTCCATTTTTCTACTTTACTGTGCTATTTGACAAGGAAGAAGGCTCTTAGGAAGTCATAATGATCTGCAAGTTTTTTATGCCTCTTCTTTTTGTTTCTCCTACTGCTGCTGGCAACAATGTGCAAACCTTAGTACAATTGCACTTCCCATAATGAGATCTATTTTTATGTTGGAAATATGGAAACAAAGTGATCTTCATCTAATTGTATGAGGTCATATAATACAGACATGGAACCCCATGTATCTGAAAAGTTTTGTGTTTCCAAAAATTATGGAAGGAGTTGAACTCTATAGAATTATTACTAAAATCTTGGTAAAACAATAACTGACAATTTTCTAACTAGCTTCTTATTTATTTTTAGAGGAAAAATATTATTGCTGACATATTAATTATCATTATAAAAAAATTCAGTTCTATCCAGAAAGGACTTTAGGTCCTGTGCCCAGACATGTAGCATTAAGGGATGAAAGAAAATAAGCTAGCATTTAAGAAAGTAATAGGGAACAAAATAAATTAGTTCTCCATAAAGGTAATATTTTCCAAACAATATAGACTGGGTTATTTAGAAAAAGCGACACAGCTTATGTGCTACATCTAGAAAACGTAATTGAATTTGATTGCAGAACAGCAATAGCTTCTGATGGAAGACTTATTTAATTTGCCTTTTTTTAAACATGATTAATAAACATGAAAAGCCACATCTAAAAGTACAACTGATTTAGCAGTCATGTAAAACCTGTAACAAAACAAGTTACAATATAGTTTTTACGGGTCTCAGAAAAAGGATCAGAAATAAAATTATGGTTAAAGAACGCTATAGAAAAGTGATGTACAGATCAGAAGAACATGTAGGAGACAAGATGAGAATTAAATTGCTATCTCTTCTTCAAAAAGCATAGAGAGAGAAATACTTTTATCAAAAAAGCAAAATATTTGTATAATTTGGATAAAACAGTATAAATTTAATGGGAAAAAAGAGTTTCTGATAATGGGTATTTAGCCTTAACTGAGAAAACCACCTCAAAAGTCAGAGAAAAAACCTTGGTTGAGTTGCCAAAAAAAGTAGGAGTAGTTAGACTATATCTAGACAAGGTCCACGTTCCTTTGTACTTTTTAAACAGCTGGTAGATACAAGTTTGGTTTAAGAAAAAAGAGGATGACAAACTGTACTATCAGAGACATACAGTGAAAGTTTTTATAGTAAGAATTATAACTTTCTTTCATAGCACTGTCTTAAAAAAATGCATACCGACCTAGGCTGCCTTAATCTGTTCTCTCAAAAGTACTCTGGCAGGGTAAAGCTGCCTCACAGTATATGCTTGTACTCTCATTGACAAGGGTGACCAATACAACTCTGCTACAAGAGTATCTTACGGAGATCATCTTGCAATTAAAAGAAATACAAAATAAAAGCAAGGGGCAGGAAACTTTGCGTTAAGATTTAGATAACGGAAGTAAAAGTCAAGCAGATACTCTTGCTCTGTAACTGCAGAAAGAGTGAAAGAGACCCTGTGATACTACAGACGCTGTCCATTCACTAGGACAGGGCGAATACAAGAGATGGAGAAAGGTTTAACTGTGTGCAGAAAGGAACCTGTGGGCCCATCAGAAAATCAGTTCCTTATTCCTGCTTATTTCCCATTTCTTCAACAATATGTTCAATCCATCAAGGCTTTCTCTTTGCTCCCTACAAAGCTCTGTGATACACATTAAGCTTGGTGGCAGGAAGCATCTCTGCTCAAAGGGGCAAGAGTCAACTGCAATTCTAACAGATCTGTCTAATAAAGCAAAAAGTTAAATCTTTTTTACTCTTTCCTTGAATAATAAAGTAGAAAAGAGTTAACACAGTTAAACAAAAAAGCTAAAGTAACAATGGAAGGAATAATAAGTATTTTAAATTAAATCAGCCAACTGCCTAATTTTAAAGTGACAGACTCTTAATAGGGAAAGATATGGTTGCAATATCTCTAAAACAAAAAGCACTACTGATTCCATATATTTCTTATCTGGGAAATAAATTGATATCTGGATTAACACAGTGTTTCTACTATACCTTTTTCCCTGAAATAGGCTGCCTATATAAAAATTTACAAATAAAATGTTACAAAAATAGTCAATGAGAAGCTGTCCACTTAATCTAACAAGTTTTTATTAATCAAGAATTTCTTAGACTGCCTTATGAAAATTTTTTTTAAAAGATGTTTATTCTTCTAAAATGAGAAAAAATCATATACAAACAATCCCATATTGTCATAGTAGTCTATAAATGCCCATGAAATGGGCATACTTTAGAAAATTATTATCAAAATGAATCATTTATTGGACCTATTCACAGTTGTTTCCAAAGAGACACTATTGATTGCTACATAAGAAAATAAAATAATTTCATTGTAGTACCACACTTAAATAACTACATATGAGAGTTTAATTTCCAAATAAGCACAGCTTATATTTGCTTTTTGATATTCATTTTTTGTTTTACTTATTCTTCAATGATTTCTTTCCTACATTCATCCTAAAGGCATCATGATAATCAAAACACATGCCTGAGAAAAATAAACTAAAGAAAAAAATTCTGGTTGATGTTTGACATTATGATGTCTTGCCAGGTTTCATCAGTCATATCATGTCACGTAAAGTAATGCAGTCTGATTGATGGAGCTCACAGGGACGCACAATTTTTCATGTTTGCTGGAAAATTTGAAGGTATCACAGAATCTTCAGATAAAAATAGTACTTATGGTGCAAAAAGTTTGATTAAAGAATAATTACCATGACATCTAAAACTTATGATCATGTTTCTCAGTGGCAGGAAATCTAATTCTTAGTGTCATTTGTAAGATGTTTTATTTTTCAACTTTTGATACATACTTTGAAATCTCTTATGTCAATTTTATATTTAAGATTAAATTTCTCAGCATTTAATATTATGACTGAGTTTGAATCTTAGCAGGATTCAGTATGATTCTCTTTTTTCACAGTACACATGATGGATTCTGCTTTCCTAGGGATGGCTGAGCAGCTGACTGCCCATGGAAATAAGTGAATGGATTCCTTTTTTCACTTTGCTTGTGTGCGTGACTTTTGCTTTACCAGTTGTTGAACTGTCTTTATCTCAAACCATAAGTATTTTTAATTTCACTCTTTCAGTTCTCTCCCCCATCCCCACTGGCAATGGAGCGAGTGGCTGTGTGAGGATTAGTTGCCAGCTAGGGTGAATCCATAACAGTAATATCAAATGACTTATATATATATATATATCTAGTAATGACAACTATTTTTCTTACTTTCTTGAACAAATGCTCAAGTCAAGACAAGATTTCTATTCACAATGGTTCAGCTGAGCCTCATGAAGTAAAGCAGAGAACATACTGATAATTCAGATGGAAGTTAGACTTGATATTTTGTATATATAGAAAAAACAAAGGTCATAGTATATGACAATAGTTTTTATTATTGTGAAGGAGCATTACCTGAACAAATGGCATAGGTACTACAAAACAATGCTTAATGGTAACATATAAAAAAACCAAATCACAATGGTAAGTGTGATTTGTATCACAGTTGATCCTGCAGACTTTAAATTCATATCTGCCTTTAGAGGAATTGATTTTTAGATTATGCAGCATCTTTTGGTTGGTCAAGCAATCACTGATGATGAGAAGAATTTTTCCTCTACAAGGGATTAAAATTTTGTAGAAGATTAGTTGTTTAATTATTACTAAAAATATTAAAAAATATATACTGTTTACATCTATTTAGACACTTTATCGTTACCATACCTGTTACTTTCAGTCTGTCAGCTCCAATGACAATCTCATCTTCATCTGCAGAAAACAATACTTTTCCACCTTCACTTGCTCTCACTTCAAATCTCTTACACTGAGCCTCCACAGCATCAGCTCCTGAAATCAAGTAAGTTATTGTTTCATCTAAGATATTTTGTAAGAATTAAAATAAACATCAGTATACATGGAATACCCAAAACATATCGACTCCATGAGGCTTTGACAAAATCCTGGGCTTTCTGTAAGCCTGATAGATAATTTGCATTATAAAATACTGTTAAAATAATTTGCAGAGTGTCTATTTCACTATTTAATATCATGATAGAATTTAAAGTAATTATGAAAAACATCTATTTCAGAGTTGTGCAGAATTCAATACTAAAATTTAGAATGTACTTAAACACTGAGATCTTGAAATGCCAATTCAGACAGAACTTTCTGGGCTTTGTTCAGTTTAAATTGCAGTCTTGTCAATAGAAAAAAAAAAGATAACACATTAGCCTATTCCATAAAGACAAACAAAGCAACACAGCAGAAAAAGGTATTTTTCATTCAGCTCTACTTCAAACTTAAACAGAGGAATAACAAAACAAAACAAAAAAATCAAGATATCAAAAAAGATGAACTGAGATATCACAATTTATGTCATATTTTATGAAAGAATATTCCCAAATATCTCAAAGATCAAAAACTCTAAAATAACTCTAATTAGACAGACATATAGAATTGATCTAACTCCAATAAAAAAGGTTGCAGATATCAAAACTCTTTTAAATTTATTATGCTTTTAAATTTACTGGTCTTATCCTTACTCTTCAGTGTTTTGTCTACTAAATTCTTTCTGAAAATGGTGTTGAAAAGCAATGAACTGCATATGGCACAACCAGATGTAAGGCAAGATATAAGGTTTCAGGGAATAATTATCTGAAATTTTCTCACTGATTCCTAATTTGAATTGTAATGTACACCTGGAAGCAATCTATATGGGTAAAAATTATGGGGAAGGCCTTATGGACAAAGAAAACCATGTATATCATTTCACTTTAACAATCCGGTTTATAGGTTTGTAAATCCTCCCGCTTCTCTAATATAGAAGTTTTCAGGTTAATATGCAAATGTACATTATCAAAATATGTAATAAAATTAAAAAACTGTAATAGCTAATTTTGGACAAGGAATTGCCATAACTGCCCTTAATTTGCAGAATCAGATAAGAAATCAAAACAACAATTCCTCTTACTTTCACATGACCTTATGTTTGTACTGCAAAAAATTTCTGGCTATCTTTAATTTATGAAAGTAAAAAGAATATGAAAAGGAACTATAAAAATACTTGTGATGCCCCATTTTGTTGAAATTAGACATGTTTATTCTGTTGTAAGTGTGTAAAGTGGTATTTTTCCTCCACTCTCTCTACAATTATACTTTTTTAAAAATGTGATAAACAGATTGTTGGCTTTGTTTTGAAAAAATACGAAAATTTTGTAAAGACAGACGGGGCAGATTTCAGATAATCTAATGTCAGCCATGGGATAAATGCTACACCTCACAAACATTCCAGAACGCTTACTAATAAAAAGGTATAATAAAGTCTAATAGTCTATCAGGTAAATGTATCACAATATATATTCATAAATATATATTCTGTCTTACAAAATTCATCCATTACTCTTAAATACCTTGAAAAGGTCAGTGATGATGTCCTCGATAGGGGTGCCCCCTAGGCACATTTGAATTATTTGTTTAAAATGCAATCATTTAGCTAGTGATGTATGTTAACAATACAGTTTAGTAGGATACTCTATTCTCTTGCACTGTGTCACAGGTAAAGATATCTTTTTAAAAAGTTATTAAAAACATGTTAATATTTACTTTTTATATGAGTGCTTCTTTTATGAAACCCAGTGAGAAGATGCTTTGTCAGACCTCTGCTGAGTTCAACAGGCAACAGAAACACATAAGGAAATTAAGATGTCAATTTATCAATTTTTTTCAATTTTACTCCTTAGTTTGCATATAAGTTAAGCTTACATATTTTTCTGCAAAATAATTACATTAAAAAATAAACCATGCTGCTGTTGACTCTATCCAGTTACTTTATGAAATTGGGATAACCACATAACTCAAATTACTCTAAGAACTGCATTAAATTATTATATTACTCTTTAATTCATTTGAAAGAGGGAGAAATTATAATAAATTATAGACTTTTAAAAATACTTGTAGAAATTTTAGATGACCTTTAATAGATGACTTCTGAAGGTTATGTGATCCACTGATAATTTACACACGGCTATGATTCAATGCTCAAAATGATATATGATAGTCATGAGCAAACACTGTTCACGACAGTAAAACCAAGGTGTAATCCTCTTTAAATACCATTGCACAAAAATATTTATTCCAGAATGCTTCTCATGGTTCAGAATGGGAAGACTAGGAGAGGTTAAAAAGATAAATGTTTTCTTGTTGAATACAAGTGCTTCCAGAAATGTCATGACCTCATGGTTCAAAGGAAGATGTTCAAGATACCATCAGAGTTGAAGCTAATATTATTTATGACAAAATAAATGGTTGCTTCATATTTGAAATAAGAATGTATGCTGGTATTTAAGCACTTATTTATAACTGGAATAACATTTGTGCCCTCTCTGTGTACCATTGATATTTTACCACTGTGTCTTTTGGAGGGAGAAAAAAGAAGAGCCTGTTACTGAGTTGTTCATGTTACCCTAATAAAATCATAGACTAAAAGGTTCAAAATCAAATAGCATAAACATTTACATTTTACATAAGCCTTTTACAATGTCTAGCTTTTATTCTTTGCTACATATTTTCTTACTGCTTCTGTTGAATTTTTTTCAGAATTTAAATAAGTTCTGATATTATCAAAACATTCAATTTTTGATACTCTTTTGGAATAGTGTTTATTTTTGGTTTCAAAATATTTGTTCTTAATTATGAAATATTTAAAAGACATACAATTAAAAGCCATTAATTTAATACAAAATTTATGAAAGCCATATTAAAAATTACCCAAAATATATCACTTTGGGGAAAAATCATAAGCAATCATTTTTCCTGATTTAGTCAAAAGTTTGATTTCAAAATCTCAAAGCCCTTCTGGAATTGTTTAATTTTCAGTCATTTTCTAAATTTTATTCCATTCTAAGGCCTTAGAATACACTGCATTGCACTTCACAAGGGCTGCATTTTGAACTGTTATTGAAAAGCACAGGTAAGAATTCTGTTGTAGAAGTAAATTTCAAAATGCTCCACTCAACTCATTAGGAAAAAAGAAAAGATACAATACAACCAGTGTTTATTATCATGGCCCTGGAGACTGGCTTTTTAACAGTGATGGGTTGCAAAGCGAGGAGTCTACCACAGTGGACTTTATTCCCAGTTCTCTACTTCATTCCCTATAGCAGTGCAGGGAGACAGGGAATGAGGGTTATGGCCAGTTCATTACATGTTATTTCTGCTGCTTCTTCCTCCCCAGAGAGAAGAGTCCTAACTCTGCTCCAGCATGGGGTCCCTCCCATGGGAGACAGTCCTTCACAAACTTCAACGTGAGTCCTTCCCATGGGCTGCAATTCTTCACAAACGGCTCCAGTGTGGGTCCCTCCCTTGGAGTACAGTCCTTCAGGAACAGGCTGTGCCAGGGTGGGTCTCCCACAAAGTCAAAAGCCCTACCAGTAAACCTACTCTAGCATGGGCTCCTCTCTCCACAGGTCCTGCCAGGAGCCTGCTCCAGCACAGGATTGCCACAGGGTCGCAGCCTTCTTTTGGGCATCCACTTGCTCTGACATGGGGTCTTCCACGTGGTGCAGATGGATCTCTGCTACCACATGGACTTCCATAGGCTGCATGGGGACCACCTGCTTCACCATGGTCTTCACCACAGGCTTCAGAGGAATCTCCTGCCCCTCCTTCTGCACTGATCTCGGAGCTGCAGAGCTGTTTCTCTCACATATTTTCATTCCTCTCTTCTCTGGCCACAAATATTTCTCTGCAGTAACTTCTTTTTCCTTCTTATATATGTTATCACAGAGGTGCTGCTACCATTTCTGACTGGCTTGGCCATGGCCAGCAACGGGTCCATCTTTGACCAGTTGGCATTGGCTCTGTTGGACACACTACCAGAACCTTCCCACACAAACCAAATACAGAATGTTAGAGATGTCCTTGTCCTGCAACCATACTTATGGTTCAGGAATCCAAAGGATAATCTCAAATAACTTAATACTTAATAGTTTTATCTTTATTTAAGAGCTAATGATTGCTTAGGTACCTAAAAATAAGTGGCATTATAAGTACTGTATGCTGCTATTTTACACCCATCAACGTTGTTGCTCCTAACAGAAAATGTGCCAGAAATCAAAAAAAGACCTGCCACATTATTACTCTTTATATATCACTGCAAATGACAGCCTGTGTTTTGATAACTCCTTTTAAAAACTTGCAGTGTATTTAGGGTTATATAGGTTTTCGTGAAGAATGACTTAAAGAACAATAATCTGGAGCTTCGACAAAGAAATACATATGTTTCAGATGTCCAGCATTTGTGCCGCTTCAGCATCATATTATATAAAAGTACACCTAGAATTCAGCTAGTCCAATATATCATTACAGGAGGTAAATATATTTTTTTATTCTAAAATAAATGGGCTTTCACTTTATGTTGCACTCAGGACTTAACAGTGCTCGGTATTACTTACTTATTGCTGCAAGAGTGGTTAGTGTATTCAAGCCACTTGAGAGATTACTAACAAAACATAATACATGTTAAATCTGTCTCTTTGACGTAGAACCAGATGAGAATGTTATAAAACTGGTTTTGAAAAGTTAAACTGCCTACAGAGTAATCAATGCTATCAAAATGGAATTCTGTTTCATTACATTTTCATTTCCCAGTTGAAATAAGATCAAGCAGTTGTATTTGCAGTATATTAGTGTATTATCTTCCTAGTTGTAAAGCAAATTGCTGTGTTCCAACAACATAACAAACATACACACCTCATACAATGTCTGAATCCTTAACTATACTACTAACAAAAATGATGTATCATCTCTCAGAATAGCATGCATGAACAAAGGACATATTTTGAAATTATTAGTTCAAACTTGTAGAGCAATCACTATTTTCAGCAAGTCATATCTGCTTGAATAATACATACTTCAGTGAAGAAAATCATGTAAAAGTTATCTTCTAAATTATACTTGGAAAGGTAATTTCAATTAAACTCTTGGTGGTTGTTAGCAATTAGACCAAATTTTCTGCATGATGTAAGTGTGCACAGGCAGTTCAGGTAAGGGTTTTTTGGTTTGTTTTTTTGTTTCTTTGTTTTACTTTGTTTGGGGTTTTTTTTTGCTGTTTAGAGAGCATATACAGTGATTAAAGCTTGCTGGCCAGCTTGAATTTCCCCTGAGACTGAATCTCAAGTAATGCTGTGGATATGCATATTGTGCTTTATTATACACTGTATCCTATATTTCTGTTATGGGAAACAATATTCAGGTTTGAGGTTCTTTTATTTCCCTCAGTATTTTCCACATAGTTCATCTCCCTTTCATCTCCTTTTCCACAAAATTATATAATAGGAGGTAATAATAGAATTTATGTAGACAGTCATTACTGTGGAGACAAGATAGATAAACTAAAATTAATAATCTTCCTCAGGTTTTTTGTGGGTTTTTTTTTGCTACAATTTCTACTCAAACATTACTTTAAACTTAGGTTTTGGATTTTGAAGAATATTTAATATTGCTCATACTCATTTAGCACACAAAATATATTTGGGACTTAAGATCATATGCTCTTTCTTTCTTGTCAGTAAAGCACTCCACTCCCACTCTACCAACAGTAATGAAAGTAAAATAAATGTTAAAATCAGGGTGAAGCAAACATTTGCTTTGCCTGGTCTTCTGGCTTGTTTCCAACACCTACAATGAATTTCCATTCATTCTCAACATAATGAAACAAAAGTTGAAACTGTCAACAATACTAAATACACACAAAATTATATTTTTTTCTCCTATTGACAAAGATATTTTCTGTACTTATATCCAATTTAGATGAACAGTAGCAGTTGTGTCTGATTTCTAAATCACCTTCTGTGTCCACCTGGCAGATAACAAATTCAGACATAGGTAAGAAATCAACAACCTGAAATTAAATATAGGGACTAGAATTCAAATGGAATTACCACAAATTTATGATCCTTGTAAATACAAAACATAATGAAGTTCAGTGTACTTTCTTCTGGTTCTTCAATGGAAAATGGGTTATTTATACATTTATTAAATGCAGAGTTTAGGTGGATGACAAAGAAAGTTACTTTTATGAGAATGTGTTGATGCTTCTGAGATTGGAGATAAAAGAGATAAAGCATTTTTCATAAAGATTCAACCCCAAGTTGGGTCTAAAATCAATATTTGTGAAATATATATCTAAATTTTTGTTAATATTCATAGCAATATTAATAGGAAAGTTAGATATTATAATATTTTGGCCACCAGAGGTCTCAAAAATATTTCACTGAATACAAGTGCAATAACACGACTCATAGCAGCTGAATAGAAGAAGCATTGATGAATTTGAAAAAGAGAACTTTCAGCTGAGAGCAAGACATCTACACAAAGAAAGCTGCACAGCAATCAGAACATATTCTGTGTTCCATTTGCTGAGGATGGCAAAGACCATCTTCATTATACCTAAAATGTGTGAAAGTAGAAGGTAAAAAAAACCCTAGTGGGGTCTGTCAACAGCTGATGGCCATGCTGTAGAGATGTCAGAAAGCTGCTGCTTCTAAGAGAGGTTGATCTTCGAGGTTTCCTAGTTTGAACGATTGCCTACTCAGACAAGGGAAGCTGGAGCAAATGCCAGGCCAGAAGAAGCAATGCACATATTTGTTATCCTTTTTAAGAGTGAATAACACCAGCTGTCAACTTAAGTTATTAAGGAATAAGCCACACATTTATATAAGAGGAAATTAGGTAGAACCATCTGAATCAAACAGCAGGTATGGTGGAAGTATGACACTTCCTTCTTCATGATCTATGGACCTACTAATATCCATAAAAGATTAGTGATATTACAGGTTTAGGACTTGGTCAAATGGAAGCTCACAGAAAAGTTCTGCCCTCCCAGGCAGATTTTACTTCTAGGAACTTCATATAATCATACAATTATTATGGTTGTAAAAGCCCCTAAGATCATCAAGTCCAACCACTAACCCAGCACTGAAAAGTCTGCCACTGGTATGGTATATCAAGTTCATTATATTCAAAATGTTGCCTGCCACCTCTGCAATGGATAGAATACATTAATCATGCAGTCTGTCTTCCTGGTGCATCTTGACAGTGCAACCCCAAGCATGAAGATATATGTGAAAGTTGTATAAAAGTTGCAGCAGACAGCACTCTCCATGCTACTTCTATACAAGGCCACAACAGCTCAAGAGCAAACCTGTGCTTTTCCTCCTACTATCTCTACCACATCATATTATCTTTTTGAGACTCAGAAATTACATTGCTAAACAGACCTTTGGTCTGATCGGACACAACTGTTCATAATTTCAGCAGTTAGGAGCAATACACATGGGTGAAATGTGCTTCTTTGCTTCTTGAAGGTTGTTTGAGCTTTAAGTTAACACATTTATTTTGCTTCTTGAAGGTTGTTTGAGCTTTAAGTTAACACATTTATTTTGCTTCTGTAGTGGCTAAAAGCATAATACTATAAATGCATTTTAAACATACATAAACAATATAAAATAAAATATATAATTATTAAATAAATATAAATGGATATATAAAAATGGATAAATTTTAAATTAGATTATTAAATTAAGTATATTTAAAGTAAATAGTAGGTAAAAATACAAATAATTATATATTGTTTTTATTACCAGATTTATTGCATTATCTTTCCTATGCATGTTTTCTTCTAGTGTCCAGGAATCTTTCTTTCTGACACCAATAAATAGCCACACTATGTTAACTTCTTCTTATAGCCACATTTATCAACTAAACTTTCATTGACAAGCTCAAATGTCCAGATCAGGCAAATGAATTATTTATAACTAAAATATTTTGTGTACTACAAAGCATGAATGATAATAGAAAGCTTATCAATTTTTATTACTCATGAGGAATGCAACCTGAATAGTACTGAATCCTAAGAGAATTTTCCAAGTTTTCAGCATTATCCTTAACCTCGTAACTTTTAGCTTTCAGTGATGGAATTATTTTTTACAACTGAAATAATTTACAAAGCTGAACATATACCTTTTGGAAGCTGAGGCTTACTGAAACAGTCTGGGAATTACATTTCCATACAAAATCAGTGGGAAAATTTATATTGTCTCTGTTGGCTAAACCAGGCTGCAAGGTTATTGTTACATTGTTTGGTCACTGCATGTTTTATGAGAATCCAAAGTTGTCTCTAAGTAACTGCAGAATATTCAACTGAAAAAAAGCAAGAGTTAAAAAAAGACAGAACAATACATAGTATGAGAGACCTGACTAATGCTGTATGTAATGAACAGCACATCCAAATCAAATAGCAAGAGCACACACAAATACTAAGAGGAGTATGAAAGGTCTTCATTAAACAGATGAAACTCAAAGACAAAACAGGAATGTTGAATTTCTCCTTGGGAAATATAACATCTTGCAGATCATAAGGTCATTCATTCCTCTCTAAAATTGTTTCTATTTATCATTACATATTTCCTTTAGGTCAGATTTCTAGTCTGACTTGTCTATTGAATGTTCTACAAATTTACCAGAAATTCTACTGAAAATCAATGATCTGTAAATCTCTACAACCCTGCTTATTTATTTTTTTTTAAAAAAGACCTGATGTTTGACCTGTTTGCATCTTTTTAGATCTTATCTCTCATCTGCATACTCTCTAAAATAATTGCTAATAATGCAAGGACCTTTCTGCTGCCTGCTTTATCATTTTGAGGTAACTGGACTAAAACTGAAATTGAATAAAGTGAAATACATTCATGTAACCCAACAGTTTCTTACTTTTCCTCATTTTACCCTGTGACCATTTTAAATAACTGTGTTGTATTTTGGTTTCTGAAGATTAAAAAAAAAAAGCATTTCAGTTTTGTCTTTTTGACTGGTAATATTCTTTGTAGACATTAGACAGTTATTGTGACAGTATTTGTTTCTACCCTGTAGGCATTGTAAACATTTTTTTGGTAGTTTATTAATATAAAATAAAACTAACAAATATTTCAGTCATATTCACAGATTCATTCAGGTTACAAAAGACCTCCAAGTCCAACCTGTGACCAATCTCCACCTCATCAATATATTCTTTATACACACTTGTTACGGAGAGGTTAGCTTTGAGTCTTCCTTTTTTTTTTCTTCCCTCCAATACAAATTGTTCTTCCAGATACTTTTGGCTGTTTTCCATGGACTTCAAATAAAACCTGCTGTGACTTGAAAATATTGCATTCTATTATTCACAATGTAGTGAGTTAGACCATTTAGAGGTTTCTGAATGAAAATTAAACTTTTTGAGATAAAGAATTGAATTCATGACATTTTGAGACCGAAGAGAGAAATAAAGGACACAGCTATCAGAGCGCTTAGAAACTTTCTTGAAAATGGAATATTTTAATTTTCATAACATTAATTTAACACTGATTGCTATTACACAGGAGGATTAGAAAAATCTATTTTTTCCAAACTGACTATTTCTCAGATTATCTGCTTTAGCTAGACAGTATAAATATCCTGAAGTGTCAGCATTTCATATAAACACACTTTATCTGAGAAAGATTTAATGAAAGAATGTACAAAATATTAAAAGATACAAACGACTCATCTACAAAAAGGCTACCACTGGGTACTACTGGGTATTATAACAAGAGAAAAAAATTATAGCTTGATGACCATGAAATGATAATTTTAAACCCTTCTGCTACTTGGTAGATCAGTGAGCTGCATTTGCAGATTTCTGAGCAACTGCTCAGAAACTACTTCATAGTACCTGCTATGACGATGGCACAAGATGATGATGGTTTAGCCCAGCTCTCCGTATTTTTGCTCTATCCATTTAGGAAATTATTTGTCTCTTTGCCCTTGACAGTGGGATAAGGGCCAGAAAAGCTGCAGAAGCAGGATAAAAGCATATTTGGGCTCTTAGATTCTGAAAGTGTCTCTTCTGATTAAGATTCTCGGTGGAGTTCATTGTTGACTTGTAACACATAAGATGCAATTCAATTCATAGATGAAGACATCTACCTCAGGCAGCTACCCTGCTGTCATTTAAATTCTCTGTCTTTATCTGTGATTTGAACCCCTGCCAGATTATCTACCTTTGAAATACCCCACTTAGAGAGGCTATATGGATACCCTTGGGAAATCTGAAGTGTCCTTAAAGGAATGTGTGATTTTGTGTCTGGAAAGAAATATAACCTAGATGCAGATGGATGTACAAATTCAGAGGCAAGATCTGCAGCATAGGTGAAATTTTTGTCTGAAATAGCTGAAAGCTTTTGATTGTTAATATGGCAAGCCAACCAGAATCACTCAACCACAGAACAAAATGGATGTGTTAAATTAGCACCTGGCTTGTTATTCTGCACCAGAAGCAAAATGGGTAGGAAGCTTTAAGTGTCTGACAACTCCATAGTGGTAACAAGTCCAGGTGCCTTGGTAATATATATGATAAAAGAGCAACAAAACAACTCCTCCAAACAAAATATTTGTCCAGAATATCATAAAAGGAAAATCGCAAAATTTTGGGACTCTAACATTGCAATACCTTTTTTAAAGGCAATGTAGTCCTTAATTTTGATTTGGAAAAAATGCTCACTCTAGTATTTTGATCTCTAACTGATGTTAGTGATTCAGTGAATGATAACTATTCCCAGCGATGAATTAATTTCAGATTTATGGAATGCTTTTCTTCACAGGAAGAAATCTAGTCAAAATTTTAAAAGATTCAGCTAATCATTTATTCAGTGCCACCTGCCCATTATTCAGTTGCAACTACAATATTTATCGTTCTAAGAATAACCTAAGGAAAAAGAAGTTATTTTCAGAGATATATTTATATATTAAAGAAGTTTTTAAAATCCAGAAGAAATATGCCTTTAAATATGCTGTACATACTTGAGATAAATTACATCACGAAAACTCTGCCCACCTACAAATGGCACAATTAAGTATGTCTAGTGTTGGCATAATATAGAACTTAAAACTCAATACTGTTCTGAATGGAGGTAAAGAAAAGGGAAATAAACATAATTGTATTCATAAATAAGCATAACAAATCAGCCATGTTCTAGCTATGGATATTAAGTGATATTTTCCAATGTGGTTTTAAAGTTACAGTGAAGTAGGTTTTGGAACTGTATATTTTTACAGGACTCAGAGCAGTGCAATAAATAGAAAATAAACTTCAATATTAATGTTTTTAAAAAACAACAGTAATTATAACATAACAGTGGGATGTAATTAATTTCTGATAGTCTAAAGATATGTGAGGGAAAATTCCAGAAAACTGAAGGATTTTCATCATTTACTTTTTAATACTAGTCATCTAATAGATATGAACTAGAATTTGCTATCTAAGAGGTCCACGATCTCGTATGGCCAAATAATTTTCATGGGCAAACACAACTGTTTCCAAGCCTGACTCTTCACTTGCAAGAATCTCCTTCTCATATAGAAACAGGTGAATTTCCCATAGGTGGCTCAATAAGAAAACTGGTAGAACTCAGACATTTTAAAGATAACTTAGCTGAATAAAGAATCTAAGTCTACAATCAAATTACCCCTCCCCCCTATGCTTGATAAATCTCTTTACTCTCACTTCAACATCTTTAAAAGCATCCACATGCTGATGAATTTCTACTTCCAAGTAGTCTTGGAAGTAACTCTGAAATGAAGGACAACATCAGAAAGACCTTACTGCTCTTCTCTTTCTTTTTAACTATGTTTTTGGATTTAATTAAGTTCAAATAGACTACTCATTTTTTAGTCCTTATTTTGTCCTTCACCTCAGCTGCTCCCATTAGTAAAATATATTCTTAACAATATTAATGAGTTGTCTGAACATCAGGGAAAAAAGGGGCAAAAATAAAATCTTAATGTCCTGTCAGGGACTTGTTAAAGGTCCAGATGTTGTAGGTAATTTAATAATGCTTAGCACCCAGCAGCTGCCTTGTGAATGTCACAATGCATGCACAGCAGCTGTTTTTGAAGTTAAGTGAAGTATTAGCAGTTGATAAAGCTAAAGACAAAGAATTAGAACCATCTTTTGAAGAGGTATGCTGCAACCTTCAAAACCTATTTATATGCATCTAAAACCTACTTATATACATCTAAATAATATCCCTTTCTTTGACTTTAGGGATCTCTTTCCTAACATAAGGAAATCACTTCTCTTTCCCTGCTTGGAACATTTGGGTAGTAGTTATGCTGTCTGTACTGGCCAACAGCATGTGGGTAACAGCAGCAGGACAGATGGCAATGGATTAATGTTTAAACACTAACACTTCTGCACCACCATGAAAACACTAATTACTTCTTCCCAGTCTACTTCTACAGTTAAATCAATCAACTGCTCACAGATCATGTCCTCTGGTATGGTATGGGGTCAGATGGCGTGGGAAGAGGATAAAATATTTGAGAATTACAACAGAATATCCATTTCTCTGAGTTTTCAGTGCCAATTTTCTAGAAACAGTGGAAACATCCAGGTTTGCATTTAAAATACTATAAGGTAATAGAAAAAGCTTATAAAGCAGCAAAGTAATCAGAGGACTGCTGTAATGTTAGAAAAATAGCCACTGATAATTGAAATCTATTTCAGTATATGTCCAAACTCACAAGAGATGCTCTAGGATCAAAGTTAGGATTGAGATGAAATACTAAGGCACCGAGCTGAGGCTCATACCAAGTGGATCAGACATCCCTCTGCACAGCATCCCTGTTGCACTTTTGCTCCCCCTCCACAATCCCTGCCTAGAAAACACTGATTTAGTGCTCCCTTTCATCCTTTCCACATGACCTCTAGAGTGACAGTGGTATAGAACATTAACTGTTGTCCTTTCACAAGAAAAGGAGGCTTGTGGCTGCTGCTTTTTGAAGGCTGCCCTGAAAGAAGCCAGCCCACCACCAGTCCTTAGAGCACCCAGCACTCCTGCCAGCACCACCTGTGAGCAGCTGGGATCTGAGGCCTGACTTCCAGCAAGCTGCCTGAGGAAGGCCTGCTACTTGCCCTTCTTTCTCCCTTCTCTGGATTTATTCTTTATCCCTTTGAAAGAATAAATGAATTTCTCAACTTGGAAGAGACCCACAAGGATTATTGACTCCAACTCCTTGCTTCTTGCAGGGCTACTTAAAACTGGAGTATATGACCAGATGCTCCCTGAATTCTGGCAGGCTTGGTGCTGTGACCACTTCCCCAGGGAACCACGTTCCAGTGACTGATAACCCTCTCAGTGAAAAAAATTTTCCTAAGTCCAATCTATGTCCTGTGACATAGCTTCACATCTTTTCCACATGCAAAGAAAAAAATGCCCAATTTCATAACAGCAGCTCATTGAAAATTAAGATTTATAGTGAATATATACTGGAAAACTGGAGTAATTGTAGAAGAATAAAGAAAGTACCCTGCCCAGTAACTGCATATGCCTTGAAGGATTTCTGAAGTCCAAACTCAAGAAGGCATATTCTGACTCTGAAAAGGAATCTCCTCCTCCATGTATTTGTCCTTTCCAAGCCAGTTCTAGATTATGCAAAGAAAACCACATCAAAAATCAGACACTGGACCTTAAAATTTCCTCCAAATGTAGATGATGAACAAACTTAGAAAACGAAGGAGAACATAAGATGCATGTATTTTGTCTATGCTACAAATACTGTAGAGAGAAGTATCAGACTAATTATAAAAGTACAAAGTATGTTTTTCTTTTTGTCTGTCAGCTACAGACAGAAAAGGTGCTTTCCATGTTAGGTCAATACAACTTCACATATGAACTGACATGAGCTGTACCTTGTATCCGTGGTAGAAATAGTCTTCCTGAGCTCAGACTGAGGGAAAGAAAAAGAAAAGAAGAAAAGTTGGATCAAGACTCAAATGACAAAAACTTTTAGAGTCTGAAGAAGGTAGAAAGAAGAAAAAAATATACTAAATGCAGATATAAAGGGAAGAGGTCTCAAGACCCCAGATCTGGAAGTACTGACATTATTAGTTTTAAGATGCAAAGTAGATTATGTATAACACACTAGTGAGGATTATAAAACTTAAAGCAAGGAATCTTATATCCACAGGATAGACCTTTTTGGATAAGCTGTTCAACAAAAACAATGCACAAGCAATCTCTCTCTCCTGAAATAACAACCCCAAAATTGCACAGAATTTAATTACTGTCCTACTGTTGCTTGCATTTGTGTTTATTCATGGGGGAAATTTTAATTCTTGACACATTGACTGATGTGATATGCTTTTGTATTTCAGGTATCAGAAGGTATCAGGTTAAGTAATGGCTATACCTTCCAGAAAGAATTACCACTTGGTCCTAATAAGTGACAGAGAAATAGCTTACTACTCTATTTTTATAGCACAGTTTTCATGTGGCAATTCATAAGGGAGATTTAAGATATATTTTACACCATAGGGTATTTCAAATACTAAATAGCAATGTTTGTACATAACATATAATAAGAGTATCATTAAGATATGAAAGATATTGCTTAAAAATATACCTGAATCATTAAAAACAATCTGAAGTACTGTGTAAAGCATCTCTCTCTTTCTTTCAAAAAGATCTTCTCAACCAAGCAAGGTTGAGATCTTTTCAGCCAAGGTTTGAAAATGGTTAATGTAGCATATTTAATAATTTTATGAGTTAATTATGTAATGGATGTATAAAAATGTATTATTTTTCAATCCAGTTAATGCAAGGGCTTGCTTGTCACAAGAGTATATTTACCACTGCTGAATTTTAAAAGTAGGTATGAAAATTAACATAGAAAATTATGCAATCAATTTAGAAGTGAAATAAATGTAAAAATTAGAAAAGAGTTGTCTGCAACTGTTTCTACTAGTCCATTAACTATGAATCAAAACAAACAAATCCAGGTGCTTTCTGTTATTTGAAGATGACTTAAACAGAGAATTGCAGGTGAAATATGGATGAATTTCAAATAAATTATTATGCTAATTTTTTAAGACTACTTTGGCAGACCCATCAAAGTGCTTGGCAAAGAGGCTGAACTTTTGACTGGTTTTCAGACATTCACATTTTCCTAATACTGCACTTCAAGATAATTAATTAATGGAAGTGGATTCTCATGACAGTTTCATCAAAGTCATTAAGAGTAAATCTGAGTATATATTGAGATCCTATTACAAAACCTGTTACAGCATAGATGGTTTGTAAAAAGACTTTTCTATCAACTAGACAGACAGAAATAGAAGCAACATCACAGTGCACTGTAAATTACGAGAAGAGATAAGACTCAGATTCCAGCTGGACATTTCAACCGTTATGAACACCATGGCTCACTTCCTGACTGCCTCTTGGCTCATCTCATGTGCTTTGCCAGGAGGAGACATAAAGCCATATGGCCTTCCAGGCACTGCTCCATCATACCTTCTGCAGTGAGGTCTGAAGCTGAAAGAGATCCTTTAACTCTGCAGTTTAGTAAAAGGTAAGCTAACCTGTACTAAAAAAAGCAAGTTATCTGAAATTTTCCTCCATTTAAAAGACCTAACAATGGATTTGTACCATCAGCTAGCAGATAAATTGTTTATATCCCTATACTTGGAAAGAGTGTATAATTGGTTATAAAAGTTTCTTAAGAAACATTACACTGTGAAATTGGTACACTCAGAACATATAATATTTTGCTGTGTAAATTATCTAAGTTCGCGAAGCCTAGCCATGATGATGTATCTAAGTATTCTCTGAATGACAAGTAATTGACTTAAAACAAGGGAAAACATCAGACAACCAAGCAATTTTCAACAGAAAATTTCATTTAAAGTGAAAAAAAATCTAGAAAAAAATGTAAGCAATGCAAATAATTTAGCCCAGAAATTACAGATTCTCTGTTCCTTGGTTTGTTTTTTTTTTTGTATCAGAAAAAGAAGAGAGAGTGAATTAACTATAAGTTAAAAATCTTTGCTACAATGAAAAGAACATGATTAATGACAAAATGTTCCAAAAGAAGATTTTAAGTTATTATATTCAGTCTGATTTTTAATGTCAAATACATCAATGCAAAAACTGGACTAATAATTCAGAATCACGGAATATTCTGAGTTGGAAGAGACCTAGAAGGATTATCGAGTCCAGTTCTTAAGTGAATGGCCCATATGGGGATCAAACCCACAACCACCATCATGCTGGTTATCATCACCAGGTCATCAGCATTATGCTCTAACCAACTGAACTAATCATCTAGGTATGGTAAAGTGAATTGCCTACTTTTCTGATTTGTACACAGTAAGGTGGTTTTGAGAACCAAAATTTGTTGGTTTTTCAGTCTGTATTTCAGTTAATGAATAGAAATTCAGAGAATGATGAGAAATGGATAACTCATTTATCTGAATTTGTTTTTGCAACATATCTTCTTAGCAATAATAATTATCGAACTGCATCACAACAGTTACAAGAGTAATTGCTTTAATATGAAAATTAGACTACCTGAATGTTTAATGTATTTTAAATTTTGGAAATCTCACTGTAGTTTGGGACTACAGGTAGGTAAACCTCTTTGCAAGGAAAAGGAGAAAGTCTTTATTTCACATGTTCCTGAGAAGTTCTGATCCATTTTTGCCTAGTTGAAGGGCAGAAGCAGCTAATGAGGGTTTGTAAAACACCACCATCCCTTCCCTCCCCATCATGTTACTATGGATCATACAAGAACAGCCATACAGATAAGACAGAGAAGAGTTGAGAGCTTATGATACATTTTCCTACTGTGAAGAAAGGGTGTATGTGTATGATACCTTCTTCCTGCAACACTTAGGAGAAAACACCTTACATTTGAGGCTGAAAACACAATCAGAAAACACAGAAACGTTTCTCGTCCATTGTTACTTAAGCATGTTATTACTTCCATTGCCTTCCTGGATCCTTAGCTCAAGTTCATAAAAATCTTAAGTAAATGTCTCACAAGAGTATCAAAGATTTAGAGCAACATATTGTTAAACACCAGATCAGTAACCAGGTTGGAACCACCTTGAGTGGCTCCGGGCTGGGGTGTTACATATGTGTACACATTTTTTACATGTACCTTTTGTTACTACCGCAGAGAGTAATAATGTAACATATTATTACTACCACAGATCATTCTAAAAGCAAGGATGCTTGAAATGTATCTTGGTTCAGAATCTTCACTGATATCTAAATGTTGCAAAAGGAACATCACAAGCCACATTTAGGTAATGAGTTACTCTGCACACCTCAGAAGTGAAGGGCTAGCAGGATGTGTTATCTACTAAGGTATCGGTAGATATAGGTGGCTGCCTTATGTGATATAGGTAAGAATGATGAGGAGACTATTCCCACTCTCACAGAGTTATGTGGTTCCTAATGTCCATGAGTTTCTGCACAGTAACTCATGTACTCTTGCTGGAACACAGCAAGTAAGCAAGCACATTTCAAAGAAGGAAAAATCATAAATACCCAAAGACAAATTTTGTGTTAAATGTATGGAAAGCATCACCATGTTTGACAAGTTATTTGACTAGTTATATCTTTTAGAACTGCTATGTCTTTAGCAGTGCTGCTATTGAAAATCACACATCTGCCTGTTATTTTCAAATAGCAATTGCAAGAGTGTAATATAACTTTCATTGGTATTCAAATATTTTTTTCTCAATTTGCATGGCTCTAGAGTACTCAATGAACAGAGTGACAGGTTCAGGAGCTCTCTAAAGCTGTGACTTTTATAGCTCTGGACCTCTGTGAGAGTTATGATTCTGCCTGAGGGCTCAAAGCTTAGCAGAAAAGAAGTGCACTTTTTTGCACATTTCAGATATCCCCTGGGATTTTTATGAATGGGAAAGGGTGAAGAAGTAGCAGAAATACCTGTCAGAAGCAGCAGGGTAAAAAATAAAAAAAAAAACCACAACCTATCACAAAAAATGAGAAAATTGGTGAAGTAAAATTAAATCTGAGGATGAATTTATGGTAAGTACAAAAGTGGATTTCAAACATCAGACCAATTTTTTTTAGCTGCTGCCAGCTTAATGTTCTCCATTCAAAAACAGGTAGAGGTATATATGATATGTGCAGACAGCATGGAACAACAGACTTCTTTCTCAAGGTGAGCAATTAATGTGCATTTCTAAGACTGGCAAAAATAGAATAGATATTTTTCCATATGTATTTAAACTATGCAAACACTGATTGAACAGAGGGAAAAGGTTGTGTGAAGGTAATTCAGTAGAATGCACAATGTAAAAGGTATTGCTAAGTGAAGGTTGGGAGGGGAGAGATGTGATTACTTATCCTTTTCCAGCTCAGATACAAAGTTCAATGGCTGGCCATTTTTTCGTCTTTATTCTGTAGATATAACTCACGTCTGTGCTACATCTGCTCCATTGGTCTTAAATGGCATGTTTAAGAACTGAAGGCCATGGAGTCCTTTTGGAGATCCAGACACAAACTTGGCAGATTCCTGACCATGTCACAAATAGACTGGAGAGCAACCCAACATTTGCTTACTTGGTAGAAATCCCAACAGAAAGTATTGCTACAGTTGTGACTTTCTCTCTATACACTTTTTATTACCAGTATAAAAACATTGTACTGTAATAATAGATATTAGTATTGTATGACCTGGAGCCACAACTTGAATTTATACCATTTAAACATACAACTACTCAGTCTTCCAATCCTCCAGTATATTTAGTTTGTTTAGGGGTTTTTTTTGTTTGTTTTTGGGTTTGTTTTGAGTTTTTTAATATACTTTTTCTTCACTGAATAACACCTGTATCAAGAGTTTCACTGGTATTTTTCCATCTCCTGAGTGAACATGTAACCTCCTTCCTCCCAGCCCCGACCCCACTTCTTTACATTAATCTATCTACCAGTTACAGTTCTAAGTGCATGTTCTTGAGGCTGTCTTGGTCTTGCAGAGTTTCAAATACCATAGAAAGAATTTTTAGTTGTCCTAAAATTTGATATGACCAGCAATTTGGATGCCAAAGACAGGAAAAGACCAGCCAATTTGTTGCCTTGCAATATCACTTATGCCCTGTGAAATACAGATAAAATGCCAGTGGTATAACATATATGAAAAGTGCATTATCACCTTTCTGAATGCACTGGCATCCTTCTTTCTTTATAGAATGCTCCTGCCATGCATATAAATTTGTAGGTTGGTGGTTTTTTAAAATTATTATTATTCAACTCTTTAAAGATGTCAACATATAAGAAGATTTCAAAGTTGTTAACTAGACAATTTTTCCCTCAAGGTATAATAATTTACTTTGTTTTGGTTTGGTTTTTTGTGGGTTTTGTTTGTTTGTTTTGTTGTTGTTGTTGCTGCTTAAAACATTTCTCTTCATTGTTTTGGAAGGATGCAGCATACCTCTTCATTTAAAGAAGAATGTTCCAGAGCACATTTACAACTAATAGAAAAAATATTTTCTTATGTCAGCAAACACAGTATAGAAAAGTTCCCTACCATTCTTTCAGTAGATGTGGCCATGCTTTTAACAAGACAAAAGCGAAAACTTGTCTTTCTCTGCTCTATCTCACACAAGAAAAAATTTTAGAAGGGAGGGCAGGAATATTAGATTTTTAGGTGCCTGTTAATTTCTTTGATTTCTAATAGTAGAATGTCCAGGTTTTACTGATTGTACTAGCAGTGGTGACTGATTTTATGAAGTTAAAAATATTTAATAAGAGATAAGAAAATAAGAAATATGTTAATATGCATCCAATACAGTACAGGGAATTCATAAAAAATAAAGAAGCAGATTTTTATATTAATATAAGAAGTAATAAAGGCCATATAGCTGTTAAGGAACGAAGAGGAAGGTAAAGAATAAGAAATAATGTAAATACAATATTGCAATTTAACAAATTTCTGCTCTCCAAACACCGTACCAGCTGCACACCAAGAAGCCTAACGGTATTCACTCTAATGACGGAAACACAAAAACATATATTTTTTTCAGGTCTTTAAGTTTTTAGAATATTAACCTCTAGTGTGATGCCTTTAAGTAGGTCAGTCTCAATAAACTCACTCATTTTTTGTACTTGATTCATTCAGCCAGAATAATGTCAGTGATAATAATATTATATTTATTTCAGCCAATGTGAATATCCGCCATGGGCAACTCACCTTTTAGCAATTACCAGACAAAGTAGAAGGTTTTTAATAATATAGTTAGCAAATGATACAGAACTGCATTCCATAATCACACTGGGCAAGTACAATATGGCTAGAACAGGTGTTAGCTTAATTTTCCTCATCTGTACCTTCTAGCAAGTCTAGTTACCTTTTCACAGTCATTTGATGTGGTCATTCAGGGAAATCAGTGCAGATGGTATGTCACTGTGTCTGTACTTGCCAAAGGTTTTTACAACTTGAAGCCACTGTCTCCAGCCAGTATGAAAACTTAGTGTAGATTACAACTAGAGTTTAAAACTATGTGAACATAACCTCAACACATGAGGGAAAAAAGTGGATAAAATGCAGCTTAACCCAGACGTAAAGTGAAAAAAACAAAAATACATGGAGTCTAAGGGGTGTATACTTGAATTTATATAATTTATTAATATTATTTATATTAAGGTCTTACACATGTATGTTTCTATATTTTTTTATCCCATTCCCAGTCAATATATATTGTTTTGTGACAGATCTAGAACACCAATTTGCAGTGAATTTTTTCAGCCAATATTCTTAAAAAGCAATTAATACCTTCAGTACTGTTATAGTTCTGAAAATATAAAAAGAAAATTACTCCATATTTACTAACATGATAAATATGATTTGTACTAAAAAAAGAGTATAACACAGTAAATACCATAAAAGCAGGGAAAAATACATGATAAGTGAAACAGATAAGTAGAGGATTTTATTTCCATTTCATTTGGAACTTTGATCTGCTATATTTTATATTTTGTAAAATATCAGTTTTAATGAATGACTTTCCCTTTAAATTTTGTAATGGCTAGGAAAGCATTTTGATTTTTGTTTTGTTCTATTTTTTTACATTCCATTACTCCAACTTCTTTGAATATGTACTGATACAAACGCCTTACAAAAGTGATGGGGACTAACCAATTGCCACTGAAGTAATGGAAGACTGGCTGAATTTGTAAGAAAATTATAGTTATTTTCCCACTGAAAGTGTTGTTTAAACATGTTTTTTTAGGTTTTTTTAGTTTGTTTTGTTACAGTTGTCTCAAAACCAATCATTTTTCATTAAGCTGTTTTAACTGTTTTGAGACATTTCTACTTTTTCTGCCTTGAGCTAATCCTGAATCATGCTCTTATTGTGTATGTATTGTGCATTATAGGCACCCGTTTTTGTTTGAGTATGGTGATGAGAGATTTTTTTTCCTGACTATTCAGTAATATTTTATATGTGATTTTTATTAATGAAACCTATTCATAAAGCTAAACTGATAAACGTAACAGTTAATAAAGAACACTCACCTACTGTCAGTTGTCCAGTTAACTGTCCCATGTGATTTCTTGCATTCACTGTTACATTTCTGTCAGACTGTAAGACCAGTGGGCTATCCTGGGAAACATGTATGAGACAATAAATGAGAGAACAAAAAATTGAGGTAGAATTAAGTTAGAACTTAATATAAGCATGCATGCTGAGAGGGGAGCTGTGTTAAATATAACGAACCTTTTAATAATTTCATAAAATATTTTACAAGTCAATTTTTTATATAAAAGAGTACTAAGAACACTGTTTTAAGCTTGGAACCTTTGTGCAATCCCTGCTTTAGAAATCAGTTGAAGCTAATTTATACAATACTACAAAGTTCCAAATTCAAAAACCCTTAACACAAACCTGTTTCACTAGCCTTTTCCACATATTGACAACCTATACTTTTCTAACTACCAAACCAACACTATACTGCATTATTCTATTAATCTGCACAATCTATAATACTTGTACTTACAAAAACCTTACAAACACAGCCATGCATTTCTTTGAAGACAAAAAGAATTGTTACTCTCAAAAAAACAAAGAAAGAGAGCACTGGAAGGTGAGATCTTGTAAAAGACAATCCTGACCCACTGGTAGTAGTATCTGACAAGTACTATTAGGGATCAAATTGATGTAGCATGGAGACAAACACTGCATGATGTTAAATACAGTCTTAACATTTTTTGAGTCAGTTTGCAGCATGACTGCTCTCAGCACCCAACTAGGTTTAAGCTTCTGAGAAATGTTTACATATATATATGTAAGCTTATCCTGTGTCTAAAGCCAGAATAAAGAATTGCATAAAGAATTTAATTTTGCTTCTTGAAGAATGAGGAGCCAGATACACTCCTCCAGGGGAAGCACAGATGCACAGGAAAGGGGAAGAGCTTCAACAGAGAGTCAGGAGAAATAGCTCCCCCTGAAAAAAAAGAAAGAGCTTACCAATCATGCTCTCAATGGAGTGGGGTGAGTGCATGAGCGGAGGAAAAATTAGGATTGCAGCTGCTGCTGCAGAGAGGCACTTTTCTGTCTGGAGTCACCTGATACCACACTGTTCTTTCCCTGGAGCTTGCAGTGAGATCATGGGTACATTAATGCTTCTGGCAGTTTGCTAGCACTTATTATGCTTAAGTATGTTTATCCAACACCACTAAAACATCTGATAGAAACAGCTGGGGAAGTGTCTTAGATAGGAATGGCTAAGGGCTAGGAAAATATTTGGGAAATTTATTATATACTTGTTTTATTCTTAAGATTCTTCCCTGGGCATTTATTATTGGTTATCCCCTGACTGAGCATATTAGGTTAGACAGACCAATTGTGTGTGTCACTCACTATATTGCTTCTTGCTGTTCTTGAAAGTTTTTAAGATGAGAAGGAAAGGAGTTAAGGAGCCATAGATTAAGATTTATTTTTACCTGAATGATGCATTAGGTTTTCACTAAAATTTTCTATACCTCACAGTCCCTTTCTTTGAATCCAGGGCTTCCCTCTGCAAGAAACACTTTTCCTAGTTGTTTTCACTATGATTATTAACTTTAAATGATAATCGGTTCCCTGGGAAGTCTAAAATTTGAGCTAATTTCTAAGAGTACAGGTGTGTTTAATGTCTCACTGGACCATTCTCTGACCTCTCTAGCATTCTGCCAATTAGCTCTGCATCACAGAGTCTGGCAGATAAAAGTGACTGTTTGGCTTGTCCATCTTTCTAGATAAAAAGCTATAATTATCAGTGAGACGCTGTGTTCAATGTGACTATTTTGAGCTAAATGTGATGCAATCAAGGGGGCTTCTGACAACAAAAGCAGCTGCTAAGGGCCTTTTTCTCAACACTTGGTTTTCACTTTCCTTATGGTTCTTTTAAAATGATTAGTCCAGGCAACTGCCACTCTGAGAAAGGCAGTTGTCTTAATAGATATCTGCATTGTCAAAGCGTATTTTAAAGGAGCCCTTTTCACTTTCGCTTAGTCAGTATTTGGTGAAGAGTCTTCCCAGTTAGAATAATCTCACCCTTAGCAAGGGACGATACTGCCATGCCTATTTCTGCCAGTTCAGCTAAAGGTTTGGGAACTTACACTCCCAAAGACTGTTCACATAATTATCCAAAGGTTTCTTTCCTTTCATCTTGGGAAAATACTTATCAAAATTCTCAGGCTAAAATCTGCCTCTCAGACTCTAACTGTAAGATTGATATCAAATTCTCAAGTACAGGAAAAGGAAAAATTAGGTGAGCCAAGCCTCCTTTCTTCTTCTTTCCTTGTCTTATGTAAAAGAGGGATGAAGAAGTTAGGAACTTAAATCTATACTCCTTAGTGCAAGCTTAAATTCTAGACCAAAGAAAACACAGTGGCAAAACTCCTATCAATTTAAGAAGTCCAGCAGTTCATCTATACTGTTTACCTGCACTTTATTTTACACAGGAAGTGCCTAAACACAGAGGTTCAAGGTAATCAAAGGTAGTCTACTCAGATGAACTAGACATTCAGAGAAGATTTAGCTGAAATCGGTGGAATTACAGATCGGTGGAATTAAGATGAGTATAAAGTGCGATGAGTGTCAGTATTTGTATTTAGATGAATAAAAATACATCTAAAGCATTAAAATCCAGGATAATTTTCTCTCTGGATCACCAAATCTGTTACTCTTTTGATGTGAACTTCAGCTCGCAATTTAGTAACCTTGATAATTCACACAATAATTTACATTCAGATGTCAGAAGGGATATAGAAGTATGTGTAAATGTACATACATACAGATATAAATGTGGCCTTCAGAAAATAGGAAATGATTTGTGATGCCATTTCAAAAATTATACTATAGATAACAAAAAGCAATATAGTAAGAACATTCTTACTGTTACATAGAGCTTTTAATAATTATCAATATACTAATAACTAAAATATTGTACAGGGATGCCCTCAGGGCCATGAGGGTTCTACCAGCCCTTACTGGCCCTGTCCAACCTCCCTGGGGGGAGATTTCAGTCCAGCCCCATTTGAACCCCTTCTATCTGGGTTGTCCAACTTGGTTCCACCCACCTCTTAGGGAGCATTCAGCTCTCATCACTTCCAGACAGATAAGAGGACTTCAAGAACTAGCTGATGTTCACGATACTGTATGAAATGATTCCTGTTATAAACCCTGAAACGTTACAACTTCAAGATTTTCAGCAGTGTATTAAAATTAAACCAGATGAACATGATGTTACTATAGTTACTTCTTATCTGAAACAGGTTTGCAGCTGGAATTCACAAAGCGAAAAATAAACTATTTAATTTAAGGTATATTTTCAGAAAGCTTTCTTGAATCTGAATCTAGTTATAAATACAATTAAAATTTTGAGGAAAAAGAGGTTTGGGGTTTGCTTGTTTGTTTGTGGGGTTTTTTTGTTTGTTTTGGGTTTTTGTTTTGAGTAAAGATCATAGTACAGTACTAGTAAATATCAACTTTTTTTTTTAGAAGTACATGAGCAGATTACAGTAAGTGTATAAAAACTGACAGACTGATTTACGAAAACATTTTATTAAAAATATTCTGCATGAGCAATCATAGCAAAGTTAATTTTTTTACAGATGGTTCAAGTATTTTGAACATATTTTGGACAAATTTCATATGTTTTGTACAGCATTCAAATAGGCAATCCTAGCTAATTCAGTTTTGAAGAATGTTTCCAAATGAACCCTTTAAATTAGAAACAGTTTAAATGGAGCAATTTTAATTCCAGTAGGTTTAATAAAACTTTAGTTTAAGTAAGATGGTACACTGTATAATTAAATGTAATTCCAGACTTACGCTTAGAACACAGTTAATTGTAATAACACCAACTGACACTCAGGAACAGTCACAATATGTATACCATTGCTTAGAGTGCAAGCACTAGCTCTTTTATGATTCAATTTCTTTGCTTGAACAAGTGCACCACTTCAGGTTTCTGGACCCTTATGCAGTGTCATATAGATATAAAAACTAATGGAATAAGTAGCTAGGATTCCAGACCTGCCACTCCAGCGGTAGTTTGTTAGAAGACGTAAGGTTATACAGACTCAAATAACAGAGCAGTATCACCAGTGTGGGCAGCTAAAATAGTTATGGCAGAAGCTTTCCTTGTAGGACTCCTAACAAAGCTACCCTGATACACTGGTGACTCAGAATGACCATTGCATTTCCAAGGTACCTTTACAGAAAAAGAAAAAAAAAAAAATCAGTATTAGACTTTGGTTTGCTGAGAAACTCACCATGGCACCATACTCAACCACACAGGTAGTTGTGTATTATAAGATTTTAACAAAGACAGGGAGCATATTTCCCCACTGCACCAGAGCACCACAATTTGTCTACAGCTTTAGGGACCCATACTGTGGGTGCCAGTGAAGAAGTTGATCAGCTGTGTCTGCTCAATGACCCCAACTGAAGAACAAATAGTGTATGAGCTATTTGACTACACCGTAGAAACAAAACAAGAACTGAAAGATATAGAAAGTACTTAGTAGGCTGGTCAGTCCAGCAGCTCAAGGGAGTCAAAGACCAGATGAGTAGTTGTGCAATAAATACATGGACAACTGCAGCTCGGGCAAATAAGCTGTATTTGCTTATTTGAGGTGGAAGATAAAGCTCCAGGGACTAAAAGATCATTTTTAGGGCTTGGAGTCTCTGGGACAAATTGTCTATCATTAACGTTATTATTAACAGTAACCAAACATGAAGAAATTTGCATTAGGAAGGATTTGAAAGAAAAAGACCTACAAATGGAAGCAATTGCTGAGTTCTTGAGTACTTAAAAAGACTGAAGTCTCCATTAAAACTATTGGAAGCTTGTATGAGTTTGGGACTGTCAAAATACAAATTAAAGAACAATTTTCTCCATCAGAATATTCCCAAAATATTTTTCCAAGAATATTTCCAATATTCCTTTTTATCAATATTTACCAATATTCAGTATTTCCAAAAATGTTCTCAAAAATATTCTCAAGAGGCTTCCCAAGGCATCAGGACAGCAAGGATTCCAACACAGGGGTGTTTAAAATAGGGAGAATTGAATATAATTTACTATTCAAGTTATTCCTGGTCAATTCTGAGCTGAGAAGAGTTAATGTAAGTATCGATCCAAATAAATTAGATGCTTTAAGCTATTTCCTATATCCCTGCATTCCCAAAATAAAGTTTCATATCAGATTTTAGTGTTTTTTCTGTATAACTGTCCTTTCTAACCTGATAGTCCCAATTTAATCAAAATCAGGAAGCTGATTGCAAAATCTCAATAAACACATTTGGACTTCTGCTTTAAGGAATTATTCCAGATATCTTAAAAGTTTGACCAAGTGTTATTAAAAATCAGTATTTTTCCACATGAGTCTTACACAATGAGGAGGTTTGGAAAAGTATTCAAGCAAACTATTAGGTCAATGCATTTCACTAGTCCATGGCCAAACTGATTTATATATAATCGCCATCAATTGCAAGTAGAAAAAAATAATGAATCAAATCTTTTATGTAACACACTGGTAAAATGACCAGCAGATTTGACTCCATGTCAAAACTGATTTTGTAAAAATACCCCAATGGCAGTGAGATACAAACTCTATTTTCCAAATCAAAGAGGGAAATATACCTCACTTAATTGACTGACCAAAGAAATGAAAGCTATGGAAGAAAGGTAAACAAAGTACAAACTAATAGTTTGCAAAAAAAAATGAACAAAACACCCTAGTTGATACTGAAAGAAATATCATACTTGAGGTTACTGACAAAGTTTCAAGAAACATACTTTCTAGATAATCCTTGTTCATCAAAGGATATTATCTTGGTTCCCAACCTCTGCTCTGTGTCCATGTCAGCCTTGTTAAATAGTAAAGACAATCACAGATATCAACCAGCTTCATGACATACCAAATCTGAATCCAAACATAGCTACACCTACTGAAGAAATATAGATGTACCCATTGAGCATTATAGACAGCGCTCTAGAGAGCCAAAAGAACTGCTAAATCTGCACAGTGATTATGGCTATAAGCTCCAGATAGAAGTAACCTACTTGTTTTACTTCATTGTATAATGCACCATGAAATTTTTATTATGGCAGAATTCAGTCATGAATAGAAAAACTTAGTGATAAAGCACAAGCAGATACTTAAATAGCAGACAAAAGACGTGACTTTTGTGGAATTGATTTAAACACCAAATAAAATTTCAAACAGACTTAAGATATAAGCATCCTAACTAAAAATAAAGCAACACTATAAAAGTACTTGGAAGAAGGTTATTAAATGCCCAAAGCTCACTCCTTAGTCATTAGGCTTCTGACACAGCAAGTAAAATTGTACATTACTGAGTTGCAAAGCCCCCAAAGAATTTGAACTGGTAGAAAACCAATGCAAGTCTTAAAATGCTTCATTCCTTTCAAACCTTTCAAATTTCTTGCAATGTGGGTGCATAAATTATTGAAAGGATTTTTGTCATTAAAGTTATGCTCAATGGTAACCAACAATTCACTACACTATTTTAAATCTTGGAAAGTAGTCTTTCAGTTCTTGTTTGTGTGCAAGTGTCAACCATGCTATATCATTACAGTGAAACAAGACTGTGTTTCCCATGCCATTTTAACTTAAAGTGCTGCAATTTGAAATATTTAACTCCAGGAAAAGTTTGAAGACATTATAGGAAAATTTATATAAATCAAAGTATATTCACACATTTAAAAGTTATTTTCCAGCATTCCCTAGTGAGAGAGCATTTCTCTACAGAATTTGAATTGCATTTATTTTAAACTCAGTAGCTGAGAGAAAAAAAAACAGACCACAAAACAACATTCCAACAACATGCTGTAGTGAGTGATCTGACACCAGATTCCTTGTTCCTGAGATGTTTATGACTAAGAAAAGTGTGTTAACCCCTATTTGTTTGATGTCAGAAAATATATACCAGTTTTACATGGTGATAAATGTAAAAAAAAATATAAAATCAGCAAAATAGTCAAAAGAAGCTTTTTCATTATGTTTATCCATTCCTATGGAAATCTGAAATAAGAGTTCTGAAAAATGGGAACTCTCCAGCACATCAATAGGTTCTGGGTTCCACTTTTGTGGTGTCCTGAAGACATACAGGAAAGGCCTATATGGAAATAATATTTCCATCATCAGTTTTTATTTCACTATGATTTCTTTGACAGATATTTTCAAATTCTAAAGCTGAAGAAGAATAAACAAATTCTAAAGAAATTTTAAAGTACAAAGTAGAATTTCAGAACTGTAGAAGTAGAACTATTTCAGAACTATTGTAGTAGAAATCTGAAATGAGGTTTATAGCTCAGAAAAGGCAGCAAAGAAAGACTTGCTATTAAAAAAGAATACTAAAAGTCTAATGCACATTAAAATTAATATGTTAAATAAAAATGTAAGACACAAAAGTAAGGCAAGATGAGTCATTAATTTTGAATATATTTAGTTAGGTGCTTTATTTTAGGTTAATATTAAACCTATTATTTGATAGAAAGTTAAGGTGGCAGAAACCTATACAATTAAATGATGCCACTAGCATTAGCAGTAGCTTCAACAGCAAACGTCAGAAATAGTTACCTGTATTTTTGTTTCTTCGTATAGCTATCTTAATTTTGACACTATTTGTATTTCCTGATAAACCTTCCTTCAAGCAGAATCACTCAGTGCTGGATCCTAATTACCCTGGCAAAGCTTTCTGCGTTCCTAGTTCTCTCTACTGTTCCTGTGCTAAACAAGCAGAAGCACACACATCTCAAATGAACTTTGAAACACCTTACCGAAAAGAAGGGATGTTATTATTGACACTTTACTGAGTCTTCCCCTGCACACAGCCATTGCCTATTACATCAGTTGTTAGGTGCTTTCAGGCTACATTATAGCCCTTCCTTGAGACAAAAATTCCACGGATGTTTAGCATGAAGAATACTGAGGCTTTGATCGAGGCATCAAAAGGAATGAGAGTAAGAATGACAGTTACAGGAATTACAGATAATCCACTGATTTTCTGTTTCTAACGAGGGTCAAAGAAGATGTAACCCCCCCCTAATAAACAATGCTGGAAAACTGGTAACAGTGAGGAGAAGGCTGAGAAGTCCTGAGTGAACTGGCTTATGTAGTTGCCAAATCACTCTCCATGATTTTTGAAAAGTCAAGAAAATCAGATGAAGAATCAATAGAAAAAGCTACATTTTGAACGCAGGTAGAAGAGGGTATTTTAAGATTAAAACCCCAAACATCCCCTACCTTTAATTCTGACGTATCAAAAGCTAGAAAGTGATCTTGAAAAGTATTACCTCAGATTTTGCTGATCAATGTTCTTTAACCTGGCAAAACATTTAATAAGTAGCTTTGTCATTAGTATGACACAAACTTTGCCAATATGTGAGCTCAGAATTAGTTTCATGTCTCCTCTAAAACTTGTTATCTCTGGAAAGAAGATATTCATTCCCACCTTTATTGTAGAACACGACTTGGTGGTTTAAAAATTGCCTTTCTTTTAAGAAACTTGCTTTGAGACTTGGCAATCAGAGACTAAAATAAGTCACCAGCCCTGTTCTGAAGGTCAAAATCGAGGAAATAAAATTCTGTAGAAAGGATTATAGTTGAGGGAAAGACATGGCACATGCTCCTTCATGGAAGCATATTATTTTCTAGTGAGAATAGCACTATTGTCAACCTTGCTGTTGAGATAATTGCCACCTTTTAATAACACAGATCTTTTCCAAAGGATATAATTAACAATTTGCCTTTCATTTCAACTCTCTAGTTATTCAGAATTTATTTTTGTTTCAGTAACTGGGTAATTTTCCCAACCAAATGCTTTTACACTGCAGGTTTTAAAATACTGAAGAAAACTTTCCTCCACTGACAAAGACTACAACAAATACAGTTCCATGACTTTGCAGATGACATTTAGATTGAAACAACGTGAGAAATGCCATAGACCTGGATCACTTCTGCAACCTGCAGAATTAATCAGTACAGTTCTAAAGACTGAATTTCTTTTAAATTCAAGATCACAGAGCAACATGGGAAATTAAAAATTGTTGTATTTCCTTAGAAACAGTGTTAAACTGCCAGAAAGATCTCAATCCAGCTTGCATTAGTGCTTGAGTATTTCTCATGCTTCTGCATAAGCAAGGCAATGCACATGGCATACCAAAAAATTAAGAATGCTTTCTGCATTTTTTCTTCATTATTGGCATGACAATAATTTTAATTTTTTTTATTACGCTTCTGGCAACTAGTCAAACTCTCCTAAATGTAAACAGATGATCATACAGTTCCAGGTAATTCTGTATCAAAATATTAGAGTAATTGTCAGTACAAACCATTATACTTAAGTTTCCATTGTAATCTTATTAATATTTTTCTATAAACTTATTTAAATCCCTGTAAAATATTTCCAGTGCACTTTAGTTATTTTCATTGAAACTTTATATTCTGATTTTCCTTTCCCCACATTTATCCCAAAAGTCAGTGAAAAAAGTTCTAGTCTGTGTTTTGACTTTCAAACAAAGGCAATGAACAAAATGCAGACTTGGTTCATACTTCTCATAGAATGGTTCCTCTAAAGCATAAAGCATTTTGTTTAGAATTGTTGAAGTGTTTAAATACAGGAAAATTATGTAAAAGTTTTCCAAATGTAGTCTAAAAACTGTATAAGCAACATTTTTATAATAAATTAAAAATATTAACAGTAAATTTTTAAAGTAAGTTCTTCAGGACCCTAAGAAGCCTACCTAACAATTTCTTTCTTTCTTGAATCTTGCCAGCCCGTTCGGGATTCTGGAGCTTTATGCTCATTTAAAACCACTGTGACTTTAAACATTTTACCCTTAAGCTCAACCTTACAATTCAAATAAAACTAAGAAAATTTGTCATAAGAATTTATTAAACTAAAGGAAGATATTGTTCAGTCTACTAATTAATCTTTTAATAAATATTAAAATGTATAAATTTCCTACTCTTAGTATTAGAATTAAATCAATGCATCTTTCTGATTCCAAACTGCAATGAAAATAATTTATATGTTTGTCATATACTCAGGTTTAATTTTGTTAAGCTGTTTTTAACACTAAAATAAACAAACAAGTCTATCAGCTGATCAGCATTCTCAGAACTAATTACAGCAAGCCCCTCAGCCAAATTTTGCCTGTGAATAACAGACTTTAATAGAATATTTGGTGCAGGGAAGTGGCTTAGTGTCTCCTTTCAACAAAGATTACTGATGCGAATGACAAGTCTGAAGAATTTTAAGGACAAAATATACTTAAAGGAGATATATATATCCTTATATACTTAATATACCTAATATACTTCTCTGCTAGAGAGAAAATAAAAAAGATTAAAGAAGTCCTCAGAAGCTTAAAGATAATAAAAAATGTATACTGAACATCTCCCTGCACTGCTTTTAATTATGTAAGACTGAATTTTCAGATTCTCCAAGACCAAACAAGAATAATGAAAGAAATAGTGGTTTACATTCTCTCACTATACAGTTTTGTATTATCTTTTCCTTCTCAGCTAAGAAAAAGTATTAATTCTACAGCTAGCCTTCATCCCATCACTCAAATGATCTGGCTTACCAAAGAAAGTAAACAGACAATAGCAAAAAAACAGAATTTAAATTGATTATTTAAATAATTTCATTGTTTTCTAAAACACAGCTCAACTAAAACCATTGGACTGCTGAAAGTAAGAGGGAAGCTCTGCAGTAGACAAAAGGGTTGGTCAACTAGGAGTAGCAAAGATCAGAGACTTCTTAAACTATGTTTGTGCATAGAGAAATATTTCTCTGCCAAAGGATCTAACGTAACTATGCTGTAAGTCTTCTAATATTTACACAATTTCTGTCCAAATGATTTATGGCAAAGTGCGGAAAACTAGATCAGAACTTTTGTTTGATCAGAATGTGAGCATGCATTCGTTTTTCTCATTCATTAAGGATTTAAACAGCTTCAGACAGTAAGTATTTAAAGTAGCAGAGATCGACAGGAATTGATTTAAAGGGTTCCAGTTTTCCTTCAGATAAAAACATACAACATTAATTTAACCCTGTGATAATTCCATGCTTTTATATAGGGTTGATGTTTGTAGTTAAGACCTTATATACAGTTTTGTGCAAAAATAAATTTTAACTAATGAACATCAATGACTTTTGGGCTGTCTAATCTGCAGCACAGTCTTTACAAGACAAACTGTCCTGTCCATCAAACTCAGTCCTCTTGGACAATAATATGTGTGTAAATGCCTCTGAATTGGTAGCCTACCACATGGTGATTCTTCCCCTGAAGAGGATATTTCTTTTGTTTTTACCTTATCCATTTTGCCAGGGGGATTATGCAGATGATTAACAACCTGAATACAGCAGATTGCCAGTCAGTAAAGTCATTTAAAGTCACGTTTTACAACTAATTATCATGCTACTGTTAAATATTCTTCCCTGTAAAAATTTTATGAAATATATCTTTGAAACAACTGGCTTGCTATCACTTGTAAAATTTAAATCTTTTGAAGAGAATCCTAGCTTACTTATGCAGTATTCCAATACAGTATTTCAATTTTTTTCCTTTAATAATCCTTCCTGTTCTATTGTATCAATGCCATGGGGGTGGGGGAGGAAGGTTAAGTGCATTATTTCAAGAATACAAGAAAATAATCTCTGCTTAAACGTCAACCAAAAAAAAAAGTGAGCTAATTTTAGATACATTTGTGCTAACCTATAACCTTTATATATGAAAATCTGAATTATTAAGTTTCCATCCTCTGAAAATCTTATACTTAGCTTTTCAGTGAGTGATGGAAGGTATTCTTTTATATATATATAAAAATATAATGGCTGAATTATATTACATATATAATATATATATTATATTATATATTAATATAATAATTGCACCAGGAGACCTTTGAATGAAATAATGTATAATCAAGCATGTGTCTTGAAATTATTTTGGTTCCTCTAATTGTCTGGCAATAAATTGATATGACATACTCCAATATAATCTTGATACCTTGAAAAAACTGTTTTCTCATTATTTCTCTTGTTCAATAACTTCAGCAACTGTGCTAACAATTATGAAATAAATGCTTTCATCTTTCTAGAATACTAATTAAAAAAACCAAAACGTAGATCTATGCATTAGAGGTAGGAAAATCACGTCAGAATTAGCTTTACTTCCTCTTGCTAATATTAGCTAGGGGATTTTTTTTCAACCAACAAAATTACAAAGGCCATGATAAAACACAGTTGCATTTTCCAATTTCCTGAGCTTGAGTTTCATCAAATTTGTTTCCTGTACAGACATCAGCAAATAGACTTACGTCAGCCAAAGGCTGTGAATGCTAGTCATCTATCAGTTTCTTTTTTGAGACTCTAGCATAAAACTGTATTTTAACAGTGTGCTCTTTCTAGGTCAGCACTTCTGAAGTGTCAAAGATCCTGAGGGAAAAGGAAGAATTCTAGCTGGGAACAATTCTACCCTGTGTCAGTGTCTGTGCAGGTTTTTGTGGGAAAAGTTCAGGCAAAATTTTTATAAGAGAATGTAGAAAACAAGGAAAAATGTAGCTATAACCTATATTATAAACTATATTTTTATGTCTCATAAATTATACAAAAGGAATTATAGCAGTAGAAGTACAAGAGCATTTATCAAAAATTATAAAAAGGGAAACAGACTGTCAAAATCTGTGATATACCTTGTGTCACATGGACAGAGTTCCATACTGGTTTCATCTTGACACAAAATCAGGAAGGAGACATTAAATTTCATTATCTTTATCTGGATATATTTTTTATATGCTAAATTGATTAAAAATGTGTATCTCTTTCAAAATCAGAAAAGGCTCTATTTTCGAAATAGCATTTTGCAAAAAAAATACTAACAAACTGTCAAATATAAAATTCCCAGCAGTCAAAATAAAAAGAAAATTAAAAAAAAGAAAATTAATAAAAAGAACTGTGTTGGTTTAAAAGTAAACCAGCAGGAGAAATAAACCCACCTCAAGAGAGATTACAAGTCAGAGTTACAATTTATTAAAAGATTACAATAAATACAATGATACAGAGAAAAACTGGTTTTAACCCACAAAGACAGATGTATAACCCCACACCCTGGGACAAGAATAGAACGGTGTTTGTCAACCCCTGTGTTGAGCACCATGTGGCCCCCGTGGGGGCAAAGCAAAAGGAAAGGAAAACCTGTTGGTGCCAATGATGGTGGCAGTTCGGTTGAGGTAATGATCGCAGTCTTGTCGAGAGTGGCAGTCGCAATCCTGTTGGAGTTCTGGTCCTCCTCTCAACCCAATGAGTGGTACCAAAAGTCCCAAAACCCCAAGATTATATGCGCTCAGGTTCAGGTGGGAGTGTCCAGTACGTCCCCCAGGGCAGGGAGTTTCACAGTGGGTGATTTAACTCTGTGAGTTGCGGGATATTTTTGGAGTCTGATGGTCCAGGTGTTGCAGCTGCCAATTATGTCAGTCCAGTATGGCCCATTAGCAGCAATGACCCCTCAGGCTGGGTGTGAAGGTGCTGATTCCTCCCCAGAGGGGAATATCACAGCTGAGTCATCAGGTGTGCCCTGGGCAGCTGCTGCAAATGATCCATTATTAACAGTCCTTCAGAAATTACATAGAGGGTGTAGAATACCCAGTTTTGGTTGTACCCACATAGTGATAAACCCTGTAACTAGGACAAGAACTAAAACACTATCCCACATAATTGTCTCCTGAGTTGCGTTGATATGATGCCCCTTTTATATGCCCCAGCTAATTCCTTAACAAGCAGTTGGGAACAGAGTTATGGCTTTTAAGCTTGCCATCTCTCAGCATCCTTTTGAGAGTACAAACCCTTTTTATGTCATGTGTACACAATAAGGCAGGTGCTCTACCTGGCAGGCCTCATAGCCCTGACTCCCTTTCCAAGAAATCATTAAAAGCAGCCACTTCTTCCCCGCTCAGGCATCTAGATTTCCTACTGCTGAAGGGTGAGCAAGGAGGGGCAGATGCAGTTCATCTGACTTTCACGCCAGTGTGAAGTTCAAGGAAAAAGAAGACCAAAAACCATGACCTGGGGAGCACTCCGAGTCCCAAAATATATTTCTCCATCAGCTTTTTCCTGATAAACTGAGCTGTGTGGTTGCACTTCATATTTCAAGGACAGGTTCCCAAATTTGTTCTAGATTCTCATGGAATTTCTTCCGAATTTGACTCTAAAGGAAGCATATGGCTTATACAACTTGGCACCTTTTTCACAGGGCCTCTAAAAAGACTAAATATGTCAAATACTCTGTGAATTTTTACACCCTTAATCATTCTTTCAAGCTACCAATTCCTATGAAGTGGACAAAGATCTTGCCAAAGTACTTCAATGTCAAGGTGAAGTACTTCATGTCCTTGGAAGTCCCTTTTTTCTTAGCCAAAAATAAAATATTTTCTCTAATTCGTTCAGCATTTAAAACAATGTCCAATACTGCCTGTTTAGTACTAACAGTTTAGAAATGTTATTCTAAATTAAGGGTAAAGAAACAAAAATGAATTCATGCTCCAGATGAAGTTCACTGCAAGACAGAACAGAGTATTGAATTTCAAATGCTATCCACAACACAAATACATTTCCCAGGTTGTAACTTTTGTTATTGTTTTTTTACACAGAAGATTTGTTGCTTCTCCATGCTTTACACCTTTCAGACATCACTTTCATGCTTTTTCACTGAGAAGCTAACTCAAAAGAATTCACTCCCAGTGTTGCCAGGACCTAACACATATTTTATTAGATATTAATGCAAGAGGCTTAATCTGAGTTAATTTTAAAGTAGATTTCTACACAAGAAGAGGATTGATATTTACTTATGAAGGCAATCTACCTTCTTCTGCACAACTGTCTTGCATCAACTGTTTCAGCCTTTGCTTCAACTTTGTAAGAAGATGCAACAAATGCCACAGCCTCCTTTTGAGGTTGAAATATCTGTCTTTTATTGTGTCATATCTTCTTTTCCCTAATGTATTGTATAATATGTCTACCAGTACTCTTTTATTAATATAGATTTAGTTGGAGTCATTCAATTCTACAATATTACCAGTGGTTTGTGATATCTGAAGGCATTTCTAAAGCCCTGACTCAGAGGACTGCTTGAATTAGGGACAAACTTTCTTCAACTGTTGTAGAATTAAATACAATGGAAATTTCACAGAATTCAAAAGTCAAATCAAGTTCTGCACAGTGAGATGAATTTTGAGGTTCCCCTTCAGAAAATGTAAGTAATCAGTTTCTCAATATTAATTACCATGGATTACTAAAGTTTAATTGATTTTTTCCATTTTTAGATTGCTTAAATAACAAGTCTAGTCACCAAGTGATAGACTGCCATTAACTAAAAATGTTTTTCAAAGCCTTTAATTCAGTTCTTTGACATAGATTAGATCATAATATATATTATTATCTCTGAAAGTAGAAGAAAAATCACTGGCTTTGCTTTGCTGTTGTTAGGGATAAAGGCACACACATCAGTCAGTCAATAGCCGACTTTCTGATGCAGATGCTTTACTAACCAAAGGTTCTTTTGTGCTCAAGCATTACACATCAATTCTGTGTAATTAATAGGTGTAAATAGCTAATAACAACTGTGGAAAGACTGGTGCTAGAGTTGACTGGTGCTAGTTTATGCTGCTTCAGATACAGCAGTCTTGTATGAACACCGGGTTCACTGGGCAAGTTATTTCTGATGGTCTCTGCTTACTACAAAATGGCATTTCGGTATCTGTAGGTGGCAATGGTATATCTGTACTATCTACACTTTGCTGCCACCTAAAATGAGAAAATATTTTCAATATGAAACAGTAATTACAAGACAGATGGTAAAATCTTAATCTTTTGAAATTTCAGAAACAAAGTAAAGCAGAACAGAAAAAACAGCAGTATTTTTCTAAGCAATCATTTCCACTTTGTCACAAAGGTATCAAAGAACCAAAGCCTGGTGCTCTCACACTGCTGTTAATAGACTTATCTAGTTGAACTGGATGCTGGATCTATGTGACTTCTGTACCACTAACTGACTTTTGGAAAAGGATGGAATTTACAATACAAATATATGTTTTATACCATTTATTGCCTGAAAAATTTCAATTGCCTTAAATTTCTTTATTTGCTAATTCAGAAAAGTGGCAGTATCATTTTTAGTTCATTACTGAGATTTAAAAAAAACAGGTTTGCATTATATAATAATAAAGAAAAATCAACAGGGAATCCTGGTGTATCATTAGAAACAAATCTGTGAAACAGTGATTTGGGGATAAAAACTTAGATTCATAACCATTTGAAGCAACAAACAAGTTAAAATTGCAACTAAATACTAACTCAGTGAATGACCAGCTCTTCAGCAAATTAGCAAATGACCACATTTTAGCTCATTTAGAATTTTCAGGCAACAGTAGGGAGAGAATACATATTTGTGTTTAAAACACAGGAGTCTGGCATTTTAGAAAAATGACAGGGTAGATAAAGCCATAGACACAGATGCATTGATTTAAGGGAAATAGAGAAAAATCCCAGAATTTCTGGCAACTTCTCCCATAGCCTTTTTGGCCAGATCTATACTGCCTTTAAGAGCCATTCCAACAAGGTCACATAAAAGTGTCCATCTATTCTGCCAGTATTTCAGGTTTTACAATTCCCACAGGCTGCGCAGTGCATAGACTTTTTGGACCTGTCTCAGGCAAGCTCTTCTTCCATTTGTTCAGCTCACTTCTGGAATACTGAAGATGGCTTACAATCGTTTTCATTTTGCTAAGTGTCAGGGCTTGCAGAAATGCCTCTGACTTATTAAAATCATTTCACTAAAAATGAGATAACAAAGAATTGTATTTCAGACCAGTGTCCCTGAGCTGCCACTGCTCCAGCTGCTCTGTACGCCTACTTGTATACAGATTTCAAAAGGTTAAGACAAAATTTCATGGCATAATGACAATACATATTTGTTCTAATTGCTACATCTTAGTAGAAAATTACTTTGGCCAATATATTGTTTTCAAGCATTCTTTCTCCAGACAAAGCCAGGGTTTGTCAAGGCCAGCTGCTAGGAATTGTTTGTCCTTTAAAGTTACAAACTTTGGATATGTGAAAACTCAGATGTCATCATCAGTGTAAGAATTTTCAAAAAGAAGAGTAAGATGAGTAGATCTGTCCATCACAGAAAACACAAAAATAATACTGCATGCTTCAATTCATGGCAGGGGGGTTGGGACTAGATGATCTTTAAGGTCCCTTCTAACCCTTAACATTCTATGATTCTGTGAACTCCTATAATTTATATTTGTTTTTGCTTTCAAGAACTTGTTTCCTTCTATACCTACTGAAATAAAACAATACATATATTCCACATCTGTAAGACAGGTCTGTCTTATTTGGGACTGAAAATTGCTATTTCTTCATCACGAAATATTATCAGAAACAACAGATTGTGGCAATTCAATTTCTTTTTCAGCTAAAGAATGGAAGTAATTTCCTCCATGGCTGATGTGTTCAGAAATTTATTTTAAATGTGGTTTCCTGATCCTCCTGCCTCACTTCTCTTCCCTTAAAAAAAAGACCATAAAACCTCTAAGGTAAATAAACTATTACTTTCTGTGCACTAATGGTTATATTGAATCCATGGAACCTTCCATGTCACTTACTTTTCAAACCACTGAGCTTACCAGTCGTAATTACCTAATATGTCAAAACTATCTCAAAGGAGTTTAATGCTCATGTATTTTGTATGTACCATAGTCTGAATGCCTCTTTGGGTTCTCCCTGGCTTATGCAATAGATATATAAGATTAAATGTTATGAATTCCTAATTTTAAGTCCACTTTTTTTTTTTTAATAAGGCATGAGACTGTTCCAGAGAGACTAAAAAAATATCCCAAAATGTGAAAAATTCGATTGCTTAAAATTTCAGTACCTGAAAAATCTTGTTCCTCTTTCATCTGGATTCTTCGTTTTAAGAGGTATTCTTGTAAGAGGGCTTGTGTTTGGTGCTCAAATCTCTAAAGTATAACTAACTAAATGTTTGCTCTTAATTTATTATTTTCAAGATCTCCTGTTAGGTTCAGACCTTCCCAAAACATTTCTGGCATTTATGATATCATTGCTGAATTGAATTTGCTCTACAGGGTCCTGAAACCACAAGAACAGATTGCAGCTTCCCTTCCTTTTATCCTTGAGGAACATACTGCATTAATTTAAAATTGGTTTACTCTCATCTTCTGAGCACAATAAATGGTATTGTTGTAAACCTATGAAGTTCTAGATAATCTGGAGAGCAAAAGTAAATGTTATATAGTGTAGTCTCTCTTCCTGTATGCCACGAACACAGCACATATCACCAAGGATATCCAAGAACAACAGTGCATCTGTAAGTCAAAAGTTACTAAGCAGGGAAACTAATTTCTCTCAACAGTCTGAGTCTAATGCTATTTATGAAATTACTGTCTTGCTGCTTTGACAAGAGACAAAAAGATTAAATTGCTATAAACATAGATTTTCAAATCAGAACAGTTAATTAATCTGGCTTTCACTACAACGTAGATCACAGAGCCTTAAGGTTGTAACTTCTGCAATGGTTTCTCTCCCTCATCCCTTACGTAAAACATGTTTTTTCCCAGCTAACCAAAATGAATTCTATGTATCAAAATATCAATGCAGGCAAAGATATCTAAAAGAACTATTTTCTAGTATGGGAAAGCAAAATATAGGCAGAGTTGAAATCCAGAAGATTTCTTTATGAAGAACAACCTTAGTTACATGAGTTGCAACAGGTAATGTTCTAATACATTTTCAAGGATTTGTAAATTAGTGAGAACTCAGAGGCAGTCTGGTGAGAAAATTTAAGTCTGTTGAGTACCTCTACCATAAGCAGCTTGGTGGTAAAATTCTCAAATTACAATCTTGCATTTAACAAGATTGCTATATTCAGAGAAACTGCATAAGATTTTCAGATCAGTTTTACAGTTCAAATTAATTCTTGATGTAACTTCAAGTTTCAATATACTAACTGCAGGTACCACATATGAACATAATTTTCAATCTCTTTAGGAAGAGAACACATTTCAGAAAATATAGGACTTGAAGTACCGAAGTACTGCAGAGAAGAAAACCAATATACATCCTTCCCTGGTACTTCAGGGAAGATAATTACAGGCAATATACTTACACAGAGCCTTAAAAGTACATGCAGCAGACGATATTGCCTTAGCTTAGGCTTTACTATATGTATTAACATTTAAGGAGCTATCAAGCACTAAGTATTACCATTATTATTATTTCATGAGGACAGGGTATAGACTGATTTTTAGTGCTAAAGCAGTTGCCTCCTCTGTCATTCTAGTCTCTTGAATTGCAAAAAAATCTTCAATCTGTTAAATGAATCCATTTTATATCACAGCTTTGCCAAACTCTACAGGGACAGGGTCTGGTTGTTTTCCAAAGAAGCCAAATATCCTTACGGAAAAACACATAGACAGATGGCCCTCATCCCTGCTGATGTTACATTAGAAATCTACTTGGAGGGAAATTCTGTCAACTTCTCTTGAGTCATATTTTTGCCTTATTTATTTTGAAATATTATCTACTCTGGTAAAGTTCATTGATACATATTATATTAGCGTTCAATGTAATTTTATTGATACAGAATGTTCTACATTTCTCTTCTTTCTGTAGGGAAAAAATAGCATGCAACAATCTACCAAAGTAAAACACTTAGAGGAACAGTATTTTATAAACAGTATTCTTAGCCTGTTTTCTTCAATTTAGTTCACTTAGAATAAACACCACTATCCCAAATACTGAGATGGTATTGAAAAACTGCACTCCCAAAATGGTTTTAGCAACCAAAAGTTGATAAAAGAGCTTGGAAGTAGTCAGCATAGATTTATGAAGAAGAAATGTCTGACCAAACTGATAGCCCTCTACAATGAAATAACCAACTCAGTGGATGAGGAGAAAGCAGTGAATATTGTTTATCCTAAGGTTTTTGCCCCTGTTTCACTTCACATCCTCATAGACAAAATGACAGTCTACAGAAAATTACAATTAAGTGGACTAAAAACTGCTAAACAGCTGTGTTAAAAATGTTGTGATCAGTGGCACAAAGCCCAAGTAGAAGCCAGTCCACTAGGAGGATCCACCTCAGAGATCTATAAGCAGTATTTAATTCCTTCATTAATGACCTGGACAATAGCACAGAGTGCATCCTCAGAAACTTTTAATATGACACAATATGAGGCAGGAGTGGTTGATACATTTAATGGTTGTGCTGCCATTCAGAGGGACCTCAATAGGTAAAGGTCAACAGTCTCCTGACCTTCATTAGGAAGAATATCACCAACAGGTCTACCTAGCCTTGTGAGAACCATCTGGACTTCTAGGACCAGTTCTGGGCTCCCCAGTACAAGACAGATGCCAACATACTGAAGAAAAGACCCATAAAGATGGTGAAAGAAATGGAGCATAGAAAAGATGCTGAGAAAACTTGGACTGTTTAGCTTGGAGAACAGAAGGCTCTAGGCAGAAGGTCTTAGTAATGTCTATAAAAATCTGACAAGAGGGAGTAAGAAGACTGAACCAGAGCCTTCTTTGTGGTGCCCAGCGACAGGAAAAGAGGTAATTGGTACAAACTGATATATGAGAAATTCCATTTAGATATAAGAAAAAAAAATATAGTCTGAGTGTGTGAAAGCACTGCAATAGGTTGCCCAGAGAGCTTCTGGAGCCTCCATCCTCGGAAATATTTAAAATCTGACTGGGCTTAATCCCGAATAGCCTGCTCTAGCTGACCCTGTTTTGAACAGGGGAAATGGACCAGATGACCACCAGAGGTGCATTCCAACTGCAGTAATTCTATGCATGTAAACAAGTATGGAGTAATAGTAAGTTTTGTTCCTTAGGTCCCCACAGGACTTCCAATAAAGCTGACAGCACTTTCTTTCCTCAGAAGTATATTGATAAACATTACGATAAAATCAGTCTGGACCAAGCTGAATTCATGTATTTGTTCATGTATAAAGACCTGCTTTTTCTTGAAACCTGCTGTCTCACCACACCTCAGTAAGAAGCTCTTCTCAGTCATATCCCACAGAACCATTTGTGATCTCCAGGAGGCAAACAGGAAGATAAGCTTTCTTCCAGAACTGCATTATAGACTCTCAGGTGGTTTTTATGGATTAGACTCACATTTATAACTGCACCCAAAAAGAACAGTCAGGTTGTTCTCAAAATTCATAAGTTTCGCAGAAACAGTCAGCATCTTATTTGGTGTAGTCACACACATGTATTACCTAAAAACATTGTAGGATAAAAAATTTACCGTTATGAAAAATTATTAATTTTTATTTATAAAAGAAGAAACAATCCTGATCTATTATGGAGTTAGGTCAAAACTTTACTAGTTAACAGCAGTTGTATTTTGACCAAACTCTGAGTCTTATTCATTATTTCTTGCTTTCTCCACATGAGAAACGAGTTAGCAAGTCTACTAAAAAAACTCAGTGCTTTAGCTATATACTACTAGTTCCAAAAGCAAAATAAACCCCCATAAACAAACAAAAAACAGCCACAATTCCCCTTGAATACCAGGATGGTTTGGGGTTTTTTTTCAGTAATTTTCTATTTTTCATTGCAGACTGGAAAACAGATATGACTGAATAAAAATCAGATACTTTGAAGATAAACCTGAAATAAGAATCTTTTCTAATTCCTTCCTGCCTTGGTATGCAAACATAATCATAGTTAATTTTTACAAGTTCCTACAAATTAGAAAATCTGACTGATCTTGCTAGCAATGTGAAACATGTATTAGCAATAAATACATTTCTCTGAAGTCTTAAAATGATAGTATTTAGATACGTCAGGATTTATATTGGGACTGAACAACACTGAAATATTTTCACCTTATATATTTAAACCAAATCCTGTTTTTGTTCAAGTCAGATCAAGCTCACTGAGATTATTTTACCAAAAGTATGATTAGCTATTTTAGATAGTCAATATAGAAAAAAGCAAGGTCTTTATCTTCCTCACTAACAGTAATGCCTTAGGCTTGGTACACTTTTTCTAAATCATTGATATTCAAATTAGGTCCATTTGCTGGGATATTTCAGTTCAATTAATGCCTTGCAGTTGGTGTAAAACTAATAACTCAAGTTTGGCACATGATTTCCTTTTCTTTTAATTGCCTTTTCAGTGTGTTCTAATGGAATAGGTAAGGAAGACATGAACAATGACTAGAATTTCCTGTAAGACTGTAAAGGCAGGAGCTTCTGAGAATAATATATAATTTACACAAGAAAGAGTAGGAGTGAAAGATATCTGAAGTCTGAGAAATGACCACTCAGTACTGTGGCTGTTGAAAGGGAGGAGAGACAGGGCACAGTTGACTAACTTTTCATGAAAAAAACAACACACTTACATTGTAATTAAATACTTCAACTCATCATATGAACCCTTATGGAAAATCTGTACTAATTTCTGTGAAGTAACCACTTACAAATTATATTGGAGATCTTGGGTCCAACATTGCATCTGATGAAAAGGATGTGGCTGTTATTACACTGCCGATAAATTATACTTTTTGCTGAGAAGAATAATAGGAAGAGAAAAATTTCTCAGAGTCTGCCTTCTCTTCTGGCTAAGGAACAATATATGCATGCCTGCACTAAAAATTGGATTATTTTAAAAAAAACCTGAAAATTTGCAAGAAAAAAAATTCAAATGGTGGTGGTCCACATTACATAAAAAAGAGCCTATCTAAAACTGTAATCATGGGTTCTTAGAGCCAGGAAAACATGGCCAAACTCAAAGTGAGTGTGGCTCGAAGGCTAGTCATCAGCCATAGCTTCCTCCAGTAAAGGATGAGAGGAAGTCCTGTAACACAGCCCTTTATCTTTCAAGACAAGATTTGCAGCTACATCATAAAAGCACTATTTGTCAATTTCTACAATTCCAAAAGGTAAAATAAAACTCAAAAAGATTTTCACTGTACAAAACTTTCTTCTGAACCTGGCACCATGCACCACTTCCAGGCAAACCAGTCAAAGTTCTAACACCTTCTGTAATCGGCATTTCTTAGCTGTCCAAGCACACTTAGAAAGTTCCTTTCATTTCTTGCCATGCTTTAAAAGCATGAGAACCAAGTAGGACATTCTCACTTATTCTGGAAATTCAAGAGGTGCCTAGAAGCAAACCAGTTGGAAATTGTTACATAAGATGAGAGAACATTTTGAAGTAGAAAGAATTTTTTAAAATCAAAACCAGAAAAAAAATGCATCACCTTGGGGACCACAGTCCTCTTAGTCAACTTGACTAAGAGCAGAGACTTAAACATTAATTTCCTGTAGCTCTGTGTCTGTCATGAGATCACTTTCTCCCTCTTTTGCACACACACAGAATTACATGCACACAGAGTCAGAAATTTTTAGATTAACTCTTGCAGAGGATGAAGATTAATTCTCATAGAAGATAGTGGAAAAAAAATAAACGACTTCATAGAGAGGGGAAGGCAATTCATAAGTTGCCTGGCTCCAGTAAGTCAATGACACCTTTAGTTCCTCAGAACATGGTACACTTCGCACACTGTCTTTATGATCAGACTTTATTCACTTTTGAAAGGAAGCAAGCTGTAGGAAACATCAGGCCTGTGAAAGTGTTATAGGATGTGATGCTGCATTCCTAATGAATTTTTGTAAGAAATATGATACTATGATGCTATAAATACATTTGCAGAGAGTCAGAGCTTACTTGCATTATTTTGAAAGGAAACATTTGAGACAAGTGGGATGAATTACATCTTTCCTAGTTTTCCATCTTTGACATAGCTATTTCTCACTTTCATATTTCTAGTGATAGTGGTCCTGCTTCCAAAGAATGAAGATATTTACTACAAACAATTCATAATAAAGCTGTTTATCCTTCTTTCCCAATCAGGAGCAATACCATTATCAGTTTCATCTTTTAATGGGGACATTGTATTAGTAGCCTTATTAGCAAAACTGTTTAGTAAAGCAATAAAATACTGCCAGGCTCTACTCTTTATACCTTCTGATAAGAAAAAACCATTACATGTCATGAGCAATTTATAGCTCATCAGTCTCAAAGCACAAAGGAAATAAATTATAAGAGAAAGATGAGCTTAGACTGATGCCAACAAGCTTGATTTTCAAGACAGGAAACAAAATATTATTTGTAATAATAACAGAGGGCACTAAATATTAAAGGATGATCTCAGTATGCTTGATATAGAATACTCCATGCAAATAACAATACTTTTGTACTTCTTATTAATATCCCCATGCCCTGGTGTTCTTATTTGCTTACATTTTCTAACAACACACACAAACATTTGAAGTTTCTAGCTGATGACCTTCTGTGAGATAGGAAAGCACTATTAGCCCTGTTTTGCAGACAAGAAATTGGGTCACAGAGGCCATCTTGTCTGAAATGTTGGAAAATGCTACTGACCTTTAGAAATAAAAAATTTTCCATGTTCTGCTTCTCCTAACCTTTGTGCCCATCATAGTACAAAAAAAATGGCATAAAGATAATAAAACTCTAAATTCTAAGCATTCATGCAACTCCTAGAAATGGTACCTTCTGGTCTCAAAAGCAGTACGAAACATAAAGGTGCTGGAGGGTAAGGTATTCTTCATAGAAATCTTTTACCTTTAAAGGCTTATCTCCCTCTAAATAAGGTCAATTTATTTCCTGTTAAAGTGTCTTACCAAGTTTACTCTTCGTTCTTGTGTTAAAGAAGGGGAAGCATAAAATATACAAAAAGTGAGGAAGATAGTTGATGAGATTCCCAGCTTTGTACAATAATGATTTTTTTTTTATTAACACATGTTTATTCACAATTTAGGACAAATCATAATCAGTTTACAATGGCATTTCTTTTTGTAAAAAAAAAAAGTAAAATATTTTCTGAGATATCAAAAGAAGACCAGTGACAGAACCTGACTGAATGGCCTGAAGTTGTGTCAGGAAAGGTTTAGGTTGGATATTAGAAAAAGGTTCACCCAGAGGGTGGCTGGGCACTGGAACAGTGTCCCCAGGGAAGTGATCACAGCACCAAGCCTGACAGAGTTCAGGAAGTGTTTGGATGATACTCTCAGGCACATGGTGTGACTCTTGGGGATGGTGCAGTGCAGGACCCAGAGCTGGACTTAATGATCCTTGTGGCTCCCTTCCAACTCAGGACATTCTCCGATTCTGTGAATAAAACTAGGGGCTAGGCCATGGAAGTAGGCATCTATAGCACATGTGAGGTCTGTTGTTTAGGAGGAGCCATGTAAAAAAAAAAAATTTAAAAATTGCTCAAATAAAACCATTATGTCCATCAAAAAAGAAGATGAATCACCAAAACCTAGATGAAAAAAAGAGTTATGTCACTCTCGTGGTTTGAGAAGTCCCCCTCCCCCAGGGCTGAAATATGGTTAGCTCCAGGTAGATTTCTGATGTTGAGCCAATCAAAAGCTTGATAATGCTTCTGCGAAATGACATATTTAATAGAGCCGCAATAGAACCTATTGCGCAGCAGAAATTAGAACCAGCAGAGAGTGGGGGAGAGCCAGACAGCCCATGGGGCCAGGCCCTATTCCCCCCGCCCCGCCCTGGCCTGGGGGGGCCCGGAGTGGCATTAGAGTTGGGCTGGGGCTGGGGCGTTTTTCCCCACTGCGAGTGGGGGCAGCGGAGGACGCCGGAGGGGCGGTGATGGCCCCAAGCAGCCCCCCAGGGCTGGGCAGCCACAGCAGCTCAGAGCGAGCAGAGAGGCCCTGCTGAGGCCCAGAGTGGACCCAGAGCAGCAGCAACGCATGACATGAAGCCTGCCGAGAGCGGAGCAGCCGCAAACCAGACGAGCCAGAGTGTGCCTGTGTCTGGGAGCAGAGCAGAGCAAAGAGAGAGAGAAGTCAAGCTGGAACGTTTTGGGGTTCTGAGGACTGAGCCGAACCCCAAGAAACCTGTGACTGGGGGAAAGGGTGGATCCTACTTGGAGAGGGATCCCCTGAGAACTTGCTACCCGGAGAGCAAGTGGAAGCGGAGCAGGGAAGAAGACTCAGAGCTTTAATTCCCTGTAACACCTGGTGATGATGACCATGGTGATGCAGGCTGTCCCCTTGCAGCCCATGGATAAGCCCTCGGCGAAAGCCAAGTAGTTAGAGGTGAGGTCCAGAGACCCTCCACACCTCATGGAAAAGAAAGAGATTTTCCAGCTATGGCGAATGGGAGCTATAGCCCTAAAGATAATAGGCGAGAAACTTTCAAGTGCTGCAGAATTAATTTTGAAGAGCTGTGGCCCTAAAAGTAAAGGAGAAATTCTTTCCCCCTGGACTGATGTGTGGGGGAGGAGGGGTGGTTTTTGCAAATACATGGGTTTGTCATCATAGGAAAAACTAGTTAGAATTGTTGTATATATTATTCTATAGTTTCTATTCTGTTAGCAATAAACTTTGATAATATTCCCCATGCTGAGTCTGTTTTGCCTATGTTGAACTTCTCTCACCCTTTAGCAAATTGATGGGAGTTTTAAAATAGACAAATTCTCAAGACACTATGATCCTAAGAAATTAGAGTTACTTGTAAAATAAAGTTTTAAACACATTTCCTAAACACTCAATACTTGAAGATTAGGAAGTGGCTAAATAAAAAACAAATCACAAAAGATTAAATCCTTTAGCTAAGAAAAGATGAACTGCAGAAGTACCTGTGAAATTTCTCAAAAACTATATGCAAATGGAGAAATGTGGATTCTAATTCTATAGAGAGTCCCTGCACACTAAAACCTAGCTAAAGTAGTTTCTTATCTGTACAGAGAAGCACAATAGGATTACAAGCAAGAATACTAGATATTCAAAGTCTCATATAATTAAGATATTTAAGAAATTAATGAAATTCTAAAGGATAACACTTTTAAAAAAAAGAGGTTTCTTGTTTATTCTCAGGATAATGATTTCTCATTTACATTTCTGATTTGGAAATTTCACTTTTCAGAGATTTATCAGTTCTACTTTACTTTAATCCTAGACATCTATCCAAAGTGTCTGTGAGAGACTGCATTTTCCAGATCACAGCTGAAGACATTAATTAAGCCTTCTGCTTAAACCTCTAGGCAGGCTGACAAACTATCAGGGCCCTTGGCTTCATTTTAAGGAAGAGAAGTAAAGAAAGGGAGTAGCTCGATTAGCAGAAGTGCGAAATATTATATCTACAGCAACGTGATCCAATTAGAACAGACTTTTACAATGAAACATTCAGTGCTGAGGACATAGCATTATTTGTGGGTTTTGAGGTTATACTTCTGCATATTCTAGCTTAGTTTTACAGAAACAAATCCAGTTTGCATGCTGCAAGATCATGCCATAACACATACCAAAGGACTGTATTTGCAGACGATTATGACAGGCACTTCAAAAGGACACTTGATGAAAACTGAAATGTTAGATGTGATGATATGGATCAGAGGAGATTCTATTTTAAAGAGCTAGAACAACATTTGAAAAGACATACAAGATGAAATTCTGAGGGACTATGCCCAGCAATTGGAAGTAAGTTCTTCACCTGCAATTTATCTTCAATAACAAATGTTAAACTCGTCTATTAAAAAGAAATTAATTTATATGCTTAATATTTTTAAATATTTCTTCTAAGAGTAGTTTGCCTTCAGGGATAAGTGATTTGACAACAAAATTTTGTACATGAAGTAGAATTTGACCGAAATGTACAATTAAATGTGTTTCATCATTTCACACTGATATCCACATAAAAAAAATCTCAGATGGTGTGAAGCAAGTGTCTCTATGTACCTCATAAAGGAGTTCATTACTGTGTTAGGAGAGCTGAAGGGTTTTGGACTTTTGTCTGAGTAGGAGACAAAATTTCAGCCTCATGAGGCATGTGTTAGATTCTAGTATCCACAGTTAAGGCTCAGTTTATGTTTATTTACTCGTCTTGTTTGTGTTCCAAGTCTGAAATTGGTTTATTCAATGAAAGGGAAGGTAGCAGGAAGAATATATTATGCTGGATGCATCTACAACTCCTTTTCAATTATGCAGCACACCTTGTAACCTTAGCTCATCTGTCATGCATACAGATATCTTTAATCTGTGTGACTTCAGGTGATTCCTATGTAGAAACTGAGATACCTGGAGGATAAGGGGAAAATTGGTGCCCACCTGGTTCTCATTGCATTAAGAGATAGGAACATGTGCAAAATACACAGTTCCTGAACTGAAAACTGGGTGGAGAGATTAACTACTGTAGATGTACATCGACACCATCTTCTGAATGCCAAACGCAAGGTCAAAAACAGATTTATGCCTGTTACTGTTACAGAAATACACACATGCAACAGAGTTCTTTGTAGAATGCTTCATAAATACTGATTTATACTATTTGAATTCAGACATAAAGCATCTGTGCCATGCTCACCAGATGCCTCTCCAAGTATTTTGATTGGCATTAAACCAATTGCTGAAATCCACAGATAAAACCCCAGACCATTAAGCAATCGCAAACATTCAAAATGTACAGAATAGCCATAAATAAACAAATCCTAACAACTGTATTTGTATTTAAAAACAGCATTCTTAATGCTCCTCTACCTCTAAAGAAAAAATGATAAATACCTTAAATTGCAAAGAGCAAAGTATGGAGTGAAGAAAAAATGCAGTCTTCAACTGGGAGAATATTAACATGGCTTCTTGCATACTCTACTGACAATATTTCAGCTAGTAATTTCTGTGTTTTGTGTGTGACAACTTTAGAAACATCTCAAGATAGTGTTTTTTTTTCTACTAGATAAAAACTTTGAGGAAATAAAAGTCAAAGAATCATCGAAAGATTTGTGTTGGAAGTGACCTAGTTCCAACCCCCTTTCCATGGGCATGGATGCCTTCCACTAGACCAGGTTTTAAGCCCCATCCAACCTGTCCGTGAACATTTCCAGGGGTAGAGCATCCACAGCTTCTCTGAGACCCATTCCAGTGTCTCACCACCCTAGGAGTAAAGAATTTCTTCCTAATATATAATCTAAATCTACTCTCTTTCAGTTTAAGGCCATTACCCCTTGTCCTATGCCCTACCTTAAAGGAATAAGAAGTGCCACAGCTAAGTATAAACATTATTTCCGTCCCCTGCCCCAACATACCTGTCTTCTCCACATACTTAACTGTATTTTTCCCTAGTATTCAATCACCATCGTTTATAAAAGATAAAGAAGCACTACTTCATTCTAGCATCAGTTGCTTTCAGGTAATCCCAAGACCTTACTGAGCAGTATGAGTTCCACCAACTAATACACTAACATATAATTTTCCTCACTTTCAGAATAACAAAATTATACTGCCCTTATTAATTCTGAACAACCAGTGAAGCTACTCCAAATATATTTTATTCAATAGTATATTATTCAATATGAGCCACAGTATTTCAAAAAACTACTGCATCCTAATGAGTATATTTTATAAGAGAAGCAGCACCTGTATCTTAAAAGAACACTCTGAAGTATCCCAGCTCTAAATAGTCATAATGATATTTTTACTAAAATATTTTTTAAATCAATTTGTTGCTTGTAGAATGTAAAGTAGTTCCTCCTGCAAAAAGCCAATCCACTTTCTGCATTTTCTGTGCCAGCGTTTTGGCTCAGCTTGTCAGGAGAGTTAACTGACATTCCCAAATGCCTATAATTTATTAAAATAGCAACACAAGGATGAAGCACTTTCCTTCTGGGATTTTGTGGTTACCTAGCTTACTCAGAAAGAGAAACCATAGATTTATAGGAAGATTCTGATCCGGTGGTTACCAAGGGAAAAACTCAGAGACAAAAATAAACTCTGTCCAAACCTTGTATTTATATACTGAACCAGCAAGAGAAAAAAATATCTTTCTAGCCATTCTATATCCTTTGTGTAAACTTCAAATTTCCTTTCTACTAAAAGTGATTGTGGCATCTTTCAGGGAAATCACCACTGTAGCGCCAAGTTTAGTATCAACAAAGATTTCAATTCTACTAATCAGAATTACATATAATAACTTTGTATTTGTAAAAATAATTTCAATTTCAGACCAAAAGAAAATTCAGCATCACCGACCTACACCCATATTACTGCAACTACCACTTAACACTTGCAAAGACTTCAGCAAGAGTATGTACTGTAGTAGCTGTTGTAGAATTATGCATGACAGATTGCCACCCTAAATTAACAAACTTTGTGAACTACAGTTACTTCCTTTGCAGAACAACTGATTTAAATTCAGCAAAAGATACAAATGAGCCTCTGGCTGGAGCCCAAGAGCCAACTTTACTTTAAATCCCAGCTGTTATTGTACAATCATAATGCTGAAGCATAATGCTGAAGTAATTACCAATTCCAGTACAGGATGCTAACTTCAGCTGCTTCCATTATAAGTCTCCTGCTTTCCTTGTGAGTTTTCTTTATCCTAATCCCATCCATGGATTTCACCATCTATAGTCTGAAGTTCTTGCTAGTGTTTATTTCCAACTGAATTTCTAACACAAACAGTACATTGCACAACAGTGCACTACTTTTCTGTTTTAAGGTTTTCTTTTGTTTAATTTGAGGTCCTCATATAGCTTAGAGACTTATCCTTGAAAAACTTACACAATTACTACCTTAAAAATTTTTCTTGAAATTTAATTATAAGGGGTTTTTTTTAAAATCACATTTTAGTAAATCAGCAGAGTCTAATCAAAACTGAGTTTTTAAAATTAACTTAATATAGAAACAGTTCATGTGTCTACAGGCTAGAGTGCATATTGCTGCAATAGCTGAGGTTTAAAATGAAACACAGACAACACTATGCCTGCATTTCTAGAACAGAAATTGGCCCAAGGTTAATTCAAAAAGGATTGCACAGAATGTTGTTTAATGAAGATGTTGAGTAGGTGGCATTGCATAACTATAACAAAGAAGAGATACAAAAACAACAAAAAAAAATTAACTTGGTTACCATGTAAAAATTTTTGGAACTAATTGTTTTCAAGAAGACAAGAGACACTGGGTCTTTGATTCACTTAAAGGACTAATTTATATCATGTAGTATTAATTTGTCAAGAGGAGGTAACCCATGAAGATATTATCCAGAATTTAGTTGGACAGAACCTTACATAAAGGAAGTTCTGGAAACTTTCAAGCAGACCATAGAGGTTTTTTGAAACAGCTTTTGTCAATGTTATGATGTAACAAATGGGTACAACTGAACCTTTTGGTCACCTGCAAAACAGCCAAGTATGCTGATATCCAACCACAGAAGTCTGAAAAGAAAACTCTTGCTGTCTTTCGTCAATTCTCATGTCCTTAGTTTCACAGAAAGGGAGATAATTCTTAATGGTAATGTTCCACATTTTATAGACATGTTCCATAGAAAAATTGGAATATGGAAAATCTTAATGCTTATCTACAGAACTCAAAGGAAACTACACTTGAGAAATTATAGCATAATTAAAGTTAGAAACAGGAAGACAGCATAGAATACATGAATTTGGTCGAAGGCCAGGCCAGTCCATTTTTTATTGTATTGGTAGAATGTATTTCAGGTTATTTATTAAAGACAAGAAGTTAGGTAATTTTTTATTTGAAATTTTAATATATAGCATAATAGCTTGAGATCAAAGGAAGTCACTCATCATACACTTGGTAATGAAAAGAATATGAATTGTTTGGTTTTGTGCATTTATTTCCTGAGGATGCTCTTCAAGTCAACAAAGCTTTCAACTAATGTTAATGTTATTTATCGCTCTTGGATGCAGGCCAGGGTCCTTGTTATGGAATAATCAATGCTTCCATTTTATTTTTTCAAATAATAAATTTCAAACTGCTTTGGAGTAACAATTTTAGCAAAGATCTAATAATATAATCCATAAGATGATGATACATGCTACTTACTTCTTTTGCTACTTACTTCTAAAAAAGAGAATGATTACTCTACTGGCTTTTTTTAAAAGAGGTTAACTATATCGAAGATCTATAAGCAAAAAAAAAATCACTACTTCTTGCACTGCCTGAAAAAGGAAAGAGAAGTGTTAATTCTAGAATGTTTTAGTAATTTGTACTACTTCATTAAAAGGAGTGCTTCTAGCACTTCTTGTATCTCTTTACCTTCTCTACCTTATTTTAACTTGATACTTCCCCATTACAGGTGATGCTGAGGTCATATTACTTCCTAAAACTGATGGAAGTTCAGCAGGTTTCCTAAGAAATTGATCTGACAGCACAAAAAACTATGAAATTTTAAAGTCACTGAGGGGGGGATTTCAGAACAAAGAAGATTGAAGTTTAAGTCACAGCACCAGATGGATGGGAAACTCCTTCAGGGAATGGTAAAAAACAAACAAAAAATACCCTGTAAAGGCATTTTCAAAGCAGAAAATTTCATTGCTGGTGACAAGTTGCTTCTGAAACTAGAGGTTATAGCATGATGCATTTCTTAGGACAACAGAGGGTGTAAAGTACAAAACCAAAAAGCATGCTAGCTATCTGGAATAAAACACTCTAGTTCTTAAAACTGACCAAGCAGGTCATACATATGTGTTCATATAAAAAAAAAAAAAAATTGGTGCAGATTATGAAGCAGTAAAATTCAACTTAATTCTTCCTGAAAGCAAGAAAATACAAAGCTCATTTCAAATGGGAGAGGAACAGTGTTTTAAATGCAATCCCTATTATATTTGCTTGTGGTAGGCAGCTATCAGAAGCTGTGAAGGAACAAGCAATTTTTCCCTTTAAGAGAACAGTGGTGTCCTAATCAGGGACTGTCATGATGATTACGCTGTATCTTATTTGTGAATTTCACTTCAGCTAGTCAAGGTGAAATTCATTCTTATTTTTTTCATATCAAACTTTGAAATATTCATTCATTTTCTCTATTATCATGTAAGACACTAAATTGTGTTCAGCATCTCCAAAAATACAGTATATTTAAACAGTTAGAATGCAATTTTCTTTCTTTGCTTAGGGACAGTTTTTCTTCCTGTTAGAGTACAGAAATGTTGAGAACAAAAATGACGGGGGGGAACCGCAAACCAACAATCCTTGTTCTAACACAATATAGGTCTGACAAATTACGTAAATAGGTAGAATTATTTATTCTAAACCGTCTCATGAAACTCTGGGATTAAGCTTTATAACTGTCACAGATGTCATCAAAATGAAAATTGCTTCAGAACTTCACACCTCTGGTTTGTAACAAACAGACCTTAAGTTTGGGAAATTTCAGGAACTTTACTGAAATTTATTTTTGTAGATTATGAATGCCTTGTCTACTTCATATGATTACATTGAAAATGCTTTTTAAAGTGAGAAACATCATACAAGTCACAAAGTATACTGAAAGCAAAACTGAATAAGTAAAAGAGGATTGTAATAATTCTGGTTTATTTCAAGATAAGAAATAAGTTTTTCTATATCTAATGGGTGAATTTAATTTTTGAAGCTAAGTTGCATTTCTGGAAATTACACATTCAAACTTCAGAACACCAGTTTCTGTTACAGAACGAATACCTTGAGAACCCTTCTTATAATCATTTTTGAAGTATTATCTTTGAAGTTGTGATTTGATTATTACCCTCGATACTTTTGAGATTGACCTGATACAAAACAGAAAAAGAAAAAAGAGTGAGTCGGAAATAATTAAAATTCTGAACAGTTGAAACTGAAATGTTTTCATTATTTTTCTTATCGTCTTTTGCTTCTGGAAGTTACTTGTTTGTACACTCCTCCTCCTAGTTTTGTATCATATGCAAATTTTCTGAGAGTGTACTGTCAGTGTCCAGGTCATTAATGAAGAAATTTATCAACACTTTCCTCAGTACTGACCCCCTGAGTACACCACTAGCAACTGGCCTCACTGGTCACAACTCTTTGAGCCCAGCAGCTTAGCCAATTTTCAGGCCACTTCACTGTCCTTTTTTAGTGTAAATCATCAGCTTGTCTAAGAATATATAACGGGAGACATGGTAAAAAGCCTTGCTCAAGGCAATATTAGCTGTCCTCATCCACCAAGCTAGATACTTTGTTGTAGAAGGCTGTCAGCTTGGGCAGGCATGATCCCTCCTTCAGAAATCCATGCTGACAACTTCCAACAGCATTAGAAGCACAATTTTATTACATGAATATTCTTTGTTAATACACTGAGTCTTTGAATATGAAGTAGATCTCAACTTAACACACACTGTTTACAATGGTTTTTGTGAAAATATGTCTTTGCCTACCAAAGGCCTACAAGTGAGGGCAATGCATAGCCCAACTTGTAAGAAATACATTTCAAATTATCTCAGCCCTTAAGCCAGGGCTAAAAAACTATCAGTATCTGGGGGAGATAGAATTACATTAATGTGCTTTTGTTTGTGCTTACTGGTTTACATGGATATTTTTCCCCTGCAATGACTCCCATTTCCCCCCTCAGTTTTACCTGTGCATTCATAGTTCTAAGTGAGCAAAAACTGTGGTGCACCTTCCGTTTATGAAATGGGATGCAAAAGATAAATGTTTTCCATGAAGAAATATGACCAAATTCCTGCACAAAGAGATAAAGATTCTTCCGCTTTACAAATCACTTTTAAGTCATCTGCTTTTACATTATTTTACATTATTTCTATGGAAATACTAATAACTTTTTTTTCTTCATTTTAAACATACAAGATTTCTTTAAGTAATTTCTTAGTCTGTGTAATATGCAACTACATTATTTCAAAGTTGTTCAGGGAAAAAAACGTCATTCCTCAGCTTAAGAATCCCATACAGTTAAAACAGCTCAAACCAAATACACTGTGCATGAAGATCAGTGAACATAATGAACATCAAACTGAAATGTCACATGGTTTCATTGAAGTTTTCCCCACTGACATATTACATGAAGGAAGTACTTGTTAAACTGAAACTGCAACTGATATTAAAAACAACAACCAACTCCCAGAAAAACAGATGCTACTTCATTAACTTTTCCACAACCTTCTGAAGAGTGTTCCCAAACCAAATTCAGTTCCTCGGGCTGGTATAAAATAGGGTAGATATAGGCCATGGAACTTTATTCATGAGCTATAATCAACTAAAGGAAAAGACTTGGGTAATATTAACTTAGAATTTTCAGTATAAAAAGCAGAGATCATCCTTAACTGAGCAACAAGTCACAGTAACAATAAGAGTATAGGTTGACATGAAAAAACATGTTCAAAAGATAGAGTTGTTCAATTGGATGACCCTCAGACAGATGTCATTGAAGTATAGCAAATCAAGGACAAAATCATGAATCATGGAAGTTCTTATCAGCTGTCAGTGAAGAGCAAGCAAAGCCAACTCAATTTCAGTGGTAGTTCCTCCAGAGACCACCAACAAATATAGGAGTGACTTGTTCCTTCGCAAAATCTGTAATGAAGAAAACCTTATATCTTGTTCATAGCCAATAAAAGTGACACTATTGGAACTACATCGTGTTGATAGCCAAAATGACTTAAGGAGTCCTCTATGCCTACCTGGGTTTTTGAAACCAGGACAATAATGGCTTTATCCTTAGTGACAGGTGAATGATCCTAAGGGCAAGGCTTGAAGAGCAGGTACAAAAATGAACTCGGGAGCATTTCAAGTTTTATCTGAGCAGATTGTGACATGTAGCTACAGAAACAAGTATTGCACTTCACACTGAGCAATAATAATGGCAGATTCTTAGATACCATTGTGATTTTTTTGATATTACAAAAAGGGTAAGCAGTGATATCTCCTAAATGGAGTTTCTCTGATACGTATATATGTTAGTAGTAGTAGGATTGCATGATTCTAAAATTAGTTTGGCTGCATGGCAGTGGTGTATCTTACAGAGCAGAAAAGAGAGAGGATATAGCAAACCTGGCCTTGAAATTTTGGAACATGTTTAAATGGAGGGTGGGGGAATATGTTCAGTCAACAAATACAGCACGCTTTTAGGCCCTTAAAGAGTGTAGCAACATCTTGCAAGGAGGGAAGACTTTGGAAACTACAGCCCAGTCAGTCTCATAGTAGTTCCTAGAAAGATTGTGGAGGAGAGCCCCCTGAAAACCATTACAAAGTAGCCAGGGAAAGAAGAGGGTACAAAACAAGCATGGGGTTAGTAACAGCAAGGAGCACCTGATTTGGTGGTCTTGCAAAAAGAGAAGACTGGTTCAATGGACAAGATGAATGTACGTTCTTCCTCAACTTCATAAAGGCTTTTTGATGTGATCTCCTATGCTGCATCTTTGTAGTTCCATCAGACAGAGAAGCTCAACAAAGACATTGTCTCAGAAAAAAAATTTGAGGTTCTCACAAAGGCACAAACATAAACCTAAATATGTACAATGTGCTGGCTGAAATCAGCAAAGGTTAATTCCATGTTGATGATTATACACACTTACAGAGATAGTGAAGAAAGAAATATACTGTAGATTTGCTTTTATGAAGATGGATCCAGGTTTGGAAATAAAACAAAGTAAAATAAAGCTTTCTAAGAATTTACAAGGATATTCAGTCTCCACAGTGAAAATGTGGAGAGAACAAATACCTGAAAGAAGTCCTGCTTTGAAACCCATCTACAGTTTCTTAGTTCACATACATTTTAAAATACAAGGTATATAGACAGTTTTCAGAGTTTCCTCTGTTCAGTTAGAAGTTTATATGTATTCTCTATTTCTTGTTTTCTAGACATTTTACCATGAATTTTAACTGAATTATTAAATTCAGTGTTCTCTAAGGATATCTCTGGAAAACACATGCTTATTTTAGAAAATACATTTTTTATGCAAAAAAATGAAAGCAATTCCCTCTAGTTTAATGGGCAATGACTAACTTCTTTTTAGGTAATGGAAACAATTTAACAAAAAGATAACTTGATTTTCTTTGGCTTTTAAGTATGGTATGTGAGAATGAAATAGATTAATAAACCCAGGAATACATTCTCAAGAAAACACCATGAACAGCTTTTATTGTTATATAACAAACTAATAAAACTTTAACTTGATTGCCTCTATTCAAAAGTGCACTAGTATAATGATAAGGATGCAGTAGTATAATGATTATTCAGAAGAACTGAAATATTGGATTCTGCATTATATGTTACTTGATTTCATACATCTTATTAATGATACACCATAAAGAATGTAGTTTGCATTGTTTGTTTGCATCATATCAATGCAAATTATATAAACATGGGAAATATTATATAGTCTAGATGAAATTTACTGGTTTCAGACTAGCAGTTTGATCAAAAGGGAAAGATGTCAATTCAGAATCAAATGACCCCATATCTGCTCAGGTTCTGATGCATCAGTCCAGCTTCTGACATGCAGTGAAGTCATTTGATGAAAATACAGAAGTTTCTTTTCTATGTAAACATGGGATTGGAGTAGGAACCCATGGTTCTGCGGACACCACTAACTGCGTAGGGTAAAAAGAGCAAAGCAAAAAGAGCAGGGTTAGGGAAAAAGCACACTCTGAGTAACCTTCTCATTTATGTAACTTCTGCAGAGAAAACAGGAAATATTCATTTTACTCAAGATCTGGATTTTTCATTACTACTTTTTGATAAAAAATTGTATACTGTCAGGAGAAAACATCACTAGAAATTTTGTTTTTAAGAATTCACACATATCAGTTTTCCAGCTGACTTAACTATAAGTATTTTAGCATTTACTTTTAGTATTCAGGGCTTTAATGAAGCAATCACAAGATAAAAGGCAATTTTTCAACTTATATACAAGGTTCAATGCAGTTCTCCTGATAAAGGCAATTTAAGGTCTGCATTTAACCCTGCATAAGTGATCTTATTTGGGCATCATTTTGCAGCAGGTAAATGTGGCTACTTCAGCATTTGTAACCATATGTGAACTTTACACTAGCAAATCTCATCACCCTCACACTTAAATTGCTGCAGCAGAGAGCTCATTTCAGCCTAGCTACTCAACAGATTGCCTGGAATTCTTACCAGAAGTAGATCACTGTCAGAATCAGAGGTGAACCCTCCTCTACCAACGAACACGTGTTATTAGCTTCAGATCTAGCTTACTAAAAGATAGCTCCAGCAAACATGCAAGAACTCCACTCATGCCTCTTAGCCATAACACAGCATACCCACTGCTGTACCTCACTGCTTATATTGTTGGTCTACCCACCTCACTCTGCTTTGTGCCGAATAATGGAAGAACAACCTCCTGGTCTGACAGCCCTACACGGAGGTGTCTCAGAGGCCATTCTACAAACTGTGTCACCATTGTGGAGTGTTGTTTTGCAAAGTTACTATTGAATATATTTATTACAAATCATCTCAAGAGTTAATCCAACAATGTCACTTTAATGGATGTGTTCTTTTATAGGGGAATGAGTAAATTTGCTTAGAGAGTAAACTCTCCTCCTAGAAAATAAATGATGAGTTGTCAATTTCACAGTATATTTTAATCCAGTATATATCAAACTTAAATCATTATTTCTTCCATGGAAAAAGCAAGTAAGAGCATTCTCGTCTGTATTACCCAAGTCTCTGCTGACCGTAATGGGAGCTCAGGCAACCTAGCTTACTTTTAGATTTCTACAGTAGCAAGGTCAATTTTGTAAGTGACAAAACAGCTAATGTCACATGCAGATGCCACACACCTGTGGGAATATCCTACAGAGACATTACAAATTCCTAGTGCTAAACTGAATACAACTCCAGAGGTTTCCTTTGTCATTCAGTCACGACATTCACATTTGCATACACCACAAGTTACTGAAATTTTAGCATAAAAACTACTGAGCAAGTTGGCAAAAGACTGAAAAGTGAACCTAGTTCACAAGTGCTGCAAGATGAGAATGAAGTCTGTATAAGTACCACTTTTTTATCTAGGTAACAAGTGCTTTAATATTAATACATATAAGTAGACCTGGAACACCAAAAATATATTACTTGAACTACTTTGTACAGTTAATAGCTCTATCTTCTGCTGGTTTGAGAACATTTACTGACAAGACTATATGTTTTTCATGAGTCTCAAAAGACTAATGGGACCTTATATTAGACTTCTGGTAGACTCTGCATCCTGTTCTTTTGCAATAGTTACATCTGTGTGCGTTTTTTTTCTGATTTGGTAGCAGCTAAATGAAATTAGGACCTTACTTGGGTCTCTTATTACTCTCACTTGAAACAAAAAGTTTCCATCTTCACTTTGACAGAACTAATGTTCTGCAATATGAAGCACTGTGCAAGAAAATATTCCAGATCGTAACTCTCATGTACAGTAATAGGGCATGGAACAATAGAACACACACCGTCCACTCACAGAAAAGAAATGGGAAAAATACACACATCATGACTAATGTTCTGCAACCTTGAAGGAAAAGTATGCTTGCCTGGAAGGTTACTTAAATATTATAAAAGTTTTCATTAAATAGGACAATACTGCTACTCTCTTAAACACTGAAAGATCTTAGTTTTACAGAAAAAGAAGAGAGACTACCTCACAGATTTCTTAACACAAGAGTGAACTAATTAGGAGAAATGGGAAACTGTCATGATCTCATTTATTAACATCCTTGAGACTTTCCTTATATACATAGAAGACAGGTTTTAAACAACAAAATTTGTCACAAAGGCATTTAGGGTCAACATAGTTTTGATTCCTGTCAACTTTTGCAGTATGCATATTAAAATTCTTTGCAGATGGTTAACTGAAAACCATTGTAACATTCCTCTGTGATCATAGATAATCACTTGCATGGTAAAAAGAACTTTAGAGGTTTCTAGTATTTCAAAATTGTTTTTTTTTATTTCGTTGACAATGTTAATACAAACAGCATAACTAAATCAAAACAAGAGTTAAAATGAGCTGCAATGAATTTCTTAATACATAATAACTTGGTTTTCTTTTTTCCTCTGCAATAACCTGCTGTTATGTGATAAAACAATTACACTTAATATTAAAAAGGGTTTGTTTTGAAAAAATTAATAGAAAGTTTGCCCCTCCCTACTGAGTAAAAGAAAACAAAAATTAAAATAAAAAATGGGAATGAAAAAGAAATCATTATGTCTAATACCAGAAAAAACAAAACCATTCCTTATTTCACTGCATTTTGCACTTATCACCAGTCTTGTTTTTCTGGAGTTCACATCAAATGAAGACTCAACTGTTCCATTCCCAGTGTTGAGGTAATTTGAAGTATAAGATATACATGCTTTGAATCTCCTTTCATTAGGATAAGACATTTCTTTTAAGAGGCAAGCAAGGTTTCAGAAAAAAAAAATAATTTTTGACATGAAGGAAGCTTTCACTCTTAAGGCACTCTCAAAGCAAACCTCTACTGATTGCTAATCTAGGAGGTGAAAGAATTAAACTTTGTAGTTTGAGACTGAAAAGATCAATTTATATTAGCTGTAAATTAAGAAATAAAGATGAAAAACACCTACCTTCCGGGAATGGATTTCTTTCACATATAGTGGAAGTAGAAATTCAGATATTCCTTCAAGTCGTATTCCTTTTTTAGTGACTCTCAAATTTCCCATTCCATCCTACAATCAATAATATATATATATTCACTTTAGGAAGTAACCTTATCCAGAAAAAGCTAAAAAGAACACAGTAGTTGACCTAACACCTGAAAACAATGAGTGCTATCCCACAGTCTCCATCTCTCCTTGTGATCTTGGACAGGAGGTAGATGGGCACATTTATAGCCAAAGCTTCACCTAGGATGGAAGTATTTAACTGTGCAACCTGATGGTGACCTGTCTACATTATTCCTTGGCTGCACCTAATGCAAGAGTACAACTGTAGATCATCAGTATTCCCTTTACTGTAGAGATGAAACTAAATCCAGAATTTTATAATTGCTAAGTAAAAGAAGTAGTTAACTTTCTCTAATATATATATATATAAAACATCGGGTAAAGCAATCTATTCATTGTTATATCTTGAATCCTATTTTTGCTTTTCCCAGAAATTAAAATACATAAGTAAGTATCATGTAGAAGAAAGAAAACGGGTTTTAGCAGTTGCTCATCACTACTGAGAGCATGTTGCTGATGAAAAGAACAACTTCAAAAATGCTGAGGGTTGTTTTTAATTGTTTGCTTTTATTTATATGAATAGGAAAGGTACCATTGTAAAAGCCTGGATGAAACAAGCAAACCACATGATTCAATGTTCAGTAAAATATAAACAGAGAAAAGTGGCATAAGGCTTCCATTCTTACAGAAAAAAACAATGAAACCTGATTGATACTCAAGAGACAGAATCATTTTCCACACTGATAGAAATTCAAGGCTTTTTATTCCTAGAATCTTGCAATATATTATATTCCTGACAGAAACATAATTCTTCAGTGTACAGCCAGAAGAATTCAACTTGATCTACCTAAGTGCAAAATTAGCAAATTTAACCTAATTGCTAATTACATATTTTGAAGCCATTGTTGACTCTAGTGTAGTGGAACAGTGAGAACTTGCACTTCTTCTCTGCTGGCTGAACTGTGAAACAAGTAGCCATAAACAGCTGGGTAACAGTATCCCCAGCTGCTATAGTTGAATTGTCAAATAATGCTTCTTAAAAAAGGGATGTTATATGTTACAGTATTTTCCTTGAAACAAGCTATAAGATGTTTATACAAATAATTTCACATAAACCCCTCAGGCATTTGTAGGCTTTCTAATACACAGTGCAATATGAGACAGTGATGCCTGGTTTTGAAAAGGAAGTAAGATAAATTAGAATTTTTTTTCAAATATGCAGTCTGCATTAAAAACAATTAACTCTTAATTTGCCCAATCCTATAGTAATAGTATATAAAATTGCAATGGGAAAAGATAATCTGAGAAAATACAAAACACATGCATTTTTGGCAACGAATACTCAACAAGAATTAGGTACTCATATGTTGATTTGGACATAAACAGATTTTCTAACTGAAAAGGAAAGTTCAATACGTTGTTTTATCTGCTTCTGTGGAACATTTGTAACTGACAGGCACAAAATAATATTCACAATAAAAATGGGGGAGAGAGGAGGAGGAAGTGAAAGAATCCCAAACCCCAAAATATACAAAAACACAAAAGTCAAGCTTTCAGAAAACTAGAAATGCTGAAATTAAAGTTGCCTAGAAAATTTCCATCTGTTCCATCTTGCAAGTATGCATATGACAAAAGTTTATAATTTTATATAGTATTTACCTTCCTGAATCTCAGCTAATGCCACACCAGGCTGGCACTATTCTCAATCAGCAGCTACTCACTATTTTGCTTTCACCTCGTTATTGTCTTTGCTCCACAGTTATTGGACTCTGTTAAAACTCTGCTTTGAATACAGCACTTTCTGTTTTCTTCTCGGTTTCTGTTGTCATAAGTGTTTATTACTGAAGTTACACAGTTCTTCACAACTATTAATTAATTTTCAAAATACTTTCAGTAGCTTTATATTAAGTGATACTGTTATTATGTTACTGATAGGAACCTAAAGTGCAAAAATTAATTTACTATTTTTTGGTATTTATCATATTCTCTCTGTCTATTTTCAACAGTCGGAAGTTAATTTGTAAAGCAAGATTAAACTGCCAGAGTCTCAGAAACAAACTAATGAGAGAGCTTACTCTGTCCATAAAGGCCTTTCCTTTTCTAAGTGACATTTCTAAGCCCTCATTCTTTAGTTCTTCAGCAATGAGATATCCATTTACTAGAGTCCAACAGACTGAATACAGACAGTCTGCACAGACAGAAGCACTCCATTTTCAGTAAAATTACATTATTTGATAAGAGAAGACAGACACTACATTCGGAGGCATAAGTCACAAATGGTGTTATAAAACTGGAATAGGGTGACTTTAACCTCAATTTTTTGATAAATGCAATAATCTTCCAGACAATAACTTCCTGCAGTGTGTTTTGACTGATATGAAATAAGGCTGAATAGTAAAATAAAGAAAGTAGTCAGATGTACTACTACTATTACATGCTTAATGAGGCTCGCCCCATTCAAAGAATCACTGCCCACTACACTTTTTTCATCAATAACTCCCCATCAAGTTTAAACAGTGGTTGGAATAAGAAGAGTTTCTTGTTTCATTGAGTAAAAACTATACTGCTACAAATAAAAATCTAAGGGTTTTCACAAGTAAAATAAATTGATTAAAAAATTATTAGTATTAAAAAGATTAATCAGAGGAAGGTCCTTCTGCTAATCTTCCAAATAAACTCTATAAAGTTCAGGTTTTCAAGGCAACTAATACTCAAATTATCATTTTGGTGAGATGTGATTTTATTCAAATGTAAAAACAGACTCGAATGAACTTAAAATAAGTAAATGCTAAGTTCAGGTGCTGGGACTGACTGGGGTGGAGTTTGCTTCCTCGTAGCAGTCTGTGTCATGCTGTGCTTTGGAGTTTTGGCTAAAACAGTGCTCATTATCAATGCTTTGGTTATTGCTGAACTCTTCTTCCACAGTGTCAAACCTTTCTTTTTCTCATTCTCAGTTTGTTATATCATGTACAACTTTCCCTTTTTCTCATAAAGAATATAAAAAACCGTAACAGTGACCCTGCCTCACTTTGTTGTTTTCCCTACATAAGACACTAAGAAAAGCAACCCCTGAGCATTACATCCTTAGGATCATGTACTTGAACTTACATACACAAGCACAGAGAAAACTGAAGCACAGTAAATTGACTGAACCAATTAAAACATTAATAAATAACATTTTATATTTCAGGTTTGCATGGTTGTTTTCCTGTTGTCCTTAATAATAAAATACACCAAATATCCGCCAGGAAACTCATTGTTATCAATAATATTCAAGTTTTTTTAAAACTTATGATGTTAGATGTGATATTGCGCATGATTTCTGAGTACATATTTAAGCCCAGGTTCTGTCTCCAAAAGCTCACAATCTGAAGGAAACACTGCACAAAACATGGAGGGGAAAAAAAGATAATAACAAAAAAGTAGTGTTTTAGACAAAGTGCCTAAACACATTGTCCTATAAATTAATAAGCATTCACTGTCTTTTCCCTTGTAGGCATCATAGCAGAAGCTAAACATGAAATGGAATGTGGATGATGTGGTTGCATTGGTATGAAAAAGAACAGATGAAACGCCTAAGTGTACAAACATACTATGCCAAAGGGAAAAAGAAAAGAGGGTAAGATATCAGAAGAAACATGATTAAACTAATGAAGTAGTGCTGAATTTTACTGAAGATGGAAAAAGAATACTGAATTTGATATGATGGCACAAAAAGCAGGTAATGTAGAGTAACAGTAATGGGGATGATTAGGAAGATGAAAGATGTTAGCAGCTATGTTGTTGATAAAATGGAAGTTGTACACAAAAGGTTAGGAGGAAGATGACAAAGGAAATTATTTGTATTGTATTCACACATGCAGAAAGCTGGATTTAATGAACCAAGCTGAAGCACAAGCCAGCTGAAAAAAAATGGTTCTTGGACATACTTATGGAAGCACAATTGAAGGAAGAAGCAGCAGCAGTCCTGCATAAACAAAATGGGTAGTGATATAAGTAACAAAACCAGAGTGTATTCTCCTGGATTACTAGGAAAGATAACTGAATTTCAATAGCCAAAAATAAAGGTAAAACAATAGCAAGCTATCCAGGAAAACTCATTGGAATGGCAAAAATCTGGATTAATGAAAACACCTGCCTTCATTCGATCTGCTGAAAATAATAGCTGACGCTTTGTAGATATCAGGGAAAAGGTGGGGAATAAATTACTGTAGTACAGTGCAGCAGTGTTTAAAGGTATACAGACTAAAGAAAAAAATAACATGGAAATTGTTAAAAAGCAAGAAAAGTCAAACTAACTGGAAATGGAAAAAAAAAAAAAGTAATTTCCCCTCAAAATTCTTACCATCCACATTCTTCATCCCAAAAGATTTTTTAATATTACCAGAAAATCTTTTCTATCAGAAAAGACTGAGAATCATTTTAAGACAAACCTCACAAGTTAGGATTCTCATCTGCAGATTTGAGTCCTAGATTTAAAATATTCCCTGATATAGATTTCAGCATCCAAAGAAATAGAATTCTTAATATTTTTACAGTCATGCATTAAGGCACTTGTACCTTCTTAAATATTTTCCTATATTGTGACTCGGTTTTTGTTACAAAGACTTAACTTACAATAACATCATGAGCCATGTCAAGGAGGCACTGAAGTACCTAAAGTCAAGCACATCCTGCAGTAACTCCCTGGACTGGCACTTACATTCAGCAAAGTGTGCTTTTCTTATTAAAAAAAAACCCAAATATCATTAAGTATGAGATATTCACTACTTCCTTGATCATACTGTAGCAAAAAGCATTAAAGAAATCAATTTTCAAGGCAGCCCAGTCTAAGGAACCTATTACTGTCAAAACCAAGTGATTATTTTCATGTGAGGAAAAAGTGTATCAAACTGGGTAGCTGAACAATTTTACTATTCAAGTGTGACTATAAAACATTGCAGTCTTTACAGTATCTAAGTTTAGACTGTTACTTAGTATTCCAGTACAAACAATGTGTGTTTTTCAAACAGCTTCCACATATCTTTCAATAAGCAACACCTTGCTCCATTGATACACTCAATAAAATAAATGGGAAAAAGAGTGAAGTAGCTTGCTGCAGATTGATCTTTGGCTCTCAGGGGAAAGGAAATCAAAGTGTAAGAAATGCCACAAAGTTGCTTGTAAATAGCTCCTCCTTCATCTAATAGCCTGCTCAACAGAACACTCATCTCCTAAACGATAGCTTCAAGTTCCTTCTCTGCAACTTAAAGGGATTAAAAATACTAACCTTCACATTTTAGACGAGTGTTAAAGCCACAGTGACCCAGGGACCTACCTAATCTCCTTGCATATAGCTCAGCATAACAAAAGTCATTGAGAAGTTATTGGTTACATTGGCAAATGGGAGAAGTCTCGTAAAGGAGATAATTTCATGAGAAAACTTGAAAATAAATCATTTTGGGGGATGGTAGTGCGTTCTCACATATCATAAATTTCCTATGGCATGGCTAAACTCCTGATCACTGAAAAACAATGAAAGATATGTATTTGTGAATCAACATTTCAACCTACCTGAAGGGAGGTTGTAGCCAGGTGGGTGTCGGTCTCTTCTCCCAGGCAACCAGCAGTAGGACAAGAGGGCATGGTCTTAAACTGTGCCAGGGGAGGTTTAGGTTGGATAGTGGGAAGAAATTTTTTACAGAGAGAGTAATCAGACATTGGAATGGGCTGCCCAGGGAGGTGGTAGATTCTCCATCCCTGGAGGCTTTTAAGATGAGCCTGGATGTGGCACTTAGTGCCATGGTCTAGTAACCACGGCAGTGTTGGATCAAGGGTTGGACTTGAGCTTGGAGGTCTTTTCCAACTCGGTTGATTCCATGATTCTATGAATATCCTGCTGACTTTTATAACAGGGCAAGTTAAGAGACTGACAGGAGAAGATAATTTAGAAAGCAGTTTAGTATCACAATTCATCCCTTTAAAAGCACAGCATCAAAATCACCTTTGTCATCAGATCATTCTCAGTCTACAGCCCTGGGGATGGTGGATGGACACAAAGCAGCTACCTGCTGTTATGTCCACAAAGGAACTGTGGAGGGAAATACTTTAATCCAGGTTCTGCGCTCAAACCAGGGAACACAGATCTACACCTTCTAAAAACAGAAATGAGGAACAAAAGCCCCTGTAAAAACCCTTTTGGAAGCTGGTAGAAGATCCATAACCAAAGCGGTGAAGCAGAGAAGCCCATATGATATAAAAGGATATCAATAACAGGCTAGGCATGAGGAGTTCCAGAGAAAAAGTAGTTGACCAGCTGGAAAGGAATGAAGGAGTACCAGACATGGAGGGTGTCTCCAGAGAAGCAGCTGATTAGGGAAGCAAATGGTCCAATCCCTAATAGTAAATGTAGAACCCATCTCAGTGCTAGTGGAACAGAAGCTATATACTACTAACACAAAGAATTATGAGTTAGATTGGATTTGAGACTCACCAGTCGTATAATTATTACCTCAAGCAGCTCATTTGTAATTACAGTAATATAACAATCTAGGGAGAGAAGGAGATGGAACAATTCAAATTCACGTAGTACATCTTGTTGATGAAGAACAATCAGGGAGCATGAATAAATTCACTTGTTCTGAGGTTCAGACCAAAAGGGAGAAAGAATTAAGTGACTGCAAAGGACAGTTACAAAGTTAAAGAAAAACAAAACAAAACAAAAGTGACTAACCAATAACAACAAACTAAAAAACCAAAACACTGCCACTTTGGGATTTCCCTTGAAGGATCAAGCAGATGATGTATATGTGAAGAGTAAACCAGAGCAGAGACCTCAGTGATAACATAGGCTACTGACCAACATCCTTTGTGAATACAGCAGAAGATAGGATGCAGAAGAAGCTCCTGAAATGCTTTCATTACAAGAGTAATAAGGATAGGGACTGTTTCCCATTTGCCTCCAATTCACAGAGAAGAAACAGCTAAGAATGTGACTATCAAGTGGTAATGTAGTTGGGATTGGTCACAAAAGGACAGAATTCTTGAAAGTTAGAATAGAAGGAAGATGATTCAAACTAAAAGCAATGTATTTCAAGAAGGCAAAATTCAGTAAAAGGGCTCTTAGTGAAATTTTCCTGTGACACTTGCCTAAGGTGAAAAAGGAATTAGAGTGAAATAGTAGCTCTTTAACAAACTAATTTACCCAAAGAAGAAGAAAGGCATGTGATAGATACTGAAGAATCTTGATATTTTGGATCATTTTTTTCCCCCTGCTTTTTATATTTCTTCTTTAGTCAAAGGTTAACATAAATTGGTTTTCTGTTTTGTTTGGTGCACCAGTAATAAAGGACTAAGATCCTGCAAGGAAAGGATGAATGCATTCACGAATACTTGTATCACCTAGGTATTTTCAAGCCAACTGAGTAAAACAAACTTCATCTTGAGGTACACAAAATCAGCAAATGACAAAATATTAGCTAAAATGTGCCTGCAACAATGACATAGCTCAGAGCAGTAGAGTGCAGCAATCCCTCCTTTCCCCACTTACTCCATGTTGGCTCAGACTGTGGGGCAGTGAAGGGGATTCCTTTTGGATGAAATTAAATCAGAAGATCTGTTCAAAGTGCAGCAACAGTCTCTAAAAGGAACAGAAAGGTCTGAATCAATGTGTGATCTGCAGCACAAGCAAGTCCCACAGCAAGTACCAAGTGCACATGTACTGACAGAATGCTCTCAAACCAGAGACCTCCTGTGTTCTTCTGCTTCTTGTGCCACTTAAAAGGCTAAAGGTCTCAAGGTCAGTAACCAGTTCACACAGATGCTCTTAGCTAAGGGCATTCTTTTATATTGTACCAAGACCTCCTGTGGTTGAATACACTTTCTTCGTCTTTCAGCTGTTGTATCCCTCTTCAGCATTTTTCTGATTTGCTTGTCTCATCTGCCCACCTCTTTCTTTTTTTTTTTTAAATTAATAATGATTCCACTTTTCCATCTCTATTTCCCTTTCAACTTCTTTGGTCTCATAAAAGATTCAATATGTTACAGTCATAGTACCAGTTCATGGTCAAGTCAGCTTGACCAAGTCAGCTACATCCCCTTGCATCCGTAAGTTCTGCATCTACTGTCAGTTGTCCCCAGGACTTCGCACTTCCATTTGTCCAAACTCTGCATATCCTTTCATTTACCCTGTCCCTTTCTCATGCAAAGGAACAACTGAGGGGTTGGAAGTCATTAATTTCACGGTGCCACTTGATCATTTGCCCCTGCCACAAGACTTAAGACATCATCTCTTCCATGCTAAGCTGTTGTCTAGCCAATACCCAAATTTAGAGCCAGGAAGCAATAGGCACTATGAGTTACGTCTAAGTGAACAACAACTGAAATAAGACTTGTTTTGATGAAGAAGGGCATAAGAAGACCCATGTGCTCCTGTCACCTCCGCTAAATGGATGAAAGGATGCTCTTTCATCTGAAGAATTTCATGCTGAAGCAACATTGAGAAGCCTGGACATAAAGGATGGATGAGAGCAAACTGTAAAGGTGAAAACTAGAAAGGCAGAATTGGCATTTATCTTTTAAAAGGCAAAACAGTGGCAGTAAAAATCAACTTACCTTGAATCCTTTAAAAAATATCATGAACTCTACCAGAATAGGTAATCAAACAAGCTATTTGTAGGAAATTGAAAAATGCTCATGAGATCTATGAGATGTAAAACAATGAAAAACCAATAACAGAATAAGGATAACACAAGGGGCAATGTGAATAACCATAAAGTAATGGGGGGAGAGGGGGAAGATGTACAAGGAAGGGCTAAGCTTGATGATGTTGTTCAGACTGGAGAAGAAAAATTAAGGAAGCATATGATAATTTTAACATATGAAAACACTTTCTTCATGCCTACTGATAATTAAACAATGAACAGTGAACTTACAATGAAGAAACTCAGAATCAAAAGGGTGTCAGTAGACTATTTAGACTTTAGAAACTGGACCAGAAAGATGTTGCATAGTTGCGCAATATCCATCCGAAAACATTTTACATAAATTTTGGACAAACATATCAAGAATGATGCACAGTTTAAGCTATATTGCAGCAAATATACAGGTGACTTTTGGAAATCTCTGACATTCTGTCTATAATTATATATATTTCTGTGCAGAGACTATTACACACAGCATGTACCTTTACAAGGTGCCTCTTCTTTGTTGAGGAAATACTTGTAAAAAATACATTTAAAGCTCTTTTAAGCCCACTTTGTAACACTGCAAATACCTAAGTCTCACAATTAAAGAAAAATCAAAAGATGGTAGAATACATTGAAATTTATAACTTCTTATTATTTTTTGCAGAATATACTTTTACCATGTTTACTGTATTTACGGCATTTTACTGAGTGTCTCTAGACAAGTGAAAATAAGAATGTTGTTTTCATACAGTATTTCACAGTTGTCAAAACAGAGCCTATCTGCATATTTTTCCAGACAATTTTTAATATTAAGAAAAATAAGAAAGAAGGAACATTCTAAGGGATGAAGAAGGAAGTATATCAGATTTTTCAATGATTGCCCTTTTTGATATTATAAGTATAATAATTTGTTCTAACATTGCTTTTGAATCCAAATAGAATCATTATATTTAACATATGATCTCAATTTCAACACTTATTGCTGATTTCATTAATCAGCAAAACATATGTACACTTGGTTTAAGAACTGTACTAGTGTTTTGCCTTGACTGTTTCAGGATTATGACAAATTGACTGTGCTGATCACCAGTAAACACTAACAAAGTTTTACTGAATTGCAAGAAATCAAAATACCTGTTCCTAGTCTAAATAATTAACATAATCTATATCTGTGGAGTGGGTTTTTGTGGAAAAAGTACTAGAATAATGGAACAAGCATAATTTCTTATTGTGTAGACAGTAAGACAGTTTCAAGAATACCTGCATAAGGTGTTCTGTAGTGCATTGAAACATGCAGTAGATTATTCACATCATTTTCCTACATTCATTTTCCTCATCATTCACAGGAGAAGGGTGAGCAGGGTCCTAGTTTAGATATAGGATGGAAGATAAAAAAGGCCCTGAAAACTGGGCTGACAGCAGACTGAGAACAATCTGTTTGATTATGTTCTTTTAAGAGAAAACTGAAATGAAACCCCAGAGAGCACAAATCCAGTTGTGAGTAGTGTACCATTGTACTTCATTGCAAAATGAAGATATCCATTGATGCAAGTCTGTCAGATGTGGACACACACTGGGATGATTAAAATGCATTAAGATTATGCCATAGCCAGACATAATGCAGCTGTCAAATAACAGCAAGAATTACTCAAACACAAGAAAGGGCACCAAGCCTTCAAAGACAATGTACAGCATTTTATCTGCCTGTTATGCAAACTTAGTGACTTATCTCATACACACCTAAAAATGAGGTCTAAAAAACACAGAAACTTAAAAGTGTATCTTGGATTATAGAATATATTTTCATGCAGTATCAGTAGTTATGCATCTCTATTTCTTTAGTTAATTAAGACAGCAATAGAAACAGTCATCACAGTTGGACTGCTCCTCCTGTTTGACTCATCCAGTCACCCAGGTGTTCAAAGTAGTTAGAGCAGCTTGCTCAGGACACTGTCCAGTTGGACTTTGACTGACTCTAAGGATTGGGACTCCACAACCTCCTTGGGCAACCTCTTTCAGTGCCCAATCAACCTTATACAAAAACAGGTCCTTTAGGTGCATTTTACTTCAGTTTAAAAGCTAAAATGTCTGTCTCAATTTTTTACACTATAAAAATAGTAAGAGAACATAACATATTGTCAAGGACTCAGACTCAAACCTGGAATATACAGAACTAACATGAAGTGCCTACAATGAAATGGAGAGGCTCTTACTGCCTATGGTAAGGGAAATCTTGGGTCAGGTGAGGGCACTGAGATTTCTGACACCAATTTTTAGTCAGTATTTCATCAAATATATGCAATACAATTTTCAATATCTCAGTTTTAATATCCTAAGAAAATTGTGATTTTTAAATAAAGTTGAATAAATGTGACAAAGGATGGAATCTAGTGCTTTGTCATTTTTTTTTCCTCATGAGCGAATAACAACCTTATAATGACAACCTGGTCAAATGTGAAAATTATTTCAAATTTTAACTTATTTTGAATTTCATATTCTTTTAATAGAGGTCCAAGATTTATTATACTATTCACACAGAAATGGAGACCATAAAGGACTAGAGTTTATTTCTTCAGCAATTCAATTTTACTTAGCTCAATTTTTACATTCAGCTTCCCTGGAACTTTAAAGTTTTTCTCTCAGATAGGTACTGACTGTTGATGACACGATACAAAGAAATAGAGAAGTCATAATTTAGGTTGGTAATATTTCCAGTGCCTCATGTACACATTTTCACAAATGTCTGGTCTGATAAATACTATATGCAGACTGAAAAGCATCCTAACCCTACATTCCTAAACCTATCTTTATAAATCCAAAGTTTGCAGACGTTCAGAGCCATGTTAGTCCCTACCTTCAACATAAACGATTTACATAATAATGAGAAAAGGAGAAGGAAAAATATGTTGTTAAACCCAAATCCCACAATCAAAGTATTCTATCTCCAAGCTCCTGATTTTCAGTGCAATAAAGAGCTTAAAGAACTCAGATAAATCAAGAAAGACATTTTCAGAAAAGGCAAATCCCATTCACCATTTCCAAAATGTATTTTCAGATTTTAATTGCATTTTTCATTGCTATTTCATAAGCATCACGTTGACAGATACAGTCACAGAATGCTGAGTATCTGCACTACTACATAGCACCCAGCCTAGGAAGACAGATTGCATCAGCTGAAGTATCCTGCATTGCAAACAAGTTTTCTTGATATCTAAGAATCCACAGTACATTTCAAGAATATATTTAACAATTATGAAATGAAGTTGCCACTGAATGATACTAAAAGGAAAAAAAAAATCCAAACTAACCCACAAAATAAATACAAACATGTACTAAATAAAGGACTACATTAAAACAAGTAACATAATACCAGAATCCAGACTGCTCTTTTGCATTTTAATCTCTAACATGCACTGTGTTGTAGCACATTTCTCAAAAAAAAATCTGACATCTTATCTCTACAGTTTCTGAGATAAAATATATGCATTACCATTCTGAGATTAGAGTCTACATTTACATGTGTAAGAAATTAGATCGAAGAAAGAGTAATAAAACAGACTGTTAATCAGAATATGATATATGTCAATTATGTTTCTTATACATTGGTATACCATATAGCTTCCAGCTTTAAATAACTAAAAATTGTTGGCAGGTCCATCTGTTTTGTTATTCCCTTTGGCATAGGTTAAGTATATCACAAAGGTCTGGAATAGATTATATGTTGTTTTATTAGATTAATTTAATAGTGTATTGACATTAATATATGTCAAAGTTAATGGGTTTTTAACAGTACATGCTAATGATTAACTAGAAATACTGAGGAGGGTTGAAGATTTAGGTTTAAAAAAGATTAATACAACAAGCTTTTAAAAATTACCATACATAAAACAGACAGACATATTTAAAGAAACAAAAAAGCCCCCTGAAACTAGGCTCTCTCTTCCTTTCATTCTGGAAGTAAAAGGAGGTGCTTATATTTTACCAACCCTGTAAGTATTCTCTATAATCTCATTGTTCTCAAAATATTTTTCCCTGAAAATGAGATAAAGACTGTAAAAAAAGAATGAATATGACATCAATATGATATTATATCTAGAAAAATAAAATAGAGAAAAAATTGTCATTCTGATCCAAGTTTATTAAATCAGGACACTCTTTACTAAATTCTAGTTGCAAAGCAGAACAGAAGCACATTACGTTCACCCTGCTCATCCCCCAATTTCCAAAAAATTCAAAGAATAAGAGTTATAAAGATAACTTTTAAAAATAGTAAAGATATTTTCTTATACTGTGTTTTTTAAAATAGTGCATTACAAAGGGAAGTCATTAAGCCATTTTCTTCAGAGAGTTAAAAAATAAATTTGAGAGAAAATTGAGATAAAATCATTTAGGGGAACAAAAAGACAGTATTTTTACAGATACTTAGAACAATGGGATTCAACGGAGTTTTCCCCAAACATCTGTCAATGTCTAAAATTAGTAATACATATTTTACTTATATACAAATATTTAATGTTATGCAGTAATGATATTTAATTTCATCAATTGAAATATAGTATTTCTCCACAGCTATATAATGAATCTGATCATGAAATGGCAGATACAAAAAAACCCCTACCCATAAATCCTTAGAGCCTAAAAACTAGTATCTATGATTTTCTGCTGCTACTCCATGCCCCTTCAACCCTTTTATTTCATTCCTGTAAGTCTCTTCCACTGAGTGATAACTTAGGAATTTAGCAATGACCACGGTATAGAATAAAATTGCTGGGTTTAAAAAACTCTCAGTGGATTGACTTCAGTTATATTCAAGGCCTCTTACCTGCAAGGGTCTTCATAAGGCTTTGTACTCATGACTCTCCCTACTATTTTTGTAAAAAAGTAAATGGGTGGTTTGTTTAGTGTCTGGGGTTTTGTTTTGGTTTTCTTGTTTGCTTATTTGTTTGGTTTTAGTTTTTTGGGGTTTTTTTTTGGTGTGAAATAGCCTTTATTTCTACCTGTACCAGATTATGTTCCTTTCAAATGTTGTAATTAAAAACCTCATTCCACAGTAGTTCTCTATTAACTTCATAATAAGATTTTCTTCAATATTATTGCATGTTTTGAAAATTCTGTTAAAGGTGGATTATTTTTGATTTATGTTTAATAGCAGTGTAAAATATAGACCATTCTATAACAATTAGACATAACTTACAGAGCATTCTATAACAACTAGCATGAACACTGAGCTATACTCAAATTTCAAAACACTTCAGTCACTTTATGCAGACAATAATTTCAGTGAGAATAATAACACTTCTGAGTCATATATGCTTGAAGAAATGGCCCAATAAATTCAACAGCCTGCATGTAAAATGTCCCCACACTGTGCTTAGTCAGCAAGAGACTTCTATATGGAAATGCATATGTATGCAGACAATGACAAACATTACTTTAGATTGACACCTCCTCCAGCAATGCTCTCTGGTGGAACCTGATGAACTATGAACTCCAAGAACAAACCGCTAGTTGGGTAAAAAAGGCTGCACCACTATATACACAGGGCAGCAGACAAAGATTTTCTGTACACATGGTAGCCAGTTCTAAGCAGAGTGTCTAAGCCAATAGCACCCCCTGGAAACTGCCACAGAGCACAAGAATTCCCATCCCCAAATGAAAGAAATCAGGTAAAGCAGGCAAGAGACCAACATGTCCAAGTTGAGACCTGCTGGTCAAACTAATGGGCAAGAAGCAAATGCATGGGCAGTGGAAGCAGGGATGCTGGGAAGAGTATAGGAATGTTGCCCAGTTGTGGAGGACCAAGGTGCAGTTGGAGTTCAACTTGACAAGGGATGAAAGAATAGTAACAATAACAATAATAATGGCACATTATTATTATTATGTGTTGATCTGTCATCCAGAAGAGACAGGTCAAAGAAGGTGTACCCCCATGATAAGCAAGGCTGACAAACTGGTAACAATGGGTGAGGAGAAGGCTGAGATACTCCATACCTTTTTTCCCCCCAATCTTCATTGGCAATCTCTCTTCCCACACCTCTCAATTGGGTAGACAGCAGGATGGGGACTGGGGAAGCAAAATGCTTCCCATTGTAAGAGAAAATCCAGTTTGTTACCACACAAAGTAAGTGAACATACTTAACTCTGTGGGACCTGATGACATTCATCCCAGAGTCCTGAGGGAATTGGCTGATGTAGTTAGCAAGCCCCCCTCTGTGATATTTGAAAACTCATGGCAGTCAGGTGAAGTCCTAGTGACTGGAAAAAGGGAGACTTTGTACCCATCTATGAAAAAAGGTAGAAAGGAGGACCCTGGGAACTACTAACCTGTCAGACTCACCTCTGTGCCTGGAAAGATGATGGAACAGATCCTTCTAGAAGCAATGCTAAGGCACACAGAGGACAGGAAAGTGATTCAAGTTAGCCAGCACAGCTTTGTCAAGGGCAAGTCCTGCCTGACCAAACTAGTGGCCTTCTGTGATAGAGTGACTACATCAGTGGACACCAATGTCATCTATCTGGACCTCTGTAAAGCCTTTGACATAATCCCCTCCAACATCCTTCTCTCTAAACTGGAGAGATATGGATGTAATGGGTGGACTATTTGGTGGCTAATAAATTGTCTGGATCATAGAATCTTTCAAGTTGGAAAAGACCTCCAAGATCATTGAGTCCAAGAGTTAATCCAGCACTGCTGTGCTCACCATTAAATCACATCCTGGAAGTATTCAAAAAAGATGTAGTTGTGGCACTTGGGGGATGGTAATTCCGCTGCTTCCCTAGACAGCCTGTTCCAGGGTCACCCTTTCCATGAAGAACATTTTCCTGATATCCAATCTAAACTCCTCTGGTGCAACTTGAGGCTACCTCCTCTTGTCCTGTTGCTTGTTACCTGGGGGAAGAGAGGGGCACAAAAATGACCAGAGGGATGAAGCATTTCTCCTATGAGGAAAGGTTGAAAGACTTTAGCCTGGAGAAGAGAAGGTTTCAGGGAGACCTTATTGAGGCCTCCCAGTATGTGAAGATGGTTTATAAGAAAGATGGGGACAGACTTCTTAGTAGTGATAGGACAAAGGGTTATGATTTTAAACTAAAAGAAGGTAGTTTTAGATTAAATATTAGGAAGCAGTTTTTCTACATTATAGGTGGTAAAACTGGAGCAGGTTGCCCAGAGAGGTAGTGGATGCTTCATCCCTGGAAACATTCAAGGTCAGGCAGGATGGGTCTTTGAACAACCTTGTCTAGTTGAAGGTATCCTTGCTCATTGCAGGGGGGTTAAACTAGCTAACTTGTAAAGGTCCTTTCCAACTATTCTGTGATTCTATAATGTGTCCTACACTAAAAATTTTGTTCAAGACCTGGTTGAGGAGACAGAACACCCCCAGAACAAATCTGAGGATGTTGCTAAATGAGAAAGATAATAAGTGAGGAGCTGATAAAGCTGAACAGCAGAGCTTCAGACAGTGGGAACAAAAATCTAACAATTTCTACCAAGACATGCATAGTTACCCGTTTGGGAAGAATAATGACACCCATTTATACAGGTTAGTAAACAACTAGCTAGTACCAACTCTGTTGAAATGCATCTGAGGCTTACAGCAGATGTCAGGTTAAATACAAGACTGAAGGAAATTTCTATCTCCCTCTACTTGGTCCTGATGAGGTCACATGTGGAATACATGGCCAGTTTGGCATCCGCCCCACCTCAGCTCAAGAGTGATGTTTAAAGCCAAAGAAAGTCCTGTGCAGAGCTGTTGAGATGGTCAGGATCCCAGAGCACAGGACTTATAAGACGACGTTGGGGAAGCTGTTTAGTGTGGTGATGTGGCCAAGGGGAGATATAACACAAATTTTAACAGTTACAAAGCAGTTACAAAGATGTGGAGCCTCAATTATGGCACTAAAACAAAGACTCATCACCACAAATTGCACTCTTCAAGTCTCAGGCTGAACATTAGGAAAATTATTTTCCTAGGAGACGAGGACAGTTCGTGAGCACGATGTTGAGAAACACTGTAGAAGTTCCATACTTGGAGGTTTTCCAGACACCAGCTGAACCCCCTTTGGTGTTCGTGACACTTGACACAGGAGGCTGGGACAGAGGACTTAGAGGGGTTCCTTCTATCAATATTCCCGTGAGTCTTTGTAAGCAAAAAAAAATTCATTGGAAGAATCTGTACATATTTACTGCTACAAAAGAGGTATATTCTTTTGAAAAATGTTGCTTCCTGTAACATAATATAATGTAGAAATGGAACAAAAACTATGAATAAAGAATAAAAAAATAAGCTTTGCTTACAAAAACTAAGGTTGAAAAGAGGAAATTAATTTAAAGACAGCATGAGGGTAGTACAGAAAGATAAAGCTAGAGTTAGACTGCTAGAGGTAGAGCAGAAAAAAATCAGTGAAACAGATAGCTGTCCTATATGAAAACGAGAGGAGCAAAAGCAAATTAAAACTTGAAAAAAAGAGCAGTCCAGCTATGCAACTAAATTTTGGAGCTCCATGCCACAATTCAACACTAAATCCCTGTAATTCAAAATATAAACCCAGGATTAAGTAACAGAAATTTAAAGGTGGAAAAAAAGCCATCCAGTTAGGATTTCAGTAACTGAGCATTCACTAACAGACTTTCTGAAATATTTTCTGCAACCTGTACCAGTCACTGTCAGTATGTAGGGCAAGACAGTTCACAGTTGTACCTGGAGAAGGCTTTGAAGAATGGAAAGGCTTAAACACACAAAAGTCAGGTTTGAAGCAGCTTCTACCTTTTAAAAGGTTGACAGTATTGAAGTACCCATGTGACAAGACCCTGGAGTTTCATCTTTCCATTTTTCCATAATAATAAATCAAGGGGTGATACAATTTATTCTAATACGTCTTTTGAATTCCAGCTGTTAAAATTATGCGCTCTTAGCACGAAAACAATATATTATTACTGCCAAGTGCTATTTATCATTTCAGATGTTAAATTCTTAGTGGTATTAATTATTTATAGGGCAAAGCCAACTCAGCTATTAAAATGTAAAATAAGGATGCAAAGTATCCTTTGATAGATATCCTTTGAAATATAGAAGTGTCATAAATCTTCCAGCTGGGTATCTTTCCAGTTTAAACCCTTCAAATTATATGAACTTATCATAAATGCTTTGTGCTGTTCAGTTTAAGTAAGCCACCTATTCACTAGATAATTCAACGTGCTTTGCAACAAGATTAGATATTTGCAATTCACAGCAAGCAACTTCTATGAGCAAACTCCAAAATCCCAGTTTCAGAGTACACTTTGCAGCAGATAGGAATAACTGCCAACTGTGGCAGAAGCTTTTGCAGTGAAGAGCACACTTTGCTTGCAAGTACAGTAAAGACACAAAAAAGCATTTTCTACCAAGATGACAAAGCATCAAAATTTTCTTCATAGATATAGGAATGGCATTGTTCTAATTAACAATTACTGGTTTCATAAAGTATTTGGCATTCTAAACCATAATAGAGACTGCAAAAAATGAGAATCAGTCTGGCTTGTACATTAAGCCAGGTGTGATGTTAAAATTTAAATAATAAAATGTTTGAAGTTTAAATAATTCTAGAGGATGCTGCCCTCTTTAAAGAAGCAGAAGTAAAATCAGAAAAAAAAATTATCTCTAGACATTAATATTTAGCTGTAGTTGTAATTATAGTCCATAATAACATCACTAAAAATAGAAATCTGGAGAGGGAAGTGGGGGCAGAGAAGAACTCTAAACTTATTCAAAGGCTTGTAAAATTATGAAATTATTTTCTTTTATTTATATATCATATGTATTATTACATTATATTATAGATCATTATAGTATTATAGTATATATTATAGTATAGATCATAATTTTTTAAAAAAATTAACTGCTGAATGTCCCTTTATTTTCTGGTAAGAAATAAATACAGAGTTAAAAATATGTGAATTGAATCTGAATCAGGGTGAATAAAAGCACCCAAGAATTCTAACATAACCTAGTGGTAGCACCACATAATCTAACTCAGCAAGTTTCCTGGCAACAAATAAATCAGGAAATAAGTTGATCATGAACTATCTTTTCTTATAAAGTATGCTATTTCAGAGATTTACTTCGAGGTAGAAAGAATAGTGTGGGATTTCAGTTGCACAGTCATTACAACACCATGGCTGTACATTCCCTCTATGTAACCTGTCTGATTCTTCAGTATTAGGCATTTTAAGTAGTCAAGTTATACAAAGCAGATCCCTGACATGTGTCACTTATCAGATGACAACAACGATGTAAGGTACTTGTAGCTATGACTGCAGCTGAAGAGTGGCAGCAGCAGCTGGGATTTGAAAAAATTTAGTCCCTTCTACCTGAAGGCAAGGGATAAAATTTTCCCAGACTGACCCTAGAGGGTTTGGTTTTTTGTTTTTGTTTTTTTTTTTTAAACGAGGGCCACAGTTATGAGAAAATTGAGACAATGAAAAACAATTAAAGACAATAAAGGCTTTCACAAGAGAGGATTTGAACACAGTACTGGGAGTTCAGGGAATTCAAATTGCTAAATTCTCAGGTAAAAAGAAAGACTTTCGGGGATTGCATAGTCAGTATATTTAGAGAGGTATAGGTTTCTCCTTGGCAAATGAACACACACCACCCTTGCATAAACATCTCCAATGCCATTCACTTTCATGATGAGATGGTGAGTTCTCATATCCTTCAATAAGTGAGATAGTACATCTAAAGAACAAACAATGGTCCCCTTATTATGAGGAATAAATTGAGCTCCTTAAGTATTTAATTTTAAAACTCATTTTCATACCACTGCATGTGTACACAATTGAGCCTTAAAGTTCTTTTCAGTTTATTGTTATTCTTTTAGAAGTAAAAATACAAGAAAAACCACAGTATTTCCCTTAGGGCATCAAACCCAAATTAAATTCAAAAGGTGAGTGGAGGGTAAGGTTCTTAATCTGTTCATTTTGAGGTTTTTTTTTGTTGATGTTGGGTTTTTGAGAGTTTGGGGTGTTTAAGGATTTTCTTTAAGTTTTCTTTGATTTTTTGTTTCTTTGTCTTTAAATATGTTCCACAATAGCACCAGTCTCTTGCCCTGCTACATCAGATTATCCTTTATGACTTTTAACTCTTTTCTAAAGACTTTTCTTCAAGATATAATCCCTCAACCTGTTGCACAGTCAATGTGTTTTTTTTGTCCCTAGCTGCATAACTTCCATTCAAGGTCTGTTTGGTTTTCGGGGTTTGTTTGTTTGTTTTAACACAGTATTTATATGAATGTTTGATTTATATGACGTTACAATGTACTGTTAGCAATTTTGCATCCTCAAAAATTGTCACACATCCAGTATTTATGTTATGCCCTATATGCAGCTACAGCCTTTTAATAATAATCTCTGGCATCAACTACAGATCGACAGAAACAAAAATACTGATGATAAAAATCACTGGAGAGATTATGACATTCATTTATGCTCCAAGACTGACCAGGCAGTTTTTAAACTTTTAAGTACCTCTCTCACTATTTCATTTTGTATTGAATAAGAAAGACTAATATAAAATTATGTCAAAAGCCTTAAATTGTATTGATCACAACTATTACTTTATCAAACAGTATGTAATACCGCATTTTACATAGTCTGTGTTATGAATGCTGAGTGGTGGCCCTGAGAAAAACTGCAGTAATGTTTTTGTTGTCTCTTTTCACTTTTCCTTATAGCACCAGACCTACCAATAAAGAGGAGAAGATCCTTTGCTTGACTGAGTGCGGGGATAATTAAGGTGACCAAAACAAGATAGAAAGCATCAATTTTCTAACACAGATCTGAGTATGTGCATAGCATGAGTCTCACATAAAAGAAAAATAAAAGTCTCCATTTATGTGCTGAAGTACCTTTAAGAGACTAACAAAGTATTTGTACTTTTATTCTGTCTTCTCAAAAGGAGAAAAAAAAAAAAGGTCAACAATATTTGCTACAATATTCACTACAGGAAAAATTTGAGATATAGCAAGGATTTTTAATTAAAAATTTTGCTGTGGTCTTCCAGTGCTTTGAGAAAATTATATCCTGTAAAACACCAGATGAATTATTTTTGAGCTGCAAAGCATTACATTATGTTCTGTTTGTACTATATTCATAACTTGCCTAGAGCATGGAAGACACGAACACTGATCACTTACACTAGTTTCCAACACTTTCTTTTTTATGTCAATGTTAATTCATAACAAAAGGAAGAAACAGAAACTCCAAACAGTACTACATACATACATATAAAACCACATGAATTTTATATATACACACATAAAGATGGATGGAAACCAGTCTTTATCTAACAGAAATGACCTGTTTCAGAATGTACCCTTTTATGAAAAAAATCCAAGATCTTTTAAAGGTCCTTCCAAAATTTTTGGCACTCACTATTATTAATACTATAAGTGTTATTCTTAATTTCTCACATCAGAGACTAAAATGAAAGATAACATGACTCTCAAGTAGCTTATATTTCTCTATGTGAACAACTTATTAGTAACACGTGATATCCTAGGGGGTAGAATCATGTTCTGACATTATCTTACACCTCAAGAGATAAAATAATATGTCATAACAGCTAAGCTAAAGATGTAATCTCTTGTGGTCCATTGATCTCCAATACTTATAATTGAATAGCCCATACAACTTGTTACAAGTGCATACAAGGGCTGAAACTTTATCTATATAACATCCTCTGTCCTGTAAATAAATATCCTCATCCCATAAATATAGTGTTTAGTTTTCAAATTAAAGAGATCATGACACTGGAGACACTTCATAAAAAAACAGAAAAAAATTACCTTAGTCAAGGAATTAATATAATTGTGCTTACATTTACAAAACAAATTCATCCTATTCTGTTTAATTTTCTCACTAAATAACTTATTAAAAATAATTAAAATCTGTCTTTCCTTAGCAGGGGAAAGACATTTGTGAAGTACCATTAAATTGTTTTTGCAGACAGTGACAAAGACTGGTACTCCTATTTAGAAAATACTTCAAAGGGGAAATATTTTCTATTTCTGAGTTCAACTAATAATCTTCAGAAAAATATTAGTCACTGTGATGCTGAAAGTGCTAGGGAAATAATCTCTCTGCTTAGCTTTTTTATAATTAAATTTTATAAAATTACATTTCACAGACTTTCAAAAATTTAAAGGGAGTGAATTACCTTGGACACCAAGAGGGGGAAAAGGAAAAAGAGACACTGAGAAGAGAATGCAATTACCATAGGACTTTATCTTTTTACAGTAGCCATATATAATGCTACATTAAGTCTGGTGAATCCTGTAGAAAACCACATTAAAATCTACTTCACTCAATAAAAAAAAAGGCACAATTTGTTTTAAGCTTCTAGATCTAAATGAAGGATGATTATTGAATATACATTGTTACAAAGGTGTCTGCACATTTTCAGAAAAAAACTAAACAAACAGCATTGCTGAAGTCACCTTTTTTTCTTTAGAAAAGCAGCTCCCTATTAATTTTTATTGTTCATCCACTATGCCTGTTCCAGCACAAACAGATCCAGTATTACCCAACACACAGATGCCTTGAGGACAGACAGCATCATAGTTCAGCATAAGCTTTCCTAACACATCAAGTGTTTTCCTAGTTCATCAAGGCCTGGGAAAATCAAGATTTCACAATAAATACATAAGTTGGAGCAACACAAAGGTTTTTGGATGTATTTTACTCTCCATGCAAATTAATTTTCATCTCTACAGTCTCACAATGATTTTGATATGGGAAATCCATTTTAATTATGAGTTTGTTATATAATGGTTACATTTCAAAAAATTTTGCCCAACAGAATCTATTTTTCTGTAACAGTTATAAAATTTCTTCTATATTTAAGTGTCACTCCTTTGTTGGTACCTTTTAAGTTCTCCTTTCCATTGTAACAAGCCTCATTGTAACACTCTAATCTGCTTCCAATGAGCACTGGTCCCTGGGCTGGGAAGACGAGTAAAACTTGGAAAGTATTGCCACTGAACAGGCAACTTCACAAGTTTAATTGAAAATTTACCATCTGCAGTCTGCTTATTTGGGTGTTTTTTCCTCTCCCAAAACCTGAACATTACAAAGAGAGAAGAGTAAGCCAGACTGCCAGAACATTAAATATTAGTGACAAGCAAAATGTTTGTTGATGTTTTGTTGATGAGAAATTAATTCTCTGTGTGCTTATAATGCTGCTCATTCGAGAGGAGGCACTTACACTCTGCAAACAACCCTAAGCCCTGTGTCCAAGACAGGACATGAGGCTATTTAAATGGTTGGTGTAAGGGTCGGATCAGGAGAAACACATAAATTCCTTTTTTTCAGGAGAGCTGTGGATTGTTCATGCATGTATATTTAAAAGGAAAGAAATAATGTGTGACTTTGACAGGTGGTTGTAAACTCTTGAGTGATAGTAACTCTTAAAATAAGTTACCTCTGCTTTCTCATTACTTAACTTATGTTGTTTAGCTGATTTATTATTATTTTCAAGTTTATATGGGCAGGGGAAACAATCTCGGGAAAAAAAAGTGAAAGTTGACTACTGGCTAATAATCTTGAACTCCTGGATGCCACAAGTAGACACAAGTCAGTCAGACACAGTGACTGTTACCTTTGCCTCACCTTGTTTTCTTTCTCATCATCCAACACAACACCACAAACCAAAACTGGAGCTTTGACCAAATCACACTTAGCAACTATTTTCACATTACCTTCACAGAAAACATAAAAAAATACATGAATAGGAGAATAATTTGGCTGATGACTAGAGTGGTTAGGATGGCAGAGATGGAAACAGCAGACAACCAGATAATGGTACTTTCTGAGCTACAGGAGATATTGTTCTGTTTAATGATCCCTGATAAAGTTTTCTTCTATGAATTTCTTGTAGTTTTTTCAAATCTGTATCTCATGAACCTGAGGTATGATAAAATAAAATTTTTTTAAAAAATCAAACAAACAAAAAAACCCCCAAAAAAACCAACAACACAAACCCTCCAAACCATCAAACCAAAACTCACACAAGATATTTGTCTACATTGTAAACTCAAATGCAACACACTCCACTCATAGCTAGTTCTTCACTTTGGAATTGTGAAGTCCATTCCCATCAGAACTTTATAACTCTCAGTAAAACAATCCTGAGGATGTTTACTTTATTGAACTGTGACCACTAAAGAACCTCAGGATTAGGAGAATTCTTGTAAAATGATAACTGATGAGGCAAGACAGAGAGAAGATTAAATCATGCAGAAATAATTCAGAGAAAGAAAAACTTTAAAAAAATTAGCATCCCACTTTTGGCTTAATGAAAATATTTTTCTTTCAAACATAAACATAGACAGTATAGTTTCATCATGCCTGTGGATTTATTTTCACCTTGCAGGGTACCCAACTGTCTCTACCATGCAGAGCTAAAAGTGTAGACCCCCATCTTCTGAAAGGAGCCAATGTAGTCAAACTGCACATTCCACATAAAGTATCACTGTATTGGTTTTTGCTGTTCTTACCAAAATTGTTCTCTATTTCCCAAGAAAATGTTTAGTATTTGCACCTTTAGAAATAAATACATACATATATGTCTATCTACAGATACAGATATGTATATGTATGTCTTTAAATACCCATTAAAATACTTTGAGCCATAATATCAGTATTCTGAGAAGAATATATGAAGAATACATTCTAAAAGAATATATGTTTAAGCATAGATGGCTGAAAACATTATTTACATAAATGCTTCAAAACTAATTTTACTTTTTCTGTGATTGCACTAATATAGTACATTTGATTTATTACTTGTGCTACAGTTCACCTGCTAAAAATCGAACTGTGCTTAGTATTGTACAAAGAGAAGATAAAACTTGCTGCTATCTATACCATAAACCTTATAATCTAATAAATCATAGGCATTGAATAATGAATGTGACTGCAAGAAACAAGTAATGGAAAATTATGTGAGCATTAATAAGAACCTGAATTTACATATACAGAAGATTATTCATACATAGCTTTAAGTACACAAATTTAAATATCCAAATAAACAAACCTAATTACTAAGCATACCTTGACAACAGTCCCTGAAGTTTCTATGCTATTTGGCATCAGCCAGTTGCTTTCTATGCAGAAAGCAGGCCCTACCACAGGGTCTTTCAAGAAGAGAATCCCAGGGAAGGGAGGGGAAATGCACGTAGATTGTTGTTAGCAGAGCTGAAAAAAAAGTCAGCAATTCATGCGCAACTTCATTTAAAATGTGATAATGTTCTAAATAAACTTATCATTAATTACTTGAAAGCTAATGCCAGTGATATTATGTTACCACTATTCCTAGATTCATAGCCAGGCACAGTAATTTGAAACAAGGAGATAACCTGACACTAATTACAAGAAGGGTGACTTATGCAGGGCTGCAAAAGGACTAGAATTGTGTATTTGATGGACAAGGAAAGGATCCAATAACAAAAAAATTAGGTGGGGTGTCAAGATCACAGTAGTTGTTTGGCAATAAATTTCAATGGATACAAAGCTTTTTGGTAGAGGCACAGAACATGTGGCTCCAACTCTGAGAAATGTGTCCCAATCCAGCATTTTATCTGTGTCTTAGATGCTATGAATAACTGTCCTGGTTTGGGTCAGGACAGTGTTAATTTTTTGTAGTAGCTGGGAGGGAGCCTGGCTACTAGGACATGGAAGTCATTCTATACCACCTCATGGACAAGGGGAGACTCCCTTCTGAGGGGGAAGCCCGGGTATTGTGGATTTTCCTTGTGAATCCTTTCTTTTCTTATACCTTTTGTTATTAATAATGCTACTGCTATTGCTTGTTCTCTTATCTCACTGATGTTTCCAGTAAATTGTTCTTATCTCAATCTGTGATCTTTGCCTTTTGTGCCTCCAGCTGGAGTGGGGGAGGAGAAACTGGTTTTAGCAGGAGTACTGCTGAATGGAGAATACCAGTCCTAAACCACAATAATAACAAAATTCAGAAAATGCTGGAATGGTGGCAAAATGCAAACAGAAGCCATACAGAAACCGTGTACAATTTAAGGGAATGCCACAAATCTTTAGATAAAGAGGGAAACAGATGAGAAACAGAGATAATGATTTTACAGTCTTTCTTCTAAGCCTTCTTGGAATCAGTGGAACTGCTATCTCTTTTTTGGAAAAAGTCTACATGTACTTTGCTTGCTCTGCAAAAGCATATGTGAGTCTATGAAATTCCCACTTAATACATTAGAGAGATGTGCAGCAAGAAAAGAATAATTCCTACCATTGTAATTTAGAATTAATATGGTCTTATCAGAATAGATACAGCTTTTCTCTTAACCCTTTCAGGATTTTAACCTCTACATATCTGCCCTCACAGAAGTGCATTGTGTTTTTCGAGGATCAATTATAATTTATACAGATTACTGGAGGCTACAATTCCAGTATCTCATACATCTGTATACCTCCATCCAATGCAACCTCATTATTAACTTTATACCATTTATTAACCTTCTTTAGCATTTATCACCTTAAAAACTTGTTCTCACATATCCAAATCCCTCAGTGAAGTCCTCTGAAGCATTACTATGACTTTTTTCCCTGACTCAGTCACTTAATAATTAGCAAAGTCCCTACCAAGATTGATCATCTAGAATCTAATTAACTACTCAGGGTGAACACTTTCTGATAACATTCAATTGCATTATGCAAAATCTACACCAAGCCCAGATACCTATTCTTCCCTTGAGCAATCTGTGCCAGCAGTCCTCTTTTACACCTTTGTTTCATCCCAACTTCACTTTTCGAAGTTTTTTATTATAAAAATATTATTATTTTTCATAATTCTTAATACTTAATACTTAAAATATTGAAAGGAAATCCTTCAACAGGACAAAATAAAAAATAAGAGAGAACAACAGCTGAACATGAGAACACCATCTCCTCCAAAATCAGCGAGCCTCAGGAGGATCACATGCAGATTTCCCTCTTATTCAGAGGGTCAACAGTCTGTCACTCAACTACTTGTAAAGCAGAGACTACTGCATAAATCGATACTCTACATAATTGAATTCATATAAAGCAAAAAACCCCAAAACAGCACATATACACACTGATTTTTTCTATCCCTGCACAACATTGAAGCCATAAAGTACCACTAAATCCAGAATTCAATTTCTTTTTTCAAAAAGCCTAGTAAAATCAGATCTCTTCTTCAGAAAGTAAGAACATTTGAAATTTGGAGATATTGTGAACTTCTCGCAACAATGTCCGTGTGAAATATGCAGGTACAATGCTTTGAACAATGAAAGGGTACTGTAGAGACAAAAAGACCTAAAACCAGGAAGAAAATAAAAGGCTAGAAAGCTCTTGGTTGCATTAATTTTAGAATCATACAGGGTAAGGAAGATCAAAATAAGGGTTAAAAGAAAATCATATAGTCTACAAATACTAAAAATATAAATATTATAAGATTTGTCTAAACTTGAAACTTAATCCAAACAGCCAGTTTGACTTTTTTATTTTGGAAATATTCCCTAGTATTCTCACTTCTAAATAACACTGTTTTTCTATTATTCAGCTAAACATGAAAAAAAAATCATTATTTCGATTAAGTATGTCTAATTTACAAATTAGTTTCAAAAGAAAATTCAGAAATGAGAATTAGGAAATCCTCACAAAGAAAATACTCCTCTCCCAGAAACAAAGAAAAAGTATTCAAACACTGTTGTTCTTATCTCTATTTCTTCATTCAGATATGGTTAGTACAGGAGTTAAACCCTGCTCAGATGACCTACCAATATAAAATTAACCTGTATTGCACTGTGCAACATCAAAAAACACAAACTTGTAATTCTTCCTTCTTATTTGAAAAGCAGCAGGAGTAATCTGATCCCTTGTTACTTATCACAGTTTGTACAGAAAAGACACAGAAGTATTCAGAAAAGGACCCAGGCAGTGTTTTTGTTATAGTTCTAAGCAAAAAGATTACAGCAGTATGTACAGTTTTAATGAAACTGAATTACTTTGTGGAGATATTTCTCTTCTGCTGAATTTTTTGCAGGTTCTGGCTTTAGAGTCAGACACATTTATTTTAGGACCTAGCAAGTAAGGTATTGCTTTCTCTGGAATCAAGCTGGCATCCTCCACCTTCACAACCATTCTTACAAATCCAGTTCATACCACTTCTCCTAGAGCCACAGGATCCTTACACATGTAGAGACAAACTTCACCTTCATAATTTCATTGTCATAAAAGAAACACTGCATGGTATCTAGCTATCTGTATACTGAAAATATTTAATTTATACTTTGGGAACACTTGATCCAGTTTTGAACAAAAAGAGTCTTGAAAATTAAAAGAAAAAAAAAGCAAAATAACCTACAAACAAACAAACAAATAAAAAAAAAAATCAAACTCAAAGAAAGCAAAAACACCCCAAAATTCTTGTTGCTCTTAAGTCATCTATGCTTTAACCATTGTGCTACCAAAGTAATGCAAGCAGGGCTGTATATTATAATGGGGAGTATAGGAGAAGAACACATTTCATATCTCAACTGAAAGAAAAAATCTAGTATAAATGTGTATCAGCCAGAAAAATAACTGCTTTTAGAGAATAACTGAGGAGTAGCTAAATTAATTACTGTTGTTAATGCCCATCTTTTATCAACACTATAATATGTGTTTTCCCTGTATATCTTACTCTACAGTAAAAGATGAATTTGAAAGGTATTTTCAATTCAGAAAACAAGTAAGTTTCATAATTTAATCCCTGGATAAACTAGAACAAAAGTTTCCTACCTATAAATGAAACTAGGCTAAAACCTTTCTTAATGCTAATGTTGCATCATAATTATAATGTTGCAAACTAACCATTAAAAGCATTAGTAGTCATACGTAATGGTAACTTCACACTCAACCATTACATAGAGAAGTTAAAAGCAAAAAGAAACATCAGAGACATCACAAGATTTATAACACTGTGAAACGTGGACTACAAAACCAGGTAGGTCTACAATGCTAATGGTTTCAGGATTTTATACTACCCACTCTTTTTAACTTCAAACTGGCTTCTCTTTTACAATGTATCAGATGAAATAACCTTTTCTGATTTATGAAAGTTAGCAAATACTTCATAGCAAATTATTCTTAACAAGAGGCACTGTATACATGCCTGTGATTGCAAAACCAGTATTTTAAGGCAGTACCGTTAAAAAAAAAATCAAGATGGTGAATTAACCTAATTTGAATAACAGAATATTCAAGCAGCTCAGCAAAGGTGCTTCCAAGAATGTCTATCAGTGCCTTCTGCACAAAATGTGCTCGAAAAGGAGAAACAAAACCTTTCAGCTACATTTATGCTTGCTTAGATCCCAAGGGCATTTTTAGGCCTCCCTAATTAAAGTAATGCTTCACCAGGGCTCCTGCAGTTGCAGGTAATTGGCAATCACTAACAGCAGGGTTCTGATGAGGATTTACTTTGTTAAAGTGGGGAAAAAAATAACAAACACACCAAACCCAAAAGAGAAACCTGTTTTCTTTTATTTCTCTAAGTCAAATCCTCCAAACAATGGTAATGAATTCCAATTTAGCTTAGATTCTACTAGGCGAGCTATTTTATCAGCCAGTTACATGAAAAATTTGAAGAACAAAGCCATCAAAACAGAGATTTCTCGTAGCTGCAAAACGTTGAATTTTAATAGTAAATGTTAAATTTTGAACAGTAGATTTATGGTTTTTGTACAAATACTGATAATACAGAGAAAGGGGGAAAATCACAGGAGATGATTAATTTTTACTGAAAACATAGAGATATATTAAATATTACATGTAAGAAAATAATTGCTACATATAATGTGATATTGCATAGCCCTTCACGCAACTGTTGCACAAAGTGGGGACTCCATCCTCACCATCTAGACCCCTCAGGCCTCTTCCCCAGAGAATCAGTTCAAAGAGGAAAGCTACCATCAGCGGATAAAGACGGAAGCAAGGACTAATTGAAAGAACTCAAACAAGTCAATGGGATCCAATGCTCTTAATGAAGGTGATGAGAAAACTGTCTAATGTGCCTGTGAGGTCCCTCACTGTCACCTTTGAAAAGTCATGGAGATCTGGGAAGGTCCCCAACAACTGGAGAAAGACAATTGTTGCACCCATCTTCAAAAGAGGCCAAAATGACAATCCAAGGTCGTGGATGGGTGGATAACTATGTGAGTAAAATGGGCTGGATAAATAGACTCACAGGTAGTGATTAATGCTAACCCCCTCTTCAGGTCTTTAACTGCAGAATGCACTATTTTGAACAGTTACATCTGCATACTTAGTATACATTTCTACAGCTGTTACAATGTCTTGAAAGTTAAACAAGCAAAGCACAAGATGAATGATACAGAATTCAAACACTTCTGAAAACGTATCTATTCATAAATAAAAAAGTAAAAAAAGAGATATGATTGTTGAATAAAGTGTTTTCTGGAAATAATTATCCTAGTTTCACTTGTAAAAATATATATACTTCATACAAAATATGCATACTATCAGATGGGCATCTGTGCTCTGTATCCACCTTTAACTACAATCATTACCCTTGCAACAGCTCAGGAGAATTAGGCAGATTATTGTCCTGCATCAAATAACAGGCCAAGAAGTAAATAAGAAATAAAGTAAAAAAAGCCCTCTCTTCTTCTCAGGCTTAAATTTATTCCTGAATTCTCTACTGCCTCCTCCTCAGTGGAGACAAGGAATGGGGGTTATGGTCAGTTCCTCACATGTTGTCTCTGACATCCCTCCTCACACTCTCACCCTGCTCCAGTGTGGGGTCTATTCCATGAAAGGCACTCCTCCATGAACTTCTCTAGCATGAGGGCTTCCCACAGGCTCCAGTGTTGGTCCCTTTCCATGGGATGCAGTCATTCAGGAACAGACTGCTCTAGTGTGGATCCCCCACAGGGTAACAAGTCCTGCCAGCAAACCTGATCTAGAGTGGGATGCTCTCTCCATGGATCCACATGTTGTTCCAGAAGCCTGCTCCAGTGTGGGCTTCTTTGCTGCCTTTAGCTGGGGTAGAGTTAATTTTCTTCACAATGGCTAGTGTAGGGCTATGTTTTGGATTTGTGCTAGACACAGGATCAATAATACAGGTATGTTTTTGTTATTGCTGAGCAGTGCTTACACAGAGCCAAGGCCTTCTATGCTTTTTGTGCTGCTGCGTTGGTGAGGAAATTGGCAGTGCACGGAAGATGGGAGAAGGCACAACCAGGAAAGATGACCCAAATTGACCTAAGGAATATTCTACACCACATGACATCATGCTCTGTATATAAGCAGGAGGAAGAAAGAGGAAGGGGGGGGGCATTTGGAGTGATGGCATTTATCTTCCCAATTTACTGTTACGTGTGATGGGGCCCTGCTTTCCTGGGGATGGCTGAACACCTGCCTGGCCATGGGAAGCAGTGAATGAATTCCCCATTTTTCTTTGCTTGTGCATGCAGCTTTTGCTGTCTTTATCTCAACCCACAAGTTTTCTTGCTTCTGCCCTTCCGATTCTCTCCTGATCCTGCTGGTGGGGGAGTGAGCAAGGGGCTGTGTGGGGCTTGGTGGCTGGCTGGGGTTAAACCACGATGGTTTCCCATGGAGTCACAGCCTTCTTCAGGCACCCACCTACTCTGGAAGGGTATCCTCCACAGGTTACAGGTGGGTATGTGCTCCACCATGGATCTTCATAGGCTCCAAGGGGACAGCTTGCTTTACCATGGTCTTCATCACAGGCTGCAGGGGAACCTCTGCTCTGGTGCCTGGAGCACCTCCTCCCTCTCTTTCTGCACTGACCTTGGTGTCTGCAGAGTTGTTTCTTTCACATGTTCTCACTCCTTTCTCTGTCTGCAGTTGTTGTGCAGCTTCCTTGCCTCTCCTGAATATGTTATCCCAGAGGTGCTACAATTGTTGATGGGCTCTACCTTGGGGTCTGTCTTGGTACTCGCTGGCACTGGCTCTTTCAAACACTGAGGAAGTTCAAAGCAGATTCTCATGGAAGCCACCCCTGTCATCTCCCTTATCCCATTACCAAAACCTTGACCCACAAAACCAATACAGGGCTAAAAATACTTTAAAATACTTTAGGATGGAAAATTATTTTTTGCAAAAAGTTCACCTAAAAAGTGAAAACTTCTGTCTTCATGGTTGAACAGACAGATAGGCACCTGCCAAGTTTTGAAAGTTAAAATATTGGATATTTCATCTTTATATAAAATTCAATGTGCAAAGGTCAACAGGAACTCAAGAAGTACATTGAAGAGAAAGTTTACAGATGAGACAAACCATTAAAGGATTAGGAAAAATATTGCAAAGCAATATAGTTTATTTTGAAAAATTCACAGAGCTTCATCTTTAAAGTTATGGACAGGAGTCAAGGGAATACAAACTAAAAAAACCACCCCACTCATTATGCAGAAGAAAAATTCTATAATGACCTTGATCCAGTACATAGGAGAAAAATATGAAAACAATGTACCATACATATCATACCACGAAATGAATATATGTAATTTCTTGCTATATGTTACATAAGAAGTCAGATTTAATGACCACAGCAGATCTTTTACCAGCTGCGAGATGAAAAATTGATTCTTTTTTTTTTTATTGCAGTACTGCTTAGAGAACCTAATCATGTTAGAGGGATTATGAGAGCTGCTATACAGACATAAAAAACAACACTATCTTTGATGTTTGCAAATTAACACAAGAGGAAAAAGAGATGAATGAAATATCTCTTTACTAACAAACATATCTTGGCTGACAGCCACTTTAGGAAGCTGAAAACAACCATACCGTTCTAAGCAATAACACCATTTTGTGTAGGTTTATGGAAAGAGTGCTATAAAATAGCTAAAATCACAGAATACTGTGCATAATTAAACCCCTCCAACAGATATGTTGAAGAGTAGGTGAAAAAAAGAGGCACTGTTGATTGGATCTTACTGACCAGAATGGAAGCTCTACCTGGTCAGAACTTAGAGATTCCAATCATTTGAAAAAAGAACACAGATTGTTAAAGAATTGTAAATTGATCATTGTAAAAGAAATACGGTAAAAACAATGTCAGAATTCAGTTTAATTACATAGTTTGAGAGGTTTCAGTCATAAAATAAAAAAGTATTTGTGCTAAATATGTTGATGTTTATTTACAATAACTATGTTCTGTGTTACACTGAGAAACCTTGTAAGGGCAAAACAGATACAGGCATACAGGCACATGCTCTCCTCTTAGCACCCCAGTCTTTTTTGTCGTCTCTGCAGGCCAAGTAGGCATTCCATACTGAAGATTGAAATGCATACACATCACTTCTCTGTTTCTTTATTAGACTATTTCATTGTTCTCCATTTGTTTTGTCTGATTGGAATAGCAGGACTTGCCTCTTTATATCAGTACATATGGTAGATAAGTAAATTTCTGAAAGGTCATGTCCCATTATAAATGTAATAGCTTAACATTACACATTTTCTATTTTATCTTTTTTTGTTGTTCCTATAGCATTATGCAACAGAACAAGCATGCAAATTGTGCATTATTCTTTTTATATTGAAGAAATTCTGAAGAAGAAAACATAGAACGGTTTGGATTGGAAGAAATCTTTAAAAGTCATCTAGTCCAAAGTCCTGCCATGGGCAGGGGTATCTTTCATGAGATCACATTGCTCATCCAACCTGTGCTTGAACACTGCCATGGATGGGGCATCCATAACTTCTCTGGGCAACCTGTTCCACTGTCCTATCACCCTCATAGCAAAGGAATTCTTCCTTATACCCAATCTAAATCTACCCTCTTTTAGTTTTAATCATTTACCCCTTGTCCTATCACTGTAGGCACTGGTAAAAAGTCTTTCTTCACCTTTCTTATACGCCCCCCATCAAGTATTGAAAAACATTAAGAAAAAAATTTAAGAATTTAAGAATTAAATTAAGTAACAATTAAATAAAGAAACTTAAGAAATTAAGAAAATGATTGAAAAACATTAAGAACATTAAGACAGCACAAAGTGATGGCCATCCATACTAAATAGTGAGAATACGCTAGTATAAATATATTAGTATAAATTTGGAGAAGAACAATATCTTAAATATTCTTGCCTTCATTATTCAAAAACATGAATTTATTACTATAAAACCAGTTCTTTAATGCAAGTGAATATTTTAAAATATTAGTGCCCATAAATCACAATTTAACTTACGTTTAAATAATTGTAATTGTATTCTGGGTTTCAAAACCTATGATGCATTTAGTATTTTTTTCACTATCAATGTGAAAAGCTGTATGTATTAATTTTCAATACAGTTAGAAAACTCAAAATGCTCTACATTACAGTGCAAGATATAACCTCTCAGAAAAACAAAAACCCCAAACTTTAAAAAAAAAAATATACTGGAGCCAGGACAACATACAGCATGAATGAGAGACAGATAAGTGTACTGTGAAGACAAATATTTCTATGAATTATTTTTCTATTTCTTCTGGGACCTACAATTACATAAACTTACCATAAGCAAACATTTGGATAAGATCAAGGCAATCTAGCATGTTTATTAACAGAAAAGGTTTACAGTTTTTCAGAGAAGCATTATAAAAGACAGGATGTTTCAAAGCAATCACACAAATATGTGAGATTTTGCCAGACAAATGAAGCTGTAAAAGTTGATATCACTTTGCAAGCATTAAAAATAATGACATTTATGCTTAAACATTTTCTATGAGCTATTACAGGGTAGAATTTCAAATATCTATTGCAATCAAACGGTTCTTGTGAAATAGAGGCATAAGAAATCCTACTTTGAAATTGAGTTTGGTCTTTACCTTGGGAGTTCTAACACTGGGATCTGAATACCTTGATTTGTCAAACTCCATTTGGGATTTTTAATAGTCAGAAAAATTATCATAAGTAAAACTGTCATTCCATTAAAGTTAGGAGTAAGTCTTTAATCTCATTCTGTGATTCTATGATTTAAGAATTTCATTCACAAAACCTCAAGAGTAGATTATTGCTTAACTTGATAATAAGATATCCCGCTTGCTTTAATAAATAAAAAAGTTTGAATTTCCTGCATACATGACTTCTCTTTTGCCCATGACAATGTGTTCTTCAAGCATGGACAAATGCAACCTATCAGCGAAAGTCTTCAGAAGTAGAAGATACCGATCTTCATTGCCTCTTTGCATGGGTTTGTGTACATATATACATGCCATATGACCCATCTGCCAGGCTGTGCCTCACCTATTCTCACCCTACACTTGTATCTAAATAGCATCAATTACATGATTTGTCTTAGAAGACATCTGATGTTGTGCATAAAGACAACTGTAGGCAGCCTTTGCTTGGATTGCTAGCGTGGATGTCCTTAGCATATTCAAAACACTCAGAACTGAAGTTCAAGGACTGACCAATCCTTGTTTCTTCCATTTTTTTAACGCTGTCAAACACCACACCAACAAATAGATTTCATGGTTTTTTCCCTATTAATAGTAGTAATGACAGATCTAGTTTTCACTGTGATGTGAAAAGATGACTAGCTGTTATTAAGAGCCTCCTCTTATTAACACAGAAAAACATCCTTTGTTTTCATCTAGATCAAGCTCTTGATACAGGAGGACAAACTTAGTAAATGTTATTCATCCTAAATTCCTTCACCTCAAATTTTATTGCAAAACAGTTGTGTTTTACAATCCTTATCTAGCTTGATCCTCATTTTCCGAACTTCTTGTAGGCCTGCACAATCCTTGGGAATAACTCTGAGGGCGAATTTAAATTTATATTTGTAGTTCAGGTGTGAATCTGTTGAAGATTATCTCCAGATCATTCCCACTTATGCTGTTTAATTGTCAAAAGACATGAAAACTTGAGTCTTTTCTAGTGAAACTAGATAGGCTCCAAAAGGTGTTCAGTCCACGGGAAATACAATTCAGGATAATAAAAGCATGGTTTGTGTTTTATCACTTTCACCCCAAAACTTTTAACTTTCTGAAGCAGACTAGAAGGTTTAATCACTTTTCATTAACAAGAAAATGCATCCTAAAAAGAGTGTTTCTCATAAGCAGTTTGATATCTACAATGATATAAAATAGGGAAATGAGCCCAGTAGGTTGAACAGAAATCAACAAGAAAGGCAGCCACATAACCAGATGCTACTGATGCTGCAGAAAAGCAGATTTTTTTAGTTCACTGTCTGAAGTCTACTGCTGCCAAGTACATCTTGTGAGTAGTCAGTGGTACTGAATCCATTGCTGAGGCACATCACCTAAGATGGCACAGTATTACTCAAAGACAATTCTCTAGTACCAGCAAGAAAGACTAACTGAAATTACATGTGTCAATCCAATCTGGAGAAGTCAATTAGAAAAGAGCTGCAAATCTGCAGCTCTAAAGTTTGGGCAAAGCTCTTAAAAAATAAAATAATAATACTAGGGCCAATAATGGAATATTTTTGCTGCATTGTTTTGTATATTTTTCTTTTGGGATATTTGTTTTCTTTTCAGGTATGTCCTATTTACATTATCAATACACAGCTTTGGTGTGTGGTTACACACCAGATGCTAATGTTTTAAACTATAAAGGGATGCAAATAAAACAACAGAAGTAAATTATACTATAGAGTCTATATTCTGTTCTCTTTCACTGTTTCTGTTCTAGCTTACATGAGCATTAATCTGTATGAATTGAGTCAAACATCAAAAGCAACTAATATAATAAATAATTCATTCAGTCACCAGATTATTCCCTTAGTTGTAATTCTACTAAGATCAAGGTCATATTCATAAAGATTTTAGATTTCTCAAGCATAATCATTATGAAAGTAATCTAGATGTCACAATAAGAGGGCTGTAAAAGGTTTCTTTATAAGCCTTATCTGAGGAGAGACATGCAAATAGTAGCATTCTGTCTCAATTCTATTTTATTTTCTTACATTGTATACTTTTTTTACTTGCTGACTTAAAACAGGGGTTTATGACTAGAAGAGATACCGCTACTTATAAAGTCCAGTCCCTCGACTATCACTAAGCAGTAACATTCACTCAGTAAGGTCTCTGATTTTATCATCCTTTCAACGTCAGGTGCTGGTTTTATTCAAGAACAGCCAGAAACATGTAACATCATGAATATTCACACACATGCTGTGGGACTATTGATGGAAAGGCAAAGTGGAAAATCACATCTACACTAGAGTGCAGTTAGCAAGTAAGTAAGTAAATAAATAAATAATGTTCTTGGCAGCAGAAAAGGGTCATCATTTTTCTAAATTGTAAATGACTACATCCTTGTCATAAGGGACAGTGTATGTTTACTCCTTCCAAGGGCAGACAGACTCTGATTTAGACAGGAATTGACTGCTAAATTCTATTAAGAATCAAGACTATTTCTCCAAAATAATCTTGGACTGCAATGCACAGTTAGGTGATGTGATAGGAACGACTCGTTTGTACATTGCAGCTGGCCCAGATTCTGCTGGTTCCAGACACTACCTGATTGCATCACCTTACCTGGTGTGACATTACCAGCAGGTGAACAACAAGACTCCACTCACCTGCTACTCCAATTCCTGTCTGATCACATGAAAGAAACAGATACAGATTATCTTGTGAGTCTCCAGCCTCAGATTCTTGCATTACCTCATCATGTAAGGTGACCTGTTCTTAAGCTCTTGCCAAACAATCAAGTCTTTCCAACACTGCAGACCTGTGCAATGGTGTGATATGGCTAATGTATTAAAATTGTTATTTTCCGTAGTGGATTTTGATGTGTGAATGCAGTTAAGTATGTCCACAAAAAAAATGTAGCAGTCCAGAATACACACAGAAACAGTGATGTACATGAACTACAACTCTATCACCAGAAGTTATTTGGATTTCAAATTACTTCTTGTTTTCTAGACTATAGAAGTTTTAATTCATCGCAACACCTTTTGCCCCCAAAATAGCAATGTTCTCTTTAACTTCTCATTTTCAGAGATGGTTCATTCTTCAGTACAAGTTCTGAAAATTAAGGTGGTGGTGATTGTAGTTGGGAAATGTGACACTAAGAGGGTCAAAACGAATTACCTGAGTTTTATAAATACAAGCCTGTATCAGACTTATATGATCACATCTATTTTTGATAGCTTGTACAGCAAAGACCACATTGCAGAACCTTTACACTATTTTTATATGGTGTGTCACAATGTACTGGTTTTATGTATCAGAGCACAGCAAAAGGAGTTTACATCTGGTTACTGCTTGCCAGGTTTCCAAGTTTCTTCTGCTTTTGATACTGCCAGTAATCCTTTATTTCCACATACATAATTTTAAGTTCCATTGTGCTGGCATTCACTATAATCTGTGCAGGATTCATTTCACCAGTACATTCAAAACATTTATTTTCTGATGAAAATCATCTTCTGAATATAAGGCACCAGAAAATCTGTATTTAATTTGATATATTAGCATTATTACTATTTAGTCACTTCAAATATTTTTGTGTGTTATTTTATTTAGTTCTGGAGTAAATTCTGAAGTATAACTTCCTGAATGATAATCCATTATTCTGGTTACCACTATTATTTTGCCATTCCAAAAAACAATGGTGGTTTTCATTGATGAGAAATTCATCACGTTTTCTTCATTTGCGTATTTGAATGTGATTTCTAATATATATGTGGTTTCTAATATATATGTGGTTTCTAATATAATATTTGAATGTGGTTTCTAAGATGTCTTGAAGGTTTGAGATCTGTCTTGTATCTAAAGCTCTGCAGCTTCCTCCTCCTCCTATTTCCTATATATATATATATATTAGAAAGTTTTATATATATATATATATATTCAGTTATATATATATTCTGAAATATATTTCTGATCCAAAATAACTGATAAGGTTTATCCTTTAAACAGGACCCAGCTATGGTCCTTCACTAAACTTTCTGTGCATATTCTGTCTGTGAATCATTAGTGATGCAGCATAATAGGTTGTAGAATATTTTTGAGAAAATGCTTCCCCTTTAAGTTGTAGCATTATCACCCTTATTCAGCAAAGAAGTATAAGCCTCTGGAGTGTAAAGAAAATGGAAAGAAACTTCTGTCAAAAAAAAAAAAATGCAAATAACTATCCTTTTTACTTTAGATACTTGAAGAAGAGAAAGGTGGCATGATGATTTGAAAAGATTTAAAAAATTTCTAAAGACCAAAGAAATCCATCAACTATATATTAAGGAATAATTACGTCAACGTTTATTTTTATTTCAAGTTAAGAGGTTTTTTTTTTCTGAACTCAGCGTGGATTATTTATGACCGGTCTACAAAAATGATTCATAATTTTATGGATGCTTTGATGTATCACAAGAGAAGGAGTGATGTATCACAAGAGAAGGAGAGGTCAGCACCATGAACAGTGATCCTAGAGCATCCTTCAACTGAGAAAAAACTTGGTAAGATACTGTTACTGGTAGGAGTAGGGAACAGAATCAGTGCCATGGTGCATTAAGGTGAGTTCACATTAAAGACTCACACTCAGCTAACGTAAGTATTTGAAGATTCATGAGGTAATTTTATTAAGCCCAACCATAGAACCAGATAAACCTCCATTTCACTATAGTAACAGAAGAGGACTGACCGTATCTGTTCTTCATACGCATCTTGTCACAGATAATTTGAAAGACAATGGATGCATTGGCTGATTCAGGTAGACTTCTGGGATTCCCTATGGAGGAACATGAGATAGGACTGCAGTATAATTCTGTCAAGAGTACATGATAAGGTATAATTTCACCAATACACTGCCAGATAGTTGCTACAGGAGGATAAATCATCAATCTCTATTTCTCTACTACACTACACTAGGAGATGAAATGATTATCAGATCTAGAGTTCTCTGCCATGTTATAGTTGACAATGGCATCTTTGAGATCTCTATGAAAACAATATTTATAAATATTTTATCCAATTATTTATTTTCCACTATTTATTTTGTTATTAATGCCTAATATTATTTTAAGCAGTATACTTAAAAATCCACATTTTTTATTAGTTCAGCATTGTCTTACTGTGGGGATTTAACAACAGAGTGAAACGTAATCTGAAAGACAAAGGAGGCTCTAAAGACTGGAAACATGACTGCCCTGTCATGTTTGTACATGTACAAGCTTTGTACAACCCACTCTTTCAGTTGCAGAACTCCATCCTATGTCACATTTCTTCCTGCAGTGAGAGAACTACCACAAAAGGAAGTCTCCAAAATGTACAGGTCATACAGAATTGTTTAAAAGGAATTAGTTACATTTTTCCTTTTTTTTTTTGTTTTTGTTTCCCTATTTTAATAATTTCATAAAGAATAGGAATTCAAAAATTAATTTAAAATGCTAAGTTCAGTAAGCATTCAAATTAACAGAATCATAGAATCATAGAAAGCTTTGAGTTAGAAAGGACTTTAAAGGGACCTAAGGGCCCCATCTAACCTGACCTTGCATGCTTCCAGGGAGGGGGCACCCAAAACCTCTCTGAGTAATCTGCTCCAATGCTTCGCCACCCTCTGAGTAAAGAATTTCATCTTAGTATCTAATCTAAACCTGCCCATTTTCCGTTTAAAACTTTCCTCCTTGTCCTGTCACAATCTGCCTGTAAAAAAAGTTGTTCTCCCTCCTTTTTATAGGCCCCCCTTAGGTACCAGAAGGCTGCAATAAGGTGTCTCCAGAGCCTTCTCCAGGCTGAACAACTCCAACTCTCTCAGCCTGTCTGCATAGGAGAGGTGCTCCACCCGTCTAATCACCTTTGTGGCCTCCTCTGGATCTCATCTAAGTGGTCCACGTCTTTCTTGTGCTGAGGACCCCAGATCTGGATGCAGTACTCCAGGTGGGGTCTCACAAGGGCACAGTAGAGGGGAATCACCTCCCTCGACCTGCTGGTCACTCCTCTTTTGGTGCAGCCCAGGATACAATTGACTTTCTGGGCTGCCAGAGCATACCGTAGGCTCATGTTCAGCTTTTCATCTATGAGAACCCCCAAGTCCTTCTCTGCAGGGCTTCTCTCAGTGAGTTCATTTGCCAGCCTGAACTCATGTCTGAGTCATCCTGACCCAGGTGCAGCACCTTGCACTTGGACTTGATGAACTGAATGAGGTTCTTGTGGGTCCAATTTTCCAAGTTTGTCCCATGTCCCTCTGCTCTTGTAGTCTAAGAAAAGTGGTCTTAAAGAGCTGCCAGCTCTGGTCAGCCCCCTTGTCCTTCAGGACAGTTACTCAGGGGATCTCATTCACCAATTCCTTAAAGAGCTGGAATTTTGCTTTTCCAAAGTTCAGGGTCTTGAGTTGGCTACTTGCCAGGCTCGGGCTTCTTGAGATCATAACCAGGGCATGGTCACTACAGCTCAGGCTTCCATCAGTCTTAACTCCTTTAATGAGCTCATCCACACTGGTGAGCACCAGGCCAGGTAATGCCTCACGTCTGGCTGGTTTGTCTAATATCTGAACCAGTAAGGTGGCCTCCACACTCCCGGGGTCTCCTAGATTTCTTGCAGCCAGCTGCATTGCTTTCCCAGCAGACAGTCAGATGGTTGAAATCTGCCATCAGGATGAGAGCTTGCGAGCGTGATGCTTCCCGTATCTGAAGCAGGAAGGCCTCATTGACAGGCTCCCCCTGATCAGGCAGCCTAGAGTAGACCCCCACCATCAGGTGTCCTTTGTGAGTCCTGTCCTTACCCACAAGCTCTCAGCCTGTTCACAGCTGTTACTCCAAGGCAGCTCTTCAAAATCTATGTTTCTTAACATAGAGGGCAATAGCCTGCCCTGCTTCCCAGCCTATCTTTTCTAAAAAGCTTGTAGCCCTCAATTGCAATGTTCATTCCATCCCACCATATTTCTGTGATAGCAATTAGATCATAGATTTCTAATTACATCATAGTTTCCAACTCCTCCTGCTTGTTACCCACACTTTCATGCATTGGTGTGAATTCATCAACAACTACATAAAGCAAAGCAACTACATGTAATTAAAATCAGTCAATTCTACTTTGAGCTGATAACAGCCAGAAATGGGAAAAAACCAACCAAACAAAAAACACCAAGCAATGAAATCTACTAAACTGAGGATCTAGATATAGGTGTTGGAAACTATCCTTAAGGTTTTTTTCTATTACCTTTCCCTGTCTATCCATTACCTAAAGTAATTTGAAGTTGACTTGAAAGAATGTCACCTTTAAAGATAATAGCCAGCACTCAACAAAGTAAGATTTTTATTCACTTATTTCGCATACCAAATCTGACTGCAGAGTCTAAAGAAAATGTTAATGATAAAGAAAAATTTTGTGTTAATTTGTACAGTGTAATCTTATCTTTGCAATTTATAGAGTAGGTTAAATATATCTTTCTTTCTAGGATTTATATGGTTCTATGGCATCAGTTTTGATGAGAAATATAATACTAGATATAAATAATTTCAGCATGCAGCACATTTCCAATTCACAATATTAAAATGACCAAATATGAAAGACTGCAATGAATTAATTTTATTTCTAGCTCTGTATGTAATAAACTACCAGAAAACAGGTTTTGTAAATATTTTACATGAGAATAAAATTGAATTATGTACCAGTATTGTGAAACAGACTAAATGGAAACTTAACTTTTAGAAAATTTATCTATTTGAACATAGAATGCACAAGAAACAACGAAATTTGTTACAGACTCAGGTGAAATATAGGTCAATTTTATGAAAACAGACAGATAGTTTTTCCAGGTATTCAGTAAAAACTGCTAACCTGCACCATCTGATGCCTACAACATAATCAGGAATTTGTGCACACTGCTCATCAGCTGTTTACCATGGTGGTGGTGGGCCACACAGATTCATTCTCCACACCCTAGCACCTGAAAACTCTAGAACGACTGTCTAGCAGTCCCAGGTGAGTTTTCTGGTAGCTGCTTTAATGGGTACTTAGGACCACTTGATTCCATCTACTCTGGAAATTTAGAATTTAGAAATTCAACCCTTAATGTGATGAAATGGTCAGAATTCATGCATTTCTTCAAAAACAGTTTCCATGCACAAAGAAAAATATAAAAAAAATCATCATGAAATATAGATGATACAGAAACTTAAACTTCTAAGAAAGCTTCATTCAGAATTTTTCAACCAGCTGAAGAGCACCAGTGCTGCCTTGAAATGCTATAGAGAATTTCTGCTTAAGGCAACACTAGAATGTATATTCTCCCTTATGAAAACTGGATAGTTAACATTTAAAGAGAATTTCTAAGTAACTGAGATATTTGCATAATTTTAACATTTAAAACTATCTAATTAAAGATATATTTCTTTTGTAGTGATACAGCAAACATTCCTCCTGTATGAATTTTTAGTGCCATGTAAGTGTGCATAGAGACGGAAATATTTATACTGTTTCTATTAATTTCTATCAAATGCCATAGAAGCTAGTTTGTGTCATAACTTATATATGATATTCTCTGATTTGTTCAGTTAAATGAATAATATTATACAGGTACCAAGTATTTTGTCTTATCTCTTATGATCATTTAGTAGCCATATGAATCTCTGTAGGGTGATAATGCAAATTCTTTGCTGTATTCAAGATTTGTTTGGGGGGGGAAAAAAGTTAGGTTCATTCATTCAAGACTTAGTATTTTTTATTTAATTTGTTCTCCTCTGATCTAAGCACAAGATGGTCTACCTAAAATCCAAACCAGATCTTTTTCTGCAATTTGTTTTTAAAATTTCTCTTAGGTGCTTGATGTAGCAATTGCTTCAGCCACTAATATAGTCTCCCAGATAAAAACACACACACACAACGTTATTTTTCTCATATTTTTAACAAGAATGGTTTACCCAAGAGTAATGAGGTGAATTGAATTGGCACTGCAAAGACATTTTTTTACTGCAGTTACATTAATAATCTAAACCACAGAGCTGATGAAAACCTTGGCCATCTATTTCATGCTAAAGAAATGTTAATATTAACACTTTCTTATTGCTCATGGACATATTGCACAATCTCTATTAAATTCTTTGATTTTTAATCTGGATGACAATAACCTACACCACTACAGCTAAAACACTATTATAACCCCACAATTCCCATTTAACCTATTTTTACTGATGTCATTTGAGAAACTATCATACTTCTATAACAGATTAAATGAGAAGTTGGCTTCTAGTGGTGGATCACATTTTCTGTCTTCTGGTCAGAGTGACTAGAACTTACTGCAGGATTGAATTGGTATTCAAATAGCACTGCAGTTTAACCTCAGTTTCACTTCTGGGATTAGTAACAGACAAATTTATAAGGAGGAGAAAAGGTTCTTATTTAGGGCAGGATTTGATATTTCCAGATACTGTTAGTCTGCAAGTGTCCTTATTTATTTTTTTTTCTCTTCTCTACTCTTCTACCATTTGCACTAGAATTGTGTGCCAGCACATCATTTGAAAAGAAGAGACAGGATGACTTTTATATATTTCTATAAGAATAAGGAAGAAACAAGTCTGCAAATATCATTCATTTCTACCTTTTGATTTTTCCTTTTCATATACTTTTAAAGAGTCATGTGTTCTTATAATAATACTAGTTAGAAATGCAACTTGATTTTCCAAAGATTTTAGATATATTCTCCCACAGCATCTCCATAGCCAAACAAAGTACATGTGGACTGGATTAGTGGACTGTAAAATTAGTGGAAAATTGGCCAAACCATCAGTATCATCAGAACAGTCAAGGGGGAAACTTAAGAGAAGCAACACTGGTAAGCAATGTCATATGATTAAGCGGCACATCACAGAGCATTAAAATCAACCGATGCCAAACTCTTTGTCTATCAGCCATTACACTGAAAATCTAATATTCTGCCATTGTTCACACAGACAGAATGATATGACAAAGTCCAGTAAAAAACTGGACTGTCTGAACAGTGTGAGAAGACTCTGTACTTGCTCTTTTCCTTCCAGAGTCAGGCAGGGAGACTTAATTTGGGCAGTATAATCAAGCCTTCTATGTCAGTAGTTTAACTCTAAGTAAATAAGTATCTGAGTGTATATAAAGAATACATGGAGTTTTATAAATGTCATATGCTTCTTATTATGTGCAATTTATGACCTGTACATAATTTTTAATCTACTTAGTGGAGATTTAATCCTTCTAAAGGAAAATACAAATGAAAAGTGTCACTGACAAAAAGGAATGTTTTCAAACATACAGCAAAATAGAAATAATAGTTGGATATTAATGGGATAACACAGGCCATCTTACCTAGGTGGATATTACATCCTGCTAGTGTTTGATTAATATTCTTGAGCTCTTTGTGAGTGTTCAGAAAAAATAATCAATAGATCATCAAGGATGAAGTCTGCAAAGAGCTCACAGAGAGGTTCATAAACTTGAAAAATTTCAGTGGCCTATACGTGACAGCGAACACTTCCTACTTTTTAACTGTAATCCTTACTTCCATATTATGATTAAAATCTAACCAGAGAAAGGGTCAAACAGAGTAAAGAAAAATAAGTATACTCAAATACACAGCATATAGTCTCTAAGCAAATGTCACAACATTTTTGAATCAGCTGCAGTTTAGGCACAACATAACACTCATATGCTGAGTTGGAAGGGATCCACAAGGATCATCAAGTCAAATAGCACTGCACAAGAGTCACACCATGTGCCTGAGAGTATCATCCAAATGCTTCTTGAACTCTGTCAGGATGGTGCTGTAACCACTTCCCTGGGGAGCCTGTTCCAGGGTCCAACCACCCTCTGGGTGAAGAATCTTTTTCTAATATCCAACCTAAACCTCCCCTGACACAACTTCAGGCCATTCTCTTAGGTCCTGTCACTGGTCACCATAGAGAAGAGATCAGTGTCTGCCCCACCTCTTCTCATGAGGAAGTTGCAGACTGCAATCAAGTCTCCCCTCAGTCTCCTCTTCTCAAGGCTGAACAGACCAAGTGACCTCATCCTCTCCTCATACGGCTTCCCCTCAAGGCCCTTCACCATCTTCATTGCCTTCCTTTGGACACTCTCTAATGGCTTTTTATGGTCTTTCTTATATGGTGGTTCCAAAAACTGCACAAAATATTCAAGGTGAATCTGCCCCAGCACAGAGCAGAGCGGGACAATCAGCTCCTTCACCTCCCTTGACCAGCATATTCTTCCCATTTAAATAAGCTGTTAAGTTTTAAGGATTTTAGTTGTACGGTTTTCAATGAATCAAGGTAAACACTTCTAAGTGCATACGGATATGGCCTGTCAAACTGTCAAAAAGCACTGAAAATATAAGGTATTTCTGTTTCAAAAGCAGCAATCATACAACATTGAGAAAGAAAGGAAAGTATTACTTCTCTTCAGACACTTATTATTTTACTATGCCTTGCATCATTATTTATGACTGTTTAACTGGAAGGTAATTCTCCAACATTATTGGGTAATTGCTGCACAAATTGCATAAGCTGAAAAACTGTTACAGTAAGATCATCAAAAAAATGAAACACTCAAATCTTAGGGTATCCTGAGAAGTATCCTTTTTCCTTATAGTAAATTATTTTAAAACTTTAGGATCAAGTCTTATTATCCTTTTCACTGTTTAAAAGTGATCATAATAAAATAATTTCTACTATAACATTTAGCTTAAAGTCTCTTCCTTTTGATCTTCCAACTTCACTTACATTTAGAACTTGGTTATAATATTTAATTCTAATATTGTAAAAGCTAAAAAACTTAATGAAAGTCGAGTAAACTACAGATACCACAGAGAATTTTAGAATCTGTTCATTAATTCAGTATAGAATTTTTTAGAGCTTACAGAAAACATAAAAGCACAGAAACCATACAAATACTGACTGTAATCACAAGATCTTTTCATATTAGTGTGACAGCCATGGACAAACCCTGCCATATATCTGCAGTTCTCTATTTTCATTTGAATCAGAGAGCACCAAAAACACAAATCAAGATCTCTGTCAGACTCTACAAAATCAAATTAGAAAGAGTGGAAGAGGAACACAGGAGACCTGGGAGACACTCGTAGTAGCAGCCACTGGGCAACAGTTGCTGTATGCAGCACTGACTTACATTGGGTCAAGATGAGGTCTCACAACATGATCTGCAGCAGCAGCAGCTGCTGTTCCACTTTCTATTTTTCTCTCCCAGACATTTACCATGGAGAAAATTAGCTGAGAGGAGTAAAAAAAAAAAAAAAGAAAAAAATTATACACATACAAAAATGAAAATGGTTCATTTTCCTGATACTTTCTTACAGTTCCTGATTCTGTGGTCCAATGCAAAAAAAAAAACAAACCAAAAACAAACCAGCAACAACAATAAAAAACAACCAACGAAAAAGAAAACCAAACCAAAAAGCAACAATTATTGACATCAGAAGAGCTACGCAGCTAGCCTACTGTGTTGGGATGGGAATGTATACTGGAAGAGAGCAGCAAATATGTGAAAAGGGTATGGATGCTTAAAATTTCCTGTTCTGGCACGGGGGTACAGTGCAGAAACGACATTATTCCTTTTTATAAAATCAAGAGAGTGGAGGTTTACAAGTGTCTAAGAAGTATGACTCCATCCAGCCTCAGATTGTAATCCTGAGAGAAAAGTGACCTGTTACAATAGCCTATGACAGCTGAAAAGTAGTCCTGACACTGTCCACCCATCCCAACTCCCAGTGCTACTCAGACACTATGACAAGCACAAGGGACTCATTACACTGGTAAGAGAACATGAGAGAAGAGCTGAAGTGGTCATTTTTGCAGGACTGTGTTCACATATCCAAGTGAACACTTTATGAATAAATAATTGTGATCACCTATATGAGAGTTTAAAATATTTAAGTTTGGACACATGCCTTTCTAGTGAACAAAAAAAGTATTTTAAGCTTGCCTGTAGTTTGTGATTGTGAAAGAAAAGGTGGGTTGGGTTTTAACATGTATTTGTGGACTGTCTTTTTGTTTGAGTGTACACAACTATTAGCAGGTCATGAACTGAGAGCTATTGCCACTATCAGAATAGAGTACATATAGACAACTCACAGAGCAGTAACTAAAAAATTGTAAGCAATATTACATAAAAAATATCTAATTTAAAAAAAAAAAATCAGGGATCATTTAAAATCTGAGGATTCACTATAGTAAGCTTTTCTGTGGTCGAAACTAAATAAAATAATACAAATTCTAACAAAGAAAATTAATGGAATTTTATGTTACATTGATGTAATCCCAAGAAGTGCATCCCATTAACTCAGATATATTTGTCATTATTCAGGTAACTGCAAAATTTTCAAGTAATAAAAATTTTCCCATGAAAATACAAGATTACTACAAAATGTATTAGAAATGCTGATTTATAATTTAAAAAGATTTCTTCAGAAATATTGGAATGCATGATCAAACACTTTCAAGCTGCTATATTACCTTCTTTGAACTACATCCCATAATTGCATTGTCAGTGCCAGACTACTGGATAGTTTTTAAAAATGGTGAAAAGTTTGTTTTAATTTCAGTAGGGAACAAGAAAAGTTTATAAAATTGCAAAATATTTTACTCTGTATCCCTCATTTATTGAAATCCATTTTTCTCTATAGACATTTTTCAGTATTTCAAAAAGAAGTTTCATATTGTATTTCATGTGTATTTTCCTGCCTGTAATCACTTCTGTGCACTGATTCTAGGACTACCCAGAAAAGAGTTTCCATAGTAGCAGAGATGAACTCATGACTCCATGAGGTTTCTATTCAATAAGATTTTGTAATAGATCCTTATTTCTGCATTCCTTGCTGACACCTTCTAAATGCTCTTCTAGTCTTCTGACAACTTCAACTTTCCATTCTTTTACTGTAATCTCATTAATCTCTGGGTTTTCTCACTTTAAACTTAATGCCTGATATATGAAGTTGGATAGTCTTGTTTACAAGGAATTGGAAAGGAGCATGTCAAGTTACAGTACAGTGTGAAAAACAATACACACAAAAAGAAAAATATAAAATCAAACATTCACTTAATTAAATTATTTTTAATATAATAAGGTTGTGAATTAACTTTTGTTTATGTGCTGGAACATAAGGTTAAGTGTTTTCATCTAGTGAGATGGAGTAGTAATGGCATAGGGGAACTTCTGTGACCAATATGATGTGAAATCGAAATAAAAAGAATAAACTTGTTCTCATAAAAGTGATGCTGCTTTTTACGAATCTGGTTTTCTTAGATGTTACAGTAAGTAACCCCTGGAGGACAACTGGTTGGTTGTAATTCAGCAAGCACCAGGTTCACAGCAAAACAGGTAGCCTGAAGAGGTAACTTTCCTGTCTTTGCATCTGCACTCCACACTCACAGTTCATCACTACCAGCAGTACTCCCTGGTAAACTGTGTTTTTTTAATATAATGGGGTATTTCAATCATTTAGCGATACAAAAATTCAACTGTAATGCTAAGAGGGTGATGACTACAAAGTCTGGGCATGAATTCACAAGCCGATATTGCTACTAAATCTCTTGTGGCTCTCCTCTGTCTTTACATTCTGATAATTTGGCAGCATCAATGAAGATTTATGAAGATCATGTGACAGTATTGATCATCATCTCACCACCTTTCCTCCATGACATGTGAAAAATATCAGAAGTAATTAGCTGGAAATCAGAAGGCAAAGATACAAGAAAAAGCAATGTCACTTATTAGCCCAACTGGTATAGTTAAAGGGATAAACTCACACGCTGAAACGAACTCATACTGAAACAAAAGCAAACGCGAATCAGGTACAACTATTTTGACTCTAACATAATTATGTTAATTGGCTAGGTAATGTGAGAGACAAGTGTGGCTGGCACCCATGCACAGGAAGAGTTATTAGAAAGGGAATAAGTCACTAGCTTTGGAGAAACAAAGAAAGAGGGAAAGGTAGTAATTACCTATGGAAAATTAAGGGTCATCTGAAACAGAGGCATGAGGAAAATTTTAATGTGCCATAAAACTGAGATTTCCACTGAGTTTGTTCTTTCTGTATTTTTTAATCCTGCTAGCTTTAGTTACAAGATTTATTTGCTGAAGATATTTTGCAAGTTTAATTTAGAATTAGGGATCAGAAATAAAGTCAGAAATGGAACAATTTTGGGACAAATGTTTTCCCACTGTTCATAGTGTTGCATAGTTAATAATAAAAAGTTAATTTAAGACTGAGCCACTGAAAGTACCTGTTATTATCTCACTTCAACATTAAGAAAGTGAAGCATATAAAATGCAAACGCTGAGCGATATGAATTAGGAAGAGTTTTGCCTGATTAATAATATACATTGTTTTCATCTTAACATGTTTGAATTGCTAAGAAAAACTTTTCCACTGGAGGATGTGCTGGTAAACCTGTTTTTTTATCAAAGTGGATTACTTGTGCTCCTCTAGTGAGCAGGACTTTATTTGATCACAGTGCTAAAGGGCACTATGAGAACAGACTGCCTCAAATCAACTGATTTTCAATGTTCTCAAATCACAGACATAATTATTTGAGCAAAAATTAAAAAAAAAAAAAGGTCCTGTGTAATGTGCTTAATACGGATCAATTTTCCCATTACTAGGAACGATTTTTCATCACCATGCTCATGCATCCCCAAAATGTGTTAATGAAGTACCCAGTCAAAAGTGCCAAACTAGTTCCATTAACAAGATGCTTTCCTACGCTGCTAGAAATTTCATGAGGAGAAAGGCTGAGGATGCATGCTCTTCTTATTAGGATCATTGTGGAGTCTGTTGAAATAAATATCGCAGACTTTATTCTTGCAGGTAGGAATCAGTCTGCCTACTTAGATTCAGTTTTGCCCAGCTGCTCACAGGGGCACATACAGCATAACAGGGTTAGGAAGAAACCAGGTTGAAATTACTTAGTAGTAGCTTCAATGTTTTCTGTAAGGCAGCAATTACCTTCTTCTCCCATGCAGAAAGAGCCTACAAAGGGAAGAAGGCAACAGTCAGGTCATATTCTGGGTAAGTATCACAGGCTAAAAGAATTAATCAGATTCAAAGAGATCTCCCATAGGCTTCAACAATGCAACACGCACCAACTTCAGGAAAGATAATGGAGAGTTTTATTTCCTGGTCTCATATTTCAGTTTAAGATTCATAAATATTTGGGCCTATTATCTTGAAGAAAATAACTAGTAAGATAGTACAAAAGCCAAAGTAGTAATGGGAGAGAGGAGATACACTGTTCTAAACAAACAAACAAACAAACACACCCCAATCATGTTTGAGAAATCATTTTCTGAGTTGTTGTTCTCAAACATACTGAAATTCTGTCAATTCCAGCACCACTGCCACAGACACTCTCCTGGCCAAGGCACAGAACCCTGATTCCATCTCACCTTTCCAACTTAAACTTCTGATTCTTGGGCAGATAACTATGATTATTTTCAGTTCCAATACTCTCCTAGGGAAAATGTCTGTAGTACCTATGTCTAAGCACGTCTCTTTTTTGCCACATTTCCATATATATCTTTGCATCAACATGTGTTTAATGATCGGTGAAAATATAATTTGGCAAATCTGCATTATCTCAGTATCTTTAGTATACTGCAACCCTTAATTTCTCCCTACTTAATAAACCCACCACTTTGGCGGATTATTCAATTTGGCACTTTGAAAATCCAAATTTTCATTTTCATATTGATTATAATATTGTACCTTATCAAAAAAGGTGGCGTGGTACTTTACAGAAGGAAGCCACATGAGCCAGCTGAAATCTTCAATGAATTATGAACTTTGGTATTAATATCCTGTTTATGAATGACTTGTAGCATTATCTGGAGGAAGGAACAAGGGTGATCAAGAAACTCTAAACAATATTTTACTCACTTGGCATTACTTTTTACACAAATTACACCACTTTTCAAAGCATGCTATTCCTTTCTTTTCATCCTGTATTTTTCCTGGTATTTCAGGACCGAAGAAGGCTAAATTTTGTGATGCAAGTTGTTAGAGCCAATGTCTTCTCTCTATTCCACTATGGGTGTCGGTGTTAAACCTCTCTTGTCCTTCTCCAACTCCATCTACTGCCACATTGCTATCACATAGCCCTCAAAATCTCAGAACCTTAAATCTGTAAGATGGGAGAGCATTGGGGAAGCACTACTATACACTTGCTCTGGTCTACATTCTTTCCTACACAAGCATTATTTGCTGTTGTCAGAGATAAGATGCTGAACTTGGGTCTCTTGTATGACAGTTATGTCATCAAGTAATTTATCCCAACAATGTTACTTTTAGGGAAGGTCATGAAGGAACAAAGGTTTTCAATAGTTCTCTGTCAACTACGTCAACTCTCTTTCTCCATATCTGAAGCAAAAGTGCATATAAGAAAGCAGCTAGAGACAAATGTCTCTGTTAACACCTAGATTTCAAAACACAGTGTGTTTGGTTAAGTAACAGTATTTAAATGTTAAAAATCATCATGTAGATTACTGGGACAGAGAGCAGAGTTATTGAAGTTTTAAATGAAAATTGGGTCTTTATTTGGATGAATCAATATTTTTCCTATGGAATTAAAAAAATAAATTGTAGTGCTTCAAGTAATAAATGTAATTGTAGCTATAAAGTAATTTATTTCTGTATATCCTTTCCTAAACTGTGCATTACAAGTTGTTTACTTAAAATTAATTTTCAGTTGTGAGAATAACTTGCAATAATAGTTTCAATCCTTCAAATGAAGAGAGGAATACATTACTATAGATTAGACAACACATCTTAAAAAGCAGCAGAATTATACAACAACTAGTATTTCAGGTGTTCTCTACTCAGCCTTAGAATTTATTGTGAAACCATGATCATCAGATATTTGCAGAAAGGCAAGACAAACACCTGATTTGAGCAGTCAACCTCCGTGTCCATAGTCTCTCTTCACTAAAATTTCAGAAATCTTTTGACTTCACACAGAATGCCAGGGGTCAGCTTGCACAAGCAGCATGAAATCAGATGTGTCATATTGTCCAGCATCTGTTCCTAACTTCACACAAATGTTTCCCTGGAAAACACAGGTCTGTCAGCATCAATAATTCTATGCTAATCCATCAGCTTTTACTTATATTTTGTCTCACTAATTATACTCCTTATTACTTATTTAGTTAGCTATACCTGGCTAATGAGGCTCAAATCAATACCTAGAAATTGTCAATTTAATTTGCATTGAGGAGATGATATTTTTTCTTTTCTCTCTCTTTCCTTCCTTTTCTTCCTTTTAAATCTTCTCTCATTTTCAAGACTCAGCCTATATTCTCCTTTTTCCTCTGCCTTACTATAAGCCTGAAATCACTTCTTACTAAAGATTTCACTAAAGACCTTTCTCTCTTTTTATTTATATCCTCTCAATTTTTGTAGTGTCTTATAGAGCTTAGAGAAAGTCTTATCATATGTAATAAATATTTCTGAAAGAATTCTGGCATCCAGCAATTGTGTTTATTTAATGTCACCACCACATCATGAAAGATCATAATGGTTAGAGGCATTTCTAAATTAATATAAAATTTATAGCCCTCTATTAATTGGACAAAGTCATAATGGAACAGCTAATGAGTACCTTCTAGATATTTCAAGCACTTTTAGCATACTTAAATATTTCAAGATAAATTTAAACCTATAAATCATATAAAAATGAATGTGCCACATACTTCATGCTTCTCTGCTAACACATACAGGCCACATCTACAGTGGCACTGTGAAAACTCACATATAAAGAACACATTGCCAGTATTGCTAAATATGCTAGCATTTATCTTACAGTTATATGAAAGGTAATTATAATTTTTAAGAATAGACTTGTATTTCCTCTAGAAGAGACTTTCGGAGAAAGTTAAACCAAGTGCCTACTTTCACTGAAAGATAATAAAGTATATTCAGTATATATTCAGTATAGTTCCATGTGAATAAAATGCCAACTCACTACAAGAACCCAGTTTTAGGTATATTTCAGACTACATCTCTGTGCTTATAAAACTTTGTGTAGTCCTACATTAGACACTTAAAAAGAGTAAGGAGTACAGTTATTGGTTTTGTCCTGCTTTTCATATCTTCCTTTTCCCTTTTCTTTCTTTTTCTATTGCTTGCTCTATCCCACTTGTTTTTGATACTCATTTCCTTTTTCTTTATTTTCCAAAACTATACTAGTTGATTACTATCAGAAAAGCTTTTGTAATGTTTATTTAAAGACAGTTTATTACTAATAAAATGACAAAATCCATGAAATAAAATAAAAAATCAAATACGTGTGCAAGTACTCCAGGTGGTGTCTCATGAGAATGGAGTAGAGGGGAGAATCTCTTCTTTTTATGCAGCCCAGGATCAAGTTGGCTCTCTGAGCTGCACACTGATGGGTCATGTCAAATTTCTCATCAGAAGAAGAGAACAGACCCCCACATCCTTCTCCTCAGGGCTGCTCTCATTCAAGTTGGCTTTCCAATTACTTCCATTTAGAAGTAATAAATCATTAATATTCACAGCTAAGAAACTGCAAAGAGTGCAGTCATGCTTTCAGTCTTTAGAGCCTTCATGAGTCATCACACAGTGCTCTTCAACATCCCTTATGACATAGTATCGGTTTATCCTACAGCTGTTATTTTCCACAGTCCACCCAGCATACTATGCATGTTCCGCACAGCAAATACTGTATTCAATAAAGAAATAATGGATCCAGAATGGTGTTTTTACAACAGCAACAGACATAAAGCTGTGCAGGATGGCATTTTTCAAAAAACATACTTGTTATCAAGACTGACTTACAATTACTTTTGAAAACCAAGCCATTAACTGCTAATCTGAAGCTTGAATCTTCTAGGTTGTGTGTTTAAAAAAAATACCAGGTGTTAAAGCACATAAAATACTACACAGAAGTGTGAAAAAGGTTATAGATATACTTCTAATCACATTCAACAGAGTACACTACCAGGTAGTCAGACGTTTTAATGCTACAAAGTTGTCAAGTAAGAATTTTGGAAATTTTCTCTGTAATACAGAAAGATTACTTGATGTAAAATTATTATTTAGGAATATCTTTTTTGTGTGTAAATTAATGATTTGTACACTGTGAGCTTTGCTCTGTTATATATACTGTTATATACTCTGTTATATACACTGTTCAGCAATACTCTTCTAATCAGTTTCAGTTAACTAGAAAACAGTATTATGAAATTTATATAACTGGACTAGCTAGATGGACTATTTAGATCTTCTGTCAACAAATAGTAGTAGCCTGCCAGAATATTTCAGCTGAGCTTATAACTTTGAGAATCTGTGATTATATTGTATCTTGTTTTATATTCTATACTTATTGTTATTTTCATTGAAGCAATGGTTTAAATATGTTCAGAATTTTTAAGAATATTTAAGAATTAACAGCTGTTTTGTTGTACTTTTACTTTATATGTGACTCAGGTTTCACCTGAACACTACAGTATCTGAAGTATTTTATTCACACACGCTATGAATCCAAAATCCATTAATATTTGCCTTCACACTATAAAAATATTTTGTAAATAATAATAATAATAATAATAATAATAATAATAAAAAATGTAATAAATTCCTTCATCTGCCATTGAATTTTATTTTCTTGAAAGTAAATGCTTTGTTAACCTTCAGCAAGCTACAGGTTACAGGTTTATTAAATCTTAAAACAGAAGTATAACAGTCCTTTCACAGTAGATGAAAGCTCAGATAACAATTCATAACAGGATATTTATTTTTCCACAATTCATAATAAGAACTGCAGATCAGAACACTTCAGCTAAATATCAGAAGTGCTGTGAGGGTTTATAGAAAGCATATCCCCCCAAAGTTCTATATCTGCCACAGATTTTGCGTTGCCATACTCTTTGTCTTTTTTTCCTGTCCAACAGGACCTGCCTAAGTGCCACAAAAAATTGTGATCCTTTGGTCATGACAAAGGGATTTCCATAGTAGCATCCTGTAGATGGTGTTTCTTTAGAGTAAAAGAGGACTTCAATTTAAAGAGCTGTGGCAATTATTTAAATCAAGGTCAATTATAGAAGAGAACTTCATCTAATTTATAACAGTTTACCTATTTCATCCATTTGACTTAAATACCAAATATGTTTACCTACATTATTAATTAAAAAAGGAAACAAAACACAAAGGAACAAAAAACTAACCAAACAAGAACTAAATTGAACAAAATATCTGACCAGAGATTAGAGATTACTTGATTTCTTGGACATGGATAGTTCTTCCATTCAAATCTTTCCTACAGAGGTTTTTTCCCTGATGGGTCCAATAAAAAAAAATAAAAATAAAATGAACAGATTATCATAATATATTCTCAAGAAGGAAGGCAGATCACACCTACAAAACAGATCCAGTTGCATTCTTTTTAAGAAACTCTACAGAAGCAATATATTTCCTCTTACTAGGATCTTTCATTGTGGCCATGAAAAACAGAAAATGTACTGTAGGGTTTTATTCCCTGTATGTTTTCACAATATTATTATCCTTAAATCCAAATGCAGCGGGAAAGGCTCAGTATGCAAGCTTGCTCTCTGCCCCAACCTTTCTTTTTTAACAGAATCACAGAATATACCAAGTTGGAAGGGACCTACAAGTCATTTTAGGCTTTAATTCTTTCCATCTACAGCCCCCATTGATAAATTTAACAGAACTATTTTACAAAGTGGTAAAAATGGAAACAATTAATTTTAAATGTTGTGGAGTAAAAATTTATTCTTCATAACTGAAATAATGACAATACCCACTAAAACGTATTTTTACATAAGCAATCATTCCAAACCACAAAACAGAAATATGACCTCTAAGCCCAGTGATGGAAACGGAAAGTAACACAGAAAGGGTTAAATATTAATTAAGTTAAATCAGTTTTTTCCCATTAAAACTTCAGAAGTACTGTAAAGATGCAATTACTAACTCACACAAGATTCTAGTTTGAGTAATTATATACCATCTTTTACTTTTAAAATCTTATTCCTCTTACTTTTATTAATAGTTTCTCTTTAAGCATTCTATGGTATCTATATTAAAATTACGCTCAAGATAATGATAATCAATAAAAAATTTCTAAAGCTAGTTAAGTAATAAGGTGATTAAATTTACTTTGCAAACCATTTATGAAATTTAAAACTGAGAGAAAGATAGTGTAGAACTAAGCTTAAAAATCAACCCTCTCCCTTTTTAGTTAGCATTTTAATTACAGAAGAACTAAAACAAACATGAAAACCACCAGGAAATTCAAATGTAATAGTTTACCTCCCTCTTGATAAAAAATAAGTTTTGGATGTGTAAGCTTATATCAGTAAGCTTATATCAATTAGCTTGGAGAACAAAACCACAGGTGAATTTCTTTTTATTTTCAGCTGCTTAAATAGATTTTTATTTTAAAATGACTACCATAAAAATGAACATACTTTTTAATAGTTATTATCATCATTAGGTAAATAAATAAAAATGTCAGAGTACGTGCTTTAACATACAATGTGAAAAAATTATTTAAAAGTGTCCTTTGGATTGCATGTTCATCCAATAAAGCCAACATAGATATTTGTCTCCTCTGCTACTTCCGTGTAGCATGACCAGACCAAGAAAGATGGCTTAAATTAATTTTATACTCCTGAAGACAATGAAGGAAACAAGAAAAAGCTCTACCTCTAAAAAATGTAATAGAAGTATGATTTGAAGATGACCAAGTATATATTTTTTAATTTCTATCTATCTATACATCTACCTTTATTTACCCTTAGTATTAAAATATCATCTCTACTGAGCAGAGGAGAATAGGACAGCAATTTTGATTTTCATTCTATAAAAAACCTCCTTTTCTTTTTGACTTGTGCCATCACAGTATATAAAAAGATGGGTTAAAATTTGAATTAGTCAAAGTTTCTTTATATTAATTCTGATTGTATTTTTATTATATTTATTCCAATTAGGTTTTGTTGAAGCAGATAGAAACCTGTTATCCTCTTACACATCCTTGCTTTTATAAACATGAACTTTGAAGATAACATGAAAAGTAAACATAGTAACTAGAATTTTCTGTTTGGGAAAGCATTTCTTGGCATTGCTCTGCTGCTTAGACAGATGCCAATGAGGTGAGAGGAAAGAAAGATCTATAAATAAAACCAATTCCATGCATCATAAAGACAAAAATTCTGTTATTAGAGATGTTAAAATATGTATCTGGGTTTTTTTTGTTTGGGGGTTTTTTGGAAGATTCAATACATCCAAAACTCTCAAGATCTTGCACAAGGCCATACACAATTTGTTTTGTTTTACTTAACTGAACATCACAGTAAAATGATCATGACTATGTTATTATCATGATGGACACTGATGTGACAGACAGAGTATGCTTGGTCTTACCTGCAACAATGAATAATTAGACGAGCTCTGATGGACTAGGCTTTTCCAAAAAGACGGCCAAATTTATATTACAATCAAGAGCTTTAGGACTGTGTATTAGCATTGACTTTTATTTTGTGCTGGTTCCCCTACTTCTACAATATCTCTGGCAATATCATTTACATTCTGTTTTTATTGGATTTCTTGATTTTTATACCTAGTAGTATAGTAAAATGTGACTGTCAGGCATAAATAAGACATCCTCATCAGTGCTGCATCTTTTGGGTAAAGGTCTTTAAAATTTCTCTCCTCATTCGCTGCAGGACAGACAAGTACCTTATTCAAATTTTCTTATTAAAAAAAAAAAGTCCTTGTATTTGATTCATCATTTAAGCCTGTCTGTGATTTCAACAGCACATCTAATATCCTGACTTATAAGAAAGAAGAGGGAATTCTCTGACACATAAGATACTTATCACTATGTATTCCATCTTATCTTTCCATTTCTTTTTTATTATAATTCTTAGATGTACTAGGTCTAATTTAGGCTAGGTTTACGGGAGTACATTCTGCTCCTGTACACAGACTTGTATTTATTTCAAGATGGAAGATTTGTACAAATAAAAGCAGGATTCCAAGCACAGACTGTAATTTTTTTATCGCACTCTGCACTCACATAAATAATCCCAATAACAGAAAGGAAAGAAGAAACTCTGACATATATCATTATTCATAGAGACTGTTGGTGCCTTCAAGTAACTAAAATTTGTTCAAGTGGTTTGATATCTCTCCAATCACCGCTAAATAAACTTAGGAAATATTATTGTCAATATTATTGGCCCAAACTATAAAATTAACTCGGTCTGATTTAGTTGCCCTACTTGAGACAAACATACTGATGCATTAGCCTTCTTTTCTTTCCATGTAATGACTTTCTGTTGATTATTTTCTTGAACCCCAATACACGAAACTAATTTCTTCTCTCCTTTCTCCCCCCTCACTAAAAATGACTGCACACAATAACACTCTTCAAACATCTGCTATTCAAGCTATGCACTTGGACAAATCTAAGCAGCAGAACTAGCTTACTCGATAAAATTTTACGAATGCAAAATTTTATTTATGTAATATTCTCTTGAAAGTCTCATTTTCTACAAACACTAATGTCATGCTTGAATACACATGGAAAGGAAACAGAGCTAAAAGCCAATAATGGAAATTAAGTTAATTCAATTTTCATGAAAGCGAATATTTTCTGAGATACTTGTTCCAGTCTATTTACAGAGTAAATGATTAAGAATAAGCTGTCCAGTAAACATTGTTCACTCAGCTTAAATACATTATTGTTATTTCACAGAAGGTAAATGTCCATAAACTGAATATATATATGTTTTTTTTTCATTTTCAACTAACCTACCACATCAATTTAAGTAGTTGTTTCCCTCTTCTGCACATTCTGTAGCCACGCTCAGTGTCCTTTTTGAATGTTAAGACCCTTATAAGAGGTTGCACTAGTCATGGTTTAATGAACAACCAGATTCACTCCAGTGAATGGTAGAAGAAAATGAAGCCATCCACACTTAATTTGAAACATTGGACAAGCTACCTGTGGCATGCTGGTCTGCTGACATGGCATAAAGGTACAAGTTATGAATCTGTGTCCCTTAAGCTGACTCTAAATCAGTCCTGACACTTCATGAAACAAATCCAAAGCAATGAGTCAAATAAGCAAGAAGTAACCTTGTACAGGCAAACATCTCTTTATGTTCTCAATGCATGTCTATAAAGTAAACATTGTTTATAGACAGTTTTCCCTATGAAGTCAAGACCTGGATAGTACAGTACAATTTTCCAAAGTCACTGTAAGGTCAGGTTCAAATGCCTTAAACAATTGTATAAATAGATTATGTTTTTCTACAGTTAATTAAATCACATTTTTACAAGGTTATATAGGGTCCAAAATATTTATTTTGTTTTTCTATTGGGAACTTTAGTACTCTGACATTAAATCTGCATGACCAAATAAATATAAAAATGAAAAATTAATTATATTTCATTCTTTCTTCATCAGAGATAATTCGTAACAATGAATACCAAAATGTACAGATATATATCTCAGGAATAAAATAAATATTTAAAATCTGCATTCAGCTACCCAGAATCAATAATGTAACCTGCACATTAAATGATGGTAGTTCATATTTGCTGAGAAGTGCTATTAAATAAGATTGTTTTAAACAATACCTTCCTACTTTTTACCAAAAGATTTTTTTGCATGGGATGCCTAGTACTATAAAATACCTAACAAAATATGTTCAACAGTGTCTAGACTGTTCATGCAAACTGTTGCCATATGTATGTATAACAAATAGGAGATTGCAAACTTGACTTCAGATTAGTTGCCTTTCCATTGTGACACAACAGATTTTATATTACTTACTATACAGTCAAGTAAACCTACACCATACTTGCACTGACACGGATATTTTTTTCCTCCCAACAAGTGCTAGGAAAGGAGGCATACATTACAGGAGGTACATATATAAAATGAGATAAAAAAATGATTTAGAAAAACAGTATTAGGAATACCTAAAATGAATTCTGTACTGTACTCAGGAGAGCAACTATGCGAAATGCTCAATATAGACTAAGAATAAATCAGTTCATTCCTACCTACTGCACTCCAAATTAAAGAGGACAAAAGTTTTACAAAATACCCTCCAGCTCTACAAAGTTGTGCTTTTACATGAATGTTAAAAAATGGGATGAAAAAGTCCAAGTAAAATTAACTCATAGCAAGATTCATTTGCTGACATGCTATGAGTAAGTGTTTGAATGAACTCACAGGTTCATTCAAGAAGCTGAAGTTTGTTTTCCAGTGCAACATAAGAAGGAGATGAGAACAGAGTTATATAAATTAGACTTTGTGTGTGTGTGTCTGTATACATGTGCATGTGCACACGTGTATGGTTTCTAATACTCATTTTAGCTAGCTGAAAGTTTTTTAAACATTTTTTCAAATGAATTATAAGTCTGAGCAGAAAATACACCTGAGGAATATAAAGTTATTTCATAGGAATTTTCAACGAAATTTGTTACAAGGATGATATGTAATGTTTGAAACTAAGAAATAGTAAGTTAGAGGTCATGTATCTATTAAAAAGAAACATCAGAAGTCATAAGAACTAATAGCCTATGGGTAGAACACTTACCTGGGACATGATCTACATTGGAGACTGCATGAATTTGTACCTTGGTCTCCCATATCTTGACTAAGTTTCTGTCCTAGTTAGGACAGCTGAGATCAGTTCATCATGGTGGGTGTAACCCAAAACTGTATTCTATAGCCTTCCATGTCATTTCCCAGAAACTAGACTATTGTTGTCAATAGACTATTCGCACCCTCTGCCCATAGAGCCTGACTCCTCAGGCTATAAACTAGGTGTTAAGAGGTCTGTGAGATAGGAGGATGTTTCTGTCCTCACACCCTTTGTGGAACTCCCCGCCCTGAGGGGAGCACTGAACATTCCTGCCTGAACTGGAGGATATATAATCTTGGAGTTTTGGAACATTTTTCAACCCATTCGTGGGATCCAGAGGACGGCTGCATCTCATCGCTCTCAACCAGACTTAGACCACCACTGGACTGCGATCACCAGTTCTGGCCAGACTGCAGCAGCTCTCCCACCAGCAGGTTCTTCCCCTCTCCCTTTACTTTGGACTCAAACAGGGCCCAAGGAACACCACTTTGTTCAGGCCCCAGGGTACTGGGTTATACATTTGGGTTTTTGTGGGTTGAGACCAATTGTTTGTTTGTATTATTGTACTTACTGTATTATTTTAATAAATTGTTATTCTGACTTATAATCTCTCCTTTGAGTTGGGTTCATTCCCCCTGCTGGTTAACTTTTAAACCAGCACATTTTGGCGCCCAACGTGGGGCAGAGAGAGAGAAGTCAGAATCACAATTTCATTTGAAGCATTTGTCTATTTGAATATAGAAACTCCCTGATCACCATGTTGTTTGATGCACTCACATGGATGTTGTATTTGAGCCTGTTCATATTTCCACAGATGGGGTATTATTTGCCTGTTTTGATGCTCTCTTTAAGACCAGGGAGAGGGATCCAAATTGCTTTATTAGTATATTATGTTTATGTCATTCTAACATCAGAAGCAATGAGTTTCATTGTAAATGTGTATTCAGTCCTGTTTGCCTGTCCTGGTTTGGGTTGCTACCTCTGGGGCCTCATTAAAAATCGTACCCAGCTTTTTGGGGGAACAGGGGTGGATGGTTTCCAGCCTCCCACCTCCTTCTTCCCCTTCAGACCTGCTACAACAGTTTTTGAAAATATTGAGTTCCCTTTTGATGTTAAGGACAGCATAATGTTATTGTTAGTGTTGCTCTGTCTGCTCTGTACTGTGTACACCATGTTTAGGGTCAGAAAAGTGCCTTTTAGGGAGGTTGTTTGGACACCTGCCCTGGGAGCAGATAATGCTGAGTGGCACGGGAAGTGGGAGGACATCAGCCAGTATTTGGAAAAGTTTTCTCCTCCAATGATCTGGAAATTCACCCCTGAACAACTGCAGGATCCTGTTAGCATGATAAGACTGGTGAAGGAAAAATGCTCTGGCAGCTCCAGAGATGGCCAGCTCACAGCAACCTGCTGGGCCCTGGCCACTGCCTACCGGGCACTGCTTGACATGGTACAGCACTGTCAGGGCGAGGAGAGAAGGAGCAAATCCGCAGACACCACGTCCACCCAAACCACAGCTGAGTCAGAGGGAGAAAGAAATAAACCAACCGGCACCGTGTCCACACAAACCATCGAGGAGCCAGAAGAACAAGCAAAACCAATAGCAGTCGCCCCTGTCCAGAAAAGGAAATCAAAGACTAAATCAGTTCGCATAGCAAATGATGACGAAGAGGCGGGACCTTCACATCCACCGGAGGAGACAGAGCCAGAAATAATCACTCGGTCCCTGTCCCTGGGTGAGCTACGTGAGCTCCGGAGAGAGTTCACACGACAGGCAAATGAGTCCATTCTGACCTGGCTGCTCCGAATCTGGGATGCCGCAGCTAACGATACGATCCTAGATGGGAGTGAAGCCAGACAGCTGGGATCCCTGTCTCGAGATGTAGTCATTGATCAGGGGATTGGAAGGAGGCAGGAAACTCTCAGCCTCTGGCGGCGACTGTTGTCCAGTGTGAGGGAGAGATACCTTTGCAAGGAGGACCTCCACGTACAGCAAGGACAGTGGAACACGATGGAACAAGGTATCCGGTGCTTAAGGGAGTTAGCTGTACTGGAGATAATCTTTTCAGAGGATGAAAGATTCCCTAAGAGTCCAGATGGTGTACAGTGCACCTCCCAAATGTGGTTAAAGTTTGCACGACTCGGGCCAGAAATGTATTCCCGCTACTTAGCAACGCTGCAATGGAGGGAGGGAGAGGACAAGGTGGGAGCATTGGTTAGCAAACTCAGGATTTATGAAGACACTGTCACCGCCCCATTACGAGCCCACGTCTCATCTGTGGAAACCAAACTGGCTGAACACGTCTGAAGCCTGGAAGAGAAAATTGAAGAGGGACACCAGAAGCTAAGAGAAGAGATTAAGGAAGGGATTTTCCATATCTCGCCAGGACAAACAAGAGTCTCTGCTATCAGGAGCCAGCGTCCCCCAACTAAGGAGAGAAGGTACACTCCACGTGGCGATCTATGGTTTTACCTCCGTGAGCATGGAGAAGATATGAGGAAGTGGGATGGGAAACCCACCTCTTCCTTAGCAGCCCGGGTACGTGAACTGAAAAGAGGAACAAATACCATAAAGAACTCTTCAAGGGTAAACGTTGCTCCAGCCTCTCGTGGGCAAGACTCCAGACGGTACAGGAATGATGATACGTCTGATCCTCTTGAAGGGACCTCCAGGTCATACCCACAAGAAGAGCACAATGAGTACCATGACCAGGACTAGGGGTGCCCTGCCTCTAGCCAGGTAGAGGAGAGGGACAATCGAGTCTATTGGACTGTGTGGATTCGGTGGCCTGGCACATCAGAGCCACAAAGATATAAGGCTTTAGTGGACACTGGCGCACAATGTACTTTAATGCCATCAAGATACGTAGGGGCAGAATCCATCTCCATTTCTGGGGTGACAGGGGGATCCCAACAGCTGACTGTACTGGAAGCTGAAGTGAGCCTGACTGGGAAGGAATGGCACAGACACCCCATCGTGACTGGTCCAGAGGCCCCGTGTATCCTTGGCATAGATTACCTGAGGAGTGGGTATTTCAAAGACCCAAAAGGACTTCGTTGGGCTTTTGGCATAGCTGCTGTGGAGACGGAGGAAATTAGACAGTTGAACACCTTACCTGGTCTCTCAGAGGACCCCTCTGCTGTGGGACTGCTGAAGGTTGAAGAACAATTGGTACCGATAGCCACAGCAACAGTGCACCGTCGGCAATACCGCACCGACCGAGACTCTGTGACCCCTATACAAAAGATGATCCGTGAACTGGAGACCCAGGGGGTGGTCAGCAAGACTCGCTCACCCTTTAATAGCCCTATATGGCCAGTGCGTAAGTCCAGCGGAGAGTGGAGGCTGACGGTGGATTACCGTGGACTCAGTGAAGTCACACCACCCCTGAGTGCTGCTGTGCCGGACATGTTGGAGCTCCAGTACGAGCTGGAGTCCAAGGAAGCCAAGTGGTATGCCACCATTGACATAGCCAATGCTTTTTTCTCCATTCCTTTGGCAGCGGAGTGCAGGCCACAATTTGCTTTCACTTGGAGAGGTGTGCAGTACACCTGGAATCGACTGCCTCAGGGGTGGAAACACAGTCCCAGCATTTGCCATGGACTGATCCAGACTGCACTGGAAAAGGGTGAGGCTCCAGAGCACCTACAGTACATTGATGACATCATTGTATGGGGGAACACAGCGGGCGAAGTCTTCGAGAAAGGAGAGAAGATAATCCAGATTCTCCTAAGAGCCGGTTTTGCCATTAAACGGAGTAAGGTCAAGGGACCTGCTCAGGAAATTCAGTTCCTAGGAGTGAAGTGGCAAGATGGACGCCGCCTAATTCCAATGGAGGTGATTAACAAAATAGCAGCCATGTCCCCACCAACCAGCAAGAAGGAAACACAGGCTTTCCTAGGCGCTGTGGGCTTTTGGAGGATGCATATCCCCGAGTATAGTCAGATTGTAAGCCCTCTCTACCTTGTGACACGGAAGAAAAATGATTTCCAGTGGGGCCCCGAACAACAACAAGCCTTTGAACAAATTAAACAGGAGATTGCCCATGCGGTAGCCCTTGGGCCAGTAAGGACAGGACAGGACGTGAAGAACGTGCTCTACACCGCAGCCGGGGAGAATGGCCCTTCTTGGAGCCTCTGGCAGAAAGTGCCTGGGGAGACCCGAGGACGACCGCTGGGATTCTGGAGTCGGGGATACAAAGGATCTGAAGCCAGCTATACACCAACTGAGAAAGAGATCCTGGCTGCCTATGAAGGAGTTCGAGCTGCCTCAGAAGTAATCGGCACCGAAGCGCAGCTCCTCCTGGCACCCCGACTACCAGTGCTGGGCTGGATGTTCAAGGGAAGAGTTCCTTCCACACATCATGCCACCGATGCCACGTGGAGTAAGTGGATCGCTCTGATCACGCAGCGAACCCGGATAGGGAATCCTAATTGCCCTGGGATTCTGGAAATTATCACCAATTGGCCCGAAGGTGAGAGTTTTGGACTATCCTCTGAAGAAGAGGAGGAGAAGGTGACACGAGCTGAGGAGGCCCCACCATATGACAAGCTACCAGCAGATGAAAGGCGATATGTGCTCTTCACGGATGGCTCCTGCCGCATTGTAGGGACAAACCGAAAATGGAAGGCAGCTGTATGGAGTCCCACACGGCGAGTTGCAGAAGCGACCGAAGGACAAGGTGGGTCAAGTCAGTTTGCAGAGCTTAAAGCCGTTCAGTTGGCTTTGGATATAGCTGAACGAGAGAAGTGGCCAAGACTCTATCTCTACACTGACTCATGGATGGTGGCCAATGCTCTGTGGGGATGGCTGGAGCGATGGAAAAAGGCCAACTGGCAGCGCCAAGGGAAACCCATCTGGGCGGCGGAGATGTGGCAGGACATCGCTGGCCGGGTAGAGAAGCTGAGTGTAAAGGTCCGTCACGTAGACGCTCATGTAGGCAAGAAACGGGCTAATGAGGAGCATCGTAACAACGAGCAGGCGGACCGAGCTGCCAGGATTAAAGTCTCTCAGGTAGATCTGGATTGGCAGCATAAAGGAGAATTATTTCTGGCTCGATGGGCCCATGACGCCTCCGGTCACCAGGGGAGAGATGCAACATACAGATGGGCTCGTGACCGAGGGGTGGACTTAACCAAGGACATTGTCTCACAGGTCATCCATGACTGTGAGACATGTGCTGCCATCAAGCAGGCCAAGCGGGTGAAGCCTCTATGGTATGGTGGACGGTGGTCGAAGTACAGGTATGGGGAAGCCTGGCAAGTTGACTACATCACGCTCCCCAAAACCCGCCAAGGCAAGCACTACGTACTGACCATGGTAGAAGGAAGCACTGGATGGTTGGAGACATACCCCGTGCCTCATGCCACTGCCCGGAATACCATCCTGGGCCTTGAAAAACAAGTCCTGTGGCGACACGGCACCCCGGAGAGAATTGAGTCTGATAATGGGACCCATTTCAAGAATGGCCTCGTAGACACCTGGGCCAAAGAGCACGGCATTGAGTGGGTGTATCATATCCCCTACCATGCACCAGCTGCTGGAAAAGTTGAGCGGTGCAACGGACTGCTGAAAACCACCCTGAAGGCACTGTGTGGGGAGACTCTCAAACACTGGGAGCTGCATTTAGCAAAGGCCATCTGGTTGGTCAACACCCGAGGTTCCATCAATCGAGCTGGCCCTGCCCAATCAGAACTTTTGCATACTGTAGATGGAGATAAAGTCCCCGTGGTACATATGAGAGGAATGTTAGGGAAGACTGTTTGGATTAGTCCCACCTCAAGCAAAGGCAAACCCATCCGAGGGATTGTTTTTGCTCAGGGACCTGGTTCCACCTGGTGGGTAATGCAAAAAGATGGGGAGACACGTTGTGTACCACAAGGGGACCTAATTTTGAGTGAGAATGGTCTGTAATGTTTCATTGTATATATATATATATAGATAGATAGATGTATATAGTTTTAAAGGGATATAGTTTTTAAAGGGGGTTAATTTGGGCATGACATGGATGGCATAGAATAAGGGGTGGATAATGTCCTAGTTAGGACAGCTGAGATCAGTTCATCATGGTGGGTGTAACCCAAAACTGTATTCTATAGCCTTCCATGTCATTTCCCAGAAACTAGACTATTGTTGTCAATAGACTATTCGCACCCTCTGCCCATAGAGCCTGACTCCTCAGGCTATAAACTAGGTGTTAAGAGGCCTGTGAGATAGGAGGATGTTTCTGTCCTCACACCCTTTGTGGAACTCCCCGCCCTGAGGGGAGCACTGAACATTCCTGCCTGAACTGGAGGATATATAATCTTGGAGTTTTGGAACATTTTTCAACCCATTCGTGGGATCCAGAGGACGGCTGCATCTCATCGCTCTCAACCAGACTTAGACCACCACTGGACTGCGATCACCAGTTCTGGCCAGACTGCAGCAGCTCTCCCACCAGCAGGTTCTTCCCCTCTCCCTTTACTTTGGACTCAAACAGGGCCCAAGGAACACCACTTTGTTCAGGCCCCAGGGTACTGGGTTATACATTTGGGTTTTTGTGGGTTGAGACCAATTGTTTGTTTGTATTATTGTACTTACTGTATTATTTTAATAAATTGTTATTCTGACTTATAATCTCTCCTTTGAGTTGGGTTCATTCCCCCTGCTGGTTAACTTTTAAACCAGCACAGTTTCTTATCAGAAATAATTAATGATATTGCCTGCTCTGGGTTGGAACCTTCTCACTACAAAAAAACAAACGAAAAGGAAACAAGAGCTTTCTTGCATTCATCCCAAAATGGGACACCTAGTTCTTGAAAACTAAAGTACTGATGCATCTAGAGAAATAGCTTTCTGTCTAGTTAAGAGATAACAAATTTTGAAAATGAGATAATTTACAGTTTTAAATATATTATTGACAAAAAATTATTGCCATTGAAATAAGTTAAATCTGCAGATGTGACAAAATATTTATTAAATATCCAGCAACTGCTACTATTTATTCAAAACCTAACAACAAACTGCTGCCTTCATCAAATGAAAAAAGTTTTCTCTTCGCCAAACAACAAAATTATTGTTGAATAGAGAAACATACAGCTGTAAACTTCATAAATTTGAAATGCCAATCTGCTACAAATTGGACATGTCTCAGAAATTAGCTAAGAAATGGAAAAAAAACTTGTCTTAATTCTATTTGAAGTTGTGTTAGCTGTCATGGGCAATCACTATCTTCATACATAGATCAGCAGAACCAACTGAACTGATAACAGAATACTGTTTTGAATATCACATAAAGAGATACAGGTGACCAAAGAATCTTAAAAACCTAACTGTTCATATCACTCTCATGCTTGTTGAGAAATGGACAATGACTATACAGTATAGTTTCAAAAATAAATTATTTTCATTTTCTTCAGTATGCCAAGACAGCTTGCTATACATCTAGATAAAAACATTGAACATAGTTGCTTTAGTTCTGTACCACTAAAACTTTAAGTATTGAATTATAAGTTTAATGGACAAACTGTACTCTTAAAGAAGTTGTGTTTTCTCTGTCTTGGATATTAAGATCAGAAGTGTGTGTGTGTCCCCAACAACATATTAAGTCAAATATTTGAAAGACCTCGTCATTCTTGCACAGCAACCAAAACCCAGGACAATATATTTCTGTTTACTGGTGTGTATAAGTAATTTTAATATAATATTATCATTCAGACTTAGATTTTTGCAGATCTGAAAGTTTCTAACTCTAAATGTCAAACTTTTAAAGGAATATAGGGACAACCTATAACGATGTACAGAAGAGTTAATGGTTGCATATATCTGTCTCATTATATATGCTGTCACATAAAAAAGAAACCATGTTTAGTTCGCTTGTGTGTCTTCCAGCAGACATTCAACTTGCAAACTATCTGCTCTCCAAACAACGTGAAGCAAGGGCTAGGCAGCCAGCAACAAGAGCATGTTCAGTTGTGAGCATGAAACACATGAGTTCTATCTAGGAAATTTAAACTGCTGTTTATACTCCGCTTATGTCTGAAGCTAAAGTGGTGTTCTAATTCCCTCGAGAAATAACTGCCTCAACCCAGATGATAAGTTGTCTCATTACTGGTCTTAAAAGTACTTCCCATGGTAGTACTGACAAGTGGAGTCTAATGTATCAATACAGACAACGTTGTGCCAACACAGCAGTCAAAACTCACTGGAACACTGCAAGACAAAATATCTGAAGTGGATAACGGCATTCTTAGAGGGGGTCACAAAATAAGTCTTTTAATACATGGATTCCTAAGGGAAAATCAGAATATGGAGACACACAAAACCAAAACTACAACCAAAACCAGTAAAATAATTTGATGCTTATACTTCCTAGGATATGTGGCTGTTATAGGCCAACCCAAAGGAGATGCTAGGAACTAAAGGGGTTCACACTGGCATTTTTTCTACCATTACAATTTTTTCAGCTTTACCAAGCTCCAAACTTCAATAATGTAATAATAATGTCATATTAAATAAATGTCAATATCAATGCCAATTGCATACATATTAGAAAATGTATAAATGTCCAGTTATTAAATGTCTCCCCCACCAAGAGGGGGACTTAGGTTTCTATGCTGATTTCCCCACGTTATTTTACAATGTCACTTCACAGTAGTAAGAGGACTATTTCAAATTTGTTTTTTAAAACTAATTTGAAACACCTGCAGAAAACTTTCAGTCAGGTGTTTCTACACTGGTATTTGGTTAGTAACAAAAATGCCTGGTAAATCTCTTTTACTGAGCAATTAATCAGATTGACAGAGTGTCAATATACTTCATTCAGTAACAGCTATATGAAGAATAAATCATATAAAATTGTAGTTCTACTGAGGTTAGAATAACTTAAAAGATGGTAGAAGATAAAACTTGTATCAGAGAATAATGTTCAAGTGATTAAATCTTAAAAAACCCATAAGCTAATCACCTTTATTATGGTTTACGCAAATACACGACAACAAAAATGAAGGCACAGCAAAAAATATTTCTTTCCTTACTAGCCTTTAAATTTTATATGTATTACATATGTGAAACAATCAGGATGTTATAAACATACAAAATGTCCATATTTTACGCTACGTTATGTCACTGAGTTATGACTTGAGTGTCCTGAAACCCCTAGTATACTAATTGTGTGGACACAAAAAAAAGTAACTAACAGCTTTGAGCTTCATTAAGCACATATAACATAGACTAAGTGAGAGGTAATTACATCCTGATGGAAATTGAAAGACACACATTTCACGGGGGAGCCTGTGAACCATGGCAAGGCTAGTAAAAAAAAAGGAAATTATAAATGTTCCATGAAATTCAAGCCTCCTAAGATTATTATTTTGATATTGACAAAAGTTACAGATTTTAGTTTCTGTCTTGATTTCTCCAATATGTTTTGCATATCTCCTTTAAAAATCAGGCTTAAGAGACACGAGGAAAGTTGTGTTCATTCTTGAAGACAGCAGTTGTTTACTTTTCAGGAAAGCATTTCGTACAATAGGTGAAGTTTAAAGTTCAACCATGTGATTCAGAGATTTTGATGGTTCCATTAGGGAACAATGTAAGAGACTGTCACATTATTTTATCCTTACCACTCAGAACAGAGTGGATCCACTTGATGCTCGCAAAACAATAAAGAGCTTTATTTCAATGATGAGTTTAGGTCAAGAATTATTTCTGGGTTAAGTTATGGGTAGACCATTTTGTTCAAGGTCAGATCTTCTTCTAATACAGCATTATGAATTATTACTTTCCATGTAAACCAGGATAGTATGGTGTGTCCTGCTGGCCACACTGTTCTTGATACAGGCCAAGATGCCATTGGCCTTCTTGGCCACACATGTATCTTTCTAAACAGATGACTGAACAGTGAGGTACCAGATCTTGAGTACACGTTAAAGGACAGTAACACTGAGCTACCAGTGGGGGGATATCTTTCAAAAAATTATTACTATGTCTCCAATTCCTCTAGATAATATTCCTTCTGCTAAAGCTCAACTGGAGTTGAAACTGCCAGAAATACAGGGAACAATAAAAAGAGGTTTTTTCAAATATATTAATGGCAATAGGCAGTGTAACAATAACATCAGCCCATTACAGGATGAGGATGACCACCTCACAAACAGGAACAGAAACAAGGCAGAGGTGTTTAACCTTTGCCTCAGTCTTCAACACCAATGACAGACCAAGGGGGTCTCAGCTAGAGGACCATGACTGTGAGAATGATCAACTCTCAGTCAGCCCTGAAATTATGTGGGATCTGTTAATCCAGCTGGATCTCTACAAATCTATGGGGTCTGATGGGAGTCAGCACAAAGCCCCTCTAGATGATTTTTGAGCAGTCTGGGGAATCTGGAGAGGTCCCAGCTGACTGGAATCTGGTAAATGTTGTCCCAGTTTTCAAGAAGGGCAAGAAAGAGGACCCCAGAAACTACAGGCCTGTCAGTGTCACTTCAGTGCCTGGTAAAGTTATGGAGAAGATTATTCTGGGAGGTATTGAAAAACACCAGAAAGACAATGCAGGCATCATTTACAGCCAGTGTGGCTTCATGAGGCTTCATGATTATCAAATCTGGTTTCCTTCTATGACAAGGTAACCCACCTAATTGATCAAGGAAAGCCAGTTGATGTAACCTTTGAATTTCAGTAAAGCTTTCAGTTTTGTCTCTCACAGTATCCTTCATGTCCAGCACCCAGCTGGATAAACTCATCATGCAGTGTGTGAGCAATTGGCTCACAGGTTAAGCACAGAGGGTAATAGTGCATGGTGTAACATCGGACTACTGACCTGTCACTAGTGGGGTTCCACAGGGCTCCATTTTAGGCCCTGTGATCTTCAACATCTTCATAAATGACCTGGACATAGGATTGGAAAGGGTACTAAGCAAGTTTGCAGACAACACAAAACTGGGAAGAGCTGTTGACTCCCTCAAAGGCAGAGACCTTGACAAATTAGAGGACTGGGCAATCACCAACCATATGAATTTCAACAAGGGAAAGCATGGGATTCTGCACCTGGGATGGGGTAACTCTGGATGTTCATACAGACTGGAGAATGAGATGCTGGAAGGCAGTGCCACGGAAAGGGACTTGGGGGTCCTGGTCCCTGGCAAGCCGAACATGATTCAGCAGTGCCCTGGCAGCAAGGCCAACCATGTCCTGGGGTGCATCAGGCAAAGCACAGGCAGCTGGTCAAGGGAGGTGATTGTCCCGCTCTGCTCCATACTGAGGTGGCCTCACCTTGAATATTGTGGAATTTTGGGCACCACAACGTAAGAAAAATATGAAGCTATTGGAGAGCATCCAAAGGAAGGCAATGAAGATGGTGAAGGGCCTTGAGGGGAAGCCATATGAGGAGCAGCTGAGGGCACTTGGTCTGTTCAGCCTGGAAAAGAGGAGACTGAGGGGAAACCTCATTGCAGTCTACAGCTTCCTCATGAGGGGAAGAAGAGGAGCAGGCACTGATCTCTTCTCCACAGAGGCCAATGATGAAACCTGAGGAAATGGCCTGAAGCTGTGTCAGGGGAGGTTTAGATTGGGTATTAGAAAAAGGTTCTTCACCCAGAGGGTGGTTGGGTACTGGAACAGGCTCCCCAGGGAAGTGGCCACAGCACCAATTCTGACAGAGTTCAAGAAGCATTTGGATGATACTCTCAGGTACATGGTGTGACTCTTGGGAATGGCCCTGTGCAGGGCCAGGAGTTGGACTCGATGATCCTTGTGGGTCTCTTCCAACTCAGCATACTCTGTGGTTCTGTCATTACCTTCTGTTTTGCTCATCTGACACATATTATATCAGGGCAATTATTTGTAACTTGTATTTACCTTTCAACTTTCTGACATGGTACATTGGAAGAAGAGATTGTATCCCTGAAAGTTTCTCTACATTTCCTAGTCATACTACATAATCTGATAAAACGAAACTTGGTCAGCTTGCCTGTACTATGTTTTTACACAATTGTAAATAAACTATATTTTCTTTTTTTATTACTTTAACAAGCTATTCAACATCTGTCCTTAAGAACAATTCACTTCAGTTCTGTCTTACCACGAGATGAATGGTCTTACAGAAAATCCTGTTTCTCCCCTCTGCATATAAAAAGAGCATGGTATAACTAGCTCAGATTCAGAATGTGACTTTTATGTGCAAGGTCAGTATATTCAGAAAACTTTTCCAATTGGAAACTTGATCTCAGAAAGGCTTTTATTATGCCAAATTGCCAGTAGCTGCAGCTTTATAGTTAAAAATAGAAAGTCAACAGCTAATATAAATTAACAGTGTTGCAATTGACAGCCAGCAATGACAAACTATGACCTGGCTCTTCATAACCCCTTGAAGTGGTGCAATTACTATTGTTTCTATAAAAAGCTCAACACTGGCATATGCCAAAACAGGAAATAATTTAAAATAATGTCAAAATGTCAAAGCAGTCCAATTTCAGCAATTATTTTATCATGGCTAGATTCCCCTTTTGAGTAAATATTCTTTAGGTTTCTAGCTGCACTTCTGATTTCCTATCACTGCCCAGTTATACAAATAAAATTTCTTGGTTTATATCTACCTATACGTATATACACATACATGGAAAAAAAATACATATTTCAAAGTTATTGCATTTTTTGTAGCATGTATTGCAATAGCATGTATTGCATTCAATAGCATGTATTGCATTGTATTCAAATTATAAGAGCTTTAAGCTGAATAGTACTATAATAGCTTCTACCATGGAAGGTCAAACATTTCCTAGATATGGAAACAGTACTTTCAAATATTCTATTGGAATACAACCTTCTGCACAGAGAAAAATTCTGTGCTTTGTAAAACATCTTCTTATCCTATTCAAATGTCCATTCTCAATTCTCCTCTGGCATAGTAGCAGACCATTTCACTGAAGTATATTTCTTGTACAAATCAACAATTATTAATAAACAAAAATATATATGGATGTCCTATTTTGAAAGTGCATTATGAAAAAAAAATAAAAAAAGAAAAAATAGAACCAAAAAAACAAATCTAGCCCCTGCCTCCAAAAAAGGCAACCTCACAAATCTTCTCACTGACTCTTCAGCACATGAATATTAAAGTCATACAGTTGTCAAAATATTAATCCAACATATTCATCCACAGGTATTTGCACAATACATCTCACCAGACAACAGTCTCAGATAACTCAATGCATTACAGAGCATTAACAGATTTAGGACAATTTTATACATATGTTCTATGCTACTTTTGTTGGCTGTTTTTTTATTTCCAATAAACTAATGGAGCAGAAGCACTACTATTTTAAACTGTTGAGAGTTCTATCTTTTATTTTGATATACAAAAAGACACTACTCTGCTGCCAACTAGTATGCACTTCTACCAGTTTCCACTAAATACAGATGTTCTTTCAAGTGTACATCTGAAATACAGATTTGATAACACTTTGATGATATTAAAGATTCCAGACAGAGACTGTCTCAGAAAAGTATGTGACTTTTAGACCCACCCACTTCCCTATCAACACCAAAACAGCTACTCTAAGTTCTAGGTGAAACACAGTCGAAATTGTCAGTAAACTCTAAAAAAAATACTAAGAACAACAAAAGCTAAAAAAGGCACCATATGTTGATCTGAAAAACCCAGTTTCCTCCTAGGAGAGATACCACACAGAACAGATATAGTAAACTCCTACTGATTATTATTCAGTGATGACAAGCAACCAAAAGATGTTTGGGGCAGTCATCATGACATTTTTGGTTGGGCAAATAAAAAAAAAATCTAAGACCTAGATATATTTTCAGAAGATATGATTAACCAAAAGTATCTGAATACAGGGCATCAGTCCACTCACTGCAGAATATACACAAAAGATATAAATATCTGAAGTAACACTCGAAGTATATATGATTTTTCACCAAAAATTACAAGATTTCTCTATAACATGATAAAGGAAAAAAAGAAATAAAACTAGCAGTTTGTACTTCAAGAAATGGGGTACATAAAGTTACTTAATACTTACCACTGTGAAATTCATAACCTTCAAAATCCATATTGTCATTGCTAAATTAACAATCATGGTAACCAACAGCAGTAGGACAAAGAAGTATAAGCACCTCTTTCGCCATCCATAAATCCCTACTGGGTAAAACTGAGGTTGCTCAGTCCTTGGAAGGCTGTTCTGTTGTGTTGCTAATATATACTGCTCTCGTGTCATCTGGAAAAGAAAGATGTAAGTATAAGTGAGCACATGAGAGACCTGTTTTTCATATATTTTAGTACATGAAGATTATCTGAGAATGTATAGAAAATCAGTTTCTCTGGACACAGAATGGATGCATTCATCTAGTATTAAGCATATCAATATTATTTTACCTATGCATTTATAAAAAATTTGGTGGGTTTTGTTGATTTAAAGTAAACCTTTGATTTCTATTTCAAATTATATTTGCATTTCAAATCTATCAGCAAGAAACTTTTAAAAATAGTAATGTAGTCCATGCATGTATCTTACACTCTGTCTCTCAGTGTTGTTTTATTGTCCTTTATAAGATCATTCAGGAAAATTTTTGTTCTAGTTTTGGCTGAGGTAAAAGTAATTTTCTTCATATAGGTTGTAACCAGTACACTCTTTCATATAAATAGAAGAAAAATCTCATCTTTCTAAAATACATATTTCATAAATGAAGATATCACTTTTTATTATCCTTAGTAAATTAAACTAATAATTGATATTATTACACATACATCCTTATTTTACAAAAACAGAAATTCATTTTGCCCTTTAAGAGATACGGATACTACCACAATCTGTTGTATTTCTGAACTAGTTTAAGTTCTTCTAGCACACGACCAAGCAAACTTCTTAAAGTTACTATTAAACTTCTTTAGAATAAAAATGTTTATGGCATTTAATAAGCAACCATTTAAGATTTTTTACATCCTTAAATTTCTTTTACAGATATTTATATTCATATTCAGCTGTCACATCGGCTTTAGACTGGAAGGTATTAACTTTTCTCCATGACTTAAAAATTAAATTAAAGCACTCATATTCTGTTTATGTAAGAGTTCATCCTGAAATATGCCCACTAAAAAAGTCAGCTTAATAGGCTTTGTGCTCAGGGGGAGGAAGAAAACACAAACCAAAAACTATCCAAAACAAACAAACAAACCCCCAACAAACTCATAAACCAGATAAAATGATCAGTTTTGCATTTAAAAGCTGCCTTTATTTTCCCTAAAAGAAAACAAAAAATGCACAGACACAGGTCAGTTGATTCAATGAGAAATAAAAACCAGATTAGATCCATTTGAAGGATCAAAGAAACGTTGATTTCATAAGATTTTTAAAATGTGGAGCTCAAAAATATTTATGTGAACATCTGTGCTGCTAGATATTTATCCAAATCAACACTCTCGAGGTTTTACCATTCTTCTTAGCGAATGAGATATTAATGGAATAAATTAACTCACCGTGAATAATTAGAGCCACAAGTCATAGAATACACATTCATATTACAACAATATATATATAACTGAAATAAGTCAAAACAGAAATAAAAAATTTATTAAGCAGGTTTTAAATAAGTTAGTAAACAAGCATTTTGTAATTTTTATTCTTTTCAATCAGAATTGCTTCTCTTTGCCAGCAATTTCAATTACATGCAGTGTAATCAGTTTATTTATGTACTAAACCATTACACATACATTTCCCTCAATGACATTTCTCAGTCCTCCCAGGTTTTAAGACCTTAGATCACCTCCTTATCACATCCTGGCAGTTTTCATCCTAGTTGTGCCTGAATTCCTTATGAATCCAGAAACAGAATGCATGAATGGGCTAATCAATGTGAGTTTCTACACATTTATTTAGCCATCTGTTGCAACAAAAATGCAATATATGACTACATTTTGAGATTTGAAATAATTAGTATTTTTAATATCATTTCCATTGTCTTGTGATTTAACTTTTATATTGCCTATGAAAAAAATATCATTAAAAATAGTTGAAAAGCAGCTTCTAGATTGTGAGAATGTCAGAAGTAGCAATGGTCCTAAAATTGTGAACATGGTCCCACGGAACAGACCCTTTGCAATACAATCATTAAATAAAATGACATTTTATTCCATCACCACAACCAGGTATCATCAGTTCCCTCAGTGTATACTGTTCAACTGTGTGAGGTTTGGTGAAGCAAGCTGTTCTTCTGCAGTCCATGGAGGTCCACACAGTAGCCCATGGAAGACCTCATGCTGGAATAGCCAGAGGTGCCAGAGTTTGTGACCCCATGGAGAGCCCATGCTGGAACACGATCCTGTGAATCTATGGACAGGAGCCCACATGGAAGGAGCAGGTTTTCTAGTAGGACTTGTGACCCTGTGGGATACCCACACTGGAGCAGTCTGTTCCTGAAGGACTGCACCCCATGGAAAGGGTGCATGCTGGAGCAGTTCATGAAGAACTGCAGCCTATGGAAAGGATTCACATTGAAGAAGTTGATGGAAGACTGTTCCCATGGCAGGGACCCCACACTGGAGCAGGGGAAGAGTGTGAGGAGTCCTCCCACTGAGGAGGAAGGAGTGGCAGAGACAATGCCGCTGCACCACTTGGGAGGAGGAGGTTAAGAAAACTGGGAGCAAAGCTGAGCCAAGGAAGAAGGGAGGGGTGGTCGGAACATTTTTTTAGATTTGTTCTTATTTCTCTATCCTATTCCTCTGTTCCCCAGAGATCAATATTGGGCCCAACAATGTTTAGTATCTTTATAAGTGATTTGAATGATGGGCTCAAGTGTCATTTTGACTGGGGTGCCCCGGGCGTGCGTGGCAGCGGCCCCCCAGCAGGCGCCCTGGGTGCGCACCCCCAGGCACCCGCAGGGCGGGCCCCAGTGGTCCCTGGCCCTGGGGCGCGGAAAGGAGTGAGACAGGGGGAGCTTCGCCAGTGTGGACTGTGTCCTCGTGGGATATGAGAGGGGGAACCTCGTAGCATACAGAGGAGGAGGACAACTCTAAACCCGGGCAGATGGAGCCATCCCTCTAAGAGAAGGTCACTCTAATTAAACCTACGTCCTGAGGACCTCGCTGCCACCATCTAAGCTCACTCGGCCCTGGCAGATGAACCTTAGGATTAAAGGGTGGGTTCAGTTCCGCGCATACTGCATCGCACCTAAAAAATCCACTGCACAGGCTTGAAGGCCTTACCCACATTTGCAAAGCCAGGAGAGGGTCGAAATGGTCATCTACAAATGCAGTCACACAAAGATCAAAAGACAAAGGCATATACACCTGTTTCCAAAGGTGCACCCAAATTAACTCTAACATGTTGGAACATCAGAACCATGCTTGATTCTGCGGATAGCGGATGTCCTGAGCATCGTTCTGTCCTCATTGTCACGTCTCAACATTGACATTGCTGCTCTCAGTGAAGTTCGTCTCCACGAGGAAGGCAGCCTCAGAGAACATGGTGCTGGTTACACAGTCTTTTGGTCAGGCAAACCCAGAACCGAAAAGCATCTCTCAGGAGTTGGCTTTATGATCAAAAACTCTATTGTTCCTAAAATCAAAAATCTGCCGACAGGTCATTCTGATCCCATTATCTCCCTACGCCTTCCATTAAACAACAACCAACATGTTGTCCTCTTTAGTATATATGCCCCAACTCTCCAAGCTGACCCTGCCGAAAAAGATAAATTTTACACCGACCAGTGCCGCCTTACCCAGAAGGTTCCTGTAAATGATAAGATCATTATCCTTGGTGATTTCAACACCAGAGTAGGTAAGAATTTTGAAGCCTGGAAAGGAATATTAGGCAAGTATGGTGTTGGAAGCTCCAACGATAATGGTCGACTTCTGCCAGAATTCTGTGTGGAGCAACAGCTCACCATCACTAATACTATCTTTCAGCAGAAAAATAGCCTGAAGACAACCTGGATGCATCCTAGATCTAAGCATTGGCACCTCATCGATTATGTCTTGGTGCGATGGAGAGATGTCCGCGATGTCCATCATACCCGCATGATGCCTAGTGCAGAACGCCAAACAGACCATCAACTTGTGTGCTGTAAACTTAACTTCAATCTTAAATTCAGACCAAAAAGGGGCACTATCCCAAGGAGGAGACTTCAAGTTAACAATCTCCAATTAGCCACAGTGAGAAACAAATTCCAGGCAAATCTTCAAACTAGGCTCAAAAACCATTCCATAGATTCTACAGATACCTCTCCTGAAACATTTTGATACCATATTAAAAAAAGCATCCTGTAGTCCTCTGAAGAATCCTTAGGGTTCTCCCTCAAGAAGAACAAGGACTGGTTTGATGAAAACAATCAAGAGATCCAGGAATTATTGAGGAAGAAGAGAACCGCCCACCAAGCACACCTTGCACTGCCGTCCTGTCACGCAAGAAAAACAGTCTTTCGTCTTGCATGCAGCAAGCTCCAACAGAAACTCCGTGACACCCAGAACAAGTGGTGGAACAATCTAGCTGGAAAAACACAATTATGCACAGATATGGGTGATCACAAAGGATTCTATGAAGCCCTGAAAACAGCATACGGGCCTACATACCAAGTCCAAAGCCCTCTACTCAGCACTGATGGTCAAATGCTTCTAAAGATAAAACCTCCATTCTGAATCGATGGTCTGAACACTTTCAGACTCTTTTCAGTACTAGCCATGTAGTCCAAGACTCAGCTATTCAGTCCATCACACAGCAACCAGTGAAGTATGAATTGGATACTGCCCCCACTTTAGGAGAAACCCTCAAGGCCATACAGCAGGTGAAAATTGGCAAGGCAGCTCGGGTTGATGGAATTCCACCTGAAGTCTGGAAACATGGGGGCCTTGCACTCCATGCTAAATTTCACAAGTTTGTGGTGCGCTGTTGGGAACTAGGCAAACTACCATCAGACCTTCATGATGCAGTCATCATCACCCTGTATGAGAAGAAAGGAATTAAATCAGACTGTTCAAATTACCGTGGTATTACTCTGCTCTCCATTGCTGGCAAAATCCTGGCAAGAATACTCTTGAACAGACTAATACCTGCTATAGCAGAAGGAATTCTACCTGAAAGCCAATGATGGAGAGATAGACAACAGGTTAGCAAAGGCATATAGTGCTTTTGGAAAGCTTTATAAAAGAGTGTGGCAAAATAAACACTTGAAGAAAAGTACCAAGATCAGTGTTTACAGAGCCACTGTGCTGTCTACTCTCTTATATGGATCTGAATCATGGGTCATCTACCACCACCACCTGCAACTCCTAGAACGCTTCCATCAGCGCTGCCTCTCTACAATCCTAAACATTCACTGGTCAGATTATGTGACTAATACGTCTGTTCTAGAACAAGTAGCAGTCATAAGTATTGAGGTCATGTTGCTGAGAACACAGCTGCGCTGGGCAGGACACGTCTCAAGGATGAAGGACCACCGCCTCCCTAAGATCTTGCTTTATGGTGAACTTGCCACTGGCTGCTGCAAGAGAGGAGTCCCGAAGAGAAGATACAAGGACTCCCTGAAGCAACATCTCAACCTTGGCCATATTGATCAACATAACTGGTCTACTCTGGCCTCAAATCAGGAGGTCTGGAGACACACTATCTATAACTCTGCTGATGCCTTCAAGAAAGCATGCAGGATCACTCTTGAGAAGAAAAGACAACGCAGAAAGAATTGTGTCTTGCAGAATATACCACCTAAGGAGTCTTTCTGCTGTGCCTTTTGCACCCGATGTGCCTATCTCGTATTGGCCTTTTTAGCCACCAGCGCGCTTGTAGCAAACATGAGTAGAGCCCTCTCCAAATCTTTGTTCACGAAGCCTAGCCATGATATGATATGATATACAAAGGAATTAAATCACTTCCTACATTGCACTGGAGAAGTATCATAAACAAGTGTGGTGGGGGGAAACAGTTTTCCCCCCTGAAGTTATAAAATGGTAAAACCCCAGGGGGTGGTGACCCTTGAAGTTTTGAGGTTTTACCCAATAAGCGCTTCTGCAAAATATAAACATATCACAAGCAGAACAGAAGAGAAGGTAGTTGTAGTTGTTGTAGAAGAAGTAGCCATGTTGTCAAGCCACGAGGAGTGAGAATAGGAGCCCCCCTGGGGGGGTTCTGGCCCCCCAGCCCCCGGCTGGGAGCTACAGGGACTTGGAACAGTGTTAGACTGGGCTAGGTGCCTGTAACTAGAAAGCTGAAAGAAGTTTTCTCCACCGTGAGTGAGCAGCAGCAGAGACAGCAGTGAACAGAGGCTATGCCTAAAAGCCAGCAGATAAGAACTGAACTGGAAAAGCAGCAGAAACAAACATGCAGCTGAGCAAGGAAGACATGGAGTTGTCTGAGAGAGCCGAGAGAGCCAGCAGCAGAGAGAGAATTAGATTCTACAGAGAGATAGAGGAAGTTGGGGTAAGAACTGAAATAAAACCCCATACTCCTCTGAGACCTCCAAGAAAGGAGGAGGATGATGGACTCTTACTTGAAAGAGTCTTAAAGTGCTACAGCACTTGCAGAAAGGAGCTGAAAAGTTCTGAGAAGGAATGCGAAGGGGGTGACCTTGGCCCCCCCCGCTGCTTGAGACAGAGCACAGAGCTCTGCAAAGGGGACTTGAATCCCCTGAAGATACAGACTATCACGAAGACCCCCGTGCTTCGTTGATATGACCGTGGTGATGCAACCATTGTCTGGGTGAACGCAGCCCACAGAAGATAAGACCCTCGCTTGAAGACGAGTGGCCAAGGGGCTTGGATACCCCCTCATGTGTACTGGCAGAGATCCAGTTACAGCTGCTGCATGAGAAGAAGAGAACCTGCTGCTTTAGAGACATTGCTGCTCTGAGAGTGGAAAACAATCTTTTCCTACTTCCCTCCTGGACTTTTATTTGGAGGAGAGAAGAGATTTGATCCATTGTAAATACTTATGTCATGGTAGAGATAGCTAAGATTGTATATAATGTATTGTAGTATTTATTTGTACAGTCATTGTAATATATTCCCTTTCCCCCATTTGAGTCGCGTGTGGTGTCTGGAAAACCCATCTCACACTGGGTTGAGATGTGGGAAGGGGTTTAGACTAGGGAATTGGATTTTGGGGCTCTCAAACCATGACAACAAGGTAAAGGAATCTATCATAGCAGTGGAAACTACTTAGTCATGTCAAACTGCAACTGAATATATTTTGCAAGTGTTTATTTTCATCTACACCAACACTTTCTGATCTCTAGCAGAACCATAACAAAATGGTTGTGCATATTCACTAGGCACAGGTGAATCTCATAACCATACAGCGTGAAATTTAGACCACAATCAAGCCTATTACCTTCAAGCTATTGATATTTTAGGGCCACAGGGTACTGTTGGAATAGATATCTTAGACTTATAAAAGTAATTAAAGAATGGAGAAGAGACATTTTACAGTTTCAGAGTTTATTTAGTCTTTGGTAAAATCTCTTACAGAGGTAAATTTTCAAAGCAGAAAAATGAAAGAGAAGACCATTAGAAAATGTACTAAACCTAGAAGTGAGATTGTTGATATAATTCCTGGAGATAGGGTGGTGATCTACTTAAGCCAATGTAACAAAAACTGTTTAAAACATAATTATGCCTTTCAAGTAATTCTCAAGGCAAATATAAATTCATCTCAATGGATAATGGCTCTTCCAAGAAAAGAGCCTTACAGAAGAAGAACCAGATTTGACAATATGGAATGAAACAGAGAGATTATTGTTCTTAACTAAAAATTTTTCATCAAACAGGAGAAATAACCCAGTATTTGCTCTTAACATCTGGGCAGTCAATTTCACTTTCAGCTTACTGATTTTTCTGAAAAAAAAAAGGATATTGTGTTGCGTATTTTAAATAGAGGAAATTTTACTTCTGGATCATCTCTACATATACTCTAAACCTATGTTGATTGCATTTATCTTACCTCTTTTTTAAAAGTAACCCAAGAATGCAAATAAATGTGTTAAAAAGTTTTGTGGGTTTTTTGACAATTAAAAAAAAACGTGGTAAAAGTTACATTTAGATAAAATAATAGTAAGTGGTAGGGGTGCGTAAAAGGGATGGGGTGTCATATGGTGTGAGATCCTGTAGCCTCATCTCCTCAGATGGTAAGATCGACGGAGAGATAGACAACAGGTTAGCAAAGGCATATAGTGCTTTTGGAAAACTCCACAAAAGAGTATGGTGTAATAAACACTTGAAGAAAAGCACCAAGATCAGTGTTTACAAAGCCATAGTGCTGTCTACTCTCTTATATGGTTCCGAATCATGGGTCATCTACCGCCACCACCTGCGTCTCCTAGAACGCTTCCATCAACGCTGCCTCCGTACAATCCTAAACATCCACTGGTCAGATTATGTGACCAATACATCTGTTCTAGAGTAAGCAGCAGTCACAAGTATTGAGGTCATGTTTCTGAGAACGCAGCTGCGATGGGCAGGACACGTCTCAAGGATGAAGGACCACCGCCTCCATAAGATCCTGCTCTACGGTGAACTTGCCACTGGCTGCCGCATGAGAGGAGCCCCGAAGAAAAGATTCAAGGACTCCCTGAAACAACATCTCAGCCTTGGCCATATTGATCACCATAACTGGTGTACTCTGGCCTCCAATCGGGAGGCCTGGAGACACACCATCTATAACGCAGCTGTCTCCTTCGAGAACACACGCAGGATCACTCTCGAGGAAAAAAGGCAACGCAGAAAGAACCGTGTCTTGCAGAATATACCACCTAAGGAGTCTTTCTGCTGTGCCTTTTGCAATCGGATATGTCTGTCACGTATTAGCCTCATAAGCCACCAGCGTGCTTGTAGCAAATGCGGATAGAGCCTTCCCAAATCTTCGTTTGCGAAGCCTAGCCATGACTCACTGACTGACTGATTGATATGGGTTGGAACCAACTCAGTGTGAGTGTGTGTGTGCATGTGGGGAAGGGCCGGGCCCGGACCTGCAGGTCCATGGTAAGGCCTGCACATCAGGCCTGTGCTGGGAGCACATGGCAGAGCTGAAGGCCAGGCCTGCAGCCCACGCAGAGCACATGGCAGAGCTGCAGGCCCTGCAGCCGGGCTGTCGGTCAAGGCAGACCTGCCTGGTAACCTGCCCACATCACACCCCGCAACCTGTCACTGGCTACAGCACAACTCACTCTGGCCTGGAAGGCACTGACTGGGTATCCTGCCTGGGAGGGAAAACTATAAATACAGGAGACTGCATGCAGTCTCTCTCTTCTCCCTCTCCAGTTGGCACTATGTGAATCATTGAATCTTGTTGGTAACTGTTCTCCTCTCCTTTCTCTCCTCTCTTTCTTTACCCCTTTTAATCTGTTTTCTTTTACTCTTTTCCTTCTCTTGTGGGAAACTTAAAAACCAATGAACTGTGTTCTACTAAAGCTGGTATATGGATTGTTTTAGTGGGTGTTTCCTGTGGAATAGGTCTTTGGGCTGAATGCTAGTGAAATGCTTTTTTCTTGGTTGTATTTTACTCCTGTAAAAACCTTTTGCCAAAATATCTTATTTTTCACACTAAATTAAAAAGAATTTCTCTTAGAGAAGAGTGTATGACTCTTTCTCCAGGTGCTAATTAGAGGTTATAACAAACCAAAAGGCTTTTAAAAAGTCTTAAATAAAAATGGAACCACTCTGGGCAGTTTATAGCTTAATCTGGAACGCAACATATGGTAATACCATCCCAGTAACGGAATTAAAAAATTTTTCTTGAAGTATGGTTGACTGAATAAAAAATGAAGTTAATGCAGCAGCTTCTCCAGCCATACTGAGGAGCATGCTAGATAATGCCTAAAGAAATGAAGATGAGTACAGAAGAGCATGATTATACTTAAAAGAAATAGCAGAAGTTATCAGAGGGCTTTTAAACAGCTTGATATGGCTTTTACATGCTTGAAAACCAGACAATCTAATAAAAAACTGGTATCTCAGTGGGGATGGAGAAAGGTAAGAGGTAAGAAGGAAATTTCATAAATTATTTTCTAGGATAAGTACAATTTTCTCCTAAAACGAGCATTCTTATCTCATAATGAAGACTCAGATTCCAGTGCTTTTCCTATCCTAAACCTAAGACTCATGCAACTAATGCTCTTTAAAACAAACAGAATCTGTGTCAGCATCATTGTATATATGAGGAATGAAAGCTCAGGGTAGGAGAAAATAAACTTCTTCACAGACAATGAGCAAACTAGTGAGAAACTGAAGTCTTATTACATTGCCTTTCATTTGGAATTACTTTCAGGGTTTTTTCTGTTTTCAAGGCAATACAAGTTTGAGGGAATTACAATGAAAGCTCATCAAAAGTTAGTTTTTCTAACTCATGTTCTCTCCCAATTTCTTTTTAGCTTTCTGAGAAGCTCAAGTTGAACGTCTCAAGAGTTTCACTATCCCTGCAGCAAATGCTGTAACTCAGATTGCTTAGAGACCCTCAGCATTCTCTAATCTTACTCAGATTTTCTGTTAGCTACAGTTAATACATTTCACTTGACAGACCTTTCTATTAACCAACCTTTCACACTCCTACCTTTGAGAAAATTATTATTCAGTTACAGATTTTTTTTAAAGTGTTTAATAAAGCCTGCCTACATGCCCAAGGGTTTAGAACAGAATAAAGCAATCTATGTTAGAAACATCAATACAATCATTAAAAGTGGTTTGAAATTTTCAATGGAGATTGCTTTTATTTAGAACAGGTTAATTCATTGAAATTTATCCAAATAAAATGGAGAAGGATTAGAGGGATGGCATCAGACCACCAGACATTCACCCATAGGTTGGAGGGAGAGAAGAACTTTTCCATTTTTTAAGAACTTCCAACATTTTTTAGAACATTCAACATTTAGAACTTCAGCATAATTATTTTATTTTCTATATTTATATATGAAACAAAAATAATGCATTACTTACTTTCATGACTATTTTTTTTGTGTTTTCTAATGAACATATTTGGAAATTCCTTTCCACTCTTGAAAAACTAAAGGAAGAACATGCAAATAACTTCAGTATCAAGCTGTACATAAAGTCAGTTGATTACATAATTTATGTGACTTGAAGTTTAATAATTCAGAAGAATCTGTTTTTCTTCTTGGCCACAAAGTACAGTTTTGTCATCAGTGTCAACAAGTCTTAAGTCAGTATGTTTTTATTGACAATTCTCTCGGCTTTATGATGTCAATTAGAATTCCATTTTTTTGCTAAGTCAATACAATTAGATTACTACAGAGACTTCATTACAGCCACAGGCAGGACAGCAGCTGAGGTACACAATTTTCTCCCTATGATGCCACTGCTCACTAAACAGTTATTATAACAGTTGTCTATAAAAGGACAATAAATGTTTGCATCTTCAGTAATGTTCTCTAATAAAATTATCACTTCACAAAAATGGATATCAGTGACCTGAAGCTATTACCATTATTACTCAGTGTGAGCATTTATGACTCTTGTGTTTAAAATATTTAATTGTAAAGTTCACTGCACAATGATCTTCACAGCATGTTAACAAAAATAAATAATCATGTAATGAATAGAATCATATTTTTCCCACTGTTCTGTGACTTGAAATGTTTCTAAATAATAATATGCTATACTATTCTTAAGGAAGCTGAATTCAAATTCAGCTCAGGCTTGATGTTTCCCAGTAATATGCCTTTTTAAGTTACATTTTCAATAACCAACCACAACAATTTCAGTATAATTTCAGTGTATTTTTAAAAAAAGCTTGGGTTTCAAAAGCTTACTCATTATTTTACTTTATTTAGCTTTCTAATCATCTAAATTTTCAGGTGGTGGTTGAGAATAACTTTTAAGTTTTATCTAGATACACTGCCTACATAGTATATTCTAAGGATAACCTTAATCAAATTAAGTGGGATCACACAAGTCTAGTGACAGCAACACAAGATTCAGTATAGCTGTGTTGTCTTAGAGAAAAGCAGACACCTAAGGAGACAAGTAGATGATGAGTAGACTGTTGGACACCAGAAAAGAAACTGCTAGGTTTAAACAGAAAACCCTGAGTCACAGAAGCTGGGGAAAAATCTCAGTTTGAGGGCCAGGCCAGATGCCACTTGTTTGGAATGCTCTGCCAAGAAACAGGGAGATGGTGCTCTGATGTTATCAGACCTCTGCATAAAACCCTTTGCGTTCCCACCTTTGCATGTGTATTCTCTGTATCCCATGCATTTTGCAATCCTGAATACCTTTCTCCCCCCAAGAAACCCCCCAAGATAAAGTAGGGTTTTTCCTATGATGCAATTGTAAGACCCCAAGATTTGTTAACCTGGGTTTTTCTCTTATGTCATCCTTGTGAAACCCCCAATTTTAACAGAATGAATATGCAAACCCCCTGTTGAATATGTAGACCCTAAACCCTTTAAATATGAAGTTGTAAGTCCAGTAAAAGCATTCCAGCTTCTTGCCTCCCTGGGATCGTCTTAGCTTTATTGACCTCCGCAGTAGACTGCTGACAGATACAATAGCTTACTGCCCTAGCATCTGTGATAGCTCTCTGGACTTCATCTCAAATATTCCTACTACTAGATAAACAGATAAAATTTGTCTTACTGAATAAATTCTAAAAATTTATTACAACAGCAACAAAGTCAGGAAAATCATGGTAAACCATTGGATCTCAGTTAAAAAAACTCAACCACTTTTCTATTAATCCTGGTGCGCCCTCATCCCTGTTGCTCTACATATCTCAATAAGGCATGACATATTCACAAGCGCTAGGATCAGCACTTTACATCTGCTCAGCTCCTTCTCTTAAGGTCACTGAGGAGATAAGGATATTCCACCATGAGAAAACCTGGCAACCACATCAATGGAAGATGGCAGGATAAATATTTCAATAGCTTGACAAAAACTGGCACTACCTTTCCTCTGTTAGTGATACATTTCCCTCTATCAATTTTAGTAGATGGTGACAAAAGTACAATCTTCAAGAGTCAGGAAAGAAATTTTAAGAGTGGTAAATTCACGAAACTCAGTTAGACTGGAAGAAGCAGGTGGAATGAACACTTCAGCTACGAGAGGAATTACCCTCTTTAACTAGTTCATTCCTACCTGTAGTTTGAAGTCTAAAATTTGTGTGGTGGGGTTATCATGTATTACACAAAGAAGAGGAAAGATAGAAAATATGAACCAAAACCTGAATTTCTAGAAAGATGAAAAATAAGCTTTTAACCACTGTTATTTTTTCCTCTTTTTTGCATACACGTGTAGCACAACTCTGCTGTAAGGCTGGAAAACAAATACCTGTAGATCTAAAGTCACAAGCATGGCTCTTCTGGCCTAAAACACACAACTCTGTTCATTCAAATTAAAAATACATGGACCGGATATCAAAGAGTACAGAACAAGTCACATTGAATAAAACGCTATGATATGAAGAACAGGAGTATCACTTAAAAAGAAAATGATTACATTTTGGGGTTGACTTGTATTTGTTAAGCTTCTTCAGTAATTTAAGTAGGCAAAGCTACACCGAGTCTTTAATTCACCATTTTAATCTTGATGTGAATTTAATGGCCTCATATTCAAAATTAATAGAGCCCCTATCCTTTCAGTAGTAATCAATAATGATATCAATATGTAAACTAAAGTCTTGGTGTCCCAGGAACACAAGCATGGATCAAATCTTACTGCTATCCACAGCTCTAAAAATATAAGCTAAAAGAGTACAGGCAGAAAAGAATAGAATTTACCTTAATGGAAAAAGATAGACCAGACTGACAGAATTAGATTTAAGAATACACACACACACACACACACACACACATACATATATATACATATACATATATACACAGTACTCTCTAATTTTATAGCACCTACCAATATGGGGTCCTGCTCCAGTCTAAAATAATAACATTTTTAAATTATAACAACAGAGATGTTTTATCATGGAATAAATATTAACGTTTTGGGCACCACCACTGTGATAACAATCATGAACAACTCAATACTTAAAATACTCTGAGAATACAGATTTCAGTTATTAATTGATAATTTTACCATGTGTTTCATGTGATACCATAAAGCAACAGAGAACACCCTAATTTCCTTGTGCAGACACCAGGAGTCTAAGATGAAATTAGGACCTCCATTGCTTAAGTTTATGGTTTTAATTTAATATAATACATAGGACCAAGAATCTTAATTTGTTTCCCTTTTTTCTTCAGCATTTCTTCCCTTACATTAAGCTCCCTCATCTTGATTGTTACTAATGGATATAACTGTTCCCCCTAATTGGCAGTCTCATAATTTATAAACGTGGTTTCACAGTGATCGCCTGTACCTGTGCCTCCCTCTTTATAAACAATCTCCATGGCATCTTAATACTGTAGCAAAAGTCTCCTCATCTTTCTATCACCCACATAATCAATGTCTCACACAAAAGTATCCAGTACCAAGAGATGTTGAACATCGGGTGCAATTTTTAAGTGAAAGTAACCTTCAGAATCATCTTCAATGATAAAAACAGCATTAAAAACACAACAGCGGAGTTACAACTGCATTTTACTACATGAAATTTCTGTTCACTGCAGTTTTAGAACTATATTTACTTATAACTAAATAATTCAGTTCTATGTTTTAAAGTGCTAGAGAACTTTCATTTTCTTTCCAGATTTTAGTTACTTAGGAATAGGAGATCTAAACTCCTGAATCACCTTGGCACTATTTTTCATCAAAAATGGAATCTGACACTTTATTTTACTATTAGAATAATCTCCACAATTTCACTTTCTCCATTCCTGTTTGCATTTGCTTCTTCCAGAAAATGCAGGCAGAAGCACATTTATTGCCAAACAGTCAACCTGTTCAGATTTAGCAGGATACTAAGCACCGAGGAAGGAAGTTGAACCACATAGAAGTCATTTCCTTACTGAAAAGGGGTTCCAAATACTTAAATGAAGACATTTAATATGTAATGATTCAATTACATATTTCTTCCACATTAATTAGCTAAACTGGCAGTACTGAGGTACTGTTTTTCACTTCTTTTTTTTTTTTCTTTTTAAAGCAATGAATTGGATGGTGCCACTCAATTTCTGGGGTAAAATCTTCAATTCTTTCAAGCACTGTGGGAAATCTAGAGAGATTCAGGTGGTCATCTATATCTCATCTTTACTATATTCAACTACTTTCATTTCTTCACTGGAGGGAACTGGGCTAAATCTTTTGATAGTCTAATGCAGGTGGGGTTTTTTCCTGACTTTCCTCAAATGACTAATGAGAATTAAATGAGATCCACCCCACAGAAAATGTGTTCTCTCTGATGTGAAAAAAAAAAAGAATCAATATAGCTTGATGAAGAGACAACTGATTGGAATTGAACAAATGAAGCCTTCTTTTTATACTAACAAGAGACTGAAGGAGGAGCCCAGTGCCTACACCATTCTAAGATACACATAAGCACTGTTGGAAGAACAGAAGGAAAAATAACTGCTCTTCACTGGAACTCTACTGAGGCAGCTTTATCAATAGACAGTGTGCAGCTGCCTGTCCCTGCAAGAAGCTGGGGTCAGCAAAATGGAAAACTGACAAACATCCAACACTTGATTTGTTAGAGACTGTACTCTGATGCCATTACTCAGTCTGATTCTTGTGAACAGGATATTCAAGGGAGAATAAGTACAGCAGAGAGAGAGACTGACAGACAAATGATCTGGAAGAAGAAAAATACTGGAAAACATAGTTTTTCAAGATGCTAGTGTGGAGATCGCTATAAAAATACAGAAAAATGAGCAGATGTCCTCCAGAAGTCCATTTTAATCCTACTAATAATTCAAACTGGAATTTATAACTAGTTATATATCCATTGGTAGGGGGGGAAAGCCTACTTTGAGGAAGTGCTGTAAGGAAGACTGGCATGATGGTTATGCAGAGGAAAAATGTATGTAAAGAAAAGAAACACCACCAAAAAAACCCAGAAAAGGGACAGAACTGTGGCTCAAGAAGCAAAAAAATTTGCGGATAAAAAAGGACTGGGAGAGAAGCCAAGCATTCACTGTTAATATTGGCAAAAGTTAGTTCTCTATGTATTTTGGGAAGGCAGCTAGCACATCAGCAGAAAACACCTTTGCATACCCTAGAAACTGTCTGTGACTGTCAAAAGCAACTTTTACTGAGCATAATCCAGGAAATTAATGAAATTTCCAGAGTCATCAAGATCCTCAGCCACAGAACAACAACAAAAACAAAAACAGAAAAAAAAAGGGGGGGAATATTACTTCAAGAGTTTGCTTTTACCACCTTATCACAGTTATCAATAAGTGAAAGTCTCCAGTTTTCCTTAGATAAAAACTGTTAGATTAATAAGAAATCTGTGTTATTCTTTAGAGATAATTTGACTACTGTAAGCTCACCAGTAATTAAGAATCCTTCATAAACACTCTCACCAGCATCTGAACAGTAATAATGGGATTCCTGACAGAGACAAGATGCTGGAAGCATGTTGGAATCAGAATCTCCCATTTGATTAACTACCCGTATCATACTTCACCCATGTTTGCATCAATGAATCAAACTATCTGATCATAAATGTTCAGAATAGATCCTGTCTTACTTGTAGCAATCAATGAGTTTGCAGGGTTTGCAAAAATCCAATTCAGCATACTGAAATTCTTCCTTTATATTTCTATTACAGAATATGTTCTACAAGGAATCCCTAGATTTTATATTTCTGATCAACCAACTTACTGATAATTGACATTGAAGTCTGAAAATAAGAGTTTCTAAACTTACAGAAAATACCTACTGCATTGATGTATTTTTCTTCAACAACACTTAGTTTTGGTGGGCATGTTATTTCTTAGTCTATTTTCTCTTCTTTATGCAAACTCCTGGTCATGCAGCCTTTACAGACTTCCCACTTCCAGACATCAATGGACTTAGGATCTTGACTTAAGATGCTAGGGCCATTCCATGCTAAACTCCAGCTCTATGGAAAGCTAATCCCTCACTAACTTTAGCCTATTATTGAGGCAGCTATTCCTTTATAGAAAATGACCTCATCATTGCCCTAAGACTAACCACTCCATCCATTCCCAACATTCCTGTAATTCTCTCCCCCATCTGCTAAAGCAACAGCATTTTTAGGGTTCCAAAGCCTTCCATTCCTTGCAACAACATAATAAACACACTGAAAATAATTAATGCTTGCAATTATTTTCTTGAATCAGCCTCCTTATTTATCTGAAATATTGTTTGGATTTTGATCAGTCCTCTTAGAAACTAAATATCCCAGTCATTGTCCATACTCTCCAAGCTGTGACTTCAGAGCAAGGTATCTTTTCCTTTGGCATGGATCGATTTCAAACCTTTCACAGGCAACACCAGTTGCAGACACCTAATTCCTCAGATAAGTTAGTCACACACAGAAAGCATTTTCTAGTGGAACAAGCAGTGGGTGATTATTTTACAGTGTGAATAAATGAACCTCTGTGTCTTCCTAAAGTCTTTATGTACTGTGTGACAGACTACATAACATACTATGTGACATTCACAACACAGAGACTTAACAAAACAGACTGATTCTTCACTGTATATTTTTTCAGATTAACCAAACAAGATGTTTGACAAGTGCCATGCATCCAGCCCATATATGCCTGTGTCGTTATGAGAACATCTTTCTTGGACACCTGAAAAGGTTCCTGGGACCTGCAAAAATACAAAAATCTCTCTTCTTTATTATTTCTCTTAAACATTAGGGATTTGACATTTATGTGAGAGATTTCATAATACTACTTGGTAACCCTATAATTTGCCATTGGATTATGACTGCCATTTCATGATCTGTCTTCTAAATCTCATGCAACGTTACTTAAATCAGCACTGTTTCTGAAAACAATCTCTTTCTGCTTAATTTTGAAAATGATTATTGAAATTGCTTTCTTTTTTCAGCCTTCTCTTCATGTGACCCATGATCAGATTTAAAATCTATTTCCATCTTTGTTCACTTCTTCTAGCATTTAGATTCAAGATGACTAATTTGTTGGAGACGTAGCATTTTGTCAAGCAGAATTACATGCAACTAGAGAATCAACATCCTTGCTATCTAATTGCAAAAATAATTAGAGTCTGTCACAAACTGTACCATATAGAGGGACTATTTAAAAGAAGTAGTGACAGGACAAGGGGGAATGGTTTCAAACTGAATAAAGGTATGTTTAGAGTAGACATAAGGAAGAAATTCTTTACTGTGAGGGTGGTGAGACACTGGCACAGGTTGCCCAAACAAGTTGTGGATGCCCAGTCCCTGGAATCGTTCAAGACCAGGTTGGATGAGGCTCTGAGCAACCTGGTCTAGTGAAAGGTGCCCCTGTCCCTGTCAGAGGGGTTAGAACTAGATCATCTTTACAGTCTATTCCAAATGTCCCAGGACATTCTGGGATGGTTCTATGATTCACCAGCAAATTTACAAGTCCCATATATTCAATCTTAGCTTTTTTGGCACAACCAAATAACAAAAGTAAAGTACTTAATAACAAACTCCAAGACATTCCAGTATCAGCCTTGTGGAAAGATAGAAATAAAAAACCTTAGCCTAATAATGCATTTCTGGAAGGTACACTGATAACTATGAAAAACACAGTCTAAAACTTTTAAATATACACTATAGGATTCTATATACAACAAAGCTCTTAATAAACTAATTTAATTTGCAGAACTGAAGACAAGGCATTCCAGACTGAGGTATCTGGAACATGTAAAAGCATTTTTCTAATCTTATAACTTTGCCGATGTTGGTAAAATTGCTGCCCTTCGTAAAGTAGTTAACCACTAATAATTAATGGACATGGTTTTAATACATCAGTTACTTCAGAAAACTCACATTACCTGAACAAATAACTAAAATGGTAGTATTGTTTTGGAATCAATAAATACAAAGGTTGTGTTTTTAAAATTTAGAACTGAGAATTTTAAAGGTTAGTACTATATAAATACAGAAAGAAGTTGGCAAGCAAAATCTCACTGACTAATCAATAAGAAAATATTTTCTTGAAGACTTGATTTTATTTGGCTGGGATTTTTTGTGATGCATGACATAAATACATCATTGGAGACAGGAATTTGTTTGGTGACCATCAAATTGTTGTGCAATCTTACACCACAGTAAGCCTCTAAATGAGTAATCAGCAGACTATCACTGTGATTCTGAATTCCTGGTTTTGTTTCTCTTTTCAGTTTTAATTCATGAGAGATCAAAGAATAGTTACCAGAGGCTGTGGAAATACAGATCAAGCATAGGAAATCCACGTATCAGGAATTAGCTAACCTATACACTGAGCTTCTGATGATGAGCAGTGGAGTAGGCAAATGAAAGCAAGCAGTAACAAGTAAATTTACACTAGTGCTCCTAAACGTTTTGCAAAACTAATTTCCAGTGCATTAGCTATGATATCATATAAGGGCAATTTTCTGAACTGATTAATGTATTACCTGATTGAATGCAGTAATTGTGAGTCTCTTACTTAATATTTTCATTAAAAATTTCAGAGAATTGGTACACAGCATCATTTATTCACAGACATGCCAGTGAAGATAAGGAAAGGGTGTTCACAACATTTTAAAAATCCTAGCATTATGAATACTAAAATAATCATACAGCAATTTTTTTATTTCAAAATGCAAGCTGATTCTCAGAAGAGAAACTGAGAATAAAAAGTCCATTGTTAAGTGGGAAAAACTATTTTAGGAATCATCAAAGGAACAAGGAAAAATGAGGCTGGGGGTGAATAGGAAAATTTCTGTAAGTAGAGAGTAGAGAGGGTCTGGCACAGAGAAGAATAGGAACCATTTTCAGAATTCGTAGTCAGAAGTATATTCTGGAGGACAGTAATAACACTATTTCTACACCTCAGAGAAGACAGAATTCCAAATACTTAGTTTCTGATACTTCACAAAGAATAGGAAAAAAGAAGAAAAACAACTGGACAGATCAAAAAAACCCAGTCATCTTTGGTTTTGTAAGTGAGTATTAAGACTCAATCACTCATGCTCACAGATTCTAGCTAGTGAAGTGCAACAATTACCCTACTCTCTTTTTAAATTCCCTAGAAGTGCTTCACCCTACATGCTCATCACTGGAAACTGTTATTGGAGTAGTGAAGCATTGCACAGCTACTTGTTAGGCTGCCTGATGAAGCATGATTCCTCATCAAACCTTCCCAGTGTATGTAAAGTTTACTTTGCGCTTTGCCAAAATAGTGTAGACTTCTTCCCTTCTGAAGCCTCTACCCCTATAACCAGGCACAAGGCTGGCAGTCAACTCTGACCACTTCCACATTTGTACACCAAGCACATGTTCTATCATCAGTAGCTTCCTTTTGTTTTCACTAAGCCATCTTGGGAAAATGTAAGAAAACACTTACAATAAGCACTACAAATGTACATGTGACAAAGAGAAATGTCATATCCCAAGTGCTGATTTTCCCTGAGCCTACAATGCCATTCATTCAGAGAAAGACAATACTGTACTGTTCATGTGTAAACTTATGTACAACTAGGATGGAAAAGTAATAACCTCCTCTTCAGGACGCTATGACTGGATAAGGAATTTTATTTATTTAATCAAAACTACTAGAAGAGAGTGGGTAATCAACCCCTTTTGGAATTATAAGTCCTAAAATGCCATTAATTTGCCAACATGATCTAAAGACATAATTTTGTTTTTTTTTTTTAACTTCAGAGATAGACTTACTAGTTTATTTTAGAACAATAGGCCTGGCTTTTGTAGGCAGCAAACATTTCAGTCCAAAATTTTAGTGATGTTATGGCCTGCTAAATTAAAATATCTATACCTACTATGCTACACTAGTCCCATTTTCATATACCTACACTGAAATCAAATACTTATAGTGGATAAATCAATGTAACAAACAAACAAAACAAAACAAAAAAATCAGAGTTACCACTATCATTCATGTTAAGTTTCCCTCAGAGAGTTTAGATTGATCTTCTTGTTTATGTACAAAGCATCTCATTTTATCAAACAGCCTTTTAAATTTCAGACAGACCAAAAAATTGAAACTGCTGTATTCCCCTGAGCCCTCTGTATAGGAAGATATTTCACCCAGTGAATACAAAAATTTTTCATTTGTCTTTTCATTCCTTACCAGTTTTGGCTGGGCTAGAGGTAATTGTCTCAATAGTAGCTACTGTGGGGCTATGTTTTCAATTTATGATGAAAACAGTGTTGATAACACAGGGATGCTTCTTTTGTTGTTATTGCTGAGCAGCACTAACACAGAGCCAAGGCCTTTTCTACTTTTTGTACCACCGCACCAGCGAGGAGCCTTGGGTGCATAAGGAGTTTGGAAGGGACACAGCCAGGACAGCTGACCCCAGTTGACCCAAGGGATATTCCAGACCATATGGCATCATGCTCAGCATATAAAGCTGGGAAAAGCAGAAGGAAGAGGGGAGATGTTCACAGTGATACCAATTTAATTCCTGAATCACTGTTACACGTGATGGGGCCCTGCTTTCCTGGGGATGGCTGAACACCTGGCTGCCTATGGGAAGCAGTGAATTCCTTATTTTGCTTTGCTTGTGTGTGCAGCTTTGGCTTTACCTATTAAACTGTTTTTATCTGAACCTACATGTTTTTTTCACTTATCCTTCTGATTGTCTCCCCAGCCTGGCAGGTGGGAGAGTGAGTGAGCAGCTGTGTGGGGCTTAGTTGCCAGCTGGGATTAAACCACAATAGTGTGAAGTGTCTGCATTATACTTAGTGTAGGAGAATGCAAAGCGGTGCAATTTAAGCTTATATCCATTTAATGATGAGCAGCATTGTTCCTGAAAAAGCCTCACTGGTTTGAATTAATATGGATAAAAGTTTAGAAGAAAAAAATAAAGTTTTAAAAAATTGTGCTTAAAGGGCGTATTTATTGCATCCTTTAATTATAAATAGCTTCAATTATGAAGTATCTATAGCCAAAAGAAAATGCATTCAGTCTATAGAGAATGAGTCATTCTTGCCTTAAAAGTCAAGTTTCTGGGACATCATCTCATGAGATCCATGAAAAATGTTTTCAAGACAATCTGGCACATATACAACTAAAAGTGAAGCCTCTGTCCTAGTAATGGAATGGATTTAATACTGTGGTTTAAATTTCTAGGTCAGGTGTATCAGCATACACTGATTATCTCACTCCTTGGAAACACAGTTCTGTGTAAAGATTAAGATAACATTCTTACTTAAGAAATTCTTTTTCTTTGAGTCAATTTTTCTTTCTACTCTTTTCATAATGAGGCAGATTATTCAAGATATTATCTACAAAAATATATTTACAGTTGCTTTATATTTGTTGGTAAAGACTTCCTGCTGCAACTTTATTCACTGTGCTGTTTATTCATTTGAATCATTTATCACATTATTCTGTCTAAACTGATGATAGAATCTTGCAAAGGAAAGGAACTGAAAAGCATTAAAGGCATCTACAGCCTATGACGATTTGGAATAAACAGAAGAATCAAGTCCCCCACTGTATCATTATTTCATTTAAACAAAGATCTTTATGTCCTGAACCTTTTCTAAAAAAGTTATTTCAAAACCAGTGGGAAAAAAAATGTAAACGCCAATGGGTATTGAGGACGTATACCTAAATATGCACACATACTGAAAGCAACAAGCCAATGTAGAGTCCTAGACAAATGTCATGTTTCACTTAGTCATTCAAGTTGCAAATTCCAGTGACACAAAGCAGAAACAATTAAAAGATTGAAATTAAATGGCCAGACACTGCTATGGATACAATCCTTGTATGCCACTTATGCACACCTTGCCAATCCAAACGAAAAAGAGAAAGAAGAAAAGAAAGAAATGCTTCTGTGTAGAAAAAAGAGAAATCACAATTGTTTTCTGCCAAACTGCCTAATTCTACCTATAGCATCACACTCAGGGAGATCCTCAACTATGTATTATTCTACACTCCACAATACAAAAAATAGTAAAATACACTTTAGCTGTATTTCAGTTATTGCACCATCAAATGAGTTATGTGTGCTATAAAAGTTACAACACTGAACAAAAAGAAAGAGCAAGGAGCGAAAAAATACATAAAAGCATCATACCAAGGAATTTAATTTAAGATAATTAGGAAACATAGGTAAAAAAGAAGCAAGCTGTTTCTATGCAAGAGTGACAGACTACGAAGAGATGCCTCAACTTAAAATCAATACTGAACAGTGTTCTGGTATCACTCTCCAATCAACAGTGTACTTACGCCATACTGACAATTGGGTTTTGACCTGATTTTGTGCTTTTGAAATTTTTGTGTTTCTTCCTGTGTGTCAGTACCTTTCAGTAAAATATACTTTTATATACCTGGCTGTATAAAACATGTAGAAAGCATAAATATGGTATAAATTCAAAAGCCTCTAATAGCAGTATTTCACTACATAATATTGCTTTTGCAGATATTCATAGTGTATTCATGATTCAGGAGGATAATATTATGAATTGATATATTCACAAGGGAGCTGTTAAGATCTATTGCTGCTTTAATCTATATAAGACAGTTTTCAGATGTGATCAGTTGGTTTAAACAAAAAGCACATTCAAGTCAAAATTTCTGAGGTTAATTAGCTTACAACCTATGGATTTTTCTCTTCATACAAATTCCGAATTGGTACAAGTATGTCTCAAAAGCATTACTACGCTGGTATTACTGTGGAAAAATCACCATCCTACACTATTCAAAAACTGCTCCTTGTAGGCATTTCTTCTGAGCTTAGATCTAATGAGTTGTTGTTATTTGAAAATTAGACGCATTATCAATATTTTGATACAATAATTGTTATAACACCTTAAATATCAACACAGTGTTGCAAGTATTTAGCTTTGTCTTTTAATACATATGACCTTAAAATAAAATTTTAAAAGGTTTTAAATACACCATCTGAAAGTACGGCTTACACTGATAAAAGCTGCAACTCTCTACACTCTCCAGTTTTGATGCAACAACTGCCAGGTAAAACTAAAAGTGTCCTGCTGATCCAGGAATAGTTAGAAATAATTAAGTTGGGCAAGCACAAGATCAATCTCAATACATACTACTGGCAGGAAGACAGGAGGGTCCTTAAGCTCCTAAACCCATCATGCCCACTCCGTTCCTTTTCATATTATTGTTCTGATCACTCTTATAATTTGGACAAAAATTTCAACTTATTTTCAGAAAAACAAGGAAGCAGTGAAAACAAGGAGTCAAGGAAAAGAATAAGAGAGAACAATGAGCCCAAAATTAGTTAATTAGTTGTCACATTTGATTTAGGATATATCTAACCTTAATAAGGTCTGTCAACCATGAACATACTCTAAAATGGTCTAGAAATGAAAATCCAGTCTCCATCTGTAGCTCTATTTCAGAGACATCAGTATCTCTGCTTTTTCCAAAAAATCTGATTTTGCATGAAAACTTCCAAATTTAGTGATCAGGGCCCTCCAAAGTACATGTACATGCTCTAATAAATCCTATTTACTTAAAACAAACCAACCAACCAATCAACAAAAAACTAAAACCAAAACCAACCAACCAACCAAAACAAACAAAAACCCCTACCAAAAAAAGGTGCTTCAGAAACAAGCACAAGTAATTAAATAAACTATTTGTCTTTTTTTCATAAAGGAATGTACTCACCAGAGAATACATTTACCTTCCTATGGAAAGATACAACCTGATAAAACCTCTACTAAATAGATCCCATTAATACTTGATCCCTTTCTAAAATATGCAGTCAGAATTATCCTGAATATAAATTTTTCATTAAAAAAGCACAGTAACATTATGATAATTTTCACTGTAAATTATCTACTGTTCCGTATTAAAAGATACAACACCAATCCATTCTTGAAAAAATGGGTAGAAACTTGAATAGTAGTGGATGAAGTTTTTAAAATGCAATTCATTAAACTGATCTTTGCTGATGTATTTTAGTCTAGAGAGATTTTGGTAACACCTTCCTGACAAGGAAACAAGAGTGCTTTATATTGTCTGAAAAAAGTGAAAGGGGGAGGAAGGGTGGAGGGGAAAAAAAAAGGGAATTTGACACTACTTCTGTTTTTGCTGTTGCAATAATAGCCTCTGCTCTTAATTTCAAAGGAGAAATCTGCAGACAGCCTTTTGTTCTTTGGGTAAACTGTTCAACAGCAGCACAAACATCCCTATAAAGTTCAGTGCAAGAGACTGCCTCACATTTTGAAAGTCATTTTGGAACATCTGGAAGAGCTTTCCTTCATTAAACAACTTCTTTAAGGAAACAAAGTTTGAAAATTAACATCTGCATTTCAGTTTTGGAAGATTCCATAGTGGGAAGTTTGTTTGCTTTTAAATTAAACTACATTGTGAAGTCATTTTCTTAAATAACTGTGCAAATAGGGACCTAGTGCCTGAAGCCACTAATGGATGCAGAGTTGCCCTTAGCCATACAGATTGCTAATGCCATGGGAGTTTTTGTTGTTTGTTTTTGTTTAATAATTACTTAAAAACCTAATAAAGTTGATGAGGAAATAGGTACTTATTTTCAACTGAAACATTATCCAGAATGAGATTGTTTTTCTTATGATGGTCTGATTAAGGAACTTCAGAATTTCAAGCGGTATTTTTAGGAAGACCTGTATCCATTTCCCTGTTATGCGGTACTCAATGCATTCCAAATGTTTCTTCTTCCCATTTAAGTCTCCTCAAGAAAACTTCAGAGAGAGAGACTTGAAAGGTAACGCATTTCTTTCTAGCCATATTACATTTCCTTGCTTGAATTATTGTGTTGCTTTGTATTTGACAGTCAAATTACCTGTCATTAGCTATGACAAACTCTTTTAATTTATGCCCTATTTTCATTCTGCTAATATTTCAGACAGATGTACAAGATTTTATGATGCTATACACCAGGCACTGCATAAGGGAAAATGAAGTAATTAGTTTTTTTCTTCCACCTCATCTTTTGTACAACCTGTAGCTCCAAAGAGAAATATGAAATGGTATTTAGAAGTATTTTACCTCACAATGTCCTGTACTTACTTTCTCCCTAATATGATAACAGTTTAAAAAAATAACCAGCACATGACTGTGGTTTTCCGCTTAAGAGAAGTATATTGTCCTACAAAACTCTATTTGTCAATGGGAGCATCTAGCTAGTTAGCACATGTATCAATCAGCACGCTAAAGGTTTAAACAGGGGGTCGTGGTTTGACTGACCCTGTCCCCCTGAAGCTGAAAGATGAGTAGCTCCAGGTGGATTTCCGATGCAAACAACATTGAAAGCTGCAGTAACGCCTCTGCGAAATTACATATTTGATAGATTGGAAGAGAAGCTTATTGCACAATAGGAATTAGAGCCACAAGGTGGAGAGGGGCCGGCAGGCCCTGCGGGGGGCCGGGTCCTTCTTCCCCCCCTGGCTGGGACTGCGGGGGGCTCAGCGCGGTGTTAGAACTGGACCGGGCGCCGTGGCCAAGGGCCAGGGGGGGTTTCCCCTACTGCAAGTGGGGGCAGCGTAGGATGTCAGAGTGACGGCGGTGGCTCAGCACAGCGTTGGAGCGGCTGGGGCCGAGTTGGGCCTCTGGCCAGAATATGCAGCAGCTAGAGAGCGAGAGAGAAACTCCCCAGGAGTTCTCCGGCTGCCCTCACTGCCTTCCCTCACTGCGGGGAAGGGGTGGTGAGGAGCTGGCTGGGCCCTGCAGCAGCCACGGAGTAGCCTGGGAGGGGCCAGAGCAGCAGCCATGACACTGGAGCAGTGGTGGCCTGGAGCAAGCCCCTGCGAAGAAGAGGCGGCAGCATGCAGTACACAGAGCAGAGCGGGCCTGGAGCGGCCCAGATGGTACCAGCAGCCAGCTGGAGCTGGACCGAGAGACGTGGGAGCACCCTGCAGAGAGAACTTGCAATGGAGAGAGAGAAAAGCTACGCTGGAACGTCTTGGGGTAGGACTCAGCCGAACACCAAGAAACCAGCGACCCAGGGAGAGGTGGATCCTGCTTGGAGAGAGGCTCCCTTGAGAGCTTACTTCTCCAGGAAGGGACCCCCACACGGAGCACGGAAAAAGAATAGGAGTGTAAATTCCCTGTAACACGTGGTGAAGACCATGGTGAGGCAGGCTGTCCCCCTGCAGCCCATGGATGAACCCTCGGTGGGAGCCGAGCGGTTAGAGGCAGAGTACTGAGCCCCTCGCACCTCACAGAAGAGAGAGAGAAAGAAATAAATTTTTCCAGCTATGGCGAATCAGAGCTGTAATCCTGAGAGTGAAGGAGACTTCTCCTCCTGGACTGATATGGGGGGAGGAGGGGCGATTTTGTAAATATATAGGTTTGTCATCATAGGAGAAACTAGTTAGAATTGTTGTATATATTACTTTTTAGTTTCCATTCTGTTAGCAATAAATTTTGTTATTATTTCCCCATGCTGAGTCTGTTTTGCCTGTCTGTGAACTTCTCTCACCCTTTAGCAAATTTGTGGGGGTTCGAAAACTGGGTCCAGAGTCCCACGACACAGGGACATATTACTCCTCCTTACAAAATCACAAGCTTGCCATGGGTAGAACCACAGCTCGTGTGCAGGGTATCCCCTTAAACATTAGGTCTACATGACGAGCTTTAAAATATCTGAAAGAACCTCATTTATCCAAAGAGCTTCTGAAAGCTATCAGAGAGTAAAATCCTCTTCATTAAACAACTATTAATTTTGGCATTATTAATTCCAGCATTACCACTATTTAATTACTAGCCACTAATCTTTAAAAGCTTTGAAACTTAAATGCCATAGAGAATTACAATAAATTAATCACTGTAATGAAAAATCATGTTACCTGCATTTTTTTCCTTGATTAAACAACTACTTTAAGGAAAGAAAGTTTGAAATTTAACATCTATAGTCCAATTTTCACCTAAAATCACTGAAGTTCCTTGGCACTTTCTATTAACAAATCAGACATTTCCTTCTACTTTCCAAATAGTCAATACTCATTGAAATTCACTAGATGAATTAGAAACAGGACACACATAAAAATGGAATTATATATGTTAACATACAAACCTTTTACTTATGAAATAAAGGCAGGAAACTACAAGTAGACTGACATGTTCAGCCAAGAGGAAAGTACATAACACAGCTCTATCTCCAACTTTAAAATGTGAAATATGACAAAAAATTCCCTGAGCAGTAGTTTGATTTGAAGCTAATCAGTACGGGAGCACCACTCAAAATAACTTATCTCACTGATCTAACCTAAATTGTCCATCTGACAAAGGTGAGTCTAACAATGTCAAAAGGAGTAATATGGCAGAAGCATCATTCACTACAGGAGATTTCTTGACTTATCATAAAACAGTGGATAGAAAATCCAACTCTAGCATATTCAAAGCTGGTTAGTATTTGTGCAGAATCACATATATTTTATCCTAACCTATCTCATATATAATTGTTTTCAGATAATGATGCTTAATTGATGGCCTGGAAGACAACAAAGCACAGGTAGTCCTAACACTGAGGCAAATTTTGGTGGGAAAAAAAAAGGAGACTGTCAGTGGTTCAAAAGATACACTCCTACAAAAAGTCTTCCCAATTCAGTTTATAATATTTTCCAGCTCTTATATTTTATATATTTAAGATTGGGTCTTGCATCTAACTGTTGCTAGCATTTTTCCTGTAACTTTTCCACTTCTTATACTAATGTACACACAACAATGTTCCTATGTTTTGGTAATGCTCACAAATAGCCTTAGAATAAGGTTATATCCTCAGTTTTATCTGATTTTTCCTAATTAATTTTCTTTGTGAAAACATCTAAGAATGCAAACGGAATTTTGAAAACAGAACAAAAACAACCAAACAAAAAAACCTCACAAAACTAAAAAAACCCAAACAATCAGTAACTGGTCAGACACTCTTATCAAGTAAATAGAAAAATAAATAGGGAAGACAGAGAATCAGTCTGTTTTCTATCACCTCTCCCCCAAAAAGAGCTGTTTGACAGTTTAACAGTGTCTATGCAGACTATCAGATTGATATGTAAGTTAGGTGTTACATGCAGTCTGAACAGTATTCACCGCAAAGTACCAACTGGAACTGCAGACCTGCTGGCAAAGCTCTGCAATGTCACTGCACAAAGCTGAGGCAGTAGGACAGCTTCAGGTTTTCAGTGCAACATCCGTCTGTAAAGAACTGATTTTCTTTACAGAGTGATTGGAGGAACTACAGACCACTGATCCTGACTTCCCTTTCTGGCAATCACTAAAGACTCTGTAATACAGTGTAAAGTCACTGGCTACACTGAAAAATATGATCTATCGGAAGGATCCAGCATAACTTCAGCAGACGGAAATCCTGGCTTAGAGACCTTATGAAGGGCTAGGAGGGTATCAGCAAGCACACAGCCAAGGGGAACCAGTAGGCAAAAATTATTTAAATTTTCAGAAAGGCACTAACAAACTTCCACAGCAAAGTGAGTTAGAAAAGCTGAGCAGCTACTAGATAAAGCCTTTTGTTAAGAGTAGTACTGGTTTCATTCAAGGCTTTCATCAATGACTCGCAGAGGGCAGTACACTGTGCAGTCTGCATCTGCAGACAATATTAAGATTTTCTGAGTAGTGGTGCAACTCCTGAAGACTTTGTCAAATCAAATGGGTGTGATGATTTTCATAGCTGATAACTGTAAGGTAATGTAGCTATAGAAATTAATCTAAGCCATGCCTACTGTGGTGGTTTGCAAAACCTTTTCTTTGAAGTAGTAATGGTTTGCTCCACTGATAATACTGGATCAATCAAAAGTCCACATGCGCCCTATGGAAATTGCATACCCACAGAAACGGAAGAGAAGGTGGTGAAGATAGTTTAGAAGTTAGGTAGCCATGATCTGAGCCAGGAGGAAGCAGGGGACCAGTGAGCCCCTCTGGGGGCCAAGGGCCCCCAGCCCCCAGTTGAGACTACGGGAGACCCAGTATAGTGTCAAAGCTGGACCGGGTCCGTAATCAAGAGCTGGAAGAGTTTCCTTACTGTCAGCAGCAGCAGAAGACTTTGAAAGTGGCAGCGGAGCAGTCCTGAACAGAGAAAACAGTGGCTAAAAGCCAAAAAGATAGGCAGTAGCAGTGAGATAATGTGAAGCCAGCCGAGAGACGCAGAGATGTTCCTGCAGGAGGGAGAGTTGGCAACAAAACAGAGGAAAACTCAACAGGGCTGTTTTGGGGTAAGACTGTATCACTTTCCCAAAACCCAGAGACCTCCTGAAGAGGAGGGGTGGGCTTCCAAACTCAAAATGCAGCAGCAGCTAGAGAGAGAGAGAGAGAGAGAAAGGAGCTGAAAAACTCGGAGTTGTCCTGAGAGCTGAAGCAGGACGGAATGCGGAGGAGGTGGCCTTGCCCTCTGCTGCTGCTGCTGCTACCATGCTGACAAGCTGAGACAGAGCAGAGGAGTTCTGGTAAGACTGAACTGAAAGCTGCCTTAAATGCTCTAACCCAAGAGAAGTGAAGGTTTCCAAGGAAAATCCGACGAAGGCTCAGGTTCGGGGTTGGAATTTCCGCAAAGTAAGAACAAAAATCCTGACTGCCATACTTAAATCTGCTGCCTTAGAAAAATGAAAGACACTAACCAGTGCCACAAAAAACTGAAATGAAGGAACTGTGGCCTGAGGACTTTTCTCTTTTCTTCTTAGACTTTTATTGAAGAAAAAGAGGAATTTAATTTAATGTAAGTATATATATGTATGTAAATAAACCGTTGTAAACATTTTCCCCTTCCCGCGATAACAAATGGTTGTGTTTTGTCTGAAAACTCTCCACATCAGGTGAGGAAGATATCAAGTCCACGCCATCACTAAACCCTCTCACAGGGGCAAATTGTGGGAGGGGGCTTGAACTTAGAAATTGGATTCTTGGGAGTTTCAAACCACCACACCTACATAACCATGAACTCAGATCTAAGAGCAAAATGAAGGAAAGGAATCTACGAGTCATTAGTGATGTTTCTCTGAAGTTATCAGCACACTGAAAAATAATGGGTGAAATAAGCCAATAAAATGCTGAAAAGTATTTAGGAATAATTTTGAGAATGTAGTGTCATCTTGACCCTGTAGAAACCTCTAATTATTGTTTCTCTGCAGCCTGCTCTTTGCCTCAGATTTGCTGCATAAATTTAAAGTAACAGCTGTTTTATAATAAATAATGAGCCATGTCCATGTTAAGTTCTTTAGGTTGACTCCACAAATGAAATAGTAAGTTCAAAATTCATATTCATCACAGCAGTAAAATGAATGTGAGCTCTCAAACATTTAGCTAATCTGAAGAATGCCTCTACTGCTTCCTTTAAAATAACTTCCTTATTAATACTACACAGTTTTACATAAAAAAATAAGGAGGGGAGGTGAAATTGTCATATTTTTGGTAATGGATATTTTAACTAATATAAAACTGCAAGTATTACAGTATAAGATGGCTTCAGGGAAAAATAACTGTGACTTGATATAACATGCCCAAAGAAATAATTTCTATTAGTAAAATGATGAAGTCAAATATCGCAACTGCTATCCAATTTTCTGAAATATCTAAAATGTCATTTAAGGAAAGAACTACTGTGATAAGTGAGATGAGTGGTAATATTCTGAGAAGAAAGAGATAAAACCCTGTGCATATGGAAAAAGACCATCAAAAATAGTGAATAAGTTATTACCAGAAGAAAGAAGTGAAAAAGGGACTCTCGCTAACAATCAATATAATAAATAACATTCATTACTTTTATGTTACAGTCATCTTATTACTATTTAATTTTACACAGATTTCTAGAGATAAATGTTAAAATTATTGTATAAAATGGATGATGGGGAGACAAATTTGAAGAGGAAAAAGGTATACGATACATACACACACAAAAATATATATCTATACACACAAACATATATCACATTCACACTGAAATATTTTATGGGAATTTTTTTTAAATTTGCATCCAGAAGTTAGAGCACTTCCCCCCCAAAAACTAAATATTTCTCATATCATTTAATATCATCTCAACCTGACACTGACATTACTTTTATCATATTCCAGCACACCACTTATGTAACAGTCCCATACTATTTAAAGAACACAAGAGTATCTAAATAGACAGACTCCTGAAAAGATTTGCAAACACTCTAAAATTGTATTTATTTTCTGTACTTTCATATAAAGGCATGTGTAGAGAATGAGGGCACAAATTACCAAAACTAGTTGAGTTCTAAACTTTACCATTAATATATTATATCCCTTTCGTTACTGTTTTCTAAATAGTCTTAATCGACACCAGAACCTGCCTTCTCATCCTACGAGTAATAATTTAATTCAGTTTCTCCATGTGACAAAAGTTATTGTTGCACAATCTGTGGTAATCCAAGTCAACTAAAAACTACCAAGAAATTCTCCCCTATCCTTATACTCAAAGAATCCTTCAAAAATTCTAGTGGACTGTATCCACAGCTTATTTTACAAATGCTACACTTTTCCCCCCGATTTATTTTTTTTCATCATGCAAAGTTCTAAAGAATACCATTTAAAATCTCTTACTCTAATAGTCATAGATTTCTGTAAGCAGATGCCCTGAACTTTGCTGTTTCCTACCTCAGTTCTTGGTGGGGGTTAGAACTCCCTTGCTGGAATTTCATTCCTTGGAATTTGTGAGAATTAATGATAATGAAATTATCATTAATGAAATTATCATTAATTGATAATTGAAAGCTGAAATTGAAAGTTGACCAGCCTTTGGGACAGTGAAGAATGTTTATTTCTTCATGGGTGCAATAATTAGCAGCACAGCGAATTCCTTTTTAGAATCACAAGACTCAATTTCTTGCCCAGAGCTACATGCAGGGATGAATATGAATATTAGATGGTGCTGATGGCCATTATTTACCTATATATGCTAGTTCTTCACATGTGCCTCTGTGTAGTGTTTTGCATAGCATAATTTGTCTTTTATGCTTGGAAAGTCAAGAGTTCTCTCTCACTCAGAAAAGGAAAGCTCAGTCAAGCTGGAGAGTGATGGACAATGCTCTCTCACCTAACTCCCACCTCCTTCTCTGGTTAGGAAAGGATATTCACAGTTCACTTTACAATCTTCTAAATGCACTTTATTCATGAAGTATCCCTCTGTCACAAAACTGTTTTTCAGGGTTTTTAATTCCTTCTTTTTTTCTCCCAATTAATTTTAAAAATACACTTCCTACTGCCTACCAGCATTACTGAAGCTCAGCTACATTCTTAGGAGGATGTGAAGAGACTGTAAATTAGCCTGTTCTTTCACTACTCTTTATTCATTGAGTCAGTGCCAGAGCACTATGTATTCTGCCAGCAAGAGTGGCTAGAATTCTAGGCTGTAGAATCCACATGAGACAAAACAAAAAAAAAGAGGCCTCTCAAGAAAATAACCTACACTCTTCCCAGAACTGGAGAGACAATGAAAAGCAGACCACTTGAGAAGAGTCATGGCTTAGATATCCAACTGGGCTCCTCAGTAGAAAGAGAATAAAAAAATATTCAGCTATAAAAAAGATCATAAAACATTTAATAAAAATATAATATTAAAAAATGAAAAATAATTCATTGCTCTTTCTCAAGTAATATAGCACAATATAACAGGATCCCCTACAAGAAGAATATTGGCAGTAATATTTCAGTTCTACTACCCTGATCAACTGCACATTTCATAGAGTCTCTTAAACTATTGATAATTCTTTTCAATATCACTAACTGCAAGTATCTACAGAAAAGAAGTTGCACAAATCCAGTTTTATTTGTTCTTAACACAATTGTGGAGATAGATTTGCAATTCTAAGCACAAAAAAATTACTAAATAATTCTTCCGCAGTGGTGCTCATTTGCATAATTAAAAGCTGGCAACTCTTCATTCAGTGTTCATTTCCTTTACCTACTTGTAATATTCAGTTTTCCCAGCGTACATAATTAAAAAGGCAAATTTACAACTTATAAATAAATAATACTAATCACCATCTAGTGTAAAATAAATCAATTACTACTGAATTTTCTGTTCCTTTGCATTGCAGTTAGCAGCATCCCCATCTACACAGAAGCACCAAGAAAAGTTCTGAGGGGAGTTTAGAAGGTGAAGGGTATATATTTTCCTGTTATCCATGACACAAATGCAAAGTAGTTCTGCTCCCTATTTGTGCTAATCAACTAGTGTAAGTATACTGAACAATATGTACTATGTACGATAAGCAGACAACCACATGATTACCCGGACCATTTCAGTATCTCTCCTAAGGAAAAATCTCTCTCCAAAAAGAGACAGAATGCATTCCAGACCCCTCCACACACACAAAACCACCAACTGTACTCCCATCTAGCTCAGTAGTGCAATTCAGTCATTTCAATGAGTTCTCAGGTTGGCAGCCTATTTATTGAAAGTATTCTCTATTACAGTAACAAAAGATAAGCACCTTGACATGATAAATCAGTTTTAAGTTGGGATGTACTGCCCTCTGGAAGTCACTCACTGTCCAGCGACAAAATATGAACCATACAGAGAAACTAAGCTTCTCTCAGCACATCATTCTGTGACAAATGACTGAAATTGTTGTAGTAATAAAGTAGAATACTGGAACAAACCAAAACAGCAGAAAAAAGGCATTAGTAGCCCTAATATACCTCTACACGTGTTTAGTAAAAAAGAGTTTCCCGAGTACTGAAGGAAAATACAAACATAATTTGTACTGAAATATATGTTTACATTTAAGTATACTATATGCATAATATATTGTACAGAGTAAATGTATAGAAACAATATACAGATTATAGGAATAAATGAGTAAAAAACACTGCAATGTGGTTATGACTTTGAATTCATATTTAGAAACTTACCACCTGATTTTCATTTGAATAATATCTCAGATCTTTAAATTTCCATCCTTTACAAACCTTTTATAGGGGGATAAAGTAACTTAAGGTAAAGTGAAAAGGCAAGGTTGCTTTCCCATCACTGTCCCACTTCCTTGCAGCCATCATAATTGCAGGCTTTGAGACTCACTGACAGCAACACCAGAATAGGTTCCCATGGGCTCTTACAAGTCTGGGTATTTTTTTTGGTTTTTGTTTTTTTTTTTTCCCTAAACCTATCTAAATCTATTTATTTTCACACTTTTCTAGGAATCTCTAAAGAACTGATGGTCACAACCCTCTAAAACTTTATCAAATGGTCTTTCTCAGACTTTTGTAACTGACATCTTCCTACCATGAGTATCTTTTGCTTTCCCTCCAACTGTATTGCATTCTGAGTATTCCTCAGAATAGTGTTTCATTTTTTTTCACTCTATACAAACTTTTAAACTCCTGTTTTAAGTTTTCAATTTTATTATTTGCAGCTCTGAAGGTGTCTTGCAGCTATGACTCATTCAAACATATTTTGAAAACATGCTCATTTTGAATCACCAATCAGTCAAGACAATATTAATTGAACACTGAAGGCTTTTGGCACCCTGACAACATGGTAAGTTTTCCTGTTTTGAGGGATGTGACCTTATCAGTTTCTTAACAATGGTGACATGATTAAAATCAATAAGTCTTGCAAAGTTCTTCTAGTAAATGTGTACTTGGTGGAAACTGACATTTTTTTAGCAGGTTAGGAGTTTTACTTTCCAAAACCAGAAGAAAGCCCACAGAAATGCAGCACTGTAATTCACCAACAGAAATGTGTCAACTGTTGCAGTTGGGTGGGGAAAAGAAAAAAAAAGGAAAAAAAGAAAAAAATCAATTCTAGACAAGGTATTTTACTAGTAAAAGCATCCTAAAGCACATCAGCAATTGAAACTTAAAAACAGAGGTTTATCCAAAAGTCTTTCTATTAACTTCTGCAAGATTCTCATTAGACACCTGAATAGAAGCCAAAATGCTGAGGTTTTCCTGATAAGATGATAAATACTTGGTTCCTAGATTTTGAGCAATGACAACAGAATTATATTACTGCAACTGAAAAAAAGCAGGGATGAGCTGTAATTTGTTAGTCTGCTGTTATGGAGTCTCCTTGTCTCATCTTTGTAGAGCTAAAGAATAATGCCTGAACATAAGAAAACTAAATAGAAAACTAAATCAAATCCAGATACCCTTCATTGTAAGCTACATATATACTGTTGATCAAATAAAAGAATGAGAATCATAAAATGAAATATGATTCATAGGAGTCAGACTGAAAGTTGTTATATGTACTACATTTTCCATAATCTTTTCTATAGACATTTCATGATTCTTTCCTTGTGTACATGATGTCATGACCTAGAACTCAATTCAGAATATGATTTTAAAATCGTGTAACTATTTTATAATTTCCTCCCTTAGGTAAAGATGGAGGAAAGGTGGAATTGATCAGGGAAATATAAACTGCAATCTGCTTTCGAGGTGCAAGCAATCAGATCTTATATTTCTTGCCTAAGCAAAGTGAACAGAAAGGTTTTCTAGTCCAGGAAATTAATATTTATATATATACATATGAGTTAATATACAAAGAAATAAGCATAAATTTAATTTAAAAACCTCTATTACGTAAGCTAAAGTCTTCATGAACATAACTGAAAAAAATCATAAGCATCTTGTCAGAAATGAGGTTGAAAGCATAAAATCATTAATTATGATACAGAAGAGACAAAGTATTTAAGAAATAGCAGCATGACATATCTATTAAAATGGTAAAAGGATATTAATCTCAGAAGTTATTGCAAAGGTGTTTGACACTTTCCTGTAGAGTGAAATTTAAAAGTTTTAATGGGCATTGATACTATTAAGGAAACTGTGTGAGAAACTTCAGAACGTTAATATAGATTCTGAATAATTCTGATAATTCAGACAGGAAAGACTGACAATTCTGAAAGGACAGGGTCAAAAAAGCCTAAAGTTTGCATAAATAAAAGAGCAAATTAGCACAAGAGATGAGTAGATTACACTGACATTAATGAGACAAAATTGTGGGAAAGCAGCTGTCAGAGTAATCATGAAATCATTAAAGTGTAATATAACATAAACACATAATTTGTTACAACAAGCAGCTGATATTTTATTCTGATGAGATTTAATTCATCATTTATAAACTTAATTAAACTTACATACATTTTGGCTCTCCCACAGCTACATATTTAGTAGCAGGTCCAAAGGAAATGCTGCAGTCCCACAAAAACTTAGAAATGCAGCTCGTATTACATCATGCTCAGTGCCTAGCAGTGAAGAGCCCCAGATTATCCATTACCCATGCCTTGGGTCCAGCTCGAGGCGCCTTCCTCTCCCTCTCACTAAAGGGGACACAGCAGGTAAACCTCGGCTTTGATTTCCAAGGTCAGTGGGAAAACTATTTGCATTACAGCACCTAACTGGAGGGCAGACGTGTCACATATGACATTGTAATTAAAAGAAAAGCCAGTATATTCCAGCAGTTGATCCACTGATTTCACAACTAGTAATAATCATACTTACAGCACCTATACCGAGCACAAATTGCCCTTCTGCTTTTCATGTTCATTTGCTAAAGAATGAGCAAACAGTAGGCTGAATTCACACTCTGATAAACAAAATTCCTGTCAGACATTTACAGACAGGCTATTCTAGCAACCCCAGAAATAAACTTAGAACCACAGAAACAAATTATCAAATAATATTTATAATTTCTCTAATTTATCACTTACGAATTTCTATGGGTAATGCAGAAAGGATATGAAGTATCCCATTTCTGTGTAAGAATTATTCTCTTTCTTTCTTTTGACGATGAAAGTCTATATTCAAAGTACCGTAAATGTCTCACGTGGTATTCAGAAACAGAATTTTATCTGTTTTGTTCAGCCTGTGATTAGGTTATTCCTTTCTTAAATGGAAGTTCTCATAAAGAACAGATATGGAACAAAGAAAAAACATGTTATAAACTATACTGCATGTTAGGAAATAAAAGTGTCAGACTCTATATTCTGGACTAGACTAAAAAAACACCAAATTGCACAAAACTACTTCATCTGAAGCCTCCTCTAAGATTAAAACTTTGAAGAAAACTGTATATAAATACAAGGTCGGAAATAGGTGTCACAACTGACAGAACTGAAAGGAAAGCTTAAAATTCACAAAATCGTATTAAAATTCATTATTTAATATTAGTCCTTAGTTACTGAGGCAAGTATGAAGCATAAGTAAGAATATGATTATTAGAGATTTGCTTCCATGCACAACGTTCAACAACCTTCATTAATCATACCCACAAATATTATTGTTTGCATATTCTTCCTCACTAACAAAAAAGATTTAAAATTTAAAAAATTAATAAGATAGGCTACCTCTGAAATTTATATCATAAAAAAATAAAACTACAACACCCTAATGAAGACTGCCATTTTTTTGACCACAAATGCCCTTACTTCACTTTGTCCTTATCTAGCACCCCAAATGTTAGGTTTTTTGATTACAGAATTCAGCTCCAGATATTACCTCAAGTCACATTTGCAATGAGCTGAACATTAAATCCCACACAGAAAATTAGAAGTCAAATCCTGGATTAATTTTTTCTTCACTTGAGTTATATCAGAGTGAAAGTTCACAAGTAGAAGTAAATAGTAAATCATGAGAATGAGGTTTCTGATGGTAAATCATAGAAGCAGAACTAATCAGTAATAAGTATCAGCAACCTAAGTAATTTTAAAATTGGTATATGGGGTATAAACCAGGAATATTCTTCAAACTTAAGCACACATGCTGTCAAAAATAAAGTTGATTGTATGGTAGCAATCATGTCAGAAATTATTTACTGGTAACTCCTGTGTTTTGTATAAGAATGATATGAGATTCACAGTATGGCTAGTAATTCAGCAGAAAAATCTGGTGGAAGACATTCACAAGGTATATTAGAATAACAAAAAAAATAATAATTATCAGTTCAAATACGTCAACATTTCCTGTATTGTCCTCATTCAAATATAAAAAATATAAAAGAAATGGCCTGCTTTTTTTGTTTGTTTATTTGTTTGCTTTTTCTATGTGAATCTGTGAATCCTACTGAATTTATTCTCAGAAACCTGCACGTTTTCCATGAATCCTTAGTTCTTCCTCTTGGCTCTTCCAAGAAATTCTCTTTTAACTCATGTTCTAACTAATTTCACATATCACAGTTATGTTCAACCTCCCAGATTTAACTTTAACTCAGTAACTTGAGCCTCAAAACCATTAATTTGAAATTCAATACTTTCGAACTTTTCATGGTGGTACAGATTGTTTTCAAAATTGTGTTACGTTTCTTCATCAAATCCTTATTGATTCGAAGCTCTTCCACTGCAGCCCCAGTAACACCTTGTGGAACTTCCAGCCAGGAAACAAAGTTATGAGCAAAGATGGAAGTTGGCAACACTTTCTGCTGCCTCACATCTTTGTTTTAAACACAAACAGCTGTTTAAGAAACTGCTCAGAATTATAGCTTCTCCCAGACTTCTACTCTAACATAGAGTGTTAAGATTTTTTTAAATGCTCAGTTCCAGTTGCTCTCAGGTTTCATTAAAGGCTGGCTAAAATCTTGCACTTAATAGCACTAGTCCTTGAGCATTTAAGAACCTCCTACCAGAAGATTCGAGTACATATTCATGGTCCAGTACAGCAAAAAGCTTCAAATTAACCTCTGCAATAAGTACATGGTAACACTTCTAATAAAAAAGTTTTTGAATCCTATGATAAACCAGGTAGTTCAAAAAAAAAGAAAAAACCCCAACCAACCAAAGGAAAAAACCCACACACCCCGCAAAAATTCCCTGAAAACCCATTTCAATATGGAAAAATATATGTCATTTACTCTATCAATAAGGAATCAAATATTTCTTTTATTAAACTGTGCTATTGTCAATAGCAACACATAGCAAATAATTCTCATCCAAAGCTTTCCAAAACAGCATATTTTTCAACCCTACTACTCAGTTCTGATATGTCTTTGAGTGACAAAATGAATCATAACTCATATCCTGACTGCACACAAACCTCAGTATTTCTCATTATTTTTTCAGTGGGTTTTTTTGCAGGGTTTGTTTGTATGTTTGTTTTTTTCTGAATGCATTGAGGAAGCCATCGTCAGACAGGACATGTTTTCTAAATCGTTCTGAAAAAAAGGAACCATCTTCATAAAAAAAACCCATAAGTCACAGACCAGACTAGGTGTTATTAGGTGAAAGACCCAGAACAGTATATTGTACTGGCAGAAAAACAATCACAGAAACATCCAACAGTACATTGGATATCCAAGAGATTCTAAGAAGTTTTGTGCACAGATTATGTTTCTAAGGATCTCTATTTACATACACTTCTTCCTTCACCTCCATGGTTTACATAGGAACTCAGCTTCTATCAGCTTTCAGCTGGCATCATTCTCAGTACGTGCTAGAACTCCAGTAATGCAAGGAATATGTCCATTAGAAATGTAAAACATTTCTATATGTGTAATAGTAACATGTCTGAACTGGGCAAGTGAATAGAGTTTATATTGCCTAAAGATACATCCACTCATTTACCATGTACAGAGATCCAGTACTGACATACTAAACCAGAAACTAAAATATAGTTTGTCTTCTCTTGTTGACATATCTCAATCTAGAGAAGTAAACTACACTGAAAAATGCAAGTTACAATCAGAGATACCATTTTCACACACTAGATCCTTCCATGGGCACTGGCAGGGGTATATTCTGTCTCCCAGTCATACCACATCAAAAACAGGGATCATAACTGCTACAAAAAAAAATCCTATAGCAAAAATCAAGTCTACAATTCATACATAGCAACTTTCTTAAGCCTCTCTCCATGTCTCTGAGCTGGCTGGTAAAGGTCCATACATCAAAAGCATTAGTACAAGCCTCTCGCAAAATGCTAGTCCTTCAGTCCCTCCAGCTGGTTTTGTACAACCACTGTGTACAGTCGATAACCTGTATTCAGAATTCACACAGAGGCATAAATGCTATACATACATAATAAATAAATGCTACTCCAAAGTAAGTTTGTGTAGCCAAAGATGACATTTCTTCAAGAAATACTTTTATGGGGTTTTGTCATAATATTACAGCAAAAATTACTTGTGAGTGTTTATGCAGGGGTCCAGAAGACAGAGAATAAATAATTTCTATATACATTCTCCCTCGCTGAGGCAGAATTGCAGATCATAGATGAACCATTGCCTTGCCTCAAATCCTTTCCATCATCACAAACAACAAAGCACAACTATTTTGCCTACCTGTTGAATTTTTGTTTCTTATGTATGCATATAGAAAGACATCAAAGGACACTTGACAGTATGCATTCTAGAGAAACAAAAATGAGAAAAGCCCAACAACCAAAAAACATAATTCCTGCCTAAGGGTCATAAAGGCTATTTTCAAAGCTTTCTGCAGACATATCTAATTGGCAGCAACTTATGTTAAAGCTAAAAAAGGACAGTTTAATTTTTCATTGCACACTACTTGGCTGAAATCAAGCACCATCTCAGTAACATTACAAGCTATATTAATTAGTTTTCTGTTTTGTTCGGGTAACATAAGCTCTTTCCTAAAGTATACTTCAAAATTCTCAACAGTTCTATTGTGAGAGTGCTTACCTTTTAAAAATCTAAATTCCAGTGTGAAAATTAATTGCTCTCCTACTTTTGAAATTGAAGTGGCAATCTCTGTCAAGTTCTACCTCTGAAATCCAGAAAATAAGAAACCTAGGCAAATTTAATAAGAGCACAGAAATACTTCACTTACAAATTAATCAAAAAAATGTACCCAAAGTACCATTTATATAATTTGGAAAACTTAACAGGTATCTTGTTTCATTGATAGTTAAAAAAAGTCCTTTCTTATTCAATTACAATTCATACCTTTTCCAAAAACCCTACATAAATCTAAAACAAGCAACAAAAAAGGTAACCTCAACCTGTGCGACAACAGGTAAAGAAATCAACTGCAATGACAGTTAAAGAAAGTGTTATCCAAAAATACAGAATAAGTTTCATTTTAATTGAGAGTATACTTTTTAAAATTCTGTAGTTAAAGAAAGGTTCAATAATTGCTTAGAAAAGACAGTGTGTGAAAAGATTATAAATGTTATTTTACATTAAATTTTGCCCAGAATTAGAGACATGGGCTAAGTCAAAGTCAGTGATTGCCAAATTCATTGGCAATCAGAAAGAACTTAAACTTTTTAGAGTAAATAAAAAATTCACAAAATTCTAAGACAGGACGAGACAGATCATTTTTCCCTGTTCACTTATTATGTGTTCCATAAGTTACAAAAAAACCCTATTTCTAAGTGTACTCCCCTCCCTTACTATTCTAGTAAGTTGGGTATTTCAGTACTAACTATTGATAATGATACCCAGGCCTTCAGAAGTGTTACTATTTGAGGCTGAAATTTTATAATTGTTTCTCATTTACAATATATAGGCATAAAAAGAGACTAATTTTTGTGGGTACAGTTTTCAGCTGTTATCACTCATATCAAAAACCAGCTATTAACACAGCAGCTGTCACAAATAAACACAAGAGTAATTTGTTACTGTGAATGGTTTAGAAGTGGGAAAAAAAAAGTACTGGATCCTAATAATTTCAAACTGCTGACCATACTGCCATTCTCAAATTTAGAAAATAGCTAGCAAAATCACAAGAAATGAGAATTTTCCTAAAAATAAATTGATATTAACAATTTGAAACTTTTTTTAAAAAAAAAAGTCAGATTCAAGAAGACACTGTGGAAATTGGTTCAGTGGGCGTCACATAGCAACAAAAGGGCTATGCCACAGTATAGAAACTGAATTAGTTTCAGTGCACAGAATAAAGATTAGACCTGTATTTCCTTTACTAAATTTTTGCAGTAGGAAGAATATGCAGGTTCCTAGAAACACATACTAAGTAGGAAAAAATGGAAAATTCCCAAATTCCATATGGTAATCCATGGTAAAATACTGTCCTGAAGAACTTTCTTCAAAACAGGCAGTTATTCTATTTGCTTCGTGCTTTTCAGGTGTTGAAGATTTCCACAGATACCTACAGCGATGGTAAAGTTCAAAGGTTGGCTTTAAGTGAAATATATATTGTCTGCAATTGTTTTACATAAGAAAACAAACACTAATACTAAAGGACAGTTAGTAAGACTAAAAGAAAAATCAATGCTTCCACTGTGAGCAGTTTCTTAGCCACTATCTGCCTACTAATTCTACAACACTGACAGAAAATCTAGGCTTGCAGTTCGAGGGTGCTATTAATTATATGCAAAAGCATACCTAAAATCAAAGGTAAGTTTATTATCATTCTTTTTAAAATCCTGATCCTGTGCATTGTTATAAGAACTCAGAACTTCAGGGACCATGCTAAACTCTCTTGCAACAATAAGCAAATCAAAGACAACTGACTTTGTACCAGAAAGTAATTTCTGCAAAACCAGAAAAAAAATAGGGATTCTGTGACAAACCAGCCAAAGATACACAGCCTGGCATCCTGGGCTGAGCCACTCTGAAGTGAAATATCCAACAAAAAAGAATCTCAGAAGAGCACAAGTTCTGAAGGATTCATCTCCTCATCCTAGTCACTAGCACATTTCTGTCTTTCTCCTATCTTACAGTAAAAATAAACTCTTCTACTGTTTTTTTCAATATAAATACAGATATATAAATATAATATAAATTTGAAATATTGAAATATAAATTTATCAATATAATACAGAAGACTGTATTGACCAAATATAATTGCATTGCATGCAAATTTTTGGCAGCAGCATGAAGGGAGAGCAGTTGCTCTTATTTGCAAGGTTGTGAATGGCTGTTCCTGTGTTAAGCACAATAGAATTGTTCCAACTTGTAATTTTTAAAGATGTATCATCCATTCTTTCCTATGATGAAGGTCACTCTTCAGGAGGTAAACAAATCTGAAGCCTTAATTTCAAGCAGTAGGATTTTTACTATTATTTTGACATTAAGTTCTGAAAACACAATATGGTATTTTGATTACAAATGTGGTGTTCTATATTGTTATTCTAGTTTGCATTGCTTAACATAGTTACAATCACAATATTCCTGCAATTATTTTGTAAAATAATTGTTTTTGACTAATCTACTGTAAAATACATCCATGTAATTGTTTAAAAATAAAAGCAAAAAGAGCAGCCTACTACTGAGTAGGTTACAAATTTTCTAAGGATGTTAAAATTCTTGATGTGACTTAGGACAAATGGCAGTAGTACCAAACACTTGAAATTACATAAGTACATCAAATTAATTGAAGAGGTCTAAGCTACAGAAAATTAGGCAATGATATATTTGAGAAGTTAGCCTCATTACTAATTTTTGAATGAATCATTCCACATATTTAAACAGGGCATTGACACATAAGGCTTCTAATGACAATTTCTATATTACACTGTGATAGATTCACTGACCTAACTGATGGGGAAAATTAAGTCTCTTATTCCAAGTATTTTTTTTAAATATTGCATTTTTGTTCCATTATCAAACAAGTGAAAGATTTAGCAGATGACAGCATCATGTTGTATATTCATGTTAACCAAACAGAAATCATTCACAGATATTAACTACATACACTTTTTACACATATTTTTTTGAATAGCTGGGTTTTGCCTTCCTATGTAGTCTTAAAAATTGGTAAAAATATGAACAATAATAAGAAAAATATCTGCCTAAAACTTAGTTAAAATTTTGTTCCAAAAGTTAGTAAGGAAAAAAAAGTACAAATTAATGAGAAAAACATTAATCTTGTGAATGAAGTTTTTCCTGTTTCTGTGCCAATTTTTGGACATCTTCAGACAGATAAGGCAGACGGATGACATAACAAACACATAACTTCTTCTACATCTTTTACAGACTTTGGGTACATATTTTTCCTTCTTATCATCTGCAAAATCACAATCATAAGATTTTTTTGAGAAGCCTTGACACTGTATTCAAATGAAGTGGATGACATTTTCATTGCAAATTCTGAAGTTTTCTTTTTATTTCCACATATCTAAGTTTTTTTCTATTTGCTAAAAACAAAAACCAAACAATAAACAAAAACTAAACAACAAAAAAACTCCAAGCTGGAACATCTAATCCTTGGTATTATTTCTCCCTTCCATTTAAATTTTCCATATATTTTGAATTTTTTCTTTTATCATTAACATTAAATTTATAAAAAATAATTTTCTCTGTATAGAAATCCAAACGCAAAATTTTCAGAATTTTGAGAGTATCACAACAAACTTGAAAAAAAGGTATTGCGTAAGAGACAAAAAAAAAAAAAAGAAACTCCAAATATATTCCTAATTTTTACAAATAAGTTTTATAATATAAATAAACTTGTTCTGACAGACTACTGGTCAGGAAATTAGCTCACAATTTTCAAAAGCCTTTTTACAACAATCTAGTTACAAAGTGATAGCTAAATAAAATAAATATTTTGCATAAAAAGATTTCTGAATTCTGATTCCTGAAAAAATAAAAAAAGTTAAACAACTTTTTTTTTTTTTTGAGAGTCCAGGTTACTAACTTAAAAAAAAAAAAAAGCTATATTTCAGAGATATCAGATTTAAAAAAACTCTAAAAAATCCTTGCCAGTGGTTAGGTGAACATTTCAAATTCAGTAACAGTAAGAGTAGATATCATCACATAACATTAGTTTTATTGGAGCTTTAAAATCAGTGACTGTTGAAATGAAAAGGCTATCAGAAGCTGCCAGACTAGTACTAATGAGCAAAAAGGTAATAAGGTAAGGTTAAATAAATGAGCTTGAGGACATAAAATATATTTGCACCTTTTTTCTTTTTTTCCATTTTCCTTTTGGAAAGTGCTTTTAGTGGATATATTCCTGTTCATAGCTTCAGCACTGCTCATGCAAAGACTTGCAGAGTTGGAGAGCTGGGTCTTTATTCGGACAGGACTAAGAGTTTGAAAAATATTCCTTTTTCATTATATCACTAAACTATTGCAACGAAATAGCACTTGAAACACCTGAAAGCCATTCTCTTTCTTCAAATTACTGCATTCTGAAACCTCACTTTTTCTGCTGTTGAGTCAAATATTAATGCAAGTTCATTGCTTAAGTATTTTTTTAGATCATAGTGCTAAATTTATTACTTTTAATATTATTAAGATGTATTCCATCAAATTTTGCAATAATAAATATCATCTAATTGCAAATTATTTTAAAAGGTCCTGAATAATTTTATCTAATTAAAATGTATGCAAATACGCAAAACTACTTGTATGTTTTCCACATGTACTTGCAGTCCAGACAAAGCTCAAGAGGTTAGCTGAATAATCTTAAACATACCTTCACTTCAATCTTTCAGTTTTGCCATTCAGAAAAATATTTACCCCCTTAAAAAAAAGCTAGAAAATCTACTTAGAATCTGCTAGATAAGATTTGCAGCGTTATTTATAGAATCATCCAGATGAAAGATACTACTATTATAGTGAACCCATGACTGTTTCCAACACAAATTGGAATAAGAGAATTGGATAAATGTATGAAAGCTTAAAATTATACAAACCATGGAATCCTTTTATGCTGATTTTCAGTGAATGGCATCTAAATACAGACAAATAATGTATATGGTAGACTGTAAATATCAAATTGACAAAGTGATTAAAGATTATTTTGGATTTTTATAGTACTTTCATAGATTTCTCTAAGGTACTCTGATGTAGCTTTAGGAATAGAGACAAAATTTACAGCATTTGCTTTCATCAATTGACTTGCAGTCTGCCTACAAAAAGATTCAAAAAAGAAAACTGCATTCGGTGAAAATTTTTATTGGAGGTGAGAAACAGTAAATATGACTATTAAATCAAATAAGTGAAAAGATGATTTAATTTTCTTATAAAGTCTTATTCTGTGAGAGAATGTGGACTTATGACACCATATTACTATTATGCCAACATGGAGAGGGGGACAAAACAGCCATCAAAACCTTCCTGTACACCCTGAACCCAAGATTAGCAGGCCCTCTCATTATCTGTTTGGTATTTGTCATCTGTGTGAATAGTATTGGTCCTAACTATGAAATTCAGTTTATTCCATTTTCACAATGAATGACTAAAACCATGAAGTATATATTAAATAATGCTTCCAGTTTGTACAGACCTGAATAACACACCGACTGATGCTCAAGGTATGTCTCCCCAACACACACGTCCATCATTTAAATGAAGCAAAATACATTGCTTGTGAGACTTGAATTCTATCGTAAATTTATTAGTCTAATTTCAGTTTCTCCCTTTCATATTTCATATTTACAAATTCCAAGACTTTATTTCACTCAGTGCATTATTTAAAAGGAAGGTATTTTTATTCATATTTTCTACATCTTAGCCACTTTGCACCTTTTCCTTTTTGTAAGCAGGAATATACTTTATAAAATTCTGCTATTTTCAGTCACCTAAAGGGGTTTAATAGTATGACAAGTGTTTAATTCCTTGTTCCACAAAACCAGTAGGAATTGCAATAGGGTGAAGAAGTACCATATTTTACCACTCACAAACTTGTGACTAGAATTGAAAAAGCGCTTGTACTGGATGGAAATGTGTCCAGTAGCTTTCTCTCTATATGTCTATCTACCCATTAAGGCAATTACTAGATTTTCAAAGCAGAAAACATGGACCATGGACCATGGACCTTGGTGTCTTACACATGTTCCCAACCATCTATTACTGCTCTTTACAAGAACAAACTATTTCTAGTCCAATCTTAGTAGTCGAAAATTGATGTCCATTATTATCTTGACTAAAACTGTCTGAAAGTACACTTACAGCAGTGACAAACAAAATCTGTATATTCTGAAGAACTTGCAAGCTGACAGCAACCAAAAAAGACACAATTTACTGGGACACATAAGTATTCAATTACTTATTATCATTATTTCACATGTTTTGGAAAAATAAAATAAATAACTTTTAAACCAAGAACTAGTATTGGAATGCACCAAAAGAGGATTCTGTATGTCAGAAAAATAATTTAAAAAAATAATCAAGCAAAACAAAACCCTCACAAACTGAATTTGAAGCATCCAAGTGGTTTTACTGGAATGTGAAGGTGGAAGACAAACTGAATAGTAGGGAAAAGCATACAGATTGATAACTAGATGAAATTGAACAGTATTTCACCTTGAATGTATTTACTGCACAATTAAATGTGCAGTAAAAGCAGAAAAAGGGTAGTGGGTAGGGAAATTTGTGGATTGATTAAAAATTAATTATTTACTGTGAAGAGAAAGGTAGCAGTCTGTTGCTACACCGTAGAAAGGACAACATAACTCATGGGTGAAATCATGACTGTTAATGAGGCTGTTAAAACAACAGAAGACAAGACGGAATTTTTGTTAAAAATTTGTGGGGAGAAAAGATGGGTGAAAGAACATTAACGGAGCAGAATTTAGAAGTGTTTAGTCTGCAGGGCAGAGATACATGGTGACATTCTGAATAGCTTTATTACTGTAGTTCCTTGTTGCTCTCCACACTACTTATATAAGACTCTTAGACTTTAAAAAAAGAAACTTGACTTACATAGCATCTATTGCTGGGACACAAAACTCTCCCAAAACTTCACCTGAAAAGGACATTTATATCCTGAAATACATTCTGAAGTATTGCAGTTGCTTTCTAGGAAAATCTGTTGTGTTATGGCTGTTTAGCTAATCCTTCATTGTGTCCACCTGAAGAGCAGTAAAGTGCATTCACGCAACCTGTCTGCCTTCTCATTTCAGCATATCCCATCTTGGCATTCATCCTAATGACAGTATTCTTAAAAGCTTTGTTAGTTTCTATTTCTGTAGAAGTGTAAATCACTATGTTTTAACATGAATCTTAATTAAGGTATTGGAGGATTAGGAAACTTCTAAAATGCAGTGTATAATTTGAACCAGTTCAAGCCAATTTATATACCAAGTGCCACTCTGAAATTATAAGCATGATTTTAATAAAATGACCACTCTAATGTATGAAATTCAGAGTGGGAACATAAACATATTCATTAGCTTTGAGAGACATGCATTTTCTTACTTTTTAGGGGGTTTAATTAGTAACATAAATTTTCATAGAAAACTTGTAATGGAAGATTAGGGTAAGAATACTGGAAATATAAATTACCTGCTACTGTAAAACCACGAAAATGTAAATGTAAATTTAAAAAAAAAAAAAGGCTTAGTAATTTAACAAAAGAGTAACATTTCTATCATTACCTGTCATGCAACAGCATGCTGGATCAAGGCTAATTAAAGGTGGGGACAAAACAATGCTAGAAAATAATTTAGAAAATAATCAAAGCCAAAAAATAAAATTTAAAAAAATTTTCAAAAAATGAAATGAGACTTGTTCAACAGAAGATCAGAAGCTATACCAGACTGAGAAAGAAAATGTCTATACAGAAATTAACTGAGGTATTCCCAAATTTCTATTTCTATTTCTTCAATAGTGTCACTACTAATTAATAAAGACGTTTTCCAGAAATCAGTCCCAAATGACCCACTATTTCCATTTCAGTGAGCCAGAATCTCCTCTGGGAAGTCCTTCTCCAAGGAACCACGCTCACAAGATTTCCATGCTATCATTTCATAAAATATGATACTTCACTGTCTGCTGGTAACTATTCTAATCTGCAGGTAATTCATAACAGCACACATTATGAAAATGTATTTGTTCTTCTATCTTATTTGGAGGCAAGGGAAGTACCTTAGATGTGGTTCTCTATCTCTTTTTCAGCAGTCCCAAGTGAACATACTATACCTTTGCTGCAACAACCACAGTCAGCTCTCCCTTTGCAATCCACACAAACATAATTCAGTTCACGTTTCACTGTCTCCTCCAAGATTACAGCTCAATTTTCTTTTCCATCTCCAAATACCAATTGCTGCATAAATCCTGTTTAAAATTGGCTTAAAATAATTTTATTGTCAATTTACAATTTCAGACTGAAAGAAAAGTAAACACATAGATGACTAAACAACCACAATTTTCACTAGAATGCACTTAAAAGCAGACTGAAAAAGCAAAGATACAGTTTTGAAAGAAGAGGGGAAAAATGAAAATGAAAAAGAGCATGTAAAAGGTTTTCCTTTTATTTATGTTTCCTTTTTCTTTAATCCAACTCCAGTACAAAGATTCAAAATCCTAGCAGAAGAGATTTTGTCTTCTGATAAGTTAAAGATGAAACAATCTGTTATAGATATCCATTTCTTCATTTGTACCATGGTAATAGGTCATAATCTCAAATATCATCACACTGCAACTACGCCAGGCTATAGATGAACCTAAAATAGCTGCTACCATTCTCTCTGTGCCACCAAATAGCTCAGATCAAATCAAACTCACAAATATTCTAGTTCTGGTTTGTGGGTAAACTTGCATTTTGGGATACCATAATTAAGATTCTTTTTGGACAAGCTGACTAAAAAAAACCTTATGTTACATTGTAGCAGTGTGCTGTAATACACTCAGCTTTTCTCTTTAATTTCATGTCTAAATATATACCTTAAAATAAGGTCATCTCATTGATCTTTCTCATTTCTGTTTTTCCTCACAGAGTTGGGCTATGTGTCTTCAAGATGTGTTATTCTGCAGAGAAACTAGCATCTTCTTTTTGTAGTATATCAATACTAAAAGGAAAAAAACCCTCCAACTTACTTTCTAACTAAATGAAATGTGCCTTTTATTCAATAGAAAGTATTACTAGATCTATTGACAGTCATGCCAGATAAAAAAATAATGCTGTCAGATAAGAGTTTTCATCTACCAGTGTATCAGTTGGGCAAAAGATACTTTCATAAAACATCAGATATACTGAATTTTATACACCAGCTCTTCAGACATCAGCCCTCTTTGTGGTATCAGTGAAGTTACAGATGAAGATTCATTTTACTCACTTTAGTGTGGGTAAAGAATACTAACCATACTGACAATTCTACCCACAAGTGAAAGCAGGATTAATTGTCACTTGATCTCATGTTATAGTCATGTTTCAAGAGTTCTCAATATGTATTCTTAGATTACTGCAGAGACGCAACCAGGACTCAACCAGGCACCCTATTTACTCCCCATTACTGAACAGAAAATACTTTGCACATCTTAATAACATTGACTAGATTTTAGCTTCTTTTCTACCTTATTTATGTTCTCAAATAATGAATAGCCCCTGATAAACATGCAGATGTAGATCAGCTTCTCAATATAGACAGCAAAGAAGGTAGGGTGGCTCCACAGCAAAAAAAAAAAAACAAATCTGTACTGAAAAGATCCAACATTGCATTTCATGTCTTTTTAGTGCCAAATGTAATAGGAACTACTAATCTATAATTAATATGGAAAATATTAATCTAACTAGTAATGCAGCTGCAACATACTCTGATGGGAGGAAGGGGCACAATCAACCTGAAAATGTGTTTATATATATTTTGATGAAAAATAAACCTGTATTCCCCAATGACAGTCCAACACTGGAATTTTGTAGGACTATAGTCTGCTAATTAAGTTTTCCTATTCCTGAAGCAATATCAGAGGCAAGCCTAAAAAATATTGCCTTGAAAGTTTGATACACATTTGAGCTGTCATTACTGAAGTTATGCTACACTTCAGAGCCCTTCATTTTAAGTAGTGACTTTCAAAAAAAAATCAGGTTAAACGCTACTCACATCTGACTCTTTTTTTATCTACAACTTACACCTTTTTCTAAATGCCTCTGCTTAATCTAATAAACTTTTTAAATGGGTATTTATTTGAAAGATAATTAATTAGCAAAGCTGGGTACTCTAAAAATACACAAAAAGACTGCTTTATAAATAATAAAAAGATTCTCAGCTGGTTGAAGGGACTGGGAATACCAAATTAAGGCAAAATGAATATGGTTTGATAAAAAGCTGCACAGCACTGCCTGCAACCCAAGAAATCAGTGTATGTTATTCATACCTTAAATAACAAGGATGGAAACAAAAGCCTGCTTTGGATTTGCAGGCTAAAATGCACATATTACCAATGTGCCTCTCTGAAAGTGTGATTTATTTTTCATTACTGCTTTTATTTGATTGTACTCATTATGATAATCAGGATTTGCATTTAAAAGCATTTCTTTCTCTGTATCCTCAGATCTATATTATTACACATAAATTTAGTGCTCATCTGCTAAGTACTAGAGACAAGCTTCTTGTCACCTAAAGTGAGGAAGCAATTACCTGTATTCCATAAGGTGAAATTTACTGTGCAACTTCTAACATGGCATTTTAAAACAACAGAGGGATATGGTTTAATAGGCAATTCACTTCTGTTTATATTAAGCAAAAAAATATCCAAATTTCTTTTGGTTCATTGCATGTATTTTCCCCTGTAGTGTGTATTAAAGAGGACCTATAAAAAATTTCTATGTCAATGACACACAGAATTTTTACTACAGGAGAGCAACGTCTTTTGAACGCAAACGCATACTTAAAATGTAGGAATACAGTAATATCCTTTAAATATTTTAAATCACAGTGAATAAGAAATAGTCCCTTTACCATGTTTAAAGTAACAAAAGTAAATCTGTAAAAATTAGAAACAACACCTGACAGGAAAGGTAAAGAGTGCTGAAAACATATTCATTTTGACCTCACACAATAATTGATGCATACTGGCGTATATCTGGAGCTTGATACCCCACGACTGAATCAGCAGCAATGACACCTGCTCTTGTGTTAGTTTTTCTTGCCTCCTGATCATTTGCCAAATTCTAACTGTGTGAGTCCTCATTTATCTACGAACAATTACATATTCCCAAGACTAAGTGTTCTTTGGCTTTCTTTATGGATCCCTATTCAATTTAAGTTTTACTTGCTGTTTCTTTGCCTTTCAACTTAACATTAGGGAAAATACATGTGGTTTATCAAAATATTTAGGTACAGCTTTGGTTTCAGGAAATTAAAATTTATTTAAGGAATTCCAAGTATTACCTGAACACTGCTACATATTCTACTGTCACAGAACTTGGAAAGTCTAGTCAGAGTACAAGGGTTGGCTGTAGCAGATGCAAGACAAACACAGGCTCAAATAGTTTCTCTGTTCAAGCATACACCATGACTTAAGAAAGAACCCCGGGGAAGTGAGCTCCCAAATAAGCACTTATACGCTTTTATTCAGATACATATCCATAGCCCACAAACCTTTGCCTTTTGAAGAACAAACAGATTCTGCATTTTCCATTAGTCGCTCTACTTGACAGATATTTTGTACCTATTTTCATCTGGCATTCTTACTTGCTATTCTAGAGTGAAATACATTGCAGTAGGCTTTGATGAAAACCAAACCTGTATTTTTATATTTTAATCAGAAAAGGCTGACTTCAGCTGTTGGTTATATGGCATTCAAAATTATCTTCCATCATGCTCTGGGCCAAATTTCATCTGAAGCAGGCAACGCTCCAGCAACTCCACTTCATTTGTCACTCATCAGAATAGAGGATGAAATTTGACCTTCAGAGGTCACTTCCAAGCACATTAACAGTCCATAGTTTTGTTACAAATACTAAAAGAAATTACAATTTACCATGGAATCCAATGCAGACAGAAGTGCTTACAGATTTCTTAGCAAATTCTGCTTTCTTTTTGCAGGCATGGGAAATCTGTTCCATGGATAGAAGTCTCTCCAAAGTGCAACAAAAAACTTCAAACAAACCAACCAACCTAAACTAAAGACCTATACATAAAATATTCCAAGGTCTCCTATAACCACTATGATATCTGATAAATGTTATGAATGGTCATGACAAGCCCCTATCTCGGAGAATGGCACTTTACACAGATCAAGGTAGCAAGACAATTCCCTTCATTTTGTGACAAACATGCTATTTGGACTTCATACACTCCTCTAAAGGAAATAAGAAACTTTATTACCTTACCTGCCACCCCAATGATTCTACACCATACATATATCCTACTAACAGAATTTGTCCTCATGGATAAGAGTGTGGGTTAAACAAGCCCCTGTCCTTCCACCTGCACTGCCAGCAAATCGCAGCAGAAGTTAAAATGGCAACACAGTTAAATATTACTAGAAATTTGTTTACTGGTCAAATTAAAAACATTAAAAAAAACCAAACTGAAAAAAAAAACCCAAAACAAACACCGTCATCATAGCTACCTTTTCTTTGTCTAAATCCCAGACTGAAATCTGTGCTGCTTCCTTATTCTATCTGAAAACATTTGAACTAAATAGCATAAACAATCCCGAGATGACTGGAATGTAAAATCATCCTTTTCTTGTACCTTGACTATCACAGAACTTAAAATCACCCTTTTCTTGTATCCTATCAGGCCCAAAATCCAGTGGATCCTGAAGAGGTAATCTAGCTGAAAATACCACATTTTTATGTGGTATTTTATTTACTATTAGAATTCCCCATCTGCAGCTCTCTTTGAACCCAATCAGCGTGCTGTGGAGGTAGAATGGTGAGGACTACCTGGGGCATGGAACTAGATGCTACAAACTATTTTTCTGGTCTATGTAACATCAGTTTAATAGATTAAAGAAGCTGCTTCTAAAAGTGGTCTCAGTCACACTACAATTCATACTCATTTTGTCTAAAACTGAGTAATGCTTGATTCATAATCTTTCATAAATACTTGTTTGACAGACCAGTTGTATACAAAGATCACATTTTCCATAAAGGATGAAATTGCAGCTACGCAAAAATGCTGACCATGTGGGAAAGGAGGGCCTTCAAGGGTTAGCTGCTCCATAGTAATCACATATACCCCTAAGAAGTCTTATTACAAATTAGCTAGACTCAGTTTTTATTTCATACAGGCATTCATGCTAGTACGGATTTAAACTGGTCATTTAGCCACAGCTGAACTCACATTACAGAATTGTGTCAAACAAAAAATGTAACTTGACAGAGCTTTGACAATGCTCTGAATTGTATTTAGCAATTCACATTATGGAATAGCATCAACGAAGAACTTGGCTTTCACCTACTGACATTTTCTTCAACATAAAACCGAAAAAAAATGCCCGTGATGTTAAAAACTGACACCAATGACGCTGGGGACTTCCAGAAACATGGTAAGACAGACAAGATAAATTTGAGGCCTGGAGGTGCTATTACTTCATGAAAATGATGCTCTGTCTCTCTGCAACTGAAAACAACACAGAGAGGAATAAAAGTAGAAGCAGGAAATGTGAAGAAAGTATGTCTGTCACCCCTAAAGCACATCTACGACCAGCCTATGATACACAAATTGGAAAAGCACATAAGTGTCAATTGCTTTACTCTTAGATCTCATATCAATGAAAATAGACTGCAGACAGAAAAGCATTATAAGTGGGAAGATATGAGAGAAGGCCTAGTGGAATGGCTAACATGTTACAAAAAAACCCAAAACAAATGAAACAGACAAAACAGAACCGATCCCAAACCTCCCAAGGAGCAGCTGCTCTCAGGACTTTGATTCATAGAGGGCATTTATTACACCTGAGAGAGCAGTTGATAATTTACTTGTCTTTCTTTTATTCCCAGAATTTCTGCAATGACACCTGAAATTTCCTCAGGCCATCTGCCCTCTCTTTGCCTGGTGTAGTCCTACAGAACAGCCACAGTGGGTCAATAAATTTAACTTGTCCTTGGCATGGAGGTATTACTATGTTGGGAAAATGTGCTACTGGAAGACACATTTAGAGAATTGCAAGATACCACAGGTCAGTCCGCCCTATCATGCTTCCAATATGTGCAAGAGCACAGTGTAATGGACACAAACCCCTTCATTAAATGATAGAATCTTTTAAAGAGCACATAGGATGTCTATGTCTCATGCTTGTTTGGTCTCAAAACACTTGTATTATAGGCATATGCTTAACACTGAAATGCTTTTATTTATTTGTTTTTTAAAGAAAAATGATGTTTTGCTCCTACTAAGAAGCATATTCCCAACTGTTAGAAAATATTAAAGTGATACCCCACCCATCTTAAACATTGTACCTTGCTAGCCTGCTGGAAGAGCCCTTGCTCTGTCCTGGATCTGTTTTTTAAAACACTCCTTGAGAGTTAAGAACTTTATCCTGTGACATACAAAATCAAAACAAGGCTCAAGCACTTAATTTTAGGAGATCTATGGCTAAAGCATTCATCCCAGATGGATGTGATTCCTTCCTATGCTAAAGCAAGGTCCAAACCTTCCAAGAAATAGTCCTGAGCTCAGACCACAACTGACCTTGAAAAAGGGCATTCCTAACCTCTCTTCAGGAATCTAAAAATCACACACATATACATACATGGGGACAAAATTCACAGCTTTAGCAGCAGGAAACACTTTCACCTTTATCAGTAGAATAAAGTGGAGAAGGAAAGGGAATTATAGAGATCCCAAAAGACTACTACCTACTCTTTTCACTTATGGTGTGTAATCTTCAAAATTAGAATGAAGAGCACACTCTTTGACCTGAAAAGCTTAAAGCATACTTATAAAGATGACACCACTTGGCTTTGTGGCCCCTTATCTCTAACAGCTCGAGACCCCCACTAATTTATATAAATAAATGCATTCCAACACATGATGACAAAAAATAATCACTCAGCATTCATTAAGGAAACTTTCAAATTATTACAACAGATGAGAATAAAAATTCCCAACAAGACTCAAGTGCAAAGTTCTAACCTTTTGTTTAATTAAGTATAAATATGTATAATTATGAGAACGCTATCAAACATGCCAAGGAAACCTCTATTTTTCTGCAATGAAAGATCACAAAACTAGATGATCAACAGTTATATTTCTTACTTTCAAATATTATGAAGCAAAAAAGGATAGAAAGAGATGTCTGTCTGAAAATCTACTGCTGGATATTGCATCCACTTTTAAATTGTCTGGCTCCTGAAATAACATTTGATATTAAAAAAAAAAAATCATTTTGTTCTACTGTTGTCTTGATAAAGGGCAATTCTCATATTTCTTTTTAAACTAACGTAACTAACACGCTTTCCCATTTCATAAGCTGAAAAATGCTATTGCCTGTTCAGAGACAGACAGGCAGAATTCAATAGAATCTGGCTATAGTAATTTAGATGCAATTCCTGTCTTCCTTTTCGCACCTGAACAACTGTACTGTACCTAATAAAATAGGTCTTATATTTGAATGCACATGATGAATTAGAATCCTAGTTCTCATCATCTATTCAATCTCTTCACTCTAAAGAAACTTCATTGTAATTTTAGCTGCATTATCAGGCAGTTTAACTACAAATTTGCCAGTTTGAATTTTCCATGTCTTCAAATAATATCATTCCCTCAATCGGAAAGCATTTCAAACATTGTATGCCAAGTTCCCTACCCTAAAGACATGAAGCATCCTTCTGAGTCTGAAGTGTAAGGAACTTCAGCCCCTTTTCTTTTTAGGTTCTTAAAAATCTTGGTCATATTTGCATCTTTCCTTGGGATATTTTCAAGGGTTTTTTTCTCCTCATTCTTGTAAAAAGAAAGTAGAAACAGAGGTGTGTTCTGAGGAATACTGCCCAGAGGCTTAACAAAAAATGTGTCATTAGAATCACAGGTCATTGAGACAAAAGGAAACACCATGATCGTACTCATAGGATGAGTATTTTGTAGGCTGAGACTCTTGCTTTTGCTTAGAGCAGCTGAGAAAGTCTCGCTACGCAGAAAATTACAAACAGATTTGTATGAGTTTCGAGTTTTGTTGTGAAAAGAGACTTTACAACGGAGAAATGTGCAGTGAACCATAGATTCTTTTTATTTCTATTTTTTCCTGACAAGTCTGCACAGCATTCTATAAGTAATTTTTTCTTAGTCTTAGGCTCCCTTATGTTACAAGTATACAGAATTAGGAAGAACAATGTTTCTAGCCATTTCCTCAGACAAATGAAAGCAAAAAGAAATCCTTAAATGAAATGTTCTTCAACATTGGAAAGACCACACAAAAATAGCTATCTGTCCTTTAGTCTATGGAAAGGCTGAAAGACCTTTTATGTAATACATTCAAAACTCTCAAGAAAGGTATCTTTCACTGTATGAGAAAGTCACTACAGCTCCTTTCCTTTTTCTTTTTCTTTTGAAGCTATTAGTAAACAAATATGACACAGGTCTTCCCTATGATCAAGGAACTGTTACACCAATAGGCCTATTAACCTTGCTCTAAAAAAATAATGTTGTGGGGAAAAAAATGTTTTCTCAATTTTTACCAGAAAAGTCATATTAATAGGTATGGCTGTTGTGGCAATAGTAAGGATAACTTTGGCAGGTTCCAAGTTGAGCAAATTTATTGACTTTGCTAAGATGAGAATGAATAAAACTCTGCAGAATCTGATCCTATCTCTTCCCAGGAATACCATCAGTACAGCTTTGATAAACACAGACAACCTTGATTGGTACATGAACTCACTTTCTGCGAGGAACTAGCATAGTTACAGCTTCAAAACATAATAAAAGAACTAACTCACAAGTGGAAAAGTCAAGCTAAAATTTAAACTAATGACTTTAGAAAGTCTCAATGACTGACGTATTTGTTTGCTATTCTTCTTTGTGGGCCCTTAGTTACTCATTTTTACTAAAAAGTAATTAACTAAGAACAATAGAATGGTTTTTAGCCCACTAAGTTATTTTCAGGGGAATTTAAATACATTAGTTATAATTAGATCTAATGAAATCTCTAAGAGAGCTGGGTTTAATTGCAGAAATTATTCTATTGCCTGTGACTCCTATTTACTACAGTATCAGAATGCATTCAAAGCATCCTTTATATGCGAGCAATCAATTTAAAATCAAGATCTAAAAGAAAGTGCTATGTTTACTTTCTCTTACCATCCATTGCTCTCATATAGTATTAAAACACGTGTAACAAAAAAAAATAAAAAATAAAAAAGACAAGAATGATAGTAATATTAATTATTGGAGAAAATAAAAGAGGATAATAGGTTCGAGAAAGTATGATTTAAATTGGACTCCCACAGAGACTGGAAAATTAAGTCAACAGATCTTTTTGTAACACTTCTAAGGGGTTTAGTACTAACATTATATACAAGAAATGTGGAAATAAATCAAAGGCTTTGCTTGCAATAAGAAAAAAAATCAGAAGACAGACAGCATTTTTGTACCAAGTGAACATCACCCAAAAGCTGAAAGAACAAGGCAAAGAAATGATGGTCAAGTGTTACCCCAGTGTTTAGCATTCACTGGTGAACCACAAGAACAGGTGATTCAGAATAGATGTTTACCTTGAACACTATGAAGGACCTTTTTTTCACTGACTAGAGGAAAAGCCCAGACAGACGAGGCTTAAAAAGATTGAGAGGGACAATAAAATAAATAAAGGATTGTTCTTCTGTAGCTTCAAGACTAAGAAATATGTTAGTTATAGGAGAGGAGTTAGAAGTCAGTAGAACCAAGAAATTTAATTCTGGGGTTTTTGACATACTGCGAAAGCAATTTCTGTACCACAATTTTGTAGGTTCTCTGTAGAATCACCACCCTCTTCTTACTAGAGTCTGTCTTGTAAGGATTATTTTAGAATTTACTCAGCAGCCAACACTTGCTTAAGGAAGGTAGCAGGAGAAAATTTGTTTTACATTTTTAGTCAATGGTTCCCTCTGCTTAAGTGATAGCTTGTTCAAAATCCCCACAGGTCTTTTTTTAATGCAGTATTTTAAAAGAGAATATAAAGTCTAATCCATAATTATCAATCCACTCCAGGATACCAGTCAGTACTAAAAAAAGGCTTAATTAGATTATCCTAAGAGTAATAGTGATTTTGATATAAATATGGCAGGCAAAAAAAAAAAAAAAAAAAAAAGAAGAAACAAAAGAGAAAAGGAGAAATAAACAGCCGCTTCACAAATGCCCAGATGCACTTAAGTTTCTTCAACTGAAGTTCTATATTTTGGTTCCTCAATTATTTAATCACAAAATGAAATTTCTGAATTGTAACACAATCCTTCCAAAGCAATAGGACAGATTTCAAGTTTTCTTGTGAAAGCCTAAAGAGAGGTAGCAAATACAGTCCTTGAGCAAAATGAGAAAAAAGAACTGTGGCATGCAAAGCCCAGCAGTCTGATCACCTGTACTTGTGTTCAGGGATTACTAAAACCAGCTGACCTTTTAAGCAATTTGGTAGCTGCCAATTCCCCAATGATCCTTTGACCACCAAAAAAAGTAAAATCAAATAGAAAATTACAACCAAACAGAATCCAAGTAACTGTATGTATGACCAAGCTGTACTGAGTATCTGCAAATCAATTACCAACAGATCACCTAATTAATGTAGTTTCTAAGTCTATCTCCTATGGAAAGGAAACCTTAGCTTTATAGCATTTGCTAACATACTTCCTTTAGCAGAACAAAATAAACAAAATGAAAAAATCTTCACATTTTTGCAATCACTTCTTTGTTACATGACCTGGCATTACTCCTTTTTCCTTGATTTTTTTTTCCCTCTATAAATTCGAAGACAGACATTTTATTTTACAACTTCTATGAAAAGGAGGTCCTACATAACTGTCATTCATCAATGACAGAAAACAGTATCATGAGGCCAAACCAGAGAGGTATCTACTCTAGAGAACATGGACTACATACACATTTTACATTCCATGAAATGATGCAAAACATCTGCAGAGAAACGCTATTGTTTAACAGTCGGTAGAAAGCTTTAGGGGTTTCACAGTCCCAAAAGGAAACATTTCAAAGCACCAGTGTTAAGTCATTGCTTTCATATGCTGAGATGTGATGTTACAGCTGGTACTCAAAGGAAACATGGTAACTCCTCAGTGCTTAAGTTCTAAGAATAAAATAATTTTTTTGGTAATTTTGCATTTCTGTGTTTGGTTTCAATCACAAGAATGATAAAGGACCAACAACTCCCTCTCTAAATATTATGATAGTTCATGCAGAAGGTCTTGCCCAAGAGCCATCATTTATACTGTACCCAAAGAATTAGGACTCATAATGTCAGGACGACTAGTTAAGTTTCCAGACCTATATATAGAGAGTCACCTTTTGTCTGCAGAACACCAATAAGTAAACATACAAATAAAAGGTTCTGTACAGGGATAATAAAGTTTTCCTAGCTATCAATAAGTTATATTACTATTAATAAACCCACAACCTTTAAAATGTTTCAAGTAGCTAAAATGAAAAATTGCACAATCTAACTTCACAGAACACACAGTTAAAAACAGTGCTTGTACATGATTCCTGCCCAATGAAAACCATCACTCTCCAGTGAAAAATCAGTAATCTTCCATCTTGCATTATGAGGAACAGCTGAGGTTTGTTTAGCAGCAGGGGTTGTTTAGTCTCGAGGAAAGGAGACACAGGGAACACAATTACCTGAAAGGAGGTTGGAGTGAGGTGGGTGTCAGTCTCTTCTCCAAGGTAACAAGTGACTGGATAAGAGTAAACTGCCTCAGGTTGTGCCAGATGAGGTTTAGATTAGATATTAGGAAAAAAAAAAATCAGTGAAAGGGTTTAAAAGCAGTGGAACAGACTGTCCAGGGAAGTGGTAGAGTCACCACTCCTGGAAGTATTAAAAGAACCTGTGGATACGGCACTTGAGGAAAAGGTTTAGTGGTGAACACAGCGTTGGTGCTGGACTGACAGTTGGACTTAAAAGTCTTTTCCAACTTTAAGGATTCTATGATTATAATAATATAGTAAACAATCAAGTAAAAGAAGTATTCTCTAGATAATTATTATTGTTTGCATGAAAATGATGATTGTGTCTTTGAATTATGATATTGATTAAAGTAATTTACATGGTCAGCTTTGAATAATGTATAGGCTCTGTTGAAATATTCAAATTCACTCAGTCATTAATAGATTAAAAACAATATATCTTTGTAGTGTACCCACCAAAATAAGTAGGAGAGGCACAACTGCTCTTTGGAAAATGATATTTACAAACGTGTTTCTAAGTGTTATGTGCTTATCAAACTAAAGGTATAATCCAATTATTACATAATATACAGAACAAAAATACTCCTCTGTGTTAGTTAAAAAAAAAAAAGGTTAAGTACTTTCAAAGCCACCACATTGCAAAATAATTGCCAGGAAAAAACTTTTTTTAAAACAGTAAACCTAATACATGGTTTGTATAATGAGTATCTTTATCTTCAAACTGGGATTATTCACAGATACATGTAATAGGATATGAATTTGAAATGAAAGGTGCATTTTAAAACAATAAGTTAAAATCTACCAGCCCATGAACTAAACACTTAGACAGTTTTCACAGCAGACAGAATTCTCTGCTTTCCAAATCAGGCCTGTCAGCCTGACCTCAATGCCTGGCAAGGTTATGAAGCAGATCACCCTGAGTGCGATCACACAGTACCCACAGGATGGCTGGGGGATCAGACCCAGCCAGTATGGATTTAGGAGGGGCAGGTCCTGCTGGATCAACCTGATCTCCTTTTATGACCAACTGACCCACCTGGTGGATAAGGGGAAGGCTGGATGTGGTCTACCTGGACTTCAGCAAAGCTTTTGACACCATCGCCCACAGCATACTCCTGGAAAAGCTGGCAGCCCACGGCTTGGACAGGGGCACTCTGTGCTGGGTTAGGAACTGGCTGGAGGACTGGGCCCAGAGAGTGCTGGTGAATGGTGCTGCATCCAGTTGGCAGTGTCCACTTAGTGGTGTCCCCCAGGGATCAGTGTTGGGCCCAGTCCTGTTTAATATCTTTATTGATGATCCAGATGAAGGGATTCAATTTACCATTAGCAAATTTGCAGATGACACCAAGCTGGGGGTAGTGTTGATTGGCTAGACAACTGGAAGGCTCTTCAGAGGGACCTGGACAGGCTGGATAGGTGGGCCAAATTCAACACTAAGAGGTTCAAGAAGACCAGTTGCTGGGTTCTGCACTTTGCCAACAACAACCCTATGCAGTGCTACAGGCTGGGCACAGAGTGGCTGGAGAGCAGCCAGGCAGAAAGGGACCTGGGAGTGCTGATTGACAGTGGCTGACCATGAGCCAGCAGTGTGCCCAGGTGGCCAAGGACAATGGCTTCCTGGCCTGGATCAGGAACAGTGTGGCCAGCAGGACTAGGGAAGTGATTCTTCCCCTCTGCTTGGCACTGGTGAGGCTATACCTTGAGTACTGTGTCCAGTTCTGGGTCCCTCAATTTTGAAAGGATGTTGAGATGCTGGAGTGTGTCCAAAGAAGGGCTGCAAAGCTGGTGAAAGGTCTGGAGCATAAGTCCTACAAGGAAAGGCTGAGGGAGCTGGGGTTGTTCAGCCTGGAGAAGAGGGGGCTCAGGGGAGACCTCATCACTCTCTACAACTACCTGAAAGGAGGTTGTAGCCAGGTGGGGGTCGGTCTCTTCTCCCAAACAACTAGCAATAGGACAAGAGGGCATGGTCTTAACCTGCACCAGGGGAGGTTTAGGTTGGACATTAGGAAGAAGATCTTCACAAAGAGTGACTGGGCATTGGAATGGGCTCCCCAGGAAGGTGGTGGAGTCACTGTCCCTGGAGGTGTTTAAGAAAAGATTGGATGTGACACTTAGTGCCATGGTCTAGTTGACAAGGTGGTGTTAGGTCATACATTGGACTCGATGATCTTAGAGGTCTTTTCCAACCTAGTTGATTCTGTGATTCTGTGATTTAAGCTACATATGACTAGTTGGTATTTCAGAAGCACACCTAAGACAAAAACAAATCTCTCATATTCAACACTATGTCTTATTAATTAAAATAACTAACATTTCTAAAACACTGAGGCCTGTGAAATACATTAAGGGATTCAGCCCAGAGTATTTCTTAAAGAAGGGCATTCATCTCATTAACTTCCATAACTTTTACTTAAAGATACTTATTTATATTGGCACATTCCCAAGCAAGCCAATGGGTCTCAGAGCAATGCAACCGGCCTCAGTAATTCTGTAATGAATGCTAAACAAACATTTTAATCCAAATAATTTGTAAATAACACACAAAGTTATTTGTTTAATACCAGAGTAAGTAAATACAGACAGAAACAATCTAGAAAAACATGGTATGTGGAAAGCAACTTCTGTAGAGGATTATTTTTGTTATATATTTTCTATTATTTATAAGACTGTGCCTGTATGAAAATGAATCAAAGAAAATTAAAAACTCCATGTTCATGGACTGACGAAAAGAAACCCCTATAAATTATTATCTTAAATAAGAATCAGCTATCGCTTCAAAAAGTTGTTTTGAAAAAGGAGTTTCACAAATTTTTATGCACATAACTAAAAGTAATTTTACTTAAAATATAATTTCAAAATCAATTAACAGCCTCACTTGGCTACAGTTAGTTACTAGATAATGATTTCAATGGTCTTAAACAGGTAGAATAGTACTTGAAAAGTAACAGTCTTCCCTTTCAAGACATGTAGTGCTTTAAGCTAAATAGATGTCTTGTCTGACTCTCTCTCCAGTAATGTAGGACATCTTTTCCCTGAAGGCATTTCTGCAATTCATTTATCATCCTAACCGGAAAATTTCAAAGTTAAAGCTTTACACTTACGCAAAGTTTATATAGATCTAGGTACAAATATAGCTTTCAACCACTCAGAAATATATCTGGAGTAGAATTCCATAAGCTAGGGAGCCTGACCCAAAGACAACAGAAATCACTGCAGTTTCTCATTGACCTCATATCCTACAAATCACAGACTAGGAATATTTCTTATTCTGAAAAAAAAATCTGACAAAATGTCACAGTTTATAAGCACTGACTGTATTTTACACACATCAAAGCAACTAGACTTAATTAAAATTGCTTGCTTATTCTAAATACTGACATAGACCTCTGGTGCTTCTTTACCTTACAAAGAATCTCCAATACAACAATAATAACACAAATTTATCACAGTTAAATTGTACTTCAGTATACATAATTCCATAAATGAAAGAAAGATGCTTATGACAGAACTTCCATTTCACCAGCAGAAAAATAACTGGTATACACAGAGGCCAACAAAATGGCTAGTATCAAAGCATGACTCAAACGCTCGTGAATTGATCATGCAAAACCAAATTTAATACTTCCAATACTTCATTCCCTTTTAAATTTACAAATCAAACTGGTTTATCTTTTCTTTGTGCCTTCACATTAAAATGGAGCTAAAAATCTACCTAACAAGCAGAATTGAAATAATCGTTACCTTCTTCCAAGAAAATTGTTTCACAATTTTAAAGACTTCTTTTATCAGTGTATTTTCATTAGATCAGAAGCAAATTACTCTGTATTTCTAATGGTCACTGAAAAGATACAGATTCTCAGCATTTCCTCAAAATAAGTTCTGTAGAGAAAACAAATTTTGAAATGGGTGGGCAGAACTTGCATAGCCCAAATTCAAGCAAACATCCTAGAATTTACCTGAGAGCTCATATGAAATCATGGATTTAAGGGAGAAGTTATGCCAAAAAAACATTAAGGGTTTTATGATTTTTGCAATCTCAGAACAAACAATACTTTCTAGGTTTTACTCAGCCAGTGCTCACCGGAAGGCTGAACATTCAAATAATACCAAACTGAATTTAAACCATAAATTTATAAACAATTGCCAGAAAAAAAGTAGTAAGATTACATGCTCTGATTTCTACCACTAGGGCCAAAAATAAGGGGTTTGCTTTTGCTGGCCATTCAAGTAAAAAAATTAAAAATCAGAAAGGGACTAGAGACTGAAAGAAACACTGAATATGAACAACAGTCAGTAACTGTGAAACCAAAGTAAGAGATTTTGGATCAGAGACGTGGTTGAGAAAATAGGTGTTTCTGCATATTGAGATTAGACTTCCAATTACATGTCTGCCTAGATGGGGTATTAAAGATTTTTTTTGCCTGACCTGTATTCATTCCTGTTCCAAATGCATGTTACCTGAAAATACAAAATAATGAGAAAAAAGTTTTAATTATGATATTTTAGCTAGTTAAAACCTCTACAGATTTCCTTAAAAAAACTAAAAACAGCAAGTAAAGTTGGTAGAACAAAGAGGATGAAAAGAACTGCTGTGACTTTGAACTTATTTCTGTCATAGTGAAAATTTACATTTCAATTAATTCATACCTTTGCTGTAATACATTCTCAGCTTTTAAAACCATTGAGACTTTTTCCTTTTACATTTTGTATTGAAATACCTTGATTAACTCAGAATTTCACAATTACTTTACAGAAGTCCTCACATTACTACTGCATGAATAAAAGGCTAGCAAAATCAATATGATAACATCAATGACAATATGTGCTTTTTATTTATACTTCAAAGCAGAGATTTTAATACATTAAATACATGTCAGAAATTGTAAAAACTCTTTGCAGCAACAATTGTATTTCCTCTTCTCTTCTTTCCTTTCTGCTTCCAAATGTATGCTTCTATCTATTTCCTGAGTGACAAATTCTTTTCATTATAATGTTAATATATTACATCTAGTTGATAGCACAGGCATGGAAGAGAAAGATAAGTGATATATCTTGGTACCTTTTCCTGTGAAATTACATTAGCCTTCTGGGATACTGGATAGGATGAAGCTGCAGATTCAAAGATCATTACACTGCTTATAACCCTTTGTATTTATCTTCAGTGCTGCTAAAGCTTTACAGAAAACCTAATTTCTCTGAAGCTGCATTAATGTCAAAACCTCCACTTTTTGTATGCCAGACTTCATTCCAACTGGCAGATAGCACAAAAGCATCTAATATCAATCACAGAGAATTATATAAAAGCTAAAGGTTTGGCATATTTGGCAAAGAATTCAATCAGTGCTGTACTTCTAAATTACTGAGGGATCTTTGCTCTTCTATTCCGTTCATGTTTTAGTCAGCAGAAAGATGAAGTATTGAGCAATGGAGTAAAAGCTGTGCTTAATCTTTCCTCACTTTCTTACTGTCTGGGAGGTCTTTTATGACTGATACGAGTAACTTTCTCAACATCAGCAATAGTCATTCTAGAGAAGATGGCATAGGGCATGCCTAAAGGAGGGAAAAAAACCAAGGGACCAGCTAGTATTCTGGTTCAAAGTAGAAAATAGAACCTCTCTCTCCATTCCCATACCACTTAAAACTAAAACAAAACAAATACCTACAATAGCAGCAACAGTGAATAAATAGTATCTTTTCATTGATCTATGCCAATGGCTGACTACTATTTCAATAATAAGCTTAAGATTTCAATTACAAACATACCCCCCCCCAATATTTCTATTATATAAAGATGACAAAGCCTGTCTATGTCCTTTAGAATTTTTTCCATTTTCTTCACCTGGTTAATTAGAAATAATCCAGTATATGATCTTTCATAAGAATCATACTTCCATATCTTTCTTCTTATGATAGCAGATAAACTCAGATTTTAAGATTCTGTTCTGACCAGACTACTACTGAAGTGATGAGTTATATCCTGCACCAAAAAGCCAGCTTTTAATCCAAATAAGAGGCTTTTGGCACTACCAGATGCCTTCAGTAAAAAGAACACTACAAAGCACAACAAAAAAAATCATAAAATGGTTTGGGTTGGACAGGACCTTTAACAATCACTTAATCAACTCACCCTGCCACAGGCTGGGACATTGTTCACTACAACAAGTTGCTCAAAGCTCCATTCAACCTGACTTTGAACATTTCCAGGGATGGGGTATGCACAGCTTTTCTGGATAACCTGTTCCAGTGCCTCACCATCATTACTGTAGAAAATTACTTCCTTGTGTCCAATCTAAATCAACCCTCTTTTAGTTCAAAACCATTATCCCTTATCTTACCACTAGAGGGCTTCCATCTTTCTTTTAATCACTCTTTAGTATTGAAAGGCTGCAATTATATCTTCCAGGAGCCTTCTCTTCTCCAGACTGAACAACTCCAACCCTCTCAGTCTTTCTCATAGGAGAGGTGTTCCAGCCCTCTGAACTGTTAATTATTTTTGACCTAAGTTTTATCCACTTAAGCTGGTTATCTTTTATCCATCACTCACATGATGATAATATGAGCCAATCTCGTTGAGTTGATCTGTTTTTCTCCATAAGGACACTTTCACCATAGAGTTTTAGGTTCTCTTATTAGTGCTTGGTATCATCTTCCTTGGAGCAAGAGATATCTTTACATTTAATCTGATGAAACTTGACCTCCAGCACAAACATGTATATGTGTGCTACTCTGGGCTAACCTTACAGTAAAAGAAAGAAAGTCAAGTAATTAAAGACGATTTAGAGTTCATCTACAATAGATACTAGAAACAGTTCAGATGAACTATGTAGACAAGGCACTTAGGGAGATGATTTAGTGGTGGACAGTTGGGGCCTATGACCTTATGCTTCTTTTCTATCCAAAATGATTCTCTGATTCTAGAATTTCTTGCTTTTCTTTGCTGAATTCAAGTAAGTTTGGAGCTCACTAGTTCAATTCTACGTCTGAAAATTTTTGTCTTTCTCAAAAAAACCCAACAGATATAAGTGTATTCAGGAAACATCTCCACTTCTGAAATAATTTACCTCTTGCTGCAAGTATTTGTCTCACTGGCATAATAATAATTGATATTGCGAATTCTTTTAAAAATTAATTAAGTTTATAAAATGGGAAGGTGATATCTTGTATTTTTGTCTGTTAAAATATTAAAGAAAATGTTAAAGATATGCTAAAGTATTTTTCCTCAGAGAGTATTCTTACAAGGTTGCTAATGCAATGTATTTAAAAAGCTTTAAGAATAAGAGTAATACCAATGCAAGTATTTAAATGATAAGGGTCAGCATGCACGTCCATAATACAGTAGGAGTTGTAAGTAAAATTTCAGAAGTTAAAATGTTAGGATTCATCTGAAATGCAACAACGAACCTGAAAGAAAAATACCTGCAAGTTTCAGTGATATTCCAAACCAATAATTAAAATTTCAAAGTAGTTAAGAAAGTGTTGCTCTAATCCCTTTTATAAGTATAAACATTGACTACTAAAAGCTCCTATAAACTCTTTTCAACAATCCTCTTCCAAGCAAACACAATGAGCTAAAGTACAGTCAGGAATACTATCCCAAATCTCTTTCAGTTTTGATTCTCTGCACTGTATTTTGGATTTTCCAACTATTTAATTAGAGCAGTCTGTTCCTCTTGGCATTAACTCTTGGCATTTGGTAAGACAGAGCATTAGTTCTGTGACCAAAGCACTGCTTTTTCATCATAAGTTTACAGAAAAATAATATCATGGCCTGGATCAGGAACAGTGTGGCAAACAGGTCCAGGGAAGTGATTCTTCCCCTGTACTCAGCGCTGGTGAGGTCACACCTCAAGTACTGTGTCCAGTTCTGGGCCCCTCAGTTCAGGAAGGATATTGAGGTGCTGGAGCAGGTCCAGAGAAGAGCAACAAGGCTGGTGAAGGGACTTGAGCACAAGTCCTATGAGGAGAGGCTGAGGGAGCTGGGGCTGTTCAGCCTGGAAGAGAGGAGGTTCGGGGGAGACCTCATCACTCTCTACAGCTACCTGAAAGGAGGTTGTAGTAAGGTGAAGGTTGGTCTCTTCTCCCAGGCAACTATCAGCAAGATAAGAGGGCATGGTCTTAAGCTGTGCCAGAGGCGGTTTAGGTTGGATATTAGGAAGAAATTCTTTACGGAAGGGGTAATCAGGCATTGGAATGGGATGCCTAGGGAAGTGGTGGATTCTCTGTCCCTGGAGGTTTTTAAGATGAGACTGGATGTGGCACTTAGTGCCATGGTCTAGTAACCACGGTGGTGTTGGATCAAGGGTTGGACTTGATGATCTTGGAGGTCCCTTCCAACCCAGCTGATTCTATGATTCTAGAAATATAGGTTTAAAATGTCTCAACTGACGGAGAAAGAAGTGGACAGAAATGTCATTCAGCTCTTAATTGGAAACATATTTGTTTCTTGATATGAGAAAACACAGAGAAAGTAAATAGGATTAGGACTGCTTTTCTCAACATTCAAAACATTAGTAGAAAATAGTTTAGTTGCAACTGTAGCCTTATAATGCAGTAAAATAGAGGGCTGCCCTTACAATAACAGGTCACAAGCTATGTGTTAACAGGTCTGCTATGGTATTCAGACATCCAGAGTTTATAGGCTTTCATAAAGGAATAAAGAATTACCCACAGTTTTGACAATTTCTACCCAAATATTATCTATATTGTACTTTCAACTGAATGTATGTTATAGAGATACTAATATATAATTAGATTCCATGTATATTTTATCTAGATTTCCAGAACTGAGCCATAAATATCTTTTTAACTCAGTTATTTCTTGAGCTAAAAGTGAATCTTCAAGACAAGTGAACTTAGCTTCAAATAACTTACTTTGTGTAGAAAGCTACCTACATTTATATTTTGCCTTATCACTCTAATTAAATGGGAAGCAGTATTGCCACTTCTTAGTAATATTGCTAAACATTGGGGGGTTTGCCTCTGTGTTTTGCATTTAAACTGCACTTTCTTTATTTTTCAAGATTACACTAAATTATCTTCACCTCTTAGGTGCTTTATTTTATTAACTTTTTGAGTTTTGTTTTGTCTCTTACTTGTGGGAAGCCCTATACCTAGACCAAAAGAGAAATATTGAAACTGCACCATTCTTGTACACATTGACAACCGAAACATCAAGAGACCATAAAAGCTGTAAGCAAGCAGTAATTTTGTGATTAATCAATATAAAGTATACTTTCTCCCTCAGAGAGTGAAGTTCTAACCAACCTAAAGATCATAGTAATTAAAAAAAAAAAAAAGGAAAAATTTCCATAAATCCTACAGACTGCAGGATGGACAGTGGCCACAATGCTCAACAGTTACAAACCATGAAATACAATTAGTATGTAATTAATAGAGCTGCAATAATATAAATAAAACATCAGGAAGTCAAACCAAAGTACTGTAAAAGCACTGTAAGATATGGTGAAATTTATCCTAGGCAAGTAACTAAAATGTATCATGAATTTCAAAACCAGGCAGAAAACATTTTGACAAAACAAACTTACTTCCATACGCCTATATTATTTTTAAAAAGAGTAAAAATAACGTTAACAAAACCAAAGTAATTCTTTATGCAAGAGGAATAATAAATATCAAGAATCAATGATGAATTTGTGAAGGGTGTTACCTTAGAAAATGAAAGTACAGGGTCCACAACAAAACAGAATTCTGAATTAGATTAATATTGTTGTTCCATTAATTATCTAAGATTAGTTAACCAAGAACTGAGATGCTACATTCAGGAAATCACTTTTTGTGTTGATTTTAAAAAGTGCAAACTAGACAGGTATTTTGAGATCTGATGTAAATTAGACCAGTAAGAGGAGTATAAACTTGGATTTCAACTACTATATTATTGTTTTATTACTATCTGTGTTTGACATCCAAATGCACTGAGTTCTTTATTTTTTTATACACGTCATAAAATATACAAATAACAATTAAGTAGAAATACTGTCCATACACTGACAATCATTTCTATTTTTTTCACAATTGCGAGTAAAGCCTGATTGCTTGTCTTCCAAGTTTGCTAAATCCATGTACTGTTTTCTCCAACATAGTCTGCAAGATTTTGATATCTAGCCATTAAAATTAGATAAAAAGTCTCAGAAAATAAATGGTAAAAATACTGTAACATTTCAGTTGCACTGTAAAGTTTCAGCCACCTAAGACAAAACATACTAAAACACCTATGACAGTATGCTACAAAGAATAAAAAGAATACATTTTCGGAAATAAAGAATAAATATTGCTATCAATGGCCTAAAACCCAATCAAATTATCTAAAAAAACTAACCTAAAATTCAAAAAATTTCTGTAAAGAGGTGGTGAGGGGACCATATTTAAGCATGAGAAACCTCATGAGTGGCCCCAAGAAAGAAAATTTCTGCCATAACAGGTATCAGAACTTTAAATCAGATATGTTAAAAGAACCTATTGATTTTAAGGGCAAATAAGCACTTAGTGTAAACAAGCAACTTCATTGTCAAAGGGCAACACTAAATACCATAAATACAGCCCCCAAACTTATTTAAACATTAAATACCATGCTAAATATGTAATTACCTTACTATGAAAATGGTAAATGCATATATTTCAGCTTTTATTTTAGAAATCATACAAAGGATATACAATCTTTTAAATCAAAGCTCCTTAAAATGATCTTATCTTAATTTAATTGCTACATTACCTTTCAGCTGCATACTACTATTGAGTATACTTTATTAATATTTTTTCTTTTATTATGACGCTATTCTTTGTCATAAAATTCTCCTACATCACACAAAAGTTATAATATTCTTCAAGTACTCACTCTCAAGCTAGTAGTTTTATTCTCCCAATACCACTCTCTCAAAATATAGATACACACATAAAAATGCCTGACCTTGCTGGGGCCAGTGTTTCAGTAATCCAACTTAAATCAGTTACAAGTTCAACTACCTTGGGCTATCGATTTAGCAATGAATTGTAGGATTTTCTCCTTTCCAATGAATTTTCCTATTATCAAATAATTATTTTATACCTTTCTAAGTATATCACATTTAAAATAAAGCAATAAAAAATAAATAAAAAATCTACAAGTAAAAAAAAAAAAAAAGGCCGCTTAAAGTAGGTTTACATTCCACCTTGGACCAGGCTCCTCACAGCTATGTCTTGCCCAGTCCTGTCAGTGTCTTAGAAGCTTGTTCTGATCACTAACACTTTCATGGTGAAGAATATTATTTGTAAGTCCGATTAAGGATTTCCCCATTATCATTGGTGCCTTTTTCCCCTTGCTGTTTCATTGTGCATCTTCACAGAAAGCCTGGCTCTGTCTTCTCTCTAAATACCTTTAAATATAAACACAGAAACTAGATGTTCATTCCTCCAGTCTGGACAAAACCCTGATCCCTTAACCGCTCGTTTTTCATCATGAGTACTGCATGCAGCATTGGGCTCCCCAGTGCAAGGAAGATATTGGCATACTGGAACAAGTACAATATGGCCAGGAGCACAATTGCTGAAGAAGCAGTGAGAACTTTTTTCCCCAACCTTAAGAACAGAAGAGTGAGAAAGGTCTTAGTGCCCTATTTTAATGGGAAGAGACAGAGAAGACACAGTTGGACTCTTCTCAGATGTTCGCAGAGCTGTCAAGGGACTATAGATATAAAATACCACACAGGAAATTTTGACATGTATAAGAAAAAAAAATATACTATGAGAATGGTCAAATAGTGGAGAATTAAAGAATATGAATCCTTATAAATATTTGAAACTTGATGGGGCAAGGCCTACATACTCAGCTCTAACTGGACCTACTATGAGCAAAGGGTTAGACAAGAGGATCTCCTTCCCACTGTGAGTAAGTCTACGATTCAATTTGCTATGCAAATTGCAGCAAAAGCTCGTACAAATATAAGCTGGCAACATTTCTCACAGGCCTGAATATACATCAAAGCAAAACTTCAAAACAAAGATCAAGGAATATTAAGTAGTTCTGTGACTGTTTCTTTTCTAGTATTGGGTTAATTTCTTTCAAGTCAAATGACTCATCTGTGACTGATATGTGTATGTCATGTCACCTATATCAAGCACTGAAAAACTTCAAGTCTCTTCATTGGCCCACTTTTAAAATGGAATTTTTCAAATTTGCATCTAAAAATAGACACACATAAAACCACATATTGGAAACTGACAAATATAAATTCAATTTCTTGGAAGAACTGGTTACCTTAGTTACCACAGAGGCAGTTTAAAACCACTTCTTTACTCCAGGAGGTACTGTGGTTTTTGTTTCTATACTTTCATTTACTTCTGCATAAGAAGAAGAAGAAGCAGAAGACACAAACCAAAGTACTTTAATGAATTTACAAGTTAAAACTTTTGGGATGTCAGACACTAACACTGGTATCTTTCCACAAACAAAACAAGGGAAATTTGAATCATATTTTTGGGATCTAATGCACAGAAATGCTCAGAGCTTCTACCTGCAACTAAAGCCGAGGGTGCTTGATCATATTAATCTTACATACTGATAACCATTTGTAAATATCACTGTCCCAGAACAAATACTTAGCATTAGTCAATACTTCAGACTTAAGATCCCACCATTCATACTTTGTCACTTACTATGAGCATAAGGATGGAAATATGGATTTAACCTTTCATGATACTATAAAAATGAATTAATAAGGGATTATGAAGTTTTTGGGTACCATAAAGATAATTTGTATTAAAAAAAGGTAAGGCAAAATAAAAATTCTGTCTTTAGAGCATAACACAATACTTATGAATGAATGAGTAATGGATCAGCCACACAGTAATTCAAAGAAAAAAAAATACTTAGCACTCACTCTCTGAATTTTCCCTTCCTACAAAATGAGAGTTTCAAAAAAAAAAAAAAAAACAAAGGAAGAGTTTTCATGGAAACTCTGTATATATGTATATATATAAATATATACAGAATATCAGATTAAATAGAAATACAAGGGGGTGAGATGTGATATAAGGTAATACAGCTAGACTTATTTCTGATATTGCCTAACTCTGAAATCCTTAATTATATTATTTTCTTATCAGGGTCATTAAAAAGGCTTCATGTTTATCTAGCAAAATATATTCCATTACATGGTATTTCATCACCACCTATTTTGCTTAACTTTCACCACTAATTTTCTACTACTTGGGACCTGTTTCTTTTGTGAGAACTCCAAAATAATTAATATGCAGACAGTAGGCAAAACATACATTAATATCAACTCTCATTTTCTTACAATTGCTGACTAATGTTATCCTACTGCTTTTCAATCTTCTTCACAGTTTGAAGTGATACTAATTAAAAATTGGCACATGCTTTAGTCACAAATATTTAAGGACTCAGATCAAATGCCTTGAATTCTCACAGATGAAAAATTCAGTAATTGTCTGCAATAACTTCTACAATCCTGCAAGCAGTATACTGCCTCCTCTACTCTTTCTTATATTGTTTTCTTATAGGTTATTTGAGCAATAATCTAGAGATGTGTCAATTAAGTATTTAAAAATAAAAATGCTGATGTCCTCAAAACACAACTTTGCATTCTAAATGAACTTGTTAAGAATTTTAGATTAACCAAAATATTTACATTTCCTATAAAATCACTCTAGATTCAAACTAAATTATATTTATAAATTCTAAAATCTATTTCCAATTCTAAACTATTTTCTATAAACTATTAACCATAACCTGCATTAGTATACAAACTGTTTATAGAAAAAAAATTGTTCAAAAATGCTTTAAGGAATTATGCTTCTAAAAGAAATATTCACGGCAGACAGCTATAACTTAAAATAAATTCTCTACTAATTTTTTTCATTAACAAAAAAATGTAATTATTATAAAGCAGACTGTAACCCTGGCATATATATTTTATAAAACCTTTAGAAACAACCAGAGTTTGAGCAAAACAAGGCTGTAAGCCTCAAAAGTATCTCTACAGTGGATATAGAAAAGTAATAAAATACCACACAGGAAATATCTGCCAAAGTAGGTAAGAGGCAGAAAAGGGTACAAAGACATTCTGAAATTGTTTTAATCTAATCTTCAGAAATACTGAAATATCACAATTATAATTATGGTGCTACTGAATAGCACTAAAAAAAGACCAGAATTAAGGTTATTAAGGTTATTTGACTGTCTTAATGATGCCTTCATCTAAATATATTCAGATGTCACATTTAATCATAATAATTAATTTTCCTTAATACTCAGCTTGATATCTCTCTAAAACCTCTTTATCCTATATTACTAATACCATATCAACCCATCTTTTATTTTCACACAGTTAACATTTTGAATATATTCAAATACACAAATACTCACTCACAATGTAAGTTTCAGATGAATAGTACAATTACTAAAACATTTTATGTAATTCCAACTATTTTCAGAGGTTTTTCTTTTTCAAATTTAAGTATTTTTTTCAAGTTCTAGCCAAAAGAATCTGAAGTTTTTTAACATGATACTGTATTTCTACTGTTCAAATCTTGGTTCCAAAAAGCTGGGGTCAGGGATGCCGGCAGAAGGGGGAAAGAAGATGGAGAGAAAGCGGGAATATAGACCTTTACAGAAAAATAAATGGCCTACATTTGCACTTGCAGTTGCAAACTGGAAACAAGCAGTAGTCAATCCCAGTAAAGTCTGGGGAAAATTCTCTTGCAGTTCATACAATATTATGTACAAAATAAATATAGCCTAAATATCTTTTTATCAGCAAAGTAGTAAATAAGATCCAAAGTGCCATGAGGGGCTGGCTAGAAAACACATTGATGTTTTGGGGGTTGTCAAGCATGAAACATCATCATGGCTGGGCTTCACAAACAAAGATTTGGGAAGGGCGCTACCCACATTTGTTACAAGTGCGTTGGTGGCTAAAAAGGTCAATACGAGATAGGCACGTCCGGTTGCAAAAGGCACAGCAGAAAGGCTCCTTAGGTGGTATATTCTGCAAGACACAATTCTTTCTGGGTTGTCTTTTCTCCTCAAGAGTGATCCTGTGTGCTTTCTCAAAGGCATCAGCAGCGTTATAGATAGTGTGTCTTCAGACCTTCTGATTTGAGTCCAGAGTAGACCAATTATGTTGATCAATATGGCCAAGGCTGAGATGTTGCTTCAGGGAGTCCTTGTATCTTCTCTTCGGGGCTCCTCTCTTGTGGCAGCCAGTGGCAAGTTCACCATAAAGCAGGATCTTAGGGAGGCGGTGGTCCTTCATCCTTGAGACGTGCCCTGCCCATCGCAGCTGTGTTCTCAGCAACATGGCCTCAATACTTGTAACTGCTGCTTGTTCTAGAACAGATGTGTTAGTCACATAATCTGACCAGTGGATGTTTAGGATTGTGTGGAGACAGCGTTGATGGAAGCATTCTAAGAGATGCAGGTGGTGGTGGTAGATGACCCATGATTCAGATCTGTATAAGAGAGTAGACAGCACTATGGCTCTGTAAACACTCATTTTTGTACTTTTCTTCAACAAAAGCATGATAACTAGTTACATGCACCATGACCTAATAAACTATGTGAATTCCAATACATGATCCCACTGTGGGAATATTAGACAAGTACTACAGAGGTAAAACATTTGTCCAAAGAATATATTTAGAAGTTTACACCATTTTCTTACAATTCCTGTTTACACACATACAAAATATCACCTTTAACTATTATATCCACCAAAGCATAACAACATTTCTTAGAGTCACACATGAAACAGGTTCCATTTTTACTATATAGTAGAAAGAAATGGTTACCATTCCTGAGTAAATCAATTCAGGAAAAATAGACACAAATTGAACACAGTATTTTTAAATTAATTACAAATCTGTAATGAAGTAGCTGAGGAAGATAAATCTCTGTAGTTTATTACTGTTTTACTACGCTGAAAAAAATTAGATGTAGATTTAGCTATTTTTCAGCACAGTTCAAATCTTCTGTCTCCAAGTTCATCCATGTGACTTTCATGGCAATGCTGAAATAATCCACTGATGTCTACTTCTGGAGAATACAGTTTAGAATGCGACAAGCACAAAGACATGAGCAAACAACAATTTCTGAGTTTTGTTGAACTGAAAGTCCTATTTCCAGGTATGATTTTTGCAAATGTCCAGTCTTATCAATTTATCATTCCTTCTATTTTAACTAGTATGTATTTGAACTGGACTACAATAAAGACAATAGAGTTCTGCCCTGTGTAATGGATTCTTTGAAGTTTTGCCTACTGTTGTAGCAAAGTCCATCTGGAAGATCAGAGGACTTCTCTACAAAAGCTGAGGAGAAACAGCTCTTGTGTACTGCAATCAGAGGAAAAGATACAGCTTTTGTCACTAGTTGTTTCTGATCTAGCGGAGTGCATAAAAGTCAGAACTATACTCTTAAAAGTAAAAAATTGCAATTATCTAAACCAACGTTACCACTTTTGCAGAACATCCCTGTGCGATGGTCTGTAACCTACTCCTCCCAGGAAATGAAAACCATAAAATGAACAATAGGTCATTGCAGGTTGTGAAGGAATATTAAGTAGAATAGTGTGCTGTTTGGACAGACAGGTAGGATGCATCTACCAGATGCAAGTCCATGAAACAATGTCTTCATAGAAAGGAAATAGAAGATACTTTAGAAAAGCAACTTATAAAAAGAGGTAAGGTCACATATTATGGAATTTTGAGTACTTTTCTGCTAAGTAGTCTAGGTTAACATTATTTTTAGAGGCTATCTTTCAAAACTTATGTGGGAGTATTCACAGTTTACTTGTTAGGTTTTACAAGGGAGACTTAAACAGTGCTAAACGTCATTGCTGTTTGGACAGATTGACACTTTAGGGAAGAAAGGAAAAGGGCTACCTCTCAACTGGTGCTGGTCACAGTGACTAGCTTATCAGGGAGAAGTGTTGATTAAACCAAAAAGTAATTTTTAAAGCAGCAATTCTGCAAAAATAATCTTGTTAAAATATCCAGCCCTCTCTAGAAGTAGAATACACCTTTCAGCTCAACTAAGGATTTATTTAGGCTTTCACACTCGGCTTTTTAATTAGCTTTAATTGTTAATCTTTAAATGATTGCAAGTGAGAAGACAATGTATCACTTTTGTACTGTTGGTTCCTTAGGTCTTTACTCCTACAATGTTCTACCTGTGATTTTGCTCCTAAATTCCAGGTAGCATACCCATAATTCACTAACCTCTACAATAAGCCTGATTAATGGGGAAAAAATGCAAAATCAATAAAAGAACAAAAATCAACACTGTGGTTTGGAGGTGACAGTGCTTACAATACAACTTCCCTTCTACATTCATTAAACTCACACTTAGAATACATACACAGTTTTTCCTTAATACTGAGACATATGCACATTCAGGGACTCTGAACAGAGGTCCCTCCCTTACTTCTCCATCAAAATCTTTCTACCTGGCTATAAAAGCATAGGAGAGGTATAGAAAAGGGGAAGATACTATGATACAGATACTATGACAGATACAATGCAACATCACTTTTTAATACTAGAATGAATTTTTATTTTATGATGTATTAATAGAACAAAACATTCAAAAGTAGGAAAACATCCTTTTGGAAAGTAAAACTCAGAGTGTTCAAACAGTTTTCTTCCGCATAAAATGTACAAGTTTTTTACTGACTAGTATAAGTCAAGTCAAAGACTGCTTATGTTTTTACTAGTTTGTTATCAGATAAATGCTTTCCCACTATCTAACAAAAACTCTCTTATTCAAAATCTTTTTCTGTCAGCATTTCAAGGAGTGCACCTCTAATCAAGGCAGCTATGTTTATTTCAATCTAGAAAATAACTTGCATACAGGTACAATACACTTTTCTTGTAAGTGTTTATTCAAATTCATGATTCGCTAACAAAAAAATCTTCCCCACCTCCCCCTCCTTTGACACATGAAGAGAACACTTTATGCTTAATTGAAAACTGCAGTCAGAATCAGATGGGCTTGTTTAATAAGAGGGCCTTCTCCTAAAGCATCATTATAAAATAAATTGGAAGCGCATTTTTCCTAAATATGATATCTGCCATTGTTACTCCATGTAAGCTTTTCCTCAATTGAGTTTAAGAAAAATTTGGTTTGAATGTGATTTTTGCATGCGTCTGCACACATCTAAGGCACACATTTCAGATCTATTATTGTTAAATCGTGAATACAAACCTGGGACAAAACAGTAGTAAATCATGTTCCTCTACTGTCTGGAAGTGTATTTTCACTGAGGGGCAACTAATAATGGCAACTATTTTAAGGAATTAATTCATATTGATTTTAAGGTTCTTTATACAAGCATCATGCAAAAAGCCTTATTTTTCCTCAAAGATAAACATTATATTCTGTGTTCAGTTCGTATTTCATAAAATAATCTGAAACAGAGACATTGCAATTTTGCCATACTTAGGACAAGAAAATAATATCTCAGGATGACCTACACATATAAAATATTATGCAACAAAAATCTGTCACATATATTGTAAGTTTACAGTATTTCCTACCACTATAACCCTTAAATCCAAAACAAAATATTTCAGCATCCTATTTTATTAAATTAAACTCTTGACTAAATTCTACACAAAGCCAGGAAAGTACCTTGAAATATTATACACAAAAATCTGTCTCTATATTTATTTTCTTCCTATGCAAACTTGGTTTTCCTAGAAATTTAACTATATAACTGTTTTATGTTCAATTTGGTATACCTCAGTAGGAAGCTTCACAGTTTCAACCTTATAATCAATTCTGCTTTATCTCCAGTGCCTGACACTCCAAGCATCTAAATGTGTCCTCACTCTCTGAGGCCCAAGTTCCCTATACTACCGAAAAGCTTACAAACTAGGGATTTGAACTCTGCCATGGAGAGAAAAGAAGAAAATTTTAGAGTTATTAAATGCATTTGCAGAAGAGCAATGTTTCAATAGCATTTTTTAGTGGCCACTGGTACTTTTGAAGCCTCTCTGGAGATAAAACAGGACATTGGACTAAAGGTGTATGATACTGATATATCATCCATTCCATAATTTTAAAGAGTTAAACAAAACAGACAATTCTAGAAGTAAATGCTAAAAAAATCATAGCAGTTTTCCGTCTTCTCCTAAGACTGCCATCAGATACTATTTTTCTTGTCCTTACAAAAAAAATCAGGCTGGAAAAAAGTGGCTGAATTACAGAAACCACATGCCAAAACTATTGGATAATGACATCTTTGTCTAAACTGAGGAGGAATTTTTCTACAGAAAGAGTATAATTTTTGATAAAGGTACCATTTAAGTCTCTGTCCTCAAACAAAAGTGAAACAAAATTACAGTATAACTTTTCTATAAAGGTGATTATGCACAGTAATGGAATTACTAGTTTTTTTTTAATTTAGACCAGACTTCCATTATATAATTACTGTAAAGCAAGCCATAATTAAAATCTGCACACACAACTAGACTGAACTTTATAATGTTAAGGTACTGATGCCTAGTCTACACTAATCTTTAAAATGAAGATACTACAATTCACAGTTCACATTACACTGATACTCCAGTGCCCTCAGCAGTCTCTTCTTTATGTCGGTCTTTTCTGGCTGCTTCTGAAGCTATTACCCCACAGGTTTTAGGACTAAAACTCACAATTTTATTACAATAAAAATTAATTTTCTTTGTTATGAATACCAGGCTATACATAGCCTTGTAAACTAAAAGTTAATTTTCCAATTTCACATAATTCTGTATATGGAAATTATATAACCTTAAAATTGTCACAAAATGTTAAAAGAAAACTGACACCTGAGTTCAGTACATCTGTCTAATATGATTTTTTAAAAACAATTAGTTATCTCTTCAATGTCTTTTCTACCGTGCTGTTTGCTTTCAGCTGTGTTCAGTATCAACTTCTCCATAAAACCACACCTACTATTTGTTGATAAGGAAACCATCAGAAAACAAATTAAGCTACAAAGAAATTAATCCAAATGGACAACTGAGTATCTGCACTAATTGTTATTTTTGTTTTTTTTCAACTTCTTTATTTAGACCATTGCAAGTGAAGAGTGACTTATTTGGTTGTCAAGAACCTCTAAAGAACTTCATGTCTGAACAAAAACCAGATACATTTCATTACACATTTGAAAGCATTTTCTCAAGAAAAAATGTGAATCTTCAGAAAGCTTTTATTTATAATATAGTTTTGCATTCTTTTCGAATACCATTAGTGCTAACTAGGAGAGATCAAAATATTTTTATTGTTATTTTCTATGGGGTTTACATCAAAATGGCAGATATTTTTGTCTGATTCTTAAATATTACTGTAAAAACTACTTACCTCAATTATTAGGTCACAAAATCCATCAATTTCTCCTGTCATAATCACAAAATTCAGTACTAACTCTGTTCCCCTCCAAAAAAACAGTAAATGAAAAAGACCTAACCAGTTTGGCAGAAAAAAAAAATCCCTTAGTATTTGTACTCTTTACTGACTGATTAACAAAATATTTCTTTGCAAAAATGATACTATTTCATGCTATTAAAATTAGCCACCTGTACTATTGGACTTAATCTATTAACTTTAAGAGGCCATTTCTATACATTCCACTTATTTTTTTCCCAAAATAATAACTGTGTAACTTAAAACTGACAAGTCACAAAATAGTTTCATCTCTTAAAGGGATGAGGTTCCTTTATGACAAGTAATGAACGTTTTATGACCACTCTGTTTCAAACATACTGAAAAGACAATGAAATGAGTGCTCTAGGGATTTTGGTATTAGCAGAGCAAGTAGAAATTCTCTAAGATTCTTGCTATAACAGGCGAGACCCATTTAAAAAAAAAAAAGGGACACTATATCAGATGCCCTGGAAAACACTTATCCTGAAAAGCAGACCATCAGCAAAACACACAGGTAGAAACTCCTGAAGAAACTCTGGACTCGAACTCTTGTTATTCGACTAATCTGAATGCTGAAGGTTACCATTGATTTTAAACTGTGAGACTGATTAAATTTAACCCTGGGTATAATCCACAGTAAATATTTAACATACAACACAAGAGAAACAAATCATTGCATCTTGCCATGCAGGAGTAATTGTCAGTAAAATCCATATACTCTTAGTATGAAAACATCTGCAAGATTTGTTTTTTAGGCTTCATCCAAAAGCCAGAACAGTGCAATAAGAATGGAATTAAGAAGGAATTCACTTTATACACATGAATTAGAGTGAAAGTAGATAAAAAATGAAAATATTAGATGGAATTATATAGTAAATAATTCATGACTTATTGTCATTAAAGAGCATGACAGAGGAAGGACTGGTGTCTGAAAGAGATGTACAGGACTTAAATATCCATTCTTCTAGACATTATCGTCAGCAACAATGAAAGGCTCTCCTTCTTGAGAAAAGGAGTGTGGGGGGAAAACACAATATATTATCTTTTATGATTATTCTTCCAGCTAGAGCTACATCTTCTATTGACAATCTTTCAAATATTTGATCATTTAAAAAACTCTGTAAAATATCACCACACACAAAACCTTTTGTGCAAGACAGACTTCACACAGTGACAAACATTATACACAGCATACATTGGAAAACATTAAAACTTCAGTGCAAAATTATCAAATAAAGGACTCTGCAAGAGTTGATAGAATAAGTTAAGAATAATGCTTATTGACTGGAGAAGACTTATATTTCATAAATGTTTAAAATAAACTTTGTATTAGCAAATGAGACCAGCACATATCATCATCCCTCATTTACACTTAGTTGTAGAAGACCTAATTGGTAGATCAAAGATGAAATAAGAAGCTGTTCCTGAACACTAAATTGTAACAATTACATGCAAAAGTATATGGAAGAGGCTAATAATAAAGAGGCACTGTGATCTTCTATAGCTCTTTGTAAGAGACTAAGTGGGGTCACAATCTGAATTTGAGGAAGAGTGACCCAGCAGACAGAGAACAAAAGTCTCTTATATGCTCAAGATTCATAATTGCAATTAGTAACCATATGGGCAATTTTCATGCAGCTCTTCCTAATGGGGAATATCACTGAGACAATCTTCCATATCTTTCTCAGCAGTGTTAATATCTTTCTGAATATTTCTGTGACATATGACATGCAGGTTCTTAACAGAATGTTAAGTTTTCATACCAAAGTACACAATGCCAAGAAAATGCAAAACAGAGCAATCAGGAACCATTCATCCCACAGCCTTATGTCTATATATTATCTTGTAAATTTTTGTGGTTTTTTTTTCTCATCTTTATATTGACCATTTTTGTACAATGGTTTGTATCATTACACCTAATTACATAACCACTGTGAATTCAAGTAGCCATTAAATGAGAATATTTAATTACCTACGATTTATTGAGTTGTGGGCCGCTGGGGCCAAGTCAGATATGGCAATGCACTTTCTGAGCCCTTTCTAATAACTAATGGTGTGAAACAAGGCTGTGTTCTCGCACCAACCCTATTCACAGTCTTTTTCAGCATGATGCTCCAAAGAGCCACGGCAGACCTCGATGATCAGGATGGTATCTACATTTGATACCATACTGATGGAAGCCTTTTCAATGTAAGGAAATAAAATTGTCCGATGGTCAAGTCCTCAGACTTAGATGCAAGAAATCTACAGACTGTTTACAAAATATACATCAGTAGCATAAGGTATATCTATAGCGTGAGAAACATTATTTAAAATGAAACAACAGTACAAAAGATACTGTGGTGATATGGTCTTGAGCTGGCTAGCTAAAATTTTTTCTTATTTGGAGTGTTAGGGTATTTTCAATTACATAGCACTTTATCTCACTGTGACTACTAACTGCTAAAATGTGTGGCATACCTTTATTTGATGGCTACAACTACCTGTTTCATCAAACAAAAATAATATTCTACCTGGATTAGAAGAGGTATAGTGAAGATGATTAAAACAAATGCCAGGAACTGGTAAAACTGCTGAGGATGGAAAGAGAGAGATGAGGTGGATGAAAGAAGAAAAGACAGAGTTTATACTGATTACAGGTAAGTTTAAAGAAGCTTAAAATTCTTACAGCCACAAGAATGTTCAATTTTTCAAATGTAATAATTGCTATAAAATATATGATATACAATAAAACTGGTTTGTCCCACTTACATGCAGCATTGTTTTCTCGAAAGATCAACATTTAAAAACACAGTGTCATGCTTAACATTTAATTCATTAACATAATCCTAGAATTTGGGTTTGCACATGTTTTGCAGTGGATTTTTTAAGTTTTATTCTCCTTAATAATGCCATTTTATACTGGTATATAAGTATTGGACAGTAAAAAAATTATTGTAAAAAAGCAGTGGGATTTCCAGAATGGCAGCTCTTGATATAAATATCTATAATCACATTCCCTGCAGAAAATGTGTTCCTAAGGCCTCTGCAGGAATGTACATACCCTCCCACTCATGCAAATTCAAAGTGATATTTGATGGATCCTTTCAATCGAAATTAGTTTTATGTTGCTTATTTTGTTTCCCCAATCCTGGTCATTAGCAGCCATTTCTGCTGCCGTGTATAAGTTTGAGCAACTGAGAATAAACACCAGAACACCTGCTTTAATATAAAACTTCATGCACTATCTCCTAACCATAGTTGTGGAGGCCACAGGTGTACAAAAGACAAAGAATGTTCCAGTCATGCTATTCCCAAAGCAAGCTAACAACGTTCAAAAATAAATGCTAGCAGCTATTTAAAATTTATTTAATCATATAATTTTACTTAAGGTTTTTGTGATTTCTATCAGAAATAATTTCAAATAATCCTTAAGAAGCATGGTCTGGGGCATTTTCAGGCAAAAGCTTTAAAATCCCTTGTCATGACCTTTATCTGCCTCTCCTCCCAATACCATGTCCTAAATCTGAAGGTATCTGCGTGCTGCAGCTCCACTGAAACCCAAATGCTCTTAGTGCTCTGGAAGTCAGAGACCAGTGGAGAAGGCAGTGAGCTGGTGCTGCAAAATGCTCTACTATTCCAGGTAAATCTGTGCCCAGCATGTCTGTTGTCAGGCAATGCCCGAGATTTATGGAAACAAACCAACCGTAGATTGGTTTGTACTCTTGGCCTGAGGAAACCATTTCATTCACATTTCATTCACAAGGGCTGCACTGGCACAACCCAGTGTTCTGAGATTAAGATACCATGTAGCTTCTCTTCTATACGGAGTTGCAACAGAATATTGACACGAAGTCATTAAAAAGTGGGGAAATACTGCTATTAATGGCCATTCTCATTAAAAGCTGTCACATAATTTTCAGACTTCTACAGATTCAGTTGCCAAAATGAATGTAAAAGTGACTTTTTGTATTACAGCTTCTCCCTTCTAACATACTATATTGACAATTCTCAAACAGCTAAGGACAAACACACTAATTCATATTAAAAATCATCACACAGGACATTGTTTGCAGTTCACTACAGCTCAGCAGAATATTTTATACACTACTTACTCTGGTTTTGAGGTCCAACCTTCACTAATCCCTGTGACACCACAGTGGTAATTTAGAATGAACTGTTTCAAACTAACAAAAAATTATCTCTCTGGGATATTCTCTATCAAAATTAAGCAATAATGAATACAAAGACATGGGTTTCATTTCAGTAATGCAAACGGGTTGGCTAAGTCAGTTCTACCAATAGGTATTACAATGCACAACATAAAGTTGTACTCATTACTTTTTGAGAAAACAGAAAAATGAAAAAAAATGCAAATAGTGATATAATTTAAGTTTGGAAAAGGAAAAGTTGCTGTGTGCTTTGTGCTTTCAAAGTGTGAAGATGCTAACCAATAGAAAAAGAAAGCTCTTCTGGATGAGCATATGGTCGTTCTACACAGCTCCTGGATTTGGAGGAATAGTTTTGTCACTGCATTTAAAGTGGGAAAAGGGGAAAAGTGAGCTAGAAATTTTATGTTTGCTGGCCAGACAGGACACAAAGAAATAGAAAACTGACTAATAAAAATCTGATTCCTATGCATAAGAAAACAAAATTTAAAAAAAATATATACTTTATTCATAGAAAAATCAAAACAGCATTTTTCACTAAAGGAGTTGCACTTAAAGGCAGGGCTAGTACTTAAATATGTCATTGCATTATACCTTCTGTTAGGCCATCATATTAAAAGAAGTTAGGGGCGAAACACATTTCTAATAATTAGACAAGTGGCTGCTGAAAACCACATATCAAAATGCTTAAATATTAAAATGACCACAGTCCACTTCTTCCTCATACATCATAATAAATGTCATAGTCTTGTGGCCAAGCAGTAAGTGCCAGCTAGTCACATGCTTCACAGTCATCTTCGCTTTCCTAACCTCTAAGGAAAAACGTACCTGATGCTGGATCCTGGCTATCTCAAGTCCATCTTCCTTCTCCCTAAAACCAGTCTTTATAAATATACTTTCATCAAAGCAAGGACCCATGTCATTCTTTTGACCGAAACCTGTCACTGACGTTAAGCTTAGGTTCTTACTTAAATGAGAAGCTGTTAAACCTTAGGTGAGAATATTGAAGGGTAATGTCACTCTTTCTTCCAGTGGCTGTAAAAACAACTTTTCTGCCTCTGGCATGCAGAGAGGGAAAAGCGGTGTGTCTCTTAACGCCCAGTGCAGCTAATGCGGTGATGTTAGTGTTCTCGGCTTCTGGAAATAAATTTACCTAAATTCTTCACTGCTTGGTATCTGGGGGTACCTGCACATAAACTTCCTTGACACTGGGAGTTGATCATTCTCACACTCATGGTCCTCCAGCTCAGGGCACTGAAACCCCCTTGATCCATAATCCATGTCGAAGAGAGGCAAAGAAAGCATATTCCCCATATCCAGGAGATGTGAAATGAATGAAGGTTCACAAAAGTGATTCAACCTTCTTGTAGGTAAAACCAAAATTAATTAAATGCCGTGAAATTCTTAACCCACTATTCACAGAATGCAAATAAACATCCAAGAAGTTTGAGCTATTATCCACCAAGTAAGCCAGGAGAATACCATAACAGTATTCATCAGTAGCATCAGATATTTTTGGTATTCCAACATACATGGCTGTTTATACTGGCCATGAAAAATACAGAAATCAATACCCAGCATTACTACAAAACATTCACACATAAGTTTTACACAGTTTATCATGAAAATGAGCCACTGTACTTAAAGTATTGAACTTGCACCTGGCATCATAGGGACAAAAATGCAATACAGCATACCCTTGTAAACCTTGGCAAATAAACCATACAACCTCATTTGAGCTAACTGCATTTTGAAGAGGGAATATTTATCCCCCCAGACTCTATGAGTATTCTGCACAAGCATAAAAAGAGGCTCAATCACCATTATGCAATAACCTGGTAAGAGACCATTACTTGTCTGTGAAGGTCCTGCAATGAGGCAGCCCCTAGAACAGCTATCTGAGAGAGTATTGAACTCTGCAAGATGCTTCTGTCGTGAAAGGAACAGAAATCAGGGACATCGGTCTAAAGAACAATGGGACTTTAGTTACTGCAAATTGAATGATAATTGCTCTTTCTCTCACTATTATTAAAATAAATAAAATATATATACATTTTAAAAAAGAGCCTAAAACCTGCCACTTACTGAGCCTTGGGCTCAGCTGCTGCCCTGCTTACATGGATGCCTTGCCAGCTGCCCACAAGGGGCTGTGCAGCCTAGTGCCCCTGTCTACCCATGCACTGAAGCACCACCAGCGCTCCACCAAAGTCAGCAGGCAAGGCAGTGAGCACAGCAGCAGAAAAAATTCAGGAGTATGAACGGGCCTTGGAGAACAGGTGCCTGGTGTGCCCTGGCAGTCATTTTTGCAGCCAGTCACCAGACTGTGCTAACTCACTGACTGAAAAGTACAGCTCCTCCACCTGTTTCCCTGACTCACCATCCTGCTGTGAAAAGCTTCTGTCCTTGAAGCATGAGGGAGAGCAGACAGAGTGGTAGGAAGGGTTTTACTGAAGCTGATGTGATGGGAGGGAAGGCAAGGTGTGTTGGCTGTGTCCCTGCCATGAGGGAGCATAGGCCACCAGCTTTGTGAAACCTTCAAGAGCCAGAGAGGCAGCAGGTCGCAAGGAGTGGACAGTGGGCTGGCTTACTGGCTGCAAGAAGAGGTGTGGGCAGGCTAGGTCCCTCTGGGAATGGAGATAAAGGCCTTTTTTCAAGAAGCATGAGGAGACTGGAGGAATTTCATGGTTGGTGAGTGTCTGAGTTGACTAAGTAGAAGCACAAAACGCACTCGCCCCTGCAAGGACATGGGGAGCAAGGGAAAACGGGGTTGTGAACTTGTTTAATTTCATTCTATCTTACCCAGCAGATCTGAGGTTTTCCTATTTTACAGGTCATCTAGGTCTAATAAAAATCAGATTTAAAAATTATAAAGCTTTGGTGTATTGGAAAGGGGTAGGGCTTGGCTATTGTGCCTGCAAGATGATCACAAGACCTACTTCCTATATCAGTTTACTTAGCAAAATGGATTTGGGCAGAAAATCGATAAAGCAGTAGCAACTTTCAAAATTACTCTGTCTGATCTGGAAAATCTTGGACTCCCAGAAGAGACAAACCCCAAAACATTATGTACCATGTGTTGTTCTAAGGAATCAAAACAAGCACAGAAAAAAGGAAAATCAATAGCCTTCCAGCCACATGTAATTTTGTAGTATCAAATATGTGCAAATATTTGTGGCAAACACGACTGTTTTCATAGCAGATGGGTCAGTTGAAAGCATTTGGAGCCGGTGGATTAGAAAGTTTGCTGTTTATTGCTGTAGGCTGTTGCCTCACTTTACAGATACCATCCAGTATAAATTCAAACTCAGTTTGAATGGCAGAGTACAAGTCTTTTTCTACTGAGTCCTGCACTGCATCAGATTCCCCAGATAATACCAAGTTTTGAGGATAAGTTCACTCTCTGCAGCTGAAATGGGAAGAAATGTAAAGAAAACATATTTCTGACTATTGAACTGCCTCTCTGCAGCTTTGTAGGACTGAAAGGGAAATTTGTTATGTATGCACAGGGCTGGTTACACGAAAAGGCAGAACTACTATATGGAATCTCCTTGCTCTCCCTGCTGAATGTACAAAGACAGCAGGGCAAGTTTGCCATTTTTGCCATTGTTCTTGTGCTGCAAGGCAGCTGTTTGCTGGTAACAGTGAAAGATTTAGTGCAGCAGGTAACTGCAGCAAGGCAAGGTCAGGCACGTGTCCCTCTCTGAGATATGTCATAATCCTATCAGACTGCCAGCTCTCATACCTTTGGATATTTTTCATCCTTTCATGAAGCTGAAGAGAAATCATTGTGATCTGCGCTTTAAAACCATGGACTAACCATATTACTCTCTATGTTGTAGCAAGCCTTCAAATTGTGTACAATTGAGTAAATGGTCATAGACATTACAGTAGAAATTTTTAACTACTCTGTTTGTTAAATCTTTTGTGGAAAGTAGTTTGATACAACGTTAACATTCTCACCGAGTGTCACAAATATCTCAATTTGCTGAATATAGAAGTGATTTTGTGGAGAGGAGAGAAGATGAAGGCAAAACAAAACGTTAGAAAAATACATTGCAGGCAAAAGTATCTTGCTGTGCACATAATTCCCTTTTTCAGGAAAAGAACAAAACAAAAAACAAGGAAACTTGTCATTAGTCATACCATCAAACACATATTACAAAGTCTTCAGACTACCCCATCAGTCAGATGTTTGACTAGGTGGGATGCACTGGTGCTGCTCGGAGAAGCCTGACATACTCTCTGCTAGCAGTCTCGGCTATAAATGGCTTCCTTCCTAGAGCTACATTAAAGAGCAGGTGAGTTTTTTGAAAGCTTGGATGAGAAGTACTGGTGTCTCTGTATGCAAATGCAAAACTCCTAGAGGAGAGCAGCCTTTAGAGAATGGTCCCAGAGTTCTCATCATCACAGAAAATTCAACATTTTGTTCAAGTCCCACTAATTCTGCTTGTATCCTTTACTCCTTTTATCATGCCTAAAAGGAGGAGATCAGAGAATGCTATCAGAGAGAGGCTAGAAAATATTTTCAGAGGCTATAGATCCATTAACAAAGACTAATTTTTAAATGGATCATAGAGAAAGCAATAAAGAAAAAGATTATTATTTAAATAAAAGGATACTTCATGGATGAGATTACTTTTATAAAAGCAAATCCACTACATTCTACTAGATGAGACAAAAAGCAAGTACAGCAGGGAAGCCTCACAAGAGAGCTACAGCCTATGGAATTGCCAATATCATTTAAGGCCAGCAAGACCTGAGAGAGGCAGGCCAAAGTATAATTCTATTTCCCTACAGGGATGGGACAGAGAAAGAAAATTCTACTGAGTGAAAGGAAGACTGCCTTGAAATGAAAGTAAAAATAATTAAAAGAGAAAACTTGGTGAAGAAATGGTTGGTTAATAATGAAAAAAATAATTTGAAATTTGGTAGTGGGAATGCAAATGGAAAGGGTAGCCTCAACATTTCTCATTACAAAGCACTTATCTCATGCAGTAGCAATCCTTAAACATGCTTTTATCAGTTAATCCAATGCACACAATAGGTACACATCTTGTCTCATTTAATACCATATTCTTAACAGAAAGAACAGGCAGTGGTTGATAGTAACATACCATATATCCATCTAATATTTTAGAGGCTTTTACATGTAATCACATGTAATATAAAGCTGAACCCATGTTATCTGGTTAAATGTACTAGAATTTATTCAAATAAAAGCTTCACCAAACCAAAACTGCAAGAGAAATGGGACATCTGTCTCAGATAATTCTGTTTTGCTAATCAAGTTACTTCCAGACCTCCAGCCATTTCAAAATTCTAGCTTTATTAAAATATGAAACATCAAGGTTTGAAGTTATAAAACTCAGCTTTGTGACACACGTAGAGGAACTGATATCTAAGATATAAGTAAAGTTGAAAAAGTAGCATGCAATTAACAAGCATTAGTATGAGTGATTAGCATAAAAAAGGCAGAAACAGTGAATCTCTGCTGCAGACTAGAACTCAGAATTCATGGATTCAGTGATTTAACTAAGAGTAGCTTTTACCATTAAACTAAAAAACAACTCAGCATTCTTTACCATCCTGAAGTCCCACAATGACTAAAACCATGTGCTAAAACTGGAAAAGAGTTCTATTGTAAGTACTAGAACTACTACAGACACTTTCCATAAGGCTACTACTTCATACTTAATCAAGAGTACAAGATAGATACTCCCATTATTCCCAGTGGCTTCAGATATGAACTATATTATTCATCAAAGACAGTGTGAAAACTGGTATTGCATACGGCTGAGCACAATGCAAGCAGTCAAAACAAATTATAAAAACAGTTGGTAAAGGAATCAGTGAAACCAATTACAAAGTGAAACATGCTAACCAAAAAGAAGTAGCCCAAAATAAAACCTGCAAATTCTAAATTAGGATGCATAAGACTAACAGACACAAATTTTATTTACAGCTGGAATTAAAACTTTTTGTGAAACCTATTTCCCCTTTCTTTTAATAGTAAACTATTATTCATTCTGAAGTATCAGTGTATCCCATAGGAGTGCACAGACTAGCAAAATACTTAAGGGTGTCTTTAAAATAACTAGGAATTCTAGAGCAAATTAAAAGCATTCTAAAGAGAAGAAATATGAAGATAAGAAAACAGGGAAAATGAGCATGAGTGGTTAAATGCCTAAGTACATTTGTTAAGTTCAGATATAATTTTTCCATTCTCCAAAGCAGTACAGCTAATAAATAATTTCATCTGTTTTACTTTTTAAGCTGTGAAACGAAAACATTATTATGTCTTTACCTAAATAGCTCATTAGCTGCTAATACTGAAGATGTGAAGTATCACAACTGTTGTCATAACAGGGACAGGGGATTGGGTTGATTATATTTGTTTGGGGTTCTTCTGTTTGTTTTTAAGAAGCATCAAAAGTATATGGAAGTAATGCTAAAAAAAAGGTTTCCTTACTCCTTACATGGGGGTAATTGAACTACTTCAGTGCAGACCCAGGGATATTTCTGGAATAGTTTTGGAACATGAGAAATGAAGCTTGGTCGGAAATATTATAAATGGTGACAAAAATTTTGTTATGAGTGTTGTTTTTGTCAAAGGAAGGCACTGGAAGCACAGAGATGTAGCACATACACAACAATTTATGATTTTCAGTGGGATGCAATAGTTGTTTTCCTGAACATGTCTTTCTCAGCTTGTTTAGAAGTAGGAGACAATAGAAAGATTGTTTTGTAAGCACTTATTCCTCTCCTTTCTTACCAATACTCCAAGCTCCTGAGCCTCAAACTCCTCCACAACTTGGTTCTTTCGGTCTATTCTGTAGCAGTTTTTCATCTTTGTAAATTCAAATACAGAAAGAGTATGAAAATGTGCCATTTCTGTTAGAAACTTACATGCTTATCTTATTTGTTGAGGCATGGATAGTGAGTTGTGTGATTTGGTTTTTTGCATTTTGGCCATAATAAACTTCAGTAGTTTTCAGAATCCTTAGTTCCTGAAGATGCTTACCTTACCAACTACTGTAAACGGAGTTAGTTAGAGATGAAAGACTTCCTCAGGTACTAGACAGTACAACTGATCTCAGTTATCATTATCTATTGGTAACAAGTTTCAGCAATGGTTTCCAAGAGCTGCTATTAAAACTAGAATGAAAGAAAACTGCTTTGTGACAAATTACAACACAGTTTAATCAATTAAACTTTTTTTAAGTATGTGGGTGGATGTTTTTGAGGGTTTTAGCTAATATGAGCAAATATTAATGTGAAATAACAGTTTGACATTGTTCCTTTCTCCTTACATCTGACTAAAATAAGTCTTAGTGGAGTCCTGCCAAGCTTTTGAAGGCACTTTGCCTTGACACTAATGATTTGTACTGGGTTTGGCAAAAAAGATATTTTGTTCTCACATTCAATAGACATATTCAGTTTCCTTTCTCTTCCAAGGAAGTGTTGATGCCAGATGCTTAGATGTGGCTAAGTGTTTCAAAAATGCACAGCTGAATTTTGTACAGACTTTCTGTTTCCTTCTAAGAAACCCACTGAAATACTTTGTTTAATGTTAGAATAAATTCTGTGATCTACACTGTTACGTATTGTGGGTATTCACGACATTAGGGTTTCTCCCCAGTTTCCCAACTTAGGCAGTATATTGCTTAGATTTATTCATTTTAACAGTCTATTTCCCTCTGTTTAATAATTTGCAAGTGATCTGTAGTCAGCAGAGAGAAATGGCCTTGGCATACAAAAGAGTCCTTCTAGCTAACTTTTAGTCAGTATGTCACATTCTAAAGTACATACTCTTTTAAACTTTTGATGAAACAGTGTTGAAGCTTGGAAAACCATAACAGTTGTGTTTTTTCTCTATTTCATTTATTACCACTGTTAAGGTCTCAGTTTCTATATACATAGGGGACAAGACTCTTAATATTTGAAAAGTATGGTCTTTAGTTCTGCAATAGAGAATAATTTTTTCAGCCTAAGAAACAGTCAGTCATTGTTCACAGTGTTAAATTGAAATTTGTGATCCAGCTTTCTAGAAAAACAGAATGACATGAAACCAAGCAAAACAATCAAGCAAAATATTTTTTAATTATTCATTAGCGTCATTCTGTGTTCCCCTTGCACCTAAGGGGTGCAGAGAATAAGAAACACAACAGCAGTATTTAGAACAATGCATCTACTAAACAATAATGATCTTAAAAAATTGAAAACCTGTGCTCTTTAATTCCCAGAGTAAAGGGACAGACAAGACAGTAGTAGACCAATGACCTTGGAGAGTAGTGCAGGCAGTAGTATAATTGTTTCACTGGTGAAAAAACACAGTATACTACAGTTGATACTCATGCAATGAAATACATACAGACTGTTCTAAAAGATTGGTGGAAAGAAATGAATTTCACTTTGAAATGAATTTCATTTGAATTTCACTTGCTTCCTAAACTTTCTGTTCCATTCTTCATTTTAAATTCTGTTCAAGTGCAATTCAGCTGAACGCAAATGGGCTAAGACAGTAAACGAGTGTGTAATTTGCATGCACAGTCCCTTACAATCAGAGGCATGAATGATGCACACAACCTCTTGTGTTCCAGAAGCTGATGTACAACTTTTTACATATTTTTCATGTGTATCCCATAGTTTGCCACATCACTAGCCTTAAGATATTACTGTTATAATCAGCTAGGAAGAAGGTTACCAACATGGCATCTCCAGGGCTACCTATATCTATCCGAATATTAGTAACATTGGTTTCTGTACCTCTCTGTTCAGACAATACAAGAAATGTTCCTTATTTCCAAATTGTTGTTTGGACCAACTAAAAATGAAATTCACAGAAACTGACAGCGACTTATGTTTTCATACAATTATAGTCTCTGAACTATGAAATCAAATAACTAGCAAATATATATGATGTGTTATTTGTTATGAATAGCTGACCTAAGTAAAACAAGAACAGAGGTCCTCCCCTTGTCCTAATGACTAAGGTTCTTGTATTGTCTTTTAAAAAAACAAACAAAACAAAACAAAACAAACAAAAAAACCCCAAATCGCAGAACGCAATGCTCAGGGGGAGTTAAAAGTTGTAAACCACAAACAAGTTTACCTCAAATTTCCCTCACTACGCTGCCTAAAATATAAAAAACTAATTTCTAATTTTCATGAAAATGGTATTTGGATATTTTAGATGTTTTGTTTTTTTCATATAAATCACACAAGCAACATTCACGCATTTGATTTTAATTTGAGACTAGGTTTATATTGGAATTTTATAATAGTCTTAATTAGTATATGTATCCCTGTAATAGTTCTTCTAATGAAGAAGCATACAGATTGGACACAGAGCCATCAAAAGGTTATTTTCCTTCATTTCAAATAGTCTTGTCATAATAACAGGTCAAAGAAAGAAGAAACAACAAACATACAAAAACCTCCCACTTTTATTTTGTTAGAATCATGCACAAAACACCTACTAGCTCTACCACAAGTCAGCAAAGTCTGAGCTTTGAACAGCTTGGTGCCCATTCCCTTTCTTGTCTTCTGCACCAGCCAGACAGTTTGATTTTACTGCCAGACCACCATTTCCAGTACTCCTGGGCAGAACCTCACCTGCACAGAAGTCAAGCTTGCTGTGCACCTAATGACAGATAGTCACTGAATACATTCTGAACCTTCCTAAAATCTGTATGATCTGTCTCAGAGAATCCATTCTTGGCACTGGCAAATACATAGAACTAGTACCATGTGACATACAAAAATATTTGGAATCCGTACAAATACAAAATGGGCTATTATTTTATATGCAGCATAATAAAAATTTTTTCCCCAAAGCATCATGATAAGAACTCTTTTTCCCCTTTCTTTGTTCAGAAATTAAATATGTATGTTTGATCTTTTCAGATGAGATTTTCTGTAAACAATAGGAAAAGTTTAGGAGCAAAGCAAAGTCTGTAGTTACCAAGGTTGATACCTATATGAAGATTTCTGCTATAAAAACATACCACCAGTAAAAATTAAATCATCTTGAATACCAAAGCTATCCTGTGACAGATATGATCAATAAAAGATTAATGGGGCAAATCCTATACACATATCCAGGCTACCTCTAACTTCTTGGCTCAGATCCTTGTGACAACAAACAGTAATTTTAGCATGGACTGTCAAACCTAAAGTAGTTCTCACCACACAGAGCTCTGTAATTAGTATTGTATTAAGTTGATGGAATCTGAGCTAGGTAAAGGTAGGTTTGCAAAAGTACAGCAACATACCCACATTCTTCAGAGTAAAATTAAAAAGTAGTAAAAGTATCACTGTCACCTCAAGACCAGTTTCAGTTACTTAAGTAACCATGCATTGGTAATGTCTTGAAAGCAAATGCTTTTCTAAACAAAAAGGACTAGAGATTTCTGTTAATCACAATATACACTTTGCATAAAGCATTGCAAGTTCTTACTTGATTTAGGAAGAGGAAATAGATGTAAGCACGAGTCAGTTTGCCTCTGAGTCACACAGGATTAAATCTTACCAGGACAAAGTATAACAAATGCAACTTCAGAAATTTGAGATTACTCTCAGTTTTAATAAGAAAGTTTTTTGGACACTAAAAGTCTGCACTAGAGTTCTGTCACAGCTTCCTTGGGTGAGGGCAATATTTATGAAAACCAAAGGGAAATTATGATGAGTAGTTCTTAGTTTTTCAGTTTTTCTAATACTGAGAAGTTGCGAACACTGCATGAATAATTTCGTATATATCAGTATCTATTTTTATTTCATTCCTATGAAAGAAACACACCTACCTGCCTTTCTAGATACATATGAAGGACTTTCAGATAATAAAGTGTGTGTTTGGTTAATCTTTTTGTGCCTACTCTGTATTCTTTTAAATTTCTCTTAAATTTCTTCTAAAAATTTATATGAGCAAGCAGAAGGCACTTGTCACAGACAAGTATCTAGGTATCTAGTTTATAATAGTTTATAATCTGTTTATAATAGTGAAAAGAGGATTTAAAACACCACTCTAAACAATTAAAATAATTTTAATCAAATATTAACACACATTTAAAGTATGTTTATAGCCACATAAGCTGAATTAACCAAAATTTTGAATTGTTATTTTCACAAAATATTTCTTATCTTTGCAACATCACCTTAACTACTGTTTATAATAATTTTTATGGTATTCTAAGACTTTGTGAGACCCATAAAAATCCACAAACTTATAGCATGTAATAATTTTAGAAAATCATTCAAAAATCAAAACCACTGTTTCTTTCAAACTTGTGTTGTCCAGCTAATGACTTTGAGATCACATTTTTGACACATACTGCTTTTACCCCACATACTGCTTCAAGTAAAACAAGTGAGTATACTGAAGTGAGTACTGCAAGATCATCTCTACGTTACTATCATACCTACAGAAATATAGTATAAATTATACATTGCTACTGCAGAAAAAGTGAACATAAATACAAATCAATATTAAGTAGCAAGCAAAAATTGATGCAATGGAATGTAGGAACAATAGAACTCTTTGCTTGCATTGTGTTTTAAAGAACACCCAAATGATTATGGTATTGCTGTTAACCTAATACTTTAAAGTATTCATACTGTGCATTCTAACGAACAACTCTTCCAAAACACTTATATAGAAAGAAATAAAGTATTTAAGAATGCAGCTACTTGCTACACTGGGAGTTAGTGCATGGGAGCAGCTTACCACTGTTAAATAAATATAGCATAGGTGCATAATCAAAGTCTCTAGACACAGAACACATGCATACTTAGGGGTACATTTTATTTTATTGAGATTTTCTCTTTTATTACAGTTAATCAAAAATAATTCTCTTCCTGGTATGTCTATTGCTGCACACATATGCTGTATTTTCTAGCCAGGAATTACAGATTAAAAAGTTGTTTTCACTTTTTCCTGTAGCTTGCTACTGCTTATATTTAGAATGAACAAGGATGTTTCTTGGTTTGCTAAAGAAGCGGTGTGCTAAGACCTTTCTCTAGCTCTACTTCCTCTGCTCTCAAGAAAAAAAAATCCCACCATTTTTAAAGTCATTGTCCAGCTCCAACCAAATTTGACGTTGCTAAGACACTCTAGACTCAATTAAGTTCCACTTGTTTCATTAAAACAGCAGTAAGACATATTAGAGAGACACTGTTACTGTCCCCACTGGAGGAATATCTAAAGTGTAGACAGCAATTACTGGACATCAGTTCATCATTCATGCAGAGAAGAACCAATATGTTAACCACAGTGCGATCTCCAACATGTTATTTTTCAGTTCATTTTTTCAGAGGAAGTTCTGTTTTCTCCAGAATGTCTGAGTTTCACAATATTGAGAAATTTACATATCTACAGTGTTACTGATGAATTGAAATCTTGGTATTTTGGAAGGTCCAAACTCACCTCAGAATTTGTTTTTAATTCAACGTGTTCTGTACACAAAACTAGGTCAGTAAACACACTAGTTAAAAAACCAACATACTTGTCAAGGTAGCTAATTGATCATATAATTCATGTTACAGAAATAGGATTTGATGAATGCCTTTCATTTCAGATATAAAACATTTTGTTTCATGACATGTAATTTCTGATCCAGATTTTTCTTTAGAAATTTTGTTAAGTAGGTGAGATAAGATACTTTATTTTTAAGGTTTTCTATTCCTTATTTTTTACTATCCCCTGGAAGAGAACCACCATTGTAACCTACTTAAAAGCATACAACTATTTCACATCATAAACTCTTATTTCACAATATGTGCCACATTACCAAAGAACTAACTTTGCAGAGCAGACTGTCCCTTCAGATTAGAATATTTTTCACATGGTTCTTGGTCTCTTGAGCTCATCTAAGTAGATAGAAAAGGTGGAGAGGACAGGAACTGGAATTAGGCGAGAGAGAGAGAAAGAGAAGGAGCCCACACATGCCAGGTTTCAAAATCACTGCTGTTTAATCACTAAAAAGAAATAGGAAGGATGTTGCAGTATCATCTAAAACATTAAATACGAGCTATGCCAGAGTCTGGAAATGTGTTAAGAATTAATTTTGGAGAGACACTTCGATAAGATAGTTATTTCGACAAAAAAAGCACCCTACAAGTATCAAAACCCATTATATAAATATAATAGAGTTTAATAGCATAGATCTGAGGAGAGTTTGGAGGGCAAAGGTGGCAAGGCATTTAACACTAAAGGAACAGAACTAGGTCCAGTCCAGGTTGTGGATTACGGCTGGTTAGTATCACCAACAGCAGCTCCAAGACCTAATACTGGCTGTCACCCTTCCTCTTTAGTGCTAGTGGCTATCTTTTATAAACTTCACTTGCAATAAACCCCAACTTAATAGATTTTAGAATTATAGTAGAATAAAGTTTCTAACTGGGCAAGAACACATATTGAAATACCCAGAATGTCACTATATAATTACAGCACATATGATTACTTGCTTCTTTTATAAAGTATGCTGCTTCACTGCCACTTAACAACTGAGTGACAAATCTGCCTCACAAAAGAAAGTGAATCAATGGGCTATGCAGTCCCAGTATTTAGTGAGATATTTAATTAAGACTACCTTTTCTGAACGATTGTTGGCTGACGATCCAGATCATAGCCTTATGGCCTAGGCAGTTCATATAATTTCATAATTTTCTAAATCTATTCATTTTACACTCTTGTTGCCCTCAGATAATCTTGAAGAACAAGTTTATTCATGCAACACAATCACACTGATTTTAAGGATCTAATTACAGTCTGAAGCAAACATGGTAGGCGTTTTTATTCCATAGACACTATAGCATTGCTCTTCCAAAGCACTATGTTCATTCTTAGTATTTCAAAGTATCCACATAATTCTTTATTTCTGTAAGAGAAATTAAATAGGTTTCAGCTCCATAAAGGCTTCATTTGTTCACATTTAGGAAGAAACTTTTCATTACAGTATTCCCAACTAAGCAGGTCTTTGGTTTTAATTGCAAAAGCGATTTGAGGTATAACTTCAAGAAAATGAAGAAAATAATTTTCTGTCATAGGGTAAAGTACAAGTGATGCTAGCCATCACAGAGGCTGGCACTCTATCACTATCACTCACCTGTATTGTCGATACTCTGCTCTGAGATTCTTCTGAAGAGAGGTTATGATAAATGGCACCAGCCTATATGGCAAGGCAGTTTGTGATGTGGTGCCCACAGGGAAGCAACAACATTCTCTTCCAGGTCTCAAACGTTAGCATTTGATGAGGACCAAGATCTTCAAGATGTAAAAGGCTAGTACACTTGCTCTTTCTGACCAGGCAGTGCTGTGGCTGCTTAATATCTACTCAAAGCCACAATCACCTTCTGATCTGAGGAGCAGGTGACTTGGAGATTCTCTTCTATCCTGATTGCTACGCACACACAGTCATGAAAAGGCAGAGTATAAAAGATTAAGCAGATTCTAGTCACCCAGACAGTTTACTTTGCCCTTTTGAGAATTGCTCCAATGCATCATCATCTATCATAAATGGATTATAACATGACAGTGCTGGATCTTTAAGGTTATCTCTGCTCCACTGGTAAGTAAGAAAGATAAATCTGCAGAAACACTTGGAGTAATTGTCAGTGGCAAAGGGTTGGTTTCCCTTCCTAATAGGCATCCAAGCCTCAAAGTCCAGCAGTTCAAATTGAATCTCAGAGAACGAAACAGGCTTCTTTAGTTATTAAGAGCAGACCAAAAAAGGGATATAGTGCAGTTGCCTGTTTCAAAGGTACAGGCATTGCCTGCTGCTGTAGTAAAGTTAACAGACAAAAATCCACATTTCGGTCAGTGTATGTTTAAAAATTAATAAAGGACAATCTTACATTTGCATATTTCTATTAAAGGAACTTCTTTATTTTCCAACATCCAGTACATCATAACATAAAGATTAAATCAAACCATAAATTTAGGGCATTTCTAATAACATTAGATTAAAACAGCAAAGCATGTCACCAGTGTTTGTGTTCTATGATGCAAGATACTGGTTTACATATTCTTTAAAAAAAAGAATAGATATCATTAGGGAGCAACTACCATACTTTGCTAAGCATCTGCTATAAAAATATTGACAGAAATACTGAAAAAATTTAGATTTATTTTTTTTAAGAACGTACATTGTAAGGTCATATTCCAGATTGATATGATCAAACTAGGGAATAATCACCTTCTTCTGAGATTTAATAATCACTATTTTCTACCAATACACATTTCTCTTCCTCCTCAGTGTACAAGCATTTTCTAATCACGGCACAAATTAAAATAAACTCTCACAGAAAAGTTATCTTCAGGCCTCTCAGTCTTAAGATAAACCTGGTAACTAAGAGTCTTTTTATCAGTGCACTAAAACTATCTGGTGCTGAAAGGTTATCAAAAACACCTAAAGGAAATGCATGGTTAAGGTTATAGTGGCATTCTCACAAAGGGCTCCTGAGACATCAGCTCAGGAACTTTTCTCAGCCTTTTGAGATCAGAAAAGCAATATATATATAGTGCCAGTAATATAACACTAAATATGAAATTAATCAGATAAAGAGGTTGTGAGAGTCACTGTCAAATAAAAAAAGTCCTTGATATACATGACAAGGAGGCCAATTTCTCAGGGGCAGTAGCAAATTGAAATGCAGAATTGCATGCAGTCGGGTTGCAAGCATAATAGCAATGTATCCCTTTGTATCAATTTAATGTGCTGGATAATTATCAGATGTGAAAATAATCATGGCAACAGAGCATTTGTGGGGAACAAAAGGTTTCTAAAGTACTAGTAAGAGTACTCAAAGTGTATTGAAAAAAACTACTGAAAAGTATTTGGATTCTTCATAAAGAACAACTTGAAGTTGTTTGAAGAACTTGAAGTTGTTTGAACAACTTGAAGTTGTTTGAAGCTGAAGCCATCAAAAAAAGTAAGATGTAGAAAATCTTAAAAAACTATGTTAAAAATTCAAAATATACAGTTCTGTTTTTAAAAAAGTAGGACTTTTTAACATATTGTTTAGCAGATTTTTTAACTTTTGCTATAAAATCTAGATTTTTTTTTCCAGGTTGAATCGTGAACTTTAATTGAATGCAAACCTTTGCTACAATACTCTCAATGCAACAATTCAAATGAATAAGATTCATACCATTTTCACTGAGGCTGGGGGAAGGAGAGAGGTACACATAACCATCAATCAAGAAGAAATCCACCAATAATTTATATATTACTAAATAAATAACCTGCATCATCAAGAAAAGAATACAAATCTGATGGAAGTATTCTAGTACTTCCATTCCTGTGCTACTTCAAATAGAGGCACCCTTCTCAAGGCAAAATGTCCATTTACTGAGCAGTAATTTCTCCAAATACAAGATGATAATGAATATTGAACTGGACACTTAGAATTGACTCCATGATCACTTCTGTAGTATATAACTTTCATTTCTGCTGAGTTATACAATGTTAAAATATTTCACTGGCAGTAATGTGCTGCTGTTTCAAAAAAGTACATGGTTGCTGACACAAACAGTATTGAAGTGCCTAAAAGTTAGCTACTGGAGTTAACTAAAGTCAAAGTCAAGCCCCTGATTTCACTGTTACTGAATGACAAAATATATGCCTTCTGCACCTACCACTGGGGAATAACCACTACAGTTTCTGAAATTCACTCCACCAAGCTTAAGGACCCGACTAAAAAGTTAGAGACCTGTGATAAAAATGAATTAGTTATCTATGTGTCTAACTGTATCTTAATTCCAGCATGACCAACCGTTACCTTTGAAGATGCAGGACAACTGAAGAGTTCACCACTACCTTTTGCTTTGAAACCAAGTGGTTACACTATTCAGTAAGTGGGAGACCTGTTTGCCCTGCTTTTCAGAAGGAACTCCAGTCTATCTCTCCTTTACCTCAAACAACCCTAATCATAGGGATGAAAGATGAGTGGTTTAAGAAAAGATTTTGCAGAGTAAATCATAGAGAAGAGAACAAGAAATACTATAGAGATCCAATTAAGTGGGAAATGGCAAGGTCTTGCAGAATAGTTCTGAATCAAGTAAAGAGATAACATGAACAGAGAAACCTTGAATTAGGTACTAAACACCACATTTGCAATGCACTGTAAGTTTTATTCAAGTACGCTAAATCAGCTAAAAACACATCCTTTAGATGAACTTAGCTCACTATTATATGAAAACAACATCTTTAAAGCTTAGCCTATCCACCTCCAAATAGAGGCCGTCACCCACTGAACATGTACACCAAATTTAAAATGTGCTATAGCTTTAAATCAAAGCATGCAAAAGATTGTCCGCTACCTATCAAGTAGGCACATATTTAGAAATTAGACAAGTGCATACTGATGTATTTTGAAACACACACAAAATAATAAACAAATATCTCTACCCATTAGGTGGCTCAGCTCCTTGCACACCAGGTGAAAGAAGACATTTTTGGGACTACAGGCCTGTAGGCTACTTTGAGGAAAAAGAGAAGCTATCCTGTCTCTAAACAAGAGAGAAATGTGATTGCAACCTAGTGTTAGCTCACTGCTTAAGGGAACAGGGAAACCAGGTTCTGGTTCTTTTCCCTGCTCTCTGGAATAGCCCCTCCCTAATATCTCTGACTCTTTCAAGGCTGCAGGTCATGAAAAGGTCAAAAATTCTAATTGTTTCATTATCTATATATCTGTGGCATGGAAAAAAGACTTTAATAGAGAGTCCAGAGACCTTCGAATTTCTGTGTTTGGACATAAAACATGGTTATGCAGTTGTCTGATGTATCTAACAAAATTGCTACCAAGAAAAACTTGGTAAAAATGAGAGACAGCAATATGACTAAGCTTTATGAAAGGTGATTGGCAGGTTGTTTAGCGTAAAAACACTAAACTTCAGTTGTGGTATATAGCCTGGCCCTCCAAACTTTCAAGTTAATTTTCTTCAGTTCCTGAGATCAGAGTTTTCTGTGGAATTTTTAATCAGCCGTAATAGAAATGCTTACATGCATAGCTCTGCACCCCCAGCTGTGATGACAGTCTCAAAGCAGTATCTCTCTTGCCATGTCTTATTGTCAAGTGAATGCCAAGATTTACGTGGTTCTGAAAGTCCATCCTGTACTTCACTAAATATATTTTGTCTTACAACAGAAAGTTTTCACAGAAGTGCCTGTGGACTTTTTCACACTCTCGCACAAGTAAGCTCATTTAATTTATAGACAAAACTTGCATTAAATAGCAAAAACAACTGTTTGTGTTCATATTCTTAATTTTCCATCCCCAGTATCTTTCTCTTTCACTTATTAGAATTTATTTCTCCAAAGGAGAGATCAATAATGAAATTATGATTGTATGCATTCAGCAAGAAAGGAAATAATCTGCAAGAGAGAGTGTAATTCAGGGAAAGAGATTACATAAATTCTGATGAAAGAGATTTGGAGCACTATAGCATACTTAGCACAGTATGAGAGAAGTTATTAATATTAATATATAGCAGTGGCTTTAGAACAACCTCATAGATCAAAACTGCAATAATCTTCCTTAAAACCAAACTAAACCAAAACCCCCATAATTAGAGGCATCAATTTTCAATGGAAAGTTGAAGAACACGATGAAAGCACAAACTATGCCCACATCACTTTTTGGTCTAATTTGATACAGAAAGAGTAAACACCCAAGTTAATATTAAGTTCTTTGCTATTTAACTAGCTGACCACTGAAGTGCGGTGTCTTAATAAGCTGAGTTGCAAAATGTTAGCTTTAAATTTTATTCATATATAACTATTTTTAAGTAATTACTTGCTGAAAATGTGCCTTTGTATCAACCAAAACAAAATAGCAAATGATAATAATAAAGCCTGAAAGTTTCATCAGTACAGATATTGTAGACTAAGCTGATTTTGCATTATAAAGTTGGAATTCCTACCTTTAAGTACAGTAAACCCAAAAAGTACACAAACACAATGTAAATGTCATATTTCACCTTATCCAGAACAATTTCATTCTCATCACACAACAACATGAACAAAAAAGTAGCAAAAAATCTTCTTTCTTTATAGGAGTCAGTATACAGGCACAAGAAAAGTTGACTATTTGAGAAGTAGATTATGACAACACCTGTAAATCTGCTTACTAAGGATAGATCATTTCATACAACTGGTACTTGATACCTCTGTATTATCAATATGAATGTGTGTGTATATTTATAGTGCTTTTTCTGTATGATAGATTATGACTGAATAGAAAAGTGGGGTCTTAAAAAACACATTAATTTTATAGAGGTAAAGGTGAGATATCCTTTAATGGTACTTGTTTGATATATTTAACTTAAGAATAAATATAGTATACAAAAAATCCCTCAAAAAGTAAACCAAAATTCTTTAAAATTTGGATATTCAAATTAATTCTAGCTCTCTACATGACAATTTATTAGGATTTTCTTACTGTGTGTCCTTGTTGCAGAAGGCTATGGAACTGATGCAGCATGACTTCTGTGGCACCAAAATGAAGGGCGAGACATTGCCATTTTCAAGGCATGAACAATTTATTGTTTCATATTCTTCTGCAGCATGTATTAAGCAGTCTGATTCTCTTAAACTAAATATATTGAAGATAACTGAAGAGCTTGAACTCAAGGGTTCTTGAAACACCATGGTAATTTTAAAGATGGATTATGTCAAACTTTTTTTTACTTTACAGGACAATCCAGTATTTTTGTTCTTAGATCCAAAAGTATGCATACGGAAACATGCATATAAATGCATGATTATAGCCTCCCTTTGCAGATATTTTTCCTGTTACTGATTGTCATTTTTTTACTCAATTCAGACAATATCTTTGGCTCCATAATGTTTGTTTTTTTCTGCATTTTCTTACTGCATCTGTTTATACTTTAACAATGAGCACAAGAAAGACAATGTTATTTTTTCCCGTGGTCACACTCTGTGGCTTCTAATTCTTCAGAAATATTTTTTGTGTGTCACAATAGATTCACTTCAGCAAACTTGTGACCACTTAGTATTATAAAAGAAAATGCTCAAGTATTTATATGGATAGAGCAGAACATAATACAAAGGATATGTTGTTCAGACTAAAAGGTCAAAATGACATGGATATCTGTTACTATTAACAGAAAATGGTAAAAAGTATGAAATGTTATCAAGGTCAAATTCAGAAAAATTTCTAAAATGTTTTAGTCTTGTGAAGGGTTTAAAAAAATAACATTATGACACCCTGTAATTCTATTAGCTTCATTCATTAAAAAAAAATTAATTTCCTTCTTATCCTAAATATATGTCTGGATTTGATTTGTTGTCATAGGTTTACTTGTTCTAAAAATCCAAGCAGAAATTTTCCTTTCCCTTGTCCCGCTGTAAAAGAAGGATGTTAAACGGGGAGGGGGAAGGGGTGATTGACTATACAAAAGAACTAGCTGGCAGACCTGCATTCCAGACTAATGACCCATCAAAAACTGCAGGGAGGGGACAGGACTTTTTTCTCCTCCTCTCCTTATAAATAGGGGACACTTCACTTTTTGCCTTAATGGGGGTGAGGTTTGTCGGAAAAGCTCAGAGGCTGTTTTGCTCTCAACCTGGTCATCTGGCTGCTCCCCAGCCTCGGCTTGCCTGCGCACTGCCCTGCCCCAGTCCAAATCTGCTCAGAATTCATTGGAGAGTTTGTGCTCATCGATGAAAAAGGGGGAGTCCTGATCACAGTGAGCCGCAGACAGCGTGAGTTTAGTGGGAAGGAAGCCGCCCTTCTTTCCCCTGTTCCCCTTCCTCTCCTTGGTAGTGGTGGGGAAATCTCCATTTTCCGGCTTCCCCTGAGATCCTGAGCCCAACAGCGCCCCCTGCTGGCCACCACAGAGCACTGCAGGCTCTGCTCCTCCGGAGATCCAACAGCGCTCCTGCCAACTGGGATTAGAAGTACGCTAGAGGACAGAGAAGTATCAAACTGGTTTTTTTGAAGGGGACTTTTGGGCACAGGATTATTGTTTAGTTGTTTTTGTGTTCTGTTGCTGTTTTTGCCAATATACATATATCCTTTAATAAAGGGTTGTTATTTCTTCCTTTTTCCATACTTCCTCAGTTGGAGCCTCTTAATTTTGGATTTACAATTGCTGAGAGAGAGGAGTTTGGTCTACCTCATAACTCATCCTCCTTAGCAAATACTCCAGCCTCTTTAAACTGAGACATTTGTATTTATTAACTTGGATTAAGTTTCTGGAAGGCTAGTTGGACTGATAAGACCAACGTTCTCACTGTCCTTTACCCAGTAGTGTGGTGGGGAAAAAAGTGTTTTCCCCCTGGACTTAAAAAAATGGTAACCCCCGAGGGCATGATGTTGATCCAATCAGCACCCCTGCAAAATTTAAGCATATCACACCAGACCGGAAAAGAAGGGAGATGAGGTACCTGGAGGAGAGTATCCATGTTCTGAGACCACAAGGAGAGAGAGGGGCCAGGAGCCCCACTGGGGGGTAAGGCCCCCCAGCCCCGGCTGGGGCTGCAGGAACTTGGAACAGTGTTAAACTGGACCGAGTTCTGTGGCTAAAAAGCTGGGGGAGTTTTCTCCGCTGTGAGTGGGTAGCAGAAGACAGAAAAGCAGCAGCAGAGGCAGCGCTGAGTAGAAGGTTCTGGCTGAAAGCCAAGAAAATAGCTGGCAACTACCAACATGGCACATAGCCAGGCTGAGGAACTCAGAGAGATGTCCCGCAAGGAGAGAGAACCAGCAACAGAGCAGAGAAAGCTCAACAGAGACAGTTTTGGGGTAAGAACTGAATTAAATCTCCCTAAAACCCCTTTGAGACCCCTCCTGGGAGAAGGAGGTGGATTTCTACTTGATAGAAGTCCTAAAATGCAACATGCAGCAGAGAGAGGAGCTAAGAAGTTTGGAGATGTCCTGGAAGCTCGACCGGGACGGCTGGACGGAATGTGGAGGAGGTGGCCTTGTCCCCCCCACTGCTGCCACACTGGTAGTTTTGAGACAGAGCAAAGGAGCTCTGATAGGATGTTTAGGGCAAAGACTGAACTGAAAGCTGCCCTAAACGTTCTGACTCAGGAGGAGTTTGAATCCCCTGAGGAAGGGACTTTCACGAGATGCCCTGCACTTTGTGATATGACCGTGGTGAAGCGAGTTTTGTCCCTGTTGGCAGTCCACAGGCGAGACCTTCGCTTGGAGCCAAAGGGTTGAGGGGGGTGAGAGGAAACCTCCTTGTGTATAATGGAGAGAGAGAGAAATTCAACTACAAAAACTCCAGCTATGACTGCTGCATTGAAGAGGAGAGACACTGCTGCCCTGAAAGTGGAAAGGATCTTTCCTTCTTCCCTTCTGGACTTTTATTGGAGGGAGAAGAGACTTGATCCAATGTAAATATTGCTTTACCATAGGAGAGATAGTTAGGATTGTGTATATAATGTATTATAATATTTATTTGTGTAGTAATTGTAATATAATTCCCTTCCCCCCATATTGAGTCTTGTGTTGTGTCTGGAAAACCCCTCTCACACTGGGGTGAATTGTGAGAGGGGGGCTTGGACTTGGAAATTCGATTCTTGGGGGGGTCTCAAACCACAAAAAGTAGTTAACCTCTTAGGATGAGAAAACCTGACATCCTTGCTCTGAATCAGAAAGAAAGAGGACTTGAGCTTAGGTCTTCCAGTTCTTACACAAATGTTTAGGCAAGGACTCTAGTGGGTAGTCCAGAAACTCTCTCTTTCATCCTATCAATGCTCATCCATTTCAAAGAAAAAAGAAAAAAAAACAACAAACAAACAAATTTTAAAAAATTAAGAGGGACATAGTAGGCTGGTAGTTGATCACTCAGAATTACATATCTGGCTACCAGTCCTTGAAAACCGTCAAACAAGAGGGGGTTTTTGTTGGCGCTTTTTTTGTGGCTTTTTGTTGTTGTTTTGTGGCTTTCTTTCATTTGTTTTTGGGTTTTTTGTTTGTTTTGGGTTTTTTTTAAATGTGTCCTTGCAGGTAGTTAATATTGTTAGCTGGTTAAAATACAGGAGTTAAAGAAGGAAGCTCATCCCAAAGAGAAAAAGAAAATAAGCCCAGGTCTCATCCAACTTCTTACTAGATTTTTCTGTGATCAGTAGAATATCTGTTAAGAATTTAATTGTAAATCACATTTTTACAGCAGTGTCTAAATTTAGCACTTTGTTTTATTGGTTTGATTAGAGACACAAATTGGAAATAAAATATTTTATTGAAACTTGTCAACTAATCAAAGCAGATCATTTAGTTTCACCACAGTCCCCTTGGGGAGCTGCAAATGTACATAAGCACGTCTGTGTATTGCACATGTAGAAAAAAAAATACCTTCTGCATCACATAGTCAAAATTAATTGGCTTCCTCAATTCTTACAACATTTATGTGCAATGCCTCTGGGTTCTCTTTGCTGGCTGGCTCAGTAGGCCATGAGTAGTGTCTGTCAAATGGTAGGACTCCTGGTTACCTGAGCTACCAAGGTCACATTTTGAAATACCAGGTGGAAACAGATTAAAAATACTTGAGAGTTAACTAAAATTTTGAAAAGAGATAATTTTTGTGATCTCACCATAGATGTGGGTTCCTATTTATGTGGGCCTCCAAACACAGATGCTTTAAACTGAAAGAGAACTCTGTGAAGAAAAGACACTGTTCTTTTTATGTTTCATGTTTCTCTAGTCTCCCTATGAACTTGCTGCTGAAAAAAAGATTTCTTCTTACTCCCTCCTATATGTAATATAGTAGCAAATAATTCAGAGCGTAGAATTAAATGTAACACCACTTGAAATTAAATGGTGGCAGAAAGCATAGGAAATGTCCAACTCTTAAGGGAAGTGATGTGAACAACCTAGACAAATCTTACAATAAAACATGCAGTAGTAAGCTTTTGCTTACTCACTTAGGTGAAGAGTACAAAGGAATCAAGATCAAATCTGTTAGGTTTGCTTAGAAGAAATTAAACCCAAAAGTAAACAGAGAAGGAAAAGAGGAGAATCAAGTGGTAAGGACTGCCTCTAGGATGTGTTCTCTAGACTATAATCCACATTCTACCTACCTAAGAGACTGCGTGACTGTTCACAAACCCAGCAATATCTCATTTACAAAAATGGTCTTTTCGATTAAAAAAAAAAGCAAACAAGCTTGTCAAAATATGTTGGGTATTTTTCTAAAATACTTCTGTGAAAACAAAATCCTCCATACAAGTCAGTACAACATGAGGGGTTAGGTATTTAATGAAAATCAAACTATTCTGTGACTTGTTTGTAGATAATTCTTTTAATCAGAAAAGCAATGTATAATGTCATAATTGATTTTTCTGTTAAAATATTAGATTTTAAAATTATAGAACAATTTCAGAGCTTTGCTATTATATCAACACTACCAGATTTTTCAAACATATATGGAAATATTTTTACATATCCAATCTCCTATATGAACATACAGCCAGAATGTTATAGACCGCTAACAAGATAACATTCTTGCAGCAGGCACGTTGATTAGATTTACAATTCTCTCAACTGTTTCTCCAGAATTACATAAGGTCTTAATTCCTAGGACAGTACTTTCCAGGGCAGTATTTGTCACCTACTTGAATGAATTCTTACACTGCAAATAGAGCTCAGAAATTCCTAACCTGATTTAATTACTCAAGTTGCAATTATCTGATGCATAAACTTAACGAATGGCCTAACTACTTAACATACAATGACACTACTTAGCATGCATTTTTTAGTCATGGTAGCTGGCTTTCAAAGGCATGCTACCTTGTATCTTACCAATACAAGGAAGAAATCTGATCTTGGAGACATAAACTAAGCTGATATGCCAAGCCTCTTAGCTGTAGTCTGTGTGACCACCTAAAGCCAGATGCAGTTTAACCAAGTTTTTCTGTTACATGCACCACAGAGATATGGAACAACACTAAAATGTTATACTGCTGCAGGTAAATGGAAGCACATGGCTTTGTCACTCAAGATTAAAGCAAAGGATAAATTAAGATGGCAAAAATTCATCTTCAATTATTATTTTATTCTAAGCAAGCAAGGGTTTACCCTGCATAGGTAATTAGAGAATTAAAGGAAGAATAATTTTGAACAGAAATACCCAAAAGGAGTTTTTCAGTGATTTTGTCTATATTTGTTCTCATGTTTCTGTAATCCTCTTCTCTCCACTAGCAGCCCCCCAAATCATCGTTAAGATGATATGCATGGGTAAACTGACCATCTGATGCTCATACATTCTTTCCTTTGGTAATCTTTACAGTAGATCATATGCACTAGAAGAAGGTTTGAGAAACCAGTCATTACATTCTCAGAACAATATTAAAAACAGTCGCATATATTGAGTTTTCATTTAAATGAATTCCCTTAATCTCTTTCATTTTTTCCTCCAGTTCCCAGTATTTTTTATATTCTCTTCAACATTACCTAATAAACAATCACATACTTTAATATGTAACAGATTTAAAATGGTCCTGTGGAATGCTAAAACATTGTTACATATTGTTACAGAGCCTTTTTCTGATTGCATATACTATGTCTGTGTTAAGATGACTGGAGGTAAAATTAGAAACTGGGAAGTTATATTCCCATTCTAACAGAAGATATAATAGTACAGAAATTACAGGTTGCTACTTCCTTAATGGAATGTGGCTGGTATGCACAAATTCTATTCCATGATGATTCCCATCGTACACAGCCTGCAACCTTAAGCACATGCTAACAGATATGAAATGGACAGTGGAGCAGAGTGGAAACACCACGGCCAGGCTCAGTTTTAATCCTCGCAGGGAGAGGAACGTGATAGTACCATGTAGCTGTTACACCACAACTAAGGGAGATAGATGTCTTGCTGAACCAGCAAGAACCAGCAACTGTGGAAGAATCACTCTCCTCAGGTGTACTTGGTTCATTCTAACTTAATCATAATACTAACTCACATTCCATCCCAAACTTATCTGCCTCCAAGGTATGACCACCTCTCACTGAGCATGCATTCTCTTCTGGGATCTCTTGGGATCGGGCAACAGGTTGAATCTCTCTTATCCCCTCATGGGGATGTCTTTTGGTCAAGAAACTTACTCTATGCACACGAAATTATTATCTTGAGCTAGTTTTCATTGGTGATTAGAGCTTGTCTGTATATTGCTTCAAATTTGTTTATGTAGACAGTTACTATCAAGAGCAATCTTCAAAACTTATCACCATTTTCTATTATCATTATGTTTATTAATAAAGTGTGTTATTCTCTAAACTTGTTCCATAAAATTGTTCAGCATGAGTCCTTCAAGGGCCCTAGTAGTCACTGACAGGAGGTAACATACTTGACTAAGAGTGGGAAGATTCAGGAGGGTGTCTCTTTTTCTAAATTGTAAAAAAGGATTCCACTCTGAAAGAAGTAGCACGTGTTGGCACATGTTGGCACATGTCCTTGAACAAGTTAGTTGAACCACTCTCCTAAACAATGGACTCATTTTCCCACAGCAGCCCTCAAAGTGCCGTGCTTTGCACTGGTAGCTAGAAAGGTGTTGATAACACACCAGTGTTTTGGCTACTGCTGAGCAGTGCTGGCACAGCATCAGCACTCTCTCTCCAACATTTCCCCCATCAGTAGACTGGGAGTGGGCAAGATCCTGGGACAGGTCAGTTGACCCAAATTAACTAAAAGGATATTCCATACTGTATGACATCAGCTCAGATACAGAGCTAAGAAAAGGAGGAGGAAGGGAGTGCATTCATTATTTACAATGTTTGCATTCCAGAGCAACCACAACATGTGCTGAATCTCTGCTCCTCAGGAAGCGGCTGAGAAGCAGACAAGGAACCTACTTTTTTTTCCTCTTTGCTTGTGTGCATGCAAACTTTCACTTTTGCTCTAGTAAACTGCCTTATCTCAACCTATGAGTTGTTTTCCATCTTATTTTCTCTCCTCTGTCCAGCTAGGAAAGGAAGCAATAGAGTGGCTTGGTGGGCATGTGACATCCAGGCAAAGTCAACCAACCACAGTCCTTTTTGCACCAAAAGTGGGCTTATGTATCTGTCTGTGACTGCATGCTGTCTTTTTATGTTGGTGGGCAGACACTATTCTGTGATTCTGTCCCCCTGCCTCCCTTTCAATCTATAACAGTATTGTATCTCTAAGGTGCTATACTGTGATAACTGTAATGTCAGGCATGGCTCCATAAAAAACAGGGAGCAATAGAATAACTGGGAGAAGTGTGGACCTCTGTGCATGAGGTAAAAATGAAATAAATTTGATTTTTATTATGTATATAACATTTTAGAAAAATAAATCTTTGCAAAGGGAAACTAACAAAATTAGGGAGATACCAGTTTGCTGGTTCAGGTTGGTTTTTTTTTAAAGAGAAGCAGTTTGAAAAGAAATGAAATTTGCTTTGAGGTAGTGAAAATTTCTTAAATTAATAGAATCAAAGTTATTAGAAGAAAGGAGCCATTCATGCTTATAAAAAGGAGATGTGAGAAATTCACACTGTTCATCACATACCCATGATTTTGTTTCAACCTTATTCCTCTGCTCCTCAAAAAGTTTGGATATACTTCAGTTTCAAAGGGAAATAACTGCAGGAATTTATTCAAAAAGTATTGATCACTACAATGAAGTCAATTCCTCTCATCACTTTTATTAACGTCTTTTGAAGTGCACCTTTAAGTATATGCTTCCATTTTCTTAAAATTAATTCCTATTTTGAAAAGAAAATATTGACTGTCAGTGCTATTGTCTCAAAGGAAGAATCAGATTCTTGTTTTTCATTACACAGAAAAGGAAAAGAAACAATCAAACAAAACACATCAAGAAATCTTTGTCCCTCTAGTTAGCTTTAGAAAGAAATGGGTAGTGATTTGTGAAAATGCACTCACCCAGAGCCTTGGCTTCAAGTCAAATTGGAGGACCACATGCAGATGTGAATGAATCAATGACTAGATTTGGAGAAGGATAAAGAAAAAGATCTGTGGTACTTCAGTGTTATCTAATGTTCCATGCTGTTTGTGCACTGACATGTTTACTGTTAATGTGGTTTAGGCTGTGGACAAAATGTATAGTTTCTTGATTATTTATGTGTACAGGAAGACTAATGATAATCCAGCATTTACAAAGTTATGTACTCAACAGAAGAGGTAGTGTTGGGAGTGGTACATAAATTTCTTCTCTTAATTGCTTTCCATCACAAGGATCTGCCCCAAACTAAACTAATTCCTTCCCCTTCCAGGATTAATTGATGCCCATCACTTTTTGTACTAGTGTGCCTTTTAACCTTCTCAGAGAAAGATATATATATATATATATATATATATATGAAAAAGATGACAGGAGCTTATTGGCAGATATGAAAATGACTCAGGTTTATAGAAAATGAAATGCCTAACACACGACAACTGATTAAACAGAATAACCTGCCACTCAAATTCAGAACAGAAGTATCCCGCTGGCTCAATGCAAAAATTATGCCAGGATACAGAAAAAAATATTGGAAAATAGTTTATTACTAGAAAATATCTCCACCCCACACTCACTCTCCTAAGAACAAAAATGGTGTGAGCATTCAAAATATACTGAAACTTTTCTGAAATTTTCATATGATGCCTGACAAATAAAATGGGTAGATACTCCCTGGTACAGATTTAGTCTGGGGGTTTTTTCTGCTTGATTATATTTAGGTGAATATAATGAATGTTTTAAAGTATATGACAGTTACATTGCTGTAGTTTAATCCAGTAAATCCAAATAATAAGAAAAATAATAAGAAATACATTCAACTACGTAACATTTCTCTCTAAAAAGCCTTTTTGTTAGAGCAATACATATATATATGGGGTATTAGGTTTTCAAGAAACAGCCTTCAGCAAAGATGCAGATCTCCTAGATAATGTGAAAATTTGGTTTAAAACTGAATACTCTGAGGAAAAAGGATAAAAAGGTATTTATTTTAGTATGGAATAACAGTAACTACTTCTGTCTAAAGGTGAGAATCATCTTTTAATAAGTCGTATTTTCCCAAAAAGGTTATTTTCCCTACCAGTATTTCTATATAAAATCATTAGCAATTTCACTTGAACTGTATTACTTTATGTTCAGTAAGCAGAGCCTACATCGAAGAGATAATAGTTCTGCTTCACATTTCAGTAATAGAAAAGGTAAGAATTGAATTCCACCTTGGATGATAGCCCTGACATTTCTTTCATTTCTCTTTTCTATGAGAACTACATAATTTGTTCCAGTCAAAAGGGAAATTTGTTTCATGGAAATGGAAGTAATATCATAGCTCCTAAACAAGAAGCCTCTACTCAATTTCATTTGAAAAAGCTTTGGGGTTGTACCAATGCTCCTGGTAACAACACAAAATGAGATAATAGCATTTGCTTCTGTTTTGACATTAGCACAGCTGACACTCCAGGCAGGCAGCTAACCCTCCTCCAGTCTCACAGCTGCAAAGGCCCGGAGAGCCCAGGCACGTGTATATCGGGCTTGTGTGGCAAGGTTTTTCGGGGGTTGGGGTGGCACAGAGACTACAGGAGTGGCTTCTGTGAGAAGCTTCCTCTACGTCCAACAGAGCCAATACCAGCCAGCTTCAAGACAGACCTGCAACTGGATAAGGCCAAAGCCATCAGTGACAGCATAGTCCTTCTGAGATAACATATTTAATAAAAACAACCTGTACATCAGCAGCCAGAGAAGAGAGAAGCAAGACTTCCCCAGAGGAGGAAGTAACAGAGACAACATTCTATTTTCTCTCCCTGTCCATCTGAGGAGGGGAATCAGAGTGGCTTTGGTGAGTACCTGGCATCCAGACAGGGTCAACCTACCACAATGGGATAATAGGGTACAAGCCTATTTTCAAAGAGTACTCCATCAAAGCAGCACTTTCTTCTTTTTCTGATAATTGTTTTGATAATATACAGCTCTTCTCAGCACCCCAATAGATTATCATGGCAGAGCTGAGAGGATATGACATAGAAAATGTGGTTTAGGAAACAAAAATAAGAGAGCAAGTGATGTTTCCTTTTCATACAATGCAGTAGCCAGGTCACTGGAAGCAATAAACTGGTGCCTGTCACTTGCCTAGACTATCTTTTTTACTTTCAACTACTGTGTTAGCAGTGCAATTTTTATTTAAGAACAAGTAAATTAGAAGACAGAAGCAATCAGAATCCTGAAGCCTAATGTCATATCAAAGAGCACAACAAAAACATAGGAGAAAAAGCCATGAAATTGTATCTTCATGAGGCAGACACCTTGATTTTCCTACAAACACACATTTTGAGAACTCCTCCTAAGAAGTCAGAAAGATATAGGAGAGTTTTATTGTCCATTCTGAAAAATGGCAAATATCAGTTTTCCTTATTTGTTTACTCTCAGCTGATTAACCAAAAAATCGTTGCATTTGCTAGACAGTTGTGCAGCAGTTACCAGTACAATTTTAGATAGCAAGAAACAAAATTACCTGGTCAAATACAAGTTCATCTTTGCCACTTGTTTGGGTGTGGGGTTTTTTTGTAACCACTCACAGAAATCAAACCGATGGACTGGTTATGTGGCCTTTTCAAATAAGTACTAAGTCAAATTACAAATGTACAACGAATTAGATTTCCAGAGAAGTGCCAAGAATATAAAGTTTCTGCCCATATAAAAAAAAGGAGCCTTAAATTTGTATTCAAACTCTGCAAAATAATAACCACAAATAACAATCAGGGAAAAGCCTCTTAGTACGACAACACAGAAAATTCTTTAGTAGTTTTCCTTTATCCCTTCCCCCTAAAAAGAACCATGATAAGAATATACTTCCATGAAACTGGTAAATTCCCTCCTAGGGCAAATTCGCAAATATTACTATTCCCAGACTCAGAGTGGTGTACATAAGGGTGTTAATATAATTTTTATCTTGCAAAAGACTAAGGAGGTTGTGCTTGCTGGGAAGCTATGAGTTCTGTAGAAACATCAACACATGTTCTGTTATGATATGGTAATTTGTGATAACATTCCCATCAGATTGATTTATGCCAGGAAATTGAAGATATTTTTTTCCCCATCTTAAGGCAGGACCACAGAGGATTTTCAAAATGTCTCTAGGTAACAATCTGAAAATCAGGCTGTAGAAGAAATGCACCATAACAGCTTGTCATCAGCTTGTAACTAACTCAGAACTCCTGTGCAAACTTTTTGGTTCAATAAATACATGGAATAAAAGAAGTTGATATTTATGAGGGAAAACAAGAGTCTCATCTTCATTTTTCACTCCATTGCTCTCTAAAATTAACAGTGGAACTAATATATTTAGCTCAGATGCTACCTAGCAAGGCATTAGGAATCCAGGATTCTGGAACAATGGTATATTGAGTGTTCCTTTTGTACATTGTTATAGCTCATAGGAATCAAGAACTGACTGGGCTATGAGGATATGCACTAAGATGAGAGTCCCTGCATGGACAGCTTAGAATTGAAGTCTGACAAGGGATCACATCAGAGTCTTGAAATACAGAGAAACCTTCTAGGAGAAACCAATCTTGTCAATACTCAGATTAGACAGCAAAAGAAAGGGAACATGCTTGATCTTAGGTTAGGCATCAGGGAAATATTTTTAAAGGAGAGACCAAAGACCTAAGATAATAGACTGCACAGATTGATTGTGGAATCTCTATTTTTGCAGGGTTTGCCTTTGGTTGTTCTTTTGGTGGTTTTGTTTTTTATACAAAGGGTAGCTCTTTCAGTAAATACAAAGCTGGTCCTTACTTGGGCAGGTGTTCAATCAGAAAATATTATTAAATTCCTTATGGTCTGATTTTCAAGTGTTGAACTTATATCTCTAAATCCACATATGCAGTTACTATGTCGATACCAAATATTTTAAATATATAGTAACAGAAAAAGAGCAAGCTCACAGCAAGAGCTTAGCAGTGCTTCATTACCTTTTTTTGAACTAAAAATTCTAACTATAAAAAGTGTTGTAAAAATATTTTCAGTGTTTAATGGAAGTTATTATTGCTCCGAACACGTACAGTATCATGAAACTCTATGAAATGGTATTCATCTCTTTTGAAAAAGGCCCTGTGATGATGCTCTGCTTGTTTATTTCTGATGAATCTTACAAAGAACAGAATTCCTGCCTTCAGTTGAATAGAGATTGAAGATAAATGTAATCTGACTTTGCTTTTGCCCATTCCCAGCAATAGTATTTACTTATTTTGTATATAACCAGAGGTGCTCTCATTTTAAAAGGGATTGTCAGCTTTCCACAGTTACAGAAATATCCAGAGTGAAGTACATAGTCAGAATTGCAGGCAACAGAAGATTCACAGCTCAGTCTTAAGGGTATTTCTTTTATTTGTAGAGACTATTATGCAACTTAAATTCCTTCACTCTGATCCAGAGAAAATTAAAAAACTACTGACAATGTAGAGAAAGAACATGCTTTCTCTTCTTAAGATTGCCAAATCAATGCAGTAAACCGAAAAGGAAAAGCTTAATTTTGTCTTGAATGTCTACAAATGCAACTCCACACACACCATGGATAGAAACACTGAGAGACTAGGAAGTGATATTTTTTGAAGTGCCAAGCACTTCAGAGCAGAAAACACAATTCAAACAAGAGCTGAACCTCATCTGCTAAAAACAGACATGGAATGTGAAGGCTTAAAGATTTTCTTGGCAAGTAGCCAGAAGACTTTCTTAAGCTATTTGTTCTAACTTCTTAGCTGTGGTATACATTTTTTTCCTGGATTTTTAAAATACTTTTTGCAAAGCACAAAGCATGCAAACCAAAGTAATTTATGTAGTAAGTTTTCTGGACTTCAGATGGATATAACTTATTAAATGTGCTGCTAGTCTGCATAAGACTTTTGGCTAGCTATCTATCAGAATCTGACAACACTGTCCTATACTGCATTTTTTAAAAACAGGTTTGCTATATATTTTTCTCTAAACCACTGTGGCCCTACTTTCAGCAGTATAAAATACCTGAAGCTTGTGCTGACTTTATTAGGATTAGTGGATATCTAGTGCCTGCAACAAGTGTGGGTAGAGCCCTTCCCAAATCTTCGTTCGTGAAGCCTAGTCATGAAAAAATATCTAGTGCCTATGAAAATCATCCTGCTCCCAATGTAAATAAAGGATAACAAGTGAATCATTGTCTCTGTAGATTTATTAAATAAATTTCCCCGTATTAAGCTAACTAAACTGGAATAAAAAGCTCTGATATTGATAACTCTGGCACGTTTTCATCTTTGTGACATATGGTTTTACTTCAACATAAAATTAGATAAATTTAGAAATTTCTATTTTCTTAGGAATGCCCTTTAAATCTGGTTGAGCAAAACCAGTTTTCTGCTTGAATATTTTTAATGGATTTAAGATATCTCAGACAGACAGCTCTGTTTCATAGGGAGTTCCAGACTGCAGCTTTCCAAACAGAAAACAAGACCATGCAGAATGGCAGAAGAAATAAAAAACAAATAAACAAACAAACAAACAACAACAACAAAAAAACCCACCAAAAAAACAGTCAGAATGGTCTTTCTTTTAGTAATCCAATTAATATTTTTTTAACTCTGCTACTGTGTTGGGTAGCAGCTGCAGTAAGTGAAATTAATTTAATACATCACTGTTTTTAAATGCTGCTGCTTCTTACTCAGATTCTAAAAATTACTGTCTATCTGTGGAGTAAACTCATGCTTGTTGAAATTCATTCAGCAGATTTGCCATGGAGATGGCAACAGAAGTGCTTTAGTGCTATTTAAGACTTTTTTACAAATTCTTTATTTCACTGAAATGTCCGCAAGATGAAGCCAAGAATCAATGTAACATTAGAATGGAAACTTGAACCAGACAAACAAGTGAATGCACTGGGGGGGGAGGGGGGGGGAATAAGACTATTTATAATTCCTGTGTAAAAATTTTGCATATGGACTTCTGACTTACATTTATGAACTAAGTTATTTAGGATCTTAAGGGATCTGAGTGGATCTTTCTGTATTGACAAAGTAAAATTACTTTTAACTAATAGAAATATGTTTAGAAAGAGGCAAAACTCCATTCCCAGCCTTTTTGAATAAAGTGTAAAATGAAAGGGCTAACGACTTTTTACATATTTAGTTATTTTAATATTTTCATCTTACATAGAGACCAAAAAAGTGTAAAAAATAGATAAACATATTCTTTTTGTTAGTCTCCTCAGAAACTAGGACCATGGCAGAAGCTTTTATCATGGTAGTTCAACCCAATTAGCACGGACAATTCTAAACTTTATGGTCTTAAGTTTCCCTGTTTTTAACTAATATTGTTTTAGCTCATAACTCTGCAAACTCTGTGAATACTTGACACAGTAATTTATGAGAAACTGAAAATAAAAATCAGAGAAAAAACACACCAATAAACACAGTATATGTTGTCTCTAAAAAACCCACAAAACACTGCCTTGACTCTAAGAGAGTCAAGCAAGACAACCTGTTAATTTGCTTCACGTATATTTTAATTCCTAAGGCAAATTTACCTGCCATGAGCTTTTCAAACACCAATGATAAGGAAAATTGATTTTAAAACTCATGAACACAGTCAAAGCAGCAAGTGGCAAGTATTTCAGAGTGCCCCTTTTCACACAGCTTTATTGTATTATTGTAAAAGTTATTTAAAGTGGGGTGTTTTTTCTTGTTTGGATTATATGACACTTTCGGGTCACTATAAACTGTGCCAGCTGCAAGACCAAGTTTCTACCAGGAATGAAAAGAAAACAAGAAAAACTCTATGCTATGAATAAAAGCTAAGAAAAAAAATCTATGAAAATGACATACATTGTGAGGAAAGACAGGATGGACGTGGTAAATGAATTCTATATAAAAAGATGCATGATATTTCTGAACTAGGACATGTTAGGGAGAAAAGGAAAGCCTGTTTAAAATGCCTCTACTAGGCTTAGTTCCTACTAACCTATTAGATGTATTTTGAGCAAAGGCTGAAATATTACAAAAAATACTGCTTACTTCTGACAGTGTAACTGAGAATTCAAGAACCAACATTATCCTGACTAACATGCTGAGCTATTTAAATCCCTACAGAAGAGGGTCCAAGAGGCATGGGGCTGAAATACAAATTTCCCTGGCTACAATACAAAATAAGTTGTAAGTGCCTAAAAATGAAATTAATAAACTCTAGAGAGAAAACTGAAGATAGAGACTGAGCTGTGCATGTTACACCAGCCAAGAACATGACTTGACAGCTATAAACATTGTTCTTCACTAATGAGATATTTATCTTCAATAAAATAGGAAAATGTTGATACTTCTCCATTTTTGTCACTGCACTTTTCAATAGCCATTTATGAACTATAATAAAGAACTATAAGTATACATACCTTTAAAGATGGACAGTTTCACACCCAAAAACTTCCCCGAAGTATTTCTTAAAACTTACTAACATCTATCTCTAGCAATAGAATGATAAAAATCCTAGTAATAAGCTTCTCCTATCAAGTAGTCCAAAGAGAAGTACTTAAAGGAAAAGCTTTACAAAAATGCTTGCAATAGAAGATATATCTATGGAGATATATTACTAAATTAAAAAAACAAACAACCAAAATCAGTCAAGAATTTTAAATGAAAACATGTAAACGTGTGCAGAACTCCTCTATTCTTCTTTCTAGTCATCTTTGTTGCAGTGCGAGCCAAACATTATTTCTGTGCATGCAGTTCACAATATACCATCATTCAACTCTTATTCTACAAGTGTAAATCCCATAGAAATGTATATTTATCAAATGAACTTGTAACACATACAAAAGTAAAAAAAGTTTGCACATAGGTAAATAATATATTGTTCAAAGAACATACATATATTGCAATTTTGGTTTTATTAACAAATAAACCACTTAGAGACCTGTACATGGCTATCGTTCTATTTTTCTGCATTGTTGTACTTCCTACAGAGAGAGAATACAGAAAGGAAGTAATGCCTGAATTTTGCAGCACAGGTGTGAAGAGGCGAGAAACAGAGCATAATACAGACTTTTGAAAGGTCAGACTCGTAGGTGTTACAGCCCTTCGGAGAATATCCATCTCCATCCTCAAAAGTAGTAATCCTAATGCACTGAGCTGGGTTAGAGAGAAGGAACAGATCAGAAACAGGAGTGATGCAAGTCAGAAAACAAAAATGAACAGGTCAAAAAGGAGAAGAGAAGGATAGCTAGAGCTGTTGAAAGAAGCATAAGAAAAACAGAGGCGTGAGTGACAAAATATGTAAGAAACACAGAAGGTACCCAAGACTGCACAGGCAGCCTGACTGCTACGAGCCTTCAATTCTGAGCTGCTACTCTCTGGAAGGAGTGCTACAAACTCATTAATCTATAATCTGAAAAGAGATTACTTTTATAATTTATAGTATAATGAAGTTTCATGGTCTGAAGCCCATGAAAGATTAGATTGGTGCAGGAGCATCCACAGATACAGTAGTACAAATTGGTGGTTGAGTAACTCGAATTCAAGCCAACTAGAAGAGTTTAAAGAATGAAGAGTATGTCACTTAAATATGCAAGTTTCCAAGTTTCTGTTTTATTAATTCATACAGAAGTTCACAATTATTAGCTAGGTTTTAGTTCCAATAAAAAATATTCTCTGATAAGTTTAATATTTGAACCAGTATTTATTTAGGTAAATTGTGAATTCTTCTCAGCAGTTGATCTTTCTTGATTGGATTGTTAGAATGTCTATCAGATCCATTAGTTAAGAGATGTGCTGTCTTATTCCAGAGTGACAGCAGAAAAAATTGGCCAATCAAGAATGCTACCAAGCAAATCTCACTTCTTCCAAATCATCATTCATCAGCTTCATGGGAAGAGCAAAAAGATACAAAGGCAAAGTAGAACACAAGATTACTTAGAAATTGTCTGTAATGTTACTGTCTGGAAGTACTGGTTATCAACAACCTACACGAGCTATTGACTTCTCCAATTTGATCTTCTATGCTGCGGCTTTGTTTTTGTCACTAGAGTCGTAATTACATCCACTTGCTGCCCATGTCCATCCTGTCTTATTATTCTTTGTTGCAGAGAATCAGAGAAGTATTAACTTCTGGTCACAAACTGTAGACCAATGTGGTCAAAATTATAATTCAACAACAATGTTGCTATGTGCCAACACTGAATTTTGACCATTGTAATTTCATCCCAACAAACATTCTCTATTCTGATGTGCAAGACTTAGTTCTGAGACTACTTAGGATAGCAGGTTTTTGCACATCACCGCAAGACAAAATGTATTCACTGACACAATGTGCAATTGATAATGGTTAATTAAACTTTTTTATCTCAAGATGAAAATTTGAGGGCTAACCACTGCATGGGGTTTTTATATTTTCTACCTCTGAAACTCATTACCTTGATAACTAAGAGTACTGGAACCATTCTTTTACTTTTAAGGACTGACAGATTTACCATAGTGACAGCTGGTGTCACTGAAATACCCGATCTAGTAAAAACCAGTTGCACCTGTGCCAATATGATTGCTGGTAATAGATATTAGGGCAAGAGATGAAAGATAAAAAATGAAAGCAGGATATAAAAAGAAAAATACAACAAAATTCTCTTTGAGAGACCAAAGAAATAAATAAAAAATGTAGCTCTTCTGCATCAATACTCTGCATGGAATCACTATTTTCCCCTTTCCAGTCTGAAAGCGAGTAAATTACACTGGTTCAAATTTCTTCAGCATTGATATCAACCACTAAAAATGAGGTTAACACATATCTCGAGAAACACTCTTTAATATTTTATCATTCTGAACCACTTACACTAATATATAGTTAAGAGCACAAGCAGTCCTCTATCCAAGATTCCTCAGTGTATAAGTAGATTATTATTATTATTATTATTATTAAGAAATTAAAATACAAAGTTTGACATTGGTTGGCCTGTCAAGAGACTTCTCCAGAAAACTGAATACTACATGTACAACACAGTTTTACTTTCTAAACATACCTGGTTTTGTTTGCTTCCTCTTGAAAGAAACTTAAAAAAACTTTAACTTAAAAAAACAAACAAACAAAAACCAAAAAACACCAGGAATATCTACCTGATTTCTAAGACAGAAATACTTAAACCCAATAAGCATAGGGGTCCTCAAGGTTAAGAAACAGGAACAGTAGGCAGTAAGATGCATATCTGCCTTGATGTTCTTGGTGTGTTGGACAGGTACTACACTCTGTCACTACAGAAACAGCGGAGACTCCCTGACTGAATTAATGACTTTAAGGAACCTCCATCACAACACACAATTCTTTCTATACACTGCTGTGTAGCTTGGGTAACGACCACAAAAAACAACTGGAGACTTCAGCTCCCATAATCTCATTATGTGATGCAAAAAAGTATCACTAAAAATTAAAAAAAAGAAAAAAAAAGGCAAAAAAAGGAGCAAAAAATCACTATAAAATAAAACACAGCAGTCTCTTACAACTGTCTTTCCACAGAAATACTTTTTTCCAAACCAATCTGTCTTGAAATATACTCTGAGAAGCAGCAAGCCAGCCTGAGAAACAACATAAAATCAAAGAAAAGACTTGACAGCAACTTTGTTTTTTGAAATCAAAGGGCATCAAAAGGGAAAGGAATAATCAAACACCAGCATTTGTGCTTTCTCAACATGATGCACACCCTGATACTCTGGTAAAAAAACCCAACAGCATCTGATGTGGCCAGTGAAGAGATCAGAGACATTAAATGCAGATTAGCAATAAGGTAATGGCTTCACAGGAACATACCAAATTCTTCTGCCTCTGAAGCATCATCTTGGATACAAGCTTTCTCTCAGGTTAGGTAGAAGGTAGGAGAATTTGCTTAATTTTCCAGCTATCAGATTAGAATTAGAGCAAATGCAACAGCCAAGAAACAAGATGCCAGCCCACAGCAATGGGTTTTATCTTCTAGAGCAATTCTTGCTGATAGGTATGACTTCACTGAGATAATCAAGAAACAACAAACACTCTTTTTGTATTAGTAGTTAACGTCTTTTATTCTGTCAGTCTCTTTACAAGTGGCCACTATCAGGTTATCAATTTCCTTCATGATTGATAGGTGACAATTAGAGTCAGGAGATCTTGGTAGTTTAGAATCAAAGTTAACACACAGACAAGCACCTCCAGAAAGCAGAGAAAGGTGAGAGTAGATAAAAAGAAACATCTGGTAGCTTGTGTTTGGTAGTGTTTGGATTAAGATCTAGAACCAATCCTAGATATTATAAAATTTCATATCAAAACCAATTTCACTTGAAAATATCATCTATGTTACATTATAAAGTACTACATCATTGTCTTTGTAGTTAACATTTGTGATTAGAACTATTTAGATTTTAGTGAGATTTTCCTAGTAGAAAATTGGGAAATGTCTTTTTTTGAGCATACAAAATAGGGTCATCCAATTTCCAAAAACTGATGAGCAATATTGGACACTTCTGCTTGTCCGGGTTCATGGTTAGGATTAAACAACAGGGAAATAGTGCGAAAGATATAGTCTATTTTTACAGTACACTCTTTTGTTTTCCTCTAGAGAAACAACTGTAGAGTTAAAGATTGGTATCTCAGAAAGTTAGCTTTTCACCAGATTATTCTTGCCACAGAGTACTAAACCTTAATTTACAGAGATACGTTAGCTCTTTGTCAGTGGATGGGTGCATAGTTCATAACAGAATTGTGTATATCCTGTATACAGTGGTCTTAGAAGATGTGGAAAATGAATCAAAGACAAAAGCAGAAGAATCCCAACTCCTTGTGTAAAGAAGACTATCCCATCACTGAATCTGCCTGCCTTTCCAAAACTATGTTTGTCCATTTGACTTCTCTATGTCCTGCAAGTCCTAATTAGACTGTTCCCTCCCAAGTCAGGACATTTACAGCACTCTTTATAAAAATGTACAAACAACCCTATAGATTTTGCATGCTACAGTGTATAAATCTACCCAGTAAAACCTCAGAAACAAACATTTTAGTTAATGCTGCGAATTGATGTGACTTTCTAATACTTAATGCTCATATTAATGAACTGTTGTTTGTATGTATCTATAGGCTTGTTTTTCTGCCTCCTTTTACCAGTGAGCTTGTGATTGCAACATGAAACCAAGATACAAAGAGAAATACTTCAGTTCTCTTAATCTCTCTTTTTCCAGCTTTCATCCAAATAGAACTCTGCTTGGCTTCAATCTTTTGGGAACTGGCTAAGCTATAGATAAGCAGATCCTCACCAGGGAACACCACTGAAATTAAAAGGCTATTTCTCCTTCAACCTATTCCCCTTGAACAGAATAAACCAAGACTATTAGTTTTGTATAAGTAGTTCATAGGACATCCACTGATCCCATGTACTCTTACCATTAAAACAGTTGTTTTCATATTTTAAGCTTGTAAAGCATTATTATGCTTTGGAGCATAATTGACCTTCTCAACTGAAAAAAAGTCAGCCAAAATTGATGGCTTACTGAGAATGAGCAGTAGTGATCCCTATATGAAATTCAGGTGAATGAATTGATCTACCAAGAACATTAGCAGACAAGACAGTGTGAGCAATCCAGTCTTGCAAATTTAGCAGCAGAAACTAGTCTAACAGGTCCATACCAACTTACACTGAACATCAGATACTCATCCTCTTCCCAGCAGGAATTGGCTTAATTATTTTATTCAAGTGCAATTACTTATGTTTACAAAACAAGAAGATATGCTGCACTTGAAATTTGCCATGGAAAATGTAGATAAGATCTGTGGAGCACTTGTAAATCTTAGTTATATACATTTATAATGCATATCTTTGTCTAGGTAAAGCTGTTGGAATGAAGACCCTCCCTATGTATTCTAAAGAAATATAGACTACTATATAATTTCTCAGAAGAATACTTTCAGTCACACAGTTAACTATTATGGAGTTCTCAAAAGAGATCTTTTGCTGTCCAGTACAATAATGTAAGACTGATAATGAAAAGGTAGTATCTGTGTGGTATCTTTGGCATTCTTTAATTCATTCCTATTCCTAAAATTCCTATCCATTACTAAAAGATGATGTATATGACTCAGTCTTCAAAAGGTGTATATGTACTGAACACAATTATTAATTATTCTGAGTTGGAAGGGACCCAGAATGATCACCAAGTCCAACTCTGAAATGAATGGTCCATAAAGGGATCAGACCCACAGCCTTGGTGTTATCAGCACCATGCTCTAACCAACTGAGCTAATCTCAGTGTTACCACTCACTTGGTCACTCTTGTTTCCAAGAGGTTTGCAGTAGATGTGTGATTCCTTTTTTGAAACCAACATACATCTTTCAAATTAAGGACAATACTTGGAGAAACCTTTCTTAAAAAACCATCGCTAGATCTTCATACAATCCATTAATTAGTTTAGCTACATATTCAACTCCAAAAAATTTTGAATTTTATGCTGTGATTCAGATGCTTTTTTTCCAGCAGACTTTACTATTGTGATGTGGACAATTTATTAATTGATTAACTAATTTATTGTCCGGTTGCATGTCTATCTTGTATTGGCCTTTTTAGCCACCAACGTGCTTGCAACAAGCATGGGTAGCGCCTTCCCAAATCTTCGTTCGTGAAGCCTAGCCATGATGAAGATGAATTAATTTATTAATTGTGAAAACTGTATGGAAAGTATTCTGAGCTATTTAAAAATTCTTGTAAGTCCTCCATGTTTTTAAAAACAGAACAAAGGGGAAAGTTTTTAGCAGAAGGTGTTTTTTTTCTTGGGGTTTTGTTTTTTGCTTTTTTGGGGGGGGGTACTCTGATTCAACAGGCAAAGCCCCACAGGCTTGGACAATTAGTTAGTTTGACCAAAACCATTCTATGACATCCCAGCAGGCATCACATGCTGCAGAAGACCTTTTGCCTTTTATTAAGGATATGACACATTCAAAAGTTCAATAACTTCCTGGAGATTTGATGGAAACCAGAAACTGCTGAAACAACTAAGTCATCAGTAACAGGCACAGCAAGTTGGAGAATATCTGAAGCCAAAGAGCTTGTGTTTCTCTGAGCTCTAATTTAACCCGTAGCTAACCCCTGCCTGTCACAGCTGGGCAGCAAAATGACAAGACCATCATTAACCACAACCTTCTGCATGTCTTGCAAAAGAAGAAAAGTTCAGTTTGTATCAAATACTGCACAGTAAAGTTGGTATCCTACAGGCTTAGTCATAGAGAATAAATTTCCTATTTCAAGCCAACTCTTATAAATGGCAGAATTTTCTACACCTCAAAGAAAAAAATATAGAAACATCAGGATGAGTGCCATAGACAGAGGATCACATAGCAGCAGTGTAGTTGCTAAAATCAAGGGGAACTACAATATTCTGTCCCTTAAGGCAGAGGAAAATATAGTGATGATTTGTACAACTGAAAGCTAATGTACTTCATGTTCATAATTTGAGACATTTAAAACCTATAAATTGATCCAAACCTTTTCTCAGGAGTGTTCTTTTGCTGGTAATAGCTGGTAATAAAATGTTCACAGCTACATTTCTAGTCCTATCAGAATTAATAATTCCAGAGAAACACGGGAGTAACTATTTCCATAATAGTATTGTGGATAGTGAAAAGATGTTTCTCCCTCTCTTCCCTCTCTATTTTTCACCAGTACCAGTACACCAGTACATCTATGTTTCCTATGCAAATATCTCACAGACATTGCAACCTTCAGCTGCCAACAACATTAATTAGCAGGTTAATAAAGCCTTCACTTCAGACTTGTCTTCCATATTTCTAAGAAGTACAATTAAAATACACTATTTGTCTTGAAGTCAGAAGCAGAGCATGACATAGAATACGAAATTAAACATGGTATAAAATTTTGAGAAGAGCAAGCTCCTTAACTCTATGTCATAGAGGAACCTGGAGGAAGATAAGGGTGTTTTTCTTCTTAAAGAAATTTTCATTTAATCAGTCACAATTTATTACTTACTCTTCCAAATGTCATGGTCTCACTTCCAACTCCCTGAAGCCCCTCTCCTTTATGTCTTCTCAACTTTTTCTGTTGGGTATCTCTGTCCATGCATATATCATAGGCAAAACAGATTTGATGTAACAGAAGAAAACTGCTCAGCTTCTTATTGCCTGATACAAGGTTTCTTACATGCAGCTGAATAGATACTTACATTAGTCTTTAAATAAATGTTTTACATGAAAATCATAATAGCACTGCAGTAAATACTAACAAGAAAATAAACTTACATTTCATTTTTATTTTAAAAGTTGCATCCTACAATTATTCAATTTAAGCAACATTAAGCAACTGCTGAGGACAGAGTGTTTGGGCCTGATATGATTCTTAATTCTGAACTCCTTATTCAGTATTGCTGTACAATTTTCACTTCATAAAGGGCTTCTAGCTAATTGCTGCAAATAAAGGCCACCTTGTTGCTGTATACTGTAGTCATTTGTTTTGCCTTTTGATACAGTTGAGGATGCTTCCTGAATATTAAGTTGTACCTTCTCAAAGACATTTGCATTCAAACCAAAAGAGGTAAATGAGTCTTAGGGATTCATGCAAAAACAAAAATGCAATTATATGCCAAATATATCTAGTTTTGTAGTACATTAAAACTACGTATGCCAAAAGTTATCAAATTAATTCATAAGTAAGGAACAGAATCACAGAATATGTTGAGTTGGAAGGAACCCGCAAGGATCATCAAGTCCAACTCCTGGCCCTGCACAAAACCATGCCCAAGTGTCACACCATGTGCCTGAGAGTGTTGTCCAAATGCTTCTTGAACTCTGTCAGGCTTGGTGCTGTGACCACTTCTCTGGGGAGCAAATTTGCTCATATGGAAAATGAAAATAAGATGTGCCTGCTACATAAAGACTGATATTTCTAATCCACACATGTGTATGTACAGGGTTTTTGTGTAGCATTTTTAAAGAAATGTGACAGTTTTCAGGAAATTGGACCCACTTCACATTAATTAATGAAATATAGACTAGAAAATGGTAAGGTGCTTGCTTGAATAAACAGATTTTTAGTTTAAAATGTAATTTTAAATTTTTTTTCATAGTATTAACAGATTTTTAAAATAATTTAGGATGGACATTTTTTTTAACTGAACAATGGCCATGTTGTAATTCTTGCACTCAACAGCAAGACCACTTTCCAACAGCATTCATTTATGTCACGGAAAACAAAACAGTTGTCAAATCAGGGTTGTTATAAAGAATAAAAATTAAAGAGATGGTTGTTGTAGAAAATATGAGAGGGATAAAACTGTGCATTCATTTAAAAATAAAATAGCCACGGTAATAAAAAGCTTCTTGTTTTTTATCCAGGAATTTCTGATATGTTTTGGTAATGCTTCTGAATATATCATACATGTTTGACATGAATAGTGCTAGCAGGAGATAGAGTATTCACTAGTATTGCAGATGAGGAAAAAGTCTGAATTACTGCTGAACTCAAAATATTACTTTGATTTTCATTCTTTAAATATTAAATTCAGAAGTGCTGAGAACAAAACCACCTTTTTAGATGCTTGTCCTGGTTTTGTCTGGGATAAAGTTAACATTCTTCATATTAGCTGGTACAGTGATGTGTTTTTGATTTAGGATGAGAATAATGTTGATAACACACTGATGTTTTAGTTACTGCTAAGTCAAGGAATTTTCAGCTCCTCAGCCCACCTCACCAGCAAGTAGGCTGGATGTGCACACGAAGTTGGAAGGGCACACAGCTGGCACAGCTGATCCCAAGCTGACACAAGGAAAATTCCATACTATATGTCACTGTACTGAACAAGAAAACTGGGAGGAGTTGGCCAAGGCATGGCCAAGGCTGGTGCTTGAGGACAGGCTGGGCATTTGTCAGTGGATAGTGAGTAACTGCATTGTGCATCCCTAGTTTTGTATACTATTTTATCATTATTATTATTTTCCCTTACTTTTCTGCCCTATGAAACTGTCTTTATCTCAGCCCATGAGTTTCACTTTTTTTTTCCAGTTCTTTCCCCTGTCCCACCAGGAAGTGAGTGAGTGAACAGCTGTTTGGTGTTTAGCTGCCTGCCAGGTTAAAGCACAGCAGCACCTCATCTGAGACAATATCTTTTCCCCTCTCAGGTACATTTGACATCTGATTTACCATCCCTTAGGGAACAGTTTAAATAAGATTTTCCTAAAAACTCTTGCAGGGCCTCATTGATCTTAGAATTGATAAAAGTTTCCTGTGGATCTAAACTTTCCTTGAAAATCTTCCATTACTCTGAAGGTGGTTTACTCATCAGAGAGGACACTTTCTTATCAAGTGGAACCCAATGAGTCATCAAGCTGATCACTCTCTAAAAAGTTCTCTCTTACAGGTTTCCTTCAGTATCTAAATAGTAGACACTTTTAATTAACCAGTTAACATCATATTATCAAGTATATATAGAAAAAACATCTTAATATATCAGTGCTTTTCTGACCAGAGATCAACCAGAACATAAACTCCTCAGTGCAGTTACTGCAGTTCTTAGTGTAGGTTGTGTATCTTCTAATTTTCTTTTAAATTCTGATGTAATTCTATCTGATGTATTCCTTTGGAACAAAGAGGCACTGATTTCTGAATGAAACTATGTTAAAGCATATTTACAAAGGAAAAATTACAAAAAAACCTTGGCATATTCAGTGTTTCTCCTACTCTTTAAATATCAAAGATATTTTGTTTAAAATATAAATCTGAAATGATTCAATATGTTATTATGAGTTCTTATATTTCAGAAATTATTTGTGATACAGCAGGCAGTATTTCTCTTCTAGTTATTCCCTACTGGAGATTTTAGAAGAATATTTTATTCAGCTGAAAGCTTTGATAATATTTCTCCTTTGTAACTGAATGAATGAACAAATCCACATGAGCAAACATACATTTAAAATTTAATTGCACAAGTATTCACAGCAGAAGTTAACTTTGAAATTTGATTCCTAACCTTAACTCGGAGAGAATTTTAAGTACTAGGACTATACAGTGTATTTCACCTCTCAAAACACTTCTACCAGTGGAAACTCCTTATTGCTCAACTCACTACTCACTGCAGATATTTCATGCACAAATTTAACTTTGAAGGCAAATGGCTCAGGAGTATTTTTCAGCACTTAGATATCAGATACACCATAAAGTGTCATCAGAAAAGAATTCTTATGAACTACTGCCTTTCCAAGAAAAAGGAAGGTCTGTCCTGGAAGAATTCAAAGCTTTCATTCTAGAATAAAGTCATAGGGGAAGTCACAGAAATTCTTTCCATATTTTTTTACTTATGTATTACCTATCAGTTCAGAGCTGCTACCATGATTCCAAAGCATATAACTTTTGGTCTGCCAGAGTTCCTCAGACTACGTTAACCACGTTTTATGGTGAAAAGAATGTACAAAAGCAAACTTTCAAACGAGCCCTGTGATTTCCATGTCTTACACCTGTATCACTGGTTTTCACTTAGGGTCAAAGTGTTCACACTGCCTGTGGGTGGAGCTAACTTTTTATGGATCACTGCATCACATTCTGCAATTCTATACCTCTACCTTCCTCACTTCATCTGGCCCAACTGAATTGCTGGGAGCTTGGATCTGGATTAATTCAACCTCCAGCCCAGGCTCTGGGGAACACTCTAGAGTCTGTTCTAAGCTGGTTCTTGACCTGGTTCCATGAATGTTGATGAATGATTCAGCACCAGATTTTATAGTATACTGGAATCAGCACAAACCCACTTGTCCCTTCGAAAACAAACATTGCTTATTATCCTGGGCAGAAGTCTGGACCAGATATGTTTGTTGTATATCGGTTGGTACAAAGCAGAAAGCATAGCAGAGAAGGTATTTTACCCTGAAATATGCACTCTGTACTCTCTACTGCAAAGAGAGAGAGAAAAAATGTACTGCCTCTTGAGAAAAACCGCAAGGTTTCAGTGGTTGGTCAGTGAGATATCTGAGATGACGTGCCATTGTAAGAGCAGAACAGATGAGTGCATGGCAGTATCACAGCAGTGGGGAAACGAAACTGAGGTTTTGGGCAGCTGGCAGGGACAGAGACAGAGCAGACTGGCAGAATCCAGACAGCAGTTCAGGGGTTCAGTTTGAAGATGAACTCTGTGAATCAGCATTTACAGATGGAATGTTCACTGAGACATTTCAAGTCAGCTGTAGTAACAGGATTTTTGTGGAGTCATTAATCTTCATTATCGCACACCCTGCAGCAGTACTGTGGACCCAACCAAGACTGTGATAGTGCCCTGAGGAGAAACAGCACTTATCTCCACAAGTTTACAGTTAGAGTAGATAATTCTGATTATGGATATAGGAAACAGACATCGAATGTAAAAAACAGATTAATGAGTTCCACAGACATTGGCAGAGACTTTGTTAGGAAAGGTACAGACTAGCATAAGACAAGAGAAGTAAAACCATCAAGATGGGGTGTGGAAGATGGCTGGGGGTAAAATTAGAGGAAACTGAGAAGTTATATTCACATCCTAACAGAAGTTATAATTATATGGAATTTATAGGGTAAAGTGCAGCTGCTACTCCCCGGATGGAACATGGTTGGCAGCTCCATGATGATTCCCCATACAACAGTAAGTATCTGCAAAGGGAGGTGGAACAGAGGGTGGAGCTGAGTGGAAGCACCTGTAGGCCAGGCTCTGTAGAAATCCTTGCAGGAAGGGGAATTTGATGGTACTTTGCAGCTGATAAAACCACACAGGGAGATAGGAGATGTCCTGCTGCTGAACTGTGCAGCCACAACTGTGGCAAAATCTCTCTCCTTGGATGAACTTGGTTCATGAAAACCTAATTGCATAATTAACGCACACCTCCATCCCAAAGTTAACCACTTCTGCACTGGGCATGTGCTCTATATTTTTTTTTACCATATCTTTAAAAAGAGAAGCGAGAGAATTTTACACCAATCAACAACAAAGGTATTTATTAATTAAGTCACTTAAGCTCCACCTAAACATAAAGAAATAGAATAAGAGTAAGTTGAGAATATGGGAAAAGTTAGGGAAGACTCCATAGTAAGTGCTGGGATCAGTCAACAGGTTGAGCCTATCTTCTCCCCCATAGGGACACCTATTGGGTAAGAACCACGCTCTGTGCATGCTGCATACTTTGATTGGGCATTAGAAGTTTGTCTGTGTATTGTTTGAATACATTTTTGCAGTCAGATACTATCACCAGTAACCCTTGAACTTGAACCTGTCACAATTTCATATTAATAAAAAGTGTTATTCCATAAACTGTTAGTGATGGTCCTTCCCAGGCACTAGCAGATGCCAGCAGTGGGTAATACACTTGAATAAAGTGGGAAGACCCACTGAGGGGTCTTCCTTATGCTGTTGGCATATTTCCCTGGATAAGTCAGTTGAACCACCTTCCAATCCATCAGGACAGTTCCATGAAGGGTCCCCATAATGGGATGCTGACAGATTGGCTGGGCACAAGGGTCTCAGCTTTCCTGGAGCACTGGAATCCCACACTGAAGGCCAAGGAAATCTCAACTTTTCATGTTACAGGGTGCCAAAGAGACTAGTGGTGAAGGAGAAGCACAAAACACAACACCTAAAAATCCATCAAAATTGCAAATCCGAGTGCCCCTGAAGGTATTTTTTTTCCCACAAAACAAAGTAGGATGGGGAAAAGCTTCCTACTCTCTCTAAACTTCCACATTTTTTAGAAATGTTCTGCAAGAGGAAACTATCAAGCTCCTAAATAAAATTTAGTATTTATAATTGTTGACATGAATTCTATTACTTCCCTAATGGCACTTTTATATCTTACAGCTACAGAAATAAACCGTTCTGTGCATTTTTACATCATATCAGCACAATGACATTTTACCTGGATTTACTGCAAGCAGATAATGCATGGATAGAATTTTCTCATGAATGCCTATCATATTTATGCAGATACTTATCTGACAGATCTGGTAAGGACTAATAATTTGAGGGGAGGCTGTTTGGTTAAAAGGATCAAAATAATCTACCACAGACATGAGAGCAAAAAGCTGTAGACTACTGAATAATTCTGTCTCCAAGTTTTTAATAGAAGATAAGTTTTATTGTGTAAGAAAATTTTGAGCTGGACAGTACATTAAACTGCCAGCCACTAAGAGAGCTGTTGAATCAGGCCCTGGTTTGGCACAGACAGATTACATAAACAAGAAAATGAGCTTTGCATCATTATTGTGCTTGATTAGCTATTGTTTGTGCTTCTTAAGATCTTCCTCTTTGTCTCTCATTTTGTCACTGAGGTTAGAGCTATTAAGCCTGAAGTACAGGTAGTGGAGAACAGAGCCTTCCAGAAAACAGTAAGAAATTACATATATAATTATCCTAACCATGCTCTCCAGAACAAAGAAAAACTGATTAAATCAAAAGTAACTTATAATACGGATATGTATACCTTGTATGATATTTTCAGAAATAACAAATGTAACTTAGAATATATCTTAAGCAAGTTTCTAGGAACAGATCAGTGTCCAATTAGACCAACCACGATTTTTGCACTCCAGTGTGCAACTGAAATGTATGCAGTAAGAGCTCCAAAAGAAAATGTAGTCACTTAATCCTTGCCTATATTCTCCCCAAAAGGGAAACCTTGCCACCTCTAACATTACTACAATCCTGGGATTCGGATTTTTTCCAATTCCAGTTTATTAATGCAGACAGATACATGTGAAAAAAGTATGGCACTCTTCACATTAACTTTCCGTTTGACATTTTAAAAAATTGCAAACAGATAAAGCTCTCCCAGTTCTCAGCACTAGTTGGTCTTTGAGACTGGGATCACAAATATCAGCTACCACAAAAAAAAGAAATAGTGCAATGTCATAGACCAGGACTTTAAGAGTAAGAAAAACCTTTATGCATAGGTTTCAATAGGAAAGTTTAGGATGGATTTCAGAATATATAGTATACAGTAGCTGGCTTAATAGTAATATTTAAGCCATCAAATACAATGTCTTGCAAGGAAGAAGTCTATCAGACCGCAAAACTTTCGAAGATTAGAAAAACAAGCATGCAAAAACTAAATCACTGAGAATATTAGCCACAGAGGCTCTAAAAACTTAGGGGGAATGAGTAAACCATAAAATATTGTGCATTAAGAAACTTCCTCTGTCATCAAGTCATTCTATAATAATCTCTGCTATTATTATAGAGGTACTTGTACCTCCTTTTTGTACATCTTGTACTGTCAGCAATACCGTATTGGACGCGACATATCACTGGGCTTGCTCCTCAGGTCAGCTCTTATCTGATCAACATGAAATACAGATAAGGAAAAAAATCAAACATAAACACTAAAAGCTAAGAGAGAGTGAGGGTTACTCACTGCATTGACTTATTCCTCAAGTAGAAGGGAAAGTAAATGCAGAATTAGCAAATCAGTTAGATTACTTTAGCTATAACACTGGTATGAAAATACATCCTAGATATTCACAAACATTCATTAAAAAAAAGAACTTTTCCATGGCAGTGAAAATCAGGACATCCCTCTGAGGTTTTAAACTAGTGTTTATATTCTTCCATCCTCTAATTAAATTACAGTGATTATTTCTAAAAATAGATGAGCTTTTTGCTTTTATTTAACTTTTCCACAAGAAACAAAAAGTTAATTGACTATCAATGACTAATCTGGGTACATTGCCAAGACACTTTGATATTAACCTGAAGATATATTTAAATTCAGTTACACTTCTAAATATGAATAAATATTAGTCTAAGCTATCAATTAATAAATTAAAATTAATTCATAAATGTATACATGTATGTTAAAACTGAGGTGGTTTTTAAGACCAGTTTTTAAATTGAGGTATATTCTAATATCTCGCTTGGAGAAGGAAGCAGAGTTTTCAAAAGTAGTATGGGTACAGAGAAACAAGCTTTAAGGACTTCATTCTTTAATGTAATCTGGAAAAAAAAAGTTGCCTTTCTGAGTCCCTGCCCTAAATAAAACCCTTCTTATTTAGAAAACCACCCACAAGGTGGGGTTTGCATCATACCTGCCACCCACGACCCTAATTTTTGATGAGGGTGGGACCCCATGAGTGCCTAGTACCTCCACTTCCAGCTTCAATCTTTCCAGCCACCCCCCAGACAGGACAGTCAACCTTACAGAAAAAAAGAAGGAGCAGGCATACAGCATTAAATCAAGAAACACCATCAAATTTGTGCTTGTTTTTCCTGAGTGATAACTAGTTCACCATAATGACAGTAATTCACCAGAATTACTTCATTAACAGAAGTAATCATACTTTTATAAAATAAAGCATCCCAAGAAAACTACAACACCTGAGGCTTATTACCATCCACAATTTCTTTACCACAAGAGAGTCAGGATGACTCTTTCTGTATGAAAGAGTTACCACTTTCTTCCCAGCTGATGCAACAGCCACACGGAGCTCACTGCTTGCTCCTCCCAAGTGCCACCTGATTCCATCTCTTGTGGAATTTTCAAGAACTGGGACCTGGTGTCGACTTATGATAAAATCTTTCTGTTAGCCCTCCCAAAACAAATCAGGGGAAAAAAAATTATGCATGCATAAAAACCCTTCCTTGGACTACCTGGTAGTAATAATTACTTGTTTTGGACAGAGAAATTAGTGAGAAAGGTTAGGAATTTCAGGATGATGATATTTGGCAAAAATTTTCAATTAAGAGCAAGGGAAGATAATTTTAAAATTAAGACTTGATTTAGGCATTTGTGAGTAGCAGTAATAACACTCGACAATAATGATAATAATTTTTCAGTGATAGGTATTTTTTGTGGGGGCAAGTTTTGAAGAGTGAAATATCAAAGACTGAATCAAACTTGATTTCTGAGGACATATTTTCCATCTAATGCAGGCTGTCCCATATTGTTTGAAGTGGAGATGTTGAACAGATAGGGTTTTTTGTTTTGTCTTCCTGAGTAAAACTACTTCATGTCCAACAAGAAAAACTAATACATCTCCTTCCCCCACCTTCCATTAGTATCGAAAACGACATTATTTACACAGCCCTGCTTATGACAGTAACATATAGTGCCTGTCAATATGCACTATTTGTCATAAGAAAGACCTGCCACTAGGTACCATTTCTACACTTTAAAATCCTTTTGAAACATTTGATGGAAATTATTATTGAAAGACTGCTTGCCTAAAAAAGAATTATCTTCAATATCAACAAATCTCCTGATTTAACTTTAACTCAAGGTGACATCTTTTAAATGACACAGTTTCTGGCAGAATCAGAAAGTTTATATTTTGTTTGTTTCTTCTGCAATAGAACAAAGTATATGAAATGTCACCCCCACCCTCAATGTATTCTTGGAGTACTTTAAAACATCTAGGATGAAGCATATATGTGAAAAGTTGTCATTTTACAAATTCTCAGAATAGTATTATTTGCACAGATCCCTCTTCCAAAGAAGTTAGGATTTTACTAAATCACAAAACTGACCCCATAACTAAGTAATACTGCAGTAATAACCAGCAGTTACTGCCATCTTGTCTGTACAGCTGATGACTTCATATCATATGGAATATATATATAGAAATTAAGGGAGAAGAGACAATGGAATGACAGTTTCCTTACGGATTCAATTCATCCTTCATGGTAACTAGTGTTCACTTTTTTTTTTTTTTAGTATAATTTGCAAGCTCATTCAACACATCTCATAACAGATGCAAGATAAAGATAATTGTCAAGTTGACCCAACACTTACATTTCTTTATGCATTTCATCTGCAACAAAATCAGAACATTTACACATTTTCAGTTACAGGATATGTACATGGAGCTGTGGACATTTTGCTCAGTAAACTCAGTTTTGCAGAATTAAAAAAAAGTAGGGAGTGATGCACTTGCAGCTAATACTAGGTGATGTCTTGGATACTCTTCTATCCACAGAAACATCTTTCTGTTATGAATCCCTTTACATTGTATTGAAGAATAACATGACAACTACGTGTATTGTTTAAGTAGACATGATTATCTTAAATATATCTCTTAATCTACAACTAACAAAGGGTTAAAAGATCCATGAAAGTTTTTTAATTCTTGTTTCACCATTCCAGTTAGCAAGAAACAAGAAAATACCAGAAGACAATAATAACAGCTCTGATATTTTAGTAAACTTAATAAGTTGTTTAGGTATTATGATCTGGATTGCTTTACTCGGTAAGTGCTTGTCTACAAAACATGTATCCATAATGCCTTGCTTAGAAATCAAAGTTAGAATTGTAGCAATTGGGTGGATTGTTTGTATTTCTCTTCTAGTGGAATAAATATCAGTAATTCAGCTGATTACAGTAATAGCAATCATTTGAAAACAAATGAAAAATATCAAACACCTAGATTTCTATATTGTCTAAAGCCTGAGAAATCTGCCAAAAAAAAGGTGTTCAAAAAGTGTAATTATTAAGAACTGCTTCTTTGCAAATGTAAAAAGGACAATATTGAACAAAGTAATATGAACAAGGGAAAAAAGAATAATTGAAAAAAGGTAATACAAAATTTGATCTCTTCATCACAGCGATTATATCTAAGATTATACTTGAAAGTGACATAAGGAAGAGACAACTGGAAATTGAGAAGGTGACAGGTAATAAAACCTGTTACATTTTCATCAAAACTCTCTAACATGCACTCCAAAATAAATCAAATCAAGAGCTTCCAATTTGCTTTAAGGTAGCAAGAGACTATAAATCAGTAATAGAAGATTACACCCTCTAAGAAAATGATTTTGTGATATTACTAAATGTGAAACTACCTCAGATTTCTACAGCAGAGACAAGATATAAAATAACATGCATTCATAAAGCAGCAAACACCTCAGCCTGCTATCAGATTTGTATAGTGATTTAAAAAATTACTGAATGTTTGCATCATCTTCCATGGAAGCAACACATGAGGAGAAGAAATTTTCTACTGTTTAGGAGGAATAAAACACTGCATTATTACCAGAAACAAGAAAAGACCTCTGAAAGTAACACAGGACAAAAAACTGAAGCAGTGAGGCATCACCCAAAGACTATGACAAAGGTGTAAAGCACATCGCAGCTTCAGATGTTTGTTCTACCTTTAACAGAAAAATAACAATTGATTATTTCCACTTGCTTAGATAGCAAAGGTAGAAATACTAGCTAGTTCACTAGTGGCTCTGAAAAACAAACAAAAGACCAAAACCAAAACAAACCCCCAAACCAAACAGAACCAAAACAAAAAAACCCAACTTGAACCAGAGTGACGATAGGATGTGGAGCTGTGTGCCATTCTGTTTGCCAGATTTCTTATCCCTCCAGCACAAAACCCCACTCATCAGAGATTGCTAGGGCAGCTAATCATCCCCAAAACTGCAGTAAGAGTTTGCATGCTGGGGACATATTCCCAGTTCATATTATGTACCCACAAAGCAATTCCTGAATTCAGACTCAGAATACATCTGGCATAGTCAAGCAAAAACAGCTTTTCAGGGCTGTAAGAATTTCTGGGGATGCTCTGGCACACATTTACTGCTTAGATTGATGGAGTTTCTACTGATTATACTTGGAGAATATTATAAAAAAAAATATCTTTCACATAAAAAAACAGCAAAAGAGCTTCTAAGCTTTGGAGAGTAAACATTGCCCAAGCAACTAATTATCTCCTCTTATCTGCTCAAGCACTGCTGCTGTTGCTAGCAATAGTAAGATGCAGAACAAGGTATGATTCTACTCTGCACTAACATTCCCAGATATATTTACTGTCAGATCCCCATGTAAGGATCCTCAAAAACCTTAGAAAAATCAGGTCAACACTATTGTTCTCTATCTAGAAAACCTCTGATCTAGAAGCCTGTGTTAAGCTGATAAATGTCAAGAAAAAATAGTATTCTATTGAGTGGCCTTGAGAAGTATTTATTAGCCTTCTCACAAGATGATAGTATATTCCATTACTACATTCCATTCCAGATCTACTTATAGCTCTTTAATGAGTTTCTTGTCCTTAATGGGAAAGTCTTTTCCATACCTCTTTGATCTTTAAGTAATTTCAGGTAAAATACATGTAATTCCTGTTAGGAAATGAAGACTGTAATAATCTTAAACTTTAAGCATCCATCTTCTAACAGGAGTCTATCTAGTTAAAATGTCTGCTCAAACTTTATATGAAAAAATTTACATACTGTTTCTTCAACTTCTGTCAAAATCATTGCATATTTTAACAGAAATACATTTTAATAGATGTAAAAATGTGTCATAGTTCCTTAGAATAGAAAATGTACTTGAAACTTCTATGTTTAAGAGATTAATGTCCAGTTTGGTACTTGAAATTAAATAATTTAAACCTTAGTGCTTTTTTGCTATATTTCAGATGAAAAGAAAAATGTCTTTTAAACCTGCCAAGTAGCAAGATGGATTAACAATTTGTGTATGTCCCTTTTTTCTGCTTAGAACAGCAGCTTCCTTAGAAACATCTTTTCCTTCTCTCAGTACAGGCAGGCATCATTTTTATACTCTCCATAGTTTGATTAGCAATCTTACTTTCCCTTTTTTGCAGTACTTGATACAGTAGGGATTCCATAGATCATTACAGGATACCAAAAGGGGCCAGTTGTGACTGTATCCAGTAGTCTAGATGGTGATTTTTCAAATGCCTAGAGAATAATTAAATATAGCAATGGTAAGTTAATTCATTTTCATATATGGACTAAACTTATACCTATGTATGGACTAAACTAAAGTACCTCAAGAAAGGTCCTTGAGTTAAAGAATGCACACAATGTTATCAGTCCCAACATGCTCAACTTCCTTACATATGGCAAGAAAACGCAAGTGACCTTTTTGGTCATGTCCTGGGCTTCTCCAGGAGGGAGGCACAGAGCACTCCTCACTGGAGGGAAGGTAGCTTGAACTGGACCTCATCTTTCTTTGGAGGGCTTGAGTACCTTGTTCCAAGACCCTACATGGTGAAAAACAGGTACCTGGCATTTTAAATATCACCCAGTGCCCACTTCCCACATCAGAAGGGTACAGATATATCTGAACTCAGAACTGCAACCTAGAATTTTCAGAGGACTGATGTGTCCCAACTGTTGGTGACTTCTTCGAGGAGAGATGCCAACTAAATACATCGTGGTACCAGAATGCTTACAGAAAAAAGAAGAACTTGTGAGAACGCCTTGATAATAAAAAATTACCAATATTTCCCATGATAAAAAATTTCATCTTGTCTGTGCTAAAAAGGTACTGTAGAAACTCATATACAGTGACACATACATTTTCTCCTAAAAGTAAAAGCATATTTACAAAAAAAAGAAAAACCTCTAATGATTAGAATGCTCATTTGAGATGCTATCTACATGTAAACTGAGGACAGTTATAAGGCTCATAGTTTCTTGGGAGGTTTTTTCTCCTCTGCCTGGATCAAGAACAAAAGATATTTTTCATTTGTATTATACTGGTTTTAAGTTTAGAAGTTGACAAGCTATCAGGATCTTTATTTCTTCTTCACTCTCACCTCCATCGAGCAAGAAGTTACCTATCAAAAAAAAAAAGGTGAAGTTATATGTCTCTTTTAAAAGACAGTGCACTATTTTTATTTCCTTGGTTTAACAGTGATGGTATCTGATATTTTTTTTTAGCAGTGTATGGTGCTTTTTGTATTACAGTTGCAAGAATCCCTATCAACGCTTTATCAAACACTTACTAATGAGTATGAACAAATACATTCGCTTATTTTCCTACAGGAGAAAATGTCTATTGACTATTTTCAGTGATAGAAGACTGTCACAGTCCAAGGGGGGATGGGGCCGTGACACAGCACGGATGGGTTCAGAGACAAGGTAGGGGTGCAGATGGAATGCTTTATTGAAGTGTGCACAGGATTTTTTATCAGTTCAGGTAGGAAAAGGGCCAGAACATGGGGTGGAGCACAAGACAGACAAACAGGGGAACAAATCGGGATAGGGACACAGGCAAAAGGGGGAGGAACGTGGGAGGAGCCGGGGAAGGAAAGGGTGAATGGAGGCTGTCTCCTCTCTGCAGCTTTTCCAGCCAATCTGCAGGAAAGCAGGGAAGTGGACAAGCCTGGACATGCCCAGGAGATACAAATTCTGGGGAAACATACAATGTGTATGTACATAATAACTGTAAAGTCTGTATCATAAAGTCCTTTCAATCACTGTACATCTTTTTCCACTTCTGAAATCATTCCCATTCTGATTCTTGGTCCTCGACAGAGAACAACCATAATTTCAGCACGTCTCTTTAGCAAACACAAAGAATTCAAGGCCTAGTTTGTAAATTCCACCATTTTCTGAGGTTATTTATATAAACTTAAATCAAATGAAAGACAAAATAAGATATGAAAATGGTTAACACCCATTTTTGATTACTTTGAATACCTATGCACAAGGTATGGCTAATGATAAAGTAGATCTTCAAATGCAGTAGCATCAAAACTACACATATGCAGTAGAGTTTAAGAGGACAACTCATTTCTTCTTCAAAAGAATCTCTGGAACTAGCATAAGATATTACTTTTCAAAGTACAGACATGCACAAGTTTCTGAAATATCACAGAATTCACAACCACATGCCCATGAGGGCACTCTGACTCATACCAGAAGGACTCCATACATACCTATTGCTCCTTGTCACTCCCATCCCAGACACAGGCTATCATTTCACCACCATAAAACACCTTTGTTCCCTTCTACCCCCCTTCATTAGCAGCAGGTCTTTGAAGTTTTCTTCTGTCACAGTATTGCTATTTTATAATAGAATGGTTTTAGGCAGGAATAAAAGGAGCTCATAGCAAGATAGCAATTAATCGCCCCATACTCCTTCAAGGAAACATTGCTTATAACCAACTATCTGATTAATAAAATTGTAGCCATGAGGCAACCCAGCCTGGAAGTTGCAGAGCTCATGTCACTAATTTGATTAATTTTCATTTTATTTGTTTTCAAATGCAAATGTTTTTAATTTTTTATTTGTTACAAAGATCAAAAGTTACAGGTTTGCAAGTTCTTAGACTCCCACTTGAGTGCAGAAACTCAAATCAAGTTTTCAGGCTTCTGAAAAGTTTTCTTCTTCTATAACAGACTCTTGACTACTTTTCAAATACTAATGTGTTAGGTTACTTCCTGTCTATTTAGCAAATTCATACATACCTCAAGTTGAGAAATTGTCTTATTGGGAGGTTACAAGTTAGTAGTAGTGGATTACAGGGTGAAGAAAGTGAAAAAAAACTCGTACTATTCAGTCTCTGACAAATATCTATTGAGTATTGATGCCTTAAGCCCCTAATGGTTTTTTATTTTTCTAATATTTGTAAGACTTGTAAGTTTTATTAGTAGGTTTTAAAAGCAGAAACCTCCCCCCCCCCTTTTTTGTCCCTTGTCCCTTTCCCTTTCTCTAGCACCCTTGTTTATACATTCCTTAACCCTCTTACCCCATTCTATGCTCCCTATATCACTCATAGCCCCAAATCCAATAGAAATGTTTAGTCTTTTGTCAAGGCAAGGCCTAGATTGTTGGCAGAACAGCATATCAGGGCCTAAACCACAGAACATGGTCAAGAATTAGGTAACTATGTACCCTTTGTGCTCTGATGATGGTGAAGATGGGATGAATGGGGGGTCCCGAAATGCACCCCAGACCCATTTTCAGGGGGTGGACCCGGGGCGGTCCAGAGTAAAGGCCACAGGGGTGACACATCTGGGATTGGATGGATGGTGTTATAAAATGTAACATCTCAGGCACAGCCTGTGCACGTGTCTTGGAACATCTTAGCCTTGGCAAATAAACCCTTTCTTATCTCACCCCTAATTAACTGCTCTGGAGATTTTTTCAGCACCAAAATACCACGGCAACAGTATCTACTAAAGGCCCAAGAGATGAGCATATTATTAGATCAAGCAGAATTTAAGTTAACTCTATTAGTGGGGCTCCTTGTCAGTCTGGCCTCAGATGTGTTAAGAAAAGTCCTCTATTTACAGCCCACTTTCCCCTGCCCTCTCTCAAGATTAGACAGCAGCAGTAGCAAATCCCAATCACTGCACTACTCCTCAGAGCAAAGGAGTCCACCTGAGATCAGCTTCCTTAAGCAGCTACCATCATTAACATCAATATCCAAGCAACCTGCTCCAAGCCAACATTCACAAGTTTCTTTGAGATTTAGTTCACTAGGTCTCTCCTCTCCAGCCAATATGTTTAGGCAACCACTGAGGATGTTTGACTGATCCCAGGTGCAGTCTTTCATTCTGCATTGATTACTGAAGACAGAACTTGTCTCCAAGCCAAGTTGGAGAGCTGCACCAGAGAACTGCCCTGGCAAAGTTTCAAAATTGGTCTTCTCACAAAAGATGTTACAGAAGTCCAATTCTGACAGAAAGAGAGAAGTCCAATGCAGGTTTTGGTTTAAACTATTGTTGAAAGTGTTTTTCCATGTTTTACAAAAAGTATTTCCACATCACAGATGCGTGACAGCTTGAGTGCCTTATTTTATAAAAAGTCGAGCCTCAGTTCAAATATGAGTCCTATAATCTAAACATACATACAGCAAACATACAGCAAATGACTGAATTTGCTATTAGGCTGTAAAATGTTTCTGAACTTGCCTGACACTTTTTACTATAATGATACTCCTCCTTTCTGAACCCTGCAGTATTCTTTGCTAGAGATACATTATAGTTTTATGCATTACATTAATACTCTGATTAGCACATCATTTCAGCATTTTTAAATTATTTTCTTATTTTTAGATAAGCTATTTAACCAATTCTTTTTATTTTCTTATCAGAGCTCCTGTTCACATTCTGCCTTGAGAAATAATGATTGCCCTTTAGTGGTTAAATTATTTCCCTCTTTTCCTGTTTTCCATACCTATACTGTCTATTTATATGCAGTACTTCAGGTACAAATATTAAGGAGCTCAAGAGGGAGTCTACTCAGACAGGATAAGCCAGGAATCCTTTTTATTTTTTTCCACTCTAAGAACAACACATCACACTTCCTGCTTCAGTGCTTGAAAAGAAATCCTAAGGGTTTTTGCAGAACCAGATATTTTACTGCACCTTGTTTTCCTTTGCAGCTCTGACAACACAAGCACATAAGTTTACCCTTGCTGCAAACCAACCTCAAATTTCATTTAGTGTCAAGAACAGCGGTGCTCAGCAGCTGTGCATACTCTTTCAGATTTCTCCAAAGGCACAGCCATAATGTAATAGCACACTGCTGTTAGCTTCCATGTGTTATTTGTGGGGCAGCACAAAGAGGAGCATTTTTGATCTAAAGATTTACTCTTTTACCCATGCCAGATCATCGATATTAGTAACAGAGTGCACAGATTTTGACCTTAAGAGAAAGACCAGTGAATATTTGGCTAACATGGCTGACATGCAGATCCATAACTAGATCAGACAAGAACAGTGAAAAATGCTGGTGGGTCAGAGTTCTCCATCTTCGAAGGTGCTGGCCAATATTAAGTGCACCTCATGCGTGAGAATGTACTATTCCATCTAAGAAGCCATGAATCTCAAGAGGATGATTTATCAGTATTTTCAGGAAACTGACACAGAAATATGATGTTCTCTATACTTCTTTACTATAGTGTCTATGTTCACATTAAAGGATTCAATTACAGTTATGTGTTGCTTCCCTTACAGCAAGTTCCATCAATAATTCTTCAAGTGGTTTGTTGTTGGCATTCTTATTACCAGAATGGCTTTTATTTTGCTCCTATAAGTATGGTAACATAATTATGCTCATCATCTAATAATTTTAGGAGGCACAATGACTTTCTGAGAAAAATATATCCTATTTTTTCCATTGGAGAAGTATAAAAAGAAAAGTAAGCAAGGTTAGCTAAGCAATAATAAAGGTTAAAATAAATTTGCTTAGGTATGCTGATTCAGATCCAAAGATATGCACTTGTGAGATTTCTGAATGATACTGCATATACATTAGAACTATTCAAATAATAAATTTGAGCAGCCGTTAAGAGTATTGTGCTCATTCACAGTCTTTTGCAGTACTCATTTCTATTTGTATCTGCCTGGCAACATTTGCCTGTTAATAACTTGGGTTATGGAGCTCTGTTTTGGATAAAACATAGGCAGCTGTGAATTCAGTCATGTCATAGAATATCCTGAGTTTGAAGGGACCCACAAGAATCATTGAGTGCAGCCTCGCACAGGACAGCTCCAAGAGCCACAGCATGTGCCTGAGAGCATCATCCAAACACTTCATGAACTCTGTCAGGCTTGGTGCTGTGACCACTTCCCTGGGGAGCCTGTTCCAATGCCAAACCACCCTCTGGGTAAAAAACCTTTTCTTGTTATCCAACCTAAACCTTCCCTGACTCAGCTTCATGCCACTTCCTCCTTGAGTCCTGTCACTGGTCATGAGAGGGAAAAAAATCAGTACCTGCATCTCTGCTTGCCTTCCTGAGGATGTTGAAACCACAATGAGGTCTCCCCTCAGTCTTCTCTTCTCCAGGCTGAACAGACCAAGTGGCATCAGCTGCTCTTAATACAGCTTCCCCTTAAGGCTCTTCACCATCTTCATGGCCCTCTTTTGGACACTCTCTAATTACTTAATGTCTTTCTTCTATCGTGGTGACCAAAAGTGCACACAATATTCAATGTGAGACCACCCCAGGGCAGAGCAGAGTGGGACAACCACTTCCCTTGACCAGCTGGCAATGGTGTGCCCGATGTGCCCAGGACACAGTTGGCCCTCCTGGCTGCCAGGGCACTGCTGACTCATATTCAACTTGCCATCAACCAGGACCCCCATGTCTCTTTCCACAGCGCTGCTCTCTAGCCTCTTGTTCCCCAGTCCATACACACAACCAGGGTAGCCCTGTCCCAGATGCAGAATCCAGCATTTGTTCTTGTTTAACGTCATGCAGTTGTTGATAGCCCATCACTCTTGTTTGTTGAGGTCTCTCTACAGGTCCCCTCTGTCCTCGAGGGAGTTGACAGCTCCTCCTAATTTAGTGTCATTGGCAAACTTACTTAGTATTCCCTCAAGTCCTGGGTCCAAGCCACTAATGAAGATATTGAAGAGAACTGGGCCTAAAATGGAGCCCTGCAGAACCCCACTAGTAACTACTGATGTGCTTGATTTGGCACCGGGTGTTTATATGGCAGCTTCTCCCAGGTTATAGTGCCTTGTGTGGCATGTTCCCCTGCTGCACAGGAGTAAGACTTCAAATTATATGGAAATACTCAAACACAATACACTACTGAGTCAACAAACTGCCCTAATATGAATACTACAGTATGCTTGCAGTTCTATTAGCTAGGCAGAAATATACCTGTAGCTTTCTAGGCATGGTGGGGAAAAAGCTACTCATTCATGTTCCTTATAGCACCAGTATGGTGGAAACTTGAATTAATATGCAGAAACACTCCAATGTCACATTCTGAGATGCCAAACCACTGTCTCCTAAGTATGGAAAGAAGCTGAAGTGTGTTACTAAAACAATTTCTTCGAGGACTTCACAGGACTACTATTTTGTTTTATAGGCTAGAAGAAGTGAGGTTCTGAGTGATCCACCCAAAGGCCATGCAGTGATTCAGTGTGGAATTACAAGTAAAATGGAATGATTTGTCTTATTTTCTGACTTCAAATGAAAATATGCTACTTCAAGGGGGAAAAAAAGCTTCAGAAGTTCCATCAGCTGCTTATCTCTGCAGAATCTAAGCATATTTCTTCCATATTTATCTCATTTAGCAACTATTTAACCACTGTAGAGAAATACTGAACTTAGGGGAAGAAAACCTGTTTTATAATGAGTGGTATAGGTTTTGTAACTGCATTATCTTATCATTATCTTATTCTTGACCTTATTTATTTTCAAGATACTAAATCCTTGCAAGATATACACAGACAAGAAACAATTTTCTCTCATTAACTTCTACATACTAATCAAACGATTTCATGTTTTCATTCCATCACAATGGCCAGTAAGTATCAAACAACTCAGTCATTGTGTGCCTTGGCTTACATTAAAAATGTTGTTAGGTATTGAGTTCATCAAGTACAAATTCTAAAACTCTTTGGATTGTTAAAAGCGAGGTGACAGAAAGCGGAACATTGCTGTAAGAGCTCTGAGACTAGGGCACAGCAGAAAACAGGTTCAAAAATCTACCTATCTGAAACAGAAGCAGAATTTTTTTGAAGGTCAAGCATTTTCTCGTGCATGTAACTCAGTCATCCTTAAGCCTCTCAGCACTAGAAATGAACATATCCTGTCCTAGCACAGCTGCCTCACAAGAGGGACCCTACTGGGGACAGCCTCACAATTGGTGTAGCCCATGGATAACTGAGATCACACAGGAAATCAGCGTGCACAAGTTCAGATTCACTGCAAAGTAAAGCACAAGGCAACAGCAGTGATACTTGCATCATTCCTTTCATAGCCATGTTTATTAACTAGTGGTCAGACATACGGGTGAACAGACTTCCCTCTGCTGCTGTCAAAGGCAAAAGTTCATTTCGAGACTAACCTGAACCACAAGACAGTTATAGCCACTACATGTAAATGGACAAAAATGTTACTTGATGACTAAAGTGACGAGGTTGAACAAGTTTGTTTCTTACAGTCTTTCCTTTTTCTCTGTTTAAATATGCAACTGGTTGCTATTTTACACTCTGCAATTAAAAGAATTGAGTTATACAGGATATAGGATACAGGATAGGAGAGAGAATGGAACCCAACCACAGAAATATCCTGAGAGAACCTTTCAGAGGAATATTTAGGAATATTTGCGTCGCAAGTTCAAGTGCATTTTCACATTAAATAATCTTTGCAGAGCTGAATTTTATGAAGCAGTAAATTTGGTTTGCAACACTTAAGAAAGAAGATTATTAGTTGAACAGCTTTGTTTCGTTATGTGACTGCTAATTTAATATTCTCTCACAATCTTAAAAATAGACATCTTCCTGTCATTTCCTTTAAAGTCATGCTTGTTTGACTTCTCTACCTAAAAGGTACAAAAATACTTCAAAGAACAGTTCTCTGTATGCAGAGACATTTTTTTTCTGGTAGCTATAAAGATTTGTTATATTTGGAATATTTCACATTTATCATGTTTCTGCAGAAGGAGTTTTTTCAAGGTTACCATACCACATTACACAATTACCACAAAATGAAGGAGGTTGGCCAGGACCTCATGAGATCATCTAATTTAACTCTCTCTGCTCAAAGTAGGGTCAGCTACAGTAGGTTAGGACTATGCCTAGTTAGGTTTTGAATATCTGCAAGGCTGGAGACTCCCCAGTTTCTCTGGGTAACCTGTGCTAGTATTTGACCACCCTCACATTTTACTTTGTGCCTATTGCCTCTTGTCCTTGCACTTGACATCGCTGAAAAGAGTCTGACTCCATCTTTGTTACCTCTCCCCCTCAGATTTTTATAGACATAATGAGATCCCCCAAAAGCATTCTCTCTCCAGGCTGAGCAGTCCAGCTTGGGCCTTATATGAGAGATGCTTCAGCTCCTTAATCATCTTTGTGGCCCTTTGTTGGATTTTAATCCAGTATGTCCAGTTACTCCTAGCATCAGGGAATCCAGCCCTAAACCCAGCACTCCAGATATGTCTTACCAGCACTGAGTAGGAGGGAAGGATCCCCACTTCAATCTCCTAGCAATGCTCAGCAGCCCAGGAGGCTTTTGGCCACATTTGCCAGAGTGGCATGTTGCTGGCTCATGGCCAACTGATGCTTTTTTTTTCAAGCTGCTTTCCATGATTTGGTTATAGATGACTAGAGGAAACATCAGAGGACATACTGAACAGATAAAATTTTCTTTAAAAATAGGATTTCACTCCTGCTCTACACTCTTGTGATGACAGAAATCAGCCCAAAGTGGAATTTCAACATCTGATTCTAATTAACCTCCTTGTGTCAAATTAATGTTACTAGTTTCAAATGAAGGTGAAAGAGTGAGTTAGTGTGGAGAGTGTTGGAGGGCAAAGCAAGGAGCTAATTTAGTAGGTTAGATGAAGTGTTAAAAGGAGCTAGGTTTTTTTTTTTTGGGGGGGGATGGTTGGTGGTTGTTGTTTTGTTTGTTTGGGTTTTTTTGTTTTAGTTTTTTTTGGTTTTTTTAATGAGACGTAGTTCAAGGGCTAATTTTCTCAACAGTTCCTCAAACTATGAAATGCAAGTTTCTGGAAAGCAAGTTAAAGTACTCTTAATCTGTGGAGGAGGTCTAATTATGTAAGTAACCTGTCTTCTTTCTTAATCTCAATCTGCATTATAGCTATGTCCCTGAAATTAGCGTGTTCATTTACCAATATAACCCTGGATTTTCTTGTATCTGAGATATTTTTCTTTCCAGTCTTATATGTGTGTGTGCACCCTTCTCCCAGCCAGCTCTGTGGCACTCAGCCACTGTGAAGCCCGCTGTCTGTACAGCTCGTGTGTAACTGAGCTGTGCAGATGAAGCAGCTGAGTCTTTCTTAGAATTGCTCCCTGTGTGATTGAACTGAAATACTGGAGTTGTAGTGATCATGCAGATGAATTATGCTTGTTTTTGCAGGACTCTCCAGCACAAGTGAGGTTGAAAATACCCAAAAATCTCTTTACATCCCCATTGCAAGAAATATGTCTTCTTTAGGCTCCTGCAAAAAGCAGCTGCAGTGATAGGTACATCTTTCTCTCTAGTGATCTTCAGAGTATCTGCCTGTGCCTTACAGCTGCCTTCAGCCTTTTAAGGATTAAACAGTTGGGTAAGATATAGGCATTAGACTTCTACAGAGAGCTGTGAAAGACTAATTAAGTGTTTGTAACTTCTAGCATTTTAGCAGTGTTTGAATATACTTAAAGGTAAAGCTTTAGTGTATGGGAAGAACATAGGTTGTTGCTTGCTGTCAATATTAAAATGCTCAAGCTTCTGTAAGAGCAACTGCTGTGTACAGGCTATGTTTGGTAAGCGATCAGCTACAGGTCTTCAAGCAAACCAAGGCTCTCTATTAAGCCTTAGTTGTTGTTTTTGATTTTTCCATAATTGTGTCAGCACCTGATAGTGAAGAAAATGCCAGTTTTTTCTTCTAGTACAGGAAGTATGTGGTCTTTCACTTGTTTTACTTTCTTTATCTGAGAATGACTTTTCTGTGTCACTCTGAATCATTGTGTGGTATTTTATGTTAGCAACATTAGTTAATTCTGGATTTAAATCTTAATTTTTAGGGAAAAAATAAGTATATCAAAGTGCCTTGAATAACACAAAGAAATTGCACAGTTCTCTCTGTTGGTTTCTTTATGTGAATGCCCATATTTAAAGAAGCAAAAGTCATGAAGAGCTGAGTAACATTTCTAACTTGTAGTTCTTGTCTGTTGGAATGATGTCTGTGAAATCCCAGATGGTCTAGAGTGGCTGCTCAGTGCTATTGATGGAGGTATTTCTTCTCTGTTGTAAGATTATTCAGGTAGCTGTTATACAAACAGCACTATCATTTTGCCTCCTCTCTGAGACTTTAAGATGCCTCCACATGTTGGGGGAAAAAAATAAATTGTTTAACATGTTAAACTGCCTTTTTTTTTAAGTTGGGGCACTGACAAAACAGTATCAGCTTTCTCCAACACTTTTTTCTTCTGTTTTCATTCAATGTCTTTAGAAACAAAAAAGCTGTAGCCAGGTGAAGTTACAGAGAAATTGCATAGACTCTAAAAATCTAAAATTCAGTGAAATTTAAACTCTGCCTGTTTGGGTGGATCTTCTTCCTGTTGTTTCTTGAATATGGGGTATGTGTCGAAGGTGGGTTTTGTTTGTTTAAGATTTTACTTAAGTAGCTTTAAATGCAAGCAGTTGTTCCATGAGAAGTCTCTTTTATCTTCAGGGTGTTTTAGCATTTCTCCGATAAGCAGACAGAACTGTCAAACCAGATTTTATTTTTTATGTTGCTACTCAAGAGTGTCTTCACCGGTGAACATCGCCTCCATTTCACTGTGACCGTGGGTGTTTCACTGTTATCTTGATTTGATAAGGACTGTCTCCACTCCTGTATAACACTTACTACAGCAGTTGCTGAAAAGTTGATGTTTATTTTTAAAGCTTGGATCAAAACGTGTCAACATATTTGAGGCAAGGAACCACTTTGCTCTCATTCTGATTATGAGGTCTTACTCTCTTTGTTCAGCCTGACAGGGCTCTCCTGGAGAAGTACCAAAAGGAGGGGAAAAGGGGTGAGGAGGAGGTGTGGAAGAAAGAGGAGTAGGAGGGAGTACAAATGGTCCCTAAGTGGTCAAAATAAAATAGCTCTAGCCCTAAAGTGCAGCAGGCACTTGCCATTCATTCAACAATGTGTGACAGAAACAAGTGGATTGTTATTTAAGATAAGAATCACAGTTTGTGTAAGTCTGTAGCCTTTACAGGGAATTTAGGAAATTGTAACTAAATGTGTGATCTTGAAAGAAAAAACATCGAATTTTTGTGTGAAATAATAACAATGGCTAAAAATGGAAGTGAGTATTTGGCTAACTTTCTTCCCCTGAATAGTAATTTCCTGCATAAAGGACTGGTGACATGACAGGAGGCACTAAATGAATTCTAAGTGTTATATTTAGAGGCTGTTTTCTGAATCCAGCTAGCAGCAGTACTTGACTCCTGGCCTTCTGACTTTATACTTTTTAGACACCCTTATCTGAAATATTAATAGGGAAACATTGGAAACTCAGTTTGAAATACTAATTCAAATAGTGCCTTTGTAAGGAGGGCTCATTTTCATACTTAGTGTAAGATTGTAACTTTCTGAAGCATGGAATACTTGTTTTTGAAATAACAAAATACTTAATTGCTTATTGCCAAATGGTAGGGATGAAGAAGTCATCCAGAGATGCATTAGAATGCATAATGTTTGGGATGATATTTCACTCAAAATTTTTAATGTTTTGCTATAACCATTATGAGCTGTGTGATGTTATAAATTTCAACCTTCAAAGAGGAAAAATTTGTATTGGCCAGTCACTTTTCAAAGTGCTATTCAGGAACTGTTATGTTTCAAAAGAATCAGGTTTTTTTACAAGAATGAGATTTCACAACATGCTGATAATTATAACATGAAGTATTGGAGCTATTTAACTGTTCTTTCCACAATGACAGCTTGATGTGAAGCTGCTAAAATCTGTGTTATTCATTGGTAAACCCAGAAGCAAATAAATATGTCAAAATCTAGGGCACAAGGGCAAACTTACCTGTAATGGCAAGGAAACAAGGGAGTCCTAAGGAATAGCTCTTCTTGGTACTTACCTGATATATTCCCTGCAGTTAGGCATAGGAAGAAAATTTCAAGCAAGCATTTGAGTCGTAAAAATAGCTACTTGTTTACTTTGTCGTAGCAATGATATTAGACCTTCATATAAGGGCAAACAGCTTAGCTGCTCTTTACTGAAATCTGAAAGAAAACAGAGGTTTAGCAGGAAGGATTAACTTGTGGAAATCCTCTGTGCCATAGGTCGCTGGAACAGCAGCAGATGCTGAATGGCCTGTGCAGCAGTGCATGCTGTTAGCTTTGGTGCCCAGGCTTATCAGCTGCTTGGAAGAAAATAAAAATTACACCTGATTCCATATTCAAATAGTACCAAACTTAATGACAGTGCTTTATGCCAAACACAATGACAAGTTAGAGCACTCCACCAAGTTTTGCGTAATCAATGTGCTGCAACATGACAATTAAAGATCGTTTGGATCAAGTGGTAACTGTCATATCCAGCCAGTAGGGAGTGTTTGACTAACAATTTGGCATATGAGCATATGGCTGGAGTCCATAATGGCTGATGCAGTGGTAAGATCCCTCTGAATTTGCAGCTGTACCTCATCTGATGATAAAGCAATTCAAGAACCATGAGCTAAAAATGTCAAAATATTTCAGGTTGCCACAACCAACTGTGTAAGCATGCAAAAGTGCAGTATTTCTTTCAACTTTATATTGTCATCCTTTCAGCAAAATTAGCTAGACTATGCTTTTTATTTCTCTAAGATTTGTGCTCCTTCAAAATAAATCCCAGCACATTTGAAGGCTGCTTTTTGATTATCTACAATAAAGTACTTCTACCCATACATTACACTTATTGGCAATAGTATCAATACATCTATCTAGGCACTTATTCAGTAATTTATTTAATGACTTCTGAATTTAACTATCTTTTTTTTAACAGAACTGCAGATAATCTTAGTTTATTGTAGGGATGATGTCTCGAAGAAAGTGGAGTAATATAGCATCTGCAAAAATATTCTGAACAACTTAATTTGAAAACCATACCCAGTAATAAAATTTTGCTTGTGGAGAGTCCAGAGAAGAACCTCTGTGTACCAAAACTTGGTGAAATTATTTGGGGGATAAAGAGAATGTGTTATTCAGGGAAACAAGGCAATACTGATCCAGAATTTAGACATTGTCTAAATAAGACATGTTCTACTATTTTAACTTACACACTGTTTGTAGAGGTGAAGGGAAGACATAGATGAATGTTTTAGTCCAGGTGAAAAATGTCTAAGTAAAACATATAGAAGACTGCAAAATCAGGCATGCTTTTTGTGTTCTGGATACCTCTGGAGGCCACAAGCATACCATTATCTTACATTAAGGTGGTAGTTGAGGAAAAAAGAAATGTTGCTGAGTTTTAAACTAGACCTCTACTGGGCAGGTCTGTTTACCAAAATATGTAAAGGTACTTCTATAAAGAGAAAGAAACTGAGATGTACACATACTTTCACTGAAGTAATGTTTTCTCTGCTCAGTTAAATCAACAATTACCACCAATGGTAAATGCAATTGAGTGAAGATAACAGGAGCAGCTCATTCTGCTGAGAATTTTACCTAAACACCTGCCATCTCAGATAGTTAATTAGCTAACTCAATTCCGGAGACAACAGACATGATTCTAAATGTTCTTGAGTTTTCACTTCTTATGAAGGGCTTCATAACAAGGAATCTTGTTTTATTTCATAAATGTTACAGTGCTTTTTTAAAAACAGTTAGGTCTACTGCTGAATTTCAAAAGATGTCACTTTCCTGAATTGCCTCCATCAGTTTGGCATCATCTTGTGTCTTTCAGAGGCTAAGCCATGAAGGGCCTTTTTGCTTTAATTGATATTTGGGCTTACATGTTGCCATTAATTCTCTTTTATTAAGCTTTAGCATCCCTTTTAGCAGTCCAGGTATCTCCATTTCAGTTCTGACAGATTTGCCTACAGCCTGTTCAGAATGCCAAAGGTTTGTTTAATGGAACATATGGGAGCACTGGGCAACCAATACGATAATTATCCAAATAATTGCACTACATATTGCCAGCATCTAAGATCAGATGGCCAATGTGTGCTTGGATAATCAAGGCTTTTTTCTCACAGGCTCCACCTTGCTATAGTTAATTTTTTCTTCATTGGAGGCCAGTGGGTGGTTTCTATAGTTGAATTGTAGCTATTCAATTGCTGTTCTATTAATACTATTGTAAAATTTATTCTTAATCTTACAATCTTATTTGAAACCCAGTTATCTCATTCAAACATCAAACATAATTACCATGCAGTGTTAGTTTACATTTTAATGGAAAAAAGTACACCTATTCCTTATTTTATGGATGAAGGCATCTCATAGCAGTAGCCTTTTTTTTTTTTTTTCCCAGTCATTGAAGCAGGATCTTTTTGGCAACAGGTCTAAAGTCCTTTATCCTACAGCTACTAGTTTCATTGCCCACTTGAGCAAATAAACCATTCACTCCAGGGAAGAAATTTCTCAGCAGAATTTTAAGAAGGTACTTGAAAAATATTACTGAACTGCTGTTTCTTAGAATCACAGGCAAATAAAAAATTGTGAACAAAAGATCCAGATGATCTAATCGTGAAATACTTTCATATCAGGCTCATCAAGGAAAGAATGAGCACAAAATACTCTCATAAATATTTTGTATCAAAATATAAGCTTTAATGTGCTTTTATATATATGTACATACATTACACAATGCATACACGATATAAACCAAGTGTTTTAAAGTAATATGGCTGTCTTAGACTCAAGTTATCTACAGTGAGGGAAATCTTGGTCCTATCTAATCTGTCTCCAGTTGTGCACAGTACTACACATTGCATATAGGAGGGAATACTGCTGTTAGATTGATACTTTATCTAGACCTGCTTTGTGCAATCACGTATCTGTGAAGGTTATAATGAAGCCAGTTCTGTTTTGTTCCAGTGGATTTGTTTACTTAGGTATATTCCTGGCTATAACCCACTGTGATACAATTTGACTAGTGATTTCACTTGTCTTTCTTCTCTGATAAAGCATCTATGCCACTAGTGAAATATGATTTAATATGTAGAATGCAGTTGGTATTGAACTAATTGAGTTCTTGCCTGTGCAATGAACCAACAAGCATCATGCACATGAAACATAAAATGAGTGGTGCGGGGTAATTTTTGTTTTAATTAAATGTAAGGCCTCCATACATGGTAGTGCATACAGGTCAAAACATCCACCTGGCATTCAGCACTAGATCTCTAATACAAACTGCTTTTGGAACAAGAAAGGCAGAATTTCATCTCAGCAACCACTACTGGATTTGTTTGTACTTATACCTGTTACACACTATAATTCTATAATAGAATTATGAAATTTGGGAAGTTACTAAGGAGCACTTTGATGCCCTGGGACCTCATCAGAAAGAATCCTTTAATTGCTGTGGTAGAGCATCATGCAGTGGTGTTGAAATGGATGGTTCATTGTTCCAGGCTCCTGGAACTCAAATTAAGCTAACGAAACAGCACATCCAGCTGACAGGCAACAATTCTCATTTGGAAATACCTTATTTGGTGATATAACTATGTACAAAACCTTTGGACTGACATTTCATACAAGCAATTGAGAGTGGCTGTGTTATGAAGAAGAAAACTGTATCAGTAGCCTCTGAAAAGTACTTGAAAAGGCTTTCAAAACTCAGTTTTGTTAAAAATCATGAGATAATGGATCTAGCAATATGATATTTGAAGCATTATTAAATTTTTCTTCTAGGAACAGATAGAGAAATAGAGAACTTATATGCACTTTGGCTTAGAATGTAGTTCTTTATCAAGAATCTAATATCTCATATGAAAATAAACATGGAATGCAACAAAACTAGAACTTTTTACAGAAGCTATCAATATTGAAAACATACCCCAAAACCACAAAACAAAAAACCCCAGCCAACCAAACAAAAAACAGAACCCAAACCAAATTGTGCAGGAGAGTGTTTCATAACACCTGTCAAAAAATTTGCCTGGTTTTGTTGTCTGTTGTGGAGATAAGGAGCCAGGTAGCTGGAGCATACTAGTGAACCTGCATTGACTTTGAGTGGGTGTACAAAACATTTCTGTTACTAATTCCTAAGATGGGTCATTCTTGAATGAAGCCAGGAACATGGCTCAACTGCTTTACCTCAATAACACCATGCAAATATTGCAATATGGCTAAAACTCCTATGTTAGAGAATGCAGAAACTTATAACCCTCTACAAATGAAAGTACGCTTTATCCTTGGTCAGGATATATAAATGTGCATGTGTGTATGCATAAATGTGTATAGATGTATGTATCTTTATATATGCACATCTGGAATGGATGTATGTAAATATACCAATAGTGATCAGAAAACGGAGGGCATATTTATGATGAAGATCTAACCTGCTTTTTTTTCCTAAGGGTGTAATTTGCAGTAGGTTAATGGAACATATGCTAATTTCTGTCGGAGACTGGGGGCTACAATGCCTTCACAGCCAAATGTATCCTCATGTTAATTGCCATAATTAACTTATGTCATAACTGACTTAATTCTAAGACTTCTGCTTTTCTAGGTGTAGAGAAAAGAGTGAAGGAGAATCTCATAAAGCTGACAATTGTCTTAGCAATGACAGCTGGGGCTGATATCATTATGATTCTTTCAGATGGGTGATTTATGTGTTTTTAACAGTGCTTTGATAATAAACATTCAGGTTCAGAAAACACAAAATGCCACCTTTGAACAAAGAAGTACTGAAAATCCATATGTTTTATCTAGTACTAATGCTCAGTCCATGCTCATTATTGATCTTCTCCAATAAACTGCATGTGTTCAAGCACATAATGGGAAATACAGCTAATTTTTGGGCTAGTTGTCTGCTCCTCTTTCCTTACATTCCTTCTACTGTCTCTTTCATTCAGAAAGAAAACTTACACTGAATTTTGAAATGTACCTTTTACGATTTCATTCAAAGCTATTTAATTTTCATACATTCAAAGCTGGTTTGTATTTTAACTCAAAACTTTTATTTTTATTTGCTCTATTTCTCTGTTCTTATTTTGATTTCTTTTCATTATAATAGTTTCTGTCATTATGCAGTAGTCTTATACAGAAGATGTGGAGAAATACTTCTCTAAGTGTGGTACACAATAATAATCTCTTCCCTTAATTAGTTACTAGAAAATTAACTGTTGTTTGATAGTGCACAATAATTGGCTTCCCATCTAGCTGCAGCTTTGGTCCAGGAAGTATTCTGTGCTCCAGTCCTTCTTTTCCTCCACCCCCTCTAATCTCCCACATATCCAAAGACATTAGTTGGTCGGGAGCTTTGAATTCTTTTAGAAACAAAGGAAGCATAGATGTTTGCCATAACAATCACACTCATCAAATAGTTCATAGTTTAAGTAAGAGATTTAACCAAAGACTTATTCAAAATTATTTGAAGAAAATGTTTTCTAACTCGTTTCCCCTGTGTTTTTTCCCATAAGGGAAACTTATGCTTTGTGTAACTGGGTCAAAGAATAGGGAAAGGTCTCCTTTCAGATGAGGTATCTTTTCCAAAAGATATTCATTGAAAGCACGTGCAAACCCTTCTTTGTATTTAAAGTAGTATTGCAACAGCTACTGTGGCTTCTTCATTTTTTTTACTTAAGTACCTTTTATGCCACACCACTGACTTACAGGACCGTGTGCATTCAGAGGTAATGTATGTCGCTAAATGTTCCTGTACTACTGACTTTGCCCTGCCTGATATAGTCTATGCATCTAGCAAGGGAAATAAGGAAATGTTTTTTCTTTCCTAAGTTGTAAAACAGAAATGAAGCCTTATAACTCTTAAAAAGCAATCAGTAAGGAAGTGTAAAGAAAACTGCTTTCTTGTGTAAAGAAGGTAGCTTTAAAAATTCTTATTAAATCCTTATAATATAGGTAGTTTTCTGAATATTTGGTTCATGAATTCCTTTTTCATGGATGTAGCTCATTAACAGCCTTTGTCATGCACTGTAGGTGCTACTCCATCCCAAACCAGTAATTGGCTGTTAAGTCGTCTTGAGTCAACTCATCTATGGGCAGTTCATCTCTATGAAATTGACATAAAGAAAAGAACAATTCTCTTTTTCTAAGTACGATCAAAATTTCAATAAAGAACAAGTTATTTTTCTTTGAATTATATTTCTTCGTGGCATAGCTTTTGCACATTCAAGTGATGTGGAGGTGAAAGAAAGGATAAGAACCATCTTATATTGGTATTTGCACCTTTAATTGCATACAGCCATTTGGGTGAACCTTTCAGGCTGAAAAACCTTTCTACAGCAGTGATTGAATGACAGGGCTTGCTAAGATATACATTTATTTCAACAAACCTTTCTTTTTTGTGTATGTTGATAGCTTTGGATCAAACCTGAGAGTACAAAATAAAAAAATTACATATAAGCATAAATTGTTTACCTAACTTTCTCCCCCTCTTGAGCATCTGGAGAGCCTTACTGTTGAATGTACTGTTTCAGGATACCAGCCTCACTGACATTAATACTGAAAACCTACTACTCACCCTTCACGTGCTGTCTGTACTGTCCAAAACAAGGTTGCTGTGACTGTAACTCCATGTGAATTCCAAAACCAGCTTAAAAGCCATCTAATGGAACACAAACAATTTGAGTGTCTCAGCATGCGCAAACTGGTGGGAGCCTCAGTGGATGCCTCTGCTAAATTGTATTTATTTAATAGCTGTGCTTTTAAGTCACAGGGAAGTATGCAGCAGCTGTTCACCTAGTAGAAGAGGGGTGTATTTCTACTGAATGCTGAACTGAGACTTGGTAGTTTTGGGAGGCTTTTCATTTCTTTGCAGTTATGTGTTTCATGCCTTGCAGTTTTCTTCTATTTCAGCTAATTTCTCAATGTGGTGTCAGGAATATGGCTCAACTGTTTTGTATCAATAACACTAGATAAGACAGCTCAGCTGAAGTGTTTTCCTTTCCACACAGCTGTGTGATGTTCTGGGGGTTCCAGTGTACTGCTTGAGGAGGTTCATGCACTATCTTGAACTCTTCTCACTTAGTCTTGTGGGTACTAACTGGTAGAATAGACCAAATTCAGTATTCAAGCACTTCTACCCTTTGAGTATGTCCCCTTTCTACTTTTCTGCTTTAGCTGCTGCTGAATAAACTCCTGCAAGCTAAAAATATCTGTTCTATATCAAGCTGTTTTAATCCCTTTACCACTGTTGTGGATTTGTGCCATACCGTGGGTAGTCTGGCAACTGAGAAACAACTATGGTCTGGCCCAGGATCTCAACGTGTTGATGTACTTCAGCGAACAGGTGACTTATTTTTCTAAATGTAGGATTTATCTTGGGTAATAAAACATATCCAAGTCTGGAGTTTTAAAATAGCTTCAGATCAAAGAGGAAGTGAATTTAAACTAATCCACCATTATCATTAAAACTTGATCTGATATGTTAGTTATAAGGTATTAGCTGAAAATAACAAAGGAAATGAGACTAAGTCATGGAGACTTTCCTAGGTCTTTCTTTTATTTTACTGAACAGAACATGTTTATTCTCCACGTTTTTTTGTTTTCCCCAAGCAGGAATAGACATTCAAGGACAATTTCCTTAAACTTAGCTGTGGAAAGTGAATGCTATCTAGCTGCTAAGAGGTAACTATTTGTCTCTCTAATGAAAGACCACTTTGGCTGCTTCATTTAAAAGACCCCAGTTATAGACCTCTGCAGTCACATTTTTACCTAGAAATAATAGGCCAGTAAAAGCTTTTATACAGCAGTACATATTAGTAGACTTAAACTAATAGCAATTCTACTAAAGCAAGAACTCAGAACAATGTTATTTGTCCTTTAGACTTGTGCATTGTTTTAGGAAAACTACTATTTGGAAATCTTGAAAGAAACAAAGGAGAAAGAAGGCTTCCAGTTTTTAGGAATTTCTGTATGAACAGACTCATGTATCTGAAATTCGTGTATGTCATAAGCTATGGTGCAATTTTATTGTCAAAAGCAGTAAAATGTGTGTGACAGGTTCAGGAAAAGGGAAAGCATAGTTTTGGGGCAGATGGAGATGTTCATTCTCTAAGGTTGTAGAGAGCAGTGAGTTCTTGAACAGGTAAAGTATGCTGTTCTGTCTCTCTTTTGTTCAAAATCAAAAGATTTCTCACAATGCATCCTAAGAAACTCCACAGGAGGAAGAACCTAAATTGCTTCTTTCAGTGTTCTGTCTGTGTACTGAACTCTCTGTGTTCAAGGACAATACTGAATCAGCATTGATATGTTAGGTTGAATCCCAGAAAACCTACAAAATGAGTCAAAAGAAAGAAATAAAAAGTACATAATTGCACGTCAGCAACTTAAACTCTATTTTTGGGTCCCACGACACCCCCCACGGTTAGCTCTGGTTCTTTTTCACTCTGCTTGCTTGAAAGCACAGCAAATCTTTTAAAAGAGGACCATTTTATAATGAGTATTACTCTAGAGACCTGAGTGTGGATATTATAGTCTTAGGTAGACCTGTAAAGCCCCTTCTTAGATTTGACTAAGTAAAAGCTGGCTGAATTGATCTTAAGCTCATAGTTAACTCATGTTATGGATGACTTAAAATTCTAAATTATTCCTGTTGGTTTTGTATAACTTAAACCATCTTGCTTATGATAGTAGTCTCACTGTTTAAATAGTTATGTTTTGATTCTCTAACTCTACAGATATTCATTTCAGAAAACACAGCACTAACTATTAATGAATCTGCAAAGACTGGCATTATCTGTGGGTCATCTGTACATAAGCTTCCCACTTGCAGTAACTGTGCACTATATCAAACTGAGCAAGCATTACTTCTGAGAGCTCAAACAAGGTAATCAGACCAGCATGTCTGTCTTGTCCTTGGTCACAATAATACTACCATGAGTTGGATAATAGACTAGCTTCATTTTATAAAAAACAAAATAGGGCAATCAAAAATTCCTATTTTTTCTCAGAGTATATGGCTTGGAAGGATATAGGGGATGTTTTCAGGGTCCAGGTCTCTTCTCCCCTGTCCCATTCAAATGACCATCTCATACGCCTGCTACAAATACCAGCTGTGGGAGCCTGTTTGTATGGTTTTTCCCCATGTCATTCTCCTGCCTTTTGCTGTGTTGCCACATAGTAGCCAGACAAATAGTGAAAACTAAGTTACCTATTGAAGTTACCTCATATCTCATCTTAGAGACTTAGACTTTGAATCATCAAATCTCCACAAGCACACTGACCTTATGTTTGCCATCTTTTCTAACTCCTTGGTACCTAGTCTTGCAAAGAAATATTTGTTCCTGGGGAGTTGTTTTGTATCTATTGTGCTGTCTACCATAAGATTTCCATTCTAAGCAAGACCACTGGTTGCCAAATTAATATTAATACATACGTGTGTGTTGATGTATTAGTTTGGCAAAGGTTGATTGTGAAACATAAATCCTGAATGCAATCGATGTGAGTTACAAATACTTGTTTTATCCTATTTCTGTGTTGTTTTGCTATTATGCTTTAAAAACTTTAAAAAAATTTTTAAAAAAGGCGACCCAGAATAATTTAAAAAAATCATAATCAAACAAAAAACAAACAAAACCAACTCCCTCCCCCCAAAAAAAGACAACCCCAAACAAAACAATTTAAAGCACTTTTCATTTGTTCAAGTGACATCCTCTATTGCTGCTTACTTGACTTGAAAACTGATGTGAAAGTTAATTTCTGTTTAAAAAAAAAAAAAGGCTATTTGTAATAGGTTTTTGTTTTTATTGAAGGGATGGAGGTAAAAAAAAAGTGCCTATTCTTTGGAAGACAGGATACTGACTTCATAACTCCCCCATCATTATTTTGCTCAGGAGCTAGAATACTGTTTTCAAGCAGTGTAAATTAGTTTTATGCCATGCTAATGTGTATGTTTAATGTTGTCCTGATGTTGGATATTGCACGACTGCTGCAATGTTTGACAATGGACTGCTGTTCAACAATGGACTGTATCATGAAACTGTAGTTGATCTACACTAAAACTACAGTACAAAAGTAAATTTATAAACCTCTTTAGAAAGCTATTGGTGTGATCACTGTTGTGCCTAGTATAATATCTTCAGACGGATGATGGGGAAAGGGGTTCTCAGTGCCCCGAGCTGGAGGACCATGACTGTGAGAATGATCAACTCCCAGTCAACCCTGAAATTATGTGGGATTTGTTGCTCCAGCTGGATCCCTACAAATCTATGGGGCCTGATGGGATTCATCCCAGAATCCTCAAAGAGCTGTCTGATGTCATTGCAAAACCTCTCTCAATGATTTTGAGCGGTCTTGGGAATCCAGAGAGGTCCCAGCTGACTGGAAGCTGGTGAATGTTGTCCCAATTTTCAAGAAGGGCAAGAAGGAGGATCCTGGAAACTACAGGCCTGTCAGTCTCACTTCAGTGCCTGGTAAAGTTATGGAGAAGATTATTCTGGAGACACTGAAAAACACCAGAAAGACAACGCAGTCACTGGTCACAGCCAGCATGGCTTCATGAGGGGAAAGTCCTGCTTATCGAACCTCATTTCCTTCTATTGCAAGGTAACCCACCTAGTTGACCAAGGGAAGCCAGTTGATGTAATCATTTTGGATTTCAGTAAAGCTTTTGATACTGTATCTCACAGGATCCTTCTGGACAAAATGTCCAGCACAGCTGGATAAACACATCCTGTGGTGAGTGAGCAATTGGCTCATGGGTCAAGCACAGAGGGTAACAGTGAATGGCGTAACATCAGACTGGTCTGGTCCTGCGCAGGGCCAGGAGTTGGACTTGATGATCCTGATGGGTCCTTTTCAACTCAGCATATTCTATTATTCTAGAAAATTAGTTATTGAAAACCCATATAAAGACATTTGTATTCCTGAAGTTCTAACCAATGTTTGATAACTATGTAGTAATAATGGATATAACTGTAGTAATTTTTCAGTTGCACTGGCTTTATCAACTGTAAATTGTCCCGGAGATGTAGCTGATTCTCAACAAGCCACTTGTAAAGAAAAACAGGGGAAAGTACTGTTGCACTTCCTATATTTTATCAAGGTGTTAATCCTCACTCTATATCTAAATTATTTTACCTGATAACTCACTACTTTAAAACTACATTTAATTTAATTAAATTGAGATTCTATGCAAGTAAAGTTAATTCTAATTATCAATATGAAAATTAAATTAGAATCAAAATTAATATTTACTTTCATAATTATTTATGAACATAGGGTGTTTGACAAAATAATCCATGGGTATTCTGGGTTCCTTGATATCTTAATTCATTGTAACACCTTCCCTTCATTATGTTTCATTTGGAAATTTCAATGGAAAAGCATAAGAAGCTGAGGTACCAGGAGATACATCTAGGTATGCTCAAAAAGAGCACTTTAATAATATTCATCCTTGAGCAGCCATTGGAACTATAAATATTGTACAAGCAGTTAGACTGGCACACCTACAGCTGCATAACCACTAGTGGGTAACACAAGGAATTTTTTGTGTAACTAAGAGCAGAGGAAAGCTCTCTAGATCAGAGTAATGTAGAGACTATAAAGCAATGTATTTATATACACATGCATACTTACTTTTACTAGTTCTGTGTTGAAATTCTGTGTTGGTTTTGGCTGGGATAGAATTAGCTCTCTTCCTAATAGAAGGTATAGTTCTGTGTTTTGGATTTAGGATGAGAATAATGTTGGTAACGGAGTTTTAGAATCATAGCATCATTAAGGTGGAAAAGACCTCCAAGATCATTGAGTACTAACTTTCAGCTTTTAGCTCTTGCTGAGCAAGAGCTCATGTCACCAGTAAGAAGGCCGGGGGTGCACAAGGAATTGGGAAGGGACACAACTGGGACAGCTGATCGCAACTGGCCAAGGGATATTCCATACCATGTGACGTCATGTGCAGCAAATAAACTGGGAAGCAAGCTGGCTGGGGTCTGCTGCTCAGGAACTGGCTGGGCATTGGTTTGGGGGTGGTGAGCAATTGCATTGTGCATCACTTGTTTTGTATATTGTAATTCTTTTATCCTTATTATTATTTTCCCTTCAGTTTCTGTCTTATTAAACTGTCTTTATCTCAAATCATGCATTTCAAGTTTTGGGGTTTTTTTTCATCCTGATGGGGATGACGAGTGAGTAGTTTATCTACTACTGGGTTAAACCATTACATTCTCACATCCATATGAGGTACTCTGGGAGTAATTAGGTAGGATTTTTTTTTTTAAATTTCTGTGTAACACATACAAAATTAACATATAGTAAGTTGACATATTTAGATACAGAAAAATATTTAACAGATAGCAATGTTCAATAATATATTTGATATAAATTTCTATTAACTATTTCTCAAGTCTGAAAAAAAGGCTTAAATGATTTAAAATATGTGACACTTTCAAGATTTTTTGAGATATGGTCTCTGATTTTGCATTACTCTGAAACAATCACAATATTTAGGCATTTTTTTCTGGACTTGTTAACAGGCTTCAGGTTAAATGATCAGCTGAAGTTAATGAAACCACTGATTTTGTCAGTGAAGTGGTTTCTTAATGAGTATATTTTTATGGAGACATGACTGAGTTTGATTTACTAAACAAACTAAAAGGACCCATTATGCTCTTCTCTCCATGTGATGAGTTTCTGTAAAATAGAGTAGTTATGCTGATTGGTAGTCTTGGTGAAAAATTTGTTTCCTGCGGCTTTGCGTAAGCACCAATAATATCAGGAACTTTGTTTTTTTGCACAAACTGGTGTTGTGTTATTAATATCAGTATTCTTGCTGTATATTTATTAGACTCTTTTCACCTGATTTATTTCCTGAAATGACCCTACAGTAATCTCAAAACCAGGATGTTTTGAAGGCTTGAAAAATATCAAACTAGCTGAAGTACTTACGACATATCATTTTCATTAATAGCTGTCACAATACTTTATCTGTGATCCTTTTAGACTGCGAGCTGTACACATCAAGTAGAGTGCTCTAATTTAATCAATAGGCACATTGAACTCTATCTTAATGCTCCTAAGTCTTGTGCAAATTGAGGAGTAAAAATGTTTTTGATATATACAGTTGAAAGAGAACTAATGAACACAAAGGAAAGATAGCAGGTGCCACTTTTTTTAAATGAAGGTGCTAGAGAATCAATTTTCTGCAGATAATTGTATGTACACTCTGAACTTGTTGCTTTAATTTCACAAATACTATAACAAATGCAGTTTCTGCATCTCCCTGTGGAATGTAAATAGCAACTGTTTTTTATGTGCTTACTGCCTGGAGACTCAACATGGAGCTACAAAAAAGAAAAAATATTGTTGAGTAATAACCATCCAATTCTGAAAGTTCTCCTTTCTCATGTAAGCTTTATGCACAGACTGTTTGTCTCCCAGGTTCAGAATGAATGAAAAATCTTACCATTACAGAAAAGTCGAACCACTTGCTTTGAAAACTTCCTGGAATAAGTATTCGACAAAACAAATCTGGAAGTGTAGATCTGTTTATCAATGGAAAATGCAACATTTTTGCTGATTTTTGAATTGTGTGAATGTTTGATTCTGGTTGCACAAAACTAAATGACTACACACACACTCCCCTCCCTAATTTTATGTAGTGTTGTGGTACGAATACTGTGCATACAAATAAAGCTAAATTTGATTTATTTAAAAAGCATATTATCCACTAGGGTGCTGTATTATCTGTGTTGTCCAAGCTTACACAATTATATAAGTGCTGGTAGAGGGTTGTAAAAGAAGAGAGACTATAGGTAGAGAATCTGGGGAATTCAAGCCCTAAATATTGCTGTTTCATTTGCATAAAATAACAAAAAGGGCTCGGAGTGAGGAGCAGCAAATTGGAATTTTATTGTGGGAAAGACCTTTGAATAGGACCCTTCTGTTTTTCATTTAAAAGGCTTTCCAATTTGGTTTTAACTGAAGGAATTCTAGTGGTAATATTAAAAAAACTGATCCCCAAAACAACAACAAAAAAATCACAGCAAAACCAACCAAACAAAAACCCCCAAGCTTTTAAAATAAATAGTAAAAAACATCTTTTAGTCTATCCATTAGATTAAGTGTCAGTTATGCAGTCAGTGTGCTAAGCTTGAAATATATTGTGTATAAATTCTGTTGGTGTAAGACTTTTCTCTTGAGTTGACATACACATGAGCTTTTTTTAAAAAAAAAAAAAAAACAAAACAAAAAACTATCAACCCAACCCCCAAGTAATTTTTTCAATTAATTTTCAAGAGTAGTTTGTAAATATCAAGAAGGTGGATTTATGTGAATGAACTCATGAATATTCCAAGTATGAAACATTCTAATCTCTACAACATTTGAACTTGTTTGACTTGTGGATATCAATGTAGTCTATTGCGAAGTCACTCCTCTGTGACTTTTTTTTCATAACTAGCTTTCACTGGAGTTCCTTTTCATACTTTTCCTTGTGTGACTATTGGAACATAATTGCACAGAGACAACCAATAAAGCATTCAAACAGTAATGCATAAATATTTGTCATAATTCATTAACATTTTAGACAATGCAAAATACTTAAACTCAAACAAAGTCAGATCTTTATCTAAATCCTCTTTGTGATCTAACAGTAAAGACCCTGCAGCACTTTCAGTAGGGACATTAATGCTGTACAGATGGATTTCTTCAATGTTTGGTCCCCCTAAGGCATTGTATCTAACGCTTTAGCACAGGATGGATTTTCTAAAGGCTTTCACTTCTTAACAGGCCTCTCTGTGCATACTTCTGTGATGTTCCAAAAATCTCTTCTCAATAAATACACCTTTTTTGATGAGTGCACCCTAAAAATTCTATCTGCTATAAGAGATATCTCCTGTTTGTAATTAAAAAGGGATATCTCAGTCCTGGCTGTGACTGGTATAATTGAAACAGTCTTTCTCTTTGTATGCTCTCAATTCAGTAGCAGAAAAAATAACTGTAGGGAGTTGTAGATGTATTCACTACTCTTGCCATACGAAAGTAAACTGTATCTTTAAGAAGGGATGCTTTAAGATGGATTGGAAACCAACAATCCTCATCAATAGAAATCTGCTGTGAGAGAAGATGAGTAGAAAAGAGATCAAAAGTAGTGGGAAAGTTAGCAAGCCAAACCCTAGTATGAAGAAATTGTCAAGGAAAGGAGTTGCTCTCTGCAACATTGTCTGAATGAGAGGCATGAACCAAAACCTGGTGAAAAGCAGAGCTTCTAAACTGTACTTAGGAAAAACTTCAAAATATGAAGATCAATCATGTTGACTTAAGATATGATCTTTAGGAGCTGGTGGGCAGAGGGAACAACTCTTACTTGAAAGCTATTGATGTACAGTATTAGTATTTCTTTCATCTAATGGTTATTGGAATGGAAAGAGACCAATGCTGTGAAAAAGCAATTTAAATACTAGAGATTTTTGATTTAATTTTGATTTTGCTTTGACTCATACTAGGATTGGGAGCACCATTTGTTTATATTGCGATGTGAGAACTGCATAGTCCTGTTGTGTTAAAGTGAAAAATAATTCTGGAAGAGAAACAGAAGAAGTGGTGAATTTATGCATTATCATTTGTGTGTTACTCATAATTATTTAAAAACAAACCAGCAAAGCAGAGCGGTAGGAAGAGTGAAGGGTAGGAGGAATGTAAATGTAAAGTACAATAGTAACATATATCTATACAATTGCATTGCAGATGTCAGTGAGAACACTAGTTAGATAAAAGATCTTTCTCAGTTTTGTTGTGCTAAACATGAAATAGAATTTTTCATTGCTGATACTGTGTACTCATCAATTCTACATTACATCTGCAGCATACTTCTGCTAAAAAGGAGCTTGTTAATTGTTTGCGTATTTACTTTCATCTCTATTTGGTGGTAAGTGGAAATCAAAGCTTTGATGTGTTTCATGTATGACACTGAATAGAAAGCTTCAAAATGCAAATCCAATCATAGCTCATTAAAAAAATCAGCCACGAAAGAAAAACCTAAAGAAATTGAAGGATGTTTGAGAGGATGAAGTGAATATTGTCAAAGCTTGTCAAAAGATTAAAGAAAGTGCATTCTGGGCACTTGAATTATAAAAATTGAAAACAGAAGCTAGATGCAGATGTTTTTTCTAAACACCAATGGCCTTACACTGGTAACTAACTTCTGGTCAGAGTGGAAGATGTGCACAGGGAACTATACCTCCCATAGTATATCTAGACAAGTAGCAGCTTACCCGTTCGTTAATTTTTTTTTAGCTTTGTAAAACTTCAGTTTCATTCTGATGCAAAGCCCTTTGAATTTATTGCATCATATAAGACACCTTATATTACATTTTGGTCAATATCTTAGTGCCAGCCAACACACATCGAAGACTGAGGAGAAAAAAGAAAAAAATACTTGCTAGTTTATTGAGATCAAGGACTTGAACTCAATCTCCCTTATACTGTGAAAGTTTTATAATAATAAATGATCTTTGATGAATGTCTGCACATGATTTTGTGAAATTTGGTCACTACAGAAGAGCAAAGCCCACTGTGTTCCATATTACTTGAACATTAACAAGGGATGGAGGTGGTGTGGGATAATTTAGGCACAAATATGATTCTTCTGGGATTCCCACAGTCTACATGAAATGGCTGCAGAGGGTTATGAGCCTGATCAGAAACCTATTATGCAAAGAAGCAAACTTGTCCAGTAGGATCTTTGCTGAACCTGGTGCCTTTTCCTGGAAAAGGTTTAGAATGATCAATGGCTATTCTCTTAAGAATTTTCTACAAATTTGCTAATAAACTTTTGATAGAATGTGCCACTATGTCCATGACTGTCTGTAGGTCCACTGGAGGACTGGCATAATAAGCCAGTCTAAGACAGTGTCTTTCCTTGCCTCCAATCATTATTTTTTGCTTCATTAAATGTCTGTTACTGGAGAGGTCAGCTATATAGTAAAGTTATTTGGTAGAAGGGGTAAAATATGTCAAATGATCAAAGTAGAGAAAGATAAATAGCTCTATTAGGACCAAAAAAATTACACAACTGAAATTTCTTAAATTATGAATGAAGCTGAGAAAGAATTACTTCAGGTGAAGCAATCAAGGTGACTCAACAGACATGTTCAACAAAACTTTTTGTTATGAAATATTTATTTGAGCCTTGTGATCACATATGTTAATAATTGTGAGTCTGGTTTTCCCCTTAGGTCCAAAAAGCAGTATGAAAACTTTGTTTAAAATTAGATGGATTTATATTTTGTCATGTTTTGGCCACCATGTATTGCTGTGAAAAGTAAATGCTTTCTGTATCAATTATTGCATAAGTTATGTATAATTATGCAAATTGTATGGTATTTAAACATATTATTTATTTGTTTTCTGAAAGTTTGTGTTCTTGTCCAAAAATATCTGCAAAGTGGCTTAGCAACTGGAGCTCACTGTGCTGGATTACTAAATTCATGTTACCCTGACTGACTGTAGGAAGGTCATGAGAACACTGTTCACATACTGCAGACAACTGTGTACTGATGCATACACAGGTACATCATGTGAGTTTGTGGGACACAGTGTTAACTGAAAAAAATCTGTACAATTATGATTTCAGAAGCTCTTTGGTATAGCAAGAAATTTAACTAACAGGTTTTCTGTGGGACATGAGTGTTCTGACAGTTTAGTACTCTTACTGCCACATTTAAAGTATTATGAAGCAAAAATCAGAAACCAGATTTCTAGTAATCAAGACTTTTTGTCATGTGACCCAGATGGGAGATGTTGAAATCATCAAACTGATGGCAAATGAATATGAAAACCTGTTGATTTTTAAGTAAAATAGCAGGAGGATAGCTTTACCATAAAAAGCAACAAAACAAACTAAAGCAACCATAAAGAAACAAACAAACCCAAGCCCAAACAAACCCTATTCTATATTTATGTATCACAATATGAATAAAAGTATGGCAGACGTGTCACACTGGGAAGACTCTACTTCTAATTACAGTTAGATTGTAAGATTACAAGATGTGATTGGAGCTATTCTGGTTTTCACTTCATGATATCCACTAAAAGAAAGGCAAGTTGTGTCTTTTAGGAAATATATAAATAATGCAGCCTGTACTACTACTGCCATATAACATTAGTGTCTGAAAAAATAGTTTACTTCAGGAAAGAGTTATTCATAGTGTCCAAGATTCTAAGTAGCACAGTCTAGAAAATAGACTGTAAAATAAGAAGAAAAGGATGAAATTACCTATTCATAGACTTTTCAAGCTTTTATGTGTTTCAGTGGCAGAGAATAAAATACTTATTCCTGTCTCTATTGAAGTTACTGGCAAATTTCCTGTTACCTTCAATGAAGGGAGGGACTAGCACTGCGGGTTTCTCAGGATGAGAGTTATTCATTACAATAAAATAATGAGGATCACTGTGGAAAAAGACCAAAAGGGTTGCATCAAGAACACAGAGATGCTTTGCTGTCCATTTCTCTACGAAATCCTGTGTTCTGTCCTCTTCAAAGCCTCTCTGCCCGAAAAACACCTCACAGGAAAACAATCTAAGATTCAAATAGTTCGATGTGGTGTCTAATGATTTTCTTATTCTCTTTCCAAAAGAAATTAATCCAAATAAATAGTACATGCATATGAGAAGGAAATATTCCAATGCCGGCCTCTAATCAAATTCATGCTTCACAAGAACCTGGTTGCTGTGATGTTGTGTACATTACCCTCTCAAAGCCACCCCCCAAGAAACATTGCTGTGTATTGTGAGAAAACAGACAGGGGCTCAGCTCCTTGTAATCCTGGTTTTCTAGTTACAGATGCTGAGTATGAGGTAGTGCCATTTGTTCTTTTGGAAAGCTGTGAAGCATACCTGTGTCCCACTAATATTTCTGACATTTGCTTGTGTCCAGGAAGTTTAAATGCTTCCTTCTACCGCTGGTAGCCAAATAGTTTTACAGACTCTAGGAGCCTCATACAATGCAAGCATCATAAACCACTGTAAGGCATTTACAACACAAGCAGACACACATGCTCTAGAGTTTTACATGCTTCCACAACAATCAGTTACGTTGAAATACCAATGAAAGGCTGCACATATTAGTTTCTGAAAGTACCCTGGTAAATACTTACACTCACTGTTTAAAGGAGAGTATAGACTCAAAATGCATTTATTGGCAACATTTCTGTTTGCCTGCTTGATTTGAGAGAATAACAGAATTTTTAGTAGTTAGTTAATCTCCTTGAAGACAATTTGAGATTCTTTTAAAATTTAAATTACTAAGAGATAAACAAAATTCAGACTATGCTATTTATTTCTTCTCTTTTATGTAGAGTTCAAATATAGAGGGATGATCCAAAAATTTTCAAATTGCACATATGTATCACTTTCTTTTGTATCTTACATATCACATTAGCAACCGAATTTACTCAGGGGCCTTTCAAAAAGTGTTTCTCTGTGAAGGTTTTATCACTGAAAGCTTCCTAAAGGTATTCAGCCACAGGAAAAAGGAATGACCACAACCACAGGAGAACCCTACAAGAGGTCCGTGATGATGTCCCAGGGACAACCAGAGGGCTGTACCTGAAAAAGGCAGGTGAGACTCAGAGCACTTTCTGTCAGGGCTGGTCTCCAGCTGATTCCTATAATTAGTGTAAAAGATCGATTTCTTCATCACCCAACCCTGATGAAGAAACATTTCACCTTTTCCTCAGGGCTTTTTCTCTACTGACATGCAGCAGGCGACTCTGCTAGTAAGATTGAATGTGGCTGTTGTGCAAAAACTATTTTGGACCGTAAATAGGAATATTTAGGCCTATTGTCATTTAGAAAGTTTCTTTGCTGAGGAATTGCTTAGTAGCAATTCAGATATTACCACAATAGAAATAAAGAGTTCTGTTTGTTTCACTATGGCATTCAGTAATTAGCTTTTAAATCTTTCAAGGCTAAAATTTCCTTATTGTGATGCAATTACTACAGTTGCTATATTACCCTCACTATAATGGAATTTCATTAACAATATCATCCAAAGCAGAAATGGTTTTACCATTTAAAGGTCAGTTACTTCCTTTAAAAAAATAATAATTAAAAAAAAGTAATTTGAGGCCTGTTACAATTCCAGTTTTTAAAATATCTCGAGGTTCTATGAAACTTACTTAATGAACAATTGGTTATTTGCTTTGGGTAGATGTACTGAACAAGAATGAGACACAATCAATTTAAAGGAAAACAGCTGATTTTACATTTACTATAGTTCATTTGACATGTTTGAGGCACAGTTTATATCTGGTAGAAGGCAGCACTAAGCCAGAATTCTAACAACTATGATTATACAATTAGTATGTATTAATATTAGATATAGCAACTATATCTGTTAGTCCAAAAACTGAATGTGATGAAGTTTTTTTTTTTTCCCTAGCTACCTTATTTTGGACTTTTTAAATCCAGAAGTTAGAAAATTCAATCTAAATTTTAGGATGAGCTTCTTCACAAAGAAGTTCATATATTTGTTTTAAATCATTAGATTGCTGTGAAAATATGATGTATGTGTGCTGAAAGTATGATTTTCTGAGTTTTAGTTTCTCACTTCTCCTCCCTCTTTTTCTCATTCTTCTTTTTAGCAGCCTTTGTTTTATCTTTGGAAAATGCTCCTGACAGACTGAAGCTCATGCAGGCAACTCTCAGAAGATTAAAAGGCAAAAGACTTTATTCAAGCTTTCAAAACTCTTTTTTTGTTATTATTAGATTCATTGTAACTTATGAAATTTAGCTTCATTCTGAACAATTTATCAGCATACTGGAATGTAAAAGAATATCTATTAAATTGAAATGCCAAATACTCCTTCATTTACTATCTGATAAAGTATTAGAAATTTAATTAATTTCACGGAGATATGCAGAAGTGCATTATACCACCTTAATGGCTTAGCAGGGGCCTTTAGAAAATATTTTAAACAACTGTTGACTGAAAGAACCAAGAATACGATCATTGTATTTTGAAAATATAATATTTGTGTGTGTATTAGTTTGCTGAAACAGAGTTTATTTTCCCTTTAGCAACCCTGACAGCGCTGTGCTTTGCATTGATAGCCAGAAAGGTGCTAATAACACTCCAGTGCTTTGGCTACTGCTGAGCAGTGCTCTCACAGCATCAACCAGCACTCTCTCCAACATTCCCCCTCACCAGTTGGCCAGAGGTGGTCAAGATCTTGGGAGAGGACACAGCCAGGACAGCTGATCCAAACTGACCAAAGGGATATTCCATGCCATATGGCATCTGCTTTGCAATAAAAGCTAAGAGAAAGGAGGAGGAAGGGGGAAGAGGCAGGGTATTCATTATTTACAGTGTTTGTCTTCCAGAGCAACCACAGAGTCCAGATGCCACTTTCTGATGGGAAGTACAGAATAAAATATTTGCGTTTTTTTATTTTGCTTGCTTTCACACGTGCACGCCCTTTCACTTTTGCTTCAGCAAACTGCCTTATCTCAACATACAAGTTATTCTCCACCTTATTTTCTTCCCCCACCTTATTTTCTTCCCCCACCTTGCTCAGGAGGGGAGTGACAGAGAAGCTTGGTGGGCTCCTGGCATCCAGCCAAGATCAACCCACCAGAGTGTTTAAAAAGACAGATAAACATGTTAGGCATCTGAAGGTAGGGAATATGTTAAGATACTTCCAATTTAATATTGTGTAAGTTTAAACAACTCCAATGAACTAGCAAATACCAACCTTCTAGAATGAGACTGTAATTTATTGAATGCCTCAGTAGTATTAGTCTGTTTAAGAATCACTGTACTGAACACTCACCACCCAGCTTCTTCCTTTCCATGCTGGAAAAAGTTTAATGGACTTGTGACTCATGAAAATCACCCAAGGGACTTGGATGCAGTAGTTGAGTAATGAAAGGTTTAAGAAAACACAGAAACTAACCTTCAGTGACCTATCCATTGAACACTTTAAAATATGCTGAGACACAACACCACATGTCAAATTACTGGGGTTTTTTGGTAGAGTCCAAGAATACTGCAGGAATTTTAATTTACTATTGCCATAAAAGGAAGCAATGGATTAGTCTGATCTGATGAACTAGGTTGTCCTGTGTTGACTCACTGTGACACATCTGTTAGAGCTGATGAAAACCTGTGCCAGATGGAAGAGACATGGGTTGCAACTGCAGTACGTGACAGATTTTCCTCCTACAGTAAAAAGCATCTGATTTTAGCTTAGTTTGTTCTTTTTAAAATTCTATTATTTGAGGGGTAGATGGGTGTTTAAGATGATTTTGGAGTACTTTGAGTCTTTTCTGCAACTTTAATCTGTCAAACAACCAGCACTCAGAGGTACCAAATTGCTGGAGGAGTAGGGTTCTTCACTGAAATATGCTAAAATAATATGCTAGATGGCTAGATATTCTGCTGTGTGGGTGAGGTGAGCGGAGCCCTTAAACGTATTTTTTTGTAAAATCTAATGTATCAATACATTGATTTGTAAGTTTACTGTCAAAAAATAAATTTTAACCACATGTTAATTAAGGTTGAGGAGGTTGAAACATGATTTTTATATTTTACTCTGTGGATACAAGAACTAAAGTCAGCTCTAAATAGTCTGGAAGAATAATAGTAGAGAGCTGCACCCAACTTCCATTATAACTGTATTGACCACAGGTGAAACACACAGCCCTTTTTTGGTGCATTTCAATAAAATAAAGTGTTTTGTTAAGACCTTTTCTTAATATAACAAAATCTCCCTTTAAGATCGTTAGGGAATGTTTTCATATCAATCAAAACCCATGTAAGAAACAGAAAGTAGAAGTACAATGACTGAAGAATAAGCTTCAGCCATTCTGGGGAGTCACTGAATATTTTGTTAACTTAATTTAATTAAATTAATTAAAACAATTATCAATTAGGTGGAATTCCTATTAGATGGCAAATTCCTCCCAGAGAGACAATAATATTGTATCTCACAGTTAACTGTGATGCCATTGCTTCACAAACAACTACACATACAAGTCTACATTAAAATCAAATTTGAAAAAGCACTCTTCAGAAGTTAAAAAAACCCCTAAAGTTGTCTTTAGAATTTTAGAAGTCACTTTCTATACATATGTTTTCAATTATTTTTCCTCTCCTCCGATTCTTTTTATTTAATGCACAGAGTACAAATTCTGGAACTTTCTAGAAAAATAAATATTTTATCATTGAGCTGTTATCTGAAACTAAAAAAAAAAAAGGTGAAAAATAACTGAAAAAAAGTGTCTTTTAAAAGAAAAAAACCAATCCCTGAATACTGATTAATGGGAACAATACTGATTAAGGGGGAAAAAAATCAGGCTAGAAGGTAACAGTTATTTAAGTTATTCACACCTTTTCCTAATGTAGGTGACCCTTCTTCAATAGGAGTCCATTAGGCTAAAAAAGTTATAATTATCTTGTTTTCTTTGCAGCTCATATGGAATGAAGTGATTCAAATCTCATGTGTATGTACTTTATTCAACTGAGAGCATTCAATTACGAAAAATATTCAGTCCAAGATTAACAGCCCTTTTAATCATTCAATAGCCCTCTTCACATCTCACATCCTCTCTTTCTCTCAGAATTAATCACTAAGTTACATTTGGAGACATCAGCCAAGAGGTTTTTGAACTAACCACTAAATTCCATCAATGTCTGTTACCAGTGATAGTGATAATCATTTGTGTTGTAAGATATTTATCTGCAGCCTGATTAACTTGATAAAAGACAAGAATTAACAACAGTAAGCAGCACCACATTGGAAAACTGGAACATGCATTTTTTTCACTGTCGTTGGAAATCTCTCATTTGTAGGATTTACTGGATATGCATCCAGCTTTCCTTGAATTTCCAGCAGTCATGTATTTAGTTGTTACTTTGGATCTGCAGTATTTGCTATCTGTATTATCACTAGGAAGGCAAATATTATCTGCTATACCAAGCACAACCTTGTGGCAACACACCTTTTATAGAGAAGTACCAGAACTTCTTAAAGACCCTCTTTCCTCACTGGAGCTGGTTGGAAACACTGTGCCAATAGAGCTTTGAGTACATGCAAGGACATTGCTGCAGGTTAGAAATTAAAGAACACTCATCTCCCATTAAAAAAAAAATCTTAAACCATAGAAAATAGCTGTAGGAAAAGGAGATGGAGATTATTATGCTACTTAGAAATGATGGTTCAATTTAAAAACAAAATAAATAATGAGAAATCAATTGCCAAGCAAGAATCATCTCATACCAGCAATGGTTTTGGTTAGCTTTTCATACTTTTATATTTCTTTTCTGCATGTAGACTTCAGCGTATATATGAAAACACCAGAACTTTTTTTCCCCAATCACCAATTTCAACTGCAAAGCCCTCTTCTCCACAAGCAGTTGTGACTGGGTGCTCATGCTCCTGCAACTCTAAAATCAGAGCTTCAACCATATGCAGTTACCTTGTGACATCTCTCAGAGTGCTGACTTAAGAGTTTTGTTCTCTTAGAAGGCATATCACAATCTGCACCAGGTGAAAAGAAACTACACATACTCATTTGAAATTCTTAGTTTGCTTTGTTCTGAACAAACAGCATGGACAAGTTTTTCTGAAACTGAAAGTTTGAAAAAAATTATTCATTAAGTTAGGCCAAAAATATTTTTAAAAGCTGAAATACTTAGTTTCATTTTGCCCCTTAAAACTCCTCACATGAAAAGAAGACACTCCAAACAAAAGAAATTTTCAAGACGAGGCAAAATATTTTGTTTCCAAAATTCTAGAGAAGTCTATTTGAAACCAAGCAACTTATTGAAACAAACATAAATTTGCTAAATATATTGTGTTAATAAATATTCCTTTTGTAAAAAAAAAAAAATTGTCAGTGTTGCACTAATATAGTTCTGCTTGTTAGTTCTACTGAGCATAGGCATTTGTGTCTGCAGTTTTGTTTGAAGTAGTAAGGAAAAGCATATTGCATTCCTTCCAAAAATTTAAGTGAATGTAGACCTAACACCTTTATTAATTTGGCAACTCATTCTGAATTGGTTTTGATTACTTCTTATCTGTGAGCGACAATTATCACAAAGACCAGTTTCAGAAACTGGCAAAGTGAAAATAGTGTTACATTTATTCCACTGCTTTCTCTTAGAAGTGTTGCAAAAACAATTAGCAAGAAACTGAATCATTACTGAAAACTATATTTCATTATTCTTCTCTCAACCTAGTTCTTTGCTTTGAGGACAGCCTTTGAAATGAATAAAATAGAATAAAATTTATATGTTCAAAAATTATTAATGAAATTACACATTATTTGCCCAAAGCCACATGAATTGGTGGGAGTGCTAATATAACATCAGAATATGTAATGTCTTTATATATTCCTCTACAGAAATTAATTAGTTGATATGATAGACATATGGTCATATAATATTGTTAGTATTGTTGTTCTTGTGAAAACAGCAACAATACTGGTAACAGAAGTAGATATACCAGACACACTAATATCAATATCACTGCCTTTTTATAGAATATCCTAAAAGATAGACAGGTCATCTTTGAAGAAATTTTGTATCTAATATAATTTCTGCTTTTGCTTAACTCCTGTAACATATCAATATGACATAATAGTCAATATGGAAGCTGTCTTTAGACATTTCTGCAGCATCGAGTACATTTCTGGAGGTTTTCTTCTAAATAATGGGCTGTAGCTAAGACCTGTTGTTTGCTGTTAACAACCACTTATTCCTGTTAAAGGGGGAGGAAATAAGGAGGAGGAAGGGTGAGGGGCAGAGAGGTTTGCAGTGTCCTCCAAGGTAGGTATTCCTACTCTTTTACATGAGAGGCATGCAAGCTTTTGGGAGAACTGCAGACAGTTGAGCTAGAGCAATGGAGTCAAAACCTGATCTCCCTTGCTGAACAATTCCTATACAAACATAGGAGATATCGTTATTCTTTTCTTGCCCTGCGCTGAGGTTGAGGAACATATTTGCTCCATAACCTCCAAGACTTTATTACAAATTGGCAAAACCTTTACCTATATTGTAGATCTCTTTCTGTTACAATTGAAATAACTTAACATCCTTTGAGTGCATCAATGCACAGAATGAATGAATTTCAACACGTAATTTTTAGGAATTTTCTGCCATACTTTAAAACCCTATTTTTGCTTTGATGGAATCAATTTCTTTATAACAAGGTTTAGACTTATGAACTTGATCCTTCATAAACTTTCAACACTGTTCCTATGATTGTCTTGAAAATATGGCACAGTAGAAAAGAAGATGGTCACACACAGCCCAGGTTTTAGGAGACATAACTGTGACTCTTGAGTAGTATAAAATGGCGAGTGGGAATAAACATACGCTCCGGATCAATCAGATACTTTTTCTTTGTTTCTCTGGAGAGAGTGGGGATGTGCCCAGCCCAGAGAGACTGCAGCATTGCTTTGCAAACTCCTAAAGGCTTAGTGCACTGGCAGCGACTTGAGGGATGGAAGGATGTTGCTACTCATCCATTTACTCCACTCAGTCTGGTTGTGTTTATTTCAGCACAGAAGACGAGGAGAGTGGAAAGTTTATTGTAACTATCCAGAAACAAACTCCTAGACTCTGAATGGGTGCTAGGAGCAGGCAGTGGGTTGGAACAGAAGGTACACGCAGAGGGTACATCATATATGCCCAGAGGCATAACATTCAGTTATCAATATCCCATGTCCCCAGAATGGAAAGAAAATATTCTCTGGTTATCAGCAGTCCTCAGCCCCACAGAGAAAATTTGTTCAGTGTAACTTGTCAGGCGACAAAATGCAGCAAGTACTGTTTCTTTCCCTATTTTTTCACTGAAACAACCCTTAGATGCAAAATCCAAAAAGGGTTAAGGACCAGTTTAGGAGCACATAAATGCTTTTCCTAGGGCCTACAGTTTCAGACATTAGTTCATCAGAATTAAATCAACTCCTTACAGCCTGATCTGATCAGAAACTTGCATATTTTAAAGGATCAGTTTTAATTTCTGAGGCCAACATTAACTATGCATCAACTACTCTCTGTGGAATAGTTTCAAATAAGTGATAAGGCAGTAAGCATGCCTCATGCCACTGAATGAAATGTAAGAGAGTCATAACTAAACTTACTCAGGACAAAGTCACATTCTAAATGTGACAAAGTCACATTCTAAAAAGAAGTGATCATAATGTGCATTAAGTGAAAGTTAAATACATGATAAACCATCATGTTCATATTCTTAACTGCAACATAATGCAATATAAAGTGGGCTCCAAAATCTACATATATTTATGGTTTTCATAATGTTTGTAGGCAATTGAAAGTAAAAATGGTTCAGCTTTTGGTCTAATTTACACTTTTGTAATCCAGATTAATTTAAGCATGTAGAATTAGACTGATGAAAAAATTAGATGTTAAGGAAGAATATGATCTTGTATTGCGTGGCTTTTTATAATAAATTTTCTTAACGCTTCTTAAAAAACCATGAGCTTGGTTTGCAAATACAAGAAAATGAAATTGTTGAAATTCTAGTTTCATTATTTCATCTCATAATGGTTTAGTTCTTTTTGTCTTATAAACTTTATTTCAAGACTTGAAATAAAAGGAAGACAGGAAGAAAAGGTGTTTCTAAAATCTTTCTTCATCAATTCTTTTTTGTAAAAATACAGTTTTTCCACCTACCAGTTTACTTATCATTCTGTAATATGAGATCAAGCAAAAAATAACCATACGTAATTCTTATTTTATATTCAAATACACCAACAGGGACTCCTTCCTACAAAGTATTTCAAAGTATGCTATGACAGGGCTATTGTACTTTAAAATTCTGAAAGGCAGCCATAACTTTAATTCTTTCTGAAAAGTAATAAACATAGTTCGCAAGATTTAAGTTCGGATTACTTTCTTTTTAAAATTGACTCTTCTGCTTTTTTAGAATCAACTTTTTTTTTCTTGAAAAATATGGAATCGTGAAGTCATATTTATTATGTATGTTACATAAAACTGTACAGCTACCACTAAATAACGTACTTAGTGCTTAAGAACTAGCATGGTAATTTTTTTTATTTTTAGAAGGTATGGCTTGATTTTTATGTAATTCCTGTCCTTTCAATAATACTCTAGAGACCCTATGGTTTCTACTAGCTGTACATGTTATTTCTTTTGCCACTAGAGACAACTACTTTATGCCAAGCATAGCCGACCTTTTATGGGTTTCTTTGTTTTATTGCTTTCATCTTAAAACATTATCATTGCCATCTAACCTAATTTAAATGCACAGATCCATTTTCAGACAACATGAGTAAAAAAATATACAAGTTTTCAAATGTCAAAGTCTGTAAATAATCACTACAGACATTTAGGGGATGTTTTTTGCTAGAGGAATGCATGCTCCTTTCATTGTCTATTCTCTTTCATCCTAGTAGCATTTGCTTTGAAAATCCATGTTTCCAGGCAATAACAAGGGCATAAAGTTATTTTCTGCAAATTGTGCAGTTCTAGGAATCTTTGTTTCTCTTAAGCATCTCAAGCATCTCTGCCAAAGTGGCTGTATAAGCATTTTCCAATTACATATTGAAATATTAAGCAGTTCTAATACACGCAAAGGCCACAATGCTCTGTACACTTGTGCTAGGTCTTCTGCATCAGCTTCTTATTTGACACACACTCTTTTAACATCGCTAGAAATGGAGCAAGAAGCCCCTTAAACACCTAGGTACAGAACAGAGGAGAAAAAAAAAGGAAGGGGAAGCAGTTTAGTTTTTAAATAAGACTTACAGCTATTTATAGAGAGCCCACAGTTCTGTGCTGTGTTCAGTACAGCTCTTATAGCTGCTGGACTAAAATGCTACATTTGTCTCCCTTGCTTTTCCTTCCTTCAAGCAAGCTTCCCACAATTCTCCTGAGCTCAATGCTCAAAAAAGATGGGACCTCTATGTAAAAGGACTTTTAGTCTTTTTGAAAATTCCCCTTCCTTCTGTAGCCTCCATTTCTCCTGTTCTCACCAAGACAACTTTGTAATTCAGTGTTGCCTGTGGGATGAATTGCATAACACTTCTGGGCTGCATTTCCTCTTCAGTTTGATCAAAGAGGGAGGCAAAGTGGGTCTGGGTCAGGTTGAGCTGTGACCAAAGCAGGTCCTTCAGAGGCAGTTGCTGGAGCTTCTCAGAAGCGACTTACAAAAGAAGAGGCAACTTCAGCTGCACCCCAGGAACCATCTCACAACTTCCCATGCAGAAAAAGATTTTACCTTTTACACATTTGTTGCAGCATGAATGGATGGAACATCTGGTATCTTCACTGCACAGCTAGTAAATTTGAATCCTACAACTAGGTGCACCATGCTCCAAAAGGGCAGATACAGTCAGATTGCATGTTAAAACGTGATATGACATAAATAGAATCAATGTAACACATAAGTATGTAGAGTATCTTCCTCTCCCACTGTACTTATTTAGCAAATGGGAAACTTTTGTGAGAAAAATCAGTTAAAACACTTGTTAGATTACACAACCTTAAGCAAGTTGTATTTATCAGCTTTTTAGAAACTACTGCTTTTAACCTAAAAGTTTCCTTTTCTGCAGAAGAAAAATGAATAGTTCAAGTTGCAGAAATATGTGATACTTGTGTCTTTCACCCTCTAAATACTTATCTATAACTTACATATTTAAACTATAGCACTCTACTTTTCCACTTGTCTTCTGTGTCCTTGGAAAAATGCTCATCACTCTTTCAGCTCACAAGTATGCTGAAGTCAGTGACAATCAGATTGATTTCCTTGCTAACCGATAAGCTTGTCTCTTTTACTAGATATTTCAGAATTTATAGCATAGATTTTGTCTTTGTAAATTAAGAATTCAAAAATACATTTGTATATTTTCATATCAGCTGATGACCTTCCATGTTGTCTCTCCTCAGTATACAGTCAGTCCATTGCAGGGAGTACAATTAGGAAAAGCTTGATTATAAGTTCTATATCTGTGCTTGTTCTGACTGGGGTAGAGTTACTTTTTTTCACAGTAGCTGGTATGCAGTGATGTTTTGGTTTTGTGCTGAGAATAGTGTTGATAACACTGGGACGTTCCTGTTACTGCTGAGCAGGGCCTTACACAGAGTCAAGGCCTCTTCTGCTTCTCTCCCACCCCATCAGTGAAGAGGCTGGGGATGCCTGAGGAGTTGGGAGGGGACACAGCCATGACAGCTGACCCCAAACAACCAAAGGGATATCCCGTGCCATATGGCATCATGGGGGGGAAAGAGGAAGAAAGCAGGGAAGGGCATTCGGAACCGTGTCATTTGTTTTCCCAAGTCACAGTTATGTATGATGGAGGATGGGTGAATACCTGCCATCCTGGGGATGGGTGAATACCTCCCTGCATACCCAAAGGAAGTGGTGATTGAATTACTTGTTCTGCTTTGCTCGTGCACACAGCTTTTGCTTTCTCTCTTAAACTGTCTTTATCTCAACCTATGAGTTTCATCATTTTTACCGTTCTAATTCTCTCCCTGATCCTATTGGGGGAGTGAGGAAGTGGCTGTGCAGGGCTGAGTTGTCAGCTGGGGTTAAACCATGACATCACAACAAAATTCACGATGAAGGATAAGATTTGCAGAGTAAATATTTTCAGAATGAGTATTTCACAGCACACATACAAGATAAACAGAGAAGAAATAGAAATCAGAAAGTGACTTTCTGTCCAAGAAAAAGAACATGGTCCTGAGCCCATACAATAAACAGAGTAGCTCATCTGTATAATTTTGCAGACTTAAATTTAACAGGGTCTGGGAAACAAGACAGTCCCAGTCACCTGATGCATAATGCAAATACATATTTTTCTTCACATGTATCCAGATTAGACATATCCTCTTGCTTTTAAAAGGTGATTTTTTTCATTTAACTTGACATATAATTTAGTTGATAAAACAAGATTATTTTAATCTTTGGTTTGCCATGGATACTTAACCACTGTACATATTTAAATAATTCCCAAAATTCAACGACATCAAGTTTAAATAAATTACTTCGCCTGAAAAGTGCAATATTTTTGATAAATGCTATATGAGTATTTAATATTTTTATAATTGTGTAATGTTTTACATTAATTACACAAAATTACGAACTATAAGAGAATTAATGTTATGAAAAAATATTTCAAACAAGATGGAACATCAGTTAGATGGAATAAGATCTAACAAAGTATCATTTTGACTTTACTCCTTTCTGTATTAGTTGTTTTTCTCCTTTGCTCTTGACATTTATGTTTTCAGTATAGTCTCTCTATCTTTTGTCTGTATTCAATTCTCTTTCCTTCCTCAGTCTTTTCTCTTATTTCTCGCTGTACCTATTCTTCCCTACTATTTTTAATTACTCTGCTCCTGTGCCATTTTCAACCATCATTTGGGCTCAGCAAAAGTGCAAAACCATCTCACACAGGGAAAGAGCTGCACAAAAAAAAAATAACATTTTTTCTCAGTCTTCCCTAATGAATCTGAGGCTTTTTCAAGTGAAAATACTTCAAGAAATTATTTGCTGAAATATACTAGTTTAACAGGGAAAACTTGCATTTATCTGCTATTTAAGTAGCAATGTACTTTAGAAATAATTCAGTTAGGCAGTCCAATTAGGGTAGCCACACTGGTGAATGCAGTATTGAAATTGCAGAGATAGAGACTATCTCTGGCTTACTAAAGATTGGTTTTATTCTTTCTTGGGTGCATATTCTTACTGCTTCTCACAGGAGCAAATTCCAAAGGACATAAACATGAATGCAAAAAGTTAGTAAATTCTTCTTGGTCATCACTTACATGTATTAGTTACATGTTGAACTAAACCAGTGACAAAACATTGTTGTAGGAATACTATCTATAAAAAAGTAGGACAAAGTTTCAAGAGACATTGTATGTTATAATTAATTTATTATATGTCTATACAGTTTAAAATGGAAATATTTTGTTACAGAAGTTTTCTTAGATGAACTTTGCCTCAAAGGATAGGTTCAGAATGTTTCAAGTGCAGAAGTATGTTATTCCACTTTGGATACTATTTAAAAAAAAAATAACATCCCCTTTATCTACCCCAAAACTGTGCTTTGAACAGAATCTTTCAGTTTCACAAGTAATTCCAAAAAACCTAGCAGCAATTATTTTCAAAAGCTTATTTTTAATAATTGTATTGGTCTTAATATGCAGCAGTTTGGAAAAATGTTGGAATCCCTATATGTACTGTATTATCAGACAGAAAACAGTTTCTGCCCTCAGTAGAGGATAGAGCACATAGATGAGAACGTCCCTGGACAGGAAATAAAGTCAGGTGAAGTACAGTATATTCAGTGTATCCTAATTTAGCAACTTGCAGCCATCTTCAAGCAATAATTACATTTAAGCTTCCAAGCCCGTATACAATTCAGTATAAGCACATATGTGGAGAAATGTAAAATCATGTATGACTTTACACAGGATTATTTTTCTGTACCCTGGAAAGACTGGAGAAAAGCATATTTACAAAAAGAATATGAATTTCATGCACTTTGACACAGCAAGATAATTGTCATTTTAAAGAGTTCTTTGTGCTGGTATTTCAATATTTACAATAGGGTGTATGGGAGCTATGGAGTAGCCATTTTACATGCAAAATTTTCCTGTGAAATTAAGGAATAATGAAACATCATTTCAAAGAAAATAAATGCAGGAAATGTTTTCTGTTCTATTTCACAGAAGAAGGTATTTGAACCTTGACATTTATAAAATAATCGACTTCCGTTTTTGTCTATGTATGTTTCAGAGCTGAGTGATGTGGTTGACACTCCTGAAGGACAGGATGCCATCTGGAGGGATGTGAACAAACTCGAGAAGTGGGCCCACGGGAATCTCATGATGTTTAACAAGACCAAGTGCAAGATGCTGCATTTAGGTTGGGACAACCCTTGGTATCAGTACAGGCTGAGGGATGAACAGAGAGAGAGCAGCCCTACTGAGAAGGACTTGGGAGGTGCTGGTGAATGAGAGATTGGACATGAGCCATCAATGTGCACTGGTAGTCTAGAAGGCCAATCACATTCTGGGCTGCATCAAGAGAAGCAATACTGCCCCCTGCTCTCATGAGACCCCACCTGGAGTGCTGCATCAGGCTCTGAGGCTGCCAACACAAGGAAGGACACTGGCCTGTTGAATCGAGTCCAAAAGAGGGCCACAAAGATGATCAGAGGGGTGGAACACCTCTCCCACGAGGAATGCCTGAGAGATTTGGGGTTGTTCAGCCTGAAAAACAGAAGGCTCCAGGCAGACTCTACTGCAGGCTTTCGTTACTTAAAGATAGGGATCAAAAGATGGGGAAAGACTTTTAGTAGGGCCTGTTATGACAAAACAAGAGGTAATGGTTTTAAACTAAGAGAAGGCAGAATCAAACCACATGTAAGGAAGAAATTCTTTACGGTGAGGATGGCGAGACACAGAGCAGGTTGCCCAGAGAGATGGTAGATGCCCCATCCATGGAAACATTTAAGATCAGGTTGGACAGGGCTCTGAGCAACCTGATCTAGGTGGAAGATGTCACCTGTTCATTGCAGGGGGATTGGACTACATGACCTTTAAAGGTCCCTTCCAACTCAAACTATTCTAATTTTAATAAAGCAACTCCAACAGATTTCCTAAATGAAATTAAATAGAAAATTGTTCATAATTGCATATGTTTAAATGAATAGCACAAAAGACCAAGATAACTAAAATACTTCAAATTTACTTGTTTGGTGCTTTTTTTGTTATAGTACCTGCTATAAAACTAAAATGAAATGACATAATAAAGTGTTAGCATGTAAAATGTCTTGGTGAAATGGCTTGTAAATTGCTAGGTGTCATATATGACAAATATAGATCTATGGTGTATATAGACACATATGTTCTACTTTTCTCAACAAGTCCAAGCATCTCTCTTCCCCTTGCTAGCTTACTTCACTACTTGAGGATGAAGGTACACACAAACAGATTCAGTTAAATGAGACCCCTGAATCCCAACATATTCAAGAAAAATAAGTTGTCAAAACTCCAAAAAATATATTTCTATTATCTTATATGATGCAAATAATACATCTGCTTAAAATCTTAGCACACAAGATAGTCTTCAGATATTTTCTGCTTTTGTGATCTGTGGACTAGTCAATTACAGAACATTAAGCTCATGAGATCTGATTTCATAAAAGAACTTCTGAGTTCTAAAATCAGCTCATATGAGCACATGTTCAACAAGAAGTTCAGAGCATTTTCCTAAAGTAAAAAAAACTATTTGCACATTACATAAATAACTGTCCTTCCTCTCAACATAGTTTACAAGTACTTGAAGTTCCTATTGTACTTTTTTCTCACAAGAAAAAGCTTTCCAGTTTTACTTTCCTCTGAGTAAAGTCTAGCTCAGACCCAAGTTTATTTTTCATGTAGCTAATTCTGGAAGTATGACAAGAATCATCTTGAGTACTCCCAATTGCAGAAGAGTGACCTTAGCCATTTATGTTCAGTATTGGTTTTGCCATGACTGAGATGCAGTTGCAATCAGGACAGAACAGCTGTAAGAGAGCACAAGTCTTTGTCTAGCAAATGATCTCGGTCATGCTAAAGCCAGTCCCTAACTCAGGAGGCAGTTGGCACACACTTCCACGTCTCCTTTCCTCTTTAATAAGTGTGCCTCTGACAAGGATAACCATGGTAGCACTACCATTTCTTCAAACATCAAAGGACTATGCAGATGTGATTTCACATGCATGTTTCCCCAACATGTGAGGCTGATCAGCTTCAATAAAACAATTATAGAGAATGCTGTTGCATTCTCTGCAGTAGACAGTTGTCTGCTTTGCCAACCTTTCCTTAGGTAATCATGGCATTCTTTCATTCTACTATCTCTACTTGATCTGGGTATTGCAGGGGTGCCCTTCCTCAGACCTCCCTGCAGGTAGGCTATAACTATATCACTAACAATTATTTTGCCTCTCTTTGATCTGAAGTCATAGCAACATTCACTCAGAGAACATCAAGCAGACTGGTATGTGAGCTAAAACTGTATAGGGCATTTCTCCTTAAGAAGTTAGGATTATGACTATAAGGATAAAAAAATAAAACAATAAAACAAGAACGCAAAATTCAAACTTTACACTACTGGGAACTTGCCTAAGACTTCAGTTAGGGGCAAGTATCAGTATTTGTTGCATAAAAACAGATTTTTATCTTTAACTTCCAGGAAGCATCTATTATGCAAGTTTAATTAAAGAAAAACACCTCAATATGTTGTTGCAGCCATACAGAAACGTTAATCAAACATTTACTCTTTTGGCATACACAATGTTGGCTTCTCAAAAGAATAATCTTTCACTCTCCCACAGGCACACATTGGAGGGAAGATTTTTCAGTTTTCACAGTCTACTTATAGATGGAAATTGTATTTTCATTTTTCTCTTCTGCAAAGAAAGAAATATTACTCCAACAAAATATAAGCTGTGTATCTTTCTTTTAGCAATAACAATGGAATAAGCAGAAACTGAAAATCTAAAGTTGTTGCAATGCTGTCAGACTGGTCACTGGAAAAGCAAAGACTGTGTTTCTTTGCTTATGTCATTGTTTAAGTCCAGCTGGCAACTAAGCACCACATAGCTGCTCACTCACCTGCCCCTCCACCCAGTGGAATGGGGAGAAGAATTAAAAGTTAAACTTGTAGGTTGAGATAAGAATAGTTTAATAATTGGAAACAAAGTAAATAATAATAATAATAATAAATAATAATAGCATTAATAATAATAATTAAAAAGTAAAATCCAAGGAAAAGTAAGTGATGCACAGTACAACTGCTCATCACCCACTGATGGGTGCCAGACCCTGTCCCTGAACTGCAATTGGACCCCCTCCCAGGTAAGTCCCCAGTTTATATACTGAGCATGACATTCTATGGTATGGAATATCCCTTTGGCCAGTTCAGGTCATCTATCCTGCCTGTGCTCCCCCTCAGCTTTTTCTGTGCACCTCCTCACTGGCAGTGCATGAAACACTGAAAAAAAAAAAGTCCTTGACTTAGGGTAAACACTACTTATCAACAAGCAAAATATCAGTGTGTTGTAAACATTATTCTCATAGTGAATCCAAAACCCTGCACTGTACCAACTACTGTGAAGACATTAACTCTATCCCAGACAAAAGCAGGATGGCTTACTTATAAGTAATTAATGAATTAAAGCACCACAGTATCTTCTTAATCTGTTTATTTTCCTTGTTCAGATAAGAGTTGTCAGTTTCAGTGGTCTACTGCATCTTGAGTTTAATCTGAGCAGTACTTATTTGTCAAAGACTCTTCCCAGCTGACAGAACTGTGAAAAATGCAATTATACAAAGCTGATAGATTATTTCTTTCAAGAAGCAGAAACTGTCACATTTATTCACACCGCATGTAGAAGCCTGCACACAGTTTTGTGAAAATGTGAAGATATTATGGACAGACATTGGCAGCAGTATTTTCAGGTTTTTAGTGTGTCCATATTATGCCTATATCACCAATACAGCTTAGAAAGCATAAAAAAATAATGTATTCAAACAGAATATATTAACTTCTCTTCTAAAAAGGACTGTAATTAAGTTTTCCACTTTACCTGATTGATGTTATCTTTAAGTGTTATCTTTATGGTCTCATCTCTCTTCCCTCAACAAAAATGATGCTAACACATACACTGAGAGGACTAAAAAGGAAGCAGGGAATGACCCACATAAAAAGCTACTGAAGTTGATAAGAACTTAAGTCTCTGCAAAATTGCCTTTTTTTTCCCTTTTCCACTTCTATCAGCTGCAACACAAAGAAGAGAGCATGTCCTTCACAAATCAAGTGATCTCATAACTGCTAAAAAGATAGAACCTCTCTCTTATAATGAAAGTGTCCCACAGAAAGATGAACCACTTGTCTACTCACAGGACAGAGTAGGACTTCTTTCCAGCCACAGAGCAAAATGAACTTCCAGTCTCTGGGATTGAAAACTTGGACCTGAAAATAGGAATGAACAGTCTCATAATGTCCCAGGAGGAACTCAAGAACATGATTTATTCTGCTGCCAGGTGAATCTCTCCTAACTGATCTCAAAAACTAGCTTCTATGAAACTAAAAGCTAAAGAAAAATCTCTTATTTACAATTTAATATAAAGATGCTGTAACAATGGAATCTGTAAATTCATTTATACATATATATATACAGAGAGAATATATTTGAATGTAAACTTAAAAGTTGACATTTAAGATGGAAAATACAGTATACAGATGCATTTTTTTCTGCAATTAAAGCCATGCGAAAGCCATGCTAAACTGCTGAAAGAAATATTATGCAAAATAAGTTTTTGTTATTCTGGATTTTCTTTAAACATCTTAATCTAAGGTTAGATTTGCCATCTGGGGATGAGAAAAAAGGTTTGCTTGTTTGGATTCCAGAGCTAAATAAAGTTGGAAAATTGTGATTAATTTTGTATCAAAAAGCAAGACAAAGGTAGCTAAAAAGTACAACTGCAGAAAGTTTAACCTGAAAACTCAAGATCTGAAGCTGAATATTTTTGCAAAGCTATTAGTGTAACATTCTGGCTCATATTCATCACTAATATCAGATAGATAGAAAAGCAGATACACTTAACATGTTAATAGAAAGTTTTTAATTGCTGTCACAGAGAGGTCCCCAGGGAGCAGAAAATTCCATATTTTCCCCTCTTGATGGCTAAAGTTTCAATGGTTGCAAAATGATTGCATTGTAACAAGTGGGGATTATCTAAAACCCTATTAAGTGGTTCTGTTTCTCTTCTAAATAGAGATTTTAATGTCTAAGTTGGAGATATGCTGGCCAGATCCAGGCATAGATGTGTTCTTACAGTGCCAGAGACCTCATGTGGAAGACAGTGACAAAGCCCTATTGACTTCAGCAGCAAAACCCTCTTCTCTCTGGCATTATAGCCCAAGCCAAATACAATTTATGTCTGCTTTTCCCACCTCCTCCTTCTCCATCAGTAGCACTCCCCAGTCAGTGCTTGAAGTGTTGTTTCGCCAGTGGGCACTCAGCGTTTACCATCAGTAACCAGCTGCCTTAGCACTTGGCAGCTGCTGTTACCCTTTAGGGGCTGAAGCAATGTCTCAACCATTGAGTAACATATTTGCATCCCTAATTACTAACTTATTCTAATGCCATGACAGTGTTGGTTCCTGAGCTTCTAAATTAAAATCTTGATATATCTTGTCACTTTGGTGAGAGCCTCTGGCAATGAACAAATACAAACAATGAAGTTACTTACTGGATGGATATGAAACCTTGTTTTTTGTGTTTATTTTTTTTTTAATTTATTTATATTTAAAAGGTACCAAACATTTGGAGCAGCATCAGAACCCAAATGAAATTCCAGTAAACTTCCATTAAGCAGAGGAATCTGGAGGTATTTCAAACACACCAACCAAGCAAGATAGTTTCATGCGCTCACACTTGTAGAAGCAGCTAAGGAAGAAGAAGAAAATATTAAAGCAATAATATTGTGGTCCTGAGCTAGCCAGAGTTAAGAGCAGTGTGTGTGTGAAAACAATCACAAGGTCAAGCTGGAAAGCCACTTGAAGCATGGTTGTTCAGTCACATGGATGTGTGTGGTATGTGAGAGAGAAGAAAACATCTGCCTGACTGGAGAGCTTGGACCCAGAGTCTGTACAGAGGCTGTAGAGTCTGTATAGAGTTATGGAGTAATAAAGTTACAAGAGAGTTCTGCCTGGACAAAAGTCTGTCTGCTTGAATTCACTTGCTGCAAATGGTGCAGTGTGAAGATCCTTTTTCCAACAATGGTGTCACATGTGCCACGCATACTGACACAGGCTAACACACAAACCCTTTGACAAAGGGTAAGCCTGCAAAGTAAGCTGCTTAAGATGTGAAAAATGCTGTAAATCAAAATCATCAGAGCAAAGTTTGCCCTGTTTGCTATTTAGAAATTTGAAGTATATTCCATCTATAGAATTTTTTTACATGCCTGCAGAGCTTGGCACCAGAATTGAAGCATTAAAATCTATTTCAAAGTTGTTGCATGAGTGTAAAGAAGATTCTCCAGAAAAGCCAAGGTAGCACCACAGTCTAGCACAGGAGGTGGCACAATCAACATTCATTCACAGACTTCAAAGATAGCCACCAAAGAACAAACAAGTATTACTTTCAAACTATGTACTGGTGGTGCTATCCAGAGCAGTTAGAATCAGACTCCCTGTTTCATTCCCATTTTTTCCTAGGCTGTGCTCAAGACCTCACAGTTCTCTCAATGTTCTCAAGACCTCCCCACAGCTCTCTCAATGTACTCCAGCCTTCTTTAGCAAGACTGCCACCATCTCTCTATCTCACTGCATCTCTGTCTCCAGTTCTGTCATATTCTTTCTTCTTGCGATCATCCAAATTTGTCTCACAAGACTTTTCTTTACCCTTGCTTCCCTCAACTCCCCAAGGCTGTGTCTACATGAGAAAATAGAAGATCCATAGGGTGAATCAGACCTGAAAGTGCATGTTATGCACATTTCATATCTAGCTTCACAGCTGAAGAAAGTATGTGATTCCAAATGAAATCATGCACCTCCTGAGGTGAAATCTGTAATTTTCACTTCACTTGTTTTTTCTATAATGTAAAGCAGTCATTTACCATGATGTGCTTTTGACTAGAAATCACACCACTAGCACACCACCATACTGAAATTATGTCCCTTTGCATCCTTTTTGAAAATACATTTTACTATTTGTTCTATAGGTTTTTTTTATTTATTAAAAGCACAGTAAGGCGCTTGCAACTCACAAAGTTGAGAACTTCCTCAGAAAAACACCAGTTTTAACTTTATTTTATGGGAGGGTTTTATGTGGGAAAGAGGCCTTAGGTGACAAAAAAATTAAATAAAAAAGAGTAAATTTTTTTAGAAGTGTCATACAGAGAAAATGTCATTGTATTTTCTCATAGAATATTTACACACATGAAAAATAGGTCAGTACTAGCTTATGATTCCAACTCAATTTCATTCTTAAATATGTCTGCCATTGGCAATGCATCTCCTTTTGTGTCCCTGTCACATCTTTCCCATTCCAGCTTTTCAGGAAAGGAAAAAAAAAGGAAAACAAAAACCCAAACCCAACACTTTTTCCATTCTTGAGTTTAATCATTTTTCCTCACTGTCTACTTCAATCTCCTTGTTTACTCTCCAGTAGCCTTCATATCTCCACAGCAACACTGTTCTTTCATTTCCTATGCAAGTTCCCCAACAAAAGACTATGAAGAAAAATAGGTATATTACAGATTAACAAGGTTACTATTTATCTCTGACCATTACATTTCAGAAAATTTATAATAAAGAAAGCACAAATCTCACATCCCTACCTCCCTACATCATGGGGGAGGTTCACATGTAAAGTTTTTAGAAAGTCTGAGTTAGAATTTTCATATATCTTATGATATGTGCATAATTTGAAGCTTGATATGCCCAAATAGCTGTAAGGCTTTGCATTTTATATTCCAAATAACAGTATTGATTGTTCAGAAGGTTTGGATTCTAAGCCTAACAAGAGTGAAATAAGACTGATGCTGTATTTGGTTTACTAAACATATATTTTTCTCTTGAAAATCAATACATCTGCAGAAGTGTATGAACGGACATATATATTTTTATGATCTGTCCATCATATCTTAAGACATGCGGTCATTATATACCTGTGTTGCATTGTGTTTTCAAGAAGAAAATATGAAAATAATACTTTGTCCAACAGATGTAGCCTTTTTCCTACTTTTTTATGCCTGTGTAATTAAACAAATCATGCACTACACTGCAATATTGATTCCCAGGAAGACAGAAGATTGGAATAGATGTTTCTGTCAACTTGCAACACTTACAAAGCAGATGAGGCCCTTCCATTATATGTTGCATAAATATAACTTTCAGCTAATAATGCTGCTAAGGAAAATTTCAAAAGAAATGTAAAGGAAATTTAATTTTTAAGGAAAATTATGAACATGCTTTATTTGCACATTTTTTAAAGGCTAACATATTTATTTACATATTTTACAGAGGATTAAAAAAAATCCATGTCTTATTTTAACACTTGGGCAACTTGGCAATATCACTTCAACAAAGTTTTTGAGAACCAAGTAAAATGAGGTCAAAGGGAAAAAAAAATATTTGATGCAGCTATCTAAGCATCACTCAGCCCATTCTCCCACTACGGACTGCTGAGGAAAGATGAAAAGAATGTTTGATGAGAGTTTACCAGAGTACAGACCCCACATTTTTCTCTAAATTTCAGTGATAAAACCTATCACTCAGACCTCCAAAAGAGGGTGTTTTACTGCTGCTCAGTTACTTTGTACTTTTTATACATACATATATACACTTACATGTATACATTCACTCTTTTCTCACCTTTCTCCCATACATTTCAAACAAACAACTCCACTTTGCAGATCACTGAGAAGTACTTAAGCATAACTTAAAGGTTATATGGTTACACATTCAAGAGCTAAGAGGCACACCAAAGTAAAGGCTAAACTTTTAGGTTTATAGTAGTGGCTCTCTCATTATTGCTCCTCATGGTCCCATACAGGTACAGTAGAACTGATACCTTCCAGTTCTTTAGAGACAAAGAAATAATTAGCCATTTCTAAATCTTCTTAGTTTTTAAATCTTTTTACATTAAAATTACGATATTAAAATTTAGTTAATAGATTAACAAAACTGAGATATTAACAGTTTGCCAAGAAACTCCAGATCATTGCTATCCAAGGTACCTAAAGGAACTCTATGAGGAGGGGAAAAAAAAGAAAAAAGAAAATCTTGGTCTTTCACAGATAATAATTCTATATAAATTGACTGTGATGAATGCTGGCACTGAAGTGAGTGAGATGTAAATGCTAGTCTCAGCAATTAAACTAGAAAGAGTTAAATAGCAGTTCTAAAGTTACAGAAGTATAACTCAAGTAAGTAATTAAGACATAAAAATGTTACTTCAAATTTATGATAGACAGAGTTCAAATCTATAGGAATATGTTCTTTTGGGATTCTTTTTTTCCAGTTCTTGGACAACGATGAGCATAAGAACAATTAATTATTTTTTGCTTCTTTGTTCTGCAGTGATAAACCAGACTGTCAACTGCTTATTCCACCACTTGTTCAGAATGTGGAATATGCAAGATTTTGGGTCTTATCCCTGCTAAAGATGTCTCTCCTTCCACTACACCTGCTGTGGAAGTAAATGTAGAAAGGGTTTTGTTAATATTTTAAAAGACTTTTTCAGAAGGTAGGTGTCATTTTAAAAACCTGGATGAGTTTTTTATGGGTTAAGTTCTCTTGACTCAATTGCATCTCATCTTTTTCCTGTTTACATATTAGCTAAAGTAACTTTAATACAATCAGGCTAGAAATTCTGAATATTTATGTCTATGTATTGTAGACAGAAAAAGAGACAATGGGCTACTAAAACCAAAAAGCTCTACTGACAGTTCAAGATTTCTCAGCTTTGATACTCATTTATTCAGAAACATGGGCTACCTTGTTTTACGAAGGAGTAAGAATACAGAACTGCACAGCACGAAACAAAAATTAAAGCTCAAGCCATGGCATAATATATTGCCATTTATTTATTGGTATGAACACTACTATAAGCACATCCAAAGCATAAAATCTACTGATAAGTTTTACCCAGCTGCTGCCTAAATGCCTGCAGCCATGGTAACATGGTACTCAACAGCTCTGGCACATCAAATGGGCAGAGTTAAAGGAAACTGGAAGATCTCCAAAGCCCAGGGTATGGTCTGGCAGTGATTCATTAAACATATTTGTTTGTCCTGAAGGGGATTTATTAAAATTTATTGTTTCCACTGGGGTAACACAAGCCCAAATATAAGTACTGACTGAGATGCTATCTTTAAACTTATTCTTTATAAAGACCTCAGTGGTCTTCAGTTATTCCATCTCTACTTCCTAAAATCAAGGAGCACTTTAAGGCAACAGAAGCGACACAGAAGAAAACTGGTGAAAAGAGAGTAGCCAAATTAACTTTAATAAAGATATATAAATCAATGGCATTCATAAGAAAAATTCAATTACATTTCTTAAACTTCAGAAGAAAACACAGAGCACATTTTATCTGGAGCAAAAAGGGATAAAAGATACTCAAAACTGAGAAACAGGGGTAACATAGTAGACATTCAGGCTACTTTGACATAACAGTGTCACACAGTCTAAGAGCATTGGGCATGTCATTTTCCTTAGGTTTCAAGGCAAAAATTTTCCTTGAGATTCTTGGAAGAGAAGCACTATGAAGTGCTAAGATGAAAATGAGTTATTAAATATCATTTGGAATTGTTACACTTCATGATCCTTTTTGTTGACCATGTCTTCCACCATTCACGTCTGTAATCAAAGATTTCTTTTACTTTCTTAGAAACTTGTTGTGTTGTAACATTAATGTTGCCTAGTTTTAAAAGCAATTCCAGATGAAGCTAACTAATAACAGAGGATTTTTCTTTCATAATGTTTTCAATTCCATGAAACTATATGTACACCAACCTGAGACAAATTTGAAAGACCAAGGTATTGGGGTAAGCCTCTTTTGAACTTCAAATGTCAGGATTGTGACAGATTTTGAGGAAAAGCCCTTCCCTACCCAGCAGGCACAGACAAGCAACTCTCTGTCAAGAAACAGACAGTAGAAATACAGCTGAATGCTCTGAATATTTACCAAGATCATCACTCGAATCAAAAAGGGAGCACAAAATAGACAAATGAAGGTATGGAAGTGACTCTATTAACGCTGAGATTCACCGTCAAGACATAAATCAAACAAAACTGAAGTGCAAAAAACCATTACCACTTCACAAATTACTTCCAAAATTGTCTTGCTTCTGTCACAGGTTTGCCTACTCTAGGAAGTGCTTGGCAACTGTCAAAAATAAGGTCTCGATTCTTAGGTTTTTTCTTGGGACAGGTAGGATTAATCATTCAGTCTTCAAAAACTGATCTGAGAGAGAGACTAAGTAGGGTTAAGAGATACTGGAAAAAAAAACAATCCAAAGGAAACTTCCAGCTTTACTTTCTTTGGAGTTAAAAGCAAGTCAAAGTAACACCATTTCAGACTGAAGGAGGGGGATATGGGGATATCTGGCCCATATAATTTGAATATTTAAGCAGGTTATCTTTGTCCCTTAATACTTCTAAACTGCATATGTATACAGATCTGCCCCAAGAAACCTTTGATTAGAACTTAGTTTTCAGTTCTGAAGGCTATATTTAAACAAGTATATGTAGGAAACAGCATCTTAGTCATACAACAACAATAATGCAAAGGCAGTACCCATCAATTCATCCAGGGTTACAGAACTGGGAGCTGCATAGTAGTAGCTACAACAGCACTTGGATTGAGCATATACCACGGTGAATGGCTGCAGTTATAGACTGTATGTTATTTTAGTTATGACTGATTAATTTGCAGACAATTTTATCAGCTATGATAAAACGCTGTCATAGCCAAGCATACAGTATTCTCCTGTATTCCTCTGGGGTCTTGATTTTATTCTTACTCTGAGAGGTACTTTGGCACCTAAATCAGTATCAATTTCAAGAGCTGCCTGTAATATGCATCTAGAAAACAGTGAATTCATGATTCAACATCTGAAAATGCAGCTGTCCTATTACTCACTTTGGTGTCAATGAAAACAATTACTAAATGCCCAAAACAACACACATACATGACACAATAACAGTAATGTGATTCAGCTTTGCAGTGTGTTTGTGAAAAAACACATTGACTTGCTATCCATTGGACAAAACAATCAGAACAGTTTTATTATTATTTTTCCTTTAATTTTGTAATGATGGGCTTAGTTTAAATTTTTCGTATTCTTAAGTTTAGAAAAAATCTTGCATAATTTTTACTTAATTTCTCAGAAACGTAGTGCTAAGAATTTTTTTGAGTGGCAAACTTCAGTTCAAGTATAAAGCTTCTTTCTAGCAATGAAGTATATTAGATTCCAAGTAGAAGACCCCTGGACAATAGAACAGCACAAACTCTCAGCAACAATACAAAATCCTTAGAGATAAAAACACTTAGAGGAACAATCAAACACTTAGACTGGGTGCCCAGAGCGGATATACAATTTGTGTTCTTGGATATATTCAAAATTCAGCTAAACAAAATGAGATGACTGGATCTGCTTTGAGCAGGGTGTAGGAATAAGAGAGCTTCAGAGGTCCCTTGCAACCTAAAACATTCTGCACTTGTATGATTCTATTTCACTAACTCTATGCAAGTACTTTTCTCCAAATCACTCTATTAAGAGAAGATAGACAAAATAATTGGAGAAATGAGAAGAGAAGCACAGGAGGAGTGAACTGGTTGCTCAGAAGTAATTGCTTAATTATTATCAGAACCAGAACCACCAGATAAGAAGTGCTGACAGTAAATTGGGTTGTTTATTCAGCAGTATTTCTAGTGAGCATTTACTACTGTGCTCTTGGTAGAATTAAGTCTAAAGCCAGACTGAAAGGCAAATAATGAAATTCACAGAAGCAAAGTAGGAAGTACTGAAAGGGAATAAATACAGGGAGAGACATATGGAGTAATTAAGATTCAAAGTTCTCAGATTATATATTATATTAGAGAGAGAAGCAGAAAGAACAAAGCTAGTGGAAAAAGACAGAAGTCAATTTAAGACAGGAAGCAGTATGGCACTGGTAAAAGAAGGAAACCCACAGTCAGTGCCTAGGGTGCATATATGATGGAAGAATAAATTTACTGGAGATGGCATTGACTAGTGACAGATTGTGAATGACATAAAACAACAAAGACTTCCTTACACATATCAGTTTTGCTGCTAAAGTAGATAATATTCATTGAATCAATATACCAAACGGATACTAGAGAATAAATAAAATCCACTAGCATTGAGAGGATACAATTTACATCAGTTAAGAAAACATTTACTTAATTGAATAGGCTATAGTACATTATTAAAACTATATAAACATTGTTTCACTACACGTGGTGGGAGTCTGTTACAGACCACCCAAGCAGGATGATGAGGGTGATGAATTATTCTACAAGCAGTTGGTGCATGTCTCAAAATCACCAACCTTGGTTCCTGTGTGCGACTTTAACCTGCCAGATGTCTGTTGGAAACCCAATACAGCAGAGAGGAGGCAGTCTAGGAGATTCCTAGAGTGTAGAGAGAATAATTTCCTGCTCCAGCTGGTAAATGAACCTACCAGGGGTGGGGCCCTGCTAGACCTGCTGTTCACAAACACAGAGGGGCTGCTGGGAGGTGTGGTGGTTGGAGGCTGTCTGAGGCACAGTGACCATGAAATAATAGAGTTTTCAATACTCAGGGACGCAAAGAGGGCCGTCAATAAAACTCTACCCTGGACTTCCAGATGGTAGATTTCGGCCTACTCAGAAGACTGGTTCAGAGGGTACCCTGGGAAACAGCCCTTGAAAACAAAGGGGTCCAGGAGGGATGGACGTGCTTCAAGAAGCAAATCTTGAACGCCCAGGAGCAGGCTGTCCCAGTCTGCCAAAAGGCAAGTTGGCAGGAAAGATGGCCAGCCAGAACAGGGAGATTTTAAAGGAAATTAGAGGAAAAAAAGAGAGCTTACCAACCATGGAAAAAAGGGCTGGCTACTCATGAAGTGTTTAGGAGTATAGTTAGGTCACGTAGGAAGAAAATCAAAGAGACAAAGGCACACTTTGAACTCAATCAGGCCACTTCTGTTAGGGAGAACAAGAAGTGCTTCTACAAACATATCAATAGCAAAAGGAGGGGCAAGGAAAACCTCCATTCTTTGTTGGACATGGGGGGGAACAAAGATGAGGAAAAGGCTGAGGTACTTAACACCTTCTTTGCCTCAGTTTTCGGCAGTAAGACGGGTTGCGCTCAGGAACTGGTAGATACAGGAAGACGAATATCCCCCTGTAATCCAGGAGGAAACAGTTAGCGGCCTGCTGAGACACTTGGATCCTAACAAGTCTATGGGATCAGACAGGATCCATCCTGGGGTGATGATGGAGCTGGCAGAAGAGCTCACCAAGCCACCAAGCTCCATCATTTACCAACAGTCCTGGCTCACAGGGGAGGTCCCAGATTGGAATTTGGTGAATGTCACTCTGATCCACAAAAACGGCTGCAAGGAGGACTCAGAAAACTATAGGCCTCTCAGCCTGACCTCAATGCCTGGCAAGGTTATGGAGCAGATCGTCCCAAGTGCATTCACGCAGCACGTACAGGATGGACAAGGGATCAGACCCAGCAAGCACAGGTTTAGGAAGGGCAGGTCCTGTCTGACCAACCTGATCCCCTTTTATCATCCGGTGACCCGTCTGGTGGATAAGGGGAAGGCTGTGGATGTGTTCTATCTGGACTTCAACAAAGCCTTCAACACCCATAGCATTCTCCTGGAAAAGCTGGCAGCCCATGGCTTGGACAGGGGCACTGTGTGCTGGGTTAGGAACTGGCTGGAGGGCTGGGCCCAGAGAGTGCTGGTGAACGGTGCTGCATCCAGTTGGCGGCCGGTCACTTGTGGTGTTCCCCAGGGATCAGCGTTGGGATCAGTGTTTAATATCTTTATTGATGATTTGGATGAGGTGATTGAGTGTACCATTAGCAAATTTGCAGCTGACACTAAGTTGGGGGGGAGTGTCAATCAGCTGGAAGGCAGGAGGGCTCTTCAGGAGACCTGGACAGGCTGGAGAGTTGGGCTGATTCCAACAAGATGAGGTTCAACAAGGTCAAGTGCCAGGTCCTGCACTTTGGCCACAACAACCTCCTGCAGTGCTACAGGCTGGGGACAGAGTGGCTGGAGAGCAGCCAGGCAGAAAGGGACCTGGGAGTTTGGATTGACAGGAAGCTGAACAAGAGCCAGCAGTGTACCCAGGTGGCCAAGAAGGCCAATGGCATCCTAGCCTGTATCAGGAACAGTGTGGCCAGCAGGACCAGGGAAGTGATTCTTCCCCTGTACTCAGTGCCGGTGAGGCCACACCTGGAGAACTGTGTCCAGTTCTGGGCCCCTCAGTTCAGGAAGGATGTGGAGGTGCTGGAGCAGGTCCAGAGAAGAGCAATGAGGCTGGTGAAGGGACTCAAGCACAAGTCCTATGAAGAAAGGCTGAGGGAGCTGGGATTGTTTAGCCTAGAGAAGAGGAGGCTCAGGGGAAACCTCATCACTCTCTATAACTACCTGAAAGAAGTTGCAGCCAGGTGGGCATCGGTCTCTTCTCCCAGGCAACCAGCAGTAGGACAAGAGGGTATGATCTTAAGCTCTGCCAGGGGAGGTTTAGGTTGGATATTAGGAAGAAATTTTTTACAGAGAGAATAATCAGACATTGGAATGGGCTGCCCAGGGAGGTGGTGGATTCACCGTCCCTGGAGGTTTTTAAGATGAGTCTGGATGTGGCACTTAGTGCCATGGTCTAGTAACAAAGGTGGTGTTGGATCAAGGGTTGGACTTGATGATCTCTGTGGTCGTTTCCAACCCAGCTGATTCTGTGATTCTGTGATCTTTGAGCACCCTGATATTTGTTTTGCAATTCAAGGGTTTTCTGCATACTTTAGATAAAGACCCATCTGGCTATAAAATTTCTTCCAGCCATCCCATACTTTCCAGTACCCTATAGTAGAACTAAATGCTTATTAGTTGACAGGAGAATAGGAAACAGTTTTAGAGAATGAGGTGGATCATTAGACCAAAAAATAAAAAATTATATTTTTGAGCAATTGACAATGATCTAAGTGATATGTGTCTGCATGCTTTGGATGACAGAAGTCAGATAAGTGGTATTAGAGCTTATAGCAGCCCCTGTCCAGGCTCCTTATAATCATGAGGTATGCTTCCTCAACATTCCTTACTCACTCCTACTGACAACAGGGTTTAATTAGTGAAACTATCTGCTCTCTCATCAGGCTCCTATAGCCTGAAGTAATTTTCTGAGTTCCTTATTACCATACATGACTTCAAATGACTGTTGTGTTGCAGGTTGGACTCTCCACAAAGTTTTTTTCTGTTGTCTTTATAGACTTTCAAAATACTCATCCAAAGTCCCAGAAAAAAAAATGCAAATACTTAATTATGCTATCTTTAGCAAAAACCATCACAAATATCTGTGCTGAAAAAAATTCAGGCAACTTTCTAGCAGAAAAATACTTCTAGCAAGCTGAAGAAAATAGAAGTATAATAACTAATATCAGCTCTGTTCATCATATGCATTATATGATCTGACCAAGGACAGAGTCATACTTACTCTGGATTCAGTCATGAGTCTACCAGTAATTAATGTCCCTGAAAACACTGAGAAAAAAGATATGCTTTGGTTAGTACTGTATTTTCTATCCAGAAGTACGCTAACACTTTCTATTTTTCATGTTTTCCTCCTTCTAATGACAGAAGGAATTGAAAAATTTATACCAGTTAGAACAGGAGTCTTTGTATTTGACATGTGGAACCATTTGATTCCTTCCTGCCTACACCAAGAAATAATGCATAATCAGTATTGTAATAGTCCTCTCACTGTTCTTCATAAAGCGCTCCTGGTCCTGTAGACACTAATCATAAGCAATCTTGTTGGTTTTAACACAAGAAAATTAAGTAAGTTTATGATAATGGACACCTGCCCGACACTTTTAAATGCATGGGATTTTTTGTGGGGTTTTTTAAAGATACAAGACTGGGCTCTTCACAGGTTTTCACAAGTGTAACACATGACTATTATGCATGGACATCCTTCCCATCTCCTTACACCCTCTGATTCCTCATCCTCATCATCTCATGGAAGAGGTATGCTGAAGATTTTCCATACAGTCTTTTTTTGCAACCTTGGAGTGTGCACTTCAACACACAGATTTGAATTTGGGAACAACAAACTTCATCTGATGTAATACAGCACAGCTCTGCCCCCTTAAATGGAGTAGACATTTACATCACTCATGTATCTTCCAGGACTCTCATTTCCTGAGGGTGTGTGCAGCTGTTTTCTTTTCGTTACCTGTTTTTCAGTCAGTGTTAAGAATATGACAGTCTAAATTTAGCATCATCTCAACCACAGGTGCCATACAGATATGTTAATAAAAAATGCCATTTTTCTTTTTGTCATTCATGCCAGTCTGAACAGATAAGCAACACAGCCTCTGGAGGGAGAGAAATTAGGGGATTAGTTCTGTAATCCTTTGTAGAATATTGTTGCTCAGCAGCTTCTTCGTGAATCAGGGAAGGTGACCCTGCAATCATCACAGCTCATCAAGCTTCACTTAATAACAACTCAAGAGGGCACTGGTGAGAAACACGGTATAGAGGAATAACTAGAATGAATTTGATGATACTACTTTACAAATGGTGTCTGGTGTTATTCAATTAGTTTGATGTATTGAAATCTCAGCGGAAAAACTAAGGAAGGCAAGATTTACAGGGAGAAGAGACTTCTCTCAACTAATATAGCTCAATGCAAACAAACAAATTTTCAACTCAAAAGAATTGTGTCAGATAGCTTCTCCCTTTAGTTCAAACTGCATCACCTGGTCTAGCAGTCTTTTCCCGAAAGCCAATCCTTTCCTAGTACATCACAGGAGCCACAGCACTGCCATAGCAACTGAAGGGAGAGTTGCTAAAAATGTATGGGATTCATTCATTGAGTCAGACTAATTTGCAAAAAGTAGTTAATTTAAAAAAAAAAAAGCAAAGAGATGCCACTGCCACACACTCCTCCACATATCCCCCCAGAGAGAGAGCACATGCACACACTTGCCTGGCACTCTTACCATGCGCAGAACAGAGAAGTTTTAACTGATGTAATTATAAAAGACATTAATTTATTGGAAACTAAATAGCATCAATAAATGGAATGGTTGTTTTCTACCTCATCAAGATTTGTCTCTACACCTGCTCCACTAAAGTTTAACAAAGTATGTAAAACAAACACACTTTTGGCATTGCAATTAGTTTTAAAAAATGTTTTTGTCTAGCTCAGGAGAGCATTAAACTCCAGTCTTCAGAACGCTCTGTGTGACACATGATACAAGTTTACATGTCTCAGAAGTCAGTCCTGTTAGTTCCAACAAAACACGGGAGGAAAACATGGTCTGAAAGCTTCAGCGACCCTTGGAAAAGGGATTTACTGGAGGTTAGGTTTTTTGCACAGTAACACTGTGTCTCAGTCAGTGCAGCTGTAACTTTTCATGGGGACTTTCCTAACTAAAAAAAAATTTCCATTTAAATGGAAATTACTTTTAAAACAATTTAATTTTGTGCACTGGATATTATGATTTTTTTGCAACATGAACACTTTCATGTTCTGCTACTATGAGGAAAAAGATCAGATAAAATTTTATTGTTCTACCTTCATTCACATTGATACCCCCCCAGAAGTTATTATATTTTATGTCTTTTCTATTAGGCATAGAATTTCAAGTATCCTAGGCTAGTCTTCCTAACTTGACTACAGACTCTTGACAATCAAATTTCACTGCTGTGTTCACATACACAGAACTTAGGTATCATGGTTTCAATGCTACGTGATCTAACATCATGTCCATCTATCATACTCAAGTACCTCCTTTGGTTTCAAAGGCATAATTAGCAGGGTTCTAAAAACTTTAACAGTCGAATAAAATTTTTGTAGCTTATTTTTCCTTGTGAGAGCTCAAATGCTGAACTATATTGCATCAAGTACAACATTCCATCAACCTTCTGGTTTGTTTTTTTTTTCTTTACAACAAATATGGAAAACCAATTTTTCTTGCCCCAAACCCCCCGCCCCAGTGTTAGAGTCTAAATATTTATCAAGACTAATAGGTCAGACTGAACTTTCTGCAGAAAAAGCCTTTAGTCCTTATGGTACAAGGGTGGCTTTCTGCAACCACCAGCTGCAGTTCTGAAAGCACTTGAAAGGTGTTGCTCTTTTTAGATAGCAGCTTGTGTGATAAATATGCCCATTAATTGCAGAAACCTGCAAGCAAATCTTCCAACTGATGCCACGCATAACCCATAATTGCTTATTAGTACTTTGGCTCAATTCAGATAAGAGTCTCTGAAGCCTTTTCTCCCCAGTCATAAGAAGTTTGTAGTGCAGCATTTTGGATTGAGCAGACAAACTGGAGGGCCACAAGTGCCCTCTTCTGGATATACGATGCTACTCCATTTTATACATGGAACAGCACTGAGGACTGACTCGTGACCAGGTGTCTCAAACACCCTGTGCTGAAGTGTTTCGCATTCTATATCCCTTGTCTCAAAATGAAAAGATTTCTTGAATTGTAAGCTTGTTAGTGCAAGCTACACAAACTAAAGAGTATCAGCCAAATAGATTAATAAGAAAATATCTAGCTGTGCAATTTCGCAGAGATTTTTTTTCTCATCATTTATGGGCAATTTCTCTGTGAATGTTTCTTATCTGAGTGCAGAAAATGGATCTTTAATCCTATAATTTTCAAGTATTATTTAGATTAGGAATACTTCTCCTTATTTTTCATCCAAATCTGATTTTTTTTCCAATTGTTTGCATTATAATATCAATAAGGATAATCTATACGTAAAGGAAAACATTAGAATGTCAAAACCCAAACATTATCATAGCTTATACCTAGCTACCATTCCACAATGAAGTAGATAAAGGTTGTCAATTCCCTTCTGTGCTCGGAGTGTTCACAGTTCTGAAATGCATCAAAGCACATCTGTAAATCAGTATGTGCCGAAATACAGATTTAAGATATCTACTATACTTCTAGGTATCTGCATTTTACAATCCAGGCATATACATTCACATATATTAAAGATTAAAATGAATGCTGTGTATGACAGCACAACTTACATGTTAATGATTACACAGCTATCAAAAGGAACACTGTAGACATGGGTTTATGCCATAATCAGCAGCATATGGAAAGTTATGCACAAAATGAAAGCAAAATTGAGAAAGCTTTAACCTTCATTGATTGCACTTCAGCTCTCTAAGAAACTTTTCATTTTGACATATAAGAACAACCAGGAAGGTCATGTGAGCTCTGTCCAAGTTACCTCTCATATTATGACATGGGAAAAACAGGTTATGAGACCCAGCAATTCTGTATTTTATTTTGTTCAGCATAAGTACATACTACTCGGATCCAGCACAACCAGTGTAGCAACCCTTCCCAGATGCACTAATTTCCAGTTTATAAAATAAAGGCAGACTTTAACTTCTCAGTTTAAGAATGGACCATCCAAAGTCAAAAAGAAAGGGTTGAAATCCAATGTTGAATTTACCAGCACCCCAGACAAGTGCGATTATTCTCATCAATTGTTTTGCAATTTTTCATCTCGTCTGTCATTCTTCAAGGTGAGAGTCTGGAAATCAACACAAAAACAGTAAAGTTCTTTCTATCGTGACTACTAAGCAATGTGGGGAAGCCACCCAGCTCAACTGTGCGCTAGCTCATAGTGCATTGCCTTGAGATTTCAAATGTTGAAACCCCATTGCACAATAAAATAAGCACCTAAAGTCTTATGTAAAAGAACAGATTTTTTTAATACCTCCACCTAGATTTTATTTCTTCATTTTCTGGAGAACATAGCTTTTATAGCTTTCAGACTCATTGCTAATCCAAGTCACTATGAGTTCATAGGTAGGAAACTGAGGAGAAAAGGAAAGATCCAGTCACCTGTAAGGTAACTTTAAGCTTGAACTGGAAATTGTTCTAGAAAATCCTGACTCCCAGAACAAAATGTGGCATTAAGCAGTCATATCATGCAAAAAGTAAACAAAAGTTGCAACAGAGGTCATGTGAAAGACATACTGGCCATTTGTTGCAGGCTGGATTTGGAACATTAACCAAAACTAATCAGATAACCAGCAAAGAAACCAAATATTCAAACTCTACGTCCCAGCCGTGCATTCCATTTTTTGGTCTTCCCCTATGAGAAACTGCTGATAAATGTGAATTTCCGATTCACTTCTTGGAGAATTTTTCCTGTCTGAGCCTGAAAGTTCATGCAAATAGACTCAAAAAATAGATCACTCATTTCTTTTCCTCTGCTCACATTGGTTGCACCAGTTTATGTTGCTGTCCATAGGTGACCAGAAAATATGAAGTATAGATGATGCCAGAAAGCAAAGAAGAACTAGCCATTGTGGATATGGTAGCAACTGTGGAAATGCCAACCCGCATCATATGCAAGCTGAAGAGGAGAACACGAAGGTATTCGCCATCTTCCGCTTGCTTGCCTGGCACACAGATCTACTTACAGATATATGGCATCCATTGATCAGGACTTGCACACAGTGATTTTCTTGCTATCCCAGCATTAGGTGTGCTTATAATACAAAAAAAGTCCACAATTATCTAGGCTTTAATGATTTTTCACAACATAAGCAAGTTTGTGGCCTCTCAGATCAAATAGCTTCCTTATATTTTTTAACCTCTCCAGATCTCTGAATTGACTTCATTGGTCTGTGTGGTTTCTTAGTACATCTTAATCTGAAGAAAGCATTAACATGCTGGTTATATCATTTGCTAATCACTAATGAAAATATTAAATTAGATCAGACATAAAACTGATCTCTATGACATCTCACTACACATATCTTGCCCTTCACATCCCAGCTCAATATGCTGTTGCCTGTCATTATCTTTTGTTTACAATCTTTTGGACAGTTTTCAGCCTATGTGTTATTCAAGTCACTTTCCAATAATTTTTCAATGAGACTTTGCAAACCACTATGTTATTAGTTTCTGCTATCTCAAATACGTCATTAAATTCTATGTACATTAATCATCCTGTATTCCTACCTTCCCTTTCTCTGTTCTTTATTATTAGCTCATTTAAAAGTTACATGTGCCCAATATCCTTTGTTCTTTCCTTATTCTATTGCTCAGTAAGCTTTGAGAGTTTGCAAAAGCAGTATTGGTTTCAGCTTATTACCAAGACTTAAAGTTAGGACTTCTGCAAGTGTTTTCTACCAGCAATATATTTATTTTATTTCAGTGGCAGCTTTTCAGTTCTCCATGACTTTCATAAATCACTGTAAGTGGTGTGGTCACCATCCTTTGGATCCTGGGATGCATATCCTTAGAACAGCCAACCTGTACTTTTCCTTCCTGCCTTCTATATATCCCACCCCTGTAATATTTTTTTAATCAGTTCTGATTTGCTTCCTTTCTACAACCTTCCTTAGACAAAAACCTGCATTGATAATAGACTTTACTTATCCTGGAATGTGCTAAGCCCTTTCATTTCTGGTTGCTTGTTTTTTGGGTTTTTTTATTTCACTGGTTTTATGCTGCAGGTAATAGGAATAGTAATACATTTCCTTCCTTCCTATGGGAAAAAAAAAACACAAAAAAACCCCCAAAAAAAACCCAAAACAAAACAAAAAGAAAAACAAACCTGGATTTATATGTGGGTGCTTAAATGTAATTTTAAAATCCACTGATACACAACACAAATCATGCAGCACAATTCTGAAGAAAACGTTTTTGTCTGGCCCATTTTTAAAATAAAGGCTACCAACATTACCAGAAAAGTTTCTAATTAACTAGAGTACCTTATAAATCTTTTAAGAAATCTTAATTGAACATCTGAGGAAAGATATATTGCTTTTATTTAACTACATAATAATAATCAAATAGATAACCAATACTTTGATTCCAAGATTACATTATTTGTTAATTTGGAATTGGTCAGAGTAATTAAATTTTCAGTGTGTGGGGAAAAGTAATTTTTGTGCAACAAAGATCATACACATCCTTAAATAAAAATTAATTGAATGTAGGTCTAATTTTATTTATGAGCTTTCAGGGAATAATATTTAGTTCCTGATACCATAGAAATGATTCACCAAATAATATGCAAGCGAATTTGTAGTAAATTGAAAGGCAGAACTCAGGAAAGAGGTATGTCTTTTATATATCTAGGTGTTCAGCACATGTCCTGCCAAAAAGAACTTAAATCAGTGGGTCTTTTTATGAATTATAATTATCGTTTAGTAGTTCATAAAATGCTACTGTAGGATTTGAAACACACCAATACAAGAAAATTCACTGATATGTGCTGTAACTATACAAGACTAAAAACACATTTTTTTTTCCTATATACAGCAAAAACTCCAAAGCCAAAGAGAAAAAAGCCTGAATCTACAAGAATTATTTTCAAAATAGTTTTGGGGTTTTTTTCCCCTCCACTGTAAATAATAATTTCTATTGTAACTACCAAAATCTAGAAATTTGGTTCAAGATGGTCATTTGGCCAACTTTATGTTCAAGAGAAATTCATTCTTAGCTGACTGGGGAAGAGAATGATGGCAGGTTCCCAAATGCAAGCTGCCATTTAAGCTGTCTGTACAAAGCTGTCACATATGACAGGGGACACCAGAAAAGTCTGCATTCTCCTACATGGAGCCATACCAGCAGCTCCAGGACATTAGAGCGGTAATAGACACTTATGTATCAAAAGCAGGTAATAGAAGGCAAGATCAGACTAGATGCCTTTGTTTTAGATGGCTACAGACAAGTGAAAATAATTTAATTCCATGTATATTACTTCATATAGGCAAAACAGAAGAGAAATTTAACACAAGTTTGAAGACAAATGCAGAAATATTGGGAATGTAATTTTGAATATGAAGGTGTGTGGAAACTTGCAGAAAGTGTAGGGTATTGTTTCACAGAAATCTGGTTTTAGAGAGCCTAGAAGTAGATTAAAAATTACCATTTGGCAACATGCTTCAAAATACTGAAACAGTGGCTAAAACTGTCTAATTCTAAAAGTTTCCTCCAGTCCTTTGAGAACAGTTTAGCTTTAGAAATTTAGCTTGAATTCAGTGATCATTTTAAACTATTAGAAGGAAATGATATTTGCATGGGAATTTTTATTAAAGGACATTTTCTCTTGAGGGAAGGTTATACATAAGTAGAGAAGCTACCATTACATTAATGGAATACAACTTTTATCTATTTACATTTCTGAATTTCTTAATTTATTAAATTCTTTTTCTCCCTGTTTTATTTTCCTTATGATCACAATTTGACATGCAGCTGGCAATAGCTGATTTAATTTTAAGCTGTTTATAATATCACCCCCAACTTTCATCTGTTACTTGCAGTTCTTGTGATCTCTTTGGAGCAAGGAACAAGTATTTCCATCTTTACAAGCAGCACCAGGAGTACTGTGGGAGCTACCAAAGTACACACTAATAATGATGAGTAATAACTTACACTGAGCTGTTTTCTCTTATCTGCTCTTCAGAATCAGTTCATCCATCTAACATTAGCACTTTACTATCATCCACCGATGAGCTGCCAAAATATTTAACTTAAAAACTGACAAACACATCTTGGCTGCATACACTTAAGTATTAAAAATCTGGAAAGCAAGCCATAAGCTGCCTCTGTGCATTTTATATATACACAGACATGGAGCCTCATTATGTACATTATCATCAGCATAAAAGAATTTCTCACAATAAAGTTTTGGCCAGGAAAATCGGTATCACATAAAGGTAGTCACCTCTATCCAAAGATACAAGATTTTAAACAAAAGACTGCATCAAAAGATCTGAAACTTGTCGTCAAAAATAAACTAAGCTAAGCAATTCTGTGAAACTGAGCATGCAAAAAGATGGCAAATTAATTTTTAGGTGCCTAAATTACACAGAAGCAATAACCTAAGCCATCTATCACAAATCCAAAACCAAATGTGGCAACATAGGGAACACTTCCTAGAGTCATCATTGACATTTCTCTGATGCCATCAGTTCAACATATATTAGGACTCAAAGGGAAATAACTAAGCATTGGGTATCCCTCAGGAAAGGTATTAATAATAAGGGAGAGAATTCAGGTATAAAAGGCCTCCCCAGAAAACCTTAGCAAAGCCTTAGTCTGAGCAGCATGTGCAACTCCACATCTCAGTTGAGTTGGACTCCAACAAAGTACAGACAAGGGCAACTACAAAGATTAAAGGCTTGCAGCAGCTGCCCTATAATGAAAGATTAAGAAGGGAACATGACTAAGCTTCCAAATTTTCTGAATGCAGTGTATGAGTGCAAAACTATTACTCACTAAATGCACAGTACTAGAACTAAGAACCACTTGATAAAGCTAGCAAGAAACTATTTCTGAGCAGGTAAAATAAAATACCATACAGAGACAACAGTATTCTATAATTTGTTGCTGTATCTCAAGGTTGTGCAGGCAAACAGTAAAAGTAAATTAAAAAAATAGACTACAAAAAAAAAAAAACAAACAAACAAACAAAAAAAAAACCACCAACCCTCACAGTCTGTGGGTGCATAAAGAGAAATTAAAGAACACAAGCAAGATCTTATCTGCCAACATTCCTGAAACATGAGTTCTAGGACAAAAAAAAAAAAAAGAGAAAAAAAGTGGTATTCCTTAAATAGCACTTCCCCTTTTTCTCAGCTGGATGGCTCATTGCTGTGACTCAGCTGGGCCTTCTTATGCCCTAATTTGCTTTAGCTTTTACCCTGAGAAATTCTATTCTTTTGTGACAAGTATGAAAATGCAATTATTAATAAAAGCAAGCACATGCCTATTGAGCAGCATGTTAACTAAGGTAATATACACTACTTCAAAACAAAATGTCAGAATTTACTTACCACAGGGAATAAAAACCTAATAGAAAACACCCCATCTCCCAAAGCATTTTTCACTGAATAACCTGAAAGAATTTCAGGAAAGCATGCAACCTCCTTATTGACATGACTAGACACCTAAAAAAAAAAATCAGTCCTGACTTTTGGGGACATCATATTAGGGACTATGAAGAAACAGAAGCTGGTGAGGTTTTCTTTTAAAAGAGAGAAAATAAATCTCCATACTTGTGATGTTGGACTGCAGTGCTTTCTTAGAGATAAATATTTTCAAAGGGACAACAACTGTCAGCCTAGTGAAAAACAATATAGAAAAACTTTATTAAGATAAAAATTCTGGTCTCTTATCTGGGCTAAAAAAATCACAATCAATCATTGTTTTCCACATCATCAACATTTCCCAGTTTTTTAGGTCACAAATATGTCCTTTATTGTTTTCTGCACTGTATATTGCAGAAAAGTCTTCAACATGCATCTATGTCTACAGTGATACTATGAAAGTACCACATAAAAAAGGTGTAAGTAGAGAAGACAGTTAGCTAAAACTAAACAGCAGCCCTGCAGTTCTAACCACATAAAGGCAGATTGTTGCCCAGTACTATAGAAACTCTCCCAACACCCACCTCTTGCTAAGGATAAAAACAAACAAACAAAAAGCAACAATAACAAAAATGTTCTATTAAAGGATTAGATATCTCATGGTGAACTTTTGTCTTCGTATATATGATGTATAATTTCTTAGAAAGTATTTTTGCTTATAGACACTAGGTTGAATCTACTTTAGCACCAGTGACTTATCAGTGCTGGAGCTAGAGAGTATAGAACAACTGTTCAAACTCTTTTTTCCTATCTGTTTGCACCTGAAGTCATTAGAAGTGGAAAACGGTAAGCTTTGTGTCAGCAACCAACACTGCAGACTGCTGGCTGATATGGTGTTCTCTGTTGCAAACAGTTTTATTCACTTTTACTGGGGTCTATCTATATTTAAACTCATTAAACTATTTTTAGTACTAAATCTGGTAAAAGTTTCAGGTCCAGATATCTGGTAAAAATATTCAAGTTCAAGTGCTCCTTCAGAGCTGGTGAAACTAAACTCTTGCAGTCAGACCCCTGGAAAGTCAGAATACACAAAGAGGGAGCTGTAAAGTCAAAAAAGCCACCTGGTATTATGTCTTTCAAGAAGAAGACTAGACAAAGCCCAAATGTTTTGGTTTGACAGGAAATTAAAGCTAAAATCCATTAAATATTCGTCCATTCATAAGTGAAGGTGGGACCTTAAATTCACTAATTATGGTTCTGTGTACACAGGAGATTTTATTTAAATCACTCAGATATTCTGAGAAATTCTGTAGATCGCAAATGCTAACATTATGTCACAGACATAAAACTATATATTAAGTACTAATTGAAATTATGTTGAGTAATTTTTTAGAAAAATTTTTAGAAATGTTTTTAGAAAAACAGGTTCTATTGCTGAGCTTAACACTAAAAATTGCAGTCTTTCACAACAGTATACCACACTAAGGAATATGCTCCTTAGCTTTATTTTTATTAAATAAGATATTTAATATAGCATGCAATACAGAGAAAAACAGGGATTACACTATTTGATTTTGGAATTTCTAAATTTCAAATTAAAAAGAACAGGCTGTTTGAGAGTACTTTCTTTAATGTACAAAGCGATTTATTACAGTCCTATGCCACTGGTTAGAAATTGGCAGTTAAATCATCAAAAATCATTGAACCAGCACATAATTAGGATGAAAATGCAACTATGCGTAATGCCCATAATTAGGCCTATGAAAGCTGAAACCAGCAAAACCATTAAATCAGTCAGCATTTAAATCAGATGGGCACTGCACCTACTCAGAAAGTTGTCTGCACATGGTTTCAAAGTTCCATAGGCGAATTGAGGCTCATACACAGTGTGCAGGCATTTTGCAGGAAACTGTGCTTAACTGCCTGCTACACTGACTTAAGAATACCACCTACCAGTGTCAAGTACTGTAGCAGTGCACTGCAAAGACAGCATAGCACAATGACCAGGCCAATAGCCTTTTGAATAAAATAGTCCAAGTTTACAAAAAGCAACCAATTATTGCAAATTGTCTACTATGTATTAATGTTTTTAATGTCCTGAGTTGTTTAACATAGTGAATTGTCTTCGTATATTCTTAGTAATTACTAATTTTATTTCCATGTTCCAGTTTCTTTTGTGTGTTTCCTCACTTCAGTAACACTTTTTAAGTTCAATGATCAACAAAGTCACCTATGCAATTGCCCTTTCACAACAAACACATGACACCATCTCCAACGCAACTGGAGAATCTCTTTCAAGAAGATCTGGCGGTTTTTTGTCTGAAACTTTTCTACATGCAACATAAAGGAGAATTCCTTTAAATGTATCAATTTGTGTCAAAAACCACTTCCGAATCCTGGCAAAGTTTAAATAAAAGTAATTTATAACTGACTAAGGGTTTTACTTCTGCTATTTCTGCAATGGAAAATCTAATTACTCGCAGACTTCTGTCATATAAACATAAAGATTTGCAGAAGGGTGTCCTGAGGTCCCAGGACTCTGAATTCTGACACTAACTGTATTCTTACTTATCCTTCCTTAAAAAACAATACCCCCAAAAAAAGAAATAGTTTTAAGTATATAGACTAAGTAACATACACTGAGAAAAACAAAACACCACCCAAACCCTATCTAATTGGATTTTAAAAACACCCTTTTTCATTGAGAGGACAGCTCAGAACTGGAGTAGTTTTCCCAGAGACACTGTGCAAAACCTGACTGGGTAAAGCCTTCTCTGACTTCCTTTCACAAATTTGGGCTGCAAAACTACTGAGGTCTCTTCCAACTTAAGTTGCCCTATCCTCTATGTAAAAAAAACTGTAACAAACAAACAAAGGACAAAAATATTGTTTTCCTTTTGAGGATATTCTATACCTGTTTCATTTCCATGCAAATTTCAATATAAAGTTTGTATTTTTGTTTTTTCAGCCCACTTAGAAGTGAAGACAAACACTGTTTACAGTTTAGCCACCGGTATCAGTGGTGCAGATACTAGGGTATGCAACTTGCTCTGTAGTTCCAGTGTTTTTCTGACAAAGTTAGAGCAATTTCTTTGAAGGAAATCTGTTTATCTGCTTTATGCCAAAAATCAAGAGGCAGACTGTAATGTTGAAAGTAAAGTAGCAGGAACACAGAGTCCTTCTGACAGTAATAAGACTGGCAAACAGCACAGGAATCATGACTGTGGCTATCAATCTGGTACTGAATCCTAAATAATCTAAGTTGATGGTTCTTTCATAATTTCTGTAAATCTACCTCTATAAGTCCCTAAAAAAAATTGTAATACAGCACCCACTGGACAAAGAAAGACAGTTCTTCATTAATTTCAATGTGTTTAGTGTGTTTTAATATGTTAGCCCTACAGCAATGGTATTCAATTAGGAAAGATTCACTCAATACCTTACATACTTTCTTGGCTCATAAAAAGATACACAGTACTGCAGGGAGCACACTGTGCAGTTATTAAATCCTATTATGAAATATGTCATATTATTGCTGAAATCTGCACAAAGCAAGAAAACAGAGAACCCTCAATATTTCAACTTCAAAAATTATACAGTACTTCAATAGCTACATTTTCACTTCCTAAATCCAAAAGGTCTCCATAGCTAAAACCTACATATAATCACAACCCAAATTGAATATATTACAGTAAATAAGACAAGGTAGATGATAACTGTGATATTACAGTTCAAGGATTTACAGTCACGATGTGAATACATTACGCACAGTGACAATTTTCATAATTTATTCATAATTTTAGGAATACTATGAAAAATATAGAGGCACTTTAAAAATCAGATCAATTATATGAGCATCACTGAGTAGCTGAAACCCATTTTTGCTGTGCATTTTCGTCTTCTTCCTTGTATTATTTTGCTGATGGCCAGATTCCAGGATAGCAGCACTCCAATTTTCTTGCTGCCGAGTTTCACACTTCTGTCAATTTATTGAAGCACTCATAAAAGTTTGGATTCTCTAAGATCTTTTGTACCAGTAACAATCCAGAAAGTAACAGCTTACTGAAATTATGTATTAAGAAGCTGACTGTGCAAGTATAAACTGAAAAAAACATAGGTTTATATTAAATATTGGAGAAGTCGTCATTGTTTCCTTTGGTCTTCCCTATTGCCAAGACTTGGAATCACACTAGAGAGTGCTATGTCAGCCTTCTGGTCTACAGGACCAAGGAAACAAATGCTGCACAGGGGTAAAGGGTACACATTGTACTACACAGCTGCGGTATGTCACCTCGAGAGCTGTGATCCTGGATGCTACAACAGACAGAGCCTCTGTGGACTGTGTGAATTTAGCTAATACAGAATTCACAAATGTATCTAGGAACAAAGAACACAAATTCAATACAGACTAAATAAAGAAAAGAAGGGACTAGCGCTTTAGAACGCATTGGTCAACAATGAAAAGATGCTCATGAAGTCAAGTCATCCATGAAACGTCAACATGAAATGGACTAATAAAACCTTTAAATACACACACAAACACACACACACACATATATATAAATACGTTTTCATATTACTATATACTCTGAGGTAGACCTTGCAGGGTATCTGACTTTCCAGCTCATCAGAAAGATCTCAATAGTTAGGTGCTCCTTTCTCAAAATGGATTCTGAGGGATTGTGAAATATGTTGAAAGAAAGACATGAATAAAATTTTAATACCTAAGAATCTATTTTACAATTAAAGATTTAGAAAGCTCAAGTTGTTTCTTTTAACAAAAAGTACAAGGAATAACTTGATTACTCTATGAAGTATCTTCACAGAAAGAAAAAACTAGGTGGTAAAGAGCTCTTTAATCTAGCTGACAAAATGAAACAAGAAGCAAAGGTTAGAAGCTAAATGACACAGAATAAAATTAGAAATTAGGCACACATTTCTACCACAACCAATTAACAAGTACATTTGTAAATTCTTTTCCCATTGAAGCCTTTTGAATAGCTCTTTTGTAACCTGAAAAGACACAATTTTATGCAAACTTTTGATCTCACTTCCTGCTGCTTCTCTTACAGATTAAACTGTAAAAACTGATTATATAAAATGAATTGCCATTTACTATAAAAGGGACAGGAAGGAGAAATGCCCTTTTTTCCTCCCTATGACAGAAGAACTAGAAACTTGCTAAAATGCAAACTTATATAAGTTTCACCACACATACCATAGCTCAAAGGAGTCAGCTAATTTATCAGCAGTGTTCCCATAGAAAGAAGTTCACTGAGAACAAGTTAAAGCCTGAAGTGTTGAACTCCTTAGGATTCGGGGAATTGCAGTCAAAGAATTTTTAGCTCTAAGTGAGTATCCAACAAGTTTTTTGATATTTTTGACTCAGTTACTTTCAAAAACAGAAGTACGAGCTCTTAACATCTTTTATAAAAAACTTCTGCCATTTCATGTCAGTCATTTTCTGTTCTGAATCTAACAAAAGACACCATAATGAAATGTCTCACCACTGACTGAACAAACTGAAAAAAATACAGTCAAGCTTTCAGTAACATTAGGCAGGCAACATTAACAGATTATATTCTACATTGAAAATTGTAACATGAATAATAATTGAAGTCAATTGCCAAATCCAAAGTAATGTAAAACATGCAAGTAGTCTAGCTAAAAGGTTTCTAGTCATTTTTGCAAGTACACTTACAGGCTTAAAATAAGCTGATGAACTAAAAGCACCTTCTTTAAAGAACAGGCGTGCACACAATTTTGGATTAACTGGCCACTTTATGCTAAGCATGGAAAGATGGATGCTAAGGAACTTCTACTATTCTGCAGCTTCCTATTTTATTTTATCATTGAGGAATCTAATGTAGAGCAAGTTGGTTGAATCATTTTATTTAGTGCAAAATTTTTTTTGTTAATTTTTATGCAAATATGACTGAGTACATCTTCCTTCCTGGTTAAAATAATCTTATTCTATCACCAATGGTGGGAAAAACAGCCTTTTTCACCTCTTTCCATCCAAGAAACATACTATGTACATGTTCCAATTTATTTAGTTTTATCTGTTTTCTTCCTTCTTTTTCCTATAAACTATACATTAGATGAATTAATATTTGACTACGCAACTAAATAAAAGTTAATTTTTTTTTCTAACAGGCAAAATAAATTTTTTCAACTGTAATGTGTAGAGTGATCTCTAGAAACTATGTTATTTCTGGAAGTTATTTTAACTGTACAATTTGCTGTCTTTTGACATTTATCCCAATAAATGTGAATTTTACACTTTTACAAAGTTTTGACTCCATGGTTATTCAGGCATATATTCCACTGGTTTTCTTGAGTTATGCAGTCAATGGACTGTTTGACACTAAAGTCAAACTATTCAGTGTTGCTCAAGTGTGCCTGCCCTGGAGCTGCCTGGTCATGTGGAGCTTCTGGTGCTCCAGATATACCAATAAGCCAAGAGTGAATATCAGTCAAGATCAGCCTTAGCAAAAAGGTACATATATTCTTATAAGGAGAAAAACCGCTTCAAAAGTGTGGGTCTTCTGCTGTGTCCTTCTCAATGACTGGTCTAGATTCTAAAAATAAGGGAAATAGCAAAACAGCAAATAGCAGCACAAGCAAGGTGTACCATTTGTGAAATAATCTTTCTCACTGTCATTTGTCTACTGTTAGTGAATTACATGAAAATAATCAAGAAGAAACACAAAAATATGATAAACTGTGAGAATAATTTCAAAAATGTTGATGTATGGGCACAGTGAGAAATGTGTGTGTTTCATGTGGGGAATTACACTTGGGTTTAAAAATCCTCAGTGAAAGAATGCAGTGTACTCTAGAGTTTGTTTTGTCTTGATTCATCTTGCTTCAGAATCTTGCCAGAAAGAGCAAGAATATCAAACATTCTGATTTTTAAACTGCTTCAATAAAGATTTGACCAAAATTATATCCTGTAAAATTCAGTTATTTTTGAATCTACAACTGAATAATATAGATTGAACAGAGTGAAAGAAAGGCTCTTGTTATGTCTTTAAGAGAGTTGTTCTATTGATTAGTAATATAGAGTCAGTACTGATGCCTCAATCAAACTCAACAAATTCATGCATTTGGGATGTGATGTGTCAACACTGGCTAGATGCCAGGTGCCCACCAAAGCCACTCTACCACTCCCCACCTCAGTTGGACAGGGGAGAGAAAATATATCAAAAGGCTCATGGGTCAAGATAAGGGCAGGGAGAGATCACTCATCAGTTATCACCACAGGAAAAGACTCAAGGAAATTAGTTTAATTTATCACCAATCAAAATCAGAGTAAGCAATGAGAAATAAAAAATAAATTTTAAAACACCTTCCCCTCCACCCCTTCCTTCTTACCAGGCTTAATTCCTCTGCTGAATTTTTTCTGTCCTTTCCCCCAGCAGTGTGGGGGAACAGGGAATGGGGGCTATGGTCAGTTCATCACATGTTGTCTCTGCTGCTCCTTCCTCCTCAGGGCAGGACTCCTCACACTCTTCCCCTGCTCCAAGATGTGGTCCCTCCCACAGGAGACAGTCCACCACAAACTTCTCCAACACAAGTCTTTCCCACAGGCTGCAATCCTTCAGGCACAGACTATTCTACTGTGGGTCTCCTGTAGGGTCACAAGTCCTGCCAACAAAACTGCTCCAGTTTTCCATGGGCTCACAGCCTCCTTCAGGCATTCACATGCTCCAGTGTGAAGTTCTTTGCGGGTTGCAGATGGGTCTCTGATCCACCATGGACTTCCATGGGCTGCAGGGGCACAGCTGCTCCACCATGGTCTGCACCATGGGCTGCAGAGGAACCTCAGCTCCGGTGCCTGGACCATGTCCTCCCTCTCCTTCTTCGCTGACTTTGGTGTCTGCAGAGCTGTTTCTCTCACATATTTTCACTCCTCTGTCTGCCTGCTGTTGCTGTTGTACAGCTTTTCAGAGGTGCTACCACTGTGACTGATGGGCTCAGCCTTGGCCAGCAGTGAGTCCATCTCGGAGTCAGCTGGAATTGACTCGATCAGGCACAGAGGACATGGCAGCTTCTCACAGAAGACACCCCTCTATACCCCCTGCTACCAAAGCCTTGCCACGCAAAACCAATACATGGAGCCAGAAGCCAGGATGATGTTTTTGGTTCAGATAAGCTTTGAGATAAAAATATAAAGAGATTACAAACTGAGAGGAGTAGGTACTTTTCTAGCAGAGGAGAAAAATATTTCGCATGGGCTTGGAACTGGGTATTTTTTGAACTTGAGTACATGCCACAAAAGTTAGGTTAATATCTGTGACTGTGGAAAAAAATATGTCAGTCTGTTATAACAAAAATTTCAAAAATAAACCAAATAAATTTCTATCGGATGATCAAGTTTTTGATCACCTGGTAAATTAGTTAAGTAGCCAAAGGGGGAAGATTGCTTGTGGTAATGGGTGTGCTGATCCATTCCCCTTTAAAGAAAGAACTTAGTAAACTAAGCCTGATGCTCTATTGGAGACATTCTCCAATCCCTCATTATTTCTATATGTCTGCAAAGGAAGTCCAGTATTTACTGTACACCAGTAAAGCAGCGTCCAAAGTCAAAGAAAGCTATCTCCACCCTCACATCATCTTCTTCTGTACTAGGAAAGAATATATTTGGAACACAACTGACCGAATGTGCTGCTGATTACTGCTATGTAATGAATAACCTCATGGACAGAGTAAGCTATACCAAGTTGTCATAAAGAAATTTGCTCCAGGCTCATGACGCACAGCACCAGGCCTTCTGTCTTCTTCACTTACAATTATCCACTTTTCATCCATCTGTGGAAAACAGAGGCCATGAATGAGAAATTCAGTCCTGTGGAATGTTTCAATTCATGACTTCCATAAAAAAAGAACTTTCCATAAAAAAAGGTTCCTTTCCCTTTCTTTCCTTGATGCCATTCTCTCACTGCCTCGGGAAGCAAAGCATATTTGGCTTCCTGCTAAGGACAGTAAGAGTGTGTGATATAACACAGAAGTCCTACTCTGCACCAGCAACCCTGTGACCCATATTTTTCATTACTCATCTGCACCTTTTTTCCAGAAAAAAGCTTCTAAAATTCGTAAGCAAACTACAGTGACCCTGGGAAAACAGAGTAAGGTAAAGAGCTGGAGATGGTTATTTACATGACAGTGCTGAATCAGAGAGTTTGAGTGAAAATTCCCTTTGTTTCATTTCTCTAGAATTTGTACAACTTCAAATTATAGGCAATCTCAGATCTAAGTACTATTTGAGTACATTGCAGTAGTGTATATGAAAATATAATTTCCCAAAGTAATCTTGACAAAGAAGTAGTCTTCTTTCTAAAGTGGCAGAAAATCTAAGGTGGTTAAAAACATGGGCAAGAAAAAATAAAATGTAGAAATAATACAGCCTGAAAAAGACTGTATGTTTAGAAAGGTTTCCCTATGTTCAGTTGCAATTTGTATTCCACTTTTTTTGAAGGCCATTCAATTCCATTTTATGCTTTCAATACATTTTGACTAGAAACATAAATCAGTTGACAGAAACAAACTCAACTGAGCTGAGACTTGGATTTTATAGCAATATTGATAAAAGCTAGTGGGCATTCCTGCTGCAACATTGGCGTTTGGCCTGAGAGAGAATATTCTGAGAGATTTTTCAGACTTCATGCATCTAAAGACATATGGTTGTGCTTCAAGGAATAAATGCAGAAAGAGGGGGAAAAAAGGTTTTTTCCATGCAAATAACAAAGTAACAATTTTTCAAACAAAATTCCAAGGACGTAACTTGCTGAAGACTGGGTGAGATTCAGAGCCATGGTTAAGTTTTAAGCAGAGATAGAAGGGAAGATAAAGCAACCTTTACAGACTGCTTTGGGCAGTTCCTATCACACAGAAGGGGATGTGTAGGAAAAGCATATAGTAACATTTTATGTCAGTTTAACTGGCAAACCATAAGCTGAATTACATTATATGAAAGGTGAAGTGAAGCTATTCAAGGAGGGTCATAATTTAACAAAAAAAAATTAAAGCTTCCTAAACCAAAAAGCATGTAAATTAACTTGAAACAGAAGGTTTTCTTTGCTTCTTTTTTTTTTTAAGATTACTCATTCTTTTATGTAATTCCATGCTGTAATACCCATATTTACTAACTCTACAAAATAGAACTGGAAGTATAGTATCTCATAAGATCTTCGCCTGTTTTTTCCTCCTAAGTCAGAATCAAGCCTACCAAAATCACCCTCACAGACCTTTGTGCAGCCCATTCATTAAAAAATCCATTGTTGAATACTCCACGACATCTCTCTTCAGCCATAGAATCACAGAATCACAGAATATGCTGAGTTGGAAGTGACCCACAAGGATCATTAAGTCCAGCCCTTAGTCCTGCACAGGACCATACCCAAGAGTCACATCATGTGCCTGAGAAGTATCATCCAAACACTTCTTGAACTCTGTCAGGCTTGGTGCTGTGACCACTTCCCTGGGGAGTCTGTTCCACTTCCCAATCACCCATTCGGGGAAGACTCTTTTTCTAATATCCAACCTAAACCCCCCCTGTCACAGGCCATTCAGGCTATTCCCTCAAGTCCTGTCACTGGTCACCACAGAGAAGAGATCAGTTGCTGCCCCTCCACTTCCCCTCATGAGGAAGTTGCAGACTGCAATGAGGTCTCCCCTCAGTCTCCTCTTCTCCAGGCTGAACAGACTAAGTGCCCTCAGCCGCTCCTTACAAGTCAAGGCTTCCCCTCAAGGCCCCTCGCCATCTTCGTTTCTCTCCTTTGGACACTCTCTAATAGCTTAATATCTTTCTTATACTGTTGTGCCCAAAACTGCACACAATATTCAAGGCGAGGCCACACCAGTGCAGAGCAGAGCAGGACAATCCCCTCCCTTGACCAGCTGGTGATGCTTTGCCTGATGCCCCCCCAGGACACGGTTGGTCCTCCTGGCTGCCAGGGCACTGCTGACTCACATTCAAGTTGCCATCGACCAGGACCTCCAGGTCCCTTTCCACAGCACTGCTTTCCGGCATTTCATTCCCCAGTCTGTATGAACATCTGGGGTTGCCCCATCCCAGGTGCAGAATCCGGCACTTTTCCTTGTTGAGCTTCATATGGTTGGTGATTGCCCCATCCTCTAACTTGTCAAGGTCTCTCTGCAGGACCTTCCTGCCTTCGAGGGAGTCAACAGCTCCTCCCAGTTTTGTGTTGTCTGCAAACTTGCTTAGTATCCCTTCCAGTCCTGTATCCAAGTCATTTATGAAGATATTGAAGAGCCCAGGGCCTAAAATGGAGCCCTGTGGAATCCCACTAGTGACAGGTCAGCAGTATAATGTTACCCCACTCACTATCACCCTCTGTGCTCCACCCATGAGCCAGTTGCTCACCCACCACATGGTGTGTTTATCCAGCTGTGCTGGACATTTTGTCCAGAAGGATTCTGTGAGATACAGTATCAAAAGCTTACATCAACTGGCTTCCCTTGATCAACTGTGTGGGTTACCCTGTCATTGAAGGAAATCCTATTCGATAAGCAGGACTTTCCCCTCATGAAGCCGTGCTGGCTGTGACCAACAACTGCATTGTCTTTCAGGTGTTTGTTAATACCTTCAAGAATAATCTTCTCCATAACTTTACCAGGAAATGAAGTGAGACTGACAGGCCTGTAGTTTCCAGGGTCCTCCTTCCTGTTCTTGAAAATCAGGACAACGTTCACCAGCTTCCAGTCATCTGCGACCTCTCAAAAATCATCAAGAGAGGTGTTGCAATGACATCAGCCAGCTCTTTGAGGATTCTGACATGAATCCCATAAGGCCCCATAAATTTCTAGGGATCCAGCTGGAGTAGTAGATCCCTCACAGGCTCAGGCTTGACTGGAGGTTGATCATTCTCACAGTCAATGGTCCTCCAGCTCAGGGCATTGAGACGCCCTTGGTCCATCATCCATGAACTTTGAAAATATTTCTTATTGCAGTAAATCCCTTGTTGCAACATCAGCTCACTCCTTCCTGTTACTGGATGAAGGAAATTGCCTAGTTCCTTATGCCTCAAGTCATGTTTTCTGGACCTTTGATCATTCTCCATACTTTTCTCTCCAATCTCTTCAGCTGACCAGTATTTTATTTTAAGTGCAATAACCAAACCAAGATATGCTAGATGTTGGGTTTGGTTAGGTTTTTCCCCTTACAACAACATAAATTTGACAACTGGAGTTCCCTTCAATAAAACCTCTCAATTTCTTTTCTGCAACTTTTGCCTAGCTAGCCAGTTTCTATCTTTCATTGCTCAGCTGATTATTCTTACTGAAGTGCAATAATTTGCATTCGTCCCACTTGAACTGCATCCTGCTTTTCAGACCAAATCACCAATTAACAAGATTGTTTTAGATCTTAAGAGTCTTCTCCAAAGTACTTGCAGTTATGCCTCCCTCCATTTTCACTTTATATAAAAGAATACATCATCTAAAACCACTCTGAGATGACTCTCCCTTGCTTCCTTTGGTTTAATAAGAATTATGCAAGAATTTTTCACTTCAGCACACCGAGGTATTAGTTTCCACCCCAGTTCTGTATTTTCGGGGGCTTCATGCAGGTACCATTGCAATTATTTTGTGTATTTTGGCTGCTAGGGTAAACAACAACCTCCAACCTTCAATCAATAACATTTACCTACTTCATTAAAAAATCCAAAATAGACACAAATTCAGATGTGAAAGCAATAAACACTTGTTTAAAATTTACAGCCAAAATAAAACTTGGCTTTCCCCAGTGTCATGTGGAACATACATCTGGACTTTCAAGCAGCAAAGTTACACTGCAGAAAAAAAAATTTAAAAGACAAAATTTATTGAAAAATAAATCAGGTGTATATAGAAAGAGAACAAGAACACAACAAAGCCTTGTTCTAACTGACTAATATAAACATTTACATTTTGCATAAGGATTAATGGATTAAGATCCTTCATCGTGAAGGGGAAAAAATGGCTGTTTATGACCTAGTGTTAGACAACAATAAATGGTTTAATCTGGTTTTCTCTGAAGGTAAAGCTGTATTTAGTAATGGATTTAAGAGATATGTACAAAAGTCTCTTATTTAATTTTATTAGCACATAAACTCTAAAAGATTTTGGTACACGTATATCTGTGTAACCTTTTACAATGGGAATTCCCACTCCAGTATTGCATGGGTTTATTTGTGGGTTTTTTTATAGGAAGGAAAAGTACCCTATGTCAACAGAAAATATGGTGAGATAATCTTCCTAAAATTCTGTTTGAACGGAATAACTGGATTTCTAATGGCAAAGCGATGATACATGAACACCAATTATTATGCGAATTAGCAAATTCACACTGAGAAAAAACAAACAGCTTATAGGCCATAACCATACACTGGGCTTCAGGCTATCTTCTCTCTGCATCATATTACTTCTTTGTGAGACAGCACTCAGCAAATAAAAGGGCAATGTAATTTCTGTGTTGTGTTTGATAGAAAATTTAGAAATGCTGTGTAGTACTCTAGATATATTCTGTGCTGTAAAAGAGAATTATTGAAGTGTAACAGCTCAGAATTTTAAGACAAATAAGCAAGTTTTGTCAGCAGAGTGGAAAACAGAGTTTACCTTTGAGCTTTCTCTACATAATCCTTACATTTTATGCTGCATTTATTGAATAAAATGCCTTGCTGTGAGTCAAACAATTAGTCTGGAAGATTAGTTTGGAACTTGAATTGGTTCCAGATGATAGAATCAAAATTAGAACTCAGCTACATACGCATCACTATTAATTTGGTTATATTATAAAAATAACATTTATTTTTGTAGTGTAAAGCAATGAGGAAGTAACATACAGTAAAAAACACTATCCATAGCACAACAAAAACATAAAGTGAACTAAGCAGAAATTTTTGCAATACGAATAATGTGATTTTCCAAAAACAAGAGATCTGAAAACATATGCTTGATGTTTTATTTCAATTCCAGTAAAGGAACTTCAGCATTTGGAAATTTAAACAGTAAAAGTGATCACTCAGTCGTCATTGCAGCATTGCTTAGTTCTGGGGTTCAAACTTTAGTTTTCCAAACTATTTTTTCTGTATCGCCAATACTACTCTATACTAAGTTACTAAGAAATCAAAAGTAGACTGCATGCTTTTTTACTATATAAAGAGATTTCTGACTTCTTGATTTCAAGGTTTTGGAGAACAGAGGTGGGGAAGATTTAGTTAAAAGATGTGTAGTGAAAAAGATACAAAAATTCAAAATGCATAATCTAGTTAAATGACTTATTTTTTTCTGGAAAATGTAAAGCAGGTCTAATAAAATTTAGAAGAAATAAACCTCTGCCCTTTAGTGTTATTGACATATAGGTAGCATCTGGATGTTCAGAAGAACAAAAGCAGTAGTATTTGTAGGCACAGATGTTTAAGGAAAGAACCAACCAACATCCTGCATCAAAGCACATAATACAAAAGAAGAGAACAAATTGTTATAAAGTATATAGTGGATTTTATACACTATATATTCTATACTATATAGCATTCACCAGTGTATTCTGCCATTTAGAAGACTTCCAATTTTTATGCCTTTGGGACTGAACTGGGGAAGTGCAGACCCCACCTGAGTCTATTGCTACAGTCTGAGCTTCACAGCCAAATCTCTGCAGCCTGAATCTGTAACATCTTGAGTCCACTTGGCCACAACATGGACAAAAAAAAACTTATAATACACATGAGTGAAAAGTCCATACTTGTAGACTTGGTGCAACAAGAAAATAACTACAGAGCAACCACTTCTGAATTTCAGTTTTATACTTTCCAGTTTCTTTCAAATGATTGAAAATTAGCTCTACTTTCACAGTTAAAATTGTAAGATTTTATACAAGATTCTGCTTCTCAATCTCCTATTTATTTACCTTTATGAAGTATTTCCTATACATTACAAGATATAAAGGTCACAAAAGTAATCCTGAATGTTCCTTCAGACCTTTACTCAGCTAAAGTCTAACAATAATTGCGTAGCAAGTTGTTGCAAAATTTATTTTTCAAACAAAAAAAAATTGTCTCTTCTGCTGAAAAACAAAGTATTTGTTTGTAAAACTAGAAAGGGAGCCTCTTCACTTGTGCCCCTGAGAATGCTGCTTTTCTTCAGATTAGTTCAATGGTGCAGATAATAAATGAATAAAAAAAATCACTACTATGCATAATATTTTTAATTATGGAATGTATTACAAGTCCTAAATTATATTTTCAGGCAACGAATATAATGCTCTGGATTTCTGCCTAGAATACTATTACCATTTCAAAATACTTTCTATTAGCTTCTAGAAGGACAAGAGGGTTGATTTTCTAAACAAAAGATGTTAAGCCTTTTTGACTAAGGAATATCCTACAAATTTACTATTTAAATCTTTGTACAACTGAATTCTTGTGAAAAAATCATCAAGAAGTTGAGCCTCACAATAAATGCAATCAAATTCAAGCCATGGATGCCATTTGGATACTATACATACACACCTGTGAAAGATTCTATAGCACATACATGTAGCTCATTTTGGGATAGCTAAACTACTTTCATAAATGCAGTATATCTTTTCCACAAAACCTTGGCCAAAATGAAAAGCAAGAAAATTAATTATTCTGCATGTACGTACTAAAAACTCTGCCCATTTGAAAATGTGCTTATGGTACTTGCAACCATTGCTTCATTTTGTTAATGTTTCAGTCAGAGACTTTGAGATCACTCCATTTTTCCAGATATTTAATGTCTTAGGAACAATCAGATTATTCTCAATGTCACAGGTTCGTTTCACCCATTTACCTTATTTACTCATGTTAAGCTGGTAACATAAATTAGACTAAAGCATAATTTATGACTGTCTTAGGCATAGCATCTTGAAAGGCATTCAGCCTCAACCTGTAAACATCAGGGGATTGACAATTCATCTCTTACCTGGTAAATTTACTCCAGCAGCTAATCATGCTCCCTTTAATATATTTGTGTGCCTGATGGGGATATGCACATGCCCTGCACACCTATCATTATGCTCTTCTCCACTACAATGAAGTCCTTTAACATGCTGAAGTTACGCTGCATTCTATAGTTTCCTTTATTTGTTTGTTTGTTAAATAAACAGGCCAAGCTCATTTATACTTTCCCGGAGGGGGGCATTTTAATGATGCTCCCGTTTCAAGGTACTTGAGCTAGTGTAGGCACTAGAAAAAATGTTGTTTGGTTATTTAGGAACACAAAAACAGCCACAGCACATCAGACAAATAATAAGTCATTATAGAAGGATACCTGTAGATACCATATAAGACAGGACAAGTATTTAGGATATGTTCATCAATTTCCATTCCAGGAGAAGTATATTTGTTCTCTCTTTTATTCAGTTACTTTTCATGCTTAAAGGTTTTAAAAACTTTTGCTAAAGGACCTCATCAAAAGTATTTCAAATGGGCACAGGAGATCTTTGCCTCTGGTTGCCTTACCCAGCACTCTGCCTCACTGGATAAGCAGACCTTGAATGGCAACCTTCCCCTTGTTGCAGGTCTCCTCTGAACCACCCTGTCATCTGGCACTCTCCTGCAGATGCGGGCCTTGAAACAGCACATAGTGTCACTTCCTTCCCATGCCAACGCAGGATCATCTAACCTATGCATAGAGCTGATTGAGCCGGGGAAGCATTTCAAGTATAGCTAATTTCTCTTGAAATATATAGGTGAAAACTGTGTGATAAATTACAATGCAATAAAGGATGACTTGCACATGGTTAAAAATACTTCTGCAAGTTACTAATGATACTGCTGTCATCCAACAGTATGGCTATCACAGAGCTGTTCAAAAACTTTCACAGAATATTCCAGCACAATTATTCAAACAAGGGATGCATTACAATGCATAAATGATCTTTTTACACGTGAATAAAGACTCAGAGCTAGCTGGATTATTTGGTTCCAACGTGGCTAAAATATAATTATTTCACTCGCAGAAAGATTCCTATTGTGTTTCCCCTAACTATGTGATACATTCTCAATGCCTTATTGTGGCATCTGCATGCAGAGCACTTCTAAACAGTAATTATTGGTATAATTCTCACACACAGCCTGTATATGTATCACAAGCATGGGCAGATTCACTTGCTGAAACAGAGTACTTGTTTTCTTTACTGAAAACTGAGAGGGAAAAAGGAAACAAAATCTCTGTTCAGTGTATTACATACTACAAGTGGCTCAGTGCAAGAGAGAAAGAATATTTTTGATTACATGACTGCAAAAACTGTAACACTGCCCCTTATTTTTATGACTAGCCTACATTTTCTTCCATCCTCTACAACTACTTATGAACTGTAAAATATATGCCTGGGCTTGATTTTCTGAGTTGAAGCTGAGCTGAAGCTTAGTCTTCTGAGCTGAAGCTAGCAGTAAGGGAGAACACATCCTCCATATTTGCCAATTCCCTTTCACCTTGTTAAAGAAGACTCAGCCACCTCCAAGAGAAGAAGAATGCTTCACGGGACTCAAGACAGAGAAAGGCAGCACAGACACTGCCTTTACAGTTTCTTTACAGATATCATAAGGGAAACATTAGCATGACCTGAGACCTCACTGTTTTTTCAGCAGAGCTGCTTTTACAACACAGAAGAGAAGGGTCTCCCAGCAGAGCCAGCTAAAGAGACACCAGCACTGCACCGCTGGGAGAGACAGCTGCAGCAGAGCCAGAACTGCCCTCCAACACCTCCCCCGGAGCATGGGTTTGTCTGCCCCTGGCACTGCTGCTGAGCAGGAGGTGGGTGGGTAGCCAAGCCCTCTGCCTCTTCAGGAAAATATTGGTTGAGGAAAGATTCAGTCAAAAGATCCTCACTGTGATTTCTGGCTACAGCAGTTGCTAAAAACTAAGGTCCTCCTTGCCCATTATTTTCGAGACCTTTGAATTTTGATGCCTAATGTCTTTGTTACGCTCTCAGCTACAAAATGCCCATTACTGCATACACGCACACTGCTGCAGTAATTAGACCCACGCACTGCCCTGGTTCTATGTGTTAATTGAACTTCTGCTGCCATTACTGAGGGTTTAAAGAAAGTCACTAGACAACAACAAGGTCAATGAGCACATATCTGGTACCTACCTCACCAATCATGACACAGAAAATTTTTTCACACTTGCTTCTGTATTTCTTCTATTAAAAACATGTCACTATAGAGGGCTCATATTTAAGTCTTGAAAATTAATATTCAGGAATCTGAATCTCAGGAAATATTTCCTCATTTTACTGAAACTAATGAGATCATTCTGATGAGTGCTTATGAAAGCAGATATGAACCATCAGAGACTAATGCTACAATAGCACACCTCTTATAGCACTGTTGTCAAAAGAAAGTTTAAAAACTAAAAATGAGAAAAAATGAAAAATACAGCCCTATAAAAGCTGTATACACATATGGTCCTATATGTACATATATACACTTTTTAATACACATAGTACTTAGAAAAGGATTAAATAATTATACTTAGCGGAAAGTAGAACTCAAAGAGAAAGATGGCTTTGGTTCAGCTAATGCAATACACAATATCAGCAAACTGGCCAGCAACTTTTTCTTAGGGAAGTTTTTCAGAAAACAACTGAAAGGTCACAAGGCTAACTCAGAAGAGGTAAGGCAAAAAAAGCAATGCAAAATAAATTGAACAGAATCAAAATCTTGTATTATCCTTATTATGTTCTGTCCTCTTTCTCCATATCAGCTGCAAGCTATTGAAGGAAATTATTTTCCTGCTTATGTAATTGGAAAACAGAACATGCTATTCCTTTAATTGTGCAGATAAAGCAGATGTCTCATGCGGATTTTGCTTTCTTTGGAGAGAAGAGGAAACAAAAGTCTTTCCCCAAAGCAAATTTTAAATTTCTTAAAAATTTTATGCAATGTATTTTAATGTCAACTTCTGAACCAAAGAAACCCCAGGGGTGGAGGGACTTTGGCAGAAAGCAGGCAAGAAAACCACCAACTTAGAGACACATCTCTTTACTATAATCTCTTTCACAGCAGCAGCATGGTCCACCTGACTGCCACTTCAGATGAGCCTGCTTATTCCATATTGCTTCTTCAGGAATAGATACGTGCATGTGTACACATATGTCATAGATGAAAGAACTGGAGGAAGACCTTGTGGATATGAGCTGGCCATGCGTGCTCACAGCCCAGAGTACCAACCGTACCCTGGGCTGCATCAGAAGAAGGGTGGCCAGCAGGTCATTTATCCCCCTCTTGTGAGACGCCACCTGGAGTACTGCATCCAGGCCTGGGGTCCCCAGCACAGGAAGGACATAGACCTGTTGGAGTGGGTCCAGAGGAGGGCCACGGAGATGATCAAAGGGCTGGAGTACCTCTCCAATGAGGACAGGCTGAGACAGCTGGGGTTGTTCAGGCTCCAGGGCTCCTTGTCCATGGCTCCAGGGAGACCTTATTGTGGTCTCTCAGTTCTTAAAGGAGGTTTATAAGAAAGGTGGACAAGGGATAAATTAAAAGAGGGTAGATTCAGACTAGATATAAGGAAGAAGTCTTTTGCAATGAGGGTGATGAAACACTGCAACAGGTTGCCCAGAGAGGTGGTCGATGCCCCATCCCTGGAAATATTCAAGGTCTGTCTGGACAGGGCCCTGAGCAACCTCGTCTAGTTGCAGATGTCTTTGCTCTTTGCAGAGGGGTTGGACTAGATGACCTTTAAAGGTTCCTTCCAATCCAAACTATTCTATGATTCTGTGATAGGGTATTTTGTCACCAACTATTTTTCTTTACTGATATTTTGCTGCAGTATTAATTATTTGGCCTAGCTATTGATAGCTTTTCAAAATGACTATTCAGAAAAGTTTCAAGACCAATGCCCTTGATAAAACTGCAACTTTCCTGTATTCATTATGCTCTAAATCACATCTAAAATCAGGTTTGCTGTACTTCTTTCCAGGAGTCAATGGGTAACTATACTATCATCCATAAATCATACTCTTCCACATGACTAAAAAAGACCAGAGGTATTTTCTTTCTAAGGTTGATAGTCTAAACAGATGTCTAGGAAATAATACTTTTCTTAATTTACCCTGTGACCATGAACAGATATATCTTATTTACTGCCTATGTAGATATTAATATAATAAATCAAATCATAGCATATTCAAAGCACAAGGTGTAACAAAGTGTATCAAATGAAAGGGGGTTCCTCCCTGAACCACTGACACTGGATTCCATGAAACTTGGAGCTCCTAACAGATATTTTAATTAAAAAAAAAAAAAAGTTAAATTCCATAGATTTTTTTTCTTTTTCACAGCCTTGCCAAAATTGTTGGCATTTGGTCAGAAACGTCCATTTAGTCATGAGCCAGGATAGTGGTTCCAAAAGCACTGAGATGGCTTTACTGACATCTCTGTATTTTGCTTTGCACTGTGCCTACTTAGCCACTTTAAATGCTACAGGCTATCAGTTCTGATACTGCAGAATTTAAAAATGGGAAATGGACCCACCTTCTAACCTCTCAGGCCACAGTCAGTGGACATTGGCTGAGCTGACATTTACATTTTCAGCTCATCAACATCCCCCCCCCCCGTACCCAGACAAATATTCTTGTAAAAGAGATTTTTTTAACACTATGACAGGAAGCGCAGAATTCTGAGTAGAAGGCTATTTCTCTGTGCCCTGTACTTCCCCTAGAAACTCTCTTTCTCTACCCAGTGACCAGCAACAAGCAGACTGATACACTACATAGAAATGCACTTGAGCCTATGTTCCTGAATAAGCAAATGAAAGCATTCAAGATTTCACATTCAAGAATTCACAGATTAGAAAGAAAAAACTAGCTGTAATGTATGCAAACTGCATCCCTCAATACATATTTTTAGGTGTATACTGATTGACTTGTCTCAGTGTTTAAAATTAAGTTGCCTTTAGGCAGTCAGGTCTCTTTCAAGAGCTACTGATGAAGACATTATTAACCTTTGGTACTGAAATGTTTTTAGTAGCACCTGATTTATCCCGGAAAACAACACTGCCATTTCATTCCGAGCCCTGGCCTGTGAAAATTTACAGCTTAGAGGCTTTCACTTGTTTTGTTTTTTCAGAAGGAGGTGCCAATAAAAGCAAACTACCCATCAAAATGATACTGATACAGAGTGTTATGTGAGGGATGCATTACAATTTTACCTCTCTTTTATAAGGTATGATTTAAAGGTAGATTTTTTTTAAAAATTAGTTATTTTAAGCGGCTCTATATTAAAACAGAATATATTGAGCAGACAAATAGTTATTCTTCCTCCTGTCTCCTCTTCCCCTGAAAGGTTCACAGAACGTACTTTTTCAATAAAAAACTGGGATTGTGTCTGTCATTACAATTTAATTGTGATACAACTTGTATAAGGATTTGTTTTATTGAAGTGTAATAACAATCACGAAGACATCCATATTAATCTTAGTTCAACATCTGGATATAGGCATATCTTGGCTCCCCATGAGATGAACAACTGAATCCTGTGTATTCTGACTGAGGCAGTTCAGAAGGTCACTAAGCAGGATTTCTTGGCCACATAGGAATATAGCATTTCCTTCTCTTTGTTCAATTCACATTCTTGTAACTACTTCTGAGCATGTAAACAAACTTTATAGATAGTAAAATAAAGAAATGCTTTGTTCTTGAAATGTGTGGTCTGGTTTACTTGCAGTTGACAAGGCATTTTACAGGAACACATTTGACTTTTTACAAGTTTCCAACAGCAGTAAACTTTATTCCTGCTGACAGCAGAAGGAATTGCTGTGCGCAGAATAAAACTGATTAGTTTAAAAGTCTAACCCTGTTTCATGTTTTGTCCTCTGAGGTTACATTTAAATCTGTTTCAGACAAATTATTTCATAAAAACCAATTCTTTCTATGTTACTGCAGTAAAAATACGTATAAGTGAACACCAAATCATTGCAAGGTAAGGGAAGATGGGTTTTTATTTGAACTGGAAATAGGTATTTAATTTCCTCATGTAAAAAACAGTATTTTCATGGTGAAATGTTCAAATTATTTTTTTCTTAGTTCACGAGGTGAGAAGAAAAAAACATTTAAGCAAATAATAATAAAAGAAGCAAGAAACAAAACCCACCATCATAGCCCTCTGCAGCAAGCAGGCAACTTGTGTATTGGCCCATGATTCTTCGGCCAAATTCTGAAGTAATTCTGAAATAATTCTGAAATAGTGGCAATTCAGCATACACAAAGTCTGGGAAATACCATATGAAGAGGGGGCACTTAACACTGTTATAACAGTTCTGGTTTGTGAGTGATGATCCAACTTAAGATGCTCCAGCGACCAGCTACTAGCTGCCCACTGCCCCTCCAACAGAGCTTCCTAACTACTGCTGAGCCAGCTGTATTTTACTTTGGATCTTGGTTTGAAAGTGTTTGCATCCCCTAAAATTAAAATTTATACCACTTTATCATTGCTAGAAAACTTGTGCACTCACAACTGCGTAACTGGCTGGCAGGTCAGATAAGGATGTGCGAAAAGCACAGAACTGTGTTGAACTGACTCAGGTAACACAGTGGAAGGCACCTTCATTTGGCTCACATTGTGCTACTGGCTTCTTCCAGTAGACTTGCATCTTGTCATCTCTCCTGTTCCCTTCTTCCTCATACTACTGGCTTTATCTGGGGGAATCACAAGAAGATGCATGAAGTATTTACTTATCAAAGCTATAGACTATTTTGGCATTGTTATCGATTATTAAAGAAATCCGTAATTTTAAATGTAAACAACAAGTTCATGCACATAGACAAAAATGTGGTGAGTCAGTGAAATTTCTATTCAACTAGACTCCTGTTTTAAATAAAAATCACAGCATTATCATAAGAAAAATGTAAGTTTATTTATTAGTTGTAGGAGCATACTTAGTCACTGCAGATGGAAACAATATTGGTACCTGTGATTGCCAGTCTCTGGAAGTACCATCAGCTCTTTATTAAAGGCTAAGGTAGCAAAAAAGTTATTTGGCATTATAAGAAACAGAAGAGTACACTTGTTCAACAGAAGAAGACAGTTTTTCTCTAATATAATATCCAGTGAAAGCTGAGTGAAATGGGTCTCAATTTTTTTTTCATATGATTTAGGGGAAATTTGCATTGCCCAGGAGCACAAGTTTTGATCCTATACTTAGATCAGCGAACTATAAAACATATGGCATACCAATTCAGTGGTAACATTCCATTAGAACAGTAAGACAGTAGCTGTCTTAATGCCATCCAACTCATACTGACAATAGAAACATCAGCTGTTTTCACAGGTTGTCAAATTTTTCTGGTCCCATCACCTCCTATGCAAGCCCCTGTGTATAGACATGGGCTTCCTACAAATTTTCTGAGTAGTCATTTGAGTTTTCTAGCACCTCAAGCAATAAATTTCACTCTTTTTTTTTATATGCATTAAATGTTGCACATGCCTTACTTAGTGCATGGTAATGCTAGCACAAAACACTTGGTTATCCTATTTTTTTTTTAAATTACAAAATACAGTGCTAAATCTGTGTATAATTAAGATATGTCAGTAAGGCATCAGCAACAGTGCAGACAGCCATACAGCCGTTTTGATTCAGTTTGCCACAAGCTCAGGACACCATCACTGTGCTGTCATTGGTTATTGCACCCTTTAGCCTTCCCTTTCAACTTCAAATCATTACATTCCACTTGGCTATTCTAAAACTGCACTGGCAAGCACTGCACGTCTATTACAAAATAATAGCATTGTAGTCTGATACAGCAGCATATGCCCAATACCAAAATGAATTTTACTCAATATAATCTATAATTCCTAACATATCAGGTGCTAGGCTTCAGCACAGCTCTCCTAGCGCTCCCTCTCTGCTCTGCTCATCATGCTCCAATTTTCTGCCTACTAGGTAGATTCATTCATTGATCAAGGTTTACAAAAATCCAAGTTCAATAGGACAGACAGCACCTCAGCAAAAGGTGCCTTCTGTTTTATGCCTGTCAGCACCATGATGAAAATTTTATCATGAGACACAAAGATACTACTCACATACCCATAATTTTATTAATCAACAGCACAAGTGGTCTCACTAGACTGAGTAGATGACATATTTACATGAACAGTGAATGTTATCTACCTCATCTAAATTAATACTGAACAAAATAGGCAGTTTAACTAGGGAGGAGTCTCTTCTGGGCAAATAGATCATTTTCCAATCACATACTCACTTGCACCTCATAATGAGTTGGGGGAGAAACGAAGGTAGGTATGAGATCAACTCTAAAAATAGTAACTCGCTCCCTTGAAAGCAAGATATACTTACAGAAATGACAATGTCAATGCCAGTACTGGGGAAACAGCACATTCTAACTAACTTGTTAGTCTATGAAGAATGATATACTTCTGCCAGATTTTTCAAAAAAATCTAATAAAACATTGATGAAATGGAAGAATAATTCTCCCTGCATGAAGATTAAGTGAGAACATGAGTCTATACGACAGACAGGTTTTGCATTCATCTCATGTCTGCTCAACTGCAGAAGTCATTGGGAAATGGTACATAAAATATTTCTAAACTGATGTGTATCTGAAACAGTAGATGTCAAGTCCTACAGGAAGTGGCAGTCAATATCAGCTTGTTGCTAGCTATTTTTGCAACCACCTATTAAGTTTGACACAGCTAGGCAGTCTCATGATAGGACTAAATCCTATTGTTTCAGAAGAAATAAAAGGGAAGATAATTATTACCAGTATTTACATACCAGGTACTGTATCTAAATGGATAATTACACACAAGCCTGTGTGCTGTCCCTTCAGAGGGAACTGTGGTTCTGACAGTATAAGGTTAGAACTAAGGGTAGATGCCTTAGGTACCCCACAAACAGGAGTAACTCAGCTGACTTCTACAGAGTATTTATCATCTGTTGTCGATGACTCAAGCAAAATGAAACACAGATGGATCTTGGTCCCAATTTTTGTCTTTTTCTTTTTTGCCTGAACTCTTCTAAACTTCTGAGAGGATTAAGCTTTTGTGTTGTTTTGGAGGAGTGGATTTTTGTAGTGAGTGTCTCCTAGTTTGTACTTATTCAGAGCTAATTTTCAAACTATTGGAAGTAATAAATGATGCCATGAGTTTCATCTTTAAGGATAAGTAGTCTTCTGGAATAAATTTCCAGCCTCTTTGTAATGCATTCTGAAATCCTCTCTGCCATTTATTGAGGCATAGATCATTCAACTTCCTTCCTCACACATATATATCACACGGTGAATGGGATTTACAACAGCCAGCCTGCTCAGCAGGGAGACTCCTGAATTACCCAAGACAAATTACCCAAAAAGTAGGAAAAAAAATTAAAAAAAAAAAAGCAGACTATAATCTTACATGTCTCCTGAAGCCTTACAACCTTGACAGAAGTTTCTCTAGTAACTGCAATTCACATTCTTAAATGTTCTACTGGACTATAATGACCAAGCAATCACTTTGAATATAAAAATTGGCTCAATCTTTTCTTCAAAACAGAAACAACCCCTCCAAGTTGTGCTACAGTCTCATTTTATTGTTTAAAATATATGTAGTTTAAACTAATAGTAAAAAAATTACATTAAATGAAGACCCAGACAATTTTTACCTCATTTGGACACTTATCAAGTGAAAGCCATTGGGGTCACTATTGTGTGCTGAACTCATGTCTGCAAAGAAATCACCCTTGAGCACCCTCATTAGATCTCAGTCCTCAGGAGAATTCGCTATATCTGGTGGATGAATATCAATGCCCCTGAATAGGATAAATCCTAAAATACTCCTCTCAGTCCAGATGGGAAATATGCAAACAAATGTGTTAATCATTAGTGTGATGTGCCTAAGCAGCATTACTAGGGAAAATCGAAGTATTTGCAAATGCTTGGTGCCTGGTGAGTGAGGTGGGGTCTTCATGGATTCCTTTCCAGGACAGAGCCTCCATTGCACTGTAGGCAACTTCCTCATAGCAGATCCTAAGGGAAATAATGAATGTTCCTGGAAAACACAGGCCTTAGAGCTCTCACAGCTTGACTTGTTAATGTCTTGACTACTTCCAAAGCTACTTATACTAACCAAACCATGTTTCTGCCCGAGCCTCAAGTGCCATGAGAAAGGACAGAGTGCAGCTAGCCTTGACCCCTCCCACCACAGAGCGGGGAGGCTGGATGTGCAACAGCTAGGCACCTTTCTGAGTTCAGATTTAACACCCTTTCCAATATAAGGCTTTAAATTGAAGGCAACATAAAAGGCTTTAAATCTGAAGCCCAAATTTTGAGGCTTAATTCAACTAGCTCTTTTCCCCTTTATTATAGGTAACTCGTGAAATTTTAGATTGCCTTTCAACCTTTGTCATCTCTGTTGATCTATGTGCAGAACCATACTAGCTTATAAAGCAGCAAAGGCGCTATTGATTTTTTACTTCTAGTTTTTTATTGTTTCATGTATGTTGGCAATTTGTTAAATGCAAGTCTAAGTTAAGCAAACATAAAACCTTTCTCTAACACAGTTCATTTACTTGTCTTCGACTAGTTAAATGGCAGAACTGTTTATGGAGTGCTTTGTGCACTAGCTTTAAGAAGAAATAGCATAATTTATTGTTACTGATTAACTTCATTTGTAAAGAATGCTACCTGTAATTTCAGTGGTTTACGTCATTTTTTTCTCAACTGCAGGTCCCAACATACCTGGGCAACTGCACTGCCTGCATTCAGGATAAAGTTTGGAAATTTTCCCCCTTTCTTGAATCCAACTCAAAATAAGTTACGAACAATTCAGAATAGAAGAAGACCTACATTACTAAGAAGTAGAAGTATCATCAACCTGATCTTGAAGAGTGAAAATAACAAAAATGCCTGAGGGGTTCTGATCCACTTTCCACCAGGATCATGGTACAAAGAACAGTGCATTTAGAAAGCACAAATTAAAATTATTTCTGTTTTCAGTTTATGTCCTACTAGTAAATGTACACAATTACCTTAATACAAACTGGGAAGGATGTGATTTTTCAGTAGTGGAAGCTTCCGTTCACTAACACAATTTGTCTCTTCAAGAGTTGTAGGAGCAGGAAGGTGGAACCTATAAATTCCAGATCGTGCTGCCCACATGAGCTGAAGAGGACTGCTAAAAGAAAGAAATATGGCTAAAGGCCAGATTTTTATGCCTGAGGCATTCTACTACTTGTGACACTGATTGTTAGGCATATCACTGATGTGCTTCTGCTGATGTAACTGTACTGACTCAATTAAGTACTACTAATTTTAAATTGCAGAAAAATACTCTGTCCTCATACAGTACTTTTCAAGCAGTGCAAATACACAGCGTTTATACCACACAATCCTCCTCAAGGTGTTATCTAGAAGTATAATAAGGTAGGTACAGATAGAAGGCTTTTTTTATAAAGTTGCTGAACCCCAGAAGCTTGCTTTGACTTACTCAGTACGTCCGTAAATCTGGCCTTGTGGTATTAGCTGCAGTAATGCCTCTGAGAATAAAGCCTTGCATTTTCTATCTCTCACCATTGTGGTTTAGCCAACAGTCATTCCTTCCTGTGACAAGGAACAAAACCCAGAGCTTGTGGATAGCAACCCCACAATATCTTTCCTCACAAAGTGTTTTGTTGTGGATCAAAGAGTTAACATGCAGTATCTTAGAGGAAGCAGAGGATCAGATGGCTTAGCAGATAAATGTGTCTTCATTCTTGGACTGTTAAGTAATTCTGGCTTTACAATGCATTATATATGGCTGCAGTCAAAAGTACAACAGGGCATTAAGAAGGTTTCTGTAAGCTCTTTAAATGTACAAAGTATGTAAAAATAAAGGCAATAGTACAATTTCTAACCTGTGTTCTCCAGGTTTCTTTTGAAGGAGAGAAGAAAATGACAGCACTTTCCCTACGGGGAACTTCCAAGTCAAAGTGAGAAAAGACTCTATTTGTAACTCAGTGTGCCTTTTTTGTTATTAATATTTGAATCCTTATCTTTGTCCTTTGGAATGCTGGACCTTTAGAGGACATAGAAACAAGTATGTTGGGCATGGATTTACAAAATTTATATAAAATACCACAAGGTGAAATGATTTCACAGGAAAAATCTCTTGTGACATTTTTGCCAGAATACTTTACAAGCAATCTTACTCCTGGTCTAATCAGGAAGCTGGGAAAGCAGTATCAACCTCCAAAAGGTTAAGGGACATAATAAGAAAGCGTGACTGGGACTCACAAATATGTCTTCACATTAGAGTGATTTATCTTTGAAAGGCTCGAGCACGAGTTATACATTGTCTCCAAATCTTACATTCAGACCTATACAAACAACCCAGCTTTCAGTAGCATCACACACTAACCTCTTCCATTTCAGGAAGAAAAAAATGTGTTGCTAACCTTTATGTAAATTCCTTATATCTATTTTTTGTAAAGTGCACAATACAGTGGCAGAGGAAGACAACAATATTTATCCCAAAATCCGTGAAGAACAGGAAGAGAAACTGTTTTTTTCTCTTTAACGAAGCCTTCCGATTTTGATGTATTTTCCATTTAAAGAGTGTTGAACTTAGCAAAGCTGTAATGTACAATGTCAAAAAGCACAGGTTATACTGATTCTCTGCGGTGATAGTACACGAATGATTTCTAAAGTGTATAATGAGAGCACTGCCACTGTCTCGATCTTTTTTCTATGTCTGATGAACAACTATATCTTACACACAGAATTTTCTCCAGCCTCCTGGACTATGTCTAGTCTTTATACATATTGGGAGATGGAGAGAAAAGACCACAATAGGAACACAGAGAAAAGGAATTTGCATGTATATTACTTTAAAACCATTTCAGCTTGACCTTTCATGAAAAAAGGTTTAAAAGCTGAATTGTCTGACTGTGGATGCAAAGGTTAATTGTCTTTATTGAGTACTGCTGATAGGACCCTAGTAAACTGTGAACACAGGTAGAGAGAAGGGAAGAGAAGAGGAGAGGTTTTGCATTAAAAAGACTAATTCCTTAGTATCCACACTAAGATGTCCACATCCCAAGCAGAGACTTGAATAATTGAAGCAGGTTTTCATAAGAGCATGTTGAGTGTTATGGAGTACTATACTTTCCATTATGGAATGACTGACTTAAAACAGAAATATACCCACCTACCTAGTCTCATCAAAAGTCATCTCTGGCCCCTTCGTTTAAAAACTAAATAAATTTTAAAATTACAGACTTCCTTGAGGTATTAGTTCTCCTGTTAATTTAAATAGTGCAGTGATTTACATGTTTAAGACCATAAAACTACTGTTTAAACCCTTGTTTAAACTCTTGTGGTTTCCTTGTTTGAATTTTTTTATCAAATATTTCACAAATACATAAATCGTATTGGAAGACTATTATTGCAAAAACCTCAGCTGTGAGCCGTTTCATGGGGATTTTAAGTGAGTAGTTTTATATCACCAGGAAATGTAAAACTGTAAACGGACTATAAATATTCTCTCATGAACTGAATAAAGAAATTCAGATAATACTTACAAGATGATTCAGAAATAAAGTGTTTAAAGTTTTTTGCATATTCAAACTGCTAAGTTCAAGACACTTAAACACTATTAAAAAACATCTTGGGATTGTAAAGAAAAATTCTCACTGAAACAATGTCTTCAAGTAATAAATGGCTTCCAGGATGTTTTTTATTCCATCATATTAATAATCACACTGTTATGACACATTCAATTACAAACCAACTTTCCTCCAGAAAAGTATCAGTGTTTTACAGACTACAAGGAATACTATTTCATACTATCTAAGACCGTACACAAACTCTGGATTCTAAACGAATGTAAGAGAAATAGTCATGATATAATTGTCTGTCAAATGACTGAGCAAATGTGAAGGACAAAATCTGTAACAATCTATCCAGTGTCAATGAAAATGACAAATGAACAGAGTCCAGCAAATACAAATGCCTCTCAACTAGTCTTTGCAAATCAAGCTCAGACAATTTCAAGCAATTACATGCCTCAGCATAAGTTTTGACTACACTAAATACAAAGTAAGTTAATTCATCATATTTTATACATATATACAAAATAAAAAATCCTATAAAATGCATAATACTCACATAACCATACATGTGCATGTATGTTCAAAATGTAGGTATAGACTCTCACATACACTTTAGGTAACTTAAAGTCCTTCACAACACTAAACCCAAGACTGCAGTGCAACTACAACAGAATTATTCAGTTTGTGTTTTCAGTACTACTCCTTTAAAACAAAAACCCCACAGGTTTCTGAGTTAAAAAGTCAGAGGAAAGTTCTTGTATGCATCTGAGACAGAAGGTGAGACAGATCAAAGGAAAACCAGAACAGCTCAAAACCTCTGGAAGAGTATTTTCAGTACTGATCTCTTTCGTCAGGCTTTCAGTCTTTGCACGGACTAGTAAGGGGAAGCACACCTAACCTCATTAGTAGGTGTTGCACACATGATACTTGCTCAATTTTTCACAAAACCACCCTTCAAAATATCTATTCATTATACATCAACACATATAATTCAGAATTCATTACAATCAATGCAATAAATAATAGATTTCAAATTTCTATTTAATGCCTGATCTGAGATGTATGGAAGCTTTATATATCACATATATTTCCAGTATCATTATTGCATGTTATTAGAGACAGCACATTTGATTTGTATTAGTAGGGAAGTTGTCACTATTCTTTTTGTTGCTTACTGGCATACATTTGTCATAATGGAGAAAACCCAATATCAAGAAACAAAGTGTTCAACCTGTTTCCAGAATTCTTGGCAAGCTCTGTTACGACACTGCTACCATATTTGACATTCTTGACATGAGCCCTCCGTGCAGTGTGGTGCGGAACAGGGTCCACCGGACACCTCAGGACCTCTGGCTGCCTGCTATCTGTACACCCTGACTCTGCCTCTTTGGTCTGGCAAAGGGCTGTGTCGGCCCAGGAGAAAAGCAGTGGAGCACTGAAATGATTTCGGCTCTCCTGAGGCTACCCAGAAATTGATGAAAGCTTTCACGACTTGGAACAGTATTGGACATGCTCTTTACTGTGCCCAACTACAGCAAGGTCACCCGCTGGGAACCTCCTAGAAACCCAAGAGCTTTGTCCTCCACCTCGTACTGCTGCTGGTGGGAGAGAGGCTGGACGGGTCGCCCTGCGGGGAAACCCCAAATTGCAGAAGCGAGGTGTGCTGCCGCCTCGCACCGCGGTTTGGCAGCCCCGGTGCTGTTGGCGTGGGAACTGCTCCCGGTGCCGCGGGCTGGCGGCCGGGCCCGCACCACCCCCTGCCGGCGGCGGGGCCGCGTCCCGATCCCGATCCTGATCCCGCTCCCGCGGCGGTACCGGGCGGTGTCCTGCCGGCGCCTGGGATCTCTCCCAGCAGCCACACGTGAATAAAACACTGGTAAAAAAACAGGATAAGCAACGTGACAAAGTGGCTGATCCCAGAGAGCTGCCCAGATCCTAACAGCATCTGCAGAAATGTCTCCTTTGGAACATCTTCTCATACTTATGGGGGGGGGGGGGGGGGGGGAGAAGATGAAAGTGCCGATGCTTACTTCTCAGCTCTGCTGCTTTGCTCAAGGTCGTTCAGCCTCTACACGCTGCAACATGAGTCCTAATGGCAGCGCAGATGACTACGGGATTACTGGCAGCCCACAACTCTGCCCCAGCCCGCGCTGGATGCCAGGCTCACAGCGGGACGTGCCTCAGGCTTTAGGACAATTCATACGAAGTGCTGCCCCCTTGTAGCATAAACATATTTTCTTTAAGGACCCTTTAAAAATAATCCGGTACAATAAAACTTCCCCCCCCCTTAAGAGGAAGACTCGGTTCCTGCCTTCCCTACACCAGCTGCCTCTTCTGAATACTGGGAAGGCTGAGGCAGGAGGGAGAGGACTCCCCGGCAGCTCAGGCAAGAAGCTTTTGCGGCGTGGCAGCCCTGCAAGCGCTGTGAGTATCAGCGGTTTTCAAGCAAATCAATTGTTTTATGGCCTTTCCCGTCCTGCGCTTCCGTCACCTCAAATACTCATACAGTGTCACAGTCCTGGGGTGGTTTTCCCTGGGGGGATTTATAGCAGTTCGGAGCAAGACTGGGGGGGGTGAATCTGTTTATCACTGATGTCTTACACACAAGTATGCTGAAGTACTTTCAGCTCTAGTTTGTAGAAGGAAAGGAGCCCTCAGCAGCAGCTCAGCGCTCACCAGTTTACCTTCACAGAGAAGAGCTCTGGTGCCCAGAGGGGGTGTCCCGAGCATGGCTGTGCATGAGGTACAATATAGCCTTTCCCCTCCTCTGCCTTCGCTTTTTTAGCGCTGTCTCCGCCACCACCGCTGCGAGGTGTGTGTGTCCCGCCCCTCCGGCTTGGCCCCGCTGCGCTCGCCCCGTGCGCCCGCTGCCTCGCCGCTGCCTCCCCTGAGCCAGCCACCCTCTTTACTGCATGTAGATAGATAGATTTTTATTATGATGATTTGAGCCAAATCAGGGCCGGGGGGATCTGGCAGCAGGTGTGGGCAGGCTCTCCATCTCCGCAAAGGAGCATGCTCAGCGCTCTCAGGCATGCTCCTTCAGCGGGGAGGGAGGCAGAGCTGGGCCGGGGTGGTGGTGGGGGAGCAGAATCCTCACAGCTCTCACCGTCCTAATGCAAAGTTTGATTGTTCCAGCGGCCCTGGAGCTTGGGCCGCCCCTGCGCCTCCTGCCCCGCATCCCGCCGCACTGCCGCCGCTCCGCTCGGCTGGGGGACACGGGCGCCCCGGGGGCGGGGGATGGGGGGTGGGGAAGGGTTTCCCCCTCGCTCCCGACGGCGAGGGGAGGAGAAAGAGGTAGGAGATGCCCAGGCGAGAATGGCTTCGGAGCCAACTTCTGCCGGGAAACCCGCAAGTCCGCTGCTGCCTCCTCCCCGCTGCCGCCAGCGCTCATGCAACGCCGAGAGCACACGGGCAGCACCATCACCACCACCATCATCACCACATTATTAACACTATCATGACGATGCTAGGGGCCCTGCAGGCGGAGGGGAAGCCGCGCTAGGCTCCGGTAGCCGCCTTCCAGCGTTTCCCCGCGCCGCGGGGCGGCCGCGCCCGTCTCCGCGCTCCCCGCCCGGGTTGCGGGATCCCCGCGCACCGCCCGCACCGCCCCGCGCAGTCCCCGGGCCGCGGCCGGGAGGCGGAGAGAGCAGAGGGGGATCCAACCCCCGTCACAACGACGGCACCCGGCGGGTCGCCTACCTTGAGTTCCTCTGTCTCCAGGTTTGCTGATCTGTCCATAGAGCGAAACTGAACGGAGCGGAGAGGAAACTAGGGAAGTTGTGCCAATAAAAAAAAAAAAAAAAAAAGGAAGAAGAAAAAAAATGATAGAAAAAAAAAAAAAAGAGAAGCGGGGAATCTAGTCTCTCAGTTTCCAGCCTAAACTCAGCCTTGTCCTCCAAACCCTGGCAGCTCCCCTCAGTCTCATTCTCCGCGATCACGCCTCCACCGGTTAAAATAAACAAATAAATAAATAAATAAAATATTTCACTTTTTTTTTTTTAATAACTCCCTTAACGATTAAAGCGACAGGTGATCCTTCCCTGGTGAAAGAGATTCGCGTCCTCTGGCAATGAAAGGAGGAGACAGAAAAAAAAAAAAAAAAAGAAAAAACAAAACAAAACCAAATCCACTCAGTTTAAAGATTTTTTTTCTTCTGCAATAAGCTCAGAAACCGGCGAATTGCAGCATCCCAAGAAAAAATCCTGTTTCCCTGGACGGCATCATGCAGCAAATTTCAAGCAAATGTGTTCAAACTGAAGAGAACAGTCTATGATAAAAGCCTTTCTCCGTCATGCCTACTCTGGTAGCTAATTTAGCACCCTGTGAGCGCAAGGCATTAGCGATGAAAAATTTCGCTGGCAAGATAACAAAATCCCCCAGGTCCTGCATAGACTCAAAAATTGTTTTGCAGCTAGTCTCTCAGTAATAGTAATAGTAAAAAGAAAAAAAATTATATATAAAAGAAAGTCTGTAAGGGATGGTCTTCTTTGAAGGTTATGCTAAAAGAGTTGGGAGGAAAACAGGAGGTGGATCTCTTGCAGAAGAGAGAAGGGAGAGAGAGAGGCAGAGATTTCCCCCTCTATCCCTGTTGTACTGTCCTTCACCGCCAGGTGACTGACTTCCCTGCTCTCGGCCTGCGCAGGGGGGGATTTCTCCCGCTCTCAAACAGCACTATTGCCTCCCCGAGCAGCTCAGCCACGGCTCCGAACGCCGGCGGCCGCCGCGGCGCCAGCGCCGCCCCGCCCGGCCCGGGGGCGGGCACGGCCCCCCAGCTCCCGATGGCTCCTCCCGCTGGTCCCACAGGTTTTGGATAGTAGCCACCGTCACCAATTTAAAAGCCGGTACTGCCTCATGTATCTTTTTTTATGTATAAAAAAAGAAATATGTATATTTATGTCTACAGATGTGTCTAAATTAATAAAGTGGTGTGGAACTTAGTCTTTGGCTTGCAGTGTTTTTGTGCAGCTGTTGAGTGTATCATTAACGGGCTATGGCTTTGGTGGAGCAGCGATCTCTGATGGAACATGGATTAAGTCTGAGACTCTTTCAGGGTGTTACTTTGCTAATCTCCTTTTCCAAAGGATTCACTGTCTTGTGGCTCTCATATCACTCTAAAGGAAATCAAAATTAAGTTGAAAAAGAAAATCACATTCCTCTCCACCAAGATCCTGATTTTATCTCAGTCTCTTATCATGTATCTGTCACTTGCAGTTTTGGAGAAGAAGGCTGTGATTTTCGGTTTCCTACTATCAGCCCTTTGGGGCCCTTGTTTATTAACTCTATTAATGAGAATTTCAGAACTATCACTTTCTAGTACTATCACCGCCTTTCTACACTACTTTAGACAGAATTGGTATTCCTGATAATTCGACATAAGTAGACTGACCTAATAGCTCCAAGCGCACATTCTGTTTCCAGTTCAATCTAGATTTGTTTGCAGCTTCCAAAACTTCAAGGTTAGCATAAGCTTAAGCCCTGAATGATGACCAGTGAGAGCCATTTCTGAAGACTGAATATAGCCCTCATGTTCTGGACAACATATAGATGGGAGGCTGATGTAGGTCAATGACATTTCTTCTCATTGCACAGGTTCATCGTGAATGCATTGTAAATATCGTTAATCTAGAACTGCAATTTGTAAAGATTAAACACTTGGTCTGGTGTTCCCACGTGAGCCAAAATTCTCATGTCCACATAAAAGACTGCCAAAGTGGACACTAAATCAAGCTTCTGTAGGACCTATAGAAATTTAAGAGAGTGTTTTTGCCTGGCAGAAAAATAGCACCCTACCCCACCCATCCCCCCAAATAAAAAGCCTGGGGAGACCTCTGTAAGAGACCATGCTGAAGGAAGATATCTCTCAGAAGGCACTTCTAAGCCTCCCTAAATGTGTCAATATGCAGTATGAGTAGAGGAAGGGACTGCCCCAGTGTGTGCACCAATCAGGGGACAGAGCATGAGAGCACCTTGGTGCCCTGGCTGGTGCCACAGGATAAGCAGAAGACCCCTGAGCCTCTCCACAAATCCATGCCTGTTTGCATGGTGCTTAGTGGATCAACAAGTCCTTGCACAAAATGCGACTTTATAAAAACAGACCTGCAGCACTTCGACCTTTCTGCTGACTTGTTGCTACTATATTGCAGACTTTCTTGGATTTGACACTCCTCAGTTTGTTTTCATATTGGCACAAAATCTGTGGGAACATGATACATTTGAGAATCTTCTGCTGAATTAGGCTGATGTTGGTCAAGAGTTCAGGGAAGAGAAAAAGAAAATTGACAGGGCAGTCATATAAACCTAACTTCCTTAGAAAACAAATCAATTTTGATTGTCAATTGAATAATACTTTAAAATATATTTCACTCTTCATAGTTAATATAGCCTAACAAGTGACTTTAAAGGTTTCTTTGTTGCTAACTGTTACATTAAAAGAGGCAGAAAAGATGAATTTTCTGTCCAACCTGTATTAATTTATTTTTTTGTCTATCAGTGTCCCCCCCAGGAGATCAAAGCCTTTTAATGTCCAAAACAATATGTTAACGTCTCACCTAATAAGACCCTTAGTTTAACAGAATCGCTGAGATGGACATTTGATACCTTTTATGTATAGGGACTGATCTTAACAGCAGTAGAAAAACCCTTCAGCAGGTTTCTCCTATGAGTTATTTTGCCGTCAATGAAACTGCCAGCATCTAAAAATGGACTCACTGTAACAGTTCACGAAATAACACGTTTATTAATACAAATTTGTGACAACTTATGGGGTTTGCTTTGTCTGGAATAGGATCTAACTGCAAAAAACCCACACTTAAATTATGTAGTAATAATAATAATGCAAAGCATAGGCACACACGCTAAAGCAAAAGCAACTTACAAAGAAGTAAGACGACTTACACAGAATAAGTAAAGCAAAAAACTATAAGGCAAAAGCAACTTACAACAAAGGAATAAATAAAAATTTTAAAGTACTATGGAGCAAAAGTAAAATTAGTGTATATGTATAAAGCAATCACTTGCCCCAAGGCATCCCGAGAAGGTGGAGGAAGAAAAGGTAGCCCGCCGGTTACCTCCACAGAGATAATGGAACTTCTCCACGATTTTTGCTTATGTCCAATCTCTTTTTATACCTTTTTCTTTAGGCAGTTTGAGTGGCTATAGTAAAAAAACTAATTTTTGGGTGATAGACAGATAAAATAGGCCCAAGGGTCCACTTACCGAGTTCCCTGCAAAAAAAAGGCCGTGTTATCTGAATATCACTCCTTTCTTTGTTTTAATCCTTTTATTGGTTTCTGGGAATGTCTGCTCAGGTGTGGGGTGGGCAGGGTAGGGGTCACAGGAAACCATCAAGGAACCTTTTTTTCTTTTGTGTGGCTTTATCTATCACCTTACAATTTCCACCCCGTGACTATAGTCACTCAAACTACACAATATTCAAATTATGGTTTTGCAATATGATATGATTTTATATTGTGGGGATCATCCAGTATTGATGGAGGTAACTTATGGGCTAATTGTGTCATGGTTACTCAAATTTTAGTATACAATACAATTATTAAAATGAGAAGCAAAATGGTTATTATCAATAATCTAGTAACAAGAAGAATCATTTGATTGAAGATTCTGGCAGCTGTAGGTGACCATCCAAAAAGGATGTCTCACCATTGGTGTTCCCCATCCTTTTTCACTCATTCTATCCTGCAATATATTTCTTCTATATCATGATATACAGTAATCAGAGGGGTTTTTCCATTTCCTTGGGCTTGTTTTAGTAATTGTTTCAAGTCTTCATCTTGCAACAGACTCTTTTACTAGCATGAAATTCATACTAATGGGGGTAGGCTGTAAATCCCGATTTAGAATATAATTAGATTCTAAAATATAATAATTAAAATAGCATTTTATAATGTTAACAAAATTACAAACACAACCATTGAAGTCATTACTTGTATCTACAACATTATCTGCAAGCCCCGAATTACAATAAGTTTTATATAAGCATATTTTTTATTAATGTATACAAGGATTGTTTTTAAATTTTTATTAGGATAGATTTTAAAATTATGAACATTTTGTTCAGTGCCAAGACAAATGTCTTCAGCTTTAATAGTATTTCCTTCACAAATAAATATTTGTTGCTCCTGTACAATACATATATTAACATTAACAGTTTATTATTTATTTTCATATTTTCAGGTTCATGCTCTATGCTTTAGAAAATAGAGCATAGTTCTGTGATAATTTAGGTTTAAGGTATTGTTAGCACAAAAGCTGTAGCTGTATTGCTAGTGGGATCATAGCTAAAATTGACTAGATACCACCAGAATTTAATTTATGTATATATTTTTTTTAATTAATTGTGTTATTCCAAATCACATTCTGAATTTTAATAGGTAAGGTGTTTTTCCTCCATCTTTCTTTTATGGTGGTAGTTGTTATTGGTTTGGATGATGCTAAATGCATCTGTGATCAATTGATGATCTTTTTTCTTTTTTTTTTTATCAATTCCCTCTCATTGCGATAACACATTTGTTAAAGACCATTGATTAGTTCCCAAAGTTAAAAGAGAAAAGTTGTAGAGGGTTATTTTGATTTACTTAGGTCAGTGGTAATTGCAACCAGTTTATTAATTATTATATTAATATTTGAGAGCTCCCGTTATTACAACTTTCAATCCTGTTCTCAGGATATTAGTTACATTCCACATATAAGGTTGTCAGAGATGCTGAGCAAGCTGGTTTCATTGTGGAAATACTATTTTGTATCAACAGCTTGGGTTGATTTGTATTTTTAATAGATTGGTAGGAGGCTGAGGTGCTAAATATATTTTTTCAATAATAAGTTTGAATTGAAGGCCCAAGCTTGCTTGAGTGTTGAGGTTTGTTTAAAGGTATATTTTAAGGTTAAGTTAGTATTCATACTTAAAAAAGCAGTCATATATATTGTTTTTCTTTTTAGTGTAGTTTACAACAATGTGTAAGATTGTTGTCATGCATTTAGAGCATTATTTTTAATTTAACATCCTATTGAGCTGATGTTTTTGTTAATTCCTTTGAGAGATAGAAAGTGTTGATTTCCATTCTTCTTTGTAATGGTCCACTTTTCTTTATAAAATGTAGGTTAAGCATAAGTATACTTAAAAGTACACATTTTTTAATTTATGACCACCCTGTCACACATAAATTTTATAAAATTAAATGACAGTTTTATACCTTGTTTCTGTTATAAACAAGATGCAAGCATAGGTGGTGTTAAACTAAACTTTGTTTTCCTCTTTTTTTTTTTTCTTTGGTGGGTAAATTGCTCTTATCACGTTCTGTAAACAATGATTGATTAGCATAAGTAAGAGAATTGAGGTAAAGTAAAAAGTACTTAGGAGTACTTTTTATATATAAGTATTTTCTTTTAAAAATTGTTATAGGGGTTTTTTGTATTTAATTTGCAGGTCATATTTGCATTCTGTAGTTGTCTTTCCTTTTGGTTAAGGAAGGAAGAAAAAAAAATAGTTACCTGAGGAAGAATTGGAAAGGTTAATATATATTTATATAATTTCATATATGCATAAATCCTGGTATCTACTTCCAAGTTATACTTGGTTAAATTTTTAAATTTTTAATTGATTGAAATAAAGTTACATATTCATAAGGTAAGAGTAAAAGTTTTTTTCCACACTATTCTCTTATTTAGTAAAGAGAAAAGACAAAGTGAACTTATTAAAATTTGAACTAACAATACATAAACAGGTTTATTTTATATAACTTGGTTAATAATTGGTCTTCCAACAAGTGGTTCTCGTTGAAAACACAAATACATTGCAAGAATTAATAAACTAATAATCTAAGTAATTATTAAATGTTTTGTTGGTCTCAGGCAGTTCTGATTCAGTAGTAGCTTGTTCCTATAAAAAGATAAAATGAAAATTTGGCCTACTATAATTAATCATTAGAACAAACCCGAAGGAATAATTTATCGAGTGTTGACTTGGTTTCTATGTACACCACAAAAGTTAAAAGAATTTAAAAGAGGTTTGCTGGCAGTCTCTTAATCCATTGTCAGTGTGTGTGTGGGGGGGTATTGCATTCCTAGAAAAAGAGGAAAAGAAAAAAAAGAAAAGAAGAGGAAAAGAAAAAAAAAACAGAAGCCCAGAAGGTGTTTCTCTTACAGGTTATCACTTAGTGAGTCAAGTTGTTTAATACAGTTGTTAAAAGTAAAACACTTTTATTTAATTGTTTGTAATAAACCAGCTAGGTAAGAGAAACAGAGAGGAAGTGTAAGATCACATAGTTTTTGCTGAAATACGCTTTCTTCTTTTCATGTGTATTCCTGCGGAACAAGGAAAAAAAAAAAGAAATATGCTTGGTTCACTCTTGAATCAGCACGGTTGACTAGAGAGAGGGGTTTGAGATTCAAACAAAATTTCAACTGCTTCACAACTCTTTGCCACTTAGTTTTTACAGTTTGTCTCCAAGTTTGGGGGTGGATCTCCTCTTTGATCACAGGGAGTGAGACTGCTTGTAAAAATTCAACAATAGTCACTGTTTAAACTGGGTTTCTTTTAGGGTTTTTTGCAGGCTTATGTCTCTCACCCTGGAGTTATCTTTATCAGTTCAGTAGATGACACTTGCTCCATTTACTCCAGTGATTGGATACTGTCTGTAAAGTGAATGCATCTTCTCAGCATACCACTGCATTAGTATTGACTGGATTTCAATCTCACCTGATTTATGGTCAGATTTTGATAGTTTGGTAGCTGTCAAAAAATTAGTATGCAACTTTTTGCAGCAAGAGGTAATCCTCAATTTTCTCTTTACAGTTTTTCCCAAACAAAAATTCACATAGCCTGAGTGAGTGATAACATATTTTTCTTTGAGAATTGTTACCACTCTGTGAATACCTAAGTAGGCTTGGTGTAATTTAATTGTTAAGTTCACGATATTAAGCACAGCAGCTGCTAGTAGAAATGTGTTGGCATACAAGTGCCTGTAATAGAGTTAATATTAATTGTTTTTCTGAGTTAGTATCAACTATGAAAATTCTGTTTTGCCCTGCAGATGCAGTTTTTAATCGGAAGGCTAGTAACAAACAACTGTTTATTTAGGTGGATTTTAGTAGCTTGGCAAACACTAACTTTAGTGAGTTTAACACTTTGTATTTTTTCTTTAATGTATGCATGTTCCACAGCTTTGTTTGATTGCATTCAATAGCAAGCAGTTTTGCTGGCAATTTTTTTTTTTGTTTTTTTAGCAGTTAGCACCTCTTTTACCTGCAGCTCTTTTGTTCTAAACCTGCTGTAGCAAGTGAAAATGAAAAGTTGTTCACTTCAGTTCTAAACAACTCGTTTTCAGCAGCAGGTTAGGAAACTGGAGTTTTCAATTTTTCTCCTGTTTCCCTCTTACAAGATAACAATAACTTTAATACTTTATTTTCTGATTTCAAAACCACATATTCAACATCATAGTGAATAGTGAATGTCAGACTAACATAGGTATATGCATATTACATTATAATTACTTCTTAGGAAGAATATTCTGAGTAACATAAAACCAGAAATGTTTGGGATGAAGGCAATAAAATACTGATCTCTGTTCCGTGCTTCAGAACCCATCTCAAGCCAGAAAAAATAACTTTCCTTGGCCCAGCAAAGGCTTCTAAGGTGAAGAGGGGCCTGTAAACCATTGTTGTGCCCTAGGGCTTGTGAGAGGTAAGAATAAAGAAGAACCATAACAGTATAAGTAAAACAGAGCAGAGAGCAAATCAATATGTTTCCTCTTAGCTGTTATGTTTAGTTTTATCATGTGAGCAAATAAATGTGTTGGCAACAAAAAGGTCTAAGACTCATCCCATTATTCTATTCATTGCAGAAATACTTTTATGCTTAACAAAAAATTGTGAATTTAAAGATATATTGTGATTGATGATCACAGTTTGCAATGAATTGGAATTACTATGATCATGGATACAAATGAATATAGTTGCAGCACTATACTATATGTTGGTCTCTAACTTGAGAATAATTTTTTCTAGGCCACCCTTCTACATTATTCTAGAAAACTCTACAGATCTTTGAAATGTATAAATGAAATCTGAAGGCAAATAGGAAAGATGGAGAAATAAAGGCAATATATAGATCAAATTAATAATAAGAAAGTCTTAGGAAATTAAGTAGTTCGACTTGAATTAGGCTGGGAAAGTTCAGGCGCTGCCTTCCCAAAACTTTTGGGTTTGCCTTTCTCATCATTCCACTCAATCTAAATAACTCTTCCCCTTTTTCTCCATCTCTATGCTGTTCCTTTCTCATTTTCCAAAGGCTCTGTGACTAACTTCCCATGTAACAAAGTTATGTGTGAAAACTCCAGTATAAGGCCCATTTAAAAGCTGATAGAGGAGAACTTAACTTTTTAATACAACCATTTTAAATTATGTTCGCTCTTAGGAGTTGAGATTCAGATACTCCTATCAAACTTACAGTTCCCTGATGTGTTAGAAATTGTACAGTAAGGATAGTAGTTGTTGGAACAATTCATTATAATGCACAGTTAGCCAATTAAATTAACACTGAGCAATATGATGTTCAGAGAAAATGTAAGCTGGTGACAATAAGAAATTATTTTTTTTTTAGTAAGGACAAAAATGAGGTAATCTTTTTCATTAAAAGGTACATTTTCTGCCAAATTACTCCAAGAGAAATTGCTCAAATTTATGCATAGAACAATCCAACCAAGAGATTACATAGTTAGGAAAACTTCTTTTTCTCTACCATTGACCTGCTCTGTGATGTTATACAATTCAATAACTCGTGTCCCTCATTGCATTCATGTCCACAACTGTAGGATGAAGGAATTTATATTTATCCATTTGTGTAAGTTTATTAATTAAAGAGTCTGCAAAGTATTACTGTATAGTAATACAAATTGCAGCCTATCAGTTTGGATATTCAAAAAAACCCCCACTCTTCACCCTTCCAGCACAGCAAAGAACAATATTTCTGCTACTCAAGGAATTAAAGGTATTCTGATAATGCTTAATCCATAAATGCATACAGATTCCTTAAAAACCAAACTTCCTAGTAAAATTATTTACTGATCTCTAGCAAGCAAAGTGCGCACTTTAATGAGTAAGTATGCAAATATATAATTAGGTTGAAAAAATCTGTAAACCTTTAGCTATAATAAAAATAAATGTTATGAATCAGGAAAAAATTCCCACTTCATGTAGGAAAAACCACTCATTTCTAATGCAGTGCTTAGAGAACCTGGTCATTTCCATAGGAAAGAAATAGTTACTGAGTAGGTTCAGTTTCATCAGTTTGCTTTTTGCAACAATGGTATTTAGACTATAAGCTCTTGAGGACAGAGACCTTTTCTTTTTAATATCTGGAAAGTGCCATGCAAAGATACATGTATACATTAGTATTTAATACATAAATATTAATAATATCTCTGAGTGAGGAGTATACTTTCTCACGAAATCATGTTAGATTACAGCTCTGATTGTAAACATAACAGTGTTACAATTGTAACTAGAGTTATTCCAAAGTAATACCAAGAAAGGCCCGAAAGTAATACCAAGAAAGTACATAGATCATTAATTTTTTTATATATTAAGTTATTAGTCTAAGATGCTATTGGATGTGTATTTGAGCATACCGCTGGAACTTAGTACTTGAACTTTGGGTTAGCTGAAATGGTATAGTCAGAGAATCACATCCAGAAATCTTGGGCATTTTCTGTTCCTTTATGTACAAAATAAGGTACAGAACAAAAGCATGTTCTACCCGTCTCGGCATTTAAAAAAAAAATTAAATGTAAGAACACAATGTTACATCTGCATCATAGAACTTATCCTGCATTTGGGGAAATATTTAAGTGCAGAAGCACAGTGCCTAACTGGCACAATGCACCACTTTTTGGAAGACAGTATCCCTAAGGAACAACAGTTCATCATGGAGGCTGCAGCTAGCCCTTCCAATGCATAAATTATTCCTCTTTTCAGTGCTGTGCATATCTGAGGACATAATCAAGTCTTAGTGCTGGAGGGTGATACTTTTTGTTCTAAGCAATGAAGTCTGGAAAGAAGCCATTTTGCTTAGTCTCTGTGAGACCATACTCTTAAGTTTCAGGAGGAAATGCTCTGCAATCTCACCAGTCCTCCTAGGCTCATGCTCACACTGAGAATTTCTTGAACACCTTGAGACAGATGAAGGTGGCCATACCCATGTCCCTTTCTACTTAATGTCCAGTAAACCTGCAATAAACAATGACTGGGTTGTGCTGAGGGTTTTAGTTCACTGCAGGCTCTGTTTCCTCAAACTCAGTCCTAATAAATGACTACTGATGACTGATGGCACATACCTCAGGACTAATTAGCACATAGAAACTACAAAACTGAACATTACCACCTATCAGTGCCATGCATCTAACCGCATAGAAGAGGATGCTCTCCCAGAAAAGCAACATACAGAAATTACGATTGAATAGCACACTTTATTTCAGACTTTCCCCCTTTTGTACTCAAGTGATATAAAATCTTAATGATGAAAAGGTCTGTCTTAAAGATAAACTAAAGGCAAATAAGATGCCAGGACAGTTCAGGAGCGCTTCTCGTATAGCAACTCTAATAGCAGTCTGAAATTTAGTCACAGCACACAGTAGTTTTGGAGGGACAGGGTTTGAATGGGTTGAACTAAGAGACAGAAAGAAAGGAATTTTGGGTGGCAGAAAGAGCATAACTACAACACCTTTGTACGTGTTAAGAACTTTCTTCATAATTGCCAATGCAGCACTTTCCAGAAATGGAGAAAGGCTCAATTTTTAGGCTATTTTTAATACTTATCATGTGTTCTTTCCCATCCAATTACAGGAAAAGCAAGTAGTCAGTATTGCTGATCATAAGAATAGGGGGGTTATGACTGAAGATGAAATGTGACAAGTTAACCTTTCAAGAAGGCTATATTTAAATAAATTATTAGCATCTGTTCTTTTATCTGATTTGTATGAGCTATTCATTCAGGTCTTAATATATTGAGTGTGTGCATGGGTTTATCTCTGACAGCAAAGTTTGGTAATAGTAGACATCCATTTTTTAAAGAAAACAGTGCATAGGGAAAGTTAAATCCAGAAATGACAGAATATTAACTGTGCTACTAACTTCTCTACTGCTGCTAATATTTTACCATAATCATAGCCTACTTTTTCTCACTTCATTTCCAAGGGATTAATCCTACCTTGTGTGACAAATATTGGCAGGGGTCAGGATTTGCATGGAACAAAATTGTGAGACATTTCTAAAGTAAAATTTTATTCTAATGGACAAAACTTAAAAAACAACCCCCAAAGAAAGCCCAATGCAGGATGCACATGTCTCAACTATATATTCAAATTACCTGTTTAGAGATTTTTTAAAATCCTCCTCTACACTTTTTTCTTTTTTTTTTTTTTGCCACTTCTTTTCATTGCATCTTATTTAAATTTAGTGCTCTAAATCTAAGGAATATACTTTTCTATTTTTTAGAGCAACTAAACTAATTATAGTAATAGTAATACATAAGTATTCTGAAACATTCTCTGACTTTATGCAAGTCTAGTGAAATGTGTTATGAATAAATATGAAATTATCCTCTTTGATATTATATTACATGAACACATAGCACCTCAGGAGTTTCTCCAGCTGAAACACTAAAGGTGCTCTCTGGAGCTACTTAGTGTTTCTACCAATGTCAGTGGTTCCAGCTGTTTTGCTCTGAAACACTGGCCTTCTTGGATGGCTGTAAGAGCAGCATCCAGCCTGCCTTTTTTCTGCACCCCACCCAGTGTCCAGCCAGCAGTGCCTGAGTGGCCTAACATTTTTCCTGTTTGCATCAGTAGAACATGCCATTCAACAAGTCCAGTTGAAAATAAATGTTAATCATCTTCTAAAGTATGAAGATAATTTGTTTATCTTTTTGTCATGTAACTACTGATTGAGAAAATGTAGAAAGAAGTTATTTTTATGTATAACATGCATATGTCTTCTGAAGCAATGCCTATGAACACATGATCTCACATATAGCTAGGACTCCTAGGCACAAACTGATAATGAAAACATGCTTGTACCTAAATTGGTGAGGAATGAGTAAAGTACAGAGATATCTACCAGGAACAAGAAAAAGTAATATTATGCTAATTGTTGCAGTTTTAGAAACAAAACCAGAAGCCAACAACTTCTTTAGGTATATGTTGGTTGGCACTGAAACCATGAAGATATCTTTGGTCATAACTTTATACCCAATTCCTGGTAAATTCTAACTTTAAGACAAATGGTGAAAAATATCGAGATTCTGATTATTAAAATTTTTACTCTACACAAAAGGTATTATCTGTGTCAATAGGTTTAAATTGCAATTATGTGAGATGTAACTGAAATGTCAGAAAACATTTATTTTTCAGGGTGTCTTTTTTCATTTCAAGGTGGAAATAAAATCAAAATGTTATTTTGTATCATTGCTATTTTTCAATATTTGAGGCAGTACTTTTCTTACAGTTGTCAGATATCAGATGAAAATCAAAACACTCAGAAAAACACAAGAGCATTTTATTTATGCTCTGTTACACTTCATTCTTCCCAGATTTCAATATTTTTGCAAATGTATCTCTGTATTAGATGAGTAAGCTATTAAGTTACTCATAACAATTCACAGTGAGTCAGCACATGTGATTTCCAACCTATTCTATCTTTTATAACTTGGAATAGAGATTTAAGCTCACACAGGACAAAAAGTGGAAAAACAGCAGGTTTAGTTGCACGACTCTTTTCTGAGATGTTAAATCCATTTGGCTGTTTTCATGATAGACAGGTAAAATAATTCCTCCTGAACGGGGATACACAAGGAGCATGTACCACCAGAACCTCCTTTATACTGTTCCTACCCCATCTTTCAGTTGTTTCCAGCTATTCTCACATCAAAACTCTGGCAGCAGACTTCTAGGGTAGAAGTCCAGCTTTAAAATAAAGTGAAAGAAAAAGAAATGTCCAGACCAGTATCCTGTTTTATCCTTGTAAACAGTGGGAATATTTCCAATTTTCAGGGTCCTTTCACAAGATGAAGGGAAGAGAGCAGCAGAAGCATAGCAGTGCCAAATTACAAAGAACTGGCTGTACAGGCAATCCCATCCTTCACTCCCTCTCTGCAGCTGAGAGGTTGTGCCATCTGCCCTTTTAGCCTACTGAGCACTGTGTCGCTCATGAAGATTCAAATTTGAAGTCCTCTTTTGTCAGAGCAGATGCATACCAGCACTATAGGGACAAATGTGCTAACCTCCAATATTTGGGTCATTCCAGGATAAAAAGCAGCCCCTCTTTTATAGAGCATGTGTTTTTTTTATTTTTCCTCTGCAACAAAAGAAATGCAGAACAACCTTTTTGCTGGGTCATTGAAGGATTATGTGCCCATGGCTGTCCTGGTTAATGGATTCGTCCATCATGTCTTTAATGCAAATTTAACCATCTTTGTATGAAGAGAGCAGTGCCTTTGCAGTAGTGCATCCCCCCCCAAATCTATCCTTAGGCCTGTTCTGTGATCTCAGAAGCTCCTGATAAGCCTTGACCAAACCAGCTGAGCAGTAAAGCATCCCTTGACCATACCAGTTGGTCTGTGAGGCACTCCCTGATCGTACCAGGAGTTCTTGCATGGTAAAGGTGTGAACCATCAGAAACATCAGCTGCCCAACCCAGCTGGGAAACAAAGGATAAGCTATTATTCTTTGTAGCTTTGGTAAACCATTTACCTGAATCATAGCCTGAATGAAGTGGTACTGTTGTGAATTATAGACCAAGTGGAACATTTTTACTGCACTTTGGGGAAAAAGAAAGTGCAGTAGTCACAAATTGGGTTACGGCCAGGATGAAAACCTACTGATGACCAAAGTTAATCATCTTGCAACCATACAAATACAGTCCTAAAAGAGTCTCTTTGACTCTGCGGGACTGCAGCAGGCTGCACCAGCACCTCCTTCTGAGTGGGATGTGTCTTGCAGCTCACAAACTCTCAGGTTTCCAGGACTCAAAAACTGTCACTGACCATGAGGCCTGTGCTAATACCCCCCCACTCCATTTCCTTGCTCCTGGAGGTGCAAACCTTGCCTGTTAGGAAATGCAAAGGGATTTGATGTATTTCATAGAAGCCACGGGGTATTTTTATAGGTACCTTTACACACAAAAAATAGGTGTACACATTGCTTTACCCGAGTGAGTGTGATTTGATTATGGTATGAATGTTACTATCTCAAATCTATGGTAAATCATTGTTACAATTGTAGTGAACCCTATCACATTGCTTTGTAAATGTTAAAGCACTCAGTGATTAAGTGCTGCTAAACCCTTTTGCACTCTTATCTTTGCATCCATATTCTTTGCACCCTTACCTCCTTTCGCATTCCTGACTTCCATGAAAATAATTCCAAATTGCTTCTAATTTGATCTTTCTTTGAATGCTTTAATGTGTAGTAAGTAATAAAGTGAACCTTGCCATCAAACTTTGTAAAGTTGCATTTTCACAAATTCATATTAAACCCTGCTTTTGCCAATACCTTTGACAATGTTTCTTTAAGTGGCCAAACCACTCATTCACAACAGAGGGGGCAGGCAATTGGATATGGCTTTAAAATGAGTGTGTGCAAAACTTAATGATTGTCAAAGGGATATCTTAGTGTGCTTTTGTTAAAGTAAACCATGTTTGCTTGAGTCCAAGAGGCTTATTTAATTACTTTCTCTGGATATCCTCATACCTGCAGCCGATACTTGCTAGGGAGGGATACCATCTCCCAGACATCCAGCTGGTAGAAGTGTGCGGACCCTCACTGTTGTATTTTGGTATTCTGGGAAATGTAGTGTAGAGGTTCATTTTACATTTGCTCTGCCTGTTTGTAAACAACTGAATTTAAAGTAAGGCATGTTCAGAATAAGGCTGATGCTTGCATTGCATATTAAGTCCAAGAGATTTGTTTTCATTAATGAACAAAGAACCTTTAGATGAGATGCACTAAGAAAGTTCCTTTTATAAAATGGAGGTGCTGGAAAGTGTGTGTCACTGCCACTATCAACTAATAGAGGTTATGCACTGATGGAAGGAACAAGGGAGCTGGCAGAAGCCTGTCTCTCGCTGTCAGTTCCAGGCTGCAGGCTTTTATGTTCACTTGTAATGTAATCAATAAAGAATAGCTTAGCTTAGGCTCTGGAAGCTTGATTTTACAGTTTACTACATTTCTTTTTAAAATTTGTTTAAAATAAAAGAGAAGTTTCTATGGAAACCTTCCTTTTTATTTAAGAAAAATGTCTCCAAGGCTCTCAGGTTTCATCTCTGCCTCACACAACCAGGGCTGGCTGGATCCATCCAAGAGCCGCCGTGCTCTCCCAAACCTGCTGCACCAGTGTGGCAAACACTTGCTGCCACCTCCACCATGCCATTGATGTAGCATTTTCCATCACCTCCCATAAGAATGTGATGACCTCACAATAAGTGATGTCCCCTATTCATATACTTCTACCTCCCAAAACAGTTGGCAGCAATGGACATTCCCCACTGGCCTGGGAAGCCCTGGCAGCATATTCTGGAAGTATCCTCCCTGCCCCACAGCACTGCCCAGAGCAATTACAACCAGGCAGAGTGAGCAGAAGCTGTGTAGCTCTTGGAATGGGGAAATGCTGGCCACCTCAATCTTGCTAGGAGGCTAAGTGGCTTCCAGGACTGAAAGTTGTTTGTTTCAATAAAGCTTTGGATGTGGGGGGGGAAAAGCCTCCTTGAGATAATCTGTGTTTCTGAATTACAAACCCTTAGAGTCTTTTTCCCAAATAATGCAAAAATATCTGCTGATATCAAAGAAATAAAATGATGGAACTACTTGGGTTTAAGATACTTTTACCCACTGTTGTCATTACTATCAGCTGGTAGATATGATTTCTTTGTTTCCCTGAACACAGAGAGAGTTTAGGACAGTCTGTCTGCTTAGACTTCCAAAGTCGCCTTTCCAAAGGGCTCTCTTTTCTTAAGCCTCTCTCCTCTCTCAGTTTGTGATATTTTGAAAATTTTGTTGCCTATTGATCCAAACTGTATACCTTGTTGCTGCATTTGAGATTTTCCCTCAGCTTCCCCTCCCATTACTCTACCTCTGACCAGTCTTTCACAGCGTTACCCAGCCTAGAATCTGGGTTTGAATTTTCCGATAGAAATTAGACTTCAGCAATTTTTTAAATCAATCTTGAACTCACTGTGACTAGTATACTCACCAGCTTCACCCATCATTCATTCAGCCATAACAGTAACATATGAGGAAATAAAGAATCAGCCTATAAAATCTGTTCAGAAAGGATCTATACCAGCTGTTATCTCAAAATTACATTTGTAAAAAGACAACAAGATAACAATCAGATGTAAGCTTGGCTTCTCATAACTTGGATAAAAATTTCTTAAAAGTAATAAACTGTATAAATACATAGATTATTTTATATCTGTGCTGCATTCAATTCCATGTAATTAATTTTCAGTACAGCACTTCATTAGATGAGTTATTGAATAAAGAAAATAATTCAGTTTTTGAACCCTTTTTTTTTAAAGTCAGGAGTAAGATGTGCTAGACTAGAGGCATGTATACAATTCTTAAATTTTTAAAAATAAAAATGGTAACTTTAAAAAAAATTAATGCAAACTTTCCTCACCTGAAATAAAGTAATTTAAAAGAGATCCTGCTGATGAAAATATATGCATTAATATCTTAATATTTGTCTAGACTTTGTTCCCCTAGGAAAAAAAACCAGAAATGATGGCTCACTATAATACATCTTCTATCTACCCTGGCTGGTCATTTCTCACGTTCTAGGGGGAATGTTGCTAAGAGGAAAGCTCCCATGCCTGTTCCTTATCCATGCTGTGCAAGTCAGCTGTCCTAAATTAATAAAATAGAGGAATTTCTTCAGATGTGGAAAGGATTTTTTTTAATTTCAGTTTTAGCTTTTTATGTAATAATGTTTAATCAAAAATCTCAAAAAACCATTTGATTACTTTAGGAATTTGTTCTCAATCCCTCCAATGACAAGGTAATTCTGCATTCTAATTGAAGCTCACTGTAACTTAGCTAGCCTAAGGGTGATATAAAACAGGACTGTTCAGCTTCTTTGACAACTATAACCAGATTTTATTACAGTAGGTTGCTCATTGACCAGAGAACAAACAAACTTTATAACATGATGAGTCACCTGGGGAAGAAATTCAACCTCCACGCCAGAAGTTGGACTGCAGCAGTGCAGTGCATTAAGGGTACCATTATATTGCAGAGACACCATGTGAACAAGAGCTGGAAGTTGATGCATTTATTTATGCCATTAGCAAAAGATGAAGAAGTTCTTTCCGCATAGATACAAACAAAATTAAGCAAACAACTGGCAAATATTAAATCATTATTACTAGCACATAGTTGGTTATTTTGATTGTATTATTCATGTAAGCTGGTCTCATGGCTTTTTGATTAAAGCTGGCAGAAATTATGTTCTTTAGCCTCACTGTCAAGTCATTCAAATGGTGGCACTTTTAATTAAAGATCATTCTATTTTTTTCAGTAAGTGAAAAAAATCCCATTAGATAATGGTGAAAAGCAAAAAAAGAAATTGTTCTGCTTGTCAATCTCACATCACTCTTATTTTTAATTAGTTCATGTTGTTTGGAGTCCCTAGATGAAAAATCAAAACAATCAATTTCCTGGTTCAAAGCCGAGATATAGCACTGGGATTTGCCAGGATAAGGAAACTACTTGAGAATACATGTATGATGATACAGAGAGCTCCTTATCACCTGAACACAGGAAGTTTCAGAATATTCTTTATCTCATTAAAATGCCCTTTTGGCTTTATGTTCACTCCAAACAATAGAAATGCCTGAAGACTCCCTGGAATACTGTATCACAGGGCTTGCAATAACTTCTGTGCTCCTCATGTGTAGTAGCACTTTTTCATTGGTTCCCCGCATCACTGAGAGAAGAAAAATAAGGAGGAAGGAAACCTCTTTGGACCTCTTTTACTTACAGCATATGTCAGACTCATATGGAAATGCTGCAGTATCTTTGTGTAGGAATGTGCAAAATTTAGGCTCTGTTTCCTTGGCCTTTGCCTTCAGTCTCCTTGGGATCCTCTGGCTGCCATTCCTCTGTTGTTACAGAAATGAAAAGAGAGTTCAACTTCTGCAGGAAAGATATTTGAATTTTTGCAAGTGATTTTGGATATTGTGAAGACAGAGCTTGATGGATTTGGACTTGAAGAATATTGGCCACATAAAAAGAAAATGTATTTCTTTCATATCCAGTGAAAAGGCTTCACTTTGCTTTCAGTTGTCCTTTTCTTAAGCAGGAAACTGATGAGAACAACAAGGAGGAATGACAATATGTCATTGTTGTAGGCAAAGGGCTGAAGAAAGACACTTTCCTTGTTACAGATACTCATTTCTCAATTTCCTCTTCAGGCTTTTCACTGTGCTTTCTTAGGAGACCCTTGCTCAACTCCTATCGGTTTCCCTGCAAATAGAACCACTCAGTAGTACTTCCTACCTTAATTCACAGGCATCCTCCCAGCACCTGACTCACCTTTTGGGCCTTCAGAAGCATTTCTGTGCTGCCCTTCCGGCCTTTGCAAATTCCTACCTCGGATTAAACAACACTTGTTAGAGGAAATATCATCTCTCAGCTGCAGTCCCATTGTAAGGACAGTTTACAAAAGAGATGTCTTTTTATGTGAGTACAGTTAATGGATAATGGCCCATTATCAAGAAGCTGTGACTTTGCTCTAGGTTTTCTTTCAGCAGTGGAAGTCTTTATTGTTGTTAGCATACAAATTTCTGGAGCATTTACAGAGAAGCAATTAAGGCCATATTCAGATAGGCTATTATTCTACCTAATGGGAACATAATAGGTACTTAATAGATATTTAGGCACCTATTATGCTTACCGGTTCAAAAGAACAAAATTATCAGATCTTTTCCCTGGCCAAACAGAGGAATTGTTGAGGACTAACAGACATCAGGATGTGCTATACTATGGGCTGAAATTCATTTTCTGGGCAAAAGAACACCAGATTTCTTCTGTGCTTCCCCTGAATGGGTTCTTCTTTTCAAAGAAGAGCTCTAGGAATTTGTGCAACTCACAGACCCGGTCCTCGTATGAAAGGACCTGATGCAAGGAGCAAGTGACATTATCACAAAGCGTCACAGGCTTCTTTGAGTACAGGCTCTGTAGTTTTAAACAAGAACTTTTTTCTTTCATTTAAACTATAAAATGCTGTATGAAGTTATTTAAACTTTCTGTCATTAAAATACTTTTTATTCATTTAAAATATTAAAAGAAAAATGGAAAAAGTGTTAAAAGCAGAATTGTAAAAACTCTTAGTGTAACCTTTTTTCTCTAATATGCAAAATAGGCCACAAGGATATCTTGTAGGAAATAAGCATTTCTTGGTTTGTTGCAGAAATATAATATTAATTAGTCGTATTCTAAATGCATTCATGCTTTTAACATTTATAAAACTAGAATAGATTTTACCTCTGAAACAACACATGAGGCTGTTCACTCTCTCTCAACTGCCCAACCTTCCAAGTCATGCAGATTTAATGTAGCTGCCAGGAATCAAGCTACCATCCAGAGAGCTAAGCAGAAGCCATTACACTGGAGAGCAGATAAACCACAAGCCCTTGGAAACGGTCTCAGCTTGAAGGAAGCATTTTGATTTGCAAAAGAACCCCAAACCAACAAATGCAGAACAAAACCATCAAGATCCCAAGAGTCCAAAGAAAGTTTTTTAGGGATGTAATGTCACCCCAAAAGAGAATAAACCCAGAAGCTTTGTAAAAAGATAAATATTCCCTCCTTCTCAGATAAATTATAATCAAGCTCAGTCATAGAGTCAGCTGCAGTTTACAAGTTGAAATTCAGCCTCTCCTTTCTCCATGCTGCCCCCATCTGGTGCTTCCTGATGCCTGGGAGTAGCAGTGCCTGCCTTTTCACACTGCCTTTGCTGGAATTAGGAAACAATTATGAGGCGTTTTCTTGGAAAAAGTGTGGAATTTATCCCAGCTATGGGATCAGTCACATTATGGAAAGAATGGAGGCAATCTTTTGCTTAAGCTGTCATTAAAACAATGTCTGTGTAGTTTTTGAGTACCTCATCCTTATGAAAAACCATAGTTCTGATGATAAAATATTTAAAACTGGCTCTCAGAGGATCTCTAATTCTGCCTGTGGATCCCCACAGAAGCTCTTTAGACATTTCAAATATTCTGTTAAGACTCCACAGAACTGTTTTTACTGTTCTTTGGTGGGGAAATTCTACACCATCATTTTCTGATGCAAGTTGAATCGCAGCTGCAGAATGTATGATTTTAAACTCAAAGATGATGAAAGTCTGAGTTTCTAATGCTCTACTAACAACTCTGATTTGTCAGCTTGCAACCCAAATACTGCAAGCTGAGAAATAAACCAGATCAAAACAATCCCATTGACCCAAACACAAAGCAAAAACAACACACATTTCCAGAATTTCTTCTGGTTTTCCTTCTGGCCTCCTCTTCCCAGAAACGAGTGCACAAAACCTCTGACATTGGATGAGTCTCTCTTCCCAGTGTAGCCCTGAGAGCCACAGCTGTCAGCTGAAAAATTCATAGCTCTTAACCCATGCATCCTTGCAGTGAGGAAAGCAAAGCTCACAAACTTCCACATTTGAAAACATTTTTCCTTCATCAGTTTCTTAAAATAAAGTACCTAGTGTGACCAAAAAATTTAATTTCTTCAGCCTCAAAATCTGATGAGCTGACTCAGAGGAAGTGAAGAGCTTAAAAAGCAGTCCTCATTAGCATAATCTTTCTATGACATTCCTAATGGCCCCATAATTGCGATGGTCAAAATAATCACATATTTTGATGTGAATAAGAAATGTGTTAAGAGGTCTTTCAGTGGCAATCCTATTAAACCGTCTCAGTTTTATATGGTCTTCAACTCTGTTCATCTACATGTACTGAGTAAATTGCAATCTCAACTGAATATGCTACTATCATTAGATCAAACATCTTTCATTTAATAGTGATCATTTACCCAGGATTATGCAAATAAATAAATAAATAGAAATTTAATCCTATCTAATCATCCAGCTTTATTGCTATAGCAGAAACTTCAAAAGGCTCATCTCACTGTTTTTTGAAAAAATTGCTGTTCATAAAATATAGAACTGTGTAGACACACAGTTCTCAGTATTTACATCTGTAGTATTTGTTAATAAAATGCTTTGGAACTAGAAGCTGGTATCTGAGGGACTGAAGCATACTAAAGGAGGCAATACATGAATTAAAAATCTATTTGACAAATATGTGGAAAAAAAATCAAAAGACAAATACAAAGGCCTTTGCTCAGAAAATCCAAGACACACAATGCTTGGAGTTTAGGGGAATATATCACTGTATGTTACCCCTGTTCTTCTGGCTTTTTTTCTCCATGCATGCAGCACTGGGTTCTGCAGAAGTTTGGAAACTAAAAGTTTGAGAAGAAACAGCTAGAAAAACAAAATGCAAATGACAGAATGAAGACCACTTAAGACTACATATTACCCTGAACTTTGCTTATAAAAATTCCCCTTAAAAAAGAAATAAGCAATCAAGCAAGGAACCTATTTCACTAAAACAACAAAGTGAAAGAAGCTCTTAGAAATAAAATGAATTTTCACAAAAATTACAGCCATATCCTAGAAGAAGAAAAATATGAAATAACATAAAAACTATAATCCATTAATATGTATTTATTTCTCTAAATATAAACCCCTAACAATAAAGGGCAAAAGAGATTTAAAGGAACAAGTTGTTAATTGCATAATACTTACCGAGGAAGAAGAAGAACTTATTCAAACATATCAGAAGCAGGAATCCAACCAAAAATAAAGTTTAATAGGCAACTGAAATATACTGACTGATCCTGAGAAAGACAAGGCCATAGTATAAAATTTAAATTAATTCTATTCACTGATACACGAAGAATGATGAAGAGGAAGGAGCAACCATCTCATATTGAAGTGTCAGATGTCAGAATAGTTCAAAAGAATACGTTGTAGCAAGACATCAATACAATACTTTTGTTAACTAAGAGAACTAAGGAAATTCAAATATCAAATTGCTGAAATACTGACTATGGTAACCAATCTATCAAATTAGCCTCACCGAAGGGCAGCAAGGGGTATCCAGGTATTTCTAGGTGCTTGACTTCAAAACTGAGACTATTAATAACTGTTATGAGAAAGATAGACTTATTAGATTCTGAAGTAACTGTAATACATTGGAAAAGTCAGTGTGCTTTATATAAAGGGAATGTGATTTGCAGCATAATTTTTGATTCTCAAATCTACTGGAGTCCTTTGACAGAGTCAGTGGTGTAGGTAAAGATGTGTTTAGAATAGTGAGCTAAAATCTACAGCTGACTGTGAAGGCCTGCAGGAATATCTTGTGATATTAACTCTGGAAATGGGAATGAAATGGCAAATGAAATTCAATGTCAATGAATGCAAAATAATGCATTTTGTGGGAAAAACACAATAACTCTACTACAGATGCACAATAATGAGCTCTGAAAGATCTTGTAGTCATTATGAGTAGATTTCTGAAAGCATCAGCTAAATATTCAGAGACAGTTAAGGTGGTAAATAGAACTTAGGAAATATTAGGAAAGTAATAAAGAACAGAAATTGTCATTATGACACTATGTAATGTCTAGTGAGCCTACGTCTTGACTTGTGGGTGTAATTCTGATCATCCCTGTTAGAAAGATGCAGCAAAACTAGGGCAGTTTCAGGGGTAGAAGATAAGTCAGGTCAGCAATATGGAGATTAAAAATACTCTTAGCTTTGGAAAAGAGATGACTGATAGGATTATGTAAAATCTCAAACAGTACAAATAATATAACCAAGTAAAGTTTATCTTTTATATCTCATAGCAAAATTGTTAGGGAACAGGCTTAAAAAAAACTAAAGAGAAGGTCTTCCTCATGGTAAATAAATACAATATAGTCACAATTGTCATAGAGTGATAGAGCTCAAAAGTGTGGCTAGAAAAAGAATTAAGAAATTAATGTATGATAGGTCTATCAAGAATAAATAAAAGGAGAAGTCCAGAGACAATCTCAAGATCAGAAAGTCCTTAGCTGCTGGTTACCAACAACTCAGTGAATGTATCAGAAGAGGTGCAACTATTTTATATTTACACACTCCTTTTATCCTTTCACTGGGATTATCCACTACACATCACTCCTGAGACATGGTAAGACGTTTGCTGTGTTTGATACAAGAGAGATTTTTACTGGCATTTGAGTTCTCTTTTTCTGACCTGTATCCAAAACCATACCTCTTTGGTGAGTCCACTCCTGTAAATAAATGGTACTCATATTAAAGATGTGTTAATAGACAGGAAATTTCAAAAGGCCTGTAGCAATTAACCACAAAGGTTCCCTGTCTTAAAATTTAAGAATCACCAGTGTCTTTTATATAACCAGTCACAAGAGCCTGAGATGCGAGGTTTCCTGCTGTACAAAGCATCTAGTTTGGACTATTTAAAAAAAAAATCTTTAAGACAGATAGCTTTATAATTCATTTAAATAGGGCTTTTCTGAAGCAGTTGAGAGAGAATTTGTTTTGACAGATAATTTACTGATCACATTATCTAAAGCCTAATTTATTCCTCACTGAGTTTTGTTTTCAATATGGTGGGAAATAAGCCATTGAAAAAGCACAGCCTATATTTGTCCTATTGGACTTACTAAATAAATAAGAATATATTGAAATAATATGAATTTAAATAACCTGAAAAGATTCTATTCATTTAAAAAAAAAAAATTATTAGAGGTTAGAAAGCAAGATAGCATGTTAATGAGAGGAAGATTTTTTTGTGTGTTTTTTTTCCCCCAGACCTTTTGTCTTGTATTAGATTGAGTTACTAAATGGCTGTCACACTCTGCCTTAGAGATAGTTTTATTTAAGTGATGAGCAGGGAATTTTTGATTTGGATCACACCTTCCAAAACACAGATGTATGCCTGCACACTGGAAGAAATGGAGGTTCTTACGAAATCTGTTCTTGTATCTCCGTGTTTAGGTTATCAATAATTGTAAAGAAACATAAAAATATGGCTAATCCAACTTAAAGGTATCACATGAAATTTGGGGAACAATAAATTTAATTGATGATGACAAGAAATTGCAGAAAGTGACTTGATCATTTGCTAGCAGGGTACAGGTAAAAAAAATATATTTAATCCCACCGAACATGTGGTTGCATATCAAGAGAAGCAAAACAGTTCTTTGCAGAGCAGTGACTGTAACCTAGGGAGCAGGAAAAGAAAAGTTTTAAGATATAGCATGAAGGAGGGGAATGAGGTTTCTTACATGTGAATTAACCATTCACGCTCACACTCCCCACAAAGGTCAATGTGAATATAGAAATAGGAGAGTTTCCAAACTAGAGAGATTTTTATGCTAGTGCAGGATTATTGGAAACATCCCACAGTATATTTTAGTGACATCTTTAATGTAAAATAAAGGTCCACATTTTTTAGCCTTCCTGGAGATAATTACAGAAATTGGATGATGCACAATTGTGCAGTCTCAGCAAGAAACAATTATGAGCAGGAATAATTGTCTCTTTTGTTAAATTCATACTTTACTTATATTTATATATACGTCAATATTTATAGAGATCATATGCATAGAACCCTTTTAAACAGCTTAGGGTGACATGGATATTTATACAGAATTTTAAAAATACATGCTCTCCTCTTGTTTTTATTATATGTATTTCTTGTTTAGATTGTTTCTATCATGTTATGGAATGATAAAATATTAATGAAATGTAAATACATATTTTTTGAGAACGTGAATTTTTAAAAACCAAATTTATGCTATTAAAAGGATGGGTCAGGAATTATTTATTAATTGAATAATGTGAAAACAATTTTTCCTAATTTCCATTTTTCTACTATTACACTGCCTTGCATGTCTGTATATTTTGTTTTCTCAGTATCAGTCATCACTAAAACTTGCTGATATTGATGAAGTGAATACTCTGCTGCAAACTTTCCTATGGGGGAGTCCCATCAGTGACAGATGCTGATTCAGAAGTGCGTGCTGTGACTATCCCAGCAGTATTACACGGCCATGTTTCCTTTATTTTGCTTGAGCTCAGCTATTCTTCAACTTTCTTACCATACCTGTAAAGATTTCAATTTTATCTGGAACAAAACTAGCAATTCAACCAATTTGACTGCAGTCTGCTAAACCAGCCTCATCTTTTCATTGCCTTTGGATAATGAAAGCTTCCAGGTATAAAATCTCCAATTGTGTGAAAAAATGAACTCCTAAAGTTATTGGTATCCCTTTAGGTTCTTGAGTCTACAAAATGACAGTGTAATGTACAATGTCTGAATTTAGCAACAGAATATCATAAATCATAGCGACTTAAAGTGTACCTGAGCAGTGTGTTTGAGACTTTATTTGCTGAAGCTTTGAGGAGAGATAATTCTGTCAAGCTAGATGTAGTAGATATATTCTATGAATATAGAGATATTCATAGAATAATCATTTGTAGTGCAGGAAAATACCTGTTCATTACTGTCTTTACATATATGTTCACAGCCATAAGCTCAACTGTTTCTAAATGAAATGCATTCTTGGTCTGATAAAAAGGAAGAGATGAAAAAAAGGTAAAAGCCCTTCATCTCCAATTTGTATTACCCATGTTATGTAGCAAAATAAATGTTCATTTTGCTTGCTGCTCCCCACTATGGCAGCAAAGCTGAGTCAGAATCAGTAGTCTTACCAATGCTATTGTCTTTTAGGTCTTTGGTAAAGGTACTCTACCAGCAGCTGAAGTCTATATGCTGATCTATATCTGCCTAATAACTTCTGTTCTCAAGTATTCTCCTGTGCTACTTCCATGGCTCTTACTAGTTGAAATAAAACTTTGGAATAAATAACACCTCAGAAGACTAAAGGACTTTCTATGGCTAGAAATTAATCATATATTACTTATCACACTGAATATATTTCCTTAAAACGTTATTAAGTTCTAAGAACAACCCAAAATCTCATTCTGAGACCTTCAGTGTTTACTAATGTAACTTTAAAGCTACAAGCACAGACAAGTAGTTGAAGACAGATCATTTGTGTCATGTAGTTGCCCGGATTGATTTTGAGGTTTTCCCTGATTAATTGAACAAGTGAAGCTGATGACTTTGGGGTTCTTTGTAGATATTTCCACAATAGATTAGACATAAATGTAAATGTAAATGTATATAATAATAATAATAATACTTGGATTATCACTCTCTTCACAACGCAATTCATTGTTAAATATAATAAACCACAATAAAGCACTTTTAAATACAATTACAATGTCAGCAAGCAGTCAAAAAGTAAGAAGTTGGCTGAAGCTTTTATGTTTCAATATAGATAATAGATGTTGTATATGTTGATACCCCGTTGTATAATTATCCAACGTTAAGTATGGAAGATGAGATTTCTGGCTTGCCTGGATGCACTATGATTTTGCTCAGTGATGATCCAATTGGTTCTAGATTAGTATGAAAAAAAAAATCAGGAAAATATATGTTCCATTTTTGAAATATTGGTCACACAAGTATATCCCTGCTTGCCTCCATTAAATCCAGGCTTAAAGCCAACACAAGATTTACTTCCTTTTCAATGCTACTTTTATTTTTTTTTGTCCAGCTTGTCTCTTTTTATTTACAGTCAGTAAAGCTTAACCTTAAATGCTTTAAAAGTTCCCCTTACACAATTACCTATCTCAGTTGGAGGTTTTGATGAAGCTATATGACAGATTCAACGCACATTCCTGATGCAGTTTAAGTGACCTAATTCCAACCCATGTTGAAACAGTTCAAGTAAATTATACTTTTAGAAAAATAAAAATCAAATTCCCTTTCCCATTCATTATCAGGTGTGGATGCACAATATAAATGGCTGTGTGATCACAGGTTAGGAGGTAGCACAACACCTGCTATCTGCTCAGTGTGGTGGTTTGCTAAAGGACACAGGAAGAACCTGCCCACCAACTGGAAAACCTCCAAAACCGATTTCATAGGAAATTTGCAGGGCCAGATTCTCAGAATCTGATCACAAAACATATGCTTAAATCCTCTAAACAGCCAGATTTGGCAGGTATTCTCAAGCATAAGTATGGCAGGCACCATATAGCCCACAAAGTGCTTGTACAGTAAACTTTATTAATGTGCACAGTAGGTTTTCTCACAGCAAATAGCAGCCAGAAGGAGCACAGCTGATTCTACCATTTTTTAATCTAATTATATCACTTACCCAAGCTGTGAAGGTCACAATTCATTCCCTTCACCTGTCAGGAGGGATTAAAGTTTACACCTAATACCTTTTCTACAGGTGCTGTTGCTTCATTGCTTTTTTATTCTGGATTGGGGATGTGCTTTGGAAGAGCCTTTTTCACATGTCCATTTAGTGCCCTGTGGACAATGTTAAAAGCATTGTCTTTCCAGTTGCCTCCATTGAAAGTCCTGAAGTGTTTTTTCTCATGCCCTTTTGTGTGATGATAAACTAGAAAATATATTCCAGAAGCATCTTTCTTCCCTCCAGTTACTGATGGACATTCAGTCTTTCAGGGCAGGGCTATAGCTAGCCTGAAATACAATTCTGAAGAGCATGCACTGTGCAAGTCAGTCCTCAGCACTGTTCACATCTGCTGCTACTGGGCTGTACTCCATAGTGCAGCCATAGCCTGAGAGGTTGGCAGGCACCTCATTGCACATGAGCTGAAATTGTTTAATGTCACAATGAAGAATTAAGAATTTATTTTACTGGAGGCACAGGTGTGCACACACAAGACTGTAACGTAATGGTTAGTGTATCTCAAATAAATGTGTGATCTGAGTACCCATTCCTTTCTATGAAAATTGTCTCTCTATTCTTAGAGTGTCAATTTAATTGCAGTGTGCTAACTTCTGAATACTTTCTGTTCCTGTAGAAACAGCCATGCTTATGGACTTTCATGTAGACTACTGTTTCATATTGTTGGGGTCCCTCTGTATCAGACACACAACAACACAATTAATATCTCCAATAATGCCTCTTTAAGACAGATATAGTTATTAAATACAATAAATCATCATGGCTAGGCTTCGCGAACGAAGATTTGGGAAGGGCTCTACCCATGTTTGTTGCAAGCACGTTGGTGGCTAAAAAGGCCAATACGAGACAGGCACGTCCGGCTGCAAAAGGCACAGCAGAAAGACTCCTTAGGTGGTATATTCTGCAAGACGTGTGCAAGACGTGTGCATGGCATGGCCCGGCCCCAGCAGTGCGCGCAGCACGACCTGGCCCCGGGCGCCCCGGACCCAACCCCAGGCAGGGAAAGGAGAGAGGGAGCTTCACCAGCGTGGACTGTGCCCCCATGGCAGATGAGAGGAGGAGCCTCGGAGCACACAGAGGAGAAGGACAACTCTAAACCAGGGCAGATGGAGCTCGCATAGCCCTATAAGGCCATCCATCTAAGAGAAGGTCACTCTAAACAAACCTACGTCCTAAGGACCTCGCTACCACCGTCCAGGCTTGCTCAGCCCTGGCAGATGAACCTTAGGATTAAAGGGTGGGTTCGGTTCCACGCATACTGCATCTCACCTAAAAAATCCACTGCGGAGGCTTGAAGGCCTTACCCACATTTGCAAAGCCAATGACCATCCTCTACAAATGTAGTCACACAAAGATCAAAAGACAAAGACCTGTTGCACCTGTGCAACCTGTGCACCTGTGCACCTGTTTCCGAAGTGCACCCAAATTAACTCTAGCATGCTGGAACGTCAGAACCATGCTCGATTCAGCGGATAGCGGACATCCTGAGCGTCGCTCTGCCCTAATAGCCCATGAACAACAAAGCACAAACCATGTTATTGCAATGGTCTTAGGGGGGATCATAAGAAGCATTTACAGATTATTTTCAGGAACATGCAGAGATAGTACTTAATTTCCAGTGCAGCAAGATAGTTTGGATTTTCTTCAAATTTCCTTTTCTTTGAAATACAGAGTTTCACTTCTTAAATGTAAAACATAATTAGGAGAGGCAAAATATAAAATATGAATAAGACCTTTCTTCATACCAGAATAGAATATTTTGTGATTTCATAGAACAGAATAGAACAGAACAGGACAGAACAGAATAGACTGTTTCAGTTGGAAGGGACCTACAAAGATCATTTAGTCCAGCTACCTGACCATTTCAAGGCTGACCAGAAGCTAAAGCATTGTTAAGTGTGTTGTCCAAATGCCTCTTAAACAGTGACAGCCTTGGGGCATAGATTACCTCTCTAGGAAGCCTTTCCAATGTTTCAACACCCCCTTGGTAAAGAAATACTTCCTTATCTCCAGTCTAAACCTCCACTGGTACAGCTTTGAACCTTTGAACCGTTCCCATACTGGATATCACTGGATACCAGAGACAAGAGCTCAGCCCCTGCCTCTCCACACCCCCATCTCAGAGAGCAATGAGATTGCCCCTCGGCCTCCTTTTATCCAAACCAGACAAGCCCAAAGTCCTTAGCTGCTCCTCACAGTACAGGCCTTCCAGTCCCTTCACCAACTTTGTTGTCCTCCTCTGGATGAATTCAAGAACTTTCCCAGCCTTCTTAAATTGTGGGGCCCAGAACTGCACACAGTTCTCCAGGTAAGGCTGCACCAGTGACAAATACAGTGGGATAATTATCTCTATATTGTGCTTTTAAGGAGGCAATAATTTCTCAGAGTACTGTCTACATCATGGGACTTATTTCCCCTGACCTATTTCAGTGAAAAATACTCAAATGAAACATGCGGTATTAGTAATTTAATAGAGGTTATAGATAATCATAAAGAGGAAATTGGGAAAAAAGTGTGATGGGTAAGTGTCTCACTTTAATAAGACTGAAGTGTTTTGCTAAGGAGGATGAGTTATGAGGAAGACTAAACTTTTCCCTCTAAGCAATTGTAAATTCAAAATGAGAAGGCTTCAATTGGGCAAGTATGGGAAAAGGAAAAAATAACAGCTCTTTATTAAAGGATATATGTGTATTGGCAGAACAACAGAAGAACACAAAAACAATTAAAACAATAATCCTGTACCCCTCCCCCAGAAAAATCCCCCTCCAAGAGGGAAACAGCTCAGTACTTTCTGCTTTTTTGGCGCAATTCCAACCACTGTCAGCAGGGGGTGCTGTTGGATCTCTGGAGGAGTAGAGCCCGCAGTTGCCCGGTGTTGGTCAGCAGGGGGAGATGTTGGTCTGTGGTGGTTGCCCCCTGGGGCCCTGGTTCACAGGAGAAGCTGAAAATTGAGATTTCCCCCCAACACCAAGAAGGAGAAGGGGAAAAGGGAAAAGAAGGCAGGTTCTTCCCACAAAATTCACGCTATCTGCGGCTGGCTGTGACCGGGATTTCACCCCCTTCATCGATGAACACAAGCCGCTGCCAAACACGGGAGTGTAAGAGGGAAAAGGGCAACCTCCTCCCCAAAAAGTTCCTCTGCAGATGGGTTGGACCTCTCCAATGAAGTCTGAGGTCCAGGCTAGGCACAGACAAGCCTGGGCCAGAAAGCAGCCAGATGACCAGGCCGAGAACAAAACGACCCCGGAACCTGTCCAACACGAACCTTGCCTGAGCCAAGGCAAAAGTGAAGTGTCCTTGTTTCCAAGGAGAGGAGGGAAAAAAACTCATCACCTCTCCCAGCCTTAGAGAGGGGCATCAACTTGGAATACAGTTCTGCCAGTTAGTTCTTTTGTGCAGATCAATCACTCAAGGCAAAACTACCCTCCCCCATTCCACATCTTTCTTTTCAAGTGGGGCAGGGGAAAGAAAAAATTCTATTTGGTTTTTTAGAACAAATAAACCTATGACAGTACAAAATAGAATAGGCACACACATGTCAGTCTGCTAAACTTGCTGTTGTGTAAGCTCCCAGCATCCAGGAAATATGTCTATTCATCTAGGGAAAAAGTGAAAACTTGACTGCCAACATCTTTCTACATTAAGAAAATAGTACTACTCAGTATGGCTTTTTGATTTAATTACAGTCAGATCAGTGAAAAATAGATGGAAAAATCACAGGCATAAGTGTAAAAGTTCATTTGCTATGTTTAAGCTCTGCAGTATGGAGAGTTATTGCCTAGGATTAACTGATGATTAATTGATGAATCAATATTTCATGCAGACTGTTCTTGCATCTTTATGGTGATAGGAATAATTAACTTCTGATACAGCAATTGGAACATCTAATCTCTATGCATTTCATAGTATTGGGTCAAATATTACTTGCATAGTCATACAACTATAGTAAGTGGGAGAGAGTAATGAGTATTAATAATTAAGATATCATATTAAACCGTTCTAGTGACATTCCTGCAAGACAAGGAGGATCAGCTCAGAGTCTGCCTTGAAAAGAGTAACCCAGATAAACTAGGAATTGTGGGAACTGAGGAAATCCTCTTCCTATCTGATGCTTTGCTTTCTGAAAGTAAATTGACATCAGTTGGTGTAATCTAAATCCAAATTGTATGTAGTCTCTATGGTTGACCAATCCAGCGTCTGTAAACTTCCTTGCTACAGTCTACTTGACAGAATAAAAGAGTCATTTCTGGGAATCATTCTCAATACTTTAGATAAAAGCTTTTATCCTGTCGGAGTCTTTAGTTCGAGTCTTAAAAATAGATATTTATACATTTGTATTTACATCTGCTTATCAGAAAAACAAGACCTCTTATCTCTAGAATGTGCAAATACTCAAATTAAGTGCATTATTAAAATAGTTAATTAACTCTCTTTAATTTTATGATGGTGTATATTAAAATACTAAACATTTAATCTTCATAAAAGTCAGTGAGAGTCATTCTGTCACTTTCTTCAGTGAAGTAAACAATTGAAAATGTAAAACTTTCAATTGAATTTAGGATTTGCAGAGAAAACCCAGTTTTTAGATCATGGCAAGAAAACAGTGACTGATCAAACTACTCTTCATGAACATGTACAATTCAATGAAGATGCAGATGTCCTCTAGATTAGAAGTACTGATTTTTCTTGTAGCTGAAGCCTCCCTGCCCACCCTCCAACTCACTCTAAATTAAATGCCAGTTAAAGAATTATGTAACAAGGCAGTAATATTTTCATCGACTATTTTATTATTATCACAATCAGAGCTTGTAAAGGAGAGAAGGCAGAAAACACTGTCATTTTATCTGCATAACATCAGGGAAGTCCAAGTGATGGAGACCTAGTTAATTATTGTATTATAGTTTAATCCAGAAAAAAACTCTGTTAACAGGGTATTAATGGAGTAAAGTGTAATATCCAACAATTAAAAAATAGAAGAATTTTTCTGCATATGCACCAATTTGATAATTGTGCACTTGAGGTGAGAGAGAATCTGAAATACCTGTAATGTTTCAAAAAAATGCAAATACTTCTCTTAATTAAGCTGCAGTGCTTGATTTAAGTCTGTGGAACTACTTTGCATGTAAGAGATGTTGAACTACATGTAGCTGATGAAAACCAATGGGAAACCAAATTTGTACCATGCAAATAAAAGTACACCTTCTACATCACAAAAAATGATCCAAACCACAGCTGCTCAGAAGATGGATTTTGGATTGCCTATATCTAGTTGCAGTGCATGATACATTCCTCATGGTCTTTCTAATGGTCACACTACCCATCAAACCAAAATCATAGACCAGATCAGAGTGGACTCTTTTGAATGATATGAGCCTATTTTAGACTGCAGGTAAACTAAATGATTATAATGGTTGCTGCTGGTCCTGAAACCCATAAATCTTTTATCATGTCACAGTTAAATCAAAGACACTGGAATCTGTCAGTTTACAAATCCTAGTTTGCCTAGAATTATGTTTTATGGACACCTTCTAATGCTCTCAAACAAGTTTTAATGTCATGGCTGATAAAGGTTTGTGTGTAGTGTTTCGTGTTTTTAACTTCTCAGGATAACTTTAATGAGAAGTGATGTATTCTCTACCTTCCCCCTGTCTCTTCATTCTCTTTCCTTTTCCCTTTGTTTCTTTCCTCCTTCTTTTTCTCACCTTCATTTGAAGAAGTGAAAGAGAGAGAAATAAGCCAAGGAAGTGAGTTTTTTACTTTGCTCTGAAGTCAGGGAGATTTGTGTTCATCCTAATCTCCCTCGGTAATGAGTTCCCAAGCCTGGGTTCTGCTGCTGAGCAAGCCACCTTCTGCTCTTACAGACTTCACTCTCATGATTGACAGCTTCATCATTCCTAAGGAACACAGCTGTCAGGGCATAGCTTCGTTGCAAAAAAAAATACCAACAACGCCAAAAGCCAATAAGACAAATAAAACAGTACTTTCCAGCATATCTGGAGGTAATACCTCAGATGACTCCAAGTTAACACGTATTCAAGCAGAACAGAAACCACTGAGTGCCCTTATAGCACATTTGTCCTGGAATACATATGATGAAAATAAATGGGAAGCTTTTTGTGTGATATTCTTTTTTTTTAACATCAATGAAATATGCCATTATGAGCTGGAAGAGATATCTACTTATATGGGCCAAACCCTTGACTAAGAAGATGCTATTTTTACATCCTCATTTCCTGAGTGCAGCTGCACCTCCAAGCCAAAACCCGTAAAAAATAACTCTGGAGTTCAGTTCCTAAATCCACATTTAAAAGCATAATAAGGAGCCACTTGGGGGGTTTGTTTGAAACTTTGAGTTGGTGGAGATGTCAGAATGTCAGAATATTCCTTCAGGCACACAAATCTGGGCATGAGCATCCTTCCTCAAAACCTCTGTTTAGCTGTGAATTTCTGTTGATGGTTTTGGGGACTTGCAACTACATTTTAGAAGTTGCTTCAATTTATCACTAGGTAACTGATAAAGACTAGGTAAGATTTAGTACTACTTTTTGTTGTTTAGATGCTTTTTGTTTATTGGCACATTACAGCCAAACAAATGAGGATGGAACTGAGTAACACCCGCCAAACCTTTACTGCTGCAAATAGCTAAAGAAAACACTTGGTATACTCCATCTTTCCTGACTTTTATTATTTCAAACAAATCACCACTTAGTGTTTTTAAGGCCATTTGTCTTTGATTAAACATTTCTGTTGTGTTTTGTAACAGAAATCTTTAATACACAATTCCCAATGCCACATCCCTCACCATTTCATACTATTATTTCAAGCCTTTGCACGGCAGTGGCAGGCCCCAGCTGCTCAGCTGTAGAAAACATTTTCTCCAGCAGCAGCAGCAGCAGCAGCTGCTGGTTCCTTGGCAGGCTCAGCAGCCAGCTGTGGGGCCAGGGTTGCCAGTACCATTGGGGCTGCAATGCAGCAGTAATGCTGATGCAGGCTGCCACCATGTTGGCAGTCTCTGATATCCCTCTAATTCTTCAGCAGAAGACTTTGCACACTTATCTCTCTTTCAGTTCAAAATGCTCCAACAAGTAATTAGAAGATTTTTTTAATTGGAGCAATAGAAATGGGGTCACTGCCAGGTCATCATAATTTCCTTCCAGTGTCCCAGCCTTTAAGACTTGCCCTCCTTGGGTGTTAAACTTTCTTTGCTCAGTAGGCAGTCAGGCAGGCTGTGTGCCAAGCCAAAGGAAAAAAAAAAAGTTTTTTTGCACACTCTCACACATGACTCGTGTGTTTGAGACTAGGTTTTCAATGATGACACGTGGAGCCACGATGTCTGCGATTCACTGCCACTTGGAGGAGTCAAGTTAAGCTGAAAGGGAGTCTTCACTTGCAGCTGGGTTTTATTTCTTCAGAATGGCTTTCAGATTTCATTTGGCACCACTGTCAGAGAAATTAGACTGGAAGCTAAATATAGGTCTAAATATAAATAGAGTTGTATGTGTGTGTGTGTGTATATGTGTTTAAATCATGATTTATTAAAGCAACAGAGAACTGATATATATAAAATATGACTTCTCAGTAAACCATGTCCACATTGCTTTATTACCTTTAATCATGTAATACAAACACAGTCGGAATTTTTTATTTCTCCACTTCCTTAATTTTAAAATGGGCCTATTTATTTCATTACTATAAAAATATTAATGAGATAGGTAAAAATGTAACATTTTTAAACTGTGCTATATTTTTGTTTACTTATTAATTGTCAAATTAAATCAATTTTAGTAAGACCTAAAGCTCTGTTGTGTTCTTGGACATTCACATTTCAATATGAAACCTCTGGCTAACTAATACTTGTGAAAAAAATCCACAGTGTTTTCCAGAATGATAACAGACAGTCCAATAAAAAACATTTCCTCAGCATTCCAGAGGTATTGAAAGTAGTGGGAAAGTAGCTAATAAAAAAATTTCTTCCTATTTACTCTGATATTTTGCCAGTTAAATGCAATTTCTGTTCTGATAGTATAAGACTATGTATACACTCTCAAAGTGCGTTTTAAAGAATATATTTACTGAGTAAATATTACTGAGTTCCAAGAGCACTTTATAATTCAAATTGTGGCCTGGAGCCACATTGATTTTTAGTTTTAATGTAAGATTTTAAACATATGCTGTTAATGATTTAGGTCTATAGTCAACAAATATGTTCATGGGAAAGTGTAAATGCCTCCAGCCAAGCACAGTGGAAGGCAGCTCAGATGAGCTGTGCAGGGATTTGGCCAAAATCTGTCTGAGGTCTGTACACCTCTTCGAATAAACCTTTTAAATGGCACAGTGTCTTTCCTGGTCTTGTGTGGAACTTAATTTTGATGCACACCTACAGGCTAAAATTTTGCTTTAAGTCTGATCTGAGTTGCAGTCTGGGGCTGGCACCTACCTGTTGAAAACAGCTCCAAAGATACTCCCACTAGCTTGGTCAGCCTCATCCATCCACATACTCTTGCCTCCCAGGTACATCCCAAGGTACAGAAGGTCTTTGAAAACTACTGTGGAGCTACAGAACTTGCAGGATTTAAACCATACCAATCTCTAAGTTTGCAAAATTGAGCTTTGAGTCATATCAGAGCAAATAGCCTTCCTTCTTTCTGACTGCAGTAGATATATCTATTACAGGAACTAACTGTTCAAGCTGGATGTTGCTTTTAGACATTTCATCCATAGACAGTCAGCAAATGTAGTAGTGAAGAAGAGATTTTTCAAGGCTAAAAAGAGGTTATTTGACCTAAAACAGAAATTAAAAACACTCATGATTTTCTAATTAAAAAAAAAAAAATCCCTGTCTTACAAACCAAAGTTTACATGAAAATGAGATAAATAACTTTTGCTGTTATATTTTTTATAGAATTAATCAATAGATCCTTTAAACCAAATATCACTATTTTATTTTAAATCCCTCAGGCCTAATCTATCTTAACATTTTATTTTATTTTATGGTCTGACATTTTGATTTTGCCTATGAGAAGGAGAATTGCTTAAGCATGGCTGATTATTGTGCTCTTCATCATAGCACCTAATTTCAGACTTGACTAGAAAGTTTGAAACAGGTTGATAGAAAAAAATGTTTTCAAGACTCAGTAGACTAAATGCTTAAAGGATTTCTAAAAATTGAATAATGAACGTTCAATTTCAAAATTCTCCTTAAGCAACTAAACTTACATTCTGGATTTAAAAATTGCTGAGCACACTCGATTCAGAAGAAAGCTTATTAAAAATATACCCTGACAAATTAAAGAAAACCTCCATCCCTTAATTAGGTCTTAATTTCAGGCTATATTTTCCATTAAGATTTTAACAGATGTTATTAAAATATTTTTGATTAAGGGTACAACTATAATCTCTCCTCCACAGAAATAGGTCTTTCTTGTTTTTTCTCCTAAAAATAATTTCTCTCAAGATCTTTTCTTCTTTATTGATCAACCATCACTCTGTACATTTTTTTTCATATTTTGGCTAGGTTTTTCTTTTAATTTCCCATATTATGACCTTTCTCTTCCTTCTGAACTTTCTCTTCTTCTTCTCTTTCTGGAAAGGTTTCTGGGCTTATTCTCCTTTACTCTAGGCTTTTGATTTTTTTGTTTGTTTGTTTTTTTTATACATTTGTGATATCTGATTGGATTTACTTCTCCACTCCTTTTCATTTTTTTCTATTTACTTTTTTTTCCATATTCATCTTCTCCTTCATTCTCTGAAGCTGTCCTTACTTGTTATCATTAGGCTTTATCTTGAGGCCCAATTGCAAACACTTGCAATTTGCCATTAGCTGGTGTGTCAGCTAATGTGTCAGGGTAGAAGGACTGGAGAGTTGTATTTAAACTTAGTGGAATCAATTCTGCTTAATGAATGATTATGAATAGACAGTGGAAGGAGGGTGTGTCCCTGCTCAACTGGAACTTGAGGGGCTGACCTTGCTGCCTTTTTGCCCCCAGAAGCAATAAACTCTTGCATATTTTAAGCAGATATCCTCAACTTGAGTCACGACTGAAGAAAGCCATAGCACAGAGTGCCTTCACACAAAGTTAAATGTATGGTGCCAAAGCTGAAATAAATGCTCTAGTAAAAGAGCCTCCAATTAATTCCCTCCACTCACTTGCTAATAAAGATATTGTACATCAGACAGATGAAAACATGAAGAGGCTGGGAACTTTTTTGAGGTCAGACTTTCTACCAGCAGGTTCAATAATGGTAGGAACTAAGGGGAATAAAAAGCATGTATGAAATGCTATTACCTAAGTGGAATTATAGTAGGTTTGTTACCTAAAGCTAAATTTAGCAAAATACTAGACTTAATTGCTCTTTTGAAAATTTCTAAGGGAGCTCAGGTAACCATAGGCAGTTCTTTGGCTTACTAATTTTCATCTTCATGAGAGGACATTGTTAAAGTATGCAGACAGGGGATCCTGGCCTGAGGTTTACTGAAAAGAAAATGAGAAACTACTGAACAGAGATTGCTGGACATAACAAATAAAGTAAGAATCTGACAAAAGTTACAGAATGTGAGGAATGACTAGCTTTCACAGACTGTTTCTGTGAGAAATGACCAGTCTTTGCAGATAATTAGAGAGGAGCATTGAGGAGCTGTGTTGCCAGCAGTACCTAGATGAGTGTAGCAATAATACAGATCAATATTACCAAGATAGCCATATAAATAATACCAGTAAGTTGTACTATATAGGCCTGATAGTACCTGGCAACATTACCAGAAATACCACATTTTGATACAACGGTAACAAAGCATCTGTGGAAAAAAGTAATTACGAAATTACAGTTCCACATTCTAAAATATTACACCTAGAATGCAGTGGGAAGGATGAAGGACTAATTATTAGCTGTAAACTAGGGAATCCTTATCAGCTGCATTTTCAGATTAAGCTTGATACAGCATAGCTGGGTGTCCTATATTTAATTCAGTGTCATAAATAATAAACTCCTCTTTACTCAGCAGGTTTGCACTCTCACGTTCTGGTTAATTTGTGTTTCTTGAAAGATAATCACATTGATTTTAAAGAAAGTGGGCAAAAAAATTAACTACATAGATGCCTGTAATTCTCACATTAACTGGAGTTTGTGACATCAAAGAAGATTTTCTACTTGTGCTCAGAGTAATATTGGGCCAGAAAGTAAGATTCCCCAGGAAGATAAATCTGACTTAAGATAGAGAAGGGTATCAATAGCAGTTTATAAACTTCAATATTTTTACACATTATTAATGTTGTAGTGACAGGTGTCCCACCCTAACCCATGGAAGGGGGGTTGGAACTAGATGATCTTTAAGGTCCATTCCAACCCAAGAAATTCTATGATTCTATGAATCTAGTAGATTTTTAGATTTATTCTTTTTATCTTTTTATAATGAGTTAGGTACTTTAAAAGCTACTGATTAAAAGCAGCTCCCCCTCAAGCAGAGCTCAGCTCCATGAATGGAGCTATTGCAAAACCATTGTATCACCTTGTTTCACATAAGGCCAACCTGAGGCCACAATAAAGTCAGCAGTAATGAAAGCTTCTCTAGTCCTAGTTTATGCAAACTCTAATCTGGACCATCCATGCAACTAAATTATCTGGTTTTCTAATTATTTCAACTGTTCAGTTAGTTTGTGGAAGCCAGTCAGTTTTAATACACCTCTGCACTATTGAGTAGATCCAAGATTCACTTAAGACCACTTGGTTACAATAAATTATATCATTTCCATGGCTATAGAAAATTTTAAGCTTTTTTTCCCTTAATATGGATTCAAAAGGCATAATGTTATCTGACAAGTGTTTGTATTTCCTAAGCTTCTAACTAGTCTGATGTTAAAGCAGTCTTTTCTAGAGGAACCTTTATAAAATAAAAATAAACTTGCAAATGTCTTGAACTCATTATTTGAAATGCTTACTATGTCCTCAATAGAATAAAAAGTACAGTTATTGAACTTTTAAAAGGTATCTGAGTATATCTGCATTTGAAGCAGGTGTAGATACTGGGGAAATATATACAACCTCATTTGCTGAACATCTCTGTGTCTCTTATTAACTCAGTATTTCACCTTTACGAAATGCATATACATACATGAACATGCACACATTCCCACACATGCTTATACATATGTACATGTAAAAGGGTACAGATATTCTTTTATGCACTAATTATTGGATCAAGGTTAAATGATTAGTAGAATGACCCAACAGTAAAGCTTTTGAAGCTTCTGATTGAATATAAGAAAGATAACAAACTTACAACACCACCTTATGTTGTTACTGGAAACAGAGAATGTTATTCCAGTTTCTTAAGAATGCGCAGAAGATAATACAGAGGATCTTTTTAAGACTAACTACTGTAAAGAACCATCATCATACATAGGGCTTTCCTAGGTACTTTCTTTTCATCTTTTCTCTGTGAATTATATTAACAGCTGTATTATGTAACTTTTCATTACTCATTTTCATAAATCATATCTATTTGAAGAATCTTTATTTGTAATAGCTGTGTTAGTGCTTGACCTGGGTGTGTGAGGTGTAAAGCATGTAAAGCACTGTACAGATTTGAGAACCACATTTCTGTCAACCACAGGTAGAAATACAGTCAGTGATCTCATTCAACTTCTATATGATATTCTTTTCACAGTGAAAAACCATTACAAAATATAGCACATTATCTGTGACTGGCAGTCTCTTGTTAGAAAAGGTTCAGGGCTGGGATCAGAACAAGTGTTGAAGATCAGGATTGAAATACGTTCATTCTTAAGAATGCAATAGAAAGCTTGAACATATTTACTAAGGAGTATGAGTAACTGGCTTTGCCCATTCTGGACACAAATACTCAGCATGTATCAAAGAGATTGCAGTGCAAGGCATGCAAATAAAATCTGGTTTATATCCAAGGATACTGCTCCTTCATTTTCAAGAATGTTGCATTAATTCAAACAATGAGAAAACATAGAATAAACAAGTGTGGGTTTTAAATATATTTAATTTTCTCTCAGTGCTATTCATATCAGCATCACCTAGGATACCCATGAAAGATGCATCTGCTCTCAGTTCTAATTCAGCCCAGGTGGGAAAACTTGCAGAATTTTGGAGGCAGGGATTGTCTTCTCTTCCACAGTAAGAGCAGATGGATTTTGTTTTGGTTCATTTTGGGGTTTTGTTTCTTTTACCATGATTTACTTTTCTCACTTGTCTTTTGACTGGAGCATGGGATTAAAAGAAGCAGGTGACAGTATGTACTGAAGTAGTGCTCTATCAGTACAGTCATGTGTGACTCCTCCATAAGGAAAGTACTGTATTGCAGAGAACTCAAGTGAATTCAGTGGTATTGATCATACAGAATATGCTCAAAGTTCATTGTAATTCAAATTATTTTTGAGAAAGGCATATTACAATGTTGAAAGCTAGGAAAGGCCTCTTAAGTCTTTGTCCTAGCAAGGTATTACTGTTTATTACTTTAAGACCCTTACCTTAATGCTTGCTTCAGTGGAGTGAACATTTTGAGGCAAATTACTTGTTTCTGTCTTACCTTTCCTAATTACAGCAACAGGCAACATGGTTTTATGGAGTTGAGTTTGGGCTAGAATTCAAGATAGTGAAGACTCTCTTTGCCATTTGTGACCATAAAGGTTCAAAGATGTGTATCACCATGGAAAAAGTCAATATTTCTAAGAAATTATAATTTCCTCAGTTTCTGTGGAATAGCAAATAGCCCAGTATTTTCCAGATGAGGAACAGAAATAAACTTTGCTTTCTTTTTGTCTATTTGATTTTTAAATTAACAGCTTAGAGTCCAATAAGTTTAAAACTTAATATTGCTTTAAGCTCTTGTTTTTTTCAAACAAGTTAAGCAGAATGACGTGATACTATAAAGTCCATTACAAAATAAGAAATAAAGAAATAAATTTGACAAAACCTATGGCTTTAAACAGTATTCAAACCATCCAAACTAATACATTTGTTCTGCAGTAATTTATCCAAAGTAACACAGTCAGTACTGAAAAGATCTAAATATGTGGCAAATATCATTTTTTGGTCATAATTTTTTCTTTGAAATACTCATTTACTTTGAGAATATACCTTATGCTAATAATATGCCTATAAGCTTTACTAATGTTTTATCTTATAATCCTTATTTTGATATGAACAATATCTCTCTTTTGGTGTTTAATAATGACTTGAACTAAAGGAGAATCTGTATTTTAAAATAAGTTTCATATGATGGAAAATTTTCTAACCTCTGTTGTTTCAATAACAGCTTATGTTTATATATCAATTTAAAAATAATATATCCTAGTGTTCATTGAACCATGGTAGTTCTTTAAATATCATCCTCCTCCTATTCCAAATAATGTTACATCCTGACTAGGCCAAAGGTATTGCATAAACATTCACCATTTCTAGGTTAGAGGCATATAATGTAGCATATTAACTCAAATAACAGCCTCACTTCTTCTAAAGTGGCTAAATAATGCCTTTCACTCACTCTGATAAGTGGTGAAGACTTGTTAAATACATGTGGAAATAAATCCTGAGAAGGCCAGATTTTTTTCTATTGGTAGTGAGATTTTTAGTGGAGGTGGTGGTATTTTGTTTTTAAATTGTGTCTTTATTAAGCATTTGCATGATATGCAAATGCAATTAAAAAGATATAAAAATACAGAAAAATAAATAAACTGAGACAGTGCAATGCAATGGTAAATTTCAAACTCTGTAAACACCATTAATATATCTCCTATTCTGCACATTTCTCAATTACAAGCTTGGACTTTTTAACTGCAACAATTAAAGCTCTGGAAATACATATACGTGCAACTTTACTGAGATAACTGATCTACTACGATGGAACTCAGAGTATGAAATTACTTTTATAAAAAGGTACTTTTGGGGGTGTTCAGTCTTCTTGCCCCTGCAAGAGACTGATTTTTCAGACTTGCTCAGAGGTTAGAGGTTTTATGATCAGAAACTAAAGCAACAATTCTGGCCATAACCATAACAAACTCAGTGATCCTTGTGGGTCCCTTCTAACTCGACATGTTCTATGATTCTGTGAAACTGCTCATCAGTGGAGAAACACTGAGATAGGGAAGAAAAGGTGGAAAACTTTCAGAAGGGATAACTTGTCGGAAAGATCTCTAAGGAGAAAAGGTAGAGGTGTTTGAAAAACAGGATTCATCCTCCATAAAGTGTTCTCAGTCTTTGGAAATATTTATCTTGAAATATAACGATGTTGACATGCCAAAAAATTATGCTAGAAGGAGTTCACTGAAGATAGTGAAATGCTTTGTTTCTAAAAATTGATTCCAATAAAACATTTTCAAAATGTCACTCTGTTTACATTTCAGTGTCATTTTGTTATAAATTTTCATACAGAATATCCATTTTTTACCTAAAAAGTTAAGTGTATTCTTAGTATTAAAAAAATAAAATTAAACAAAATCAAATATTTTAGTCAGAAAAAAATATAGGGATGAAAAATTAGAATAGCTATAAAAATTTGTCTTCACTTTGGAAAAATCTAAGATGATTGTTATATTCTGTGAAAGATACAGCCACCCTAAATACTTTACAGTTGTGGAAAGACAAGTAAATGATACATTGTGTTGGTAGAGGCTCTGAAAATCAAATTGTGTGAATTGTATGTATAGGAGGTTTACACATATTAGTAACCATGGTGTTCATGTTCTGCTATTCTGCAATGCATGGTTACATCAAATTTTTTGAGAAAATTTTTTCTCAGAAATTTATTTTGCATGCCAACACTGATAGGCAGAACACTGACGCTCCCCTGACAGAGTCAGTAGTGTGCGGTCAGTGGATGCTACCTGATCTGAGTTTCAAACTGTTGGTATTATACTGCAAGTAAAATGTGAGCATCATTCATACAAAAGACAAAGCAAATTTATTTCTCAAGAACTGACACCTATTATCGAGCACAAAGAAATAGCTGTGAACTAGCTCTCTGACACACAGGAATCATCTAGTCTTGTCTACCAGTAATAACCTTATCAAATGAGTAGATCCTCACAGATACACTCAGAAACAGACTCATCATATCCTATGACCCCAACAGGAAAAGAAAGCACTCCTTCTGGGAGAATATGATTGTTTACATTTTTTGCTCCCTTCTCCTCTTTTGTCTTCCCTTTAAAATTACTGAGTTATTACTGGTTCGAAAGCATACTTGGAAAATTTAATCAATCTTGTAGTTATTTAATGAGTTCTTTAATTAAAGTGATAATTTATAATTCAGGTATAGATTGTCTGCTGTTATTTATTAGCATTAATATAATATAAAATAAGTACCTGTCATGGTTTCAGAGTCTCAAAAAAAATCTAATTCTCTAGTCAAAGCCCCCTCCCACATCTCAACCTAGTATAAGATGTGTTTTTTCCAGACAACCACACGAGACTTAAATGGGGGAAAGGGAATATATTACAATGACTGTACAAATAAATATTATAATACATCATATACATAATCTTAGCTATCTCTACCATGACATAAGTATTTACAGTGGATCAAATTTCTTCTCCCCTCCAAATAAAAGTCCAGGAGGGAAGAAGGAAAGATCCTTTCCAGTCTCAGAGGAGCAGTTTCTCTAGGGCAGCAGGTCTCTCCGTCACTATGCAGCAGCTGTAACTGGATTGTTGTAACTGGACCTCTTTTCAATGCATACAAGGGGGTCTCCAAGCCACTTGACCCATCGTCTCCAAACGAGGATCTTTAAGACACGAGGGGGTCTCCTTTCACGCCTCTTGGCTCTCCTTCGACTCCAAGCGAAGGTCTCACCTGTGGACTGCCAGCAGGGACAAAACTCGCTTCACCACAGGCATATCACGAAATGCAGGGGGCATCTTCGTGAAAGTCCCTTCCTCAGGGGTTCACCCCTGAGTCAGAACATCTTGGGCAGCATTCAATTGAAAGCCTTTGCCTCAAGAGTTCTACCAGAGCTCCTGTGCTCTGTCTCAGGCTGCTAGGCTTGTCAGCAACAGCAAGGGGGGTCAAGGTCAACCCCCCCGCATTCCTTCTCCGTCCCGGTCCAGCTTCAGGACGCTTTTGAGCTTCTCGGCTCCTCTCTCTCCGGTGCTGCATGTTGCATTTTAGGACTTCCATCCAGTAGGAGTCCACTACCCCAACTTAAGAGGGGTCTCAAAGGAGTTTTGGGGGGTCTGGTTCAGTTCTTACCCCTAAAATTCTGTGTAGAGCTCAACTCTGCTTCCTCTGCTCCTGGCTCTCGTTCTCGTCCTCTCTCTCCTTCCAGGAGTTCTCTCTGCGGTGCTGCATGCTTTTGTTGCTGCTTGGTCTTATCTGTTGGCTTTCAGCCGTAGCCTCTGGACACTGCATCTGCCACTGCTCTGTCTCTGCTCACTCACGGTGGAGAAAACTTTCTAGTTTTGAGCCACAGGTACTTAGCCCAGCATTGTGCTATTCCAAGTCCCTGCAGCCCCCCACTGGGGGCTGGGGGGGGCCCCAGCCCCCAGTGGGACTGCTGCTGTCTCTCCTCATGGCTTTCACAACATGGCCCCTTCTAACACCAAAACCACAACTAACCTTCTCTTCCGTTTACTTGTGGTATGTTTATATTTCACAGAAGCACTCATTGGTTAAAACTTCAAAACTTCCAGGATCACCACCCCCTGGGTTTTTACCATTTTATGACTGCAGGGAGAAAAACTGTTTTCCCCCCACTACAGTACCCTTTAACCAAATGTACCAGAAGGTTAGTATCTAACCTACACAGCTTCTGTTATGAGAAGATAAAAGAAGAATAATAATAAAACCCCAAGTATTTTATTCTGCTTTGTAGTTCATAAACGAAACCTTTAGTACTGTTCTCCCACTACATTTGGTGCAATTACTTGTTGGTGAAAACATATTCTGTCAACAATCACACTTCACTGAAGATGACAGCATGCTAGATCAAGTCTCTTTCAGGTTAAATGAAGGAATAATTAAATGTCTTCCTATTTGGATATAGTTGAAAGAATAGAAGCTGTTGATAGAGATACTACTCTTCATAAAGAGGCTAAAACAAGAATTCTGGAAAAGTAAAGCTGTTTCTGGAACAGATAACAAATGCTATGGTAAAGGAATCGCTGAGCTGTATGGAAAGTCTCAAGGGTGAAAGACGGAAAAGATAGAAAAAGCGAGATTAAGCAAAAGGAGGAAACACTGAGAAAGCTTCTTTTTGTCAAATATCTGGCTAAAAACACATCATGAACTTCTGAAGAATGGCTTTTTGTCATTTATTCTATCTCTGTCCAGGGACATAAGAAATATTTTGGAAAAAAAATACCCAAAATGTGTTCCTGAATGTATAAATCAGTTTCACCTCTGATTCGAAACAGATCTTTAACTAACCAATTGGACTACAGATAAATATTTTACACCTCTTGAGGGAGAGTAATCTCTTGCCTTACACTGTATACTAGAGCATATCAGATAGGTGACAGAGGATTACTTTGAAGTTTTCAAACACTTAGTAATGCACTTCAGTGACTTGGGGAAAAGGAATGTTGTTTCAAATAAATATGAATTTTGGAGGTTTCTGGGTTTCACTGGCAGAAAGGTCATTATGTGTGTCTGGTAAAACCTCAAAGGCAGGCAACCTTAAAAATATTTTATAATAAAATTGACAGAGAAATGGATGGGATCTCTACATCAGTGGAACTTGAGAGAGAAAGTTTCCATGAGAAACTCCTAAAACACTGACAATGTCTTTTCCTCATTGTTCTCAATAAAGGGACAGAGAGCATCAATAGGACATTGCTGTTGACTGAGAAGTTATATTGTACACACTCAGTGGCTCAGTGGATATGTTGCAGATTAAGACTACCACTGGTGAAAATCAGTAGCACTATGGTATGATGCCTATATATCAGTTACTTTTGGCTATAGCTGTGTATTGTAGCTGCATCACACTTGGTCACCACAAACTTGATTTCTCTCTGACATAATCTATAGACAGATAAAATAAGCACATCAGAGCAAAGGATGTTGACAGCCAAAACCCTGTGTGAAGAAGTTCCAAAAGATACATGCTGTTCTGACCACGCCTCAAGGACATTTATTTTCCCAGCAGCATGATTAGTGCTGTAATGTAGCAGAAAAAAAATCTTTCACTACTATGGTCCAGCAGAAAGCACATGCTTACAAAAACTATCAAAAAATATTTGTTCAGGATGCCCATTTCTGTCAGCTTTGACAGCATTTTTGCATAGAACTGAATTTCTTGGTGTTGTGAATTAATACCGGCTCAGCTGGAGCTGCTGTGCTCTTCTGCCCTGTGCCTTACTCAAAGTGCAAGGGATATGCTTCCTCCTCAGTAATCTTGGAGTGCAGATTTCATTCCTGTCACAGGAAATTAAATTACTGATTACACCAAGACAGACAATCCATGCTTGCCATCATGGTCAGGGGATTGATTTTTTCTGTCCTTGGTATCTTCTTCAACCATTAAATTACTAGTTTTTCTGGGTCCTACCTTTCAGTTTTTGCTTTTACATGTGCTCTCTGACAGACATCTTATTTGCTTCAAAAACGAAGGTGAAGAGGCTAGTTTAAATTTCATTTTAAAAATGTTCAGATTTTTCGAAGTTTTTTGAGGTGGAAGAAACACTATCTACACTGGATCTGCTCTTCAATTCAAGATCACTTAAATGAACAAGCTAAGTGTAAGTGTGGAACAGAACCCAAATGTCAACATGAAAAAAAAACAAGCAAAGAAATCCCTAAAGTTTGTGCTGCTTAATACAGTTTGAAAGAGATAACACACAGAAGTCTCAGTGACATTCCAAATTTAACCTTAATTTGATGAAATTCTTGTTTCAAATAAGTGCATTGCATAGTCCATTTTGAAAAAGAGAAGTATGGCAAACTATAGCTAAAAGCTTGCAGGGAGAAGTCTTTAAAAAAGATGGTAATTTCTGAAAGTGATCCCTATACTCATATTTTCAAGGTTAAATGTGTTCTCTGAACCACAGAGACCACAGAGTAGGACAAGACTTCAAGGATTGCTTTCTGACCATCTATGGGTTTAGTATTTACTTTAATGTCATTAATTTCTGTCGCAAAAAAGGCAGTACCTTCATGATACACCATCTAATATAGTTTGTCCTTCTAGGAAGTTTTGTTTGCCTTTAACACTGTGTAAATTAGATTATTTTTAAATCAATAAGATTGGTACAAGCTAAAATGTAATGCCTTTATTGCATTTCTGAATAAATATTCGCTTTATCTTCATTACAAAAATCTATATGACGTATAAGAAACCTTTTACTTTTTGTAAAGCAAAAGTGTAATCTGTTAGGTTCTTGCTCAAGTCAGCTCTCAGTAATCCCTATTAAATAATGCAGCACTATTCCCATGAGGAAGACTTTGTCCTGTTGTCATATGGCTGAATCTGTAGTTATATAAATATATTTGACAAAATGGGATTTCCTCCCCCTGAATCTGGCTATACTATATACTCTACTTTTTGTTGTTTTAAAATACCTTCAAATATCTTCTTTGTGATGGATTTTATACACATATGTTAATTTAAATACTTCTTGCAACCATCTTCTGGCTAGCTCCAGTATCTCAGCCTTTGGGCATAAACTGTAAGGAATATAAACTAAATCATAGAAAAGTAATGAAAAGTAAAATACAGAGGTGGACAGAAAAGCACTCTGCCTCATAAAATTACCTTGAGGTGTTTTTTTTCCTATTGAAGTAAATTTTTTATTTATTAGACTAGTTTATAATGTTTAAGCAAACTGCTGAAATATAAGATCCGAGAATGCACAATTTATTCTATTTATATCTTCATGGATATTTAAAAACTTATGCCATTTCCTACTAAATGTTTCTTGACTATTTATTGGCATTATTCTTGGAAGAAAATGGAAATTACCTTTTGCTTATGCAGCCAAAGCAAATCAGTTTTGATTTTCTATCTGAGATATTTTAAAATATCACATGTAAAATTTCAAATACAATACTTTAAGATGTGTTTTATCAGTTTATGGAAGTGGTTATAAGACAGTTATCTACCACAGAAGATTCTGTGACCCAGAAGACCCTCTTTTTCTTGTACATCTTTATAAATATTCCAGAGTACAAAAACTCTGTTTCTATATACTTCAAATTCCTCCATTTACTGAAGTGAGCATTCTTCATTGTGCTTAGTAATATTTTTTTCCTCAATTTTTAGTATGCAAACATTGAACTCCATCCTGCTGTTCTTATTGTCGGAAACAGTTTCAGTGGAATTGAGCACACAAAAGGATCTCAGCCTAGCAATATGCCCTCAAGTGCCTAGTTTCACTTTTCAGAAGTCCTATCGATTTCAATAAATGATATGAATATATAAAATTACTTTCAAGATCAAATACCTGTAGAATGTGTGATTTAGGGAAAGAAGTTGGTTTAAATATATAGTACATTGTAGTATCATGGCATAACTCAGGTGGGAAGGACCTTATGAAGGTCTCTAGTTCAGCCTTCTGCTAATGAAGCATGACTAGCTGTGAGATCAGTCCAGGCTGCTCAGGGCTTTACCCAATCTGATCTTGAAACACTGTGGGAATGGAACCTGCCCAACCTCTCTGGGTGACTTGACAGATTTTTCTTGTGGGGAAAACATTGTTCTTTACATGCAGTCTGAGCCTCTCATTTCATGCACCACCATGATAAAAGACTCTGGTTCCATCCTCTCATTGACCTCTCTGAAGGTCCTGGGGGCTGCTCTTAGGTCCCACACAGTAAAAACTTCTCCAGGCGGAACAAGCCCTGGTCATGTAGCCTTGGTTACTTTCCTCTAGAGTTGTATTTTTGTTGTACAGGGGGGCCCAAAGCTGGGAGCAATGTTCTGAATGTGATGTGAGTGCTCTATAGAGGAGGATAATCCTTTCCTTTAACCAACTGACCCTGCTAATGCAGACCAGGAGGCTGGTGACCCTCTGTGCTGCCCAGGTATTGCCCACCAGCATCTCCATAGCCTCTTCCACAGAGCTACTCCAGCCCAGCAATCCCCAGGCTGTGTTGTTACAGGGGGTTGTTTCTTTACAGGTACAGGGCTTAGCCTTTGTCTTCACTTAATTTTGCAAGACTCCCATGGCCCATTCCTCCAGCCTGTCTGTGTTCCTCTGGATGGCAGTCCTGCACTCAAGCATACTAGCTGGTGTCCCTAGCATGGTGTCATCTGCATATTTTAGAATCATGGAATTTTAGAATGGTTTAGGTGGGAAAAGACCTTTATGATTATCAAGTCCAACTACAAATTTGCCACTGCCAAGTCAACCACCAAGCCATATCCTGAACAACTACATTAAAAGTCTTTTAAATACCTCTCAATGTATTTGTGTGTAGAAGTGTATATACACACACATATATTTATGCTAACACAAATTACAGTTTATCCACCAGTCTATCAGGCATAATATCCTGTACATAGTATTTAAAAAATAATTGTGTATTTTCCCGGTCTTATTAAGATGCATTAAACTCCAGTTGAAGTGCAGCAGTGCTAAATTAAACTAGAATTCAAAGTGAGTAAGAATCATGTTCGCAAATTCACGTGCAAGTTCATCTTATTAATAGTCTTGTCTAGATGTTTTCTTTTTTCCACCTCATCTTGTATGGAATGTTACTTTGAAAAATGGTGGCTTTGTCAGAGTTGGTGGAATGATAATTAGCTCATCATTAAAGAGAGGAAATTTAAAGCTATGAAACAACAAAGCACAATCAGGTCTTTTAGAGATAAATAGGAGGCCTTTTATCTCCAGAGTCTTGATAAGTTGATTGAATTTTTTTTTGAGAGTTGATATAGCCCTCTAGTTTTAACCCATAAGTAATCATGAAAGTTCAGTGGGATACCAGTGTCTCACTAGGAGAAACCTTTACAGCACACTCCCAAACTGAGTTTCTATGAGGAATCCTGACACATACACTGCCTTGTAGATGGTAAATTTCAGTTCAGGTTTTCACTCTTCCTGGAAGATCTCTAGGTGTACAGTGAACAAAGTCTCACTTTAAATGCTGCCAGCAGAGTGGAGCTTCCCATGTATCATGGTTAAAGTAGACAGCATGTAGCAGGGAACAAAGAGCCTCTGCACTAACACCGCTACTACAGTCAGGATCTGAGCCTGACCAGGTGACATAGAGCACACAGTTTAATAGTACGACTCTTTCTGAACAGCACAGTTTTCCTAGTTTTTGCTTTGCCCCTGTTTACCCAGTGGTTTTTTGGTTTGGCTGGGTGAAGGGAGATAGTTGGTGGAGAAAACCCTCCATTTTTCCCTTTTACTCCCAGGGGACCATGTGGGTGGTGGATTCCCCTCTTTGGGGAAGGAAACAGTGGGCAAACCATTTCCTTTGTATCTTTGTAGTTGCTGCTATTTCCTTGTCAGTAAATGGTTATTTTTTCACTTATATCTCCTTACATTTTGTCACTCTGTATTGGTGGGGAAAAAAAGGAGAGGCCTTAATAAAGTACGTTCTATTGGAGTTCCCACACCAATATTTGTCTTTAAACCAAGACACCATTTCAGCTTACAGATGAATCCTGATTTAAAGAAACATTCCTTACAATCTGTCCCTGAATGCTTTATAAACTTCCAAGACCCCTAATAAGTTCATTATCTACAGGGATTAAAAGTCATCCTACAGGCTTCTTCATGTAAATAGATGCAACTACACTTACCAATTTTATTTATCTTCCACAGTCATATTTTTTACATTTGACCACGTTCTGAGATCTCCTTCTCTTCTCTCATCTGCAACAATTTTAAGAAAGGAAGAGATTTCTGGTTAAATGCTGTAAAGTTGGAATTCTATCTGACTGCTGCAAAGTTGTCTGAAGGCTTCTTATCATCATCAGATGACCTGGATTTTCAGTGCTTCTGCACAACATTTTCTTTCATCAAGGAACTGCTTGTTTTCTTCACTTGGTATCCTTGAACAACCCCGAGTAGAAGACAAAATGATATATTTATCTTCCTCATTTTCTTTCCCCTCAGCTAAGCTGTCAAATGATTGCTCATGTCCTTTACACACCAGTTTTTGACTTTGTACAACCCAGAGGAACAGAGTGGGACAGGGATTTTTTTTCTGAAGTTTGCAAGTAGAGTCAGTAAAATGAAAAACAGACATTCAGCCAGATACAGAGTTAAGAAGAAAGGTTTTAAATGTGGTCAAAGACTGCTATGTAAAACAAATAAATGGGCAGAGCAACATTTACAGATTTGCCTGCTAATAGAAATGGGTCTGCCAACCTATACCATGAACAAATAAGGAGTCGTTAGCTATTGACTGAGGGGATGTTCCGCCATCTGTAGAGATCACAGACAGGCTGTTCACTGGCCAGCTCTTGAGTATTTTAAACATTAATGTAATTAAGTCATACATTTCAATTTGCCAAGAGTGTGGATAATATACAGCACATGTTAAGATCAAGCTGTGGAGTCTAGCAAACAAGTTTTGAATATGGACTAGAAGACTATGTGTATGTATGTGTAAACTATATATTTTATGTTTTGGTGAAAACATATTTAATATAAAGGACAACAAGGTACAATAGATTTTATGAAGAATGTCAGTTGTTCAACATGTTTTTTTGGTATTACTTTATTACTGAGCAAAAAGAGCATGATATTCAATCTTTAAAGAATATAAGAACCATAAGCATCAGCATGTCAAATGCAGGAGTGCAAAACTTTCAGAGAACATCCAGTTTTGTCCTGTCAGTAAAGAGTTAAACATTGCTAAAGAAAACAGAAATACAAAAATTATAGTTGTTATGTTTTCAGTGTCTCCATACTGCATTTATAATATACATCCAGCTGATTCATTTTTTAATACTTTCCCAAATCTCTCTACTTACATTTTGAGCTCTTCATTGTTTAACATAATTTTGTTCTTTTAATAAGTTTTCTTCATTTTTCCATGTACTTTCTGGACTTTTTCCTTAAGTTTTTTATATCAAGCTGCAGTTTCTGGAATACTTGATTTGCTTTAGCACTTTCCAAATATTTTACTTTGTTTTTCATTTCTTCCTTCATGACTTCACTCTTTGTGCCTACTCAGTCTGTCAGACTGTCTTAGGTATTTTTACACAGCTGGTATCTAGGCACCTTATTGCTATTAAAGATATCAGAAAGTGTTGCAAAATATCTCTATAAAAAGAAATACTTGTAAGGAGGAGTTGTGCTGCAGAGACAGAAGAAGTGCTGACAAAGGACTGGTCATTCCAGTTTCAATGCATTGCAAATCTGCAGGAAAGAGCCTCAGAATTAAATAAACCAGGCATATTCCCATTTTTTATGTGACACGTCTTCTGTACAAAATGTGATAACAGGCATTTAATATCAGTGGTTACACACAGGCACACGTCGGTAACAGACTGAGCAGATACTGGAAAAGTGTGTGGAGAATCTTGTCGAGAAATACACTCAGTGCTGGTGGTTTGGTGAGCAGATGCTGTGGGAGTTGCAGGTTGAGCTCTGGGTAGCAGGAGCCTAAGGCAAGAGGCCCCGGTGCCAACTTGGCACAGGGACTTGTGGTGCCAAGAAGGTGAACACTCAGGTGAACTCCACACAGCAGGAACCAAGGACTCAGCTGGAAGACCCCAGACTTTCCTGCGCTTAGACTGCGAGGATATAAAATCTCAAGGATTCCTTTGTTCAGGGTCCCTCCTCGAAGGCACTAGCTCAAGCCATTATTCTGTTCTTGCACATTATTTTGAGGATTCTGATGTCTAAGACTCTGCTATGAGAAACCTGAGGTTGAGCCGGTAAGGAAACCTGGTCTGACTGTGTGAGTGTGGGGTGTGTCAGGAATCAAGTGGGGCACCTGTTGGGTCACTGGAGCTGCCTGCTGTGAAGGGACCTCAGTCCTAGATCAGGTGGTGCAAGTGTGACTGCCAGAATGGCAGATAGGAAAGCTTCCTTAACAATCTGATCATCATACAAAACACAATTATGAAGTTGGTCAGCAAGGATGAGACACTATCTTTTTCCCACCTGTGCCATGTCTGGTTTAGAAATCTTTTGCCACATCCTTCTCATATGTGTACACAATAACACCCATACCAGTATGGAGAACGATGAGTACAGGCTGAGAATGCACACAATGCTATCATAGCTCCAGAGGAGTAATAGCACTGTATTACATGGAAAAGCTCTCATTCCCATATCATCATTATTATCAACAGCCTCATCTTGAATATTAAAACCATGTGCAGTTTTGGTCACCACAGTATTAAGCTCTTTTAGAGTGCCCAAAGGAGGGCAATGAAGATGATGAAGGACCTTGAGGGGAAGTCATATGAGGAATGGCTGAGGTCACTTGGTCTGTTCAGCCTGGAGGAGTCTGAGGGGAGTCCTCATTGCAGTCTCCAACTTCCCCATTAGGGGAAAAAGAAGGGTAGACATTGATCTCTGTGGTGAGCAGTGACAGGACCTGAGGGAATGGCCTGAAGTTGTGCCAGGGGAGGTTTAGGTTGTTATTAGAAAAAGGTTCTTCACCCAGAGGGTGGTTGGGTGCTGGAACAGGCTCCATAGGGAAGTGGTCACAGCCCCAAGCCTGATAGAGCTCAAGAAGTGTTTAGGCCATACTCTCAGGCACATGGTGTGACTCTTGGGGATGGTTTCGTGCCAGGTTAAGGGTTGGACTTGATGATCCTGTGGGACCCTTCCAACTCAGCATATTTCATGATTCTGTGATTCTGTTCCATACAAAGTGGTAAAAAGTATTTGTCATCAAAGAAACAGATTACCTGACACAAAATCAGTCATGATCCTTCTTTTCCTTTTGCTATCAGGACTCAAGCTGCAAAACTTCCTGGTAACTTCTTTCAGACTTTGTAGACCTCAGGAATGATGGGATTTCCTTCCTTTTTTTTGCTACTTTTAAATACTTCCCAATAATATTACTACGCATTCTCTTGCTGCTTCAGTCTCTCAGATGAACTAAGAGCTCCCAGAAGATCCTGTGGTGGTCCTGGACAGATTTCTTTTCTAAACCTGAGGCAACTACTTCTCATTTTCACTTTTCCATCTCGTAAGAGATGGGCTTGAAGTGATATCAGTGAATAATTGTTACCAGATAAAATAGCAATCACCAGCCTACCAGTGCTGATCGGCAGTCAACAAAAAGATAATCTTTTTGGCCAGGAAAGTCCTGCTGCTGCTTTTTGCATCAGAGGCACAGCAAAAAATTTGGCATCCAAATGTAAAATCAGACCCCAAAATCCTCAGTTACTGGGTGAACACCTGGAGGCCCTGAAGAACTTCAGAAAACCATTGATTCATGCAGTGAAAAATCACAAGGAGGATAAATATCTGATGGGAATAGGTTCCCAATACCATTTTAAATTATGTTTTGACCACACAGTCACGCACACCAAAAGATTGATTCAAACAATTTAAGGCAGCCTTCTTCAAGGTTTCAGAGTCTCTGAGTTTTCACTACCGCATACCTTATTATAGGCCTAGATTGAAACAGAGAAAAAATGTTTCCCACCCTTATTTGATTTTCCAGCTTTGAATGAAGTTGTTATTGAACTGAATTAGTTGGAAACCGAATCAAAGAATATATTCTTCCTGTACATGTAAAAAGAGAAGTGTATTTGAAAATATAGATTAGTACTCCAATAAAATAATTCCGTGCATTAAGCTAATGACTACTACTTCACTGTCATTAACATTTAGAGCAAATACTTTTTCTATTTTATTTAAAGAACAATTAAATTAATCTAAGCCCATACTATTTAGGATTTTACCTGGCTCATGTTTTTATTTTTAATATCTGTTGATTTTCACTTACTTAAATATTCATTAGAACTTCCTTGTTCCCATTCTACTATTTTTTGCTGGTTTTTGATCGGGAGTTTGGTTTCTATTTTGGTTTGAGGTTGTACTTCTGTATTGCTGTTTCCTGTTTTGTTGCACCCTGGTACACTTGTGGAGTTAATCTTGAAACTTATAAATTTGCCCTTTTAAATAAAACAGAACCATGGACCGTTGTCAGGTCTTGTGTGCAAGTGGTCTTGAATGGCTGAATTAATGGTATATTGAATTTTTTTCTGTCCTTCCACAGGCTCTGTGTGGTGCTCATATACCCCTAAAGGAGACTCATTGTCAGTTGCATCTGGGGTGGATATTTTCAATCCAGAGTGCCTGACATGAATGTGACAGCTGTGTTACAGCACAACAGAGTGATGTTTTTGTACCCCATAGGATTTTACAGAGTATAGCAGGAGGTTATATGGGAGACTTGAGGCTGCAGAGTCTTCTGGGATAGTACAGAAGACTCTGTAGTCTAACTGGAAAGAAACCTAGTTCTGCCTTGACTATAATTTTCTAGGAGTAAGGAATTATGTTAACAACTAAAAAGAGAGAACAGCCAGTGATCCCATGCTTTGGCTTGCTCTCTGACCTTGCTTTATTTAGCAATATTAAATGTAACTATCTTGAAACAAGGACATGTTCTGAAATAATGCTTTTGTACAGTAATTTAAAGTCATGGCAGGAAAGACTTTCAGTGGTTTCCTTATTTCTACCCTCCTTGCACAAGTATTTTTGGATAGGCACTGACTGGCATGTTCCTTGTATTGACATAATCTGCTTGAGCTGGCAACCTTGGACGAGCTGATGTTATGAGTCTGTGGTGGGGCTCACTGTCAGCCCTCCTGTCCAAACTGGACATACATTTGCCCCATTCAGCAGTTAAAATATCTGCTTTCTTTCTGTTTTGGTAGATACTGTCTAGATTTGGCATGTGCTATTAACATTAATGACTAACGTTGCACTGTAGTAGAAACTATTACTACTTGCTATGTCTTGCCTTGGGCATGCAATATTTCAAGTGGCTACTATATAAGTTGAGAATTGTCTGGTTAGGAGTCTGCTACAAGTGCTCAAAATGTGCACAAAGATCATACAAGGCTCTCCCTGCTCAGATGTGGAATTTAGGTGCCCCATGCCTTGCCAAATGTCTCATAGAAATTCTGATCTTCTAGTGCTTGTTCTCTAGAGTTTGTATAATTAAGCCTGTCACCCACTGTGATTTCACAGTCTAAAACAATCCATATATTGTTGCTGCTGTTTTTAAGCTGATACAGAAATTGGTCTATCACCTGGCAATTCTGTGCTTGCCTAAAGATAAAGGCAAATGTGGCAAACAATCCATATCTTGTTTCTGTAGATGAGGTTACACTAAACATGCCTAAGACATGTCTGAAACGTCAACTCTGCAAGTCCCTCCTATCTAACAGAAGTTACATAAACTGCCTTTTCTGCTCATATCATGGCCTGCTTCTTGCAAAAATCAAAACACTAATTTTTGCTTTTTGATCCTTTACAGTTTCATTTAAAGAATATAAATTTTGGAGATCTAAATCAAAAATAGTTCCCATCCGAAGTGGTTGCTCACCTTGTTCTGATCCCAGGGAAGTAATGAACTGCACAAAGTTATTATACTTAGATTTTTGTATGAGATAGGTAAATCAATCAGTGCACAGGAAGATGTAAAATAAACCAAATAGAAACGCAGTGATGATGACAATGGGAATACCGGTGTTAGGGGTGTAGAAGGGAAAAAGAGCTCATAAAAAAGAGCTCAAATAGCTCAACACTGCATAAAAACCTTGGAAGGCTACACAGAAGTGAATGGTCAAAAAAAGAAACATGCTTCTGCAGGAAAGGATAAACACAACTTTACAATATTGGCAAATCTTGATATGTCAGGGTGGAAAGCAATCTTTTTTTTTTTTTCTCATGTACATATCACATAGTAATCTCCAGAAAATGTATACAAACCCCTTTGGCAATTAACACTGAAAAGAACAGGAGAGTAAGATGTATCTCCTAGTGGCAACCAGGAAAGTGCTGAGGAAGCTTTCCTGTCTGACCATCCAGGAGCCACTCTGGCAGTCACACACGCACCACCTGAGCTGGGACCAAGGTCCCTTCACAGCAGGTGGGTGCCCCGCCTGATCCCTATGCACACCACACTCACAGTCAGACCAGATTTCCTTACCGGCTCGATTCCAGGTGTTCCATAGCAGAGTCTCCATCCTTAAAATAGTCTGATCTTGGTGCAATAACTAAAATAACAAAATAACAGCTCAAGCTGGTTTCTTCAAGGAGGGATCCCGAACAAAGGAAAGCCTGGGCTTTTATACCCTCACAATCTAAGCACAGGAAAGCCTGGGGTCATCGGCTCCTGCCATATTGTTGAGTGTCTGGTCCCCAGACTGGGCCACAGGTCCCTGTGCCCTTTGTTATGTAAAGGGTTGGCAGCTGCACACTGAGCTGAGTGTATTCCTCAGCAAAAGCTCTTTGATACGATACAAACCCAGATCCACTATTTAGTAATCTCTATTAGATGATTTGTAAGACTTACAAAAGGCTGTGGTTGCAATGAAGCAGATTATTTTACCCATATTAAATTTCCCTTTGTACTGTTTCAATTACACTCCATTTTGATTTCTCGTTTCTTTGCAAACTGTACTTTCAAATTAGGGCTGCATTAGCATGCTCTTTATCTAACTGGTGATAATTAAATATGTTTTAAAAGTAGAATTCTCCCTCTAAGCTTTTGTTTTCTGCCTAGTAGGCTTTTTGTGAACAAGAACTACTTTGATCACAGCCTTATTTATGTCTTCATCTTTCTCCCTAACAACAGCTAAGAAGGTTTAGACAGAAAGTACACAAGGCTTTTGGTGGACATGACTGAAATATCATGGTGTCAAAAATTGTCTGTAAAATGAATCACGTTGGTGGAAGCAGGAGGGAAAATCACAGAATCATACAATATCCTGACTGGGAAGGGACCCACAAGGATCATCGAGTCCAACCCTTAGCCCTGCATAGGACATCCCCAAGAGTCACACCATGTACCTGAGGGCATTGTCCAAATACTTGAGCTCTGGCAGGCTTGATGCAGCCATCACTTCCCTAGGGACCCTGTTCGAGTGCTCAACCATCCTCTGGGTGAAAAACCTTTTTCTGATATCTAACCTAAACCTCCCCTAACTCAGCTTCATGCCATTTCCTAGAGTCCTGTCACTAGACTTGAGAATGAAGAGATCATTAGCTACCCCTCCGCTTCCCCTCACAAGGAAGTTGTAGACTGCAATGTCTCCCCTCAGTCTCCTCCAGACTGAACACACCAAGTGACATCAGCTGCTCCTCATATGGCTTCCTCTCAAGGCCCTTCACCATCCTTGTGGCCATACTTTGGACATTCTCTAACAGCTGAATATCTTTCTTATATTGTGGTGCCCAAAACCACACACAATACTCAAAGTGAGGCCACCCCAGTGCAGAGCAGAGCAGGACAATCCCCTCCCTCAGCCATCTGTCAATGCTGTACCTGCTGCCCCCCAGGACATGGTTGGCCCTCCTGGCTTCCAGGCCACTGCTGACTCATATTCAGCTTGCCATTGACCAGGACCTCCAGGTCCCTTTCAGCAGCACAAGCGAGGTCTTGAAGGCCTAACCTTAAATTCATAGGGTGTATCTTGGGGCACGGGGACAAAAAAAAAAAAGTGAGCTCTTCATCACATCTCAGGTGGTTCTGCAGGTGGTTCCAGAATTGTCTCTTGTACAGCCTTCTAAACCCATGTTTGCTCTAGATATCTTACATCATGGCATTAAACCAGAGATGATCACTGAATTTCAAATGTGCTGAGTAATTCTGAGGCAGTTTTTCACATCATAAAGGAAATAAAGTTTGGGACTGTCAGAAGGATTGAGTTCCTGGTTTGATCCAGATGCTTTTTAGCTGAGCTTCTGTGGTTGAAGGCTTTTATAAAGATGTGGATGTCTGCAGGCTTGAATACAATTTTAATGTTTACAGTCTTTCAAGATATGTGCTAGGTATTTGGTCAGTAAATTCTTTCGATCATTTTACTCTTTCATGCATAGACCATAGCAGGAATTGAAGTTTCTTTTATTGAATGTTTCATTTTAATACATTTGTATAATTCTGAAATTGTTCTAATATCTTCATCTTTGTAATATAAAAAGCTGCATATTAAAGGAAGGTAGATATCAACCTACATTGCAATTATTCTGTCATGACTATATATATTTCTGCTTAGCCTTTTAAGAAACATATTACTAACTTTATCTTGTATCATTGTTAATGGAGTCCTATTAAGCTTTGCATTTACTTACTTCCTAAATTCTGTAGATGGTTTCTCTTTGTTCATTTATGACATCAACGGACCCAGTTGCTACACATTTGCATTTAAGAATAAAAGATTTTAGTCTAAGAACAAAGGATTTTATCATCCCACAGTGAATGAATCTGGACACGTTCACCCATGTGTGGATGCATGCATATGCTTATTGCTTTGATGAAATACTTTACCCACTAATGTCACAGGAACTTTAACTTCAGAACTTGATGTGCTGAGTTCTTCAATACTGATAACGTGTATTCGGATTCACTACTGTGAAATAATTCAGAAATTTAAGTCAAGAGTTCATGCTCTAATTTAGAATAGGCTAAAATATGAATTGTTACATTTCCATTTCCTCTCCGATGTACTTAATGCATCAATTTCAAGTAAAAAAGTTGTGTACATTTCATAATGCTTCTGAATATATGATTCTTTTCAAGAGAGTTAAGAACTCTCAGAAATTGCTCAAAAATGGGTATAGAACAACTTCAAAAAGAAGCTCAAAAAACTGAATTAATTGCTGTCTATTGTCTCTGTGCAAGTTGTGACAGGTGCGAGAGGAACTGTATTTTAAGGTTTTGCTGACTGTGTTTTTCCTGGAATACACCATGATTAATGGTCATGATGATTAAGTAAATCTTTATTAAAGATAACAGCTAAACAATTAAGAAAAACAATAGCCAACAGCAATACTGAAAAGTATGAAAAAAGGAGTCTCTATGACTGAGTTTTCTCATGAATTAAATAGAAAGGAAAACAGACAATTAGTAAATAGTTTTAGATTCTTGTCCTATTATACACAATAACTGTTGTCCTGGCTGTAACAGTATCCTACCATGACAATGCCCTGGAATAGTTGCTACAACATTATCTCCCATCCTTCCATCCCCCAAAAGTTTTAGTAATTTGGAAAAGTAACTAAAATCAGACAGAACCATATTAATATATGAATTACACTGCATACCAACAGTCTTGCCATTTCAATGTACTCAGTGTAATTTTGATGTTTTGCTATGTCTTATCAACTGTTCCAGTGAAATTTCTGTGTGAATCCACTACTCATAGATAAACTTTCATTATTTATGCTACAGTAGTGTCTAGTTGCCATCTCTGAGATTAGAATGCTATAAATGCCTCTGATTAAATGAGGAATAGCTTCTGCTCTTGGAAAGTTACCATCTAAATAGAATAGATGGGGGAACAGCAGAAGAAAGTATTGTTAACTACTTATTAAAGATGAGAAGCTGAGGCACAGACTCAGGAGATGTGTGAATAATATTTTATGGGGGAGGACTGAATAAAAAAACCCCACAGTTGCACAGATTGAAACCAAACTTATTTTTCATTTAAAAAAATTAAATTATAATATTGAGAAGTATGTTTTTTGCAACACAAAAAAAATCTATTTTGAGGAAAACCATGGAAAGAAAGCACTAAATTCACAAGATGTCACTCCATTTCTGAGGAATGTGTCTTGCTCCTTTCTAAGGAAGATGTCTTGCCCCTTTCTACCCTTCATCTTAGTTATAGAGTTCTCCTGGAATGATTTTTCTCTTTTATCTTAGATTCATCTTACTAGTCAAGTTCCTAATCACAATAGTCTGGGGAGTACTCCCTCCCTCTAGTAAGAGAGAATGAAATGACATAATGTTCATTTTTTCCTGTTGGCTTCTACTTTATATAAATATCTAAGACATAAAAATCTGCTGTTTCTGGTTTATTAGTGGAGTTATTATCTCTCTTTTTCAATGCATATGTAAATATTCCATAAAAGATGCAATGACTTCAGCGAAAAGCAATGAAAGCAATCTACATCAAGATGTTATACAGTACCTTTAAAGGATTTAAAAAAAGTTCAAAGTCCTCCAGGAATTCAGAGAGGTTCTATTAACTTCTGGGAATTTTTGTGTTAAATAAATGATGGAGTTTGCATTCTAATGGTTTAGAGAAAGTAGACTTTACTTCTGCTTATTGTCATCAAAAAGGTTTCATCATTGCCAGCACAAGTTATTTTGATGTTTCTGAGCATTTAAACCATTCAACCTCTTCCAAATGGAACTTTTGGTTAAAAGGATTCAAAATTTTTTGATGAGAAGTAAGGTGGTTTGCTCAAGTCATGAGTGAAATTTCTGGTAGGGACTGATATAGGTATGAAGCATTTGTTTCTGTGCTCTAGTTTGTATTTCTTGTCTACTGATTACTGAATTCGAGGAACAGAATGTGGAATAAAACTTAAAAAAAAAATTGCAATTTCATGAAGGTACACCTGATTCAGATTTCTCACAGAAGTCAGCTTTCATTTTCGTTATCTAATTTTCTGTTCCATTTGGATTTTTCATGTCATATCAAAGAGATCACATTTGACTCCATAACCAAAATGCAGCATGACTAAGAAAGGAGTAAGAAACCTTTCTAGCTCCTGGCCTGAGATTTTGTTTCCAAGGAAATTGCAGACTTTACTTTGGTAGAGGCCACACCACAAAGAAGGTGCAAAACCACCTTGTAAATTTTCTCTACAGATGTAAAAGACACGTACAAAATTTTTTGGTTTAACATTCCCCTCTTTCCTGCCGTGGAATGGAAGTGAAGTTAATTTTACTCTTCCCACACATATGACCTGACAAAGACGATAGTTCTCTAGTGTCAAAATGCAACAAAACTAGAATTCAAGTATTATTTGTTATCCATGTTTATATGTTGTATATCCTTTAGTTTATAAAACTAAACCCCCAAAATACTTCTAGAAATGACAATTCTCCTCTATGGTAACAATGAAAATGTAGAATATCTCCATCCTTATGACTGGGATTATATTCTTGCCTTTAGAAACCACACAGGAAAGAGCTATCACCAGTAAGAACCCATGTCAATCTACAGGAGTTTAGTGTTTTACTGATTTATATCTGCTGAAAAGTTGGTACCTAGATTATGGTCTCCAGTATTATCCAAAATAGTACAACTTTATAGCATATTACAAAATGCCATTAAACCCAACTGCATAAATATAGAGAAATATGATGTACATATTCTCTGTCATCTCCTACCAATAGTAGACCTTCACTGCTGAGAACACTTTTTTGCTTTTATGAAAAGCCTCTCATCATTACTTACATAAATTTTTGTGAATTCTGTTGTTTCTTCCCCAGATGCTTTCTAAAACCAATTCATTTAGCATGATGTTATCGCAGTGATTAACAAAATGATGAGTCAGGACTTTCATTTGTAGTGCAGCATGGCGAGATTATACAGTACACTTTTCTCTTACTGAAAATTTTCTTTAACCTCCATTTCATCCTTCAGTTTACTAATACCTCAGATTTGCTGAACTAAACTTCAGATTCTAGAAATACTAGATTCTAGAAATTCCTGCCTTAAAGGAGTAGCAGCGAAGATTTACACCATTACTGGAATCAGCTGTAAAATCCCTAACAGATAATCTTTCTGGAATTCCTCTAAATTTAGAGTGACTTGTATATTTTCTTTTTTCCCCAGAAAAGCTATTTCATATTATATAAATCATATTATTTCTGAAGAGTCAGCCACTGGATATGAACTTTCCATTCTCCTAGTGATTGTTTCAACACCACCAGTCCATTATGTCCTCTTCACTCTGTTAACTGCTTTCCATGCATGTAAGCTTTATTTTGACTATTGAAGTTAACTATTAATTTGATTAACTCAGAACAGAGAATGACTGTCCATGATAGGATTTAACCTTGTGCACAAGCAGTAACTAATGAGTGAAGGTCTTCAGAAACTTATGTCCTTACAGCTAAAAGTTTGCCCTCTATGCTGATGACATTTTAGTGACAGATACCAAACCCACTTATCATTCAAGCCAAGAACCATCATCATTAGTAGCACTGGGAATAAACATTCATCATGTAGGCTTTATTGTCTTCAAGGGCTTCTTTTATGTACTTAGTTTTAGAGCTCTCTTTAAAACAATTTGGCTTGCATTGCAAAGTGAGAAAAAGCATTACTTTTCCTATTAGATGGCAAGAGCTATATTTTGAAATCTGGCATCTAGACCATACCTCTCATAGCTTTCACTGATAAAGACATAAATATTCTCCTGAAAGCAGCGGGTGCCTGAGACAGAGAGAGTAGAAGTCACCACATAGCAAAGAGCAATAACAGTTTGGGTTGTTGGATTGGCTATAGCTGGAATACATGTAGTTCCCTGAATACCTTTAGGAAAGATATAAATCTTGGATCTGTGCCCTTCTCATTGGAATACATTCAGACAATAAAACCCATTTTCTTATAAAAAGTAATTTTTTTTCATTCTGTATCTTAAGTGATTCTCCATGATAAGGATAAAAGTACACCTTCAGTCCTAAGTAGCCTGCTTAAATCATCCAGATTTAATCACTATTCTAAAAATTGTTGATTGGGACCATGAGTATCAGTTTCCTATCAGCTGCTGCTTGTCTTTTCTAGATGGCACTCCTTTTCATGAAATTCCTGAAAAAAACCCCACATATGAAATACCATCCACAACAGATGCAACACATTTGGAATGGCAAAAATGTCCGTAAGTCATTACTGCTCTCTGTGCTCTATTTGGTGCCACCGATAGGTTTTGTTTTGTTGGATGGTTATTATGACTTCTTACATTTTCCTATAAAAAGTTTTCTACTCAGTTACTTAACAATATACACAAAGAAAACACAACTTCGAGGCCTTAAAAATTTTACATCCTAATTTAAAGGCATCTTTAACCTGATGTTCCATTAAGGTTCTTATGGAACAGCACACAGATAACTAGGAAGCAATACATACTCTAGAAGAAAGTCACCAGTGAGAGACTATTAATTCCAAAAGACTAATTTGTTTGGTGATCTCCTTGTTCATTTCTCAATTAACTCAGTGCATCTCTCAAGCTTGGCACTGCAGAAAAAAGACAATGTTTTAAAAAGTAAGTGCAAGGGCCTGGTTGACTTCTTTGCTGAATTGGCAGTACATGTGGGATCTAATTTCAGGCAATGCAGTGGCCTAGTGTAACACAGAAGCCATAACATAATTTTGTGGGAATAAAAATTCCAATGAGGAACTCCTGTGAGCGCTGTTCTTTGCTACAGTTTTAAATGCTTTAAAAAAAATGTTCTGCCATTCATATTAATTTTATTGACATTTGCTGTAGCTATAAATGAAACAGTTAAAGAGCTGGAGGCGTTCTTCTGAAACTACTGTCAGCTGTGAAAAATATGGTAAAGCTTGTGAAACTGTTCCCTTTAGTGATTTCAAGACCTGCTTCTGAGAGAACGGAGTATATCCTTTCCTATGCAAAGTGGGGAATAATTTCTGTGGAAAATGCTTTGAGAGAAGATCTGTGTCGTGGTGGGTAGAATATGATTCAATAATTTAGTAATTGTGTGGAGGTAAAATATATGAAAGGAAACAGGAAGAGCAGATAGAAGTTATTATCAATCTGTTGCAGATTTCATTTAAAACAGAAGCCAAATCTTCACCTGAGTGAAATGTCCATTCTGCTACAGCTAGGAGGAAGTTAGCCCACTTATAGTCATACTGTTCTAGAGCTTGGTAAGGACAATTTGCATGATTAAAATGGCTTCAACAGGTCAGAATATCTCTATTTCATCTCAGATACAAACGTCACACTTCAGTTGTTCTCAAAGGAGTCAGAGTAGTGACATGATGTAATGTTCTTGTCTCATGTACGTGTTAGCATAATGCAAACCACTCCCTGGGAAGGGAGACAGTGCATGTACCCCGCTAGTCTGACCTGCATTCTGCATTCCTGACGCTTCTGCATTCCTCTTCAGATTGTCTGTATCTGATTGTACAGTGACTCTGAATTCCCTGAATTTTTAGAAGTGGGGTTATGGGCCAGCAGGGCCACAGACCAGTGCCGTTAACAAAGAAGCTGCAGTACTGCATACACAGCAGTGTAGGTAGCTCACAACTTGCAATCACAATGAAAAGGAGCTCTCTAATCATGACAATAAGATCAACCTATAATGTAAGTCCATGATGTCAAAATGTATGAGGCTTGTAATACACTATTTGTCATACATTAATATCACAGGGCAGTAGGCTTTTCTACTCAGGACTTATAATTTTTTTAGCTGTGCTATAATACTTATCCCTTCTATCTCCTCAAAAAAAAAAAAAAACTCTCTGGGAAACTGAATCCCTAGGGTTTTATGGGAAAGTTTTTAGCTTTCATTTAAGAGGTCAGAAACCAAATGGCACAATATTTGCAAGCCAAGGGGAAGAAGCATGGGCTAATATAATCCCTTCAACTTTCTACCTTACTGCTGCAGCAGATTCAGGGAATAAAACACCTAAAGTATGCCTAGAAATGATCCTTAAAAAAACCCAACCAAACAAAAAAATAAACCTTCTCTTTCAACAATTAACATTTCACCTGTTTGGCAATGCCCTTACTGAATTGGCATCATGCTGTCATAGAAAATATTTTCAAGTTCCTGAGCAGAAAAACAGCTAGCAGAAGGTTTTTTAATATATACATCATATATGTGTGTGTATATATATATATATAAATGTGTGTGTGTGTGTATAAGTGGTTTTTATTCTGATGATGTTAAAGATGGAAATATTTTAAGGATTGTTTTGTGGTGGTTTGGGGTTTTTTGCTATGTCAGGAAGATTTACTTCAATATTACTTTTGTGAATTCATATAAGAATTCTATCATTTAAAGCAGAATTCTATATTAATGAAATCAATATACATCCTTTTTCATAAAACATAGTTTATAGGTTTTTTGTAGATGCAATTGGAGGGGTTTTTTTTGTTTGATGGTGTATATGTACACAAAGAGAGACTGAAAAGCAGACCAAAAGTTTACTTATGTCTGTATGTCCCTCTTTAGTTAATAGTAGAATGGGAATGATATAGCTAATTGCTACCTATCTTCCCTCTCCAACAAATACAATTAACATTATAATACAACTTTACCAGAGAAGAGCACAAATCGATGAAACATTATTTATGAATAATATAATCTATTCATATATGTTATGAAGCTGTTTTCCCCAGATTTTTTTCATCACATAACGTGGTGAAAATTACAGTAAATTGTTTGTGGAAGTATGAACTCACATTGAAAAAGAGGCAATTGTAACACTGTTCTGAATCTAAGTTTTAAATGAAGAAATTGATTTTTTTTCCGATGATCTTTCAAGAGTTTTCAGCGAGAACAGTTCACGCAATCATTCTCTGTCATCAGCAGGTTTAGCACCAAGGACCAAATATAAAGATGCTTTCTTTAAATGAATATTTCTAAGCAACAGGGCTTGAATTAAAAAAACAATAATTTTTTCTTTATGAAAACAACTATATGTATGCCCAGATTACAGCACATGGAGTAAAAAGATTGGAAGATAGCAAACTATTGAGATAAGAAGAAATTAGCTCCTAGAGGTTCCAACAGTTCTACGTCTGCCCTTACCGAAGGTTGGCAAAATTAATCAAATGAGATTAAAATGAGCCTACATCTTGTATAACTAGAAAGACAATATTTGCATTACATCCAAACTTCTCTGAATGGTAACAACAAGGGTGCTGAGAGTTTATGCCACAGATATATGCCAATGCTATAAAGATAATATGAAAGACATAATTTAATAATTTCAGAAACCCAGATGGATGGATCTCTCCTTCAGATATAAGACTTCATACATATAAGTACAATTATAAAATGAAAAAGCACAGACTTCTCTTGGGTACATAAACATGGGACCTGGGTACTGGCCCTGTAGCCGAGGTAATGCAATCTCATTCCTTATTAGTCCTTTCCTACATCCACAAAAGTAGTTTGATATTTTCTAATGAAACATAAGTAGGATATTAAAGCTCTGTAGCTGTATCTGACTGGATTTAATGCGTATTCTCTGCCACATTTTCTTTTCAATGTGGTATGGTCCAGAGGACCATATTTTTTCTTACAGATGCAGAAACATGTATTTACAGTACTGCAGATCCAATCTCCTAATTCTTTCTCTTTACATATTTTTTGAAAGTTCTTTACACTGAATCTCTTGATTGTTTTAGCTGGTGTTGAGGTCTTATACAAAAAAATTAACTGTTGTTCAATTTAGCTAGTTACATTGTCTGTAATAATCTGGTTTCATTGTACATTCCTTGACACTGCTGATCTCTTACAGCATCAGTTTTCCTGTTTTACAGTTTGTTTCACTGTTATTTCTATTTTTTACTGCATGAAAAGCCTGTGTGAAAACCATGCATGAGAAAGGAGAGAGATATGACTTAGGGATTGATAGTTGTTTATGTCTGAGATTTATATTCAACAGAATAGTGCCTTTACCATAAAGTACATCTGTATCGCCCTTTAGTAAGTCACCTACTGTGTGCTGGTAGACTTGGAATGTTTATTATGTTGTTATTAATTTAATTATTAAAAGAGCCAAGCACATTTTAGGATCAAGCCTTGGGGGTATTTCTGAATTTTCTGGGCAAAATAGACTTTCCGCGTGATCTGCGATCATTGTTCCAAACCCTTGCTGTCAGTGTAGCCTCTCGCCTCCATGAGCAAGCAGTCTTCTCATGTCAGATGTGAAGAGTTTTCAGAATAGAAATTGTTTACATGCCCTTATGGATATTACACTGAATTAGACATAACTTTCCAATTTAAACTTAGCCCGCTGTTGTTTTTCCCTCTTGTAATCTCTATAAACATTTCATTTGTACCTGGTTGAGCTGTTGTTGCTAAAATGCTGTTGCTACTGAGCTAACATTGGTGTTTGCTTTCATATAAATATGTTCTCCATTTAAGCTTCTCATTGAGATTACGTACTATTTTGGAGGGTTTTTTTTGGTTTTCGTATTTCTTTGAAATTTTTAATTTTTAAAAAATTTGATTGATGCTTATCTACGCTGCTCATTTCCCCAGACTTTCAAAACATCACTTCCTTCTCCTTCCGGACATCCAAACTGGATGTTAGTTTATACTGTTGCTTTTCATAGAATCATAGAATCGGCCAGGTTGGAAAAGACCTCCAACATCATCAAGTCCAACCCTTGATCCAACACTACCTTTGTTACTAGACCATGGCACTAAGTGCCACATCCAGACTCATCTTAAAAACCTCCAAGGGATGGTGGATCCACCACCTCCCTGGGCAGCCCATTCCAATATCTGATTACTCTCTCTGTAAAAAATTTCTTCCTAATATCCAACCTAAACCTCCCCTGGCAGAGCTTAAGATCATGCTCTCTTATCCTACTACTGGCTGCCTGGGAGAGGAGACTGATGCTCACCTGGCTACAACCTCCTTTCAGGTAGTTGTAGAGAGTGATGAAGTCTCCCCTGAGCCTCCTCTTCTCCAGGCTGAACAGCCCCAGCTCCCTCAGCCTCTCCTCATAGGACTTGTGCTTGAGTCCCTTCACCAGCCTTGTTACTCTTCTCTGCACCTGCTCCAGCACCTCAATATCCTTCCTGAACTAAGGGATCCAGAACTGGACACAGCACTCCAGGTGTGGCCTCACCAGCACTGAGTACAGGGGAAGAATCACTTCCCTGGACCTGTTGGCCACACTGTTCCTGATCCAGGCCAGGATGCCATTGGCCTTCTTGGCCACCTGGGCACACTGCTGGCTCACGTTCAGCTTCCTGTCAATCCAAACTCCCAGGTCCCTTTCTGCCTGGCTGCTCTCCAGCCACTCTGTCCCCAGCCTGTAGCTCTGCAGGAGGTTGTTGTGGCCAAAGTGCAGGACCCGGCACTTGGACTTGTTGAACCTCATCCCGTTGGAATCAGCCCAACTCTCCAGCTTGTCCAGGTCCCTCTGCAGAGCCCTCCTGTCTTCCAGCTGATCAACACTCCCCCCCAACTTAGTGTCATCTGCAAATTTGCTAATGGTACACTCAATCACCTCAACCAGATCATCAATAAAGATATTAAACAGGACTGGGCCCAACACTGATCCCTGGGGAACACCATGAGTGACCGGCCACCAACTGGATGCAGCACCGTTCACCAGCACTCTCTGGGCCCAGCCCTCCAGCCAGTTCCTAATTCAGCAGAGAGTGCCCCTGTCCAAGCCGTGGGTTGCCAGCTTTTCCAGGAGTATGCCATGGGAGACGGTGTCAAAGGCTTTGCTGAAGTCCAGATAGAACACATCCACAGTCTTCCCCTTATCCACCAGGCGGGTCACCTGATCATAAAAGGAGATCAGGTTGGTCAGACAGGACCTGCCCCTCCTAAACCCATGCTGGCTGGGTCTGTTCCCTTGTCCATCCTGTAGGTGCTGTGTGAATGCACTTGGGACGATCTGCTCCATAACCTTGCCAGACACTGAGGTCAGGCTGAGAGGCCTGTAGTTTTCCGAGTCCTCCTTGCAGCCCTTTTTGTGGATTGGAGTGACATTTGCCAACTTTCAATCATCTGAGACCTCCCCAGTGAATCAGTACTGTTGGTAAATGATGGAGAGTGGCTTGGCAAGCTCTTCTACCAACTCCCTCATCACCCTAAGATGGATCCTGTCTGGTCCCATAGACTTGTTAGGATCCAAGTGTCTCAGCAGGTCGCTAACTGTTTCCTCCTGGATTACAGGGGCCTATTCAGCTTTCTGTCTCTGTCTACCAGTTCCTGAGGACAACCTGTCTTACTGCTGAAAACTGAGGCAAAGAAGGTCTTAAGTACCTCAGCCTTTTCCTCATCTTTGTTCACCCCCATATCCAACAAAGAATGGAGGTTTTCCTTGCCCCTCCTTTTGCTATTGATGTATTTGTAGAAGCACTTCTTGTTCTCCCTAACAGAAGTGACCTGATTGAGTTCAAAGTGTGCCTTTGTCTCTTTGATTTTCTTCCTACGTGACCTAACTATACTCCTAAACTCTTCATGAGTAGCCAGCTCTTTTTTCCATAGTCAGTAAGCACTCTTTTATACCCTAATTTCCTTTAAAATCTCCCTGTTCAGTCAGGCTGGCCATCTTCCCTGCCGGTCTCCCTTTTGGCAGACTGGGACAGCCTGCTCCTGTGCGTTCAAGACTTGCTTCTTGAAGCACGTCCATCCCTCCAGGACCCCTTTGTTTTCAAGGGCTGTTTCCCAGAGTACTCTCTGAACCAGTCTTCTGAGTAGGCCGAAATCTACCATCTGGAAGTCCAGGGTAGAGTTTTATTGATGGCCCTCTTTGCGTCCCTGAGTATTGAAAACTCTATTATTTCATGGTCACTGTGCCCCAGACGGCCTCCAACCACCACACCTCCCACATGCCCCTCTCTGTTTGTGAACAGCAGGTCTAGCGGGGCCCCACCCCTGGTAGGTTCATTTACCAGCTGGAGCAGGAAATTCCTCTCTACACTCTAGGAATCTCCTAGACTGCCTCTTCTCTGCTGTGTTTAGTTCCCAGCAGACATCCGGCAGGTTAAAGTCTCACACAAGAACAGGGGCTGGTGACTCTGAGACATTCGCCAGCTGCTTGTAGAATAATTCATCACCCTCATCATCCTGATTGGGTGGTCTATAACAGACTCCCACCAGGATGTCAGCCTTGTTGGCCTTCCCCTTGATTCTGATCCACAGGCAATCAATCTTATCATTACTGACTTCAAGTTCTACAGAGTCAAGAGACTCTCTAACACACAGAGCTACCCCTCCACCTCTCCTACTTTGCCTATCCTTTCTGAAGAGCTTGTAGCCATCCATGCCAGCACTCCAGTCATGCAAGTCATCCCAACATGTTTCTGTGATGGCAACTATGTCACAGCTTTCCTGCTGCACCATGGCTTCCAGTTCCTCTTGTTTGTTACCCCTGCTGCATGCATTGGTGTACATGCACTTTAGCTGGGCTGCTGATATTACTTCTAACTCTGGCTTTCCACTCTTAGGCTCCTTTCTGAAGAGCCTCGTTTCAAACCTTCCCCCTTCAAACCTAGTTTAAAACCCTCTTGATCAGCCCTGACAACTTACGGCTAGAGCCCTTTTGCTTGCTAGATAGATGAAGCCCATCTGACTCCAGCAGGCTAGGAACCATAGAATTTGCCCCATGGTTGAAAAAAACAACATTCTGCTGGTGGCACCAATCCTTTAGCCACCTACTGATGAGTTTTCCTAATCCTCTCCTCATTCATCCCTGCTACTGCAGGAACTGAGGCAAACACCACCTGTGCTCCTGTCCCATTAACTAATCAACCCGGTACCTTGAAGTCCTTTTTAATTAGCCTGTTACCTCTTTCATTAATGTCATCACTGCCAGCCTGGAACACTGTTATAGGTTAGAAATTCAGGAGAATTTTTCTTTCCCCTGCTCCCCCACTGTAGGAAAGATGGAGTTTGAATGGAAAGGGGGAAGGGAGTTAATTAGCCTTACAAAAGAACTAGCTAGCCAGGCTGCATTCCCCACTGATGGCCCATCAGAGGCTGGGGGGAAAGGGGAGGAGTTTTGGGAGGGGGTTGCTGGCTCTGCTTAGAGGGGAGAGGGACTGACTGCGGAGTTCGCTCTCGGGGATGGAGAAGGGGATCTGTGTGTGGGCATTTGGAGAGAGGGGGTGGGGAGGAGATTCCTTTATCTCTTCGATCGGGGACCTGTTTCCATTGCCCCCCATCTACTTGGTTTGCTCTATCTGCCTGATGGCAGGAGGGGCAGGGCTTCACCATCTCCTGCTGGACTTCTTTTGTGGTAGACCAAAACCACTTAATTTTTGCATGAAACTTTTGCTTCTATTCAATTATAAACAGAACTTGAGGACTGTTTCAACTCTTTTAGAAATATTTTAGAAATATTTACTACCCCGGTAAATTAAACTCAGCAATAATTCTTTTACTTCAGAAATTTTGTTTCAAGTATTATCCTAGTTCAAATATTTTTACATATACCACAAATACAGGTGTCAATTTTTTACTTTATCATTAAACTCAGATGTTCTGACATCTTCTATTTAGTTACAGAAATGCATGTGTCACACGCACTTTTGTCTTCCACACCAAAAGAAATTCTTATCTCTTCAGTTGGTGCATCATACTAAATGTCTTTACCTTTTTTTCCAAAACCATTAGACCAGTAACAAAATCCATCTAGGTATACTTGGATTTCTTGAGTCAATCTACATGCAAATGAATAATTTCTACTTCCTTAGAAGATATGTACCCCCATGGTTCATTCCTGCAGTCAAGTTTTAGTAGACTTGGGTTTCTTCAGTATTTATTAAAGAAAATTCTTTGGAATTTTTATCTGGATACTGCAGTGATTTAGGTGCTGTGCCTATTAATTTATCTTGAAATTTTATCTCATTTTTCATTATAAGAAAAAAGCCGTATATTGATATTTCATTTCCTCCTGCTCTTCGTTTTCCATTTGAACTAAAATTATTAAGAAGTTCTGACAGAGTAAAACAGTAGGTCAATGCCTTAAATATTAAGGTAAGATAGATGGTAACTCCTAATAATACTGCTGGGAGAAAGCTGGGAAAATCACCTTAGCTATCATTCCCTGTCGCAGACTTGTTAATGAACTACACCACAGCTGGAGCACAAAGCATAAGACTAACCTCTGGCATTTGCAATTTTTGGCTGCTTAAATCTAAATCAGATCTGTCTCATTAACATGTGGTTAATTTCCCCCTTCTGAAAATAGTTTTTGCAAAACCCTGCAAAGGAAAAACGTGACTGTGTCTGCATTTTCCTCTGCTTTAACTTCCAAGCAAAGCAAACAGATTAAGTAGTCACAGAAGCCTACTTGCCTCTGTTTTTTGTTTGTGCATAACAGAACAGACAAAATCATAGTAAAGGCAGAAGGTTTTGGTAAGATGTAAAATACACTGGGATGGCAACTGTAAAATGTTGCTGAATATCAGACTGAAATTCTTTAGAATAATTGGGCTGTTCCCCTCTGGTCTGAGCATTGCCTCACCCCCCCATCAGAGCTCCAAACCAAACAGGTAGCAACTGAACCCTCCCCTATGTCTTCTCACAATAATTTCGTGCAAAGAAATGTAATATTATGTAAGACCCCTCTTCCTTTTTTTTTTTGCCATGATATCTGTCTATGGAAATGTGTTATTGCCTTATCTTTTAAATTTGCAGAGGCAAATAAGAAAACCTGTTTGTATTGTTGTTACAATAACATAAATAATGAATATTTATAACAGATTGGGTCTACAAGGCATAAATTACCACTTGGTTGAACTGTACTTAAATGCATTTTGTTCCTTTTTTTAATTACTTCTTGTTTAAAATAATCAATTTAAAATAATTATATTCATTATTTTCATTCCCTTAGTCTTGACACTTAAGCAAAGCACTTGTTTTATTATATAAAGCATTTCTAGATACTTATGTTTTTAATGTTATTACAGTAGTTGCTTGGAGATCAATCTTGATATTAAACATAACTCTATTAAAATTTAATAAGAGTCAAATTCTAAATATTCCAGGAACAAAACTCATTCACAAGTCTGTTTATGGCAACATTTTGCATACTGCATGCCTTCCCTGAGCACTAACTACAGCCACAAAGTTTTCTTTTCTGATATGTAGTAAATTAACTTGCATTGTTTGGGGTTTTTTTAAAGAAGAGAGTGAAGATTACTCTATTGCAAATGCTTAATGTTAATAAATTTAAAGCAGAACTTAGAGTATGTGTAAAGCAATTGTGACATTTTAGGAGAAATATTAAAATGATATCTAGTTACAACAAAGTAATTTTGTAGGTACACACACTTCTTTTTGACTGTATATACCCATCTTATATATAGCTTATGGCTGTACTTTATACATTCATTCTCCAGTAGAGGAAATGAAAAAATTTAAAAAAATATGACAACACATCCAGGTGATGTGGAATACAAGGCAATTGCTGTTGTATTTTTACACTATAGAGAATCAGTCACAACAAAATAAAAGAATTTACTCAAATTCAGGATTTTGGGTGGGGGTTTCTACATTGTTTGTTGATGTCTGCTAAAGGAAAACAGAAACTTTGACTAGAAGAAAATGAAAACAAATGTGTGTGTGCTGCAAAAAGTAAATACATCAGCTATAGTATTCAAGACTTTTATAGCCCAATTAGAACTTAAACAAAAGCATCCATTACAATGACAGTAAATGAGAATGTTTGAGCTTTGATATTTAACAACAGGAACTTGGTAAACACATTTTCAGGAATTTTGAAAAATCTATTTTTAATTGGAAAGTAGAATAAAAATTATTGTCCTGCCATTTTGATTAATGTTGCTTAAAATAATTAACATTATAATATATATAATTAAATATAAAATATTAATATAGAATTATAATATATATAATACACTTATATAATATATTTATATAATATATAAGTATATAATTTAAATAATGTTAACAACTCAAACAAAACCGCCTTTTTAAGGATGATTTGTGAAGTAATACATAGTAGTTGTTCAAGTTCTCGCTGATCTGCACAAAGAAATGATCACAAAATTAAGAGGTTGATCCTTTTCAACCTGATAAATAGCTGTTGACATTTTAAAAGTGTCAACATGTAGTTTTTTCCCCATGCACAACATGCCTTAGAAAATGCAGACTAGCCTAAGCTGAAAGCCTAGGTTGAAAGTAAATTATTACTTTTCCATAAAATTAACAAGATTTTCCTGCTCTTATAAGAATAAGGTACTAACAACTTTATCCTTCACGGATGACATTTAAGAGCTATGAAGCCTGTATTTATGTTTTTGTATTGAAAATCTTATTTCAACTCTCCTTAGTTTAATGAAGACATAGACACTTCACAGAAATGAAAACTGAATCAGTCAAATGTCTATTAGATGGTTTGGGTTTTCTGCTTTTTTTTTTCTTTTCCTTACTTCCTGGAGGTTAGTCTTGTAAGGAGATGTAGTAGATTGGTGGGAGCTGTTTTGCTCTTCCAGGAAAAAAGAGACAAGAGATATCTAACACTAATACCTTAATATTACTACTTCCAAATATCTTAGAAACTCTCAAAGAGATTTAGCTTCTGAGATCATATAAAATTAAATTAGAATTTGACATGACATTATAAATTTCTACAATGAATAAAGAGGCGACCTGAAAGATACAATTCTACTCGCTTTAAACATGACAAAAAAAATTAGTGTTTCTCACAAATACACTCTTAAAAATTTTTAATTTTCAGTACTTGGCTTAATACATGACTGAGATATGCAATGTTCTTTTAATTTTTTTCCTTGGTTTCTCACTGCTTAGTTTGACATAAAGAGAAGTATTCAGTACACAGAGTGACTAACTTAAATTGAGGCATTAGGTATAGAACCCTGCATTCAAGATAATGTCAGAAGTTCTTTCCAGTTTGAAGATGAATACAAAAGTTGCAGTTTGATATGTTGCAAGTTTCACTACTATAATTGCATTGATGAGATAAAAAAGACATCTTAGTTGACCTAGAAATGAGTGGTATAGTGAGTGACAGTGGATATCTCATGGCAAACTTCATGATGGCCTGGCCTTTAGTTGCATTCTGTTGGTCTCAGATGTTGGCTAAAAACTTTACTTCCTTTTAGTATGATAAGAGGGGGAAAGGATGGAGAGTGGAGATTGGATATATTTTTGAACTCAGTAGTCACTAAATGAGTTCGCTAAATTTCTTTCTCAAGACAAAGAGAAGGAGGACTGAAGTAGATCAAGTGGAAAGAGTGCATCAGAAAGGCTGAAAAAAAATCCAAAACAAATTAAGAAGAGCTAAAAAGAAAGCAAAATTACCTGATCAAAATGAGTTGGATTATATAGGAAACATCATATGATCAGTCTTATGGAACAGATGATATCCAATGAGTAAGGATTCATTTACAGATATTGGTAAGTTTTAGACACAGTAAAGAAGAAGAACAGGAAAGGGAAAGGGATGCAATTCAGATTCTGCATTGCAAGATCTGTAGGTGTCTACATCACACAGCTAATGCAACACATTTCAAAATCCTTTATTAGTAGAAACTGATAATCTAAAGAGGATACAGAGGACAGAAAGATGCCTGAAAAAGATATCTAGGTGTAACACAGAAGCGTAAAAGGAACCTTGACTGAAGCATGGGAGAGTTCACAGATCATCCTTTATGCTGGGGTAAAATAAATTAAAGGAACAAAATGCATATGCCCCATGACTGTAGATATTTAAAAAGTGACAATTTATTTGATGTTCAGTTACATTTTTTCAAGTCAAAGTTGATTAGAGAGTGACAAACTCAAGGGTTAGTATTGTAAAGAATATAAGACTACTGGGACCCCTGAAGGAATAAAGGAAGCTTTTTTAATGGATTGATTCTAACTGAGGTATTAGTCATTCAGGATGGAAGCTGGCATGAAAGAACACATTCTCTACTGAAAGTAGAGAATGGGATAAGATGAATTAATGATTTCTACTTTTGACTGTAACAATCAAGATGAAAAAAATAAGAAAAATGAGGGTACACTGAGGAATTCAAGAAAGAAAATGGATATGATATACAGGATCTGTTATAGTAATGTGTATACCAAAGATATGATGAAAAGACATTGCAAATAAGATTTAAAAAACAAACAAAAAACCCCCCAAAAAACAACCTATGTATATACTTATTAAAAGGTGAAATTTGTAATGTCCTATTGCATGGTAATGATATAAAAGATTCTAGAAGAGTAACATAGAATCACGGAATGATAGAACAGCTCAGGCTGGAAGAAGCCTCAAAAGGTCATCTGGTCCAACCTTTCATGGGAAAGAGAGGTTAGATGAGATTTTCTAGCACCCTGTCTGGTGACACCTTGAAAACCTCCAGTGATGGGAACTCCACCACATCCCAGTGGAGGTTGTTTCAATGGTTAATTGTTCACACTGTGAAAAAATTTCTTTCTTATATCAAGATGAAAGCCTTCCCAGTGCAATTCGTACCTGTTGCCCGTTGTCCTTTCCATGTGGCTCTTTGTGAAGAGAAAGCGTTTGTCTTAGTACTGGATTACTGTGATGAGATCCTCCTAAACCTTCTCTTAACACGGACAGTTTAACCACTGTTTGGGCTGAAGACACTTTGGAGGTGAATAATGAAAGGTTCTATGATGATATTGGTAAGAACCGCAGGAGGTTTACCACCACTGCCTTTGTAGGTAGATAAAAGTTTCTTTATCAAACTGCTACTGGTGGCAACTGTCAATATTCATGTAAATCTTGGACAATAAACCTCACAGCTTTATTGCTCAAATTAAGAGGAATAAGCTTCTGACTACAGGAAGCTGAAGTGTTTAGCATTATAAATGAAAGTTTGAAAGGAAATATTTTTAATTGTTCTTGAGACTGCCTGGCTGAAAACTAGCAAACATAGCCCTTATAAACAGTGGAGGACATGGAAGAGAAGATAACATAGAAGCTCATAGTTTTAACAGTAAGATCATGCATACAGTGGTACTGAACAAGATTTCAACATGGGAGGAAAAACAAAGAAAAAAATCCTATAATGCCGAATAATCAAAGATGTTTTGTATTAGAGGTAGTAATCTTCGGCTTTGACAAGACAATTAATTTTTCAAGACAATGAGAAAATCTTCTATCTCTTTTGACAACCACTTAATAAAGATTTTTATATGGTTCCATACAGAAGACTACTAATTCAAAGGGGGAAAACAGAATTAATGCAGAAACTGTAGGGGAGAAAAGCAAGTAAGTCAAGATGAGACAGTGGCTTGCCTTTCACTGAGAATACTGGCACAGAATGTCTGAGAGTAAATCTGGTGATTGCTTGAAGCCACGTGGTCATTGTGCAAATGAATTCCAAGATGTTAGACAGAAAATAGCAAATGATCCTGAGATTTATTGAAATATAAATCAAACAACATTTTAACAAGCTGAACACTTTGAAACTAATCTGAATTTTTTTTCCATAGGCTTCAGATCATCAGTTGGAGAGTTCATGGTGTACTTTTCATTTCAGCATATATATGTGAATTACACATGTACACACAAATATATGAATTGACATATTTTTTTATGCAACTATGAAAGACCTGAAAAAAAAACCTGTAAAAAAAAGTTGAAGACGTACAACTGATTTTATACTAAAGAACAGGATGTTTGTAGTCCACTGAAGGACAAATGAGGACCTATGCAAAATAGATGCAGTACCATGCAAAGGAGTCATCATCATCATCATGGCTAGGCTTTGCGAACGAAGATTTAGGAGGGACTCTACCCACGTTTGTTACAAGCTCGCTGGTGGCTAAAAAGGCCAATATGAGATAGGCACGTCCGGTTGCAAAAGGCACAGCAGAAAGACTCCTTAGGTGGTATATTCTGCAAGGCACGATTCTTTCTGCGTTGTCTTTTCTCCTCAAGAGTGATCCCGCGTGCTTTCTCAAAAGCATCAGCAGCTTTATAGATGGTGTGTCTCCAGACCTCCCGATTGGAGGCCAGAGTAGACCAGTTATGTTGATCAATATGGCCAAGGCTGAGATGTTGTTTCAGGGAGTCCTTGTATCTTTTCTTCGGGGCTCCTCTCTTGTGGCAGCCAGTGGCAAGTTCACCATAAAGCAAGATCTTCGGGAGGTGGTGGTCCTTCATCCTGGAGACGTGCCCTGCCCAACGCAGCTGTGTTCTCATCAACATGGCCTCAATACTTGTGACTGCTGCTTGTTCTAGAACAGATGTATTGGTCACATGTTTAGGATTGTGCGGAGATAGCGTTGATGGAAGCGTTCTAGGAGACGCAGATGGTGGTGGTAGATGACCCATGATATGAGATCGGGAAATGGTCCAATATAGCATGCAAAGATTTAAATATTTGTCATCTGACCTTGAAAACATGCTTAGTGTTTGGCTATCTAAATGCCTATTAAAATGCATGACAGATGCATGATAGCAGTCAATATCAAATAGCAAAACATATGTATATAAAGGATAGTTATCACTTGCAATCCTTAGTTGTCAGGTGTTGAAACCTCTTGTGTGCTGTTTAATCACTGCTGTACAATGCTGTACTCATTAGTTGCCAGACTCTGAGATAAAGGACACTGAGTGACAGCTTTGGTATTTGACCAAGCTTTGTGGCTAGACAAGGTTAAATGAGTGTCATCTCTGGACTGATGTTAAAAATAGCTTTTAAGCAGTCAGTTGTGGTCACTCAAGAAGGATTCTCTACAGTACCAGTAGTAGCCAGTGAGCCAAAATGGCCAGTGGCCAGTGGAAGACAGAATCTGACAGAAGCCACCAGCAAAATTATCTGGTTTTGCTAGTGATGGGAAAGTACTTATATAATTGTTTAATGGCATTTGTCATCTAAACTTCTTTATACAATTGCAATACATTCATGTGCAAGAGGAAGTTCCAGATGACTTTGGTGCAGAGATGGAGTAACGGGGTAACCCATGAACCAGTGGTCTTCTGTGAGAGTAAACAGATATTGGTTGACCCAACATAGCAAAATGAAACTTTGAAGGTGAAAACTGAATGTCCGATGAGCTACATGTTGAGGAATACACTCTGTGCAGGTAGCTCGATGTGCAGCTGCAGAGGGAGCTGCAGGCTGAGCTTTGGATGGTGGGAGTCTGAGGCAAAAAGCCTTGAACTGGCACTGACCCCTTACATAACAAAGGACACTGGGACCTGTGACCCAGCCAGGTGACTGGACACTCAGAGACAAGCAGGAGCAGAGGACTCCAGACTTTCCCATGATTAGACTGGGAGAATATAAAAGCCCAAGGTTTCTTTTGTTCAGGGCCCCTCCTTGGAGGCACCAGCTTGAGCTATTATTCTGTTGTTGCACATTTTTCCAAGGATCTGGACATCTGAAATTGCTATGGGAAATGGGGGTCAAGGCAACCAGGCCTGACTCTGTGAATGTGGGGTGTGCAGGGAGTCAAGTAGGGCACAGGTCAGGTCACTGGAGCCACCTACTGTGAAGGGACCTCAGTCCCAGCAGTCAAAGTCTCTGATGATGGGATTGTGACTGCCAGAGTGGCTCCTGGATGACCAGACAGGAAAGTTTCCTTAACGAGTAGGTCATCTATGGGGAAGACTTCAAAATTCAAAAGATCAAATTCAAAATAAGATAAAGTAGATGTAGATGTTGCAAAAAAACACTTTGGTTGGAAATTAAGGGGGAAAAAGGTTTCTTACTTCCATTGCAGTGACTTTCTAAAATAGGTTTAAAGAGTGGAGACAAGCAACACAATATGCTTTGAGGTAGAATAAGGTTACATGTTATGGTGATAGCAAGAGAACACAGAAAGTTCCTTTTACTATGCTCTGTATTTCTGTGCCATGACCATTTTATATTCTTTTTCTTATAAACATATTCTTTACAAGTAAATTATTTACTTTGTTCACACCATACTTGTATTTACCTTTTTCAAATATAGACCAAATCCTAGCCCTTACACCTTTATTTCTGTGATATAGCTGCTGTCTCTTTCTAGTTGATACAAATCAAAATTTGGCATTCAGTGAAGTCACTGGTAAAAGAAAAGAGGTGGCCAAGAAACATGTAACAAGCTCTAGAGCTATTGGCACTATTAGCACACTCTTCTGTACTCTACCATAACACCTGAGGATAAGAGAAAGCAGGATACCTTGTGCAAATTCATTGAACTTCTTCAGATTCTATCTTAAGACTATGTAGAAAAACTTTGGAGACTGTATACCAAACCACTATACCAGACTCCATTTTTATTGCAGTCTTTCACTGCATGCAGAGGCAGCTAATTTGCATTTACTGACATATCTATGGAAAAAGTTCCCTATTATACTGCTTACTTATTGCAAATGCCCAGTGACAACATATGATGATATTAAGATTAACAATCTACTGATTAATACCAAAGAGCGTATTTGCAATCAAATTATCTATATCAATGAGGTATGAGGAGAACATTTTGTATATGAGTTCAGCAGTTCATGGAGTGGTGTCATTACTCACCTAAAACCACCTAAATTCACTTCATGAGTCCTTTGTTAGTGTTTCATAAAGCTTGACCTTAAATTAAACAGTATTTCTCACGTTTTGAAATAGATACTTGTAACATGGTTTAGAATTTGCACATGGGCAGCCAAATTTGACCACCCCATGTGAACCAGAGTGCAATAAAACACGATCTTTGCTCTGTGACTACAGGTAGAGAACTACAGAAAAAGGTCATTGGACATTTTGCTCATTATTCAGATGAAGAAATGAACAACTGCTGTGCTGGTTTGGAAATGGAAATCACCATTAACACAGTACAATGCAGTGGAGGTTTTGCTACCTCTGCATTTCTGATTTTATTTTTAGGGACAAATATTTCTTACTGCCTGTAGGTACAATTTGTGAAACAGGTTGCTTTAGAAAGTAGTCTAATTGGCTTTTTTCATAAACAAAGATAGTTCTATTCATTTTTTTAAATATGCAAGATTTTGAAATAGTTGATGATTATTTTTTCATTATTAATTGGATAATACACTACTCTCCCAGACCACTAAGAAAAATATTTTTCGATTCACAAAGGTACACAATTTTGTAATATTTCATAGAAGACTAAGGTAGATTTTACTATAAGAATTATTTAACAACAAGAAATAACAAGAGTAAAGGATGCAAATGCTGTGCAATCTGTTTTATCTGCATCCATGATCTCAATTGATGCAACTGGTTCTTTTCTATATGTGTGCCAGAAACAGAGTTATTATGAAGCTTGTTAATAAAAAATTGCCTGTATGTAGAAGAACAAGTAGGTACTAGATCAATGAACAAGTATATAGCAGTGAGGAATATAGGTCATTATTGCTGAGGTTTACAAAACTTACTGCTTCCTTGCCAGCTCTGTGCCTGCAGGTCTTCTCAAGGATCTCTGATTAAATCCTCTCCATGAAATCCCTACCATGTGCTCCACTCATCCCAGGGGTTTAGTTGTGTCGGTCTAAAGGATGTAGGGTCTAGCCCTGACATGCTTTAGATGCTTTACCTTGACTCATACTGGGGGAAAAGAGACATAAGACACTTTGCAGAGACAGAAAAAAGTAAAAGTTGCGGAAGTACTATTGCTGAGACTGGTTCAGTAATAAAGTGAAAGGAGAAACAAAAACAAGGAATGGTATAAAGCCCAAAAGAGAAACAGGGAAGCTAGTTATTTTTGCTTGGGTTTGTTGGGTCGAGCTGTCAGAACTGTCAGTTGATGGGAGACAGAAGCTTGGCAAAATCCAGGACCAGTCACATGTAGCCACTGAGGCTAACATTTCTGCCCTGGGGGCCACCTTTCTGGCATCTGTCTGCTGTGCTTATGGTCTTCTGGTCTGCTGTGCTGTATGTACTGTATCAGGGGAGGTGACCATGATAATAGTTGGCCAAACAGCTCCCTAAAACTTCTTTATACTTTAAAGTTGTATATACACTATTTGCAGAGTCTCTGTGCACCTGGCTAAAGATGCCTGGACAAAGAGTTCCAAATGAGGGGCTCTAACATCAGGACAAATCCCTTGTGCTTCATCATGGAGGCTATGTGGCAGTGCCTGGGAAGGTTCAACTCCACAGAGCACGTGACTTACTCTCTGTCAAGCAGGATCTTAGTAAAAGAAAATTGATAGACCTTTTCTCATCGTGCCTTATTAAAGTGCAGACTCAAAGGACAACACTTTTATATTAATCACACAGTTGGTACCACTGCAGCTTTTCTGTTAACCACTCACACTCTAAGGACTTTTAAGCCTGAGGTCAACTATAAGAGCACCACAAACCTTATTTTCAAATGTCATGAGCAATGGTTTTTAGCACTGAGCAAGTAGAACAGTTTCTCGTCTGGAAGTAGAGGACGGCTGTATAAAAATGTAATTTCAGTTAGAACATTGACAATAAATGCTGGGACTGTCTACAGAAGCTTTATATTCAGTCAAATTAAAGATATACAGATTTCTGTGCAATGACAATTGAGTACTGGATATATTTCTGAAAGATAAAGAAATGGGGGCAGGTAAATAAATTATTGTAGCAGAATAAACTGGTAACTGAATGTGGTATCACACTGAAGATTTGGGAGCCTGGACTAAATTGTAACTGAACCTTTACCTTGTTTATTACAGATGAACTGCTGTAACCTCCTCTAAAGCAGTACAGACATGACATAGTTTAATGTATATTGCACTTTTGAGAATTGATGTTGCCCTTACCTTTGGCATTTGCCTTTAGCATTCCATTTCTTTCCCTTGTTTCATTAATGATGAGGTTTCTATCCCTTTGTAGCTATCATTGGTAATTAATTGCACACCCTGAAGAAGAATACCTGTGTTTTGTTTTACTTTTATTGGACACTGAATGAAGGTAGAAACTTCATTTTTTGCTTATTTGATTAATGTAACTATAACATATATGTATCTTCTTCATTAACAAAACATATTATCTACTTCATTGTCACATTTGAAAATGTCAATTTCCAATTCAATCTCAAGACCCTTCTGGCATAATGATTTATCTTTGTGAACAGATATAATTGATCTAAAGCATCATAGAAAGTAATGCCCACTTCCTCTGGTGTCTCTTCTCTTTGGTGGCATGATGAATTCTCTGCTGTCTTCTTTACCCATGTAATATAGATTCTCATAAAGAAAAAGAATAAAAATACAATACTCAGTTGTGTGCTTGAAAAGATGTTTATTCCTTAACTTTCATACAGACCAAATAAACAGACTGCAAGAGGTCTTTAGCTGCAGTATATCAGCATCATCACATTTTTGTTCAATGATAAGTAAGTAGTGATTTTGTGGTAGAATTTGGCACTTAGAAAACAGATATGGATTTGTCTAGATAAAGTGACTAAGGGGAAGTGATGACATGATGTAAAATCCTTGTGATTATCACTGCTTATTACAGATATTGCTAAAAAAGTCCAGATTATGGCACATAATTAGGTTAATGATTAGGATTTGGCTGTGGTACAACCTTTTGTGTCCAGTTTGAGATGCCATGTCTCATTCATAACCACACTTTACACCGCTGAGATATGATATTCCATAAGGAAGAAAGGACATGGGAGAGTTGTACCCAGATAGAACTTTGTCCTTGTCATTGGGAAAAAGCACAGCAAATTGGGCTGACTGCCAGTAGAGAGTCATTCCATGGCAACAGCCTCCTTGTTTCCCTTTTGAGAGCCCTGAAGAAGATTTTAGGGTTTCAGTGAGGGCTTTCCAATGGAATGCCAGAGTCGTAGTCTCAAGAGTCAGAGCTGATCCATCCTTCTCTGCATCACATTGATGCAGTCTCTTTCCCATAGCACGGAACAAATTTGATTCTTTCAGGCTAAAATTCTGAATACAAGTGCAGCAGTAGAAGTCCATGTTATGTTCCCATCATAGGAAATAATACGCTTTTTTTCTTAATATATGGTAGCTCACAAGGACCAGAGGAACATATCTTTGGAATCACAAGTCAAACATTTTTTTTTCTATTTGATTGTCCTGTGGGATATTACCTATCACAATTCTAAATATATACATATATATATACATAGTCTGATCTATTGTGATACTAAATTAAATATCTTTCTTCAGAATTATGGATATAATACATAAAAATATAAAAATACATTAGTCGTTTCTTTCTTCTCTTGATTACCTTTTTAAATTTGAAGTATTTTTTCTTATTTATAAGGAGTCTGGCAATATTGGGTCCTAGTTATTCAATTTTTCCTTTATTCTCTTTCCTATTGGCATAGGTCTGAATATCCTGATTCAGGATTTTGTTCTTATATATATATACTTGTTCTTATATATATATACTTTAAAGACTGTGGATGCCTGAGCTTTTACTGTGTGTTTTACTGTCAAATGAAATTCCTATTTATATTTGGAAAGCTGTTTGTGGATTTGGTTTTTTAAAACAGAATTTGAAAGATCTATTTCCTGTGTTGCTTGTACTGCAAAACTCCCTGGAACTCTGAGAGTGGCACTTCATAAATGAAATGTACTATTATTGCTATCTTCTCCACAGTAAAAGCCATTGTTAGCGACAACTGAGTTGCAGCCTTAAAACTCCCTGTCCAATATTATAACATTCCAATGTTCTGTTTAGGCTCAAAGAACTTAAGTTGAAAAATTTTGGTTGACTGGTTGACTGAAGTTGGTCCAGGTTTTTTTTAGCTGGAAAAACATCTTTTACAATAAGAATCCACATACAAAAAAACCCAGCATCTGTTTGAAAGATAGAATGTATTTTTAAACACTGATTTTTGTTATAACACAAAAAACTGGTAGAAGTTGAAATGTGAAGGTCAGATGTTTAACTACTGTAGATATTATAGTTTCATTCATCTAAATGAAGCTTTGCCTGTTCATAAACTTTTGTCCTGAAGTGTCTCCTACCTGGTATGTCTCAATGAGACTTTATCATTCATAGTGTGTTGATCTTAAGTGGTGAGTGGGAGTCAGTGTGTATGTGTAATTGTGCGTGCTAAAAGTTACTTGAAACTTAAGTTATGTTATTCATAACTTAAGTCATGAATATTAAACTTCCGAGAAGTTCACTAGACATCTCATTACAGTTAAAGCATATTTCAAATTGAAAGTTTTAAAATGGTGCTTTGTTCTCATTTCATTATTACTAACATTAGAGAGCAGAAATTCAAAGGTTTCATTGTAATATGAATTCTATACAAAAACATTTAGTAGACTAATACATAACCTTTAGGTTTATGAATTGCTTCTTAATTCATTATTTTTTATTTTTTATGGCTGAGATCTGGGAGACTGTGCTAACTTTGCGAATTTTATATGATTGACAGTGTTTCAACTGTATATTGTTGTAGGCTGCCTGAATAGTTAAAAGGGGTTTATGAAGACAGAAAGGCAGGGTAAACAGCTCACGCAAGTCAGCCTTAGGGATCCTATTGCATAAAATTTAAGAACACATGGAACAACTTTTCAGGGAGAAATTGATTAACTGCCTATATTCAGTGTAGAAGCCTTGGTGTAACAGGAAAATTTTTCCTCCTCAATAAATTAATTCTTTAAAAATTGTCCAGTTCATCCAAAATTATTTGATAGCTTCTCCCACAAAAATAAAAACAAAACCAAAACAAAAAAAACTTGGAAGAAAGTGATACAGATCCTGTTTCTCTCTCTTCCTACCTGGTTAGGGCATTCATCTTGGTTGATGGAGGCACAAAATCAATTTTCGCCCCTGCTTGAAAGGGATTAATCCCATATTGTAACAAGGACTCCTTCCTAGAACATTATGATGTATTTTTGGGGTGGCTACAGTCAGTAGCTCCCTTTGACTGTGACCCTGAAAGTACTCGATATACATCAAGAAGATCAGCCCTAGAAGGTGATGGCTTTAAGAGTATTTCATTCATTCCCCTAAGTTTAAAAGACTTTGTCTTCTGAGCCTAGTGGCCTGCATTAATTACAGATACTGAACAAATGCTACCTTCTGAATATCTTCCAGATTAGTGTTTGGAATTGAGGCATGAAAATCTTATTCAGAACGAGAATTTCAATTAAGTATGCCCCACAATTAAGATGATGGGTTGTTGTCTTTCTTAACCATTGAATATATAAGTAGAAAAGTATCATCAGGTGAAACCCCAGAGTTTTGTATTATACAGTACTTAGCATGCTCTGGTGGAACATGAAATCTGATAAGTTAGAGGACAACTCGGAATTTGAGTTAGGTACCATGGGGAGTGTGTATGGGAAGGATATACAAAACAAAGGAGAAAGAACCATGAGAGAACAGCATCAGCATCACCATATACATCTTTTAGTTCTGTGAATGGTATATATATTCAGACTCTTTATAATTTTTCTTTTCAGCAAATATTTTCAAAATTGAAATAAAATTGTGTTTCATATCACAAAAACGTTTCATCCCATTTACAGTTATTATCTTTTGCTTTTGAATTTGTATGTATGTAAATATATCTAGTTTTGCATATGTACAAAATGCATGTATATTATGCCTATATATTTACATTAACATATGCATATATAGTAACATGAGCATCTATATGTATATGCTCACATTTATTTTCTCTCTTTTTTTGGGACCATGGCATTTGCTCTTTCTGTTTGCTCTGCCAGATAAAGGGATTTCTTTAGTAATTTGTACCATTCCTCACCTTGGCATGCTGTGGGTGAAAGTACTGGAAAGGGAAGCTTCCCCGAGGTGGGACGTGTCTCACAGGGGAGAGTGGGTATTGTAAATACGGGGAAAGCTATGAGAGATGTAAAGGGTGACACAAAGGCAACTCTAGGACCAGATGGGGGGAAAGAAGTGATGTTCCTGGAAGCAGATAATATGGTATGGAGGTACATGTGGGTGGGGTGACCACAGCACAGAAAGTCCCTAAAGAGCAATCAGGCTGAGGGAAGTGGTTGCCCTTTAAGGTGGGTGTTTGTGATGCTTTTCATTCTTTCTCTCTTAACTACTCACAAGATATTCTGTTTTAAAAGATGTTTTTAACTCTGTTTCAGTTTTTCCTCAAGTAAAAGCAGGATTCTGAGGCTCATAACCCTGTAGCTCCACAGAATGAGCAAGGAGTTGAAGCCATAGAATGCCCTATGGCATGCAATGGAAAACCTCCTCCAGTAGTGTGCCAAAGGAAACATCCTCAGCATAATGCTGATGCTTCACACTGGGGTTTCCTGCTCCCAACCTGCAGTGCCAGAACACTGCCTGCATCTGTGCATCCGATGTTGATTCACCGACAGGGGAACGTGTGTCACCTTTTAATCAGTGGTATATAAATTAAAATTCAATGAAATGTCAGTTTTCACAATCATTTCTTTCTCATACATGCTTCCAACTGTTTTAAAAGCTGCAGAAAAAAAAATCCTGTTCCAAACTTACCCGCAAATATTTAGCGTATCAATCTTTTGTAGCTGTTTTAAGCTAATTCACTGGTACCGTTCATGTATAAATATACATATATTTATATAAGATTACACAGTTCAGTAGGCTAACCTTACTTTAAAAATATTACCAGACAGAGATGAAAAACATCACATCAGTTATCATAATTATATTACTTCTCTTTATATTCAAATAAAGATCCTAAGATTGTTGTCCGTTGAAAAATTACAAAGTAAAAGGAAACTCTGATTGTTAATGGTACAATAGACTGGATAATGGGTATGAAAGAGGGTTCTTGATGTGGCAGGAGACAGTAAGCAATAAGCAATATTTCCACAATATTTGAGAAAGGATTGGATGTGTTTCTTTCACTTGATATGTTTCTTTTTTCCATTTGAACAGATGCTGTTGTCATTTGGCAAAGTACCCCTTCATGAGGTCAATTCCAAGACATTAGAATTACTACTCTTGATTTATGCTCTTATTGTTTTCTGCACAAATAAAATATGGTGTCTTCCATCCAGTTAATGTGCCACTAGCTTAATTAGTTTTGAAAGTGGAAGAAGGTGCAGGACAGAGCTGATATTAATGAGCTGTACTAACATTAGGACCTGACTGGAACTATTTATTAAAAATAGAGGTAGGTCTTGTTATGTGCTTTGCAATGACTGCAGTAAGTAAATCCAGGCTAAAGCCAGAATTTTATATGTGTCTATCTGCATATTGCTACTGCCCCCCCAGGAAAAAAATCTGGTCTGAACCTGAATTCTGTGTTTAATTCCATACTTTAAAAAGTTCCTAAAAAGAAAACCCCTGCCTACAAATGACTTGTCCATTTTGAAAACTAACGTGTGACTTATAGCTAAGGGAGGCCTTGCAGTCAAAATTTTGCAGTTTGATGGATGTGCGCTTCAGGGATTACTTTGTGAATAAGTCTATTTCCTCCTCTATTTTTATACTACTAGTACTCGAGTGACCCAGTTAGATGGCCATTGTGCTAGGTACCATACACTGATATGTATTCAAAGCATGTACATTTTTCTATCAACAACAGCAAAATGTTGTGAAGATGAGAAGAAAATAATGTGCCAACACCAAAGATGTGCATGAACCTGAAGGACAGCTGATAGCAGGGGAGAAAACCAAACAAATTCATAGTATTCCACCTTGAGGAGGAAGCAACCCTGACATATTCAAATTAAGGAAACTAGGGAGACTACTATGACTGCACATCTAAATAGATGTCCAAATCTACACTGGCCATGCCTTGTATTTATTTAAATCTTAATATCCTTTGAGTTGGAAAGAGAATCCATTACCTTGTTAGTTTCCATTTTGAGCTGCTGCTGTTCTGAATGAATTTATTTTTTGCATTTCCTTGTGACTTTCTTCACTATTCTGCCCCATTTGGTATCAAAAGGTAATTTTTTTGGACCTTGGTTATAAAGATTTCCCTCAAGCTTCTTAGTTTTGACCCAGTGTGATATTTCTTCTTCTTCATTACCCTGAGATAGATAGTAGGTTATTTTTGGGCCTATTTCTCCCCAAAAAGTATGAACTTTGTTTATCAAGCTCCATAAAATATTTGCTCAAGCTGAGCATGAACAGGCTTTCAAGTGTTTTCAGAGAATCTAGAAAGGGGACTAAGTTCATCATTATCCTGAACACAGTAGCAAAGGACAGATCAACATAATTTGACTTGTTCCACTGCTGTGATTCCAGAGCAATTGGAGTGTAAGCAAGAGCAGTGTTCGACCAAGTCTTTCTACCTACTTGGTGCAGACACAATTACAGCTATATAGTACAGCACTAAGAGCTGCTTAAAGCGTCCCTTTTACTTTTTGACGCTAAATAATTTTCAGAGACATCAGGGAAGAAGGTTGTGTAGTGAGAATGGAAGATGTAAATGCTAACAAATGCCTTTTGCATAGGTGAAATTGTTTATCATTTCAACTTGTTATACAGCAAAAGGAAAGAGATCCGAGTTTCAGGATGGAGGTAAGGAAGAGATACCCAACTGCCTAGTCCTGATACTGGAGAAGAATCTTTAACCTTGGTTGGAATGATGAATAAACCTCAATGGATATGAATAAATCAAAGCTTACTTAGATGGAGTTAATGTAGAAATGCTCTTTCTCTAATGTTACATATATAGTGTTTTGATAGTTACAACATATATTAGGCAATACAAAGTTAGATTATATAGAGAAAAATCATACCCTCCTCTGTAACTCTCAGAAATAAGAATACTTTTTACTGTTGATAATTAATTCACTTAGTGCATACAATTATACAGGATTCATTGTAGGGTAGAAATCATATTTTTCATGCAGTACCCAGTGATCACTATATTTAGCATTTAATCAAATATTCAAATGTTTATTCATGTGGAGTGATATTCCAGACCTTAGGATATTTTGATATTTATTCCAACTGAATACCTGTTCATTTTGAAGACATGGCAAAATGTTTTACTCTTTACAGTTAAAACCTAAGTATGACTGATATATATCCAGATCTCTTAACTTATTTATATAAGTTAAGGAAAATTTTTCTTCCTATAGAGATGATAAGTATTATCAGGAGTGGTAACAAGTATGAAAAAAAAAGTATGCTTTCCATGATTTAGAATAAGAAGGTATCAGGGAAAGATCTTCAGCTGACAGCGTGAAAAATCAATTTACAAGTAGATTTTAAAGCCTGGAAGTAGGTTATAAGCAGAATTAAGCTGTTGCAGCACAGCTTCAGGAAGCTCATGAGTGAAGTGCTGATCTACAGAGAGAAAAGGTATATACTTATGCCATATCAAAAATGAGATAATAAAAGTAAGTGATCAACACATGGTTTTCTACCTGCTGTAAATACAGACTTGCACAGCAAAGCCAAAGAAAGTCTGGAGTGACTCAGGCATAATATATGCAAAAGAGAGGAGCAACTTTTATTTAGCAAATTAAATAATTCCCACAACAACCAAAATTACAGTTGGGTGCCAACAGTTATTTTGTGTGTTATGTAAGTCATTCAGATACCTCCTCTTCTAAGTAGTATAATTTGTTACATTCATTTGATGGCTGATGGTCTCAATGTCGCTTCCAGTTAAGAAAGGAAAAGGAAATTAATTACAGATTATATAATCCCTAAATGCGCTAGGAGTCCTCACCATGACATTTCTCTCCTGGTCTTTGTCATCCAACTAGACAATAACAGCTAAGCAATAATACTAGTGGTACCTAATCTTCTTTCAGTGCTGGACCAAACCCTTTGCCTTGGGGTTGAAAAAGGAATTGCAAAAAAAAGAAAGATTGGTACTGTTTGCTACTTGTGGAACATACCTGCTACCTCTACTCTGACATTCATGGCTAAAAATTGCCACATAGTTACAATTTTAACATCTGCAAAAAGATACCATTACCAAGATGTATTTTCTAAATTTCAGCAGATGGGAAACACAACTTCTCAAGTGCTAAATTAAGCTTCAAGACTATCGTGAGAGATTTTTACTTACCCTTGCATATGCTGTGGCATATGATACCTGAACTAAGGCAATCAGGTCAACTAAAACACGCAGTCTCACTGTGGAAAAAAAAAAAGTGTAAGTATGAAATGTATTTTAAAACTCTGGCCACCGATATCTCTGAAATGGAAATAATACTAGCAAAGTAAAAGGAGTAAATGGTCAAAATATGTTTATATAAATAACGTTTATACCTTACTTAATCATTGATATGCTAACATCAGCACTACCATCTAAAAATGGAAATATTTCTGCACCAAATTGTCTTTTCTGATATAAGTCCGAAGTACGTCTAAGCCTCTTATAACAGACCCAACCCAAGCTGGCCATATGTTATTTAGTCCTCTCTACTGCAGTTCCAATTTCTGTCAGTAAATGAATGTAGCGTATTCTTTAAGAAAAAAAAAACAAACCAAAACCAAAAAGTAAAATAAATATGTGAACTCCTGGAATTTAAGAAAACATCAATATGACCTTTATTTTACAGTCCTAGTTATACAGTCTGATGATCTCTGAAATTCTAATGTTTGGCAGATAATATTTTTGTATATTGATGAAATTGTAAATAACTGTAAGTAAGGAAGAATGTGTGCAATTCAATATCACGATACACAATATTGTGCATTGTTACTTGTAACATCACCTGCAGATAGAATTTTATATTTTTAATACCTTTAGGTTTCAAACACACCTACTGATTTCAATACATTCTGGAGTCCTGCTGTTAAATGTTAATGTCATTAAAAGAATAATTTCTGTCTATTCTAATACAATGTTGTACGACAGGACCTAGAGAAAGTTTATCTTAGCACACCTTGTGTGGTGACTGTAAAACTAATATATCATTCACAGCACCAGCAATGCAAATCCCCATGAACGTGGAATAAGAATCAGTTTCCATCAGAATAGTTTGGTCTTTTTTTTCCTGAAACTCAAGACATTCACCAAGGCGTGAAAAAGCAGAAATGATATGGATGTTGTCCGGCTTCATTTTAAAGGTCATAAAATACATTTATCATCCATAATATCTTTTATGTTTCTATAATTAAACTATATTGTTCATATGTTTTTCAGATGCTCCTTGTATGAATCCAGGGATGTATAATGAATACTATTTATAAGGGCAAAATTACAAGATTATTAGAATAAATGTTATATGATCTGTACAGCTTAAGGGTGAGTGAATAAAATTTTACATCAATGATATTCATAATTATTACGGTTTTGCTACTTTAGGACAGAGTGAGCTACTGAAATGTCTCAGTTTTGACTCAGCATTTTGTCAAATATATTGACTTCGGTAAGTACGAGCACAATAATTATTTTTCCTCAGCAGAATACACTGAGCATAGCCAGCAAATGGAGTCCTCAGAGTCTCTGTCATGGCATCCTTTCTCCCCATTGTGGTCCACACTACAGCAGCCCACGGACAGAAGCAACTTTTACCAAACGGCAGATGTTGCATTGGGGACTGAGTGGCCAATTCTAGTTCCAGTCCCTTCCACATCCTCTCTGCCATGAGTCCCAGGAAGAGAGAAACAGTGACCTGCTTTTGGGTTTGTTTTACATATCACAGAAGATCCTGTAAGAGGATTATGTTGGTAAGGAAGTCCTAAAATATTGTATAGAAAATGTTTCTAAATCCCCAACTAAAATCAATTGGTCAAGTCCTCATCAAGAAACTAACAGTATTCTTGTCCTGTTTAATGGTTCCCTTTCTGACACATATGAGCAAATAAAAGATGTTACATACAGGATTTTGATTTTACAGTACCTAAATTTGAGAGGTGTTTTGTTTGTGGAGTAAAATTGAAAACGGCAATAGTCTGACAGCACACATGAATGGCTACTCAGCTACTGTAGTTCTGAGTTTTTTATTAATAGGTTGTGGGCTCCTGCAAAATGACCTCTGCAACTTTATCAATATCATGGTTAGAAGTCTTTTTAAAAGTTATCCTTCTCTTGTTAAAATGTATTTGTTCTTTCAAATTTTTTTATTATTTTATATATGAGTTTTCTCTCCCAATATTTGTATTTCCTATGTATTTACTGAGAACAGTACAATGTCCTTACAAGCTCTGTTCTTTGCTAGACTAAACAAGCTTTGTTCTCCCTTCAGCATTTCAATAGTCCTCAGCAGCTGTTCTGGTACAAGTTAATCTTTTGCATATATACAGGACTGCTTTGTATATGGTATTCCAGACAAAGCTTCAACATGTCCTTGCACAATAACAGTAAAGTTTTGTAATATCTAATAGGATTATCTTACTATTTATAGTCTTTACACCTTCTTCATGGTGTATTACTTTGATACATATTAGTGATCCTGTAAACAAGATCTGTAAAACTTGGGAGGTCTTTAAACTGATTTCACGCTGACAGGACAATGTGTTTTTTTCTCCTGTCTTGTTGTTTGTAGGTTACAGACACTCACTGGTAGAGGACAATAACAAAACATTGCAATAACCTTGACTTTGTAACAATAAATACTGTCTTATTTCTACCACTAAGTTCTAGTTTTTCCTACAGAATACTACAATTCTCCAGTGTATTGATGATGTCTACCAACTTAGTTAACCAGTATATTTCTTAATTCCATGCCAAAGCAACTAATTTTGTTAAGATCTGCCCCAGAACCAATCCTTGCATAACTCCACAAAACAATTCCCTGGAACTTGATAGATATTTCCCCTTTTCATATATCCCATGTTCATGTCTAAAGTTCTCCTTCTGCATTCTGTCCACGGTTGCAGTTTACAGTTCTGAGCTTCTGAAGTTAGCCAGTAGTTTTCCAAGGAAATATGTGTGTTACTTCCTCACATAGATTAAATATGTAATGAGTTATTTCTTAAAAATGATGATGACCATGTCAATCATTATTCACTGTTGTTAAACATGTTGCATTTTATTATTTTTTCTATTAGCTTACATGTCTTTAAAGAATGACAGTCTTCATCAGCTGTATCAGGATTTGAAGAAGGACATTATTTTTAACCCCTCATACTCATCATAGAGTGCACTAAATTCTGGGGTTTCCTTCCACCTGACTTTAAACAGACCAGTTACTTCTAGCCTTTAGGGATTCTCTACCTTAGCTGATATTCCTTATTGATAGCATATTCCTTATCAAATGATGAGATAAAATATTGATTTAGCTTTTCGGTAAAAACTTAGTTTTCCTTTAAAATTTAACCATTTAATGTTTTCTTATTTTCCTTTTTTTTTTTTTAAACTGTAACTTTTCTTATTATTGTTGTATTCATTATTTTCAAGATCAAATTTTGTTTTGGAGTTTCTTCTTAAGCTCTGAATTTTCTTCTTTGACAACCCACTTTTTTTATTGTGTATCACTGCTGCTATTCCTGGTGCAGTTTTCAACAAATTAGGTCCAGGGTCTTTTTTAGTAAGGTTTTTTTTCCTTTTTATTGAAACATTTTCCAGAAAACCTCTCTGTCTTTAAAGTTTTCATACTGAGGTCTCTAAGTTCTTCAGCCTAGGTGATGCCGTCTTAATCCTTTGATTTTTCACTTTTCCAATTTAAGACAATATTAAACTGCGGACCAATCTTTATTTTTATTAGAATGAGATAAAATCTGAAATGGCATAATGTCCAGCTTGTTCAATGAGGAACTGCAGCAGGCATCACACCTCAGAATACCAAGACTGGATTAATGATCTGTGTTTTCCAGTGCCTATGTGAACAAAAAATTTTCAATAGTGAGAAATGTCCTGGTAGGATATATTTCTCTAGAAACAGAATATTAAAAGAGTATGTATAACAGAAAACAGACCTTTTTTTTTTTCCCCTCTACTGTCATGAGGCAAAATTTGTGAAGAAAGAAAGAGAGTCTAAGAACATTATTTTAATCAATTTTACCAACATCTCAAAGTAAATAGGTAAGAGTAATTGCAGGTATAACAAAGCGAACATTTTTTGGGGAAAAGGAATAATAAACCCTTAATGGATGTCCCTGTTAAATGTACACTCTTCCTGAAAAAAACAATCCAATTTTTTGATGGAAGATACACATTAGAACTAAAAAAAAATATTGACTATTTTGCTGTCAAAAGTTGTAGTTTTGCCAAGACTGAGATGCTTCTATGGAAGTATTCCAATTTCTGACCAACTCTATTATAAATACTTACTTGGGGAGTTGAAGATTCTGGTGTTTCTGCATACTAAGCAGCAATGGTCTCCAAAGATTTTAATGTGAGTGGAATATTTTGCAGGGTTTGATCCTAAAGGAGATATATATATCCCTCTGTAGTATCTGCAGAATAAAATTCCAATGCCGAATAAGTCTCTGAAGACTGAGAGAAATGAGAGAAGATGCTCTGTCAAAGTAAGAATACAAGCTAGATACTGTCTTATGAATCCATGATCCAGAAGAACAGTCAGACCTGCAGTATAACATTTACACCTTGAGGGATCAACATCCCTTAGTCTGATAAACTAGATAGGTACCAGAATCCACAATTTCACCATTCAAGACAGATTGTGCAAGATACAAAGTAGAACTAAAAATATAGTCTGCTTGGAAACTTCTCTAAAAAGCTATTCAAGAATAAAAGAGCTATCGTGGAAGAGAGGTGAAAATTGCATAAAGAATATTTTCTACTAAGAAATACTAGTCACAATTTTTTTTTGTTTTCCTTAAATAAAGCAAAACGTAAGATCCAGCTGTATGCATCTGAAAAATGAAATTGAAATAATACTTTAAAAATGGAAATGAATAAAAATCACTCATGATGAGGATGATTGAAAAATTCATGGTGTGCTGATTGAAAAATACTTCAATATAATTCTTTCCTTTGATTATTCTGATCCTTTCGAGACATTCTATAAATCAAGCAAGTAGTTATTTTCTGGAGCAGTGGATAACCATGATATCATCTCAAACATTGTAAGACACATGCTGGCTTTTAAAATAGTGACTTCTGTAAAAGCAGAATTTGTGTCATTACACTATGATTTAGTAGCATCTTATTGCATGAGTATTCTTGTTTGGTCAGATTATGAGCCATTTATTAGTATTCATATTCAGTAATCCACATTTCATCCCACCTAAAGATTTCAGAGCTATGGCACTGTGTCAATTTTGCTGCAAGTGCAATATGGAAGTAATCTACAAAAGTATTGATATAAAAATCTGATTTAGAGTGGTGTGGCTGAACGTTCTGAAAAATTTAGAGTCTGAGATAAAGTACTCTAAGTCTAGGATGGTATTTCTGGCATCTACATTGAGTACTTTTTGTAGGATGCATGAACAGTCCAGACTTCTTGAATCACTACTGCACCCTACCCAGAGGGATCATAATTGTGCTGAGTGGGCATAGTCTGTACACAAAGGCAACTCAATTTATTCCACAACTTTGCAGTCCTGAGCAATATAAGCACTGATATATGTCCACCACATTCTCAACACTTCTGCGTGACAGAAACAGCCTCCTAAAGTCTACTGTCCTACAAAAAGGAGAGTTCTCTCAATGGAAGGAATCAAACTCAAAAGTGATAAATTTTCAATCACCTTACATTGGTTAAGTGCTTTAAAATTAAATGAAGTAAAATAATTTGAGAAATAAGGTCTTTCACTTCCTTTTTTTCCACCTCCCACCAAATCTAGTCCGTTACCTAGCAAAGTGGATTATCATTGCTATACAGTGCATGACAACTGATAAAAATGATCAGATTATAGAGTTTAACAATGCATAGTGAAAGATGTTTCATTTTATTTTATAATGCCTTTTGTGACAGCATATTCTGGCAGAGTGTGTTGATTAAACAACTGATAATACTGTGCTGTAAAACACTGAGATTCTTGGTACTTTATAAGGAATTAGTACTAAAAACTAGAATTGTCCTATATGAACATAGTCTTATTGGGAAAACAAGAGAGTACCATTATTATTTATTCTCTGAGATAACTGTGCAGTATGCTGTACCTAACTTTGCAGGCAGACAAAACAATGAAAGTGAAGCCTAGTCAAAAATTTCTAGCTTTCTGGTAATAATGAGATTTTAATTTTTTTTTAAATTCTTATGTCATATATGAGTTCACTATATTGAAAGAATGCTTTTACGTTGCTTCATTACCCTGTGCTGATCTTATCACAAGTGTGTTATTAACTCTTTTCTTTGATAATTAATATTGACTGCATGTTAGTCTGTGAGAAAATAAAATGGCCTTCAGTCCCAGTCTGTAGAGAACCTATGGAAGACATTTAACAGATATTTCTTTTCATATATTTTAAATCATTCAATGGTGCGCCTCTCTTGCCAGAAGCAGTTCTCATTGTAGTTAGAAGGTGATGATTAAAGGATGTAACTAGTTTTTTCTCTGCCCATCCACAATTTCATTTGCTTGCTAATCCTTCCAGCTGAATCTTTCCAAGTTGCTTTCCTGAAAAGAAGACACAGCAGGAGAAAATTAAGGAGAATGTGAGTGCATTTGTTTGAAGCCCCAAAAGACCATTTTACGTTCGTTGTTTGTTTATTTGCGTTTGTTCCTTTCAGTGCTCTTCTGTCAAATCTACTATGATTTGATAGTGGGAGCCAAACCACTATTCTACTTGCTTTTCAGGAATGCCCCAATAAGGCCATCTTTAAAAATAAAAAAAAAAGAAGTTATTCTAATCAAAGTAAAGGAGGGCCTGAAATAAAACCCCAGATTAAAAGATTCCTGAATTGTATTAGAATTAACCTCTCACTTCTAAATTTACATCTCAATTTCATCATGATATTGTTGAAAAACATCTAACTTATAAAACAAAATAATAATATGAGGAAACTAAACTGATAGATGGGACTATTTTACATTAAGGAGAGAAAGGGCAAGGAGAAAATGGGGAGAAATAAGTCAAAAAAGTTACAGACAATATATTATGAAGTAAGGCATAAAGTGATTAGTACTGGAGAAATATTTTATTTATCATTTAAAGGTTTTATATTTCTTAAGCAGAAAATAATACAGCTACATACAATTAAAAACCAAGGCATGCATGTAATGGTTCATAGTAATAGCTTAGGAGTCTGAGAAAGACCAAAAACCATGTCTTTGAAAATGCAGAATAAGAAGGCCCTAAAATAATGTCTGTCTTGCCAAATGTAGATTTCAAATACAATCCTAGAAGACTGTGTCACTTCATTTAAATGTCAGAGAATGATAGTCAGCTGCTAGGCTGAGCCAACACTGTCCCTAAGAAAAAGACTACATTATATTTCAGTAGAGAAGAACCATTCAATGAAAACCAATATTAATTAATAGAAAATACACTTTAGCAATTGTGTTTATCACAAATGGCTTTTTCATCACGTGAAAACAACAATTTAACAAAATTATTTATTGAAGAAATCAAATGGGTACCCTGCAGATTTGGGATGACATTCACACCTCTAACTCTGGAACATATTTGTTGTTTACTGTGTATGAACATGAGTAAAAATCTTTGACGCCATGGTTGTTTCTTTCTCACAACTAGTGATCAGCTGAGGTCAAAGGCTACATCAGCATCTAGCTAGGCAGAAAACAGTCAGGAACACCTGACTGGCCACAGTTCCCCAAGGGCGCTCTGGAAATAGCTGACCTAATTGCAGGTGCCTGAATTGCCATTAAAGTCAGCAATTGCCAGCTGTTTCCAGAGAGTAGTACCAAAAGGATTTCATTAATATCTAACTGTGGTAGAGTCAATTCAAACATTGTCATCAGCAGAAATTATTCATTTTCCCTTTACTGATCTTAGAAGCATGCTATTCTATTTTACTCTGCCAGCAAATTGGTTAATCTGTCAACAATGGGGGAGGAAAGAAAAAATAGGGGCTGCCTGTCAGCTGGGGTCATGTGATAGCAAAAAACCTGCAAGCAGATAGTCATAACAGAAGATAGGTGACCCTCCAACTATTTCTGTCTTGGTCATGGTCCTCCAAAGCACATAAAAGTACATAACTGAATCTCAAGGAGGATCATTATGCTTTTATGAAAATCAGCTCCTCATCAAATAGGAGAAATCAATGTATTTTCTCAAGAAATGTAATTTTCTATATTCACCCATAGATTTCATAGCTAGAGGCAGTCATTAAGAACATTCATTCTAAGTTAGTGAAGACCATAGAATTTCAGGGAGTCATTTGTTATCTCAAACCCATTGTCTGGATCAGCTAACACAGTCTAGAAAAATAACTAATTGTCTTGACTTAAATTCTCCATGGAGTTGAGGGTACACATCTTCTATAGATAAAATTTTTCAGAGATTAATTATTCTTACTATTAAAATACATTCGTTATGTCTAGTCTTGGTTTGTATAATGTTAGTTTGATTCTTGACATATCAACCTGTAACATAAACAGCCAGACAGCAGACAGCCAGACCCTCTTCTGAGTTCTTCATACCCAAATATTTCCATCCTTGGAAAGGATGAATTTAAAATTGTAACCAGCACACCTTTGTTAGATAGATTTACTAATAAAAAACTGATTCACAAATTCTATCCATTGGAAAAAACATGTCTACTCCCATCTGCAAAAATAAGAGAAAAATAACAGAAATGATGGATGGAGGTTCAGAGATTAAAATATTCCTATAAGAACCTCAGGCTGAAGAAGAGATGTTTTTCTTTAAATGAATGCCAAACATTCTTCCTGATTTTATTAAATCCTAAATAGTGTAAGCACACGATGCATGTACTTATAGACATATTTTTTCCTAGACAATTCAAGGCAGTTTTGGGACTGAGATGAAATGAATGGTGTTTTGCTAAGAGGATGCTGAATCTATCAGGAGGCTGACACTATCCTAAGGAAAGAAGAATTGACAGGCTATTGTTAGAATATCAGAGATTAAACGTTTTTCCATTTTTACTTTCTGGTTTTCACTTATTTTGTAGCTGTTTGTGTAGCTGCTCCTCCTCCCATACACAGAAAAATGCATCAAATTACCTCTGTGTATTGATGTGATTGCATGAACACTCATTAGTACTGCAAGCTGTGAGACTGAAATGGAGTCTCTCTCCTTTAAAACACAAGGTTACCTAGGGAAAATATTGTAAAGTATACTGAAGGAAATGTGGGAATTCCTAAAACATGGACTTCAAAGTGCAGTCATTTCTGTGTGGAAGTCTATGAGCCCAAATTAATCTAGTGTAAGAGGAAAACCTTAGCTCTTTAAAGTAAATAGGGTTTGAAGACAGATACCAGTTGGACTAGAAATTTTTATTACAAAATTAGAAGAGCTTTTAGATGCCTGTAATCTATTGAGAGAACTGAGACAAAGAATTTTTAAAGGAACACCCGTATTGGGCGAGAAAAAATGAACTGTTTTCTTTCATTACTTGCGTTTGAATTGATAAAACAATTCTCAAGAGGAGAGGTTATAGTGATGAAAGAGTATGGTCAACTTCTTGAGTTTAGTACAATACAGCACTTAAGAAAGCACAGCAATATAAAAATTCATCATCTGACAACAGTATTTTTGTCCCACTATCTGCGTATTCAGGCATTCCTCTGAGAACAAGTTTATCCTGGGAAGTAGAAGATAAGGCTATGAATCAACTGGTAATTTTAGCCAATGAAAATATTGACTAAGCCATCACTCTTGGATTTTATACTCCAAATATACTTGCATTCCAAATCAACTGTTATTAAGTAAAGAGCTTATTGAACTCAGAGCTAAACAATGGAATCTGCTCAGCATACATATCCTCAGAATTTATAGGCTTGCAGCAGGATTAGTGAAATACCATTATTTGTTTCATCATCATCTTGTACCATGGAGAAAACTATTCTTTTTTAATTCATAGTTATCTATTTCCTTCAGTCTCAAACATAATATTTTTCTGCCAGATGTATAAGCTGAAATGATGTTATTTACAGCTCTTTTACTAAGTAAAACTACAAATATCAGTGCCTGTAACAAGTAAACCCAATACTTTCTGCCTGAAATAGCTTTTACTGTCTGAATTAGGGTGCCATATCTACCCCAATTTAAGATCCTTTAGTTTTTATATACCAGTCCAATATAAAAGTGAGCATTGAATTCCAGCACTGCCTTACTGATATATTGAATGCTGAAATTAGCACCAGTTTCCCATCAAGAACTATAAATCTACTATCATGTATCGTATTTGGAAAGTTGATTGCTGGCTTGAGTGTCTTATCATAAAACAGTTTTCAATTCAGTATACTGACATTTTAATTTGTCTGTTCTTTACTGCTCAGAATTAAGGAAGGGGCACCATTCCAAGCTATTTCTCTGATATCATTTAGAAGCAACATGTCTTTTGACCTCTGAATTAAACTGCAAATCTCTTTACATACACACTATTTTGCAGTGCTAAGTTACTCCTTACATTAAATTTCCAGCTGTTTTACTTTCCCACTGAGAAAATGCAACCACTTGTTCAGCAAAAAGGAGATTACCATGAAATAAATTACTGGTTTTTTGAGGAAATTAAAGGTTTATGGAACACCTTGATTCAATGTAGAGCTTCATTGCTATTCTAGAACCAACTAGTCAGCTCAGCACAAAGCATCTTAATGTATTTTTATTTATAAACATAACAAGGAATATCAAGGTCAAAGATTCTTTCAGGAATTAAATTATGTGAAATTGCTTGGAGTTTATTTACTTCTCACAGTCATGTTAAACGTAAGCTTATTAAGCTTACCATATGTGCCACCATTAAGCATCTGACCAAAGACTTTTCAAAATGTCTTCATTTCTATTAAATTTATACTTAAAATAGATGTGTATTTTTTCACCAAAAAAAGGACTGAGATAGTGTACTCAAGGACACATGGATCATGACTAAATGGAGATATTTAATAATTATGTCAAAGTGAATAGAATTCACAAAAAAGGAGGAATGTAGAAAGTTTAAACATGGAAAAAGAAAGGGGCATCTCATTGGAACCTTCAACTCAACATTATTTACCCCTACAGAAAAATACTATGAAATGTCAGTGGTAATTTTGCAATAGTGATGGTCTTGCTCATGCAAGAGTTAATACCAAAGTTGCAGTTATTTTTCAGGGAGGTAGGAGTAAATGCATATGTTATTTCTCTAAGTAACTTGTGGGTACAGTAATAGCATCCAATGACTGTTTTCTTTCTACAGATTTGAGAGAGACCTGTAGTTGGGTCATTCATTGTCTCTCTGTTGTCTCTCCAGTAGGGAGAGCTCCGTTCCTTTTCTCTACCTTTTCCTCATTCAGGAAATATATGGTGTAAAACTTGGAGTTCATTTAACATCTCCTGGCCATATGTAAAGCAGTCAATCTTAGCTTCTTTAATGTCTAAACACTGTTCCCACAGCAAAAGCAATGGTAGGGAACAAGATCTGTCCCAGAATTTACACACATAAATTAAGAAAATATAGGCATTTGTTAAGTCACAGTCGTGGGGCTGTAGTCCCATAAACAAGTTCCTGCAGAGGAGACACGAAAATGGATTGCAGTGCTGATTCCGTGGTTACCACTAGTGTGTGTTGCTAGTCTATATTAAATAGGACTGCTTTCAGTAAAGACAGAGAATATAAAAGAAGAGATGAGGCTAACTTTTAAAACTGACTACCTCCATCTTATTTTCTGGTCTAATGTGTACAGATTCTTTCCATTGTATATTCCAACTCAGTGTAATTTATGTGTGGTCCCAAGAGATTGCCCATAACAGAACTCAATATGCATATTTTGTCACCTGTTTAGTTGAGAGCTATTCTAAAAAAAAAAATTAAAAAAAATTTAAAAAAATCCATGTATTTATGCATGTGAAAACAGCGGCAGTCACTATTAATGAAACCAGAGAGACAGAAAAAGGGATTTCTTAGGTGCAGTGTAGAGCTGAGTAAACCCTCAACAAATTGACTGTGTCTAAAAGTTTGATGGAGACTGAACATCCATTGTGAAATCTGGCAGATATGTGCAAGAATCTGTGTGATCTTAGACACACTAGAATCAAATGCAACCTCATTTTGGGCTTATGAAAGCAGTGCTAGACATGTCTTGGCCCTGCACTAGTACAGTTATACTACTCAACTGTTGGGTTTTTTTAAAAGGATGCAGGAAATGATTTTCCATTTTATTGTGTATTCACACATGTAAACTGCATGTGGTCCTGACCTAGTGAAATCCATATGATACTGTGCTGTGTCAGATATTGTCACTGGCTGTGATTTACATTGGATTGTTTTACCTTTCATGACATGACTGCTGCATAGAAGTAATATTCACGTCCAGGAACTTATCTGCAGCCACAGGAGATTATGGGGGTTTTGCTGGGTTTTTTTCTTGATTGAAACGTGTGGTTGTTCCAAAAGCTTCATCTTAAAAAAACTCAAGCAGGCAGTCATAGGGTAGACATGGACTGCTGGCTTGGGACTGTAGGACACATGAGAGGATGATTGAGGACCATGAGACAGGAGGAAAGGTTGCATTTCTTCTCACTTGTATAATCTGTAAGATAGGATGTCTGATATATGCTCTCTTACTGAATACTGTACACTGAGAAAAAGTCTAAATTATATATGTGATCCCAATTAATGTGATGATGTGACATTGAATCAATGTATCTATGCTAGGGTCTTACCTGTAGGTATGACACAGTCAGTATGGATTTTTTCTCATGTATAAACAGCTAATATCTTAATGGATAAATTTCAGTCATTTAAAAGAACAAATTCCAAGCAGGTGGTATTTAAGATCATAATTGTTCTCTAGGTAAGCAGACAGTCAATGTCGATCACCCTCTAGTGGTTCTTCTGCGGAAGAGAAAGAAGATTGAGTAATGGATCTGAACATCTTTAACTCTGAGGGTCCAATAAAAGTCTTCACGTACAAAATGAAGTATTACAAAAGATGTGTGTTATCTACTGCACTCACACAAGTTGCTCATGACTATGCCTTATGGAATGCATTGTTCTATGGAATACATTTTTACTAAGGTAAAAAATATCTGTAACTTCAGATATTTATCTGTAATATTCAGATAAAGGCAAAAGAAAAACCCCTGCTGCTTACTGGAAAGAATGAGGCAGTCTGCAGAAGCCCTTTCTTCATGAGCCTGTGATGTTTTGACCCTGGCCAGTGACTATGCACCACACAACCACTTGCTCACTCTCTCCCCTGCAAGAGGGGATGTAAGAACTGATATGCGCGCAGGTAAACCCAGATGACCAAACCACAGCTAAGGTATTAAGGAAAAGTACATTCCAAAGTCAAAACCCCTGAATACACTGGCAAATCATGCAGTGGGCAAAGAGTAGCCCAGGAAACCCCTTCAGGTACTTTTATAACAACACGTCTCTCATGCATATAACTTCAAGTCTGTGTTGTCCCCTCTCTCCCAGCAGGGGCCTCAAGCATGTCTGTGAGAAAGTGTTATCTCTACACAGGAATCTTACTTTTTAAAATAGGCAGAGGATAAACATCAGTAGGTGTAATAAATGGGATTTTCCCACTATGATCTTTCCCAGGCCTATCATTGCCAGGTGCAAAAATGTCCTTGAATGAAACTCTTCTTTCCTCCTCAAATAAATCTTCTACATTTAAGTCTCTTTGCCTACAGGAGGGGAATTCAAAAATACACAAAAAAAAGGTAATAAAAAGGCATTCACTCACTATTTCCCACAAGCACACTGATGCCCAGCTAGCCTCCATGCAATACCTACCTCCTCCAGAATACCCTTTCCTCAGATTTTATCTTTGAACATGGTGTTATATATTCCTTTGGTTGGTCTTGGTCTTGTGTCCCTTTCAAACTCCTTGCCAACCCCCAACCTACTTGCTATGGGTGGCAGAGTGGGAAACAGAGAAAGCTGTGAAACTGTGCAAACATTGTTTAGAAACAGCATGAACACTGGTGTGTTAACAACACTGTTTTAGCCATATACCCCAAACACAGGGCCATAGGGGCTGCTGTAAGGTAAACTTACTCATTCCCAGCCGAACTCAGCACAGTCTTATTTCTTCCATTTTAAAAATATATTTCCTTTGTATTTCACCTCAGTGCACCCATTTTGTCATTTAGCCATGTTAGCAGGGCAACATGAGCATCCTAAAATGTTCCAGTGCCATCTTCTGCAGGTGTTCCACTTGTATCTAGGTAAGTGTGTGATATAGATCACTGCATCAAGGTGTGCGTCTCTAGTTAAGATAAATTATTTTCTTTATCTGTCTTGAAAATGCTGCTGGAACTTACTATAAATAAAAGGAACTGCTAAAACTACTATGCCTCATAGAGCACAGAAAAGGTAGTGGTTTCTAGAATCTGGGAAGCTAAAAGCATCTTCAAATATCGCTTGGTAAGTCAAGTTTAGTTACATATTTGCCATCACCCAAGCCCAACAGCATTTCATTAACCTGAGGTGTTGGATGTACATCTGAACCAGACATTACGTTTAGCTTCCAAAAATCAATACAGAAATCAGATATGCTGATAAGGTTTTGGAACTAATGTAATTAGGCTGCAGCATTCCCTTTGTAATGCCATAATGACTAACTGTAGCATCTCCCATAATTTGCCTTTTACTATGTTCCATAACTGTTCAAGATATGAGTCATTTGCAAAACTCTTGCAGGTTCAGATGTTTCTGCTATAGAACTAATCACTTTCAAAAGCTTTTAATTGGCTATCTAACTTCTCCATGCTGCCCAAGAGCTGAGTAATCCCAAATGGTATTTCTGGTCCTTTCATCAGACTTCTGAGGTTCCAACTGCTTCTGAAATTGGCCACTTGCCATGTATCTTCGATGTCAACCACTGTTACAGGATAGTAACATGATAAATCTGAGCCCTTCACAATTTTCTTACTAGCAAATTTCTTTGCTAAATTTGTCTACATGCCCGTAACATCAGAAGACTTTGGACCAGTTATTCATCTTCCGCAAAGGAAAACAAACTTGATGACCCATTTCTGTATCAATACAGGGTAATCTTACTACAGAATTGCTCTGCATACTGATGGTGACTAGATTTTTTTCAGTTAAAGGATAGAAAAAAGTTTGTATTTTCTTCTGTCCTAGTACATGCTGTACAACATTCTGATTTGTAGTAGTCCTTTATTTCTTCCAGGATTCCTAGAGATGGGTCAGCAGTCCCTGCAGGTAGTTCTCCAAAAAGAACCATAACGGGTGAGACCCCTATAAAATCTTACAAGATCTGAAGATCTTACTCATTCTGGCATTTTACAACCATTTGCTTTTTCTTTTATTTAGTGTACATTTACACCATGCGGGCACAGAATCATGGATAAAAACCTATAGCTTAAATTGCAAACTCTGGGCAGATAATTAAGGGTATGTGTAAGGGCAGGGTGAATATTCAAAGCTGAAACACACACACAGACATTAGAGGAGCCTCATGTAGGAGCAGCATGGTAAAAGTTGAAGGGGTGTCTGAACAGCCTTTGAAATGGTGTCGCAAGCACTTGTGGCCTCAACTATCCCAGTTTTGGCACTTGGCTGACATAGTGCACACATCTGTGGGACTGCCTGCTCACACCAAAGGACTGCACTACTTCAGGCTATGGCACCATTGATGGACTAGTAGCAAGTCCCACAGACCCCAGGTGAGTATAACCAAGAGTTTAAATATTTCTGCTAAAGCCATTTATGGATGTAAGACTAGGATGTGTCAGAACTGAGTTTTGTAAATCTAAGTCTGTGATCCAACCTGTAGGAGACTCATTCTTCTAATGCACATGCTTCCTATTTCTTGTCTGATTAAACGCCGTAATAATTACCTCTGTTACTGTAATCTTAGGCAACATATCAGAAAAGAAATTAAGCAAATACAAAATTAGATACTCTTGTTCTATAGCTGAAATATCTTCGCAGGGGTGAAGAGGGAAATAGATCCTTAGCTATAAATTCATAATCAGTCATAATTTGAATTCAATGTATATCCATGGGTCCTGGTTTTACATGAACTACATAGTTATACATTCCAAACTTATTGTATGATTTTCGGCTGTTAGTGCTGTGTAAAGCTGGACATTGTAGTTCATGGAATTTGGATGTGTTGGATAGTCTCAGTTGCATGGTTTCCACCCATTTAACTGGTAAAGCATTTGTGTAACAATGACATCTTCTTCCAAGACTTGTTATTCAAGGGTTTTCAGATTTCCATCCTACTTTTTCAAGAGAAAAAAACCCCAAAACATTATTAGTCTCTACACCTGGTAACATTTGAGAGACAAAACAGGCATAGGACTGAGATAAATAATTGATAATAAGCTAGGGAGAATTTCCCATCTCATAAATCTTCAACAGTAGCGTTAACTAAATTCCATAAATGGGTCAAATTCTACCTTCAATTACACCTGTGCAACCTAATAAAAAGACTAATAATTGCAAAGAGAGACTTTAGCCTTGTAGACACTTTTTTTGACAGTAAATATGACAGCCTCAGGCTAAGCATGCAGGGCTGCAGCTGGGAAGATTTTCATTTTTTACCTAGAACTGGAGCAAATATGATACAGAGTCATTGATCATAAAAGAATCCTATCATGTTGCTGTTACACTGACAGAAGACAAGACTGTTCTTCAACTCAGGAAATAGACACAGCTCTATTGTTGCATGGGCGTTGTACTCCATCTAAAGTTAAATAATTTATGTGTCATGAACCCAGCTCACATCTCAAAATCTGCATTTGCTGAACTATATCATCACTTCAAAATTGGCTTGTAAGATGAGAGTAGAAAAAAAACATCCTGTTTGTAAGAAATGACAAAGAGTAGCCTGAATATATTTTGTAGCCCCTCTGAAATATGCCTGAAGAGTATATTTCAGAAACTCACATAGAAAATAAAGAAAGGACTGTTGTGATGCCATGAAATAAGAATCTATACTGTAAATCTAAGATACTGTTTTCATTATCAAGGTGAAATTTCTTGAAGATATGGAAGATTGGAAATGGACACTTACCTGCTGAATCAGGCCTAAAAAAGGAAAAATTATGCGAACACTATATGGGTAATCCTTTGCTATCACACATTGCTGGAATATTTCACTTAAAAAGTTACCTGGACAAAATATTCATGAAATTATTAGCATTTTTTAATGAAACTCCCATGACAACACCACAGTGAAGTTTTGATGCAGTTGCTGTATCTTTCTGTAGAGCCCTGCACTGTGGATTTCAAGTGTTTTATAGCACTTTTAGCATACACTTGAAATAAAAAATCACATTCTGTCAACTTCTGTTGATGGTTGCAAGATCTCACTGTAGAGACCTTTTAAATATAAACTCCAAGTGTACAAAATACAATAGAAAAGGATTTCCATATATTTTTAGAAGAACATGATTTTTGAAGGTGTAAGCATGGGAGTTTTGAGAAAACAGAACTCTGATATTTCCTGGAAATCAGTTTTATTTTACAGAAATATTTGTACCTATTGATACAAATGCCATGCAGAACAGCCAGTTACAGACCATAAGAGTATCAAAGAACAGAAGACCAACTTGCAGAACATAAACAAATAATTATAATAAATATAGAATTGCAATATTGAGAACTGGAATTTGAACCGCAAGCTCAAAGACACTACATAGGAGTAACTTAAAGAGAAATATATTTAGAAAAGTATTCTCAAATGAATCACACTCACCACAACCAAGGAAAAGTGTATGGAAAGAGCAGTGCACTCAGCTTGCAGCTTTCCCTGAGAAGCCACCTGAGCACACTGACAGACAATAACACCTCTGCTATCCCCACATGGGACTGAGGCATACTGAAGGTCACCTCTGATGTGCCCCAGCCCCACAGCCCCAGCCCCACATCAGGCAGCTGTGACAGCAGATAAGGTATGCAAAAGAGCTGTATGTGCCTCTACCCGTACTCCCTCTTTTCGTTGCCTGGAGAACTGCATTTAATCTCATGCCGTGGCTTTTCTTTTTTCAGTTGGTGCATTCTAGGCATGTATGTGCCTAGCTTTCTACACTGCTAATCCTTGCTTCAACTCACCTTTGCTGATTTGACTCCCTGGCTTGACGTCAGACCTGTCTTGTTATAATGACTTTTCCAGCAGTCCCTGAACTGTGGGTAGCCCCAGTTGCTGTTGTGGAACTTGCTCTGCTTAAGTGCTTAAGGACTGTATTGTTTGCTAGTGAGCCTACCTGGCCATTGTTCTCAGCTTCTGGTTTGTCCTCTGTTCAGGAGCAATTCAACTCCTGATGTTACCTGCCACCTTCTCAATAAGTGTTACAGATGTGTATGAACAGCTGTTTTTATGGAGCCTACCAAATCAGTGGGGGCCCACCAAGCTGCAAAATGACCAGGAAGCTAAAGTTTTAGTTCTGTAGTACAACTTAATGTGGAAGTAGAAGCTCTTCTGAGTGTCAAGCTGTAAATAATGTGTCGACAAGTGAGGTCTTTAGTGTGCACAAGATATGCTGTAAGATGGAATACGAGAAACACTAGCATCTAAGAAGTGGAATTTCATTACCTCTTTGTTCTCTTAACAACATGATTATACAACACAATAGCATGGAAAAGTATTCTTACTATAATTAGTCAAAAGTGATACTGCAAAGGTCAATTCACAACATGTTAATTTTATAGGTGTATATAGGGGTTTACAAAAAAACATAGGCCTCAAAGGACTACAATGAGACATAAGAGTTAAAGGATTTATCATAACATTTGTTAGCATTTGTCATAACATACCTGAATGTTTAAGGGCACTTCAGAATATGCTTTTTGTGAATGTAATGCTGATATCTTAGTAGAAGTAAACTTGCATACAAAACCTTTAAACATTGATATTAGCACTATAATATATATCCCAAAGGAGACAGACTTCCTGTAAGTATTAGAAGATTATGAATGATTGACAGGATTATGTCCTGTAGATTTTTCCTTGCAATCCCTGGAAATACTTTAAGTCTTGGAGGCAAAGAGTGTGGTCAGCCATCGATAGGCTTTTTATTGTAACATTAGACTTGTGGTTTATAATAATGACTGCAGCAATAAGTGTTCAGTAAAGTTTAGAAGCTGTTTTATTCCCTGTTATGCTGGGTGGAGATTCTGTTTAGCTACTTATCAACATAAATGGTTCTATTCCTGAAGATCCTCTTTTTCTAAGTGGAAAAGACACTCAGATCCAGGAAGCACCTTGAGTATGTTACAGCTGTCATCTAAAGTCTAAATAAGATCATATAATGAGCTTCATACCTGTAAACAGGTATGAAGGTCAAAGGGAAGCAGAAATCTGAACAAGCAGTTTATAGTCTCTGCATAGTCTTGTGTTATACTTCAACTGAATTATGCTTCTTAACTGTAGGGATCAGTCATCACTAAACTGCAGAAAGCAAGCTGAACAAGTCATTGCAGTATTAGCCTATACTCACCCAACTGAAACCACAGCACTCAGTTTCTTTTCATTCATCTGTGTCTCTGCTACTATTCAGTAGGCCACCCACTGTTTGCTTACATATTGCTGTATATGCACATTGGAGATTATGCACTATCATGCTTTATTTCTCCAAATTTTCCTTTAAATAAAAGATCCCTGTGGCTTTCTAAATCCATGGTTTTCAACCTATATAAAGCTTGGGTTAATGGTGCCTATAAACTCATCACTTCTCTGATAGGTGTTTCTCAGTTTAGCATATGCATATTGGTTTAAATGACAGGTTCATTACCCATTGTTTTTGTTAAGTAAAAGTGGTGTAAGAATAAGTGCTGTTTGCTCACCAGAAAGATTCAGATTATCAGAGTATTAAGAATGTGCTGAAAGTCAAAATTATTGAGTGGATCAGACAATACTCTTTAAAATTTTTGCTTGCACCATCAAGAAACTACTAACCTGGAACAAGTGTAACAAATAAGCTACACTGCATCGGTTAGTCTGACATAATCATCAAGTTTTCATGAGACAAGTAGTCAGTGTGACTGGTATTATGTTATTACTGCTGCTAATTAGACTGTAAAAAAAAAAGAAAAAACAGTGATAAACACCATTACATCATAAGGGTTAGCTGAAAAATTAATGCAGGCTGAAAGAATAAAAATATTCAGCTGCCTGATTTACAGAATTCCATCACAGTTTTTTTGCCTTTCTGACAAGGGCAATGAATGTGGTAGCCTTGTATATTAGGATTTAGTCTGAGCAAGATTCAGTTGCAAATAATCATTTTTGGTCCAGCTGATTAGGATTTGGACTATAAAAGCCATTGTACCATTCAAAGTCTTCCTTGTTTCTCTCCTTTGAACACTGTCAAAGCCTGGAGTGCCAGAATGATGCTGAGTGTGGCTTTCTGCTCATGCTTCTCACACCAGGAATCAAAGCAGGCAAGCACCTTGCACTGAAAGCACATATGGCTATCAGGGAGCCAAGATCTGTATGTGTGATGCAGACAAATTAGCTGAGGGGTCTATGTCAGAATAATAGTGTTGGAGTATAAATTTGTAAAGGCACATTGGAGTTTGTTCTTGTAAAGGTGCTATGAGTCTAAATCAACATTCACCTTGGCACTCAGCTGGACTGGCAAACTTGAGCCCAAATTTGTGCACATCTACCTTGAGAAGCTATTGATGTGTAACCTCTCAGATTCTCTAGGCCTCTGTTAATGTAAATACTGATAAATTTAGTTTCTAACTTTACATTAGTCACAAAAAAGTTCTTTGTGTCTCTGCTAAGAAAATCAGTACTTTATTCTTTTTGAAACGTGTATATATTTCAGAGAAGCCAGTACTAGATTTTCAAATGCAGGGACTGGAGTAATTTTCTCATCAACAGGCTGAGTGGCTGGCTCTTAGAGCCACTGTGTGTGCTTCTCCATATTATCCAACTTGCATGTAACATTGGCATATGAAAGTATCGATATCCACCTGCATACTCTGATCCATGTGTCCCCTCAAGATTTTAGTATGGTACTTTTCCCCAAAATCTGGTAGCAGTGTGTTTCATGGAAAAGCAACCTTAACCCACCATATTTCAGAGAATCAACAGCCAAAAAGCTTTACACTGCTTATAATTTGCTTAAAAGAAAACTCTGGAGTTTGGGTTAGGGGTTTTTTTAAATTTGAAATATTTGTGGCAGACATTTATCTTTAGCTCTGCGATATTTTGTATGTAAAGCACTAGCTAGCACATTGTCCTCTGAAGTAGCAGAAGCGGGAGGAAAAAACATTAATCACTTACAATATAACACATAAACCAGTTCTGTAATCAACACTGAATCACACTACATAACTGTAAAATTATTGGATTGGAAACTCTAGAAGATGGAGGGAAGGGAAGATCTGACTAGTGTTGTAAAAGCGTTTTGGTTATTGCTTTATATTGCACATTACACTGATCCTTAACATCAATTTTCAAAAGCAACTTCGTAGACCTACCTCAAAATTCTAGCTCTTATCCTGCAGCTCTTTTGGAGATTTTTCTCCTGATTAAAACATAATGAGCATATAAAGAGTAAAATGTATAGATTAGAGGTATTCCTCTAATAATATATAATTAGAGGTATTCCCCCCAATCTCTTTGACCCATTCTCTATGATTTAAACAGTGTACAGTCAGAAAGAAATTCATCACTGATTTCTGTGGGATGCTTCATAAAGCATTTAGGACATTTTCCATTACTCTAGCAAATTCCCTCTTCCTAATATCAAAGTGAATACAATTTGACAGGTGGAACTAGTAGTAGCTAATGTTCTTTCTTTCATTTAAAAAATCACTGGATATTTATCTATGCTTTGAATTCTAAGAGTCTAATTAATAGCATACTTACCATTTTTATATTACTTGGAGAGAAGAACTAATGATTCCTGCGCATTAAGAGGAACATATTAACTAAATCACTGGAAGTTCAAGCTTGCAAATTATTTTTTTCATCATTTTTCAATACATGTCCTAACACCCTCGTAGCTTTGTATTTTCTATAGAACTTTCACTTTTTTCCTTCTCTTTCCTGAGACTTTCTAATCTCTAGAGCAGGCTGGTTTTTTTGTTGTTGTTGTGATCTTGTTATAGGTTGACACTGTAAGAGCTCGGCTTTGTGTTCTTTGTTGATTTTTCACTTACTATTCCAGACAGAGACTTACCGATAACACTAGCAAATAACTCTGAGAAACAATAGCCATCCTCAAAGAAAAGGGCAAAAGTGAAAGAGGAATAGGTGAAGGTTTTGCTAGGAGTGGAGGCTTGGAAAGGAAAATAATAATCTGGTAAGTCTAAAGTTAGGTAAGACAATCCTTAGGACTGGGAGGAGATGGATGGAAAAGAGAGTTCAGGTTCAGGAAAAATGTTGTTGGATTGGAGATTTTGAAAATGTGAAAATTAACAAGGGTTTTGGAGTATTCCCTAGTACCTGAAGAGTAAAATGAGAGAGTGGAGCCTAAGAGCAGACGAAGGAAGCATTAAAGGAGCCCAGTTTTCAGAAGACTAGAGGCTTTCAGAAAATTCTAGGATGAAAGACTTGTTTATACCTGCTCTGTGAGCCTGCAATCCTTTCAGACTTTAAACTGCATTTAGGGAACTTCTGACATACATTTCTAGCTAAACGTGCTGCAACTTGATGAGCAGACAAAAAGGGAAATGCAAAACAAAGGCCAGATCCTACCCTGGGTTTGAAGAATCCTGCTGTTTGGTGGTACCCTGAAAAATAACTCATTGAGCTGATCAATACAATCAGTGACAATATGCTCAATATGTTTTCTCTAGTAAAATGAAGTACAGGTAACTTGTGCAAATACAAGCTTTATATCTTGTCTCTGAAAGAATCAGAGATTATTTCCATGTCAATTATATCTAAGTGAAATGTTGGAGGGATCATAGCTTTCAGCAGGAAGACCTGAACTCAGATATCTCTCTGAAAGTTTAGTTTATTGAATCAATTTTCTTTGATTATTCATTGGAACTAAGATAGATATAGACCTATATTTGTTAATTATTTTTACACTATTATCCATGTTTTTCAGCATAAGATTTTGGCAAAATTTGATCTTTAACAGAACATTTGTGCTGAGACTGTCCTGCACCTTTTGCAGGAGCTTCTAACAGTTTTAGTAGTCTAGTAAAGCAAGAGTAATCGAACTGGTGTTATGATGTGAGGGCAGGAAGTAGGAAGAGCAGATAATATGTAAAGCACTGTAGTGTGCTCTTATCCAGCTGTCATTGTTTTGCAGGACATAGTTGTTCAATTTGACTGAAATAAGAAGTGGATCAAGGATGAATCTTAATCACATCTATTTGCTTGTGTTAATTACACAAATCATCTCTGTCCTACTTCCCTATAATCTTTGTGAATCAAGCTAAAGTGTAAGATACAAGCTTTAAAACCCTTTTCCACACTTTCTAAGACTTGGATATATTGCTCTTTGCACAATGTGTTTAATAAGAAAGGAAATTAAGACACTGGAAAGAATTAGTTTTGTATCTAAAGAAGATGTTTATTTTTAAAAACTCAGCCCTCATAGGGAAAGTGTGTTCTTGTTCTTTGTGAATAGCAAGGGGGGATATAGAGATATATTACTTATTCTGTGCTAAGAACTAGGTGAGAGGTAATAGTGTTTAAATAGTGAATAGGAATCAAAATTTTGAGGGCTTTTTTTACAAGTAAATCAGCAAAGGAGGGGAAAAAGTGCTCTACAATTCATTCCTTTAAGGACTTCCATCTATTTGTAGGAAGAACCATATGGGACTATTTTGCTATAAAATCCATGAACATGAATTCACTTCCTGAAAGTCCCTTTGCTGCACAGGAACAATGATCAGACTGCATTGCAGTGCCAAGCACCAATTCCCTTACCAGACTCCTTTGTAGAAGCTCATCTCCCTACTGTTCCCAGAATCTGTTTCCCTTTTCCCCCTACCCCCCTCTCAGCTGAGGTCACTCAGTAGGCTGAAGTAGCTATTGTTGCTGCCTGTTTTGGAAAATGGCAGATAAAAGATGGAATTAGTGGCCACCACCATTCTGAAGGACTCAAATACCATAGTTTTTGCTTAAAGTGGTGTGAAGTGGGGTATCCCAGCCTCTGGATTTCTGTCCTTCTATTTTCAGAGTATTTCTCATTTTTTTGTTGAGAAAGTGCTGTGCCAAGATATCACTTATTTCAGACACCCCGACTGGGTCTATACGGCCAGAACATTCTCCAGTTGAGTTAGAAGATACTGTTACTGTGTGTGAGAAAGTGATGGTCACCTTCCCTGCAAAAGGCTGGGTAGCCTGTAATATACTGCCACTGTACTCATAGCTACAGAGCCAAATTCCCTCTGACCACAGACCTTGGCCAAACTGTGACACAAAACAGGTGTTGACAACCATATCGAACAACTCTACCAAATACCCTGGTGAACCCAATTTTACCTAGTACCAAATAAAACCCGGAGATTACACTCTTTATTTCTACATGATAGATGGAAATAAATTGTTCCATGAGGAACAAAGTCTGACCTGAAATCACCTGAATACAGATGAAAACAGAAAGATTATCTCACATCACATCATATCACTGAATATTAGATGAGTTATATTTGATAAGTTTTCCTTTTTTTAATTTGGGGGGACTGAAAAAGAATTGCATAAATACTAAATGTTATACAAAAGTGAGTCCCAAGATAGAGATTTGTATAAAATGGTTATTAACAACCTTGTAATGCTGAAAGCATTAAGAGTGGTATGGGGAAGGACTGGACGATGGAATATTTAAGAATATTAAAGGGGTGGATAAAAAAGAAGAAACTCCATTGTCTCCAAGAAACTCCCATGTCTCGCTTACCATTTCAAAGTGATTTTTAACTCCCAGCATACTTTTAGTCGGCATCAAAGGGATTTCTATATTTAGATCTTCCTTCTATGATTTGTGTGGTACTTAGCCAGGAGCCTTGAGTAACTGTTTTATATCTCGTTGTACAATTTTAGTGCTAGACACATGTTTAGTGGTGATATATCTCACTGATTGCAGAGAACACATCATATTTCTGCTATTTTATTTCTGTCTCATAAAACTAGAACTTCAGTATCTTTTTTGGGAAAGGTTATCCTTAATATAGAGCAATGAATCCTAGGTGGAGAAATTTTACTTCAATGAAACAAGTTGCTTAGGCTTCTGTTTCATATTTTGTTTCTTTCATATTCCATACTTTCAGCAAATGCTGACAGGCTTTTTTGAGGCTCCAGTGATAATCCTGAAACATTCCCAAGAGTCTGGCATCTATCCATCTCGTATAGATCTCTGCTGCTCTCCGAATGTTACATTTTCAGCTGTCTACTTGGGAAACTTCATTTCCATATGCTCTAGACTCTAGTAATTCCAAATATACTTTCCCTGTTGAAATGGAAAATCATTTCTTTTCAAAAGTTTCACACATAAACATGATTATTCTGAAAGAAAAAAAACCTAATAAAACTGAAAAGAAACTTTCTCCCTGTTTTTTTTGACATTTAAAACCATTGCCCTTCATTTAGTTGTGAATACCCTCAGTAATACATTGATTTCAAACTGAAATTGCTTCAGTTAATTGCCTTTGCCTCTTTCTTGAATTAAAAACTCCTACTCATTCTCTTTCAGCTTGAGATACTGGAAAATGGCAGTGGAGTTGCAAAAATCCATGTTACTGATAACCACCACGGTGTTTATTAGCACATGGGCATAGTGAGTTTCATTCCTCTATCTTACTAGTGCAAAGGAGTTTCATTTAAATTTCAGCTTACTGGGCAAGAAATACAGAAGAAAGTAGGAGTTTCAGTCTTGAGATCAAAGAGATATAACCCATATAGATAACAATCCTATAATTTCCAGGGCCTGAATATAGGTCCTTAGTGAGTGCATTAATTAAATGTTTGTGGCAAAGCTGCAAATGGCTATTTCTAAGACTGCATTTTCAAGCTGTCATCTCAAGTTTACTGTTGTGTTTGGTAGATATGTGTCTGCATGTTTAAATAACTAGAACTTAAAAAAAAGCCAGTGTTATCCTGGTACCCCATTGATAGAACTGCCACACATGGGCTCTCCCCTGCTGTTTTTCCTGGGCAGGATTGCTTTGGATGAGCTTGAAGTGTGTGCTTGGGATTTCCAGATGTATTTCAGCCCTGTATCCTCAGGTAGTTTCTGTGAATCATGAAACCCCACATGTGTTCACCCATCATGTATGTCTCATTCTGAGTGCACAAACACCGTACAGAGGATGTTCTTGAGAGCACTCACACTGCCTGTGACATTGCAGAAGAGTAGCTGGTCCAGTTAAGCAGATCCAGCAATGTTCAGAAGAGTGGAAAGAAACACAGATGTGCTGCACATGTGCAGTGAGACTACAGTCTGAAGCCCTGAAGCTGACTGCACTACTAATAAACTGTGGTGATATGTGCCTGCAAAACTGAGAAGGGGTTAAACCATAAAAAGGCTACAACAGAGGAGAGAGAAAGAACTGTTCTCCATGTCTGTGGTAAACAGGATGAAAAGGAATGGCCTTAAATGGCAGCAGAAAATGTCCTGTCTGACACTGGGTTTTATTTTTTTATGTATCAGAACTGCAAAGCCCTGAAATGCATGGCTTAGGTAGACTAGAATCTTCATTACTGGCAATACTTAATGCCAAGTTAAATAGGCACCTGTCAGGAAATAGATCCTGCTTTATAAAGGACACTAGAATAGATGATCTCCCCAGGTTCCTTCTGGGTTTATTTTCTTATGATTGTATGCACAATAAGTCTGACATATCCCAAAGGTTTCCAATTACAGTGCATGAACAGACCATCTGTGCAAAGCAATCTCAGTGTGCCTGATGCTTCCTGGAAGCGTTTTACTTACTGAAACAGAAATATAACAGTTCTATTCATTTATACAAATGTCTGTCCAGAGTCATTGGGAAAAAAGTCTAATAGAGATACCCATCAAAGAAATGGGTTTACTTAGCATCTCCTGTTGATTTTGCATTATGCCTAATTCTCCCAAGAAGAGTGTGTGTTGAAGATGCCTAACATCCTGCAAGTGTTAAGATATAACCATACTTTCCCTTGAAAATTACTACAGGATCCCATCCCATGCACTCTTAAGGGAAAAGATTCACCCTAGTTAAACATGTAAAGCAGTATTTTAATGAATGTTTTCAGGATCAGGTCCATAAGAATACTAGATATTCTACTGAAACAATTACTCCTGTTTAAGAAATGTATCAAACCAACTCCTTTAAACATTTTCTCATGGAAGGAAAAAACAAATCTAGAGTTGAATTACAGTACTAGTGGATGGTATTTTCCAAGACATCTTTAGCTGCAGTTTTAACACTATAGGTAGTAAATGTTTGTAAACAGCTGAATTGCATAGTTGGACATGGAATCAAAGCCTTTAGGTGTTTTGAAATTCCTCAGCTTCAAAAATGTGAGGTTTGAAGTGAAAATTGCTCTTGGATAAACCACTTATAAAGGAAGGCTATGTGGGCAAATACAATGACATTATAAACATTTGAAAGCCAGTGAATTAAATATTAAATCACCCAAGATCACTTTTGAAAATTTCTTACAGTGATAAGCATGTCTCTGTTTTATGCTGTTTCTGAAGAGCTGGATTATTCTTATAGAGATTCTTATAATAACTTTTGGTGTTCATATAGCATACACAAAGAATACTTTCAATATACACAGAATAATAATCTTTAAAACCTATTTGCTAAAAATATAATATATAGTTAATATAGGAACCCGTCTCTTCAAAGAGTGGAATGTGGTAAAACAGCTCAATCTTCCTAACATTAAGAACTGAAGAAAGTACTTGAAAATATCTCTCACTGTCTTTTTCTCTTGACTGTTGCTATTGCTTCTGTTCTTTTCTGATAGTAGTGGGTGGTACTGGTTAGATCTGTGGTAAGTTCAGAAACAAAAAAAAATGTATCTTGTCTGGTGCTCATGCTGCAATGAATTTTGCAGTCTTGGAACCTCTCTCTTTGTAAATGAGAAGTGCTATGATAATGTAAGTTAGGAATTTGGGAGAGTTTAGCATAGATTTTGAGCCCAAAAGGATGTGGCAGAAAAAAGAATACATAGAGAAAGAATAGGCAGAGGAAATTTTGCGTAATCTAATATTGGTTTTGTGTTTTATACTAACAGCTGATCTTGTTAAAGTTCCACACTGTAAATTGGACTCTGCTGAATCAACAGACACAGAAAGGAAGCTAGCCAAACTCCAAAATAATATCTGGGTTTCACTGAATACCTAAAAGATATCAGATTCAGCCCTTGGGGGAGGAAAATGAATTCTATTTACAGCAATGTGCTGAGAATCAAGTTTTCTAAACTAAATGTTCAGTATAAGCCTTTGCTATATTGGTATGTTCCAAAATTTTATTAAATAAGCTAAAACATTTTTTTTTAAAATTCAGCACAATTTTAAATTGTGCTGTTGTTAAATAATTAACATTTTGAATAGCATAATAAAAAATCTCAAATGTCTGTTCCCTCAACACAAGAAGACAGAGAAACTGTGGAAAGGCTGAGATGTAGATAGGAAAGTCTGGGTTTGGAGACAGTGAAAGAAGGGTAGAAGAATAAAATTGGCATGGGTTAATAGCATCTTCCTCAGAAGGTCATGAATATTACTGTACATCTACATTCAGCTTCTAAAACACCTAGATCAGAACAGAAAGACTGCCTAAAACAACTAGCAAAGGAGACTTCCAGAAGAAAGTGAGGGACAGACTGAACCAAAAAATAGATTGAAGCCAGTTAAAAATGCTGGCAAGAAAACAAAGAACAAGTTGGAGCTATTAGACACCAAGATAAAGAAACAAAAACCAGTGAGTACAAGTATCGTGCTCACCAGCAGAAATGCCTAGTAACTCACTCACTTGATACTGAAGACAGAAGATCACAGCCACTCACAGCTCCTAATGGATGCAGGACCAGTACATTTTCACCAGTTGAAAGAGAACTCAGGGAAAGTGGTAAGGACTTGAAAGCCAACAAGTTTTTTCCCTTCTGCACCCTGAAAGAGACTTTCACCTGGCACCTAGGGAACTCCTGGGAAAGTGGCTTTTGTCCCTTCAGTGAATGAAACTGAGACTTAGTCCTTTGCTTCCCTGGGACTGTTAGGAGGGGGAGTAGAAGCCTCTCCAGTGACACAAGCATTGGGGAATTGGAGGTGTAAAACACCACCCTGGTCAAATCTGTGGAGGGAAGGAGGAGGAGGAGTGTAAGGAATCTTTTTAGTACTTTGAAATAAGTTGCCCAAGGGAATTTGAATAACAGTTCTTGTGCCCAGTATTTCTTATTAACTCAGTAGCTTCTTGCTCAGCTTTCTAGGTGGCTATATTCCATTTCAGGACAGTGGCTTACCTTAGTCTCTGTGTTGAAATTTCAGTTCTCTAAAACGGGTGCTGGGGTTAATAGATATCACTTGCAACTGTTTCATTGAGAACACACCTTTTTTTTTTTTTTTCTGAGACTCTTTAAAATCTTTATCCTGTGCTAAAATTTAGAAACATTGCCTAAAGTAAATTGTGGGTGCTTTTTGTTTGGTTTTGTTTTCCTTGTTTGTTTGTTTGTTTTTTTTTTAATCTGTCTTTGGCTTTGCTTTAATTGGTGAAGCGACATGTCAGTTACTTAATGATGGGAACAGTTGAAAACTTCAATCTAAAACAAGTTTCTATACCTTCCAATTTGGAGCAAGGATGGCACAAAAAATTGTTAACTGTACCTTTAAACAAAAAATGCTTGGCCAAAAGACATGATGAAAAGAGTGGTGATCAGAACAGAATCAGATCTTAGGTGAGATAAATCTGCAACCTCAGGAGCAAATTCTTAGATTCTGGGAGTCTGGGTAGTTTCACTAAGACTTCATAGAACCACAGAATATGCTGAGTTAGAAGAGACTCACAAGGATCACCAAGTCTAACCCTTAGCCCTACACAGGGCTATCCCCAAGAGTCCACCATGTACCTGAGAGCATCATCCAAACGCTTCTCAGGTCCCATCACTGGTCACTACAGAGACTTTTATACCCCATCACAGATTGCGTCTGACATTGTCTTCAGTAATAGTTCTTTGACTTCTTAGAAAGAACATTTTACTTGAATATTTGGTGTTAGGATAGTTCCTTAATATAATCCCTTTAAGTTAACTCGATTTGGGAAAAAGTTAGGAGAGAAATTTATGTCTGTTGAATGCTCCTGTACCCTATGCTAACTCTAGTTAAAGAGCTCCCTGATACCTCCAATGTTATGTAAAGACTGAAGCTCTTTGCTTGTCATACTGTCTTCATGAATTACTGCTTAACCAGTGGTCTTAGAGTTTATATATATATATAATCTTTATATCTTGAAAGTCTTAGATTGTGAAATGGAAAATTTATTTTTGTTGTTGTTTTTTAGTTCAATTTTTGTTGTTGGTGGTGGTGGTTTTGTAGCAGCAAGCCAAAAAGTAAAATTAGCTAGTTGCAGTCTAAAAACTTATAATGGCCAGATGAGAAACCTGTGTCACTCCTGTGTATGATTGAAGTATTTGATCTGTTCAGGAATTGCCTATTTTTGGATGACATTACTTACTGCAAATAAGTAATCAAGATAGACAAATCTGGAGGAATAAAAGGAAAGATTAAGGATGTAGTGAACAATACTTATGTCTCTGCCAGTCATAACAGCTGTTAGAAATGTCTATTAAATGCTTTCATCAACTTTGCTTTCATCCTGTGATTCTGTGATAGCTGAAAAGAAATGTACAGGCTTTTAAATTTTCTTTTAAAAATTATTTCATAGGATGAGTTTAGACAAGAGGTGAACCAAGAGGGCATGTAAGACATATGTTGAACAAAAAAGAAAATAGAGACATAAATTATATAGTCAGACCCTCTCTCATAATGAAAACATTGAAAGAATCTGAAAGACAATACACCGAAAAGCAAAGTATATTTGCAGGAAAACACTAAGCACTACAGATGGTATGGACTTGATCCCTTATTAAAAATATGGTAAAGTTTCTCATTGCCTTTAATGAGCTTTAATCTCTTGTGATATGGATTTGAAAGCTGAAAGTGGGAATACGAAAGGGACTTGTGTCTAGTGACAGAAGAGCACACCTTGTTCTGCCAGGGACTAGTTTTGCTGTGTTTCTGCCAGTAGAAGGCTTTGCATTGTAAGGCATCAGCTGAGAGCTGGATAGAAAATGCCTCTCTTTGATCACAGCAGTGAAGGGAAAAGATTTCTTGATTCCTACCAAAACACAGGTCTGTTTGTCACTAGCTGGAATGCCAAGAACAGATATAAAATATAGCACCAGAATTTTTGTTGCGAGTTATCATTCAGCGAATTTCAGAAAATAACACCTATTAGAACTACCTGAACAGATGGAAAATGTCCATTGGGGTCAGGCAGGGAAGATAGTTAAAGCAGTGTAAACTTTTCATCTTCAGTGAAATCTTTTTGACCTGTGGGAGGAAAGGAAAACACAACAAGGAAGATGAACAAATGGCTCCAACACTAATAAATCTTCAAGGGTCGTTGAAGAAAGCTCAGGAACTTGGAAATGTGAGTAGAGAAGGGATTGCTTACCTCACAAGTTAGGGAAATAACATTATTTGGGCTGAGGTTAGTCTGAACTGGCAAGAAAAGCATTAAAAAATTAAGAATTTTGAGAGATGTGTATTTAACTTTACACGACTATAAAACATACAGAGAAGCACTGATAAATGAGGGGGCAGCAGCAAGTAAAACAGGATCAGGTATCGGAAAGATGTATAGTTAGAGGGGAGAACTGCGGGTAAGTATTGTAAACAGTGAAAGCTTGGATGGGACAACAAAGCAGCAAGCAGTTGTTGAACGACTCGTGCTCAGTTCAGGACTTAGACATCACATAGTGCCACTAGAATTACTAGTGTAGAACCTGAAAGCAGTTATTAATATGGCAATCATGGCAGAGCACAGCTGCTGCCAGGCACAAATCACTGTGGAAAGACAGACATGAAAGTAAAGATGCTGAATACCACTGCATGGGGTTCTGTATCAGATGCAAAGAAAAAAAAGAAGAGAGAGCCAGGAAAAACTAAAATCTGCTTCATGACAAAATTCAATTTAGGAAAGGTTAATAAACCAGATTGTATCAGGGTAGTACTGTAATAGAGTCCCTGGATCAGATCTGGATAGAAAAAAATTATGCAGAAATAAAGCAGGAGAATAAACAGAGATTATGTCAGTATTGAGGACCTAAGTCTCTTAATGATAGACCTGAAAAAGTAGTTACAGGTCTGTATATTGTGGAATCTCATAGCTGACAAAATTTTCCTCTGCTAATCAGTAATGAAAAATGATGGCAGAAGTGATTTCACTAAGATGTTAGAATATGATCAAAATGGTAGTCATGGGCGTGAGAGAAGGGTGGGGGGAAACTGTTATCAAAAATCAAAACTTTATTTCTGTTACATAGAAGGTTGATAGAGTTATGTGGTAAATTTTTGAATTTCATATGTTCAAATTTGATCAGTGAAGAGAACTGGTTAGTAAAAGTATCTGAACAAAGAGCTTAAGGGCTTGAATTTAGAATAGGTTCAGAATTCCTTGAAATCAAAGAAACCTGATTTCTTAGCAAGGTAAAATTGTTATCAGAAATTCAAATAGATTCAAAATCCCTCTTCAGGGCGTGTTAGGATTAAAGAATGAATTTTTAAAAAGGGGGATGAAAAGCTTCATTAAAAAAAAAAGCTGAATGCTACAGATCAAGAACTGCAGGGATAAAATAAATATAGCCTAAAGTAGGGCTGAGTTTGATCTCACAATATTAAAATCAATAGTAAACATTAAACACTCTACATATGAAAAACAAGCTACACACATAAAAACAGAATGAGGAAAGAGTGGTCATTAGCAGTTCAGGTGATATTGATACAGTCCAAAACACAAAATGAAATCTTCATCTCAGTTTTTTCTAACAAAGGAAAATGGTGAACAAACTAGAAAGCTAGACTATTAGAAATGAGGATAGAGAAAATTCTATTGCCAATTCAAGACAAAATCATTCTCCAAGATTCTAATGCACTGATATTTTGAGGAACCAACAAACTAGGAAATTCAATGGAAAAAAACTACCACAGTAATGAACTAATGAAGTGTCTGATTTGGTAGCAAGGATTTTTAGTATGTCAGCATATGTAACGTGACTCTCTATGCTCACAGCTAAAAGAAAGATGTTAGTGAACAGTTTGACTGTTTTTAAACCATCCTCACAGGAAAGTTGGAAGATTCCTGATGAAACTTGCAGATGTCACTAAGAAGGGAAATGGTGTCATTGCAGAAAACAGAGGAAATATTGTACTGAATGCACTCAAAGATTGGATGGAAGTCAGTGGTACAGCACGCACATTAATGCACATCAATATTAAATCTTGCTTTGACCTCTATCTCATTAGAGAGAAATAACTGCAGTGGAGAAGTGGTTGAGTGGTGTAGCTGTGCTTGATTTACTAGATGGGCACAGGATGTCTGAACTAGTTCTGACATATGGCTGTGCAGAAAGGAGGGACAGAAGAAGACATGGCTACCTGATGCATTGGAACAGGCATTTCCAGTAGCGATGGAAGGGAGAACTAGAAGTCTACTCAGTTCAGTGAAACAGGGTCCAAGATAAAATTTCTCTCCATAAATAAAAATCAGGGACAAGGATATATATTGAGAGGGAGAACTCTTTGAACTAAATGGTGATGCTAGTGGAGAACAGGGGTTTTAAACAGGTCACAACAAAATTCATTGAAAAATTAGAAGGCTTAAGTACTGTAGAAGTGATGATCTGAATGCATGAGGCTGCAATTGGAGCATAAGGAGCCATGAAAACTGTTAAAAGTAGTGCAGTCAGTCTAAGGAAAACTATACTGAGCTGTGATATCTCAGGACTAGACTGCAGAGGCCCCTTCTAATTCCTAATTACAAGAGTAATTTTCTTGCAAAATTACACTGATTATTCAAACACTCAAAGCAAAAATCAACAGAAATTGGAAAAGGAAAAATTAATCTGCATGGGATGTATAGCTTATATGTATTAAAACACAAGTTACAGACTTTGTTCCTTTGTCCTTTCCAATGATTTTGAGGATATATTACTTGAAATTATTGAAGAAACATTTAAAGGCATTCAAGTCATCAGTACAGTAGAAACAAAGACAAAATCCTAACAAAAAGAACAACAGAAACTACATAGCAAGAATAATTTCTTTGCTCTAGCAATCAGTTTTGATTCAAAACATCCTTAGTTCCTGCTGCGCCTCTTTAGCAGACATTTTAGTGCCTGGGTCTCTGCCTGGCCTTTGCTATGATTAGTGTTAAAGTTCCATTCAAAGCACTTCTGAACAATTTGTCATCTTTCGTTGCAGCTTCTGTCTTCAGCAAAGGCAAGGTTCTCTTCAAAGTATGAAACATCAGACGAGTCTTAGCATTTTCACAAATTTTAGCTTGATGCTCCCTGTGTCTTTCTACCCACAACCTAAACATTCTAGTGCTTAGGCAAAAAAAAATTCCTTCCTCTGGGAACTCCTGACAAGGACTGGGAATACTGCATTTTGATTTCTTATGCTGCAGAAGTACAAGCCATAAAATTTCAAAGACCCTCCAGCTAATTTTATTAAGTTAAATGACATCACTCAGCAGTCCTGAAATTCAAGTTCAGTGCACATAGGGGAGGAAAAGAAAGCTAAAGAAATCCCATAAAATCTCTCTCAAAATATTTTAGTTATTTGAGTTTCAGATCTCAGATACTGCATAAAGGTAGAGCTTTTCTACCTCTAAGCTGTCCGCATGAAAAATATTTGGGTTTACTTTTACCCATCTTTGTTAGACTTACCAAAATTTCAGCAACAGAGATGAAGAATGCAATTAATTTGCTGACTTAACATACCTGCATACCTATGCACACACATGAGGGGTTTTTTATGTCCATATGCTGACATGTAATTGCACATCACTGCAAACTACCAGAAGAAACATTTCTTAGACACTCCCTAAGACAGTAAGATTTCTTTTGACTTGCATAAGGCCCTTTATTAGGCAGATGATATCAGTGCCTACACTTCAATTCATTAAAATCTGCACACAATTTGCTTGAGTTTTTGAAAAACTGATACGGTCTGGCAATACATTCAATATGTCTTGCACTGAAATATAGACTTCATTACTTGTTGATTGTTTAGAATGCTCTACTTTGTATGTCCCCTTTATTGTTAGGTGCATTTTCCTCCAAATTCTGATTTTTGTTCACGCACTTGATTTCTTTATGTCCTTAATTTAGATTTAGTGCTTTCCAGAAAACTTGCTCCTTACCAAAGGCAGCCATTTATTGCACGGCCCTTTCTGGATTATGTCAGGTTTTACACACATTTCTCTAAAGTAGTACTCAGAGTTGCTAGGTTTCCTTCAAGACAAGTAGCCTATAACACTGGTGGCTGAAATCATAGCTGTGTTCTTAGGAAAACCTGTAGGAAAATGTCATTATGCAAACTTTTGCTCCCCAACCATTGCAATACCTGTTTACTTAATTATGATCCTAAATGGTCAACAGTTTAACTTCCACAGATTTTCATGCACTTTTAAATAGTCTCTTTAGATATAGCTAGATCCATATTAATAAGTCATATAGGAAGCCATATACAAAATCATTGTATGGCATTTATGGGTTGGTGTAGAGCACAGGTAAGCTCATGCTTTTCTCAGTGGAAAGACTCATGCTAACTTCAGCTGAAACAGAACTTGGTCTCAACTTCAGTCCACGAAGACAACCAAAACATTCTCAAATTGTATACTACGACATGCTAAGTGTTCTAGGACACTGGTGATACATTTCTGTGCCTACTGCTGTAGTCCATAGTCTTTTTATCACTTCGACTAGGGGAATCAACATTAATTATTAGCGATGTTGTACCCATAACACAAAATCAGGCAAGTCTATTCAGTAGAAATCACAGATATGCTGTGGATGAGAACACTGATCACTCTAATCCAACATATTCTGTCTGACAAAAAACAGTGTAAGTTGAAATAAGAAGCAAGAACAATGTGGTAACCTATTTTTAGAAGCTTCTTTTCAATTCCCCCCAGTCGGTGGTTGCACATGTCCTGAAGCATGAAAATGCCAATGGATTATTTTCATTTTCTCTAATGTAACTGCAGACAATCTTATGGTGAATTCTGAAGTTGCCTATAGAATCCTTATATTTATAAAAAAATGCGTAGATTCTACAATGGATTAACTACATTTACAGGTAAATAAAGCATGTCTTTTATTAACTTTTAATTGTCTGTCTTGTAACAATAGCATGGCTCATTTTGGATGATAAGATGAGGTTATTTTAATTTTAGTTAACTTTAAAATCAGATGCTGTTAATGCAATTTTATTTATCCTTCTTTTATTTCCTTATGTCCTATCTTTAAATGGTAGGAAGTTTTTCTCTTGAGTTTTTCACTTGTTATTTACACCTTGTTATATGAAAATAATGTTTTCAGTTTTGGGTGAATGGCTCCAATGGCTCCAGTGATTTCAAGAGCTCCTGTCACCCTCCAAACCCTCACTGTGCCTGCTCTTGTTGTTACTCCTGCAACTTGCTAGGTTGTCAGCTGTGTCAAACCAAATGATTGCATGGCCAGGTTCAGCCTAGACCAAAGCACTCTCTTTAAACACTGGTTCCTCTTCCTCCCTCCTTCCTTTTTTTGTCTATGTATGCTTATGTTCTAAGCTGCCCTCAGTCCACAGGGGAATCCAGCGAACCCTGAACAAAGGGGTCAGTGAGCTGTGACAGTTCACCAAGGCAGGAACTTCTTAAGCCATACTGTTTCCACAAACCCTTCATCTTTAAATTGAGGCTTCTGTCTGTTAGAGAAGGTATTTACAAAATTGGATTTTTTCCAGAGTCAGGAAGAAAGTTTTGTTGCTTGTATATAACGATCTGACAGGTATGGTGATGTGTCTGCATTAACCCCTGTTCAGAGAAAGGTTCAGCAGCTCTTATTTCTAACCTCCTGCTGATACAGGTGCAGTTCTTGCAGGCTGCACTTACGTTGGCTGTAAATATTGCTTTAACTTGTTTGGGCAGATGTAAACTGATAGCTTGCATAACTCAACTGCTTCACAGTTCACATCAAGTGCAGATCAGATTCTTATTTTTTAAAGGCTTTCAAACATAGTGTGTAATTTTTATTTTAAATTAGCCAAGGGAAGGTGGTTGTGTATAGTCATTTTCTAGTTTTATATGGAGCACTCAAGAATCCAGATTGCAGTAAGTGATGCCATAAATATTTGTCTGATAACAAGGTCCAATTTGTATATATTTTTCTGCTAAAATGTTCATGAGCTTTGTGTTTTACTCCACGTTCTTACAGCAGTTCTTAAGGCTTTGCAGATGAAACAGCAAAGACTTGCTACCTAGCATCTTAAGAAGGCTGAACCACAGTTGAAATCTTCTGTTCTAAGGAGGACAAATAAAATGATTTTACCAGCACCTTAGTTCCTCTAGCCCTTTCTGCTTCTCACATTGCCCTGCCAGGAAGTAGGCTGGGGGTGTCGAAGAAGTTGAACCCAGAAGAGGAAAAGAATATCCCATACCATGTGACACCATGCTCAGCAATGAAAGCTGAAGGAAGAGGGAGGAAGGAGAGACACTTAGAGTTACAGCATTTGTCTTCCCAAGTGACTGTTTTATGTGATAAAGTGCTGCTTTCCTTGAAATGGATAAACATCTGCCTGCTGATATTAAGCAGTGAATGAATTCCTTATTTTGCTTTTCTCAGCACACAGTTTTTGCTTTACTTATTAAACTGTCCCTATCTCAACCCACGGCTTTTCTCACTTTTACCCTTCTGATTCTCTCTCCCATGCCTCTGGGAGGAGGATGCTGAACAAGCAGCTGTGTGGTGCTGAGCTGCCTATGGGGGTTAATCCAAAACACCACAGTAAGTGAAACCATGACAACAGCAGCATTGAATAGGAACAGCACTGTGGATGACTTAAAAAAAAAGAATTATTTCATTTCTAAGCATATCACAGAATCTCCTGAGTTGGACGGGACCCATAAGGATCATCAATTTCAACTCTTAAGTGAATGGCCCATACAGGGATCAAACCCACAACCTTGGTGTTATTAGCACCAGGCTCCAGCCAACTGAGCTACTCTCAAGGTCACATATAGTCATCCATTTTAAGTAGAAAGCCAGTTGTATAATACAACCAGTTCAAAATTATGTATTTGACATAATTAGATACCTGGCAAATGGTGTTATCAGGGTTGTTGAAAATCACAGTTTGTATTTCTGCAAATGTTGAAGTAAGAAACCTTTCCTTGGTAGTACCATGTTATCATAGGGCTGAGTGAGAAAATCAAAACCTGGATGCAGAGAAATATCTGACTGTCTTAATGCTTATCTAGAAATGCAAAAACTAAGGGCAAAAATAAATTTAAAAAAAGTAAAAACAGACAGGGCTCAACTCTAGGAGCAATCACTTGTCACTGGAAAGGATCTGAAACTTGCCATAGAAGTCAGGTGAAGCAAATAAAAGCCTTCTTGGGACTGAAACTTTCTCATCTACAAGGAAGCTCTCATATTATTTCATGAATATAAAGGATTTATTGGGCAACAATATGTAACAGATAAAGGTACTTAGCAGACTGGCAACCTATCTCGTACACTTGTAAAGAAAGAGCTTTCCACACTCAGGGCTGCCTTTGAGTTATCAAAGATGTTACTTAATGAGCATCTATGTCCTGACCTCACAGGTGGAGATACTTGTGTTCTTTTGTGTTTTGCCATTGACAACTGTAGTCTGTACTGTTTTTAAAAGACATGGCAGCTGAACACATTTTCACCCCAGTAGTTATATTAAAAGACTTATGAGAGCTTGTCTGCTGTTGGGTGTTAGTATACAGCATTCAGGGCTGTGATTTACAGTACTTGCTACTTGATACTGCTTCTACACATTGGCACTCATAATGAGCACTAGTTACTCACAGGCTTATACAGACTTAAAGTTTCCATGACCAGATGTACAAGGCAGTAGGTCAAGGCAGACAGCTCTGTCTATGCTGTCTCCAAAGCAGAAGAACAAGGGGATAGAAACACACTCAAGTTGAAAGGTTCATCCCTGGATGCAATGGTCAGGTTTGTTTTGATTTTTCTATTTAATGCAATAGATTTGTAAACTACACTTCATTTAGAAATGAGTTAATACCCTTAGAACTCTAGATGTCTATTGCTCAGATCAGTACTTTAATTCATGTTGTGTCATTTGTCTGCCTTCAGTATATATTCACAGTATGCAGACCAGGAACCAACAATGATTTAGCTAGAGGAATTATAAACTCACAGTGTAACCTAGTTGAAATTAACTTCATACAAATCTTAAAAGTATTGCATTGTCATATTTGGAGATATAAGCTAAAAAAATATTTTTCTTTTCTCTTTAGTAGGGGCTGTTTTATAAAATTAGTAAAGCATTGTATGATCAGTAAGCCACTAAAAACACTAGTTTCCCTATCACTGATCATTGTAATAAATATAGATTTTTTTATTTTATCATGATTCAGTTACAGTATCTTCCATAGTAACCATAAAAGAAAGGAACTATACAAAGTCTTATTTAATTACATACACACTATTACCTTTTAATAAAGCCAGAAGTACCTCAAAATAATAATTATTATCTCTATTGCATCTACATAAAGGGAAAATTCAGTATAGTACTAAAGGTTGGGCAGTAAGAGGACAGCATTAAACTGCTCTAAAGCAAAATCTACATCTTTTAGATGTCTTTCAAGATAGTTCATGGAAGTGAGATTTTTTTTATCTTATTCATTACACATGTGCCTTTTGTAATGTGCATTCAAAGAGATCAATGCATTTGTTTTAGGCACAAGTGATTCCCATTTTAACTTCTATAACAAGCCAATGGTTGAACCATCACAGTATGTGTGCTTCGTTTCACAGGCAAAGATGTTGTACAGTCCTGAGTCAGCAGTATCTTTATTAATGTAGAAATAAGGGTTATACAACTTTATAGTGAAGGCTCGACAATCCAGAAGCAGTCTTGCTAGAGCCCCAGCATGCTTACTGGTAATTGCAGTGATCATTGTGATCATTCTTTAAGAGCTGCAATGGCTTTTGCCACTGGCAAGTACCTTCAAAGATGCTGTTAAGCCAGGAAGGATGGTTTTCTTGCAAAACAGATGTATATTACCTCACAAGGGGCCCAGAAATTATGCAGATGTATACAGAAAGAAAGGGGAATCAACTTTTTCTCTTCATCCAGAGCCTGTGAGGCTTACATAAGGACATTGCCTTTGGACCTGGTGGAGCACAGGGATTTCTCCTTTGCTACATTGCTAATATCGCGTGACTGCCCCAAAAGGGAAGTGGGAGAAGAAAAATGCTTCTCATAAGCCATCTATGTCAACTTGAAATATGTAGAAGAGAGAACATAGGTGAGGCACTTTGGAGATCAATTACCCGAGCAGCATTCAAGTGCCTTGGCTTTATGTTTAAATACAATTAAAAAGGTACCTTGTATGCAAATTATCAAAACACACTTGATTTACTCATTTGCCCTTGAGGCATTGCTAAGAAAAACCCTAAGTTGATAGTAATTACCTCTAGAAACAAACTAAGCAATGTCTCAACTTATTCCCAGGGGTGAATTCCCCACATCAGTTTCTGAACTGTGAAGTCTTTAAGCTTAGTCATCAACATGTAATTTAGATATTGATTATGAAACCTTTAATTCTGGTCACGGAGTGTCTTATCAAAATCTACTTATGATGTCTTGCACTTTCTTCTGAAATTGAAATGTTCTGAACCTCACTATACAGACACAGGAATAAACTTTTACCGTATATACTTTTAAGTAATTCCTTTAAAAACTGTCAGCTTGTACTTTAAACTCAGATGCAACAAATGCTTCAGTGAAATGTTTCAGAAGTCATTAAAATAAACTCAATTCCTACCAAGACATTATGTAAAATAAAATCCTAATGAGGAATAGTAAGTTCTTGCATTAATGTTTTGTCTTGGAGATGCGAATGCTGCAATTCTTTAAATTTTCTTTTTCTGTGCAGGACTTGTTCTTAACTAGATGGTATCAGTTCTATTCTTCAGTCAGGATTACTATGATGTAGTGATTAATAACTACCCAAAAATATTGTTGTTAATTTTACACAGTTTAAAATCTATTATAACCATTAGCAAGCAATTTTTTTTTATGTCCAGAAGCCTCAACTTTAAACCAGACAAATATTTAATGAAACATCTTTTTCTAGGTATTAGGATGTACTGCCACCTGAGATTTTAGATTTGACCACAGAGAAAAGTATCACCATATGAATTTTGACTTTTGCTAATTTGTTACATTATTCTCTGCAAAATATAGTGCATTCTATTCATAGAATTAACCTTCAATCTTAAAAAAAGTATGTAATTAAACTTAAGTTTGTTTTGCATTAATTAAAATTTAAATCAAACTCTCCTCGTTTTTCTTATGGTTGGCAGATATTTCCAGATATTCTTCTCTAATACTCCCTGTACTATTACTATAGGATAGTATAAAGTAAGATACTCAGTTAGGGTTTATTGTCTGCTAAAAAAAAGGGGGGTTTAAGGATGCTGTTTTTCTTATGGTTTATACAGCTAAATCATACAAGTAGTTGAATTAACTCTTACATTTTGACACATTAATGGAAACCAGAGTCAAAAGTTCAGCACAGATTTAATTTATCTAAGGAAGAAGGACTGAAATCAATTTACTTTCTTTAAACTAAAGTTTTGGATAGTTTTGATTGATTAACGTTAGTAAATTTGGCATACTCTTATGTGGTGAAGAGTACATAATATGTCGGGTTAGGTGGGAGCCAGGCATTGTGATGCCAGCCTCCTAATACAGAAGACCTGTCTGCACCATAGTACACTCACTCATGATCTGTTAAATATTTCTGGGCTCTCAAATAGCTGCATGAAGTTCGTTTTCAAAGGACTTGGCCCTTTACATACACTAGATTCTTCTGCTGAAAAAATATTTTGTGGTCTAGCAGATGGGATGTGCATAAGGAGTAGGAGCAACCATATCACTAGACAATGGAATATGTGTTGGTGAAACATCGTCAATTGGTTATCTGCTTGCTAACTTGATGAAGGATACAAGTGACTTGCACTTGTTGGGACAGAAGCAGAACTATATTTTACTGCATAGTTCTATTGGTGGTTAGATTTTGTCCTCACCACATCAGGACTCTAATTTAATTTATATACCATTGTTTGAGTTGATTATACTACATGAATTAAGAAGCTTTTTTGTCATAATGCTCTACTCAGACTTCTGATTTTAGAGTTCAACACTAAAAGAAGTAGATGCATATGATTAGCATCTACTAATGAAACTAATTATTAGTGTCTACTCTGAAACACACTAGTGAATGCAGATGCCATTTTGCTTTGTAGTTCTGATGTTTAATATTCATCAAGGTTTTGGGGAAGGTATTTTTCACCTGTGTTTAAGGCCGGAAGGGAGCATTACGTGTCATCTACCATGACCTTTTGTATCATATCTGCCATTGAATTTTAGCCAGTTGATGCCAAATGTTTATTTTATAAAAGGACCTTTGGTCTTGTACCAAAAATCAACTGTTAGATTCTGTCTCTTTCCATCAGTTTGAGTCAGTGTGCAAACACCCTTCCTTTTAAAAATTCATGTCCTCTTTCTACCTTGACTGTGTCTGGATTCCAGTTATTATGGTTTATTAAAGTCTTTCTTTGCTGAGGTAGAAAGATCTTTAATACCAGGTATCTGCTCCTCAAGGAAATACTTATGTATGGTGCCGAGCCACCCTTCAATCTTCTTCTTGACATGCTAAACAGATTAAGTTTTTAAGTCTCTTCCTCTAAGGCATTTTCTCAGCACTCAGTTATTTCTTATTCTTTCCTCTGTCTTCTCCAATTTGTTAAACATGAACAGCAGTAGAATATGTAGTATTCCAAAAATGCAGTCAGCCACATCACCCTGAGAGATTAAGTCCCCACTTCTTTGTTTACAGACAAGTGTCTGGTTACATGGAGGTTACTGTGAACTGGTTTTCTCTTGTAAATCCTTTTCAGGATTCCCCTTTCCATGACTAAGGACTGCAATTCTTCTTTATAGATGTATAAAACATTATTTTCTTGAATATCTTCAGCCTGCTGTGAGATCTAAGTGATTCAACAAGACTGTTTTGTTGTTATATGTTGTTATCACCAGTCTCCAAGTTTTTCAGAAGTATGTTTAAGGTCTTTTTTTGTTCCAGAACAGTAATTAAAATGTTTCATGGTAGCATTCAGCTGTTCTCAGCAGAGCACCACCAGAAGCATCCTGATTTGATGACTCTTTATGTTCTGATATATGACAGCTAGCTGCTCTAGATATACATTATTGAAGCTATTTAATGTTAAATTGTTAAACACGTGGCAGTATGTTAAAAAAAAAAGTCAAAAGACTAAATTTATTAGATTTAAAGTTACCTTTATTTACCCAAAATATTATCATCAAAAGCTGAATATAATCCATATGGATATATAATAGCCCAAATAATTAAAAAAATCTCCAAGATTCTGATGAATTTTGAAACTGCTGTTGTTGTCACTTGCCTTGATTTCACTAGGACATTTATGACCTTATGGTTGTCATTCCAAATTTTTTAATGTGGGTCTCTGGGCTGAAAATTTCCTGTTTTTCTTTCTTTATACTCTCTTATCTACAGTTTCTGAGCATACTAAAAACACAGTGTTGCTTTTTTCTCTTGTATTGCAATAGTTAACACAGAGAATTTCAAGAGTCAGAAGAAAATAAAAGAAAAAGCTCACAAACAAAACCAATGTGCAAATGTAGTATGTGTGTGTCTATATCACCACAGGTTTTAGTAAAGCATGTGTTCAGGAAGCAGCTAAACAGATTTAGAAAGTAGCTGGCTGTACTTCCATTTTTTTTGTATTTTTGATACGAAACATTCAAATAAAAATACATCAAGAGATCATTGGGTTTGCAAATTGAAACAGACACACAAGTAGGGAAATACCAACAGAAAAGCCTCATGCATACCATTGTTTTCAGAATACGGCCACACTGATATTTAGGTTGCATAGCAATAAATTGTATAAAGAATCTGTAGTAAAGGCATTGCCTTGACAATGTGTTATCTTTGAGTAATGAGGTACCTTTGAATTTCTCAAAGTGAAGGTGGCAGCAGTTTCAGGAAAAACTGTCAGTGGCACCAGAAGGTAAATGACTGACTGCTCCCTGTACCTAGAACTGTACCATGTACTTGCTCTGGCAAGCTCAGGCTGTGCTACTGCTGGTGGGCAATCCTAGAAGTATTTGTACCAGGAAAAATCAGTAGGAGTCATTGTTACTCCCATAGTATTGGAAATCTCCCAGAATCTCCTCAACATATAAGATTGTCAGAGAGGAGCTGATAAATAGCTGATCTCATAGCAACGTGTTACCTCTCTTGGAAGTAGTGCTACAATAAAATAGATTGAGATACTGTGAGAGACTGAAACTTCAAACTACTGTGAAGACACAAAGGTGCTATGCTGAAGCTGGGCTTTGAGGCTGATAAGAGGCAAATCCTACAAGACAGTATGGTGCCTTTCATCATGGTAATTGTCTCTTATCCAACTCTACTCAGTTGTAAAACTTCACCCCCGCTCCATCGAGGAAGATCTGATGTGGCATAACTGCTCAGACATGAAGAGGCAGCTGTCATGATCTAGAAGTGGTCATAAATTATCAAAGACCCTCAAAGTGCCCCCAGAGCCATTTTTTGAGGTCTTCTACCGGAGGACTGAAAGCTCCCCCCACCATGGGGAGGTACCAGGCATTTCAACCAGGCCTGAACATTTATTAACCCAATGGACCTTGTGTTTCATGAGCTTTTTACCCCACCCAGATGGACAAAGACAGAACAAGACTTTGATCATCACTTTGACCAATAGTGCAAAAATAAAGTCTAATCATAGATTCATGGGTAGTGGTTATGAATCTTTCTACTCTTATCCTTTCTTTCTCTTCCTTCCTTTCTTTTTCCCTTATACATTTTTAGTGATATTATTAGGCTTTCATATTGCCATATTACTATTACTTTCCATTGCAATCAAATTGTTCTAAAATAAACCTTACATATATATATTTACAAGCATCGGTCATTCAATGCCTTTTGCTCTAATCCACCCCAAGGGATCTATTAATAAGAACCTGAGTTACTCTTGCCTTCAGGGGCAGGTCATAACAGATACTTCTACCACAAATCCTACAACAAGAGTGGATGAACTGTTCATGGCAGTTCTGCCACAGACCTTGATTTGGCAGAAGAAATTAGTTCTGCGTAGCATCTAAGAGTGACTGATATGATAGGGTGGTGGAGATAAAGCAGTGGAAATGGTCTTGGCTTTACCAAGGAGTAGCACTAGAACCCAAGGTACAACACAACTAGAACGCAGATTCCCCTAGGCATTATATCAAACTGTGTCAACTACAGTTTTCCATGTAGGTAATGCACATGGTGTGAATCCCAGTGCTGTGTGGTTGCTGATAGTTGACACTTAGGTGGCATAGTGGCATTTGCACTTTAAAATGTCACAGAAAGCCAGAATAGCAATTCCTCCTCACTGTAAGTATTACTAACCAAGTGGGCAAAGTGTCTGTGCAGCTGCCTGGGTTTAACCCTGGGTTTAACCAGAACACTGACCCTACAGGGTAAGTGACAGCAGTCAGCAGCTGATGTGCAACACCATTAAAAAAAAAAAGTAACCGGAAAAAAAATAGATCCATTATTAGTAACATATGGGTCAACTTAAGAGTCAAGAACATGTTTGCAGAGGCCATAAAAGTTTACCATTTTCCTGATCTCTTACAATTTCCTAAAAGAGCTAAGTGGACTTTGCTTTCTGAAAACAAGAAATCAACAACCAAGCAGCAAATCTGGATATAGCAATCAGGAATTGAAAACTAAACAAAAGTAAGTGGAGAGAAAACCTTCCAGAGCAGAAGTTTTACACTAGCTGTGAGTCTGATCACAGGAGTCAATCAGTCAGTTAGGAAATAGTGATATATTTGTTGCAAGTAACCTAGCCAGTATTATGAACAGATTACAAAATGACAAAAATAACTTAAAATACATTGTCAAGTACAGTAAAACAAACAAACAATCAAACCCAACAAAAACTCAAACAATAAACTAACAAAAAGTCACTCAACTTTAATAATCTGTAAGAACAAAAAAATAATAAGATAAGTAAAAGTAAAATTAATTCCTAAGTGCATTATGTGTAGTCAGTCAACTGAGATGATGTGGGCAGAAAGAGGTTTGTATCCAGCATTGTTAATATCTAAAAATGCTGACTTTCTGCAGACACAAGCAAATATTGTCCAAATTTCTGTTAGAGAGAAGAACTCACACATATTCTATTGTTGCGTATAACTTTTTACTTGTTAATGGTCAGAACATTTACTTCAAACTAACTTGAAAGTAATTTAAGACTAAGAGAATATTACTCTCTGTCCAAAGGAAAAAAAATAAAGCATTCAAATCTGGTAAAGGCCTTAAGGTCAGTATTTTAATTTGTTCCACTAACAGCAAGTATGAGATTGACGCTCTTAGGTTTCCAAATCTGACCATCCAACTGTGTATATTAGAGGAAGTCATTGACACTTAGTGAGCAATATGTCAAAGTAACTTGTCAAAGGTAGTAGGATCATAGGTGCCCTTGTTCTTTCACAGAAATCAGTCTAAACCATGAAGCTGAATCTGAAAGTTCAGGCAGAAACACAAGCAAGGGCTTATTGTCTTCTTAACAATGGAATAAGAAATGTGAGTCTGGTACAAAAATTGTGTAGGTGGAAGAATTTTCCAGAACCTACAATGGGTGGCATTACTGACTCTATCTTTCAGGAGTGCCGTGGCGGGGAAGAAGACGAATTTGAATACTCAACAGAGCATAGCATGCAAAGTACCCACAGCTTTATTTAAGCCAAGACTATTGAGCAAAACGTATGAAACTTCAAGCTCTGAAAATAGACTCTGAAATCTTCCCTAACCATATGTTGATGGAATTAAAAAGCCAAGTCTTCAGCTTTCTCTTAAATAACTCTGCTGTTTTCTGTTATTACCTGGTACCATATTCTGTGCTGTTGTGGTAGAGGGTTATAACTGTAGCAGTTATACCACAGTTAAATAGAAACAGGTATTGCAGCCTTAACTGCCATCAGCCTGAAATAATTTCTGCAGAATCTTAGGAGACTGTCAGTAAAACCTAGAAGATTAAGATGCTTACATCACACAGAACTGTCATAAGGACCATTACAGTAAGTTCAAATGTTCCACAGGAATTTCCATGTAATTTCTTTGACTTAAGGATTGTATTTTTACATTTTAAAGGTAGTGCTGCAGTTCAAAAGTTGCAGATGTTATTTTGTGGTTTAGTAACAATAAGCACAGAATTCTGGGTAAAATATGCAGGCACATTTATCTTGAAGGTTACTTTTCTGTAGCAGTGGAGGGAAGATAGGTTGGCAAACAGAATCATCTCCTGAAACTGCACCATTCAGGTATGACACCATCACAAATACACTCTACAGTTTAATGCAGGTGTAATAATGATAGGGCTTCAAGAATTAATGGTTTGAGAATGACTTACCCAAAAGTGAAATAATGCGCAATATGCCTGTCACAGATATTATGTCAGCATAATTAAATTGGAAAATGTAATTAGTCTAGCATCTCAAGTAAATTTGTGTGGATAATTTTAATTAACACCTGTCCAATTTCAATGTAACAACATCCTACTAAATAGGGAGGGTAAACGATTTGCCCTTCGCATTAGTTTAAAGGTCTTTACAAGGTGATGTCAATAGAGAATAAGTTGCACAGATTTAACTCAGTATCCTTTCGTGATGCTGCTAATTCATCTGTGACCAGTATGATTCATCAAAATATTTGTGAAAAGCAAATGTTTCAGGGTGAACTTAGTCCAGATGATCAGAAATGTATATATGAGATTTCATGAATGTGATACAGCATGGTGCTCTACTTGCACTGTCTGCAATCTAAAGACAAGACTGAGGTGAAGACCTTGAAATTTAAATATTTAAAATGTTTAAAATTTAAGTGCCTTTCATTAGGCGCATCAAGTAAGTATGTTAACCCCTTATACAGCTAAGGACAATATAGTTGGTTTAGATGGACAGAAATGAATACATATGATGTTTCATATGTATTCATTACGGTAGAGGCAGGATGTAACAAATTGTGACATTCATAATTTTTTTATTATGTCTTTTCTATACTCCCAGCTATGCAAAGAGAAGGTTTCCTAATTCATTTGCCAGTGTATGGAGGCTATTTGTTCCAATCTGTCGCTTTCCAAGGGACTGCAGTTTTGTTGTCGATTGGCAAAGCATGTGAAGTTCACTGCAATTATCTTTCAGATCCCTTATGTGTTATTATTTTCCTGTTACTTCTGGAACAGAAACCAATATGTAGTTAGTGACAGTCAAATCTTTAAAAAGCAGATCAAAACAATATTTTAAGAGAAACTAGAGCAGGTAAGAGTATGAGAGTTAGGTTGGGTATGTCTGGTATTCACAAGAACAATCAATTACAAGCTTCTTCTCAGGAAGGTGGCTGTTACCCAGAGCAGAGGTAAAGAAAACCAAATCCTCTCTCCTATTGAAGAAGAACATGGAGTTGGAGAATTCAGCTTCCAAGAAAAACCTTGATAATAATTTAGGGCAAGACCCCATCTGGACTGAATTCAGCTTTTTTAGTCTTTTCAAACTTGCCATGCACATAGATAGTACAGTTCAGCATACTGAGCTTGGGTTTCATTATAGTATGAACATATAAAAATAAAACTGAAAATTGGGGAATAGCAACCAATGCAGTTCTGTTATTCTGCAGACAAAATAAAGTTTGGGTGCCAGTTTCCACATTTCAGGACAAATTTTAGTTACACTCATATCCTTTCCAGTATTCCTTAGTACATCACTGCTTTAACATTTTATTTATATGATCTGTTATTTTTACAAAGCTTCTAACTTCTTGCACTTAGTGCCTCTCAACTGTACCCATTTCTTTTGACTTATGGATCATTCAGGTTTGTACTCACGTATATGTGTTGGGAACGTAAGTAGTACCAGTCAAGTAGCCAAGGTCTCTGCCCACCTGTCCTTATGATTTCTAAGGTAAACCCATTTTAACTGTTTACAATGGGACTCCAACTAACTCTGGACAGAACCATTCTTGGAGCTCAGCTGCTAAATAAGGTGGGTAAGGTTTTGAAATTAATTTGAAATACCTTTGTGTTGCACCTGGTTGGATGTATGACAGCTCTGGTGTGAAGTGTATGATCAGGTCTGTGCTTAGAAATAAAGGGCAATAGATTCACTGCAGGAACAGTTTAGTAGTTTTACCCTGCATGTTTTCCTTCATAGTTATTTTTGTTCTCATCTTCTTTTTTATGTTAACTTTTTTTCATAATGATAAATTAGTAAGCTCTTCTGAAAGTTAATCCCCTGTTAGCTTTGCAGATTCTATGCTAATCTCTTGTTAGCTTTGCTGCTTGTATTCCTGGAGCTGATTTGCATTTCCTAATCCAGAGTTGAATCTCTTTGCTCTGGGTACTTACATTTGTATGGGTATATATTAAATAATTAGTTGAAGGATCCTTCCAATAGAACTTAACACAAATTGACAACATTTTATATAAGCTGATGTTTAAATGGCTTTCAAGCCAAGTATGATTTTTTTCTGATTTATCTTTTCATCTGGGAACAGACAAACCATATGTTCATGATTTTTAAAATTAACTCTCAGCTCTATTTCTAGAATAATATTTTTCAGAAACTTTCTTCAGTGCTTGTGAAAGGGTTGCAGCAAAATCATGGACCTTCCTCCTGACTTGCAATTCTAGACAGTAAGGTAGGTAGGACTGGACTTGTGAGAATATTCCTTTCCCTGGGATCCTCTGAAGGCTAGATCTCCTGTCTTCATTGTACTGCAGACACTCACGCACCCAGAAAAATGGATGTGCCTACTGCACTTGCCTCCTTGTGTAGCTAAACCAGGAGGACCCAAGATATTCAGGATTTTCATTTCCTATGCTTAACTTGCCAGTGATTGTGACAATAGGAGTTCTGTTGTATTAAAAACACTACAAAGACTGTATCAATCTTAAAAGTCAGATAAAATTTATTTATACAAATGTGTATTTTGTTTCTGAGAATTTGGGCAACATAACTCCCGGTCATCTACTCCACAAGAGGAATTACACACATTTTTATCATGATATATTTAGTGTGGGTCCATGGAACATAAGAATGGCTGTACTTGGAGTATGTAGCTTGATATCTGATCTTGAAGAGTGAGCAGTAGTAGATGACCAGGAAAGAGTATAAATTGACTACAAATGGCATTTCTAGCTTCTTTGAGACTGCCATAGTCCAATTTAAGTTAATTATTAGGAAAAATGGTCATTGTTTTCTTGCCTTTTCCATGACTCCTGCAGATTAAGAAGCCCAATTCCTTATATGGAAGTTGTTTCCTACCTTCGATCATTTCGGTTGCTGTTCTGTTGAAACTTTTTAAGTTCCTTTCTGTCTTTCTGGAGTACCTTTTCAGTACTACATTTTTCATTTCTGAATCAAAATGTAGTCAATCTTTTGTAACCAAATATGAAAAATCTCCCTTATAGTATAGTTTTTAGTATTACCAACATTGTGGATTTACCCATTTCTAACACAGCATTGTTGCTCAGTCACATTTCATTACAAACAAGAGTTACAAAACAATCACTCCATACTCTTGTTTGTAAATGTATGTAATGAATTATTATAAGCTCATATTATAAAATCATAAATTTAAATAAATGCAGTCAGACAAGATATTACTTTCACCAATGTCTTCCTAAAAAGGACATATTTACAGACTGTAAGTACATGTATTAAAACTAACTGAACTCCACTTAGCTGGAACTTACATTCAAAGGTATCTTCATGAGATAAGTAAGAGTCCATATCAGGCAGAACACCATGGCACAGAACACAAGGTTGAATTGGTTGAACTGGTCAGCAGGATTAGAAATTAATATAACCCTTCAAATTATTTTATGCACAACAGAAATCTTACCAAGTATAGTAACAACCCAACTATCCATACCTTTGTGAAGGCAAACTTGGATGTGTGCCCCGTCTATGGGTTTGTAACCCAGATTCAACAGGCTGGAATTTTCTTGGAAGTTACCTTGTCATCACAGTCTGCTAAATGAAGAAAGAAACCAGACATCAAACCAATCATATATGTCCTGTTCTGCCCTCCAGTATTTCTCCCCAAATATAATATTTTATTTCACTAGCTTGGCTTTTTACTATAAGAAACCTACTTAGCTTCTACATCAAAGCATTCAAGGTATTGTCAGCGATTTCAGGAGAGATGAGAAGTCACAGGAATTCCACATGCTAGATACTGATAAATCTAATTGGTGAGACTGGTTTATCCTCACATGCTCAGCACAATATCAAAATTCCCTACTGTCTTCTCAAAGCTCCAAAGGCCAACTGGAAGCTGCTATCACAGGGAACTATTTAGGGAGAAGTACCTTTCAAGGAAAACTGTTATTTGAAGTCTCCTTGCACTACAGCAGAACAGTGAGCTTGTTGGTCAAACATTTGACAGAATACTTGAAAAAAATAACAACCTAGGTCATGACCTAACACGAAGTTTATTATGTTCAAGTTCTAGGTGGACTTCTACACAGAAAAGCTAGTTAGCATTCCTTTTGATGCCTATTACATAATGAAATGATACCCGAATGGATAATGTTGTTAGATTGCCATGAGGTTTTTTTCTTTAAATTATGTTTTCTTCTTTTATCTCCTGCAGAATGCTTCAGTTTGTCTAGTTATTTAGATAATTAATATATACTTTTCCTTATACTAGACTATATTAGTATATTCTTTATATTATAGAAAAAATATTTCTTTAACTATTAGTATATTTTCATATACTGTACATTAATATATACTTTTTTACTATCTCATTAATATATAATTTATGGCCAGTGAACATTCCTGAATGTTCATTGTATCCACAGCCATGTGTCAGACACAAACTGGCAGCTGCAGTTAGTTAGACATAGCAATGGTGTAGTCAGAGGTCATGTCTTATAACACAAACAGTGACTCCTCATAAATTAAACTGTAAGTGGCACTATCAGAAACACTATCATTCTCTAAAGAGTGCTTGTTTTTCCATTAAATTCATCCAGAGGGAAGTAATACCTTCTTCCATGAAACTATGACAAGGACACACCCATTCACATATGCCCTGTTACAACCCTGGAATGTAATTTGTCAATTTAGTATGCTCATTTTATGTCATTCTCTTGCTTTGTTGCATTGACTGCAGAGTGGACATATACCCAAAGTTTTTTTCAAACTCCTCTGACATGACAGACTGTTGTGGAGACTCCCCCAGGCCAGTGCTGTACTGAGACCCTGTGGCACACAGAGCTCAAAGCTGTCAAGCTGAAATAGCTCAGGTGTCCTCATACTGTTTGTGTCACTCCACTTAGATCCAATGCACAAAAAGGTAGCATTGTATTGGGTTTGCACGTAAAGATTTTGGTTACAGGGGGGTGACTTCTGTGAGAAGCTGCCAGAAGCCTCTGCTTGTCTGACAGTCAATTCCAGCTGGCTCTAAGATGGACCTGCCACTGGCCAAGACCAAGCCCATCAGTGGCAGTGGTAGCACCTCTGGGTTAATGCATTTGAGAAGGGGGAAAGTGTTGCTCTTACTACACAAGAGCAACTTCAGCCTGACAAGGGAGATGTGGGAATGTGTCAGAGACAGCCCTGCAGAGAGTCACTGAAGAAGGAGGGGGAGCGGATGCTCCAGGCGCTGGAGCAGAGATTTCCCTGTAGCCCATGATGAGGCAGGCTGGCCCCCTGCAACCCATGGAGTTCCAAGGTGGAACAGATATCCACCTGCAGTCCCTGGAGGACCACGTGCTGGAGCAGGTGGATGCCCAAAGGAGGTTGTGACCCTGTGGGAAATCTGTGCTGGAGCAGGATCCTGGCAGGACCTGTGGACCTATGGAGAGAGGAGCCTGTTCTAGAGCAGGTTAGCTGGCAGGACTTGTGACTCCACAGAAGGGACCAACACTGGAGTAGTTCATGAAGAACTGCAGTCTGTGGGAAGGACTCGCATTGGAGAAGTTGGTGAAGGACTGCCTCTGTGGGAGGGACCCCACGTTGGAGCAGGGAAGTATGTGAGGAGTCCTTCCCTGAGGAGGAAGGAGCAGCAGAGACAGCATGTGATGAACTGACCACAGTCCCTGTTCCCAGTTCCTCTGTGATACTGGAGGGAAGAGGCTGAGAATTATTGAGTTGAATTTGAACCTGGGAAGAAGGGAGAGGTATGGAAAAGGTGGTTTTAAGACTTGGTTTTTTTTCTCATTATCCTACTCTGATTTGATTTGTAATAAATTAAATTAATTTACCTAATTTGTGTCTGTTTTGTCTGTGATGAGAACTGGTGAGTGATCTCTTCCTGCGCTGATCTGAACCCATGAGCCTTTTATTATAGCTGGGGAGGGGAATGACAGAGTGGTTTGGGTGAGCACGTGGTATCCAGCCAAAGTCAACCCACCACATGTTTTCAAATGATTCACATTTGTAGTTTGAATATGTTCTTACACTACAATGCTGACTTGGCTCTCACAAGTCTCTTTTCAAAGAAAATTGACCAAAAAGGTCAACAAATATTAACACATTTCATGATGCAGGAGGTGGTAAGAGAACAGTAACATAGAGAACAGATTATTTAGCAGATTAGTAGTTATAAATTAGAATTTTTATATTTCTATGTGTACTAAAAAATATACTACTGAGAGAGAATATAATTTGTGGTGATTAGATTAGTTAGACTGCTGGGATTAATTTTTCAAGAGATTCCATCGTTTTTGTACTTACATAACCCTAAATTGTGACTAAGCTATCATATTAATACAGAGCTAAAGAGCACTTACATTTCATGTTTCTGAATACCCCCTAATTGGGAGAGATGATTCAATCTAAGATTTCCATTAAAGTGCTTAATAAAGAGTTTATTTTTTTTTTCATTTGCCATAATAATGGTAACACAAATATGACATGACAGTTACCTTAAATTCAGTCAAGAAATGAAGAATTAGTTGTTTGTTTAAAAATTAAGCCCTTCCTTATATAGCAAAAGGTTGTTGCACCACTATTCTACAGTGGTGTATTTTTGCTGATTAATTTGTTTCACAGTGTATGGTGAGACACTCATCTGCTGACATAAGATTCATAGCCCATCTTTTAATGAAATTGTTAGAGAATGATGGAGGATACCTGCTTGTAAGAATATTGATTGTATTTTACTAATTCCAGTCTGCTTCTAAAACCTTAGATGTAAAAGTAGTTTTGAAGCCTATGAACATTTAAAGAATAATGTCTTCTTGGGGTTTTAATCCCAACACACCTTTTCTGCAATTAGACTTTTTATTTATACTCTGTTCAGATGTTAAATATCTATGTGCATCACAATCAAATTTCTATATAAGGAGAAAAAAAGATTACAGATATTTTGGTACCAGGCATATGTTTTCAGACACGTGTTTCATTCAAGTACTTTTATCTATTGATATCAATTAAACAATTGTCGCAGTGTAAACAGTAAATGTGGAACACATTAGTTTTGTCTGTGCTAATTTTATCATGATCAGAGATCTCAAAAGCTTAAGCATATTGATTGTGTAGGACTGGTGACACACAGATCACTTCAAGTCTTTCTCTTATTGCTCTCTACAAGTAACTGAAATGTGGTTGTGGCCAGGTGGGTGGCAGTCACTTCTCCGAAGTAAAAAGCAAAAGGACAAAAGGAAATGGCTTCAAGTTGCACCAGTGGAGGTCTAGATATTAGGCAAAATTTTTTTCACTGAAATGATTGTCAAGCACTGGAACAGGCTGCCCAGGGTAGTACTTGAGTCACCATCCCTGGAGGTATTTAACAGATGTGTAGATGTGGCATTTAGGGACATGGTTTAGTGGTGAGTTTAGCAGTATTAGGTTCATGGTTGGACTCAATGATCTTAGAGGTATTTTCCAACCTAAATGGTTCTATGATTCTGTGATTATTTGATTGACTGAGTTATGGAAAATGGAGGAATAGAAGTTTTTCCTTCCTGCAGTTGTGTTTGTTCTGGATCATCTGAATAAAATTAGTTTTATCACTGAATCTGTCCTCTAGATTCCATTTATACCACAGTACATATAAACTTCAATTGCTTGGCAAGAAACATCTAAGTAATACTTAGTGAACAAATACACCTAAGATGTTTTGCAGACTGAGGCATATATTAGGAAATTATGACTACAAATTGAGTGAAACAAAGCAGATCCAACATCTCTTGCTTGATCAACATTTTTTACTTGTTTCTGATTACGCTTATGTCAAGAGCAATTTGTTTTATCATAATATTTCAGACAGTTTTTATAAATAAAATCAAGAAAATAATTTTGCTTTCCATAAAGGTCCTTGAGCTGAAAGACATCATTTCCACTTTACTATTGGCTTTTTCTTAAGCTGCACATTTTGTCAGAGCTTGAAGGTTAAAAGCTTTGAAAAGAAAACTTAAAATATCCATTAATAAAAGGTAACACATTGTATTATAATATTGCATAGATTACAAATGAAAAGAGTACTCCTAAAAACATGCTTTCAAATGTCTGAAAGAGGTCACTGGATTTCACTTGATCACTCCGGAAATAGGCTGTAACTTTGTACTATGGTGTTTATGCAACAATGGCATTTCAAGTTATAGGAAATATCTAAAGAACCCTTTCAAACAGCAGACTGCTAACACTGTTGGCATTTTGCTCTTCACTTTGAATGAATCTAACTTCAATTTCTAGTAGCTTGTTCTTGTTAGTGTCTTTTTCATATATTTTAAAGAGTTATTGTCTTTTCTCTACAAATATACCTGTTGACTCCAATCATGTTATGCTTTACTCTTCTTTGTAATTAAATAGCCTGAACTTCCTCAGTCTTTACTGAAAGATAAGCTAGAGCTCACATTAATCTCATGAATAATTAACCTTTCTACATTATTCTGGTTTTAACTGTTTTTCATGAAGTGAAGATACTCTGTGTAGATAAAATGTTCCAATTTTAGTCTCACTAGTTGCTATAGAGAAGCATTAGTACTCTTCTAATTCAATTTTATATCTCTTTGCTTATGTATAGAAGAACTGTGTTAGAGAACCACCACAGGGCCATTGCATGGCAATGGGGTCATATTATATGATTTACTAATATAACCCCTGGGTCACATGTAATTGCTGGGTTTCTATTCTGTAACTGTTCTCTAAAATTATTCTTTTCTTCTTTTTGGCTTTCCCTTACTGTTATTAGAATATGGTACCAAATTTAATAATTAATATAAATGAAATTATTTTAACAAGAGGATACAGAACGGAGCTGCAAAAAGACAAGGATTTCCTCCTATCTTGTGAAGCTGATTCTATTAGTGGCAGCAGCTGTAATGAAGTTCACTAAAGAAAAACTTCAAAATCATTAAGTATCACATCTAGCAAACTTTGTTTAAACATGCAAGCATTTGAACTCTTCTTTGGCAGTGGTCTTGAGTCACAGCACCACAGGTAACAGCTGAATCATTATGTAAGATACGTGTGTGATGTTTATAAAAAGCTGTTTGAGGTGAATGGTTTAGAGTTTTCTGCAAGAGGTTAGAGAGTATATTAAAGCTGGAGGAGAAAAGGGTGAGGTGAGAGGTGGTCTTAACCTGCTAATTATGAGAGACGTGATGTCTAACAGGCAATAGTGGTCTTTGAAGCTCTCAATATGTCTATGGAGGCATGTTAGTCCTCATGTTAGGCAGGGCAGTACTGGTTAATCTGATAAAGTTCGGAAGATGCAGGTTGGCAGTTCTTACGGGTACTATTATTTTTATTCTTTAAGATATCATCCAACCCACATTACAGAAACAGAAGGACTTCATGGAAAAGTTTTCCATTCAGTCCCAGGTCTTCAGAGAGTAGCAGGGGAAGCAGAGGGAAGTGAGATTGTTCTCATTACCAGTAGGCTTCTGATACCTTATTCCCTCTCTTTTATCTAATATAGCCATATAGGTAGGCTTTAAAATATATGTAAATGAAATGTTAAAAATTTATCTATGTGTATGGGAGAAGACTGCTGTATGATAGCTTGAAAGATTTGTTCAGTGGAGAAAACCTCTTTTTCTTAGTATGAGTATTAAATAGCTTGCAGCATTCAAAGAACACTAAAATGATTTCAGAATGATAACAATGCTAGTGGGAGACATTCATAGCCTGTGAACCGATCTGCCATATCAACAGTATCATTTACTAGTTTTCCTGTTTGGAGAATCTCTCCTGATAACTTTCAGAAGGGTGACTAAGGCCTATCTCCTGTGGAATTGATAAGGTGGGTTTTTTTAGGAAATAAATAGGTATCCGCAGAAATCTACCATATTAAATGCAAACTAGCAGACATACCATTGCTTTGAAACATGGGATCTTTCAAGAACATTAGTATTAAAAGCAATAATAGTTAGAACCCTATGAAATTCAGTGTCATTTTCTATCCACAGTAGGTTAAAACTGCTTTCTGTGAGGAATAAATATCCACAGGGATGCAAAAGAAGTCATTAAGAAAATTATAATATTTTACTCTAATTATTATAGGTCATAAAAATTTTTCCATTACCTTAGCTTAATATCTGATGTTTAAAACTATCCTCATATGCTTGATGAATAACAAACATCATTTACATATTTATGTTGTTGCTTACTTTAATAGGTAAAATATTTAAGATAGTTAAACTTAGAAAATCCTTTTCCTCTGAAAACGTCATATGCAAAAAGTTCAATATACGTAACTATTTTTGTTATGATGGGTAAACACACTAAGATATCATGTTTTGTATTTATCTTACTAGAATAACTTGATTTTTCTAGATCGTAGGGAGAGCTGTTGGGAGCTGGGACTTAACAGTTTTAATTAAGCTTATTGTTTTGGTTAAAACAACAAGCAGCACAGAGGAGTTTTTTACAGAGCAGAATCTTCTTCTTCCTTGTTGAAGAACTTTGGTTCTTTGATCTTAAAGAGTTTCATACATTGCCTATCCATCCATGGTCTAGCCATCTCTCACAAACTGAGTCTAGGGCCCTTCAACATGTTTTGATTCATCGCACACTCTCTAGAGATCATTTCACCTTTTATACTCACATAAAAAAAGTCTGAAAGTGATGAATACTAATAAAGGGCAATTAAAATTTTGTGTGCTATCAGCATTCACCTAAGAGTATGCCTGGGCAAATGCACATTAATTCTCTCTTAATATCATTCCTTAAAAGATAATTTAGAACTGAAATGATGCTATTGCAGTTGACTAACTCTTCAACAGCTTATTTAGAGAGACTAACCAATTATTTTTAGTTTCATTTGATATTCTTGTCACCTTTACTGATTAAAAATAGTTTTCACTATCCACAGTAAACTAATCAATATTCAGTAGTGCTTAAACTATATTCTTTTGACTAATAAAACATTAATTCTTTTCTTCTGTGAAAAATACACAATCTGAACTGGTATTTTACAGAAATATTTAGTATCTTCATTTAACAGCATTTCAGTACTCTATTACAATTATTATTGGAACAGATCAAACTTTATTCTGTACAATAAAAAGACTCATTACTGATGCAGAAATGATGTATGTTTGTCCTAACTTTCCTAGAGAAGAAATAAGTAGCATTCTCAAAGGTGTCATTTTTATTTAAACCTTTCTACAGGGAGACATATAAAAGAGACTGTTACTGAAATAACCACCTCTGCTGCCTGACTTGGGATTTTTTTCATACTCCTCTCTTTTCATTTGTCAATGAAATATTCATACCTAAGACTAGTAAGTATTTTACATATCCAGAATTTTGATGATCCTCAAGACATAGTAAAAATGGCTTGTGAGCTTGGTGTGCTGTACCACATCCCTAAATTAGCATCCACCATGACAGTAATCAAGAAAATTGAAACTGGAACTATAAATTTTTAATACTATAATTTTTTCAGAAATTTCATGCACTTTGTCCCTCAGTATATTTCTGTCTTTCTCACAGATCCTATATCAACTATACATTTATAGTTGCATTTCCAGAAATCAAAATCCAGACTTTGTGTGGCAAGAGAAAGCTCCTACTCTTGACCACCAGTAGGAAATGCAATTCAGGGGTTTCAGGCAAGTAATTGTAGTAACTCTATTTCATAATGCAGACCACTTTCCATTCATTCACCCAAAGTATTACATTTATTGATTATATTTCTGTGAATAGTGTTCGTTTATCTCATCTTCAACCAACCAACAGTTTGATGTCTACTCTGAAATAAGCTCTCTATATTGTCAGTTAAAATATGTAGTCTCTAAGATGGATTCCTCTAATCCCAAAAAACGTTATCTAAAAATGCTGATATCCTTGAGCAGTGTAGAAAAATTTGACTCAAACAGAATTATGTAACATGAATCCACTTTGACATTCATGTCATGCCTGTTGGTGTTCAAGAAGCATTCATACAACACTCTTAGGAACTTCTAGGTTGCTTTTGTGTAGAGTCAGGAGCTGGACTCAATGATCCTCATGGCTCCTTTCCAACTCAGGACATTCTATAATTCATATCAAGCACTTACTTTGGTCTTGATTCTGGAGTGAAGCATTAAAATGCACGAACAATTTCACATCCTTTTTTAATAATCAAATGCCAAACTGAGTTTTAATAGAAAATAATGTAGCTTTTGAGAGGGGAATGGGTTAGGGTGCCACTCGTATAAGAATTACAGGTGACCATTGGCATAGTTTCTAAGTTTTATCTGCTGTTATTTGCCAACAATGGAAAATTTCAAGAAACTTTTTTGCCTGGATGTTCATGAGCAAGAACTGGGCAGATAACCCAAAAATAAAGTATGTAGTTTCATCATCCTTCTAACTGATTTCAGCTACCGAGTATGCAAACTTCCTAAAGACAAAATAAAATATAAATTTTAAATTAATTGGAAAATTCTACAAATTTGCAGTTATTTCAAAGTAGTTAAAAACTATATTCATTATTTGAAAATGATATTGCTGTCAATTGGGGAACTGATATATTTTTTATAAATGTTTTTGTTTTCACTTTTCTAACTTAAGCTTTTCACAATGTTGATATATGTCTGTAATTTTTCTTCAAGGTTAAAAATGTTGCTATCATATTACAGATGACACACCAATGCTTACAGTTAAAGTAACTTTTAAAATAAGAGTAGCCAAAACTACCAAATCAAGACAAGGCTCGCAACAAGGCTAAGAAACCAATGTAAATAAAATCAACTCAAAATACAACGAAGACAAATATCTGACAATATATATGTATTCACAGTATAAATTCCTTTCCTATATTAGTCTTTAGGTGTACAAATGCATAGAGAATGAGAGAAGTACACTGCATTGATACCAAAGAGAAGATGGTATGATGTTTTGTAGTCAGTCTGGTTTCATAGCATTTATCTTTTATATAAGGGATATAAAGCACGCTAATAAAATTTATTTCCAGCAGCAAATACAGTGCACTTTGTTGCAAGTACTATAACTGTATTCCCAAGGAAGGGACTGGTATCTTGTTCGGGAACAAAATAGTATGATAAAATTGTTAGTGTGGTTTCAATTTAGGATGACATTTTCAGTATTACCAGTCTGGCCTGCTGTTTGGGGTTTTTCTCTGTGTGTGTGTTCATTTTGGTGTTTGTTTGTTTGTTTGTTTGTTTGTTTCCCCCATGAAACAAAAGGAGGAGTGTAATATTTCACTCCATAAACTGGTAGGCTTGGATGGCTGACAGGTACCTAGGCAGTTTTATATTCTCTACAAAGAGTGAAAAAAGTCCGGAATACGACTCAGTAACAGCTACACTAGTGCCAACCATGCCATGAGCAGGTTTTTTTTAATGGTATGCATCAAGATCTGTGCAATGCCAAAACCTGAAAGCCTCAGTACCTCGAAAAGCACATCTATAGGAAGTAATAGTCCTATTAATGATAGCAATTGATTAATGGCAATGTGCCTCTCTGGGAGGGAGCATCTCCCAGCAACTCTAAAGTTTTGTTTTGCACACTTCATCTTTAACAGCAGTAAAAAAAGTATAACCCAGTACACCACCCTTCACACCTGACTTGGATGTGATGTGGCTCATTGGGTAGAGAGAGATCAATGGGCTATGAATGAAAAAGAACTCTCTGAAGGCTGATGGCTGAAAGCCAGAAGATATCTTTCCATTTGATAGTAAGAGTAAACCCATCCTTCAACATTAAAGGTTACAGCTTCTGACTTGTGACTGTTAAATGACCATATAAAAACAGTAAAAGATTGTCCTTAAAAAACTGTGTCCAGAAGTTTGTAATATTTTCTCTTAGAAATATTCATTGCTCTTGCCTTTTACTTTTTGTCTGTATCATAGCCTACACATCACACTCATCTCCTAAAGAGCAGGACTGTGCTAACATGAATCACTTTACATGTCTATTACCTCTACAAATTTCAGACACATGAATTAGAACAGAAGTCTGATTTTTTTGAAGAAAGTTCTGACACATAATTTATTTCGATAACAAATCACAATTAAATTAACTTTTTTTCCCCATATCCTTGGAATTTTAATGAAAAACTTCAAAATATTTTGGCATCATTAGTTCAAAGGAAACATATAAGTATGTCCAGACCTAAAATGTTTCATTTTAGCTTAACAAAAAGACCGAACTATATCATTTCATGTCAGTTAAGTTGTACTTAACAAATGCAATTCTTTCTTCCATGAAGCTGTAGCATATAAGCTTCTGTGCCGGTTTAAAAGTAAACCAGCAGGGGAAAATGAACTCAACCCAAAAGAGAGACCACAAGTCAGAATAACAATTTAATAAAATAATACAATAAGTACAATTATACAGACAAACAATTGGTTTTAACCCACAAAACCCAAATGTATAACCCAGCACCCTGGGGCATGAACAGAGTGGTGTTTCTGGGCCCCCTGAATCCAAAGTAAAGGGAGAGGGGTAAAACCTGTTGGTGAGGGTGCTGTTGCAGTCTGGTCAAAAGTGGTGGTTGCAGTCCAGTCGAGAGTGATGGTTGCAGTCTGGTTGAGAGCAGTGGTCTGCAGTTTGGTTGAGAGCGGTGATCTGCAGTCTTCCTCTGGATCCCACGAGTGGTAAAAAAAAATTCCAAGACTCCAAGATTATATATTCTCCAGTTCAGGCAGGAATGCTCAGTACTTTCCTCAGGGCGTTTCACAAAGGGTGTGAGGAACAGGGAGGCACCCTTCTATATCGCGGGCCTCTTAACACCTACTTTGTAGCCTGAGGAGTCAGGCTGCTCTGGGCAGAGGGTGTAAATAGTCTATTGAAAACAGTTTCTGGGAAATGGTATGGAAGGCTATAGAATACACAGTTTTGGGTTACACCCATCCAGTGATGAACCAGTCTCAGCTGTCCTAACTAGGACAGTTTCCTATGACATTTCCTTCATTGAGCCAGGCTGCTACTGTAACTAAATGTTCCAGTGATGGGCTTGATAAAAATCAGAGCCCCTCTGCTGAATAAGTGCATAGTTTTAGAGGTTGTAATGCTCCTGCAAAAAATATTGGTGGGGTCATGAAATTTTTTTCCAATTAAAAGCTAGAAAAAATAATACCTAACAACCAGAGCAGTAACTTATATATACATACACACATATATATATACGTATGTATATATATATGGATGTGGCTGCCTAACTACTACAAGACTTTAATCAGGACTCGATTGGCTGTAGCAAAGGTCAGGTTTGAATTTAAGGAGACTACTTAAAAAGAAAAAAATGCTGACGAGTTCCACATACAAACCTTTGAATGATTATATTAAACTTTCTTGTTCTGCGAGCTGAATCTCCTCACTCATGAATACAAATTAAATAACATTCAAAGGATATTCTTATTACAAGAAAAAGAAAACTAACAGAGAATGTACGCAAGATATGAATTACTAATTCTTGAAGCATTACTAAAATGCTTTTAAATAACTCACTTTTTTTCTTTTCTTTTTCCTCCTAGGCAACTGTTTGGCTACTGTTTTCCCCTCATGCGGCGATCTTTACTCTTGAAAAATGTTTAAGTGTTTCTGGATTGCAAGGTCTGATTTGAGTTAATGTGATCTGTTGGCTTGCTGTGTTCATGTTATCTCCTAATTTCACTCTCTCTAGCTAAGTTTCTTCCTTGTCTCCAGAGCCCCTAGTTGAGTAGCTGATTACTACTTTATTTTCTTTTCTTTTGTTATTTTTTAAGGTACCCTCTCTCCATTGCCTGTTCCTGCACTCATCCCATCTCTGCTGTCTGAGCCTCACACAGCATTTTTTTTTCTCTGATAACCACTGTAGGCAACTCCCACAGCTCTTCTCTCTGGTTATTCTATCACCTCTTAGGAGAGCTCATGTGATACTGAGAAAGGGTAGTCTTCCAGCTCACTGGAGGCTTTTAAACATTCTTATTTAACATGTTTGGCAGGAAAATTTAAGTTCACAAGAAATGCATAGGCCACCTTTTTTCTTTATTGATCCTTTAGACAACTCTTACCCAAAATGTACTTCCCTTGTTGTCCCAGGGTCATTCGCATTGCATTTGCATCAGCACCCAAAAATGTTCTGTTTTCTAAGCTCAGGATGCTCATCTCCCTCATCACTCTCTTAGCAGAGCTAACTCTGAAGAACAGCAACACAACAAATGTGAAACAATCAGATTTCATGTAATCCTTCACATTAATCTTACTTTCTCCTGCCCTTCACTTTTTTCCAGTTTATGCTCCTTCCTCTGTCATTCCTTGAGGAAAGAACAAATGGATGTCTTCCTTTCACTTTAGGTCCTCCTTGCCAGGTTCATATTCACACCTGCCATGATACAGCAGCTATGCCTGCATATAGAATCTTTGAGGCTGGTTCTATCAGCAGAGATTCCAGATAGCCTCAGAGTACCATATACATGGGAAAACACTTTGCAGTTACAGATTCACTGGGTCACTTGTATGGTACATCCCAGTTACTGCATCAGTTGTGTGGTCCTCTTTATCCAGTGAGCTAGAAAAAAAACACTCAGGCTACAAAAGTTTTGGTCTGTATGAAACTCTAAACAGAGAAGAAATAAAACTGTCTATGTTGCTGTTTCCTGCTTGAGGTCTGGACTCCAGGTGACTGAAAATGGAGATTTTTGATTAAAATAAATGTAAGAATTTTGACAGTTAGAGTTGCTCTGTGCCAAAGAAATTTCTTAGTCTTTTTAAGGAATGAAGAGCTCCCAGTGCTTTACATGTTCTTAGTAATTTTAATGCTCTTTTCACACACCGAAAGGTCCATGAAAGGCCATGGTTTACTAGGATGGCAAGGAGACCAACAGTTTTCTAAACAAGGTTGCAATGAAATCACCTTCTGGATTTAGCAAGAGTGGCCTGAGATTTTTTAATGAAATGTTATTTCTTATCACACTAACAAACATATGCCTCTCTTGTTCCAATGCAAAGGTTCTATTGAATTTTTATCTCCTAAATGAAGCGAAGGAAAAAAAGTTATTTTTTGAAACATGCAGTTATGATCAATATATATATCCTGTCTCTGTAGAGCAGAGATCTGTGTTAGAAACATCTGCAATCCAATATAATGATGGATGTTTTTATTTATTCTATTTTTTTAGTCACTTACTATCCTTGTCCTCATTTTTGAGGGACAGCAGGGAGGCAGGTACCATGGGTGGTCTACAATACTATGTTCATACTGTGTTCACTAGGTCACTTAGCTTGTTATACGGTTAATTACAGAAATTACTTAGAAGTCGCTAGCATAGCAAGCATTGGGTTAATTACAGAAATCACTTAATGCTAGTGCTGTGCAGGGGTACTGATAGTGGGAATACTGAGACACAGTCATGTTGAAGCATTTGTACCAACAGAAATCATATAAGATAGACTATCTCGGAAGTGTAAGAAGACATATGGAAAAAACAAAGCTAATCTTCCTACATTCACTTCACTCACCCATGTGACCCTCCTCCTGTGTCCTGTCTTCTCTTCCATTTCCTTTTGTTGTCAGTTTTTTCTTTTGAACTCATTCCTTCCCCATTTGTAAATGTGGAGCAGCTATTTACTGAACAGCATAAATTTTGGGCAACTGAGGACTGGAGTGAATGGATCTGTGATTTCTCTTTAAAACAAATAAGTAGGCGTGTGGACATCACCTGTTTTAAAGTCTTATTGAAGCCCTGGTATTTGAACTCAAAGTCTACAGTCAAGGGCTGGTGAGCCAACCTTCCTAAATACTTGAGAGGCAGGGTCTATATTTCACACTCTTTTGTGATTATTATTGCCAAACCATAGTCTGAACCTGATAGATGTGGATAACAGGTGGTCTGAACTCTCTTGAACTTATTGTTTCGTAGATTATTTGGATATGACCTACTACTCCTATGGGCATGTGTAACTTCTGAAAGGCACGTTGCAAATATACCTCAAGAGAACACAATGGCCTATTTAATGTTTTAACTGCTTGGTGCTAAGTTGTCAGCAGTATCATCAAATTAGTACCTGATATTATTATAATACCATGTAGAAATTCTGTGCCCCAAATAAACAGATACTTTTGAATACTTTCTTCGTGCCTCAGCTTTCTATTTCATTGTGGTGTTTTGATTATAAAGTTCATAAAATTTTTGAGTGATATAGCAAGATTTATGAAGAAATGAATAGTTCTAACTTCTGAGTTTTCAGGGCAGATGTGTGTAAGTAACTAACGCAGCAAGAAGAGTGTACTTGGAATTCTAGGGGGAAAAAGGTATATGCTCATTAATTTAACATTACCTATCCTATGCACCACAGTGTGTACTTTCAAGAAATACATAATCACTGACTGTGTATCATGAATGAGAATATCAAATTAAAGTTGCATGGTTAATGCTCTGGGAATTAAATTCGAATTAATTGTATTAGCGTACTGCATTAATATTATTTTCTTCATAGGCAACTTTGTGTGTGTATAGTGAAATCTAAAAAGTGTATGTGCACAAACGTTTAGGAAAGAAGAGTCTGGGATTTTTGTTTATTTTTTTGTTTGTTTGTTTGTTTGTGGTTTTTGTTTGGTTTTTTTGGTTTTTCTTTGGTTTTTTTGTCGTGATTCGGATTGCACTCAGTGCTTTAGGTGGTGGGGAATTTGGAGCAGGAGGTTAGATTGTGCCTCCCCGGCACAGCCCCCGCGGGAGCGCACCCGCCCCGAACTACATTTCCCAGGCGCCGCCGCGCCACGGGGCGCTGCGATTGGCCGAGCGCAGGCCCAATGAGCGCGGCGGCGGAGTCCGCGGTGCCGCAGGTGCGGCCGGCGGGGGCGGAACATGGCGCTGGGCGCGGGGGCACCGCAGCGGCCGCTCCTGCCGGCCGGGGGCTGCCTCCCCCTCCTCCTGTTGCTGCTGCTGCTGCTCTGCGGACAGCTCGGGGGAGGACAGAAAAAGAAGGAGGTAGAGACGTTCGCTTCTTTCGCCATCGCGCCCGGCTGGATGTGCCCAGTCGCGCTGCCTCCCGCTCGGGAGTCCCCCTGTCCCCTCCCGTCCGGCGTCCCCGCGCTCCGCCCGCCCCGCCGGCCCCTCTCCCCCGGCAGCCCCGAGCGGGGCGGCGGGCGGCGGAATGTGCCGACCCTGCCGTGCCGCGGGAGGGGATGGCCGGCGGCGGCGGCTTCTCCAGGGCAGCGGGAGCCAGCGCCGCCCGCCGCGATTGGGGCGCAGCGCCGGGACCGCCGTGCCCCGCGCTCTGCCCCTGCCCAGCCGGTGCCTCGCGGTGTCGTGGGCCGCCCTGGTTCCGAGCAGAGGGCGGCAAGGGCCGCCGTCCCGGCCGCGGCTGCGCTGGGCTGGGCTGGGCTGCGCTGGGCTCGGCTGGGTGCCCGCCGCCGTGGGCCCAGGGGGCCTGGGCTGAGAGCCGGGGCCAGGAGTTCAGGTCTGCGGCGAGCCCGGGGGACATCGAAGTTAAACCCCCTGTTTGTGGTGCCAACTGAAAGAAATGCCCAACGTTAATAAATAACATGGAGGCGATGGAATCAGGTGTGTGTGTGGAAGGTGTAGGTGCTGGTAATCCTTTGAAGGTGTTCTCTGGGAGAGGTGTGTAGGAAGAAGCGATTTTAATTCCGTTTCAGAATCAACAGTTTTATTTCTAGAAGCTTTTGTATTTAAATAGGGAAATGTGTAAACTTGTAATATATATATTTGCCGCTTTTAGGTTTCAGTGCTACTAGAGCTTGCTAGACTTCTCTTCTAGCTTGCTGTCTATTTCAGACCAGGTTTTCACATACCCAGTGCTAGGCCACCTGGTAGAGTCTCTTTGTAGTTTCAGTGTAATTTCATTTTTGGGAGGAGATAACTTTTAACCAAACTGTGGAGTTTTATAATTTTTGATTTTTTTTTTTATTTTTTGAACCGGTGGTTAGTGTTGTAGGAGGGCTTGGGCTTTGTGGTGGTAGAGGAGAGGGAAAGAAAAATTTTTATAGCTGATGCTTTCTTTGAACTAGTGTCTCAGACAAAGAGAAGGATGGTCAACATTTCTGTTTTTCTTTAAAGAACCGTGTAGGTTATTAAGGCTTATGGGCCAAACAAATGAAACAAGGGTGAGCAAAGAGGGAAAGGCCAATGTCTTCCTGCTGATGTCCAGTAACAGAAGTGGAAGGAATGACTTAAATCTGATTTAGGGGAAGTTCAGATTTGATATTAGAAAATGGTTTTTAATGAGGGGCTGGTTGGACGCTGGAACAAGGTACCCAGGGAAGTGGTCACTGCCCTGAGCCTATTGGTGTTCAAGAAGCATTTGGACAACATTCCTGGGTATATGGTTTAACTTTTATGTTGCCCTGTGTGGAGCTGGGAGTTGAACTCAATGTCCCTTCCCATAATATTCTGCAATTCTAAAAGGCCAAACTTAGTGTAAGATTCTTCATAAGAATCTTAGATAATTAGAATTACCTAATAATTTAGATACTAGTAAGTATCTAAATAGTGGACTGACTGTCATATTACCAAGTTAAGTAATAATCTGATCATGAAAATAAATCCCTTGGGTGTCATTGTAAAAAAATTAATACCTTCACTCTAGGCATTGTCTTTTCCCCTCTTTCTGGAAAGAGTAAGCAGTAAATGTGTTACCCTTCTGCTGCTATAATTAACTTCTTTTCAAAACTTTAACTTATTAGGTTTTCTTAATAAAATGTGTTTAATGTTTGATGCTCTTGATTCTCTCTTGCTGTGATGTGCTGGCATTGCAACTTTTGTTGACACTTTCATGTGGAGTGCCAGCTGTGCTACCAAGATAGCTGAAATAATCTTTCTTTTTTAAATGGAATCCTTTTCTAACAAGTAAATAATGGTAAATTAAAATGGACATCTACAATTACTTTATAGAAAGTTTCCCAATGCTATGGCAGAGGTGGTACATAAAGGGATGGAAATGTTTGGGATTTTTTTTTTCAGCTATTTGGTCTTACAGTTCAAGCTGATATTTCTCGTCTGTAAAGCTTGTTGTTCAGTTTTCCTTTTTAGCTAATTTAAACTAATACATCCCAGTTTTCTGCATATTTTTATTGCCATTTTTCATTCCTGTTTAATACTTTTATTTAATGCAAGGGACAGCTCATACAGACAGACTACTGGCTTTATGTAGACATAGTATGCTGTGGCTGCATCTTTAGAGAAACTAGTGCAACACTGTGCTTCCTCACTTTACATGCAAGCTTAAAGTGTAACTTAGTGTTTTTCAGGGTTTTATACATTGTATGTATAATATGAATTTTGCTTTGTGTGTGTCTGTGTTGTATATGGAAGACCTAAAGTCTGACTCCTTTTCTTGCCCTGCTAACCTCATGTTAAAAGCTGTAGTAGTTTGCCCAATATATATGGTGGGAAAAAGATCTGTATGTGAAAAATGAAACTTGAACTTTCTTACAGTGAGTAGTTTGGAAATAACATTTTACAATTGTTCTGAGAAAAATTTTGTGAATTGAAAGAGCACATGATCTTGTGCTCCGGGAGGTTCCTGTTCACATTACTGTCTGGAAGCACAGTGGTAAAAGGTAAAGGTGATTGAGGTTAGATACGTAAAGTGAGGCTTAGGTTTTATACAAAGACTGGTAAGATTGCTGTAGTTTTTATTGGAAGTTGGAAAAGTGTTTGAACCCAGTGAATGGTTTCAGAGTGAACGCTGCAAGAGGTCAGTTAATGTAGTGTGGTTACAATGTTGTATCCCGTGAGAGAAAACCAAAGTACATGTCAGTTTCCTCTTTCCTATGGGCTTTGTTGTATCTTTGTTGACTTATTGCTAGCAGAGAAAGATGAATGGGGAAACTGGAAAACATTGGTAAAACTTTGTGTTGATTGTGAAATACTGTGTTATAGCTGTACTAGAAAATATGCAAGTTCTTAAATTACTAAAATACATTGTCTTATACAGTAAAATATTCTTAATATAACTAAAGAAACTTTCTTCTCAGGCAAATTACTGAAACGTACTAAGGTTGGTCTTAAATTTGATTAAATCTGCAAGAATTTATAGAACTACTTGAAAAATAGATTTGAATTAGTAAATAGTCATGTGGTTTAATGGAAACTGTTTTTAGAATGACTGCACAAATATGTAAACACACAAACATTCCTATTGCTTTGCTTTAATCCTGCTCTATCCTTTTCTGTATTGTGGACACTCATGACATCCTTCACAACTAAGGAGAAAAATAGAAAACATTAGACTTCTGATTTGGAAATTAGTTTCTCCCATGGCTCACTAGATTTGAAAAGCCTGCTTTATTTAAAGAAAAGTAAAAAAAGTTCCTGATTATGAAGTAGCAACAAGAAACTGAAGAAGGACTTTTCTCTTGGAAACTGTATGCATAATGGGAGAAAATAAAAATTGACTGTTTCCACAGCATTTGAGATAATATATTTGTATTGACGTAGATGCATTTTCTGTAAGACATATTCTAAATCCTTTTGATACTTTTTATATATCTTATACAAATTTGAAGTAGATTAAACTATTAAAAAAATGAAAGGAATCGGAATAATTCACTTTGAAATATACTGGTTGGCTTTTTATTATACAATTTTTGTGACTGAAACATGGAGAACATTGGGTTTTAATGTTGAAATATTTCTCATAGAGGGTAATGTTTATTTTTGAGCTTTCAGGTGGATGATTCAGAAGCTTAGTTAAACTACTGTTATGCAATGGGAATAACTATTTTTCTTTTGGTAAGTTGTGATGTTTTGGTTTACCCTGAATATTTTTAAAGGACATCAAGACTCATGTATCTGTAATGGTTCTTTTCCTTTTTCTCCCTCTCTTATTTCCTTGGAAGGGCAATCTAATTGATAGTTCATCCCAAAGCTCAGCCATGCTTTTATTATTCCTGAAAAATGGGTATCTGATGTGCCCTTAGGAGCCTTTAGGGTAGCTGTACAGCTCCTGGCTTTCCTCCCCCCTCCCTCACCCAAAGATCTAGTCTACATCTATGAGTGTTCAATACCCACATCTATGAGACTGTATTTCTTGTCCTTATCATGACCATAAAGAACAGATTATTCTTTGATGCAGAGTCTTCTCAACTTGGAGAATGACTAAAGGTAGCATTTGACAGTTTTTCCTGTTTTTTTTTTTCTTACTAATAGAAGCAACTGTGTATTTTTTAAGGCTTAAAGTATTAAATGTGATAATTTTTCTGAGAAAATGTTCAGTCCTGAACATAGTTTTCTGTTTTCTTTGAAATTCACTGGGATAGATTGGCAATATCCTCTTGTTTCTGCACCATGTGTTCTCATTTTCGTTTGGGTTTTCATATTGAGCCAATCTTGTTTATTAAAGGTTATTGATGATTATTACCATGTTCCTTACATTGCAACCAGAATGGTATCTTCCACTTTAAAATGCCTTTCCATCTAATTTGTGGTCATCGTTCACCATAAAGGTAGCAATTCTCACCCATTCGGAACTGGGCCTGCAAAACGTGCAGCAAAAGCTGCTGTCCTTGGTCTTTATTGCTTTAAAACTGAAAGAGTACTACTTAGTTTCTTACGCTATCTCCTGATGCTGTTTTTGATGATCTGTAACATTCTTTCCTTCTGATGAATGTTCTGCCTGCGTATTTTATTGAAAGAAAGAAATGTTTGGAAATGTGGTAGAGCAAGTGGAGAAAAAGACGAGGAAAAAAAGATGTGTGATGAATGAGGAGTCTTCGGTATATATTCAATTGCACGTGTAGTTTAAGAGTTAAATTCTTCATTTCTCAGGATCTCTGATACTATTTAAAAAACATAGTGATAATTAAAACTTAAGTTTCTTCTCTTGGTCTACTGAAATTCTGTTTAACATTAAACTTGAATATAAGGCCCTCTTGGTCTTCTAGTAATGAAAATTTTGGTTTTGATCTCCAGACTGTGGAGCACTGCATGTTTTTGCTTTTGAGACAGCATGCAGAAAGTGTTTGGCAGTTATACCAAATATAGACTTCTCTTTAAAAACTTTATTAATAATTCAGATATGGCAAAGATTGAATCTGTGAAGGGAAACTCAGGCCTGAGTGTAGATTTGACTTCAAGCCATTTTTAGGATATATTTTAAGTAGAGGTTTTATATCCGTTTGTGTAATTTGACATTTTAGCTATTATTACTCTAGAGAGAGGTTTTTTCAAACAGTACTTTAAAATAACTGTTTCAAGTGAAATAAGTGTTAAGTCATGCCTGAAAATGTAAAATTCCTTAAATGCAATTCTAAATGTTTTTCTTTACTCTGTCCTAAAAAGAATGGGGACAGAGTAGAGAAAAAAAATGCAGTAGCAAGAAGTCTTTATTTTCTACTGGTTTTTACAGCAACAAAACCCATCTATATCCCTTTCTTTTCTATTTCGAATTAACTAAAGTTTTGAAGAAACTTGACAAAATTAACTAGCAGTTCTTATTTTAACAAATCTGCATGGAAAACCTTGATGTCTTCCATGGTTGCATACAATAAGTGAAATAAAGGACATTTACAGCAGTCTGATAGCATTTTGTGATTGGATTACTGGAAGTTTTCTGTCCCAGATGTCTCCATTTGGCATCCTTGCTGTCATAAGGCAGATCAGTGGCATAATTGATCTTTTCCCCTGTTCTGTTCTATAACCATTTATACAGCACATCCTGTGCAACCACATGGAAAATACAGATTGTATCTGCTTGAGTTCTAAGTGCTCTGGAAAAATCAGTCAGTACAATTAGAGTGGGAAAGCACTGGGTTCTTTGAATATGGGTTTGGGTCTTCAGATTTATTCTCTTCGTTTTTAAAAGTGTGTTGAAGGTCACCTTTTATTGGATAAGATAATCAGAACTCAAAAAGGAACTTTGTATTTGGTTTAGGCCTCCTTCTCTTCCTGTAATAAATCTGAAAGCAGGTATAATTAAAAAAATATTATCTTTTCATCTAATGGTGTGAGATATAAAAATATAATACCTGCTTTATTGTTGTTTGTGTATATCAAATGTTATAATTATTTTTTGTTACAACTTTCCATCATGACGGATTGCCATGAAACAAATGGGAAGATATTTTACAGTGAAGCTGAAAGATGCATTTCAGATAGAGAAACTCATATTTTTATATGCAATCATCACAAGTCCTTCATATTCTGGGAGATAAATTGATGTATGCATTGAATGGATTGCTTCTGACAGAATTACAAAAAAAACCCAACCTGGCAATAGTTTGATTTTAGACAATAGTCCCAGAAGTTTTACATAGAAGGGATTTGTATTCTTGCCATTGCAGGCTTCTTCATGAAAACACTCTTCTTCATAACTGTTAAAGTGGTGGCAGAACTTGTAGCGTTTCTCTGAGGAGACTGTTCTCTCACCTAATAGGATTTACTATTAGGATTTTACTTTCTTCTGATGGTTGTATCTGATAATACCATTCTGGAATACCCCAAGTTCATAATCTCTTTTTGAGCGGTTGCAGTCCTTAGCTGAATTGTGCCATTCCATTAATTTTTCTTGCTCGTTTCTGATTAATCTAAAGCAACTAATTTTTGAATTTCAGATGTACTGGTCATTAAGCTTAGCAGAGTTTGGCTGTGTTACATGGAACATTTTGTATATCAAGTCCATAACAGAAGTGGTAATTACAGTTATGCAGTCCCTTTGTGGAATGACATTTTGAGCTCACAGAGTTGCTCAAGGTTATTGGCTGTAGCATCTGCTGCTCGAATGACAGAAACCATTTTCTTCTCTGCATTTAGTTTGGCTTTTTAATAATTCCATATCACTATTGCTTTCTGCTCTACTATTACATGTTCATTTGCTTTCCTTATCTAGTTGCCTTACAAATTGCCAACTATGACAGTGTCTAGTCCTGAATCTTGCGCATTGACATTTCTGTTTAGCTTTTGTAGATTTTGATGTGTGTGTGTTCATGTCTGAGCCACGTAAATGTCTCTTCGATGGAGATTTTTGAGCTTGTAGAGCAAAAGTGCAGGTAGCATAGCAAAAAAATCCTACTTAAAGTATAAGTTAATTTCTGAGTTTTATTTTATAATTTCTACCAAGCATTTTTGTTAACTTGATTGTTTTATGAAGTCCTTTGACACTTAACCTGTTTTTCATAACTCATGAAAATAATTGACAGTTGTTCAGCTAATTAATCAGCTAATTCACTTTAAACTGCATATTTTCAGGTCATGCTGACTACATATTCAGGCTTTTTCACATATTTTGTGTCTTGAATCTTGTCAGTGGCAGAGGTGCATTCCGAATCTAAAGTTAGGCCTTTAACTCAAAACTTTGCTGTCCTGCAAGAGTCTGTTTGTTTAGAATAATAAATTGTTATATTTATATTGTAGTATTTTTTCTGCACTATACTGAGGAATATGGTTATTTTAACAATAAAATATGAGAGTTATTTTTGATTCGTACTGCTTAAACTTTCGTTGGTTATTGTAGCTGCCTTGTCTTTGTTTACTTAAGTGGTTCAAATTATTACTTAAAACATTTTGTTCTTTTTACTTCTCTTAGCTATCAAGTCCATATAACCCTCTTCTGATTTTGGTAGTAAACTAGAATGAAATATAAATTGCATTTAATCCATAATTAAATTCACTGGGGTACTGATATACTAAAAATGTGATACTGAAAATTATTTTTAATCCTATTAAAGTATTTTAGTGTGAATCTTTGTCTTTCTATAAAAGACATAACTAGAGACTCAGATTCTGCAAGAGAGATTAATGTAAGGGGTGATAAAGCTGAGCAGACAGAATGTTTTGAAATATAGTTCCTTTCTCTACTCTGTTTTTTCAAGGTTATCTAACAGTACAGAGAAGGTGTTTGAATACGGGTAGAAATCTCTTTTGACTGACAGAAGTAATGCTCTTCTAGATACCCTAGAAGTTGCAGGGCTATATAGGGCTACATACAGTGAAGGAATAAATTAGCTATATCCACATATGTTTAGGTGTCTGTCCAAAAAGAGGAATTCAAGCTACAGTTAGGCGAGGGAATTGTAGAGCAATTTAGTTAACAGGAGTAGGACACCTCATCATAAGTCACAGAAACTGATACAGTGGGAATAGTTGATATTAATTTGATTTCTGGGAAATTATATTCTACTTCACATAAAATACCCTAAACACTGGTCTGTCTGCCCCTCTGGGTGCTTGGGTCCTTTTAAAGTGATCTGTACTATTTTTTTTTAATTCAAAAAGCGGGTTTTAATTAAAAAAGCTCCTACTCTGAAATATATCAGTTGTTTTCCCTCTCCAGTACATTGTTTACACTCTCAAATGATCTCAGAGTATGTGAACTGGATTCTACTGTCCTTTTGCACAGACAGAGAGCTTCAGAGAAAGTTGCAGGATTCTCTGGGCCACAGAGGAGTGACAAGAGGAAAGATAATTTTCTATCTGAGTGATGATAATTTGAAAGAGGAAAGTCCTGGTTTCCCACAGCTATTTATACATTTAATCCAATAACTGCTCAGTATAAAGCATTGTAATACAATCTGTTGAAGTAGGTTTACTTGTCCACCATCTGGACGTGAGTGCTGCCTGCCAAACCCTTTAAGTTGGGAGGGCAGTGAAAAAAAATCAAGGTTACTTTAAAGTAGTGAGGGCTTTTCAGGATAATCTGTGTACACTTGCTTTCTCTGTCACCTCACTTGTGGCTGAAGGAAGTAAGTGTAGAGCACACTATGCCCAGTGCTCAGAGAGCCAGCCCTGAAATTTTTAAAAGTAATGGAGGCCTTGGTGGGAACATAAAGGTGCTCAAATCCACATTTTTCTTTTGGTGTTCCAGGTTGTTTGTATATTACAAGAATGTAGAGCAGGGGGGAATTACACAAAATCTGTGTTGTAAGTACCTGGTGGAAGGAAGGAGAAGCTTGTTCAACTTTGGAATTGCCCGCTCTGATCTCAGTTTCTGTTAGCTGTAGGTCCAAATTCCTCAGTTAACAGCATAGAGTGGCTTACTTAATCGAAGTACCTTGTTGCTTCTACAGATACCAAGCAAAAGAGAATATAGCACAAGATTATAGGGATGTTTGATTTAGTCTATAGGTGGTCATATATTGCCTTATTTGACTTGGCTTTAATAGAATGCCAAATGGGGGGAGAGACACTAAAGCTGATAATTTATTGTAGTGCAAAATATTTTGTCCTGTAGAAAACATACTAGTAACTTGACTACACCAGAAAGCAATGAGGCCTGAAGTCACTCCACTCTAGAATTCTGGTTGTGATGTTAGTATTGGAGCTTTAGCAACCTGTAGTGCCATCAGTAGCAGTACTGAACCAGTGTAAGAACTGAATGATATTTCCTTCCTTCATAAACTTAGGAGAGATGTGCTGACGCCTTAGGTGTGTTCATTTTACAAGTGAGTAATGTTGGGCAGATTGTAAGTTCAAGTATATTTCACACATTCAGATGACATGTAGAGTCACAGAAAGCAGAAATTTTATCTTTAATAGCATTTTTCATGTCCCACCATATTAAAATGTTGTAATTATAGCTGTGTTACTGTATTAGACTATTGGCATATGTCTTAAGTGATTCAAAAATCTAGCTGAAGCTGTTCAGTTATAGTAACATTGTTTTTTTGAGCAATGAATGCACTGTGCTCTCATGCAGAACTCATGCTTGCTTGGCTGTGAGGGAGAAAATTATGAGTTCATTAGCTGATACAGCAGCTTTGTTTTCTAAAGTAATTTGTTGTCTGTACTTCTCCCAAGAAGTGAAAATGGAACTTTTCTTGAGTTTAATGAACTGTTTTGATAGCAAAAATGTTCTGGAGAGTTATAGTGAATCTTGCGTCTTCAAAGAGTTAAGAGACATTTTTAGCTGGTTTTCATCATTAGATCTATAGTTGTTTTTTCTAAGAATGAAAAATGCATAGACTTTTAGAAATTTGATTTCAAGTAATTTTGAAAGTTAATTTCAGAAGGTAAAAATTTGGACTGTGATATGACAGTGTTTTTCTGAGAATGTAATGTAATTTTGATAAACACTCACTTCATATTTTTATTTTTCTAATGTAGACATTAATTCCACTTCCAGTTTCCTCAGTGTGAGTTATTGAGTTATTCTCTATAAGGTGCTACATTTTTAATATTCAACACAGAAATTAATGCTGAGTATTAGTGTCTAAACAGCAGTTTCTCAACATATTTAAACCATTAGGTTTTGCATTAAAGCTTTGTGACTGCTTGTACCGTCATGATTGAACATTCAACAAAAAACTTATGCTTTAGTCCTATCACAATTTTTATTTTTAATTAGATAAAAATTATCTGTTGGTGTCTATGAATATTTTTCCTAAACTACACAGAAATAAATCTAAAAGTGCCAAGTAATTATTTTATGTTAAAAGGATTAAGTGCTTTATTTGTCACTAGGGATTGTCTACCTCCTGTTGAACCACAGAATCCATTCATTAACTTAGCACCATGCTATGTCCTTTGTCCTCTGTTGAATGACTTACCAGGGAAGGTAGTATTCTGGAGAAAGGAACTCTTCCTCAAGGAACTGCATAATACTTCTGTTTCTTAAGGTATGGGTAATGAAAGAATGCTAGAACTTCATGTGGATGGCTGAGAGAGGTAAAAGACTTTGTTGTTTGAAAACACTGAGGCACTAGTCACAGGGAAGAATGCTACATTTAGTGGTTCTATCTATGTATGTTTTTGCCTGCTGAGAAAAAGAATTTGCTAGGACACTCTGACAATAACATGACCAATAAAAGGATGGCACAACAAAGTAAAACTATGGAGAATAGATATCAGAGACAGCAGAGAATGTGTGAATAATCATTAGTAATCAAATGACAGTGAAATAATGTAAGTGAGGATAGATGAAGATTTTTCTCACAGTGAAGAGCATGAGTCATGATCGAAAGTACAAAAGAAGTATTAGGAGACATACTACTCTGAAACCTACATTAACATAGAGGTAATGGCTACAATGTACAGGAGAGAAGGAAAAATCAGTAGTCTGAACTTGTATCCAAACTTCTGTAATTAAATGGTTGTGTCATCTGACGCCTTCTGTGTTACGATTTTTCATTTCTAAAAAAGAAATAAAAACATGAATTTTCCTTCATGTGAAGTAAGATTTATATTAATTTGGATGCCCCGCTTTAGATCCTTCACTTTCTAGTCTTATAGTAGGTTGTCCATTAAATTGACTGGATCATGTTGCTATTGTTAACCATGGAAAGTGCTGTAGATATTTTTGTTTGTCTTTGATAAGTACTGTTAATGCCCTTAAACTATACCTCTGTTCAGAGAGGCAGATTGACTGATATTTGGAGAAAAAAAAATCTCTAATTTCTTCACTCTGGAAGAATTGACCTTAAAACTGAAGTGACCTTTCACTAATTTCTTCTGAAGTAATGAAACAAGGTATTACTTTCTAAAATCTTTGTAGAAAAGAAATTTGCTATCTTACCTTCTCAGCTTGAGAGTCACTGATAAGACTGTCCCTGATGTTAAAGTCATCTGGAGACTTCAGGTATTTGAATTCAGTTATTAGATGTGTAACTGGCTTCCTCTGTAACTCTGCCCAGTCTTCTTTGGTTGCTTGTCCATTTTATACATTGGAAAAATTAGTTCTTCCCTTTTTTCCTGCTTTTTCCATCTCATAGCCAAGAAAAGGGTGTGCTCCAATTTTATTTTTTTTTTTGATGTTGAGGTGTGGCAAGACAAATTACTTTTAATTCTTTTTGGAAAAAGTAGCAGTCTTTTTTTGGTACGTGCTCTGTGCTGTGTAATCCTTTTGTAAATCCAGGAATTTTATAAGCCTTCGGTTTAAAGGAAAAAAAAAAAGGAGGAAAAAAACCTACTTGAAAAGCCCACATTTTCAGCCAGTTCAGCTCTCTAATGTTAATGGTTTTGATATTTTAATGCCTTTCTGAGTAGCATATAATATGTCAAATCTAGTAAATTTAATTTTGAAAAAAGTACTGTAAGTGCTCCTGGTAGGTTTTGTTGAACTGCAAAAGCACTGTTAGACCTAAAATCAAAAGAATTTATGAAATTTGATTCTGTATGTTATGAAATTTCATCAAAGCAGAGGAAATTGAATGTACAATATAAGTCCGTCAAATATTTGCGGTTACACATGGTCAAAAACCCCCAGCTTCCCTGGTCTTTTGAAACTTTGACAATACCAGGATAATTCAAATAGTCTTGAAAAATTATTGATGCAAGGATACTCATTTTTCTAGTTTTACTCAAATCTAGTCATAGTGCTCATGAAGAAAAACTGTAATAGGAGATCAGTCTCATAATCTCATATTCTTACTCTGGTAGGGATTCCACGGATTTTTTTCATTTCTAGAAATAACTTCCAGCTCTTCTAGTACAGTTTTCCAGTGTCTTTTCCACCTGTTTTTTATTTTGTTTTTCGAGGTATAATTTGTCTTCCAAACCATCTGAGTTTTTATAAAATGTAGATTCACCAGCTGCAGTTTCAAGTTGCTACAAAAAAAGGTACTTTTTTTCTTCCTGAGACTACATTCATATTCCTTTTAACCTAAAAGTCTCCTTATTCCCTTCCTATATCCGAGCTGGTGCTTTTTTTAATGTGTGTACAGATTGATTCTGAACATTTAGTTCCCCTTTTGTTTAGTTTTTGTTATCTTTTTGTTTGTTTGTTTTGTTTTGTTGGTTGGTTTTGTTTGTTTTTGTTTTTCCTAGAAGTAAGATATTCTCGTATTTTGATGAAATCTTTATGCAGGCTCAACTCAGAGAGCAGACTCCATCCTGGAACATTTGTGACTGCCCTCAGGCAAGTTATGCATTTATTTTCTGCCAAAAAATGGTTCTTGAGGTGTGTTCAAAGTCAACTTTCAGACTGCCTCCATTCACTTCCTGTATTAGGTTGTATTTCTCTTCCCTTCAGTCTTGAGGTGCATTATTTTTCTTTCTTCTGTTTATTCATGTTGTAACTCCCACTGGTTCTGCTTTTTCTTCATATGATGGTTTTCCTTCGTATGTTTTTTTGTCATGATACTTCTATGGTGATTAGATATTTTTCCTTATAGCCTTTGGTTTCATCTTTCCCATGTTTTTCTGGAATATTTTCAACATTTTTCTCAAGAATTTTGATATTTTTCAATTCTTCCTCTTCTTTGTTGTGATATTCTACTCTTCTTGGTATGTACAGATAGATTTTAAAAGTCATTCCCATGATCTGTTTTGTATCTCTTGTTCTAAGATTGTCACATCTTGCTCTTTAAGGAGAAAGAATAGTGAAATACATCAAAATTTGACTCATACTACTTCTGTATCTGAAGAGATCTGTGTTTGGAATTTTTTCTTTTGTTCTCAGTATCTTCCCTCTGGATTTGTTTGTGGTGGGGGAGGAGGGCACACTTGTAATCGTTATGGTCTCTGAAGGCAAATGTGGAAAGGAACCAAGGGTTTGATTTCATTATTTGGTACTCATCTTTTCTCTTACCCTCTGATTTGTACGATCTATTCTAAAATCAGAGACCATGTGCACAATAGTGCTGGTATTTATGCAAATATAGCCTGTCAGGACCAAATGAGCTCAGTTTGCAGCATTCAAGAAAGACTAGATCATATTATTTTCTTCGTCCTCCTAGTTGCCATCACCATATTTGAACCATTATTTGAGTTCCTCCCCGTTGCTGAGTTGACACTGAATGCTGTATTGGTTTCTAATTCAGTTATTTGTTTCTGCCACACATCAGCTTTCCTTCAAGTCTGTATCCCTTGCAAGAAAAGACAGAAATTTAAGAATTCTGTTTTCATTATTTCTGGGCTTTTAAGGAGTCAACTGTCACTCAGATCAGTCATTCATTTGTTTCCAGGTTGATAAGCCATTGTTTCAGAAAGCTAGCTTACAGCTTACACTGCAGAAAGAAATATTAAGTTCCTGTTTTATGTGATTCAGGTTTTCTTTGTTAAAATTCATGCTAATAGTGTTTTAGTTGTTAGCATACTCTTGTGTCATGCTCTCCTGCTGTTTGCAAACACTGCAAAGTAAGAACAAGGATAAATCCTTCAAATACCACTGTTACTATTTCTAACTGTAAGATACTAAAGGACATTCAGTTTTACAGACACTCAACACAGATTATTATTGTAGGATGTGACTTTTCTAATCATGGCATTAAGTGCAGAAGTTGAGAGACTCAGCATAATTTGCCTTCTCTGTGACCTCCTTTTGTCTTTGAGATTTATTAGGTTCCTTGCTTTGGCTTTAAGGTCTTCATTGTGACTCATAGCTTTTGAATTTGTTTTTCTTCCCTGAAAATTCAGACTAGGCTGCATAAATTAGCCCTATAAACTCTACTTTGCCACTTGGAGAAGAAAAATGGGATGATGTGTGAAATGCTATCAAAACAAACATGATCACTTTTAGATGCTTTTATTTTTCCCTCTTCAGTCCCTACTGCAATTCCCTGAAATACAGAAGGCTAGTAATGGATTCTGATCTCATCATGATCACTCTCTGCACTAATCTATAAAAGGGATAATTCTTATTCATTAAGCTCTAATCGTTGCCTCTCTTGTTATCTGTCTATTGACAGGAGACCTCATGGAAGTGATTTTTGTCCTGTTGCTGTGTTCTGTTGAGTGAAAATGGTTCAGATGATATTTCTTCCTAGAACAGGAAACCATATGCCATATTGTGATTACCAGAAGAAATCTTTTTTTGTTTGATTCCTTTATGAGTAGTGGTGTAAAACTACTTTGTGCTTTAAATATTTTATAACAACAGATCACCTAGGGTTTCAATATAAGATGGGTAAGAATGGCTTAACTCATTTAGGCTGAGTTCACCTATTCCTGGTATTTTTTTCTGTAACAGCATCTGCAAATGGACACCTAGGGAGGGGAAGTGTTACTCCTTCACCAACCCATAATCTTCTGCCTTTCAGCTGTTTTCAGCTCTGGTTTTCATGAGTCTAATGTTTTCCATTAATGGATCTCTCTGTGAGGAATGCTCAGTCATGATTAATTCAGCAATCCTAGGTCTTGCACCTCTCTTTCCATACTTTACAGAATGAGGCTGTTAAGGAATCTACATCTGTAGTTACAGGTGTATCTGGAGAGGATTGACTTGGCCCCAAACTGAGAGTGTTTTATCAGATGTAAATTCTGCTGTTGTGTGCCTTCTGTTGCAGGAACATGTTGTTCTTAATCCAGAGATTGGTAAAAGCGTGCATGAAATATTTTGTTTAGTTTTTGCATGCTCTCAGATGCAAACACAAAGAAACTGAATTTCAAATCTTGCAAGTTTGGCTGCATAGCGCAGACAACTCTTATGGCTCATGCCTTACTGTTTTAGTAGTCTTTGTCTTTGCCAAGTTTTTGGTGTCAAAGAAGGTGAGTGCTTTTCATCTCTCCTGCTATCTAGGGGAAGATTGTCCATTTGACATACTGCTGAACTTACTGAACAGAATTACTGTTCAAAAGAGTTTACAACTGCCTTGCTTCATAGTTAATTTGTTTTTTCACAAGAACCTCTTCTGGCCTGAAGTAGATTTTTTTTTTTGTCTTTGTCTCTCTCTTAGCTGGGAATAGTGAATGAAATAAAAGTGCCAAATCAGTCTGGCCTTGAAGTTACATTTTTATCATGCACAAATTGGATTGCAATGATGACTTTACCACCCCTGTTGAGGGGGTTTGTTCACATCTTTAGAATACTTGCTTTCACATCCTAATCAGTGTAGTGTGGAAATATGTTTTTCACAGACAGTCAGGATTCTTAAGAGTATGGTAGTTCATTTCCCACTATGCACTACCAAAATATTGGCCTCTCTACTTAATATGCTTAAGAGCCTATTCTCTTACTGAAGCATGTATTTCTTTCAGGATAATTGGATTGATGTCTGGACCTTTTATCAGTGATGTTCTTAGGCTATGAATGCATTTCAGCTTTCTGAGACTGAAAGTAAATAAGTAAGATTGAGCTGAGAGTAAATTTGTGATCATTTGGCCTTTGAATTGGGCACTACCCTTTTGACTTGGAAGAGGTTTAAATTTGTGGAACTGGACTGTAATTACTGTAATGATAAAGGTATGTTTGGTTCTTTCTATATAGTAAACTGACGCACAAATAGCTGATATGTCATGTCAGACTTAATAAGTTTTTCGGTTGGTATAAGTTTTATACTGCACATGCTTTGAGCAGAGATTCTTCTCTTCTGTGGATAACTGTCACTCTGCAAATCATGCAGTTTCTGAATTGGTGAAAAATCAGAGCTCTTAATTTTTTCTGAAGTTTTTTCCCCAAGAAACATAAGGAATGGGCATGTTATTCATAATCTAATAGTTTGCATAGTGAAATGACAGGCAGTGAGGGCCACAAGATGCAGGAAGAAGGGAATTTTCACTGAATATTGAAGGAAAAAAATAATTCATAAGAAGAAGGTGCCTGTAGGGGTTGCAGAATCTCCATCCTTGTAGACTTTAAAAACTCTACTGGACTATGCCCTTAGCAACCCATTGTAATTCCTGAAGGTAGCCATGATTTGAGAAGGTTGAACGGGGTGACATTTACAACATTTAAACCTGTAGAAACAGTACGTATCAAGAGCATATGATTTTTGAAACCCATTGTAGTTGAAACTACATTACATTTTGATAGAAGGGATGGTGCTGTAGTGAGTAGTCATATGATTCATTAGATCTTGAAGTAACTAATAAGAAATGCTCATTTCGCATGACTGTTTTGAATGAGATGATTCTGTAAGTCTTTTTTCAGTCTAATATGTCGGTCATCTTTCATCAATCATTTGGAGAGAGACAAGTAGGGTTATACATGACATGGGTTATTTCCTGTGATTAAAAACTAATGGTGCAGTATTTCGCTATGTTATACTTACCCACCTGATTGCTCTGTGTGATTGGGAACTAAGTGTGAAGGTCACTTCCATGAGATTGTCCTCGAATACTGCGATGAGGGGGAGGAGGGAATAATGGCAGCTATTTGAAAATGAATACCAATTCTAAGCTGTTGTGGAAAGAGCAAGTGTCATTTCTGAATAAACAAATGAGGAAATAGTTATCTGATTACATTATTGCATATCATACTGGAGGAGACCATTGATAGATTAGGATAACCATTTCTGATACCACTGCTGAAGAATATGTTTGAAGAATAATAAAGTGTTTAGGAAAAAATTACAACAAATATTTGTAATCTGCCTGGAAGGGAAAGGCTTGAATTCAGTCTTTGGCTAAAACCAAATATTAAGCATAAGCCCTTAACCACAATCCAAAACTGCACATATGAAAAAAGTCTGTTAGGAAAGGTCTCTCTCATCTGTCAGAAAATTTTATATTATGTTTGACAGCTGAAAGCTGAAGCTTAGGCAAAGTGAGGTAAGAGAGTAGGTACAACTTTGTAAGATACTTCATTACCTTGTGGTTAATTTACTGGGGATTCAAGTTATTTTGTGGTTTTTTTTCATTTAGATTTAGTGGTTGTAATGCTTCTTTTTGGCTTAACCTATGAAAACTGCCTGTTTCATAGAATCATAGAATGGTTTGGGTTGGAAGGGACCTTAAAGATCATTGAGTTCCAAGCCTCCTGCCGTGGACAGGGACACCTTCCTCTAGACCAGGTTACTCGAAGCTCCATCCAGACTGGCCTTGAAGACCTCCAGGGATGGGGCATCCACAACTTCTCTGGTTCCAGAGAACAACCTGCTCCAGTGCCTTACCACTCTCACAGCAAAATTTTCCTCCTAATATCTAATCTAAACCTACTTTCTTTTAGTTTGAATCCATTCCTCCTTGTCCTGTCACTACATGCTCATGTAAAAAGTCCCTTTCTGTCTCGTGGGCTCCCTTCAGGTACTGGAAGGCTGCAATTAGGTCACCCTGCAGCCTTCTTTTTAGTTAGGCTGAACAAAGGCAATTCTCTCAGCCTTTGCTTGTACAAGAGTTGCTTCATCCCTCTGATCATCTTGGTGGCCTTCTCTGGACTTGCTCCAAAAGGTCCATGCCTCTCTTGTGCTGAGGACCCCAGAGCTGAACACAGTACTCTACTCTAGGTGAGGTCTCACCAGAGCAGAGTAGAGGGACAGAATCACCTCCCTTGACCTACTGGCCGTACTGCATTTGATGCAACCCAGGATACAAGTGGCTTTCTGGACTGCAAGCACACATTGCTGGCTCATGTCCAACCTCTCATCCACCAGTACTCCCAAGTCCTTCTTGGCAGGGCTGTTCTTAATCTGCTCATCCCCCAGCCTGTACTCATACTGGGAGTTGCCCCGATGCAGGAGCAGCACCTTGCACTTGGTCTTGTTAAACTGCATGAGGTTCCCAGGGGCCAACTTCTTGAGCTTGTTCAGGTCCCTCTGGATGGCATCTCATCCTTCAGGAGTGTCAACCACACCACTCTGCTTGGTGTCATCTGCAAATTTGCTGAGAGTGCACTCGATCCCTTCATCTATGTCACTAGTAGAGATAATTTCTGTAACTGATTTTTGTTTTGTGATTCATTTTATATGCTGTGTCACCTTCTATATGCCACATACTCGTATCAACAAAACATAACTGCATTGCAGAGTGATAGACTAGATACACTGTTTTGTTAATCATGGGACTTTGAGTATTTGAAAGGTGGTTGGATACAGTTTTTTAGAATATTAGCTGAATGCTTTGATCGGAGTACTCAGCACTGAAATTAGGTGCTGACATTATGAATGCCACTTGTCGATCTCAAAGTTGGACCAGAAGAATAATGCGAGTCATGCTTTCATAGCTGTTGAATTTTCCACAACCTGTGCAGATGTCTAATCAGTCAGTTAATTTACAGGGTTTTACTCACAAGCCTCAAAGTTGGAATTAAGTTTTATATTTTTTTGAAAGTTAATGTAATTTCTCCAAAAGCAATTTTTCAGTTCTTTGGAAGATTTCAACATTGTTTTGTCCTCTGTGCTCTTTCCTTCTCTTCTGTCCCCTGGATGACTTAAATATGCTAATATTATTTGAAAGTAGTGTTTTCTCTTAGGACAAGATTACTTGCACGTATGCAACCATACTCAGTTCAGTGATCTGTCATATCTGTCTTATGATCTTTGCTTGTCAAAAGAGGTCTAATGAATTACTTGAATTAAATGTATAGGTTTAAGTAGTTTTAGAAATTGCACTTATACTATCACGTTTCAAGACCAGAGCTCATATTCATATGGTGGTAACACCACTAGAATGTCATTGCCAGCTTCCTCAATGATCTTAAGCTGCTCTATATACTACAGTTTGAGCAAGAATATGAAAATAAGACTGTCCACTTGCTGAGGGTAGATTTCACGCTTAATTTCACACAATGATTAAACCATAAAAATGATTATTTTAATCAATTACCTGAGGAAGTGATCAGCTGTGGTTTAGGCTTGTAGGGTTGATACCAAGTGGCGGAGACTCTATTCAGACGCCATTTAGTACTGAGGTCCCTGTCATGAGAACTAACAGATGGAAGTATTACAAGAAAATAAATTGGCAGGTAAACTGAAATAAATTTTTTCCATACCATTAATCTGGGGAGAAATGCTTTAGGGTTTGCAGAAATTTAATAAATATGCATAAGGTGATATTTGTGTTCCACATCCTTTACATTTATACTGGCTTATTAAAGATTTAATTAAGTTTTCTGAAAAGGGAAAGGATGCAGTCTTGCAAAAAAACACAGATGACAGTGTGGGTTCACAATAATTAGGGCTTCAGGGATAAAATAAAGGTTCTCTACACTTAGTGAATATTAAGGGAATGGCTGCTTTGAAAACTTAAAAAAATGATGGTGTTTTACTTACCACATCTGTCTTATGTTTGTTTTCTAGCCCTAGACCATCAATATTTGTGACAGATTACGTACCATTTACTTTTGCAACTATGAATAGTAAACAAAAGTTGCAGAAGGTATTTTACTTTACTCTTTTTGTGCGTAAGCAATTTTTTTTTACCAACTTCTTGCTCTTCATTATCCTGCATCATCTTTCTTTATTGTACATCCATTTAAATCTTAAAACCAGGTATCTCTGGATTACTTTTATTAATATTTTCCTATTGAAACAGCATATTGAAAAGCATTGCAAAGACTCCTGTTCTTTTAAACTCCTCTGTCTGTTTTGCTGTCAAGGTTCTAAAATCTTGACAGTGGTTAGACAAAAAAATGTGGCAAAACATTAACATGTGGACCATATTAATCCATGGTCTTCATTGGTCTCTTGTATTCTATGTGCAGAAATACATAAATAAACAAATATGTTTTGTCTGTCTTGACTTGTAGCTTCCAAACTCTTGGGGCCAAGAGCTGTCTGTTATGCACAATTAAATTCTGGTCCTTGATTAGGATTTCCTGTGCTCTGATTTCATAAATAACAACAATACCGAAAGAATAATTCCTTTTGCAAAATTAATTAAGAGTGCAAATGAAACTCTCACTATTATACTTGAACGCTGGACAACATAATTTGGTCTATAAGTTGCAGTGTAATATTGAAGAAATACACTGTTCTACCATTTAAAAGATGTATTCAATTGTGAGTTCAATACAGTTGCCATGGATTCTGTTACAGACTTTTGAAAGTAACTTCTTGCTTCTTTAGGCTTTGTAGCACATATTAAAGTATACTATTCAGTCATAGCAGTGTATGGCATAGCATGTGTATAGCAGAAGCTCGCATCCTTTGTGCTTATATACTCTCAGTAATTTTCCAGGTCTGCTTTCCTCCCTCCTTCTATCGTTATTGGTCCCATGTTCCTTTAGGAATCACTTCTGGTGATCTTCTGGATCTCCTGTTCCTTGAAGAAGAAATGCCATGGCTTACTGAATCTTTCTTTTTCCATTCTCTGTTCTCCAGTAAGAGTTCTGGTGGCCTTATCTGCTGTCAGTAAGTCAGTAGTACCTTCTCCTGTCTTCTCATTCATTTCCATGGGAAAAATGGGTACTTTCATGTTAATGAGTGATGAAAAAGGAGAAAAGAGAAAAAAGAAGCTGTTAGAGGTAGCATGGACTGTGAGGAAAGATCGGCACGTAGTGGATCTGGCTCTAAGGGGTTTCTGCAGTTGACTGATGAACTGAATTCTCTCCAGGACAATTTTCCTCTAAAATCTACATTTCCTGTGGTACATAACTTTTTGCATTGATGTTTTTAAAATATACCCTTTCCTGAAACTTCTTGTATTCGTTGAAATTTGCCATTTCAATTGTCTGAAGACTGCTTTACTTGCATCTTACTTCTCCACAATGGTCTGTTTAAATGCCACTTGAAAATACCAGGAGAGTAAATTTTTTTCTCCTTGGTTAACTGTGTTCTTTTAAGTGGGAACAGTTAATGTGCATCAGATACAGTATTTGTTTTTGTATAAATGAAGTTTTATTTTAGTGTTACAGATTCTGGTAGTTTATCCTGAAGACAGAACTGTGTGTATGCAAATTGACCTAGTCATGCTACAGATTATTTCTCCCACTCTCTTTTACGAGTGGCTGGTAAAAAGCCATCTGGATCACAAGCCCTGTCTGTTCTATTTTATGAAATCTTTAAATACTTGCCTTTCAGTGCTCTTATTTGTCTTTTGAAGCACACATTTACATAGTTTGACAAAGCAGTATTTTTTCCGGAAAATATTTTGTCTCTTCTCACCACAAAACATTGAATTATTGGATATTTGACCAAAACCAGTGAGCCATACTAACAATAAGTCAGTTAGACAATCAGATGATTTCAGTCAAGTTGGAGTTTGTATATGAAGCAACCCATTTGTGTGGTTGGTTAATATTCATCCAGTCTCAGTCCTGCATATGTAACTTCATGTGTATACATAGTGCAGAATACTTAACTATGTTATTTTTAATTTTTTTGTATTTGTAGTGTCCTATATACATTTCATAATGTTATACATTTTATAAATATTTTACTTATTGTAATTGCTTTGTTTTGCAGAGTAAATTAAATTCAGTTCAACTACATTCTTAGAGAGGGAGATAAGGACTTATGTACCAACAAAGTAAATTGGAAAGTAATGCCTCTTGTACTTATTTTTAAATGTGATTCAGACCTAAAACTTTATAGCAAATCATGTGCTGTTCTTGTAAAAGGACAGGTTTCTGTCAAATGGAGATAAAGTGTATTCTCAGCCTTTGTGTCTGTAGGGATTAGGGCAGTAATTGCATCTAATTTCTGGTGATGCTTTCTCCTCCCTGTGGTCATTGATGTATTATTTCACTGAAAATGTGTGGGGAGGACTTGAAATGTCTGCATTGGATGCCTTGAATCTGAATATAATTCCTATTATTTTACATTTCATCTCTCATTGTCAGAATGAGAGTTTTTCTTAGTTGTTTTCTTCTAAATATAGAAGATACAGTAACTGTGTAAGTTGAGAATTTTATTTAGGGATGTGCACACACATAATGCAGGGGGAAGGAAATTTTGACACGGTTATTAGTTCTGTAGGAAATGTATTTTTTTAAATGTCCTGTTCATGAAATATGAAATCCTGACTCCCTTGAACAACATGAAGTGTAAATTGCACCAGACTAAAACTGGAATGAGCTAATAAGTAGTATATGCTTTTCCTCTGGCATGGTTTTAGGACTGCAAGAAGTTTCTGTGATGAAAACCTCCCTGATTGACTATAAGGTGGTGCAACCAATGTCAATGTTCCTGATTGGCATTTTTCCTTGTGATGAGGTGATTTACTGTTTGTTCTAGCGTGTTCAATGAATATTCACCAATTTTGTTGCTAAGCATATTAATGAACTTTGCACTTATTTATTACTTATAATTGGTTTCAGGCCTATCTTCCTCTGAATAGCACTTACTGTTTATCTATCAAGATATCCACCTTCTTACTCTGCTTTAGGAAACAGGAAGATTTTTTTCTCACTTATCTTTCACTATTTAGTTAACTCACATCTTTGGTCATCTTTATAAATGAGTTGGTAGCGTTAAATTGGCAAACAAATAGATCAGAATCATTCTGTGCTTTTTGGTCAGTTACTATTTCAGCTTTCCTGGGTTTTCCTTCTAGTAGCAACTGTGTTAGCTTAAATCATTGTGCTACTGTACAAAATCGTAGTGGCAATATTTCAACTGGCTAACTTCCCTACTTTAGCAAATGTAGCATTTGTGAGGGAACTGGGGAAGTGGCTGTCTTAAGGTTGAGTGGGAGAAAGTGCAGTACTGGAGACACAAGCAAACTTTTTTTGTTTGCTTGTGGGGGGTTTTCTGGTTTTGTTTTTTTTTTTTTCGTTGTTGTTTTGGTTTGGTTTTGGTTTCGTTTGGTTTTTGTTTGTCTTGGGGTTTTTTGTTTGGTTTTTTTTGGTGGAAAATCTGCAGTTGTTTTTAATCCTGATAGCTCTTATATCTGCCAAGTCTGGAATTATAATTTTTTTTTTAGTGAGAATAGTAATAATGTTCTACATAATATTTATTTCTTTTCTACTGTATTTGTACATTGGAGTTTTAATCCTGTGGGTACTTGGGTTAATGGGTAAAGCATAAAGAACATCTGGAATTTTAAGGAAGAAGTGCAATTTTTATCTGTGGTGGGTAGTTAGGAGATGTTTCAGTCCCTTTGGTAGTAATAATAATAGCTTTTTCCACTATAAGTATTAATGGTTTTGTCTGCAACTTTTTGATCATAATTTTAAAATTCTTAATTTTTACATTAGTTTGTGCATAGTTAGGTATTGTACTTCAGAAAGTATTTGACTGTCTTGTCACAAGATAGAAAGTGTTTATTGCTTATCATCACCACATCTTTCCTCTGACATTAGGCTTTGAATTCACTTGTTGAGAAGAGGCAGGTGAGAAATTTAATTCTGTTTTTTAGTTTCCCAGTGTCCTAATAAGGAAGATGACCTTTTGTATTAATATAAAGGTGTCAATAAAGAATAGGTACTTGAGAATCCTCTCATTCATATCAAAAGGACCAAATCTGTGACATCTGCCTATATGTGGGTTTTTTGTTTGTTTGATTTGGTGTTTGTTTTTGTGGGGTTTTATTTATTTATTTTTTGTTTGTTTGTTTCTTTGTGGTTTTTGCTTTTAATGTTTTGGAAGATGAAGAAACCAGAGTGCTCATCATATCTAGAACATTTTTCAACTAGATGCTTTGTGTTCTTTAGATCAAATTAATTGGTTGTTCTTTGCTTATTTGGAATAATTTGGGAATAAGAACTCTGCTGATTTGTTGAATTTTTTTTTTGTTGTTGTTGTTGATTTTTTTTTTTTTAAGGTCAGTTAACTTCCTCTAAAATTCTTTTCTCATTTTAAGTGTCTCTTATGTAATTAAAAAAAATACTGTTATATTCCTTGATGGAGCAATTAAAAAAAAATATTAAAGGGATTCTATTGAAATTATTTAGGTGTGCTTCATTGAGGTCTCGGTGTTTTTCTGTACAAGCAAAAAAGTTATTTTTTAAAAATAAACACAATATTAATAATATCTCTGAGAAGTCAATATTCTTTGTAGCAAGGGAGAGGTATACAAATGGCTTTCAGTTAGTTAATTCATAATTCTACACTGTAGATTGAGCCAGGCTGCTAAATGATGTGAGATGGCTATTGCAGAAAACTGAACTTAAAAAAAAATAAATCTTGGAATCAAGAAACTCAGAATGGCAATATGAACAGCACTTAGTTTAGAAGGCAGACATAGCTAAGTTTAATTTTACCTAAAATGCAGAAATATTTGAAAATGGCAGGCTGACTGAGTTAATGTCACACATCTTGATAATCTGTAGCTTTTGAGTTGTGTTCCTGGAGTTAGAAGGAGTTTCAATTTGTGAAATAATAATTGTGCATAGATTTAACTTGAAGTGTCTGGTTAAAAATCATAAATTTGTGCTCTGAAAGGTATGGCTGTGTCCAGTTCCCAGTAATCTGAAGCTTCTGAATATTGAAAAAAATATACAGTCATTTAGAATTTGAAGTTTGATCATTTTAATGAATTGAAATATATGTGCAGAGTGATGTTAGTTTTTAACGTTTTGTGCATAATTTTAATATTTAGCTAAAGATTTTTTCCCAATTTTAATCAAGAACTTTTGCAACGTTTTTGCTAGGTCACCCTGAAATGTTTTCCACTGAGAATAAATGAAGCTTTTTTAGCCTTTGTGTATAACAAGTACTCTTGGAATCATCCTCACTGCCCTATATTATGCTCTCCTGAGACTGATATCCTTCCAGTGTTAAGGTGACCTAAGCAAAATGTGCTTTGAGGTTTAGCTGGTGCTTTTATTGTAGAGTCTTTTCTCTAATTGATAATTTATCCTTTTGATATTTCTCATTATGTTTTTAATTACTTCCACGCTTGCAAAAAAAATAAAAATAAAATAATAAGGGAAAAGCCTATAGTTGTATAAAGCATCTTACCTAGGCTAATTTCTATAGAATTTAAATGGTTTAACTTGTGTTTATTTAATGCAGTACAGTAGGGATTATCTTTCCTGAAGGAATTTGTATGCTTGTTTACAGTACTGGAGTTCTACTCTGTAATTCATAATGTTGACTTACAGACTTTATTTAAATTAGATGAACTTTATTTTTTAATGAATGTAAGTTATCATAAAACTTGTGACAAAGTGTGAAAATTTTAAAAAGTATAAGTTAAAAACAGGATGAATTTCTTGTATTTTGAAATAAATTGTCAATTTTTGATTGTATTCCATGGAAATTGAATATCTTTGTAAAATCAACTGGACAACATACATCTGTGTAAACCATTATGCAGGTTACTTTCTATCTTGCATTTTCTACTGTGGAAAAAATATTAGTATTTCTTGTACAATGTTCAGAAAATGACAGCTTTGTATAATAAGAAATCAACCAGATTTTTCTGAAACTGCTAATAGAGCAACTTATAGGCTAAAATTGGAAAAAAAACCCAAAACAAACCTCAGTACTTTTAGTTCTCTGTTCATTTATCTACTCAGCCTTAGAAGGACGTTTTTAGGCTTAGTGCCACAAAATGTAGGCTATTTTACATAAAGATGAAAATCGGTGTCTGATTCCAAAAAGCGAATCCTCAGTCACAGCTAAATGACTTTGAGTCAATGGAGCATAATATCAAGTCAGTCATACTGTGCCAGCTTACATGGCTTCTCAGTTATGTTCAGGCAATGGCTTTTTGTAAATAAATAAATAATCTGAAAGGGAAATAAGTATCCAAACAGATTTCTGTATGTCTTACTGGTTAGTAATATTTGCATTAACTCATGCTCTTATTTTGTTGAAGAGGAGAGAACAGAGAGGAAAAGATTTGCAATACTGATATAACCATTCTCAATGGAATTAGTTTATGACCTTATGAGTTACAGAACAGTTTGTACTGTGCTTCTGATGCCTTCAGAATTTGATGTAAATGCTCTTAATTTCTGCTGCAGAAAAATATGATGCTCAATGGAATATTCAGATACTTAATCCTGGACTTCTCCATTGAACCTAGGGTTGTGAGTCATGAAATTAGAGATTGCAACTTTGACGTGACTCATGGTTTATATTCTTGTTTAAAGACAAGCTCAAAAGAGGGAATAAATATTTTTGATGAAGCTGCTGATGCTGCTTGCTTTAATTTGAAGAAGAATAAGCTTTGATAAAAGTGATTTTTTTTTTCTGGGTTTCAGAATAGCCTAGGAACTTTTAGAGAAAAGAGTGAAGACCTAGACAGATTAAAGAAATTACCTTTCTTTTAGCACTTTCAAGTCCATGAGCTATGTGAAATCTTCTTTAGAAGGCTTGTGCAGGAAAGTAACCATCTAGCCCATTTTAGTGTGTAGGAAATGTTATATGAAACTACCTGAGTATTTGTTGGGTTTTACAAACAATAAAACTGTTTTTGATGTGTTCAAGGATACTGGTATGTTGGTAGTGTAAATGACATTTATATGCAGGCTTCAGGTGAACAAGGAACAACAGAGGAATGTATGCCTGTAAGAACACGTTTAATGTTAATTCCATTAATGTAATGCTGTCAGTAATTACATATCCGTGAATGTTGATCAGACACATTTTTAGAAGAGTTAACTATTCTTACTACATACTGCTGAAATGTGTTTATTAGTTCAATTAGTTTCTCTGTACTATTATTCTTAGTGCAACTGAAGACTAAAACGGAGACTGTTAAAATAAATTGGAATTTAAGCTACGTACATCAGATTGAGAAATTTATGAGATACTTTACATGCCTTATCAGTGCAACCTTGTGTTTTTTGTTGTTTGTTTTTACAATGAGTGTTGTCCTGAAATAATGGCTTACAAAGCTAGCAGTTTTGGGCACCTTAATGAACAAAGCAGAATTTTCATCAACTGTGATTTGATCGGCATTATTTGGTTTTGGTAAGATACACATAAAGGAAACATGGAAGGCAAGCTGTCTCATTTGTTTTTTTATTTTATTTGCAACACCATAATTTCAGAAACACTCAAAATCAGTAGGTAACTGATCTCTAGTAGCAAATATAGCATCAAATCATTAATTAGCAAGTCCTTGATTCACAGTTTCTGTAGTGAAAGGAATAAAATTTGAGCTACTGGAGTGAATTTGAATTTTTCATCAGGAAAGGGGAATGGCTTGGTAATAACCAATGCCTCAGCCTTATTAGTAGTCAACAGTAGTTTGAGTCCCTGGCTAATTTATTTGAAGACTTTTCCTAGTATAGGTATCTGATCTTACAACTCTTGACCCTGCCTTTCCAGAGCAGAGGTCTTGGTATTCCATGTTCACATACTGAGCAGTATTCAGGACCCTCTTATATCAGCGAGACCTGAAACCTCTTCTGAAGCTTGACAGAAGCGAAGTGGTAGAGCTGGTGTGTCTCAAGTGAAAGCAGGCTAGTTTGAACAGCGAAGCATTGAGTAATATCATTGAGACTGTTTCTTTTACTTTTTTTTAATAGCCCCTTATGCCTTAAAAGCTACCTGTGTGAAGTTGTTCTGACTGAAGACAAAGTAAATGAAAGGGGATCTGAAGAAGAAAACTAATTCAAAATACATTTTCAGTAATGTAAACCTGTCAACAATATGTTTATATGATATAGAAATCTGATAAAACTTTCTTGAGAACCAGGGAGTATCTTCTCTTTGCCACACTCCAGCTATTTTTCTATGATTTGTGTTTCACAGATCAACAAATCTGAAAGAACAGTATTTAATTTTTATTTATTTATTTTTTTTTTAAATAGGAGATTTGTCTTGAAAATGTCAGGGACATCCATTGGATAGACAGAGCAAGCAGCATTTATGAAAATTTGAATGGTGTTTTGTTTTGTGTTATTTGGTGCCCCCTGTCCCCAACAAGACAGTTTTATTTAGGCCAAAAGAAATTTAGAAAATCTGGCCAAGGAAGATTAACAGTTAATGAGACAAAAATGTGTGGATACAGGGTGGTTCTTATTGTTGTTTATGCATTGTCTTGTAGGCACTGTGTCTTGGGAGAATGAATAGATAAAGCTGTGTTTTGAGTAGCTAATCTGCTGGTCACAGAGTATGAAAGGGAAGGCTTGTAGATGACAAGCTCTGTTAGGTTAAGAAGCAGAGAGGAGATACAGGGGATCACTGGGAAGCAATCCCTAATGGGGAATTGCTTCAGGTGTAGATGCCAGAAGCTTGGCTTGCCAGCATCTTCTGTTTCATAACTTGTCACAGTTTGCCTATGTTTTTGACAGCAAAGATAATTTTCATAGGTGAATGCTTTATGGGAAAATCCCATTTTCTAAAAAACAAACAGCTTTTCCTGTTCGGTAAGGAAATTCCTGGATTTTCACTTGTTACAAGATAGTGTAGTAACAACAAGGAGTATTATAGTTCTGTTTGCTTTACAAAAATTAGCATTCATATTGTTTCCACACATAGATCATGAATGTTCTTTTATTCTGCTTGAGGCATCAGCCACTGAAAATACATAAATGATATATGTCTGCCTCTTCACCCATTGATTTAAAAGTTCTCTATATTTTTATCAGTAGACTGTTATCTCTTGACTCTGTTGTAGTTATTTGTAACATCAAACCTAGAATTTTCTTCATACAGGAAGAATTTCTCTTTTCATATTTAGGCTTCTAGGATTTGTTGTCTGTTTGGGTTTTTTTTTCTAGTGTTTCAACTAAAACAGTTCCATTGAGTTATTGGTATAAGTACTCAGAGGAATTCTGCAAACCAATAGGTTTAAACAAATGTAGGGTCTTTACTTGTATAGACTGTGTGAAGGAGTAGAAAATTAGCCACTAGAGGAAAAATGGGATAGTTCCTCGTTTTCTGGATATTGTTCATCGCAAGATGTGTTTTGTCAGAATTAGCCATTCTCTCCTATTTCCAGGTTTTCTCTGGCAGAAAACTTTTCCCCAGGTGGTGGAAAGAGGTTGAGTTAATAAAATTTGTGTAAATGTCTAAAATCCTAATGGGAATTCACTTTGGTAACAGTTTTAGGTATGGTTTGTATAGCTGGATGGTAAATGATAGAAGAAAACTACTGGAGAACATTCAGTTTCAGTATCTTCATGGCAAGAACAATTTGGGATAGACCATTGTCTTTTCTAATAATGCTTTACTGGATATTAATAGATTATTTTTATTAGGGTAATATGGAAAACTATCCCTTTTGGCTTTAAATGTTTTCTGACAATTTTTTTTCAATTTTCACCACTCTCTTTTACACAAGAGAAATTTTTTGACTGAGGTAGAGCTCATACTTTGGTTCAACAGTGTTTTTTTCTTTTTTTATACACTTTTATCTGAGAAATATTTTCTTACAAAAATATCAGTTACAATTTGAATTATGAAATCCTTAAGGTTGTTCTGCTGCTTCAGCATGTTTAAAACATGCTCCCCCCCTCTTTTAACAGACTGACCAGTTTTCTGAGTGTAGTGTCATAAAAGTACGTGCCTTTTTGATCCAAAGCTAAAGTACACAGTTGGAATTTTGAAATGTACCATATTTACTTAAGACAGATACTGAACTTGAAAATCAAATGCATGGCTAAAATAGAAACTTATTTAAGAGTAGATTTATTTCTTAGATTCCATTATTAAATGAAATGATTAAAAAGTTGCTAATTTAGTAGCATATATTGTGAAAATATTTTGTAAATGACAAAAACAATATCAGGCCTTCATCTCTCTCTAAAGAGTTACAAATCAGAAAGACTTCACTATGAATTCTAGAGCTATCAGTTCCAAGTTCTCTTCTATCAATTATTCTGCAAAAGAAGTCTTTCTGGAATAAAGCGTAGGAAAAATTCGGTAGGATATCGAAGTGCAGTCAGTTACCTAAGAAAAGGGTAGCCTATAGCAATCTATTCAATAACTTCCTATTTGAAAAGAGTAGATTGCTTCAGAATGCAATGAAGGAAGTATTTAAATTGTACCCAATGACTACATTCCTGAAGCACTAGCTTGATTACCTAGTATAGTAAACAGGTTAGTTTAGTTACTAGCTTTTTACCTAGTGCATTTAGAAAAAAAAAAACAACAAAAGATACAAGTGGTTGAGAACATTATGAACTTCAGAATATTGCATAAGAGCTCTGTAAAGGTGACATTGCACATGGTTGGATCTGAAAGAATCAAGGCAATTTTTTTCTTGGCAACAAGCTTCCAAGTAAAACTTGGTTTGGGAATTCTCTGAGTAAGTCTTCCAATATAACTGTTTCTTTTATAGAAACAAATTGTGTAGCACTAATAGAACTGGATTTTTTCCTCTCCTGTTTTTTTTTTTTTTTCCTGTCAAGATCATGCTTTTGCTTTCATACCCTTAATGCTATTTCATGGGTTTCTTTTCTCTGAATAAGGCCTGTTCTGAAAAGTCTTTGGTTTTCTGTACCAAGTAGGTTATTGTACATCATTCCTGTGCTAATATAGGAGTCGTGTCTTTTTATTAGTTCTCTTTGGTTTATCTTTTTGCTACAGTTATTAAAGCTTTTGGATATATTAGTTCACATCCTTTTAGCTCCTTATGTTTTATTGCACATTACCAGCTGCAGTGCCTGATGCAAAACTAGGGAATCTTTTGAAATGACCAAAGATTTAATTCAGACACTGCTAATTCAAGGAAACTTTACATATGTCTTTTAGCAGAAGAAAAATTATGGTATTAATTGATTAATTTATATAAACAGAGTTGTAATCTCTCTTTCACATTTGTGATAACAAATATCACCTAAATTGTGAGAAAAGGAATGAAACCCTAAAGGATATTTTTTAAAGGCTTTATAACGTCAAGTAAATGCAGCTCAGAACTGTTTATGATTTACACTGATCAAAACTTTTGGACTCAAGCCTTCTGATGACCTGTGCCTGATAATTTTTAAGATGGAAGGTCTTACAGGCAAAATGTAATTTTTCTTGATCCTTGCAGTTCACTCCTTCCTTCCCCTCATATATCTATCTCTGCTCTTATTTATAGCATTACTGATTTGTCAAAATGTTACTAGATGACCTAATTTTTCTATTTCATTCCTTTTTTTAAAGAAAGTCCTAGAAAAACCACCTTGTCTCCTTTCTCAGTTTTTCTTACACAGTATTTGAATTTTATCCTTGCCTTGCCTCTCATTGTATTCTCTTTTCTCAGTGTCCTCATTTCAATATGTTTTTTAAGCTAGTTTATTCTTCCCCTCCACAGTGGAGCCTCATCAGTTCGTAAACCCTTCCACTAATTTGTGTATTTTAACAGAGGTCTGAGATCTTCAAATTTTCTGAACTTAGTTTCCCTGTTGTTTGGTGCCCTTTCTTCACTTTCTGTCTGTCTGCCCCCTCTCTGTCCTTCCCACCTTCTTTCATTGCTCAGCTTCTGACTTGTAATATTCCAGTTTTCTCCACGATTTTTTAAATTCTTATTTGATATAGGCAGCTTCCGCAGGGTCTGTGAATAGGGAACAAAGGATATAAAACAAGATAGATTGATACATTGATCCTGATACAATGTATGTAGCAATCCACTTAGAGTACTGTCATTGAGTCTTCACTGAACCTGGGTAATTTAGGAAACGAAACAATTTCTGCTGAGCATGTGTGACATCAGGCTTACTTTATTAAAAAAAATTCTAAATAGATTTTTATAAGAATACTTTGATAAATAAGACTGTCTTCTAATATGTCTCATAGCTTCCTTTAAATCATTCATGTCATGGAATGCTTTCAAGTAAAAGCAACACACAGGCAGGGATTTTTTTCTTATACAATGGTAGTTCAGTCAAAATACTTTGGGGTCCTTAATCTTGAAAGCAACTCAAAATGTTGATCCCATAAAAGAATTTACCTAGATGGGTTTATATGACAGTGCAGTCCTGTCTGTAGCAAAAAATAAAACTTGTATTAATTTAAATTCAACATGATGCATGTTTGTAGGAAATTCTGAATATAGTAACTATTTCTCTCTCTGTAGGTACAATTTTCTTTCCTCTTTATGTTTGAGTGACTGACAACATCTTGCTCTCATTTTTACTAAATAGAATAAATATAACACAATGCTGTGTTTTCTGAAGCTTCAATTTTTTTAAGTGGAAGTTAAATGATTGGTGTACTGACAACTTGTATTGAGGCAGTCAACCTTACTCTACTCCTTTGCCTTTGGTAGCAGCCTGTTTGATTTCATTTTATGGATCCTCTTTGTTTAAGACCACATTGAGTTATTTTTTTAAATACTTAAAATTTCCCTGTCTGCATGAAAGACTAAATTGTGCTATAAGCTAACTTTTGCTATATACATATAACCTATACCTATAACCATATAACTATGTAACCTCTGGCTTAAGTCCATATAAGCTCTGAGGGTGAAAAGGCAGAATATAGGTACAAAACACTTAAACTTTAAGCTTAAACATTCCTCATCCTTGTCCTCAATTACAGAATCTTTTGGCTGAGAAGGTGGAACAGCTGATGGAGTGGAGCTCAAGGCGTTCAGTCATCCGCATGAATGGAGACAAATTCCGAAGGTTTGTGAAGGCTCCACCTCGTAACTACTCTGTGATAGTGATGTTCACTGCTCTTCAGCCACAGCGACAGTGCTCTGTTTGCAGGTAATTTATACCTTACTGAACTTTCTCATCTTCCTCACCAACCTTCAAGTGAACACTTGAATCAATGTGCAGTACACTGAGTGGGGTTGTTCTTTGCATGGGATAGATGCACACTATTCAACAGACTCATGTGCTTGTTACAGCATCTTTTCAACTGTCATTTAATCTAGATGTCAAATTTTAGGATTCTGCCAATTTTTTATTTCTTTTTTGAATTACAATTGAATAAAATGTACACAACTAAGGAAGACTTTCTCTTTAAGAAATCAACTTTATTATAGTTGACCATGATCTTTCCAAAGACATTGTGTGACAGAAGTGGTTCATTACCATATAATAATGGCACTTCACTGTTTTCTTCAGTAAGAGATGTCGAAGGCTCTGATGCAGATGTGACTTACCCTGTGATTTCACAGCTTTGGACAGTTCTTACATGCAAGCATATTGTTCCACAAAGACATGCTTATTGTGGAATACTTTCTGGCACTGCACTCTGATATGTTCTGGTGTCTCCATTTAGAATATGTATTAGAGTGGCTCTGGTATTCCTCTAAATTCAAGACCTTTTTGTGCAAGTTCCTAGCTCAATAAATTAATCCAAAAATTACTAATGATAGACAGGCAAATAAGGCCAAGGGACTGAAAGGTAGTCATGCACTTAATTACCTTACTGAATCAGAAACTGTGCTAATAAAACCTTCTTCAACCAAAATATGCATTAGAAATTATTGTGTCTAGAAATAGATTGGATTATTGTGCAGGGAGCTCTAAACAGTGTTTAAATAGGCAGTAAAATACTCTGTAGAACTATGAAATATGCAAGCTGTATATTAAGAAATATTATTTCTTGGTTTTAAACAGGTGCATTTTAGTCTATATACAGAGTTGGTAAACATAGCAGCTTGTTAGATTTCTGATGTGTTGGAATGGGACATTTACAACAGAAACTTCAACTCGTGTATCTGTAGTTGTATATGGGTTTTATTGGATTTTTTTTATAGATTAATTTTCCATCATTGAAGTCTGTTGGTCAGTTTTGAGGGAGAGTACATAAATTGCCTTTCCATGAGTTCAGTCTCCATATGAACTGTGATGGTGAAGGATTAGGTATAGAAACTTTCCAATATTCTTAAGTCAAATGAACTTTTAGTTCAGCACTTTGGTTGCTGTTGTTTCTTCTTTGTGTTGCCAGGGTTCAACTTTAGGAGAGGAAATAGGAGTCGAAAGTTTACCATATTGTTTTAAATCATTCCTTATTTTCTTACCCAGTGGATAAAGCTACAGGAGATGCACCAAGTTCAGCTTTATAAGGGTCATTGTATTTGTCATTATAATGGCCATAGCAAATTCTTTCCCTGTACTATGTACAGGTCTTTTATAGGGCATGTGAAAACAACATAAATACTGCTTTTTTTAAAGGAAATTAGGTTTGCTTGCAAGTGTGTTTGTTTACTGTACTGAAAAAGAGCTTGTAAATTTTATCTTGTAAAAGGCCAGACTAGACATCTATGTACAGAAGCAACTGAAAATCTTTAAGCATAAAATGAAGGAAAAATCAGCATACTACATTGAGTTGGGCTTGTTTAAATAAATGTGAAGTTGCAATCCACTTGTTCATGGGAAATAAAAGGAATTTAGTGAGGTTGATCATACTGCACGTAAGACCATTATCAGGAAAATCGACATTTTCAAATCAATTCCTAATTAATGGACAGGAGCACTGAAAGTATATAGAGAACTGAAATGCGTGCATTACTTGATTGTTAGCTATTCACTAGCCACTTTGCCTAAAGGAAAAATAGATTTTTTTAACTTAATCTGTAATGTTCTGTGAAGATGCTTTTGTGCAAGATTTAAGTTAACTGCTACTTGTCAAAATATTTTCAGAGCAATTGTATACAAAAAAAAAATCAATGTCATATTTCAGATATGAAAAAGCACATAGACTGAAATCTCTGACTTTGAATAACTTTGTCACAAGAATTAGAACTTTTTTTTTCCCCTAAAAATTGAACCTTGTTAGTTTATGCATCACAGGCCTATCTACAAAAAAAAAAGTTTTTGTTGTTTCCTTTTGGTGCTTAGATTTGAAATTTCTATGTTTTGTCTCTTCTAAATGTCCAGTTAATAAAGAACATGTGTGTAGTATTTTCAAAACGTGAAAAAAAATATTTGTGTGTGGCTGTTGAATAGAGCTATGTCAAATTCTAAGCGTGAAAAACACAGTATTATACATAAAAAATAAAAAGAGGGGGAGCAGTAAATAACAAGATAAAAATACCAAGAGTAGGAAATGTGGTCCTCCTCTGGAGAAGAGCAGTGAAAGCTAATGGTTATTAGAGCAAGCCATTGTAGATGAGCACATTTGAGGCCAGAAGAGATCATTTGTGTCCTATCTTGTTAAAAAAAACCCTATATCCTTTGTTTATCTGATTTTGTATTTGGTTATATTTAGAATGTTTGTAGTTTAGAGGAGCCCCTGCTTATAGTAAAATCAGTATGACTGTTCTGGCTGGTGTTTTGAACAACTGTGGCCTCACAGATGGAGAGGTAGCTTCCTGCATTTGAAAGGTTAGTGTCACTTTTGGAATTCTTCCAAGTGAATGCAAAGTCAGTTTGGTGATCTATGTTCTCCACTGGACAAAGGACTATCATGCTTGTCCATTGCTGAGAAGTGCTGTAGCTTGGACATTGTCTAGAAGGCATGAAGGAAGGATTCTCCCCTTCTGCAACCTCCTACCCTTTTTAATGCTGGAAAAGTTTCAGATTTTGAATGGAACTTGGTTGAGTTCACCTATCCATATATCAAGGACATACATGTGAAAAGCTGACCAAATATGTCTCAGAGAATGTAATTTTCTTTGTGCAGCAAGGAAGACATTATATCATCAATCACATAAATCACATGATTTGTGAAAGTATATGGAAATCATATCAACTTACTTTTAAAATACCACTTACAAAGAAGTCCTTGGGACTCTAGATATTTGGATAAAGGTGTGGTAATGGCAAAAAATAAACTTTCAGTCAATCTTGTCTGAATTAATCTAGTCCTAACACATGAAGGCTTCTGAAAACCAGCAGCTCTGTATAGATGTTAGTAGAGCCTCTAGTCATGCCTCTAGATTTTTTTTTTTGAGGAAATTCAGTATTTATCCTAAAGCAGAATTTAGAGTGAAGATTTTACATATAACAAGTTTAAACAACAAACAAGTTTCAATGTACTGATCCAAAAGAGTATTGAAAACTGTCTGATGCCTTCACAATTGTGTTAGTGGTAACATAAATGTCAGTTTTTCTGTTGACCCAATTATTTAAGTTCAATATGACATAGCTGGTGTTGGGAGATGAATTAACAATAACGGATTAGATATCCAGTGTGCTCTCAAATGGAGGTCAAACGTGTTTCTAATGGCTTAACATGGGGGATTTTTTCCATGCACATTTGGAAATGCGTTTGATTAAACTGTTTTAGTTCCAGGAAATTAAACTTGGTTAGTCTTAATTGACTTTACCTGTTATTGCTGTTCTTGGTGCATATACTCTGCAACTGCACATTGGAAGCAGATCCTAAAGGGCCCCTTGATGCATTGTGATGATGAATCAGTTTGGATGAGCAGTCTGAAATAATCTAACTTTGAACAGTGATGATTCAGGATATAAGACGAGCTACCTTTTTCCCTTGGTGTTTAGATCTTCACTCAACTAGATAGTTTATCTCTGTTACCCACATCAGTCACACTACTAAAGAAAAAATTACTTATGTATGTAAGGAGGAAAAAAGAACGTTTGTTCTGACAATAGTATTCACAGAGATGAGACTGTTTCTCAGCCTGTACTTTGTATTACATACAGGCAAATAGTAACTTCTAGATTGACTTGAATGCATTTTTGGGTGAAAATTCGCTTCCAACTTCTGTGCTTTTCATCTTTTTGCGTTTTGCAGTCTGCTCCCCTGTTTTATTCTCACCACATTTTCTTAAGTGATCAGCACCTTTTTACCAACCAGACTTCAGTGACCCTGGGGCTGCACTCGATTTTTTTAGCTACACATGGGCTTTAGCTCTATCCTGCTGATGCTGACTGCTCCTCTGCATCTTTCATTCTTATAATTAACTCATTCTTTTTTGTTTGTTGCTATACCATCTGACAACTCCATAAGCAAAGTCTTTTATTTTACTTTCCAAGCTCTGCTTCTCTCATCTGATTGGCAGAAGCAAGCATCTCTGCTTTCAGTACAGGTGTACATCAGAGACATCTTGTTTGTCTCCAAACAGTTCACATTTTTGTCTGGTTCATTTTGCAATTCATTTCTGGGGTATTTTCATTTGGAAAGGGATATTTGGGTCAGAAAAATGAAATTGGTCACTTGAGCTTTTCCTCAACAGCTGAAGCCCGTCACAGAAAGGTGCATATTTTGTGTTGATTTTTTTTTTTTCTTAGTGTTCCTTGAAAAGATCAGAGCAGAGGCTAAAGATGCTGAATTTCGGTGGATAGGCTTTATAGGTTGACCTGTGCTACTAGTTTGTTATAAGATAATGGTTAAAATATGTAAATTAGACAAGTGCGTCTCTCTGTGAATTTAAAGCTACTTGAAACAAACAGATTTTGGTTTGCATACTTTCTACTATGCTTGTTTATGCCTGTGAATTCCCACATGTTTCCTTTTAAGAGGTGAGCCTTTTTGAATTATAGCAAATCGAGATTGAAGCCTAGAATTAGCATCATAAATGATCAGGAGAAAAATGGGGAAATGCAACAGAGAAAGCCTATGGTAATGGCAGATGACCACTTGTGAAGACAAACTTGTAAACTGCACTAGCTGAAAACTGTTTTGTTTCAGTTCTAGATGATGTTTAACAGTATTTTACAGTGGAAGTAACAAACCTGCTTCGAGATTCTTGGAAAACACAGTTTTGCGAAGACTGTGTGCAAAAAGTATTTATGAAGAAGAAAGATGAAAGTGGCTGGTAATACAGACAAGTTGGGTAGCCAGTAATTTTTTCATCCATGTTGACCAGACTATTGCATTTTTAAAAGCGTCAGAAGTTTTTTATATTGAAAGGAGCGGTGATTACTCCCATTAGCTCTGTGCGTATAAATATAAATGTAAAATATATTAAAAATATGTAGAATATGGGGGAGATGGTTCAATTTTTCAGATGTGGCACATGTTTTCTAAAGACTGCTTTGGTTTAGTTTGAGTGACAAGATTGAATTCTGTCAGAAATTATTAGTGGCATCTTTCAGAACAAGCTTGTAGTTGCTGAAGAAAGCCTGCTGCAGAATGGGCTCAAAGTTAACTGCTTAAGTTATTCCTCCTCACAGGTTTATCTAAAACTATGGTTATAATTCAACATACAGTTTGTGTATTTTTAAATTTTGAGCTTAATTTTGTAGTATGTGCTTAATAAAGGTCTCTGAATGTAGCCGCCTTCTGCTAACTCAGTGCATAGAAGCAAATAGCAAAATATATGAGAGAAGAGATTCCTCATGCTTTTATTAACATCTACCTTATCAATTAGACCTCCAAGAGGAGGTGATTTTTTTAATTCTGAAAAGAGAGGGATTCTGTTGGTTTCCCTGCTAAAAAAGATATCTCAGAAAAGAAATATGTTTTCAAGTAGCCGATCCAAGAGTAGGTCAACAGCAAAAAGAATTGTGACAGTCAAGGAGGCATCATCAGAAGGAAGAAACAGGATCCTCTGTCTTTCTGTGGTTTTGGGGTTTTTTTTGGCCACTTGATCAAGAGGAGGTAGTGAGAAAAATCGTTGGCAGGTCTCTTAAATGTAGTGAGAGGAAACTGTGATTTGAACTTTTGTTCAATGAAGGAATAGGAAATGTGGAAGGAGCTGTTGAAAGCTAAACAATTGCTTTTCCTGTGTACTTCAGGATCTTTATAAAAGTACTGATGAGTCCTGTTTAACCAGGCAGTAATTTCTACTTGGATCACAAGAAACTCCTTATTCTTCCTGTGTTCGCAACTCTTTATTTTTTTACTTCACAACTTCTACAAAATTGGACCTCATAGCTTCTTTTCATCTGTAGAATATTGAAAATTTCATGGGATACTGTAAATAGAATAGCATGGATTTTAGCTTGCCTTCCCCTTTTATAGACATCTAGTTTGCAAAACGAGTGTAGCTTTCAACTAGTGTCCATACACTATGTCACCACATATGTGGTGAATTTTCTGGACACATTTGTAGATTTTTCAGTGCTTTTCTTGAAGACAGTATGAGTCACTCTAAACAAAATTAAAATCAAATAAGCGTTCTGAATTTGTCTTCTTGACACTGAGAAGACATCAAAATATGCATTTAACCCCTTGTTTTAGTCTTCAAATAAAAGCCAAAAGTTGTTGTGGAAGTAAATTGTAGCATTGCTTGCAGTTTACTTTAAACAGATGGATAAGAACAGGTAGGTGACCTGGTAGTGCATTCTGTGCCAACTGTACATATGTAAGTATTTTGTACAGTCCATAGTGTGCCAGAAAATAATGCTTTACTGCTTTCTTTGTCAAATAATTCCACACTCTTATTCTTTTCCTAATATTCCATTTGTGTTTTTCTTACTAAAATGTTAGGCTAATAGAATAAAATTAATCTCATTAAATATAGCTCAAGCTATACAAATCTGATTAACTGCCATAGACACCCACATAATTAATCTTTTTAAATAAAACTTTTAATATTTCATGAGCAACTCTTGCGTAATGGAAGAATTTTCGTAGAGCATTTGCTTAGCAGCTTACTTTCCAGAATATTGAATTTTCTGAGTAAATCTAATAGTAGCATTCCCTTTGATCTAGCCACTATTTTCTAGTAGCTGGTCAATATTAGTGTTGTTGTTGCTAGTTCCCGTGTTGCTGGTATAATGAAGTTCTTAAGAGGTGACTATAATAGCAATAGCATTCAGATGTTCTCCATATATCAAAAAATCCTGTCAAGCAAGCAAGAGCAGTGCTACTATATTTTTCTGATGAGTTCAACCCAAATGTAGTTCTTTGCTTTATGCCTTTATAGTATTTCATATAATTATTATAGCAATTTTGTATAATTAACGTTGATCCGTAGAAATAAACTGATAAAATGGGTACGAACTAATTATAGACCTAGGTAGGTAAAAAGTGACATAGTTGATATTGTCTGTTGTTAATTGAAGACTGAATTTTTTTTCAGTCAAGTGCTTGTGTTTTTTACTGTTACTGAGTCTGAAAAGGAATTAACCTATGCTACAGAAAGTTATTAATGTGATTGTATCAGCATTGTATCAGTTGGAGATTATGTAGTGTAGGATGATCTTCAGTTGTGGATGTGGTAATCCTTTAACTTTGTATTCCTGCTGCTCCTTGTTTCAGTCTTTCTTCTCCACACCCTTCAAGAGCTGCTATGAAGATATATTACAGAATTGTTATTTTCAGTCTGAGGATGAAATTTTACTTTGACTCTTTTACAGAAAATCTAAAGCAACCTTTTGAAAAATTATACTTTCTATCTATTATATTAATTCAAAATAGTTCGAAGATGCAAAATGCATTGAGATCAGCAGGAACAAGAGTCCTCTCAAATAATGGGGGCATAAGTGGAGTATCTGAATTTCCCAGAAATACTATTTCATCACAAGTGAAAGGTAGATGAAGAAGAATGATGGTATCAAGATGAAGTGATTTTTATCTTGTTCTTCTAATAAAAATGGTTCAGCTTTAATATAGCAGGCTTATCAGAAGAGTGCATTACAGATATTGCTTAAGATTTTAAAGCATTCCTTTGATGTTGTCTGACTGCCCTCTTCAGGATGACAGTGAATATGTTAGCCTGCTTAGTGATACCTGTTTCTAGAAATAACCAACTAATGAGTACATCACTTTTTTTTTTTTTAAATTGCAAACTGCCTATTGAGTAAGGCTGTTAAGTAGCAAATTTTACAAAGTCAGGTAGTAAGGTTGAAAGTTGAGTTTTATTGTGCTTCATCTTATTTATTCTTTGTGGGAGTAAAAGGTCATGAATTTTCATTTTAACTCTTAGATTTTTGTGATAGTTTTTTCATGTACAATGTATGTCTTAATAGTACACAACTTTGCTGGAGTTTGTATGTAATATATGTCATGCCTAAAGTTGATCTCAGTTATGAAGAAATGGTGAAGGTCTTGGGATATCTATGGTCCTGTAATGCTCTTCCCCTTTTTTGCTCTCTCTTCTGTATGTTTAATGCAGAGTTTCTCTTACAGCAAACAGATTTTTGAATTTACAACTTTTAAATAAACTGTTCTGCACCATCTAACACATAGAACTGTTTTTCTAGAAACACTGTTTTGAGAAAAGCTGCAGAATACATTTATTTATACTGCTTATGTATCTTTCTATATGCAAAGTCGAGTTGCCAAGTGGTGAAATCCTGGTTTGGACTCTACAGCAGATGTGATTAAATAATAATATGGAAATTAACAAAGGAATCTGTGTCAATCAGGAAGTACTGCAAGCATTCTTTCTTTTTTTTCTCTGAATTTTTTTGTTGGTATTGATTTGTCCTATTAAAGAATCTGTGGGTTTATGTTTCTGTGTTTAGAGAATGTCTCTGCTGATAAAGATCCCGAGATTATTCTCTTAGAATTAATTCCCTTTCCCTTCCTTTTAGTGCAATCAGGGCAAAGTTTTTTGGTTTGTTCTTTTGCTTGTTTGGGGGGCTTTTGTTTTTTTGTTTGTTGTATTTCAGATTTATTGTGGTGGGTGTTTATTTGGTTTTGGGGGGAGTTTTTTGTTTGTTTGTTTTGGGGTTTTTAATTTTTATGTAAAGTGGACAGGTGAACAAGCAAAACCTCAAAAAAATCTGACCTGAATTTAGACCCATGAGTAAAGCCAAGAGGAGGCTTTCTGACATATTTGAATAGTAGCAAATCACCTTCTGTTCTACAAAATTGTCACTTTTAAAAGAAGTTTTAGAGAAATAATCTGTAATTTATTATGCTACTTACAAGCCTACTGTTTATTTGGTTAGGATCATTTCCCAAGTGCTTAGCAGTTTCTTTGGCTCTCTTTTTATGGCTCTGCTGTTTTAGGAAGACTGCTACTTTCACAATTCTGTGTTGTCTGTCCACTGGTTTCAGAATTCCTTATTTGTAGCTGTTTCCAGCAAGTAAATCCTGATATTGTAATCAGGGGCAACATAGGCATTTGCTTGCATGGATCTGTTAGCAGATTTTTGTTACACTTGCCACACAGTTCTGAGACTTTTAAATATGGAAAACATTATTTTTTCTTAATATCATCTTGGAATGTCTCTGGTATAGTTTACCTTAACACATTTTATAATTTTGGAGAAGACGAGTTTGAAACAAAGAGTTGCATAACTAGCTGAAACGTTTTAACTGATAGTATGGTTGTTGAGAATGATACTGAAAATGTAATTTATCTAGCTGTTGCAGCTCGTTATAGCATATTTTTTGCCAGTGAATGCCATGTGGATGTACATTTGTTTCTTTTCCTTAACAGGCAAGCTAATGAAGAATATCAAGTACTGGCTAATTCATGGCGCTATTCATCTGCTTTTTCAAACAAACTGTTTTTCACAATAGTGGATTATGATGAAGGGGCAGATGTTTTTCAACAGGTAAATGTTAGACACTGTAAAACATTGTTAATTTTTACAACTACATGTTGATTTGCCAAATAATGTAAGACAAATTATTTTCTGTATGTAGGTGTGTACCTCTGTGTTTTGTATACAATTTCCTCCTGGTTAAAAACACTGCAGTTTCTATGACATTAACAAAGGCAAATTCTACCAATAACCACTTCTAGTTTTTCCAAGCGTAGTTTATAATCCTTGTTTATAGATTGCATTATACATGTGCATTTTTTTTCCCAAACAATTGTTAATGTAATTTTTTAGAATGAAGAACATTGCAAATAACATTTGCATTTAAAGATTTCCTTTATTTTCTCTTCAGTGGTAAAAAGCTCTTAACTAATTGCTTTTATGTGATACAATATTCTTCAACTTCAATAATATTTGAATTAGCCTGGAAGTTCTTCAGGGAAAAGAGAAGAGAATGGTTTACATTTTATATATTGGCTATAAAGAGTGAAAAATCAGCTGTTGGAGAATAGTTTGTCTCCCTTTAAACTGAGTAGTCAAGGCAAAATGCATCCCTTGAAAATTAATACTAAATACTGACATGATTTTCTTTGATATTTATCCATTCATTGAAGCTAAAAATGCAGATTAAGAGAAGTGAAAAGCTTTGAAGTTCTCCATATATTTTAAACACCTTTTGGTGAAGTATGTGATTTAAAATGTTTGGAGGAAAAGATTAATATTTATTTTAAAATACTTAATTTAAAAAGTGTAATTACTGTTTTTAGTAAATATTTTTACTTCCAGTTGAAATATTAGAATGTATTGTGTAAAGAATGGTTATTAGTGGCTTAAGATTTTGCTTTACAAATTAAAGATTTGCTTTACAAAAATTTGTATTATTGTAACTTACGTGATTATAATAATACAATATATGTTGTTTGATCTGGCCTTAAACCAATCAATACATGTTAGAATAGTCCAGTTCAACTTATTCCCTGTGTAACAGAACACAGATTCAGTTTTATTTTGAATGATATGCATTTAAAGTCATGTTTACATGTAGATGAAATTAAACATCAGTATGTAAGGTTCCTACCAGTTTTAGAGATGCAGTGTTAAGAATACATTGAACTAATGGACTGTTTTAAGGTGGATTTGGGGGAAATTCTGACCATACATTTATGTGAACAAACAAGTCATGTAATATTGATGCCATAGCAAAAAACCTCAAAGGTAATGCAATTTGCATTTTTTAGCTTTTGCTATGTTTACAGAGCAATGGTAAAGTAGTTCCAGACCAACTGCCCCCAAAGTCTATCCAATGTCAGAAGGTTTCTGCATCTCAACGTGTTTCTGTATCTTATGTTTCATTTAACAATTTCACAACATTTGTCTTAGACTTTCTTGGAATATTTATTTCCAAAACAGCTCAATAAAGAAGAGGGGTATTTTTTTGCTTAGATTAAAAACATTTTAATAGTTAGTAATTTCTGTTGAAAAATTCAGTTCTGTACTTGATTAAAGATTAAGTTTGGGTAATGTAAAATTAAATTTCATTTTTCAGGAATGAAACAAACAGGCTTACTCTGCATTTTTTATTTAAAGGCCTCCATATTGCATCATCTTTAAGTGTTACCTCTGATTTTGTTTATTTGCAGCTTCATTTTCTAAAGTGCTTTTTTGCACTATTTTTGAGGTGTCCTGAACATGGAGGAATTTTATGTAGTAAAACTATATTCTCCTCTACCATCTAGCAGAGTTGAAGTCAGAATTTCAAGTGGCAAATGTGGATGGAAATCTGTTTGTTTATCACCTTTGGGAATTTTCATATGTCCTCTGAATGGTTCCAGTGACATCAACACATGAATTAAGATTTTCTAGGGATAGTTATGTAGTCAGTGCTAGTTTATCTAGGCCTTTCTGGATTCAAAAAAGACTAGTCACTCGTGATTAGTCAGTCTTGCAGCCAGTAGAAGGCTAGATGAATAGTATAGTTAACTTCAGATTCATGAGAGCTGGGCAAGGGAAACAAATCAAACTGCTTTACTCCCTTTGAATATCTCCCTGATATACTTTAATAGATTGGATGAGTGCAGGTCTCTGTTTTACCAATTACAGGAAAGGTGTTACAGCATGTGAAAACCTTAAAGCATAAGATACTCTTACTCAGAAAAGCTTGTGGGTGAAATACTCTGAATAATTAAACATCCTGAAGAATCTACTGGAGGGAATATTCTGAGCATTCTTTTTGGAGGACTATACATGAAATGTGTTAAAACTGTAATGTATGGAGGCAAATAATATTTTCGTGCTAATTAGACTTGCATTATTGAGGATACTGTGTTGTTTTATTTTGAGGATAGAGTTACTAATTCTTTTTCCTGCTGTTTTTCCTGGTTTTCTAGTTGAATATGAACTCTGCTCCGACTTTCATGCATTTTCCTCCAAAAGGTAAACCCAAGAGAGCTGACACATTTGACCTGCAGAGAATCGGATTTGCAGCCGAGCAGCTAGCTAAATGGATAGCTGACAGAACAGATGTTCATGTAAGTCTTTCAACATTTTAAAAGTTGAAACCAAATGTATCTTTGTAGTCTGAGACAGACTGATGACAAATTCCATCTTTCCTTAATTTTTTTTTGTCAGGTGAAGGTTCTAGAACACATTAAAAAAATAACATTCGTGGTATTTATGGTAACTTCTGTGGTTTGCAGATTATATTCCATTCTTGCTTGGTTAAATTTTCTGTAGTCTTATTCTGGATGAAAACAAGCAGTGATAATTAACTGTTAAGAAGTAAAATGTGCTTTGCAAGACTATGTACAAAGCAAATAGATTTGAATGTAGCTTCTTCTAATTCAGATAGAACCTGCAAATCTGTTGAAGAAATAATGTTTTGGAGTTGAAAAGTTCAAAATTATACGTGAAGTTTTTTTCATATTATGTGCTTATTAAAGGAAGTACTATTTTTTCTTATTTAAATATATTTAGGAATTAGTCTTGCTGACTTGGAATCCAGATTTCAGATGCTCCATATTTATCTATATGGAAGATGATCTGTATGTGTGCATTTATTACAATCTGTATTTGCATTTATCTTTTCCAGATCAGAGTATTCAGGCCTCCTAACTATTCTGGTACAATTGCACTGGCTCTTCTGGTATCTCTTGTTGGTGGCTTGTTGTATCTACGAAGAAATAATTTAGAGTTCATCTACAACAAAACTGGTTGGGCCATGGCAGCTCTGGTATGCAGATTTTCCTTACTAATTTGCTTTTTATTAGTTTCTTATCCTAGCATATGTGTCTTCATTACTTGCATGGTAAATTAAAAGCCATTGCATTAATACATTGTTCAGAATGATACTATCAGAAAAAGATGGATAATCTAGATTTTGGATCTAATTCTCATAAACAATGAGTATCAGTTACTATGAGTGACTCACTGAAAATTAGCAAACTCTGATAGCTGCAGATTTCTGTTTGAACTTTAACATGAAAATATTTCCAAAAATAAATATTACTGATGTTTATGGCTATGGTTCAACTTGTCCTTTTTTGGTAAAATCAGTAGTGTTATGATTGATTTAGTGTAGATATTGGTGTCAGAATATCACTTTCAAGTGATGAAAGGTTGAGAAAAGTAACAAAGGCTTTATATGTTTGTAAGACAATGATAAAATACCTGAGAAACAAAGAAAAAGGGAGAATTCTATCCAAAACTGATTTCAGTAGTACTGACTTTAACATTCTACAGTTAACCTAAATGAGAATAGGATGATCTTAGAACCTTAATTCTGAGGAAAGACTGGATCTAACCAATTCTGTTTGAAATACTAGTCAACTAAATCCGCAAAACCATAAATAATGAATTAAGGTTTAATTTAGTTAATAGTGTGTTGCAGTGTGTTTTGTTATATCACAGTTTTTGAACAACTGAATAGAGTGATGAAAATATGGACTGTGCAGTATAGTCAGCTGTCATAGTTTTAGATAGGCAATAGTATGCAAGGATGGTAGAAGATGGTTAGGGTGTATCAATAAGGACTCATTACTCTGGCATCATTGTGATTGACAGAAGAGGAAAAATCTGAGGGGCGGCATCTGAGGCTTAATTTTCAGGGACATGGCATCAAGAGCATGGTTACCAACACTAGAAGAGCGTCTGGGATTATTGAATGCAGTTCAGCATTTTGCTGCTTAATAGAACTCCTTCCTGCTGTACTAGTAGTTTTATCAATCAAGATCCATACCTGTAAAAATTTTGTCCATGTGTTTTGCACAGTATAAACCAAGCTTTTATTCTTTTGCCATTGAAATCGTTATTTATTCACTTGATAATTTAAAAGATTTTTTCTCAACTTGAATCAATATGAATTGACCTTTCTTGAAAGCATATGGCTACGATTTTAGATGGAACGTGAGTTTATTTGTGCATCAGCATTCGTATTTTATTTGTAATCTAGGCTCCCTTTCCCATGAAAGCTTGGACCAGATGGTCTTTTCAGGTCTCTTTTAACCTGGGCTATTTTATAGTTCAGTGTATTTTAGCTCTGCTAGAAGTAGGTTACTGATGTATCCTATAATCAATTTTGCCTTTTCAAAGCTATATCATATTGATGGTTTGCTATTCTGCTGTGATTCAACAATATGAAAAGATACTTTCTTTTTGTGATACTTTCAGCTGATGGGTCTTTGGCAGCCTTTATTACACAAGTTCAAAGATAAAGTTACCTAATACCTGTTAAGCACTAATTAATTTTTATGTCTGAATTATTAATAAGATCTTAAAGACAGCTCTTTGTTCAGAATTCCTTAATATCTGGCATTTCTCTTGAATAGTGGTTACTGATAATGCTCTTTTCTCTCATGTGGTACTGTAGCTTTTCCTACTAGTGCACTTTGCATGCATTCTTTAAGCAGTTTGTTAATCTACACCATACATTAAGGAAGGAATAAAGAACAAGTTTTCAAATAAACCACCTGTAGGACTAGATTTCAGGTAGAATGATGTTTCCTTTTGATCTAGAGAGCCACGGGCAGAATGTCTTCCTTGTTGCAGGATGTCATTTGGAGTATCCTGAGCTCTAGCACAGGGTTTTGACATTCCTCTTCCAAAGTAAGTCTGTCATGTTTAGTTTCATATATTTTTTCTAGATTACAAGGTTTTTTTGATCATAATACTTTTTAAAGATGTACTACCACCAGAAAGCTCACATTTTATATGTATCAGTCTAACATTTTTTGAACTCTTGGTCTTTAGCAATAACCTGAGTAAAACAATAATTGAGACACCAAAATAGATATTTGTGTCAAAAATCAAATAAAGATATGTAATAATTGGTATTTCCTTTGTTTAACCATGCACTGTATCTCTGGAGACAGTAACTTCATTTCAATTTCATATTTCTGAGTTTCAGATCAAAAGTTTAATGTTTGAATGTTTTGGGGAATTGGTTTTTTTGTCTTGCAGAGGTTAAAAATGAGTTCTTCAAATCATAGAATTATTCTATTACAAGCTGCATTCAATAAATGGTTGAAGACATAATTAATTTCCTAATTAATAAAATTACCACATCAATTCTTTCTTAGAATATTTGCCGTTCTCCTTAGCAGCAGCTTGACAGCTGAACATTGCATCTGAATGTAACTGTAAATTGCAGTGTGGAAAACCTATAATCACATTCCACTCCTGTGGACAGGTTCAATGTCCAGATGGAATCAAATATTTAAAGAAATTCTGTTAATGCCATTCAGTAATTGCTATCCTGCTGATTGTATCAAAAAACAAGGGACTAAAATGGCATTAATGCCATTTATTGTTGTTGCTAATGCTATTTCCTATAAAATTCTGGTTACTTTAAAAATTAATAGTACTGAAAAGATGTTTTAGAAAATGTTCTTATATCTAAAAGTATATAGTAATTAATCATGGCATTGAGCCAGCGCTTCACTATTTTAATTGTTATTGTCCTTCTGACTTCGCAATGTTTTTAAAGCCCCATAGTCTGCAAAATGATGTTTTGTCAAAGATCATGCAGTTACCAGGAATCCTTTTGGTTTTATTCAGATATACCCAGCCATACAAGTAAATTTTATAACTTCTTTTTGATGGAATCAACAAGGGCTCCAGATTGCAGGCTTTTGCACAGATAACCTCAGTTAATAACTAAAATATGTTAGAATTCATAGAAGAAAATGGACAGTCATTAATATATTCCTTCTAAGTTATCGTGTAGTTATGATTCCCTTAGATCATGCTTCTTTTTCTACCAGTAAAACTTAGAGCGTCTTTTTTGATAAAAGCTCATTAAAAGGAAAAATGGAGAAAATAGTGTCTAGTAAGATGCTTTTTATGAAGGGTATAAATAAGAAATAAATGTTTAATTTTAAATAATTATATTCTTCATTAATATTTTTTCCTCTTTGAACTTTAAAAACTAAATTAAATAGAGAAAACCTGGCAAGATGCATAAAAACTACAGGAAGCCCATGTTTTTAACAGAAGTATAGGCAATTATCTTATTCCTTATTGGCAGTTCTTTTTTTCAGATGATAAAGAATTGAGAAAGCATGGAAGCTCTTTTCTAAAAGCTGTAGGTTTGTGTTTTGATTGTTTTTTGGGAGATGTTGTACTGTTAGGTAGCTAGCATTCATTAACTTGCATTCGTTAGCATTAATTCATTAAATTTAAAATAACATTTTTTAATTTCAACTGAAAGTTTTTCATAGAGATCCTGGGATTCAGTGACTGCAAACTGTGTCATTGCAAACAGAGAACTCTCTAGTTTTCTTTTTCTTGCTTTTTTAGAGCTTCTTAGTTTACTAAGTTGAAGAACTTTTATTTTCCCAAATGTTGAATACTTTTTATGTAAATGAAAAATGGATGGTGCCTCTCTGCCCGATTGAATAATTTGTTGCTAAAAATTAGAAGAAAATTCTCAGCATAAAATGCCTCTGCTGTTTTTACTAGCAGAACAGAGGATCCCAGAAAGATTAACTGAGTTTTTGTTCAATAACTTCATTGATACCAAAGTGTTGTGTCTCATAGACAATATTTCCAGCACTGTTTTAGGAGAATATTTAGGAATGCATGTACTGGTTTTGATAGACTTTCAGAAGCAAGACCAGATCTTTCATCTCACACATTAATTGCAATGCCAGTTCACACAAAACCATTAAATTGGTTTTGTCCTCAGCATTAGATTGTGCAACAGCAATATTTGTGGTTTCATCCCCTCCTTGAAGCACTGCAGACTCTGGTAGTATCTTGTATGCCTTAGGCATTTTCATTTGCAACATCACCCAGCAGACTTTTAGAATGACAAACCCGAATGACTGAGTCACAGTACATAATATCCCAAAAGATGTCTTTTGAGATCACATGCATTACTTATCCTCTAGATTATCTTAGACTTTAATTCAAATTCTGCTATTCATCTATGGATATTTTTCCTTCTGACATGCCAACACCAAGATGAGGAAGGAATTCTGTCCTCAGATATTTGCAGAATGGTGTCCTTTTATGCTGATAAGAAGAAGCAATTCAGACCCTTGTCAGGACTCTTAATTTCTTAAGCAGGCAGAAGAAAAGGTCAGACAGTATAAACCAGCCAAGCTTCTAACATTTTAGATGAGGAATTGCTTCATTTTAGACAACAGTACTTGTGCTGAGGGTTTATCTGTTCTGTTGGCTGGAATGTGGGCAGCTAGGGGTCTTTTGAAAGCACTTACTTTACCAGGCTGTCACTGTGGTTTTCTGCATATAATTTTCAGTTTTATTTATGTGTATACTTCAGATTTGCCTATATACCTGTGAAATCTGGGAAGTCAAAATTCTGTGCTCAGATTGGAATGGCAGCTCCCTAGGAGCTGACTATATTGGGCAAAATATGTCAGGTCACTTGAATGAGGAGATAAAGTGTGTGTTTACTTGTTCTCAGAACAGTTAATGGGTATGAAAATGTTTTGTGCTGATACACTCCACAGTATCTATACCACATAATACATTCATCATTAGTTATTGGTCTAAGAGAGCTTGAAGGGTATTGTGGCTACCAGTGGCTTCTTCACCCCTTTCTGGGAATGAGAAGAAAAAAAGTCAGTGTTTTATTCAAAGATAGACATAGAAAAAGTCAGGTTCCTCTGTGTGAGTAGATAGGCATCTCAAAAGAACAGCAAAAAATGCTGATTGTTAATTTTCTTTTCTTCCTATAGTCGAATGCTTTAGGGGTGCACATTTAAAGATACAGAAATCCATTGTCTTTGCTTCTGTGTTGTAGTCCCCGTCCTTGAATTGTATATCTCTTATTGGAGATTCTAATAAGTGATGGATTGTTATGTAGAAATTGAGCACGGATCTCATAACTCAGTAGCTTTCATTGATCACAAAAGCAAAGATAAACTGGATAGGAGGGATTACATTTGTTTAAACAGTAATTGTGAGGTGGTTAAAACTTACATATGCAGAAAAATAGAGAAATTAAGTGCAGAACTGGCTGCCCATGTCTCCCTTTTTTTTTTTTTTTTGAAACTATACTTGAATTTAACTAGTCATAAATGAATCTAAAGTTCCATTATTTTTCTTACATTACATAGTGTTTTCCATGTTCTTGGGTCTAAACTTGAAAAGAAATCTAATTATTGGCTTTGTATGGTATCTGCTAATAGGAAATTTCTCTTCAAAATGCATTCCAAATGGCTTTTTAAATCTCCAGTAATTTTGTTTAATGAACTGGCAGATAGTCTTAAACAAAACTTATATCTTTGAGAAAGGATGTATTAAGCCAAAATAAATCATTTGACAAAGTTTGCAAGACCAAGAACAGTTTAAAAATTCCTGTTGATGTGCTTGTGAAATTGTGTCTTGCTAGCAATTCAGTGTTCTGCTGGGACTCTTGGTGCTTAATTTACCTTGCAACTGTTCACAGTAGCCTTGTGGTTTAAACACAAATGCACCACAGGTGAACTCAAAGCAGTTTTCCCCTTTAGTGAAACTGAGGATGGAAGTCATCAAGAAAATACCACTTGCAATTTGTTAACAAGGTCCTTGAGCAGACCTGTCTGCACATATAGTGTATTCAACTAGGACTGATAAACTTGCCACTGAAGACATTCTGTGGACATTTGGTCTTGGAACCATATTATGTTTTAGCAAATCACTGTTCTTTCCCTCTCTGTGCTACACCAGTCAAAAATGTAGATCTAATCTGTTTGCTTTTATCATTTAGATGCAGAGTAAGCTACCTAAATCTGGAAACTCTTAAAATAGTTTGAACCCTGAAAAAACCCTGAACTCCCTTGATAAATCAGGTGGCATGCAGCAGTTAGTGCTGTTCTTGGAGTCTGACAAAGAGAAAGAAGGGAGCCAGAGGGATGAAAGGTCTGTAGCACTCCTCTCTGTAGAACTGAGAAAGTAGAGACTCTTCTATGAGAAAGTGTCATTATGCTCAGAGATAAGTGCCTTGGCTTGAACTCCAGTTTTCATCCTTCAAACTTTGACAAGATCCAAGAAAACTGCAGAAAGTGGCCATTTCTCTGCATATGAGAGTAAATATGAAGTCATTAACCACATGGTACAGATTGATCATCTGTAGGAATTAATTTGGTAAAGTTTTGTCCTGGGAAAAATGAACTCACAGTAATGGTGAGTGAACTAAGTGTTTTGGAAACTTTAGGATCCCAAACCATGGGATTCTATGGAAACTATGCCATTTGGAATGGCATCAGCATGATGTATCTTAGTTTTGTGCATCTGTTCTGGAAATAGTGGTGTGTATACAATAGAAATCTATAGTTTCCACGGTTGGGTTTTTTTTTACCCAGATGATTGTAATTGGAGAATATAGAACACAGCAAAATGAGCTTGAATGTCAAGTGCTATCTGTAGCATACCAAATGCTTACTTAAGGGATATGATGGAAGTGCTCTGTTCTTAGGATACTTAAAATAGATGAAGATTGGAAGAGGACTAGGGAGAAGTGGGAGAATGTTTTCTGGCTCCTGAAAATGTAATTTTGAAATACACCGTCAAAAGGAACATGATGGAAAGAAATCATGGCAGATGCAGTATGTGGTGTACTGAATTAGTTTCCTTGGTCACTAGCAGTCTGAACTGAAAGAATATGAATGATGCCTTCAAGTTAAAAAACCATATTGTTAAGTCTTTGCTTTTCAATAATCTTAATACTCGACATTTTCTTCTCCCCACTATTGTGTCACCTAGATGTTACAGTCTCAACAGCATGGTATTTGTATTGGCAAGCATTAACGATCTTGATTAATTTGAGAGATTTATCGTTTATAAAATATATGACTATGTAAATTGAGCTGGAGTCTTTTTAATCTTTCTTTATGGAAGATTTGGCCCTAGAGAATGTAAATTTCAAACAATAATTTAAGAATTAGAGAAATGATTTTTCATAGAAGACTCACCTTCAGAGACCTAATTTTTGTATTCTATGCATCTGTTATCTTTCAATGTTTTACTTTTCACCTAATTTTTTGCCTTTCAAAATATCTTTCACCTCACTTTTGTTATCCACATTTTCAGTTTCTATACTTTTGTGCTTTCACATAAGCTATCTATTGTGTGATTCATCACCAAAATTGCAGTATAAATTTCTCTGCTAAAACAGTCTGCAAGGTATAGAAATAACTATCTGTTACTCTTTTCCAGTAATGTCACTGTATACCCTTTTCATTTTGTTGCATAATATTAATTAAAACATAATCCATTTGCTAATAATCACTACCTGTATGCCTTCATCTGCCATATTAATTAATATACTGTTACATTCCAAATCCTGTTATAGGCAAAATGAAACACACCTTATATTTAAAGCCAAGAACCTGTTCTTATTGTAAGTAAAATCTTAACACTACAAGGAAGAATTATAATTAAATCATATATGAAAATGTATCTTTCTTTTCTATTACAAGAGAAAAAAGTCTTAATCATAACAGCATAACTAAAATTGTTTTGCACACACTTCTTAGTGTCTTTGCCTTTCTCTGATGTCATGGTTACTCTTCCACTGTTTATATCTCGAGATCATTCTTTGGCTTTGGTTTGGGGTGATGGGGTACTATGGTGAGTTGTCAGCATTCCAGGTTCTCCTCCAGGGAGGAGTATGATGTTGCTGCTTTCTTCCTCCTTGCTTTAGGGTCTTAGGGGCTATTTCATGCTTTGTGCTTCCTTCACTGATCTGCAACTAAATTTTACATCAGAATTTACTGGGTAAATGGTGGTGGTCTTCCATATGTTGGATGCTTGTCCTTTGTTCCTTTTGTTAGCCCTAAAACTGTTTTTGATGAGCTCCCATATCTGTGTTTCTTTGTTCACTGTTGGTGTAATATTTATAGGCTTGGGGTCTCCAGTGTAATCCTGTGCATCCTTTCTTATCATTCCATAGTGGTACGTTACATCCTGTGTTTACAGTTCTACTGTCTCTACAGTCAGCTCATGCCTGCACTACCTCAGTGTGTTGGTCATAATTATTTCATCCCAAACAGAATGGGGGAGGGGAAATTAATGAGCCACACGAAGATAAGCAATTGTAATGTAAACTAGACATAGTCACGCGGTCTTTGGAAAAATTGCTGTTTCAGCTAAAGAAGTTAAAAAACCCTATCAATTACCAAACAACAACAACAAAAAAATACCAAACAAAACTCCACCAAAACAAAACCCAAAACCAGGAAAGACAAGACAGATTTGAATAAAACCTGGCAAGATTCAGTAGTAAGACCTTGCAAAATTTATTCATATTACTAGAGGTGACAATGCTGCATTTATAGGATTTCAGAGCTCCAGTAGCTTATATTTACTTCACAAATGAGTTACTAAGTATTCTTTAAAGAAAATTCTTTAAGGGTTTTAGTAAACCCTGGCTTAGTTAGTCATTATGGTATGAATTTTTACATTTGTGATCCATCTACTTATGACTTAGGTGTGCTGTTGGGAATATTGATATACGGTAAAAATGAGCATATATGTAACTGTATCTAAATTATCTTGTAATTTTTCTAAGGATTATCTATACTGATACGACGCAAGATATGTTTAGATTATACAAGTTCCCTATTTCTGTTTTTCTCATTTGTTAATCAAAAGATACGGTATTTTCCTCTTTAAGAGAATCATAATGACCTTCTATGAGAATTAAAGTCTGTTTTTACAGCTGTCATATATCTCTAACCTAACTTCACACTCCTCCATAGGGAATTTCACTTTTCTAACAACTCAGTCACTGCTATTTGTCATAGCTAAAATGAATCACAGTCATATAGGACACACAATGAGAATTTCATAAAATAGGACAGGGTTTTTTTTAATAACTGGATTTTTTTCTGTGACTTTTTGTATCATTTTGTACACCTGAAAGCAAAAAGGTAAGCTAAACATTTATATAGAATTTAGAGACAGAAATATTTTCATGAAAGGTTCTATAAATCCTGGATACTAGTTTCCAGAACATTTGCAATGAATGCCTTCTACTGCTCCAAGTGCTTGTTGCCATATAGATGTGCAAATGTGGCACATAAATATAGGATTATTTCAAGAGAGATTTGAAAAATCTCTCTTGAACTAACTCATTTTCAGAATAACAAAAGTGATTGAGAATTTTATGAGAGCAACACATCTGAATACATGATGCTGAAATTCACATAGAGGAAGATAGTGTGTCTGGTTAGGGGAACAAGTACATATGTAAAGCAAGAATCACCAGCAGAATGGTTTTCTGTTCAATTCATCATGGTAAGTTAATAAGCATATTGTTTTTCTATTTTTCCTAGTGTGTTGTATTTGCTATGACATCTGGTCAGATGTGGAATCACATCCGTGGACCACCATATGCACATAAAAATCCTCAGAATGGACAAGTGGTGAGTTGATTATTTCAATTTTATTTTTAGGGGAAACATTGTATAGACAGTCGCTTGCTACAGTGAGTCTACAATTGCAAAAAGTTGCAGTTCCATAGTTCTGTATGACAGTCTGTCAGAGTCTTAAGTCTCTAGTTGCAAGCAGAGTCTTTGGAATTTTAGGTGTTTGAAAGGTGCTACCGTCTCTAATTTGAGCAATGACGTAGGTGGCTGTGTTTTCCAAAATTCTCTCTATGAGGCTCCTAACTGTAGTGAATGTGTTATAAAATGTTCCATACCACACAATTTTCCGCTGCCCAAAGATAAACACAGATATTGTGTCTTTTTGTAGGGATGTGCTCCCTCACATGGTAAAAAACAGATCTCTTTTGTTTCTTCCTTTCAGGCTACATTTACACAAACCCTTGAGGTTTGTAAGCTCTTATCCTCCTGTCCAGAGCATTTTATTTAGAAAAGGAGGTGCCAAATATTTTCATGTGCTTTGTACCATCTCCCATCATGTCTGTAACACTTCCACTGAACTTTATGGAATGCTCTATCCTGTATCTCTTTGCTCCTTTAATTTAAATTCTTTATCAACTTTACTAAGTTGACTATTGCCAAAATTACTATTGCCAAAATTAGTTAGATCCTGCTACTGCTGTCTTTGAAGAATTACCTCGTTTGCTTCTTCCTGCTCACAAATTAGCAAATGTTCATCAGACTTCAGAAAAATAAACTCTCTTTGCCTGCTAGGAAAATAAAGAGGACCTTGCCAAGTTTCTACCACTCTTAGTTATTTACCACATTTAAAGCAGTTTCTTGGGATGGAATCTACAGAACTTGCAATGAACTTATCGATCAGGAAGCTTTTCAGCTTTGACCATCACTAGTTAAAGGAAACTGTCTTATGCCTTAAAGAAAAAATCTGTTTTAACTCCGTTAGTGTCATATCTTAATTGGAGTAGCAAAAAATGATGGTTTGAATTTGATTACCGATCTGCATTTTATCAATCTACATTTACACATTTACATTTTATCGTTTTATCAGCATATTGATTTCATAAAAATGTCAGGATTTCATCTGTGAACTTTGTTATTCAGAAATAGAATTGATGATGTAATAAATAGTCTTACTAAAACACTTTATGAAAATTTAGAATTTTTCATTACTGCTTTGCAGTATTAAGTTTATGATGCTTTCTTATGGAGTGACGGAAAGGAGAAATACTGCATAGAAAAAGCAGCATTTATGACATTAGTTTTTACCATGTCCAGTTGTATACACATCGCCTGTCTGAAAGACCTGTTTCTGAAGTATATCCTACATTAAGTAATCTTAACATATTCCTGAATTTGTGCTGGATTGTCTAAGTTTTCAAGTGTGGACTCATATCCTAAGTGTCTGTAAAGCTACTACTTTGGGAGTGTTAGCACACACAACTAAATAATGGAAATAATGGTAAAGATGTTTTTAAATTCTAGATACTAACCTATTGTATTGGTAAACATACATACATTCTTTTTTGGTTTTACTGCAGTATATGACTTCAGGTAAGTTGTGTCAGTAAGTAAAACCAGTCAGATCCTAAAAATTAAAAAAAGGAAAGATGCAGGGTCACCAAGATCCTGCTTTAATTGAGCTTTCACCGACCAGTATAGTTTTAATTTAAAACTCTAACTTTAGAGGTGTTAGAAGCCAATTAAGTATTCTATAAACCTTTACCTATTTTAGATTGTGAGGGGTTTTTTCAAATAGCGGTATTGAACATTTTCCTATTTCATTTTTCTAGCACTTATCTATCTTTCTGTGACTTTGAAGTCATAAAAGTGCTTATCTAACACTTCTTTGAGATTTACTCAACCGTGATAATTCACTGTAACACACTGTGAATTAAGTCAGCAACTGCTGTCTTTACATCTGGATGAAATTTAACTCATTGCTTTCTTTCCAACGTCTAGCATTTAGTACTGATTCCAAATGTGCATACCAGTTTTGTACAAGGATTACCTGTATGTAATACTCTGAAACTTTATTGACAGTCTTACCATGTAAATTTCTGATTTTAGGAGGAGGCATAGAATTGCTCACCAAGCTTAACAGTTTTATTGTTAAGTTCAAAATTACTGATCTGAGGTTTTCTTACTTCATAGGAGCTAGTGGTTAAGTTCTGTGCTGGCCTGATATTCCAGCAGCCTTTGAAAGTGGTAATAATCTGTCTTCATAAACTGTTCCTTACCTCACATATCTCTCATGATATGTTTTGTTCTTGCTGTAATTCTGGATGACAATTTCTTCTTAAATTCCTGTTGGTTTTTTGTTTGTTTGTTTGTTTTTCAAAAGATAAAAGGACAGCTGTTTGCTTTGCTTAGACAACACTACTTACTATTGCCAGTATCTTGTGCAGGTAACATTACCAGTTCTTAAAATTTTTGGCTTGTGAACTGGGGTTATGATTCTTTGCTTGATTACCTAAACTACTCTACGATTTTATTCCTTGAAGCTTTCAAACCATATTTTTGTATTTCTGTATGTGCTCTCTTATTGAGATTGTTGCAGTTAGTTCCTTTATTCCCCATTGCCATCAGCTAATTTTGGGTTTTGGATCCATGCAAAAGCAGCATCAATTTTAATGTAGAAAGCTGAATCACACTGTTTGCTGTGTCAGTTCTGGTTTACGTTGATGAAACTGGTGCTAGTCTTCTATCTTGGCACATACTTTATTTCTGTTTCATTTCTGGAGATCTTCATCTTTTACCAAATAATTTTGTTAGGATTAGGCCCTTACTGACTGTGTGACACTAAAATTGGTACCTGTTTTACTGGGACTGAGTGTGATAACTAAACCTACTGTTGGTGTCTGTGTATAAAATCTTGTGAAAATTCTGATTTTTATTCAGAACTTGATCTGAATAGAGCTGGTGGTGAGACAAGTAGAGAGCTGGAGAAAGCAATTACATGGTTTTGAACCTTTTGCAGAGGTAGTTCTGCTGCTGTTTAATTGACCTAATAGCAAAGAATTCTCATTAGATTTTCATCAGCTTTTAATCAAATAGCAGCAATGGCTAAGAAAGCATTTATGTATATCTTTCCATGGATTAGCAACCTTTTGTTTTATTTTGCATACAAATTCCACAATTTTTATTGTGCAATATACTTAAGACTGCATCTTTAAAATGGTCGAAAGTTTGCTGTAAATGAGAAGAGGGCAAAGGACAAGCTCGATCTAAAATACTGGATGGTTTCCAAAGCTCATTATTTCCTTTCCTTCTCTGAGAAGAAATTATTAGAAGTTGGAAAAGTTTTTGTGTGAAGAGGAAAATATGATGGTTTTTTTATCAGTTATTAGTTGCTGCTTTGTGGAATAGACAATGGTATTATTTGCCACAATATTGGATATTTTGTAATGTCTTATATTTAAAAGATTGTTAAAATTGCTTAAGCATAACACAAATTATGTCCTTAGGAAGCAATTTATCTTTTAGATAGAATACCTTATAATACCATATTAAATATTTGTTCAACTGTAGAGCTAATTCATCCTTCCCCCCTCCTCCCATCACTTACCTTTCGCAATTTTATAAGCACTGATTTTTATTCACTTTTCTTGCTGATACAGATATGTGATAATGTTTCTGAAGTTAAATGAAACATGTATTTGCTGGTACAATTTTTGCATTTGTCAATGCAAAGTTAAGGTACTCTGAAAAATTTCAACTAAGAATATTGGGATTCTTAACTCATGTTAGCCCTGTACTGCTAAGCAGGATAAAATGTCACTGAAGTTAATTCTTCATGGTTTCTGATACAAAGGTTTTCATGTCAGTCTAATTAAAGTATATGGAACCATTTCTTGAAACGGTTTTAAAGAATTACTCCCTTTCAAGCTCAGTAGGTCACAGTAAATACATTGTCCTTTTGCCTTCAGTGTATCTGGAAGCATGTTTGAAGTACAGTTGGCCAAGATTGTCTTTGTAATGCCCGACTTTTCTGCAAGTGGCAACATTGTTTGGTAGCGATTTCAATGCATACAACAGTCAGTTTACTGTGTGATATGTTATTATATATTTGTCTTGCTTTTGGATAAAAAAAAGTTGATATGGATTATTATATCAGTACCTAACATAAGGTATGAGATTGGTCTGACTTTTACCACGGGAATATTTTGGTGTAATATTATGGTAATCAAAACCATACTATTGTTGGAAATGCTTCTCAAAATTTTAAGAGAATAGCCAATTATTTATGTTAATGTACTGGAGAGAAATGAGTTGTGCTTTATTTATGTTATGAATATTTTTAATGAAATAGCTTTCCTGTGATTATCAAAACAGTGAATCTATTCAGAAGCTGCAAGAGGTAGAGGTTTCTCAAGCCTTTAAATTAAACTTCTGTCATGATTTAGTCAAAAAAGTTAACGAAGAGCAGTGTAAGGCATAGAACTAGTATAAAACAATCTTAATTCTTTTAACAGACCAGCACATTAACAACTGGGCAACATCATATCTAAACTACAGTTGGGAAAATTATTAACCTGTGTAAGAGATCTGTCTGAATTTTTGAGATTGCAAGGGTGATTGTGTCTGGCATTCTGTATAACATGTTTCTGTCTTGAGACTAGAACAGGGAAACCATACAGGGAAACTCTATTTTTTACTGTGGGAAGAAAAGGAGGTAGGAAAATAGTCATGGCAGAAGGGTTGCTGAGATGAGGCATTAGAATCTCTGCGTTCTTATAATGGTCAATTCTGGACACATGCATGCTGTAAAAGTTCACATAGTGCCATTGTATTGCAAGGGCCATTATTTCGTCTCAGTAAAGATGGAACATGTTCTCATCAAGTAAAACCAGATTTTAGACAAGTAAGCATTCAGCAAGTAGTCTATCATGATAAAAGCCAATAAAATGAAATAATAAAAAAGCAACCTGCCAGATTTGAATTGCTTCTTGCAACAACAGAAATCGAATTTTAATTGACTGATACCACTTTCAACTAATAAACACTCCTTGTCCACCACTCTTTGCCTTCCTTTTGCCAAGTGTAGATGAGCTCCTAGAAGCTATTTAGTTTAATTTGAAACAGCTATTTTCTGCAGAACAGCTCTTTTTATGTCAGAAATCAGGGAGACCTCAAATATGTAGTTATGAGGTATCTGGAGATAGAATGATAATGCAATACAGTAAAATATACTTTAAGACAGAAAACCAGAATGACACATGGGAAAAACTGGTTCATGTTGTTCTGTTACTACTAGAACAAACCATTTTCTTAAATTCAACTTAAATACCAGACAGGAATCTAGTTTTTCCGTCTCCCCAGATTTTACTGGTTGTATCGATGTTAAAAGATAAGAGGCTTCTCTATTACAATAATTTTGATTGGAAGGTAACTTTGAAGATTGTCTAGTCCAGCTGCTTGTTCAGAGGTGGTCAGGTTGCTCAGGACTTTGTCTAAGAGAATTTTTAATGTCTCCATAGTCAGAGATTCCTCAACCTGTTCTAGTGTTTGACCATCCACAGAATTCTTTTAATTTTACCTTCTAATTTATTTTTGTCTTTTGTTTTCAATTTCCCTCAGGAACAGTCAAGGTAAATTTTATCCTTCTCTTCAGTAAAAGCTGATTTAGCCAAGTTCTTAATTGGAATTTAACAGTAACGTTAATAAAATATGGACTTAGCCCAGCAGAACAGCTTTTCAGAACTCCTGTCAGCATACTTTGGCTTAAGTGACACTAGCATTATTATGATACCAATATCCAAACTGGAAACAAGAAAAAATTAAGCCTGGAGTAGTCAGAGATTTTTTCTCAGTATAGATTCTGCTCTGAATAGAGTCATGCAGATATGCTTCCTATAGCTATTAAGAACTTAAGCATTTGTTTTCTTCTAAAATCTTGCAGCTTTGAGAGTGGAGAAGGGAGAAGTGAGGAAAGGAACATATTTTCTCTATTGCACAACAGCATCTTTCAATCTTTCACCATTTTTGATGGATTATTTTTGTGACTCTTATCTGTTCCCTGTAGAAAGATAATCTATGGTACAAGGGTGCAGATGTTACTTGTGCTGAAGTAAAATTTCAGCAGTTGGGAATTGTCTTGTGAACTACTGAGGAAGTATCAAAATATTTTCTATTCTGTAGAACCTTTTAGAGCTATAGACCTGGTGCATTTTTATGAGCTCTTACCTTTCCATATAGTTTGGCTAGTAAGCTCTAATGCTGTCATTTTAGTGTAGCAGATTAGATTTCTCTTATGCCTGTGAACAATGTCAAGAGAAGGAACATGCATTTGAGTGTGTTAATGTAAGTGAAGCAGCATACTTCAGACAGTCCTTCACGGACTAATTCACCCATAACCTCCAGTTCAGAGAGACACCTTTTTATTGTGGTTATTTTTTATTGAAGATAAGGAACTTTTGATTTTTTTTTTTTAATCTACAAGGCAATAGTTATTTGCTACTTGATATTTTATTAAATATAAAATACTTTTTGTATGTTTTCACAGAAACAAAAATTATTCTGACATTTTTTTTGTCTAGCTCTGGTGCCAGCATTAATTCCTTTCTTTGGCTAACCTTTCATGTTAACTGACTATTCCTGAAGGAAGATACAGTAGAAGAAGACATAAAGACTAAATTAAAAGGTAAATAAAAAGTTAAAACTAAGTTAAAAGTTTTATTGTACATGCAGTTTATTCTTCTGAGCCTCTAAAAGACAGTAGGGTAGTACTATATATATCTCGCCTATTACATATTTCTGAGTTCCTGAATATTAAATGGCAGGTTTTGTTTTTCTGTTCCTTGAATCATTCATAAGATTAAAAAATTTTTTTCTTTATACGTGTTGTCAGACATCTTGTAGATAATATAGTCAGGGACAGACACATACACAGACACACACGCACACACACACAACTTTCATTATTTTCCTTACATATTCTTTTGAAGTATTATGAACATTCTCAAGGTTAATGATGTTACTACCACTACTCTCATTTGTTCCTTTCAGTTTGAGACTTAAAAGTGTCCTGTTCTAGGTAGCTTGGGTTTTTTCCCCATTGCGTAGCAGCAAAATTACATAAAGGTTATACAGAGTCTGAACCCTAGTAACTGAGGAGCTTCAGCTGGTATACTCAGATAGTCAAAACCTATTGCTATACAAAAATGAAAATAGAATAAGCTGGTACTTGGGAAGGTTGTACATAGGAATAGAATGGGGGAGTAGGGGCTCTGGTAAAGGGAAGGGTTGATTACTGGGTTAAACTTTTTTTGTTATTATTTGGCTGGGGAGCGATGTTTTGTGATTTTTTTTTTTTCTAAATCATTGGTAAAATTATCACTAATTTTTATAACAGCAGACCTATTCAAAGCAACTATGAAAATCAACTTGAAGCAACATGTGTGTATCTGTTTTTCTTTTGACACAGTAATGCTTCAATAGCAGAAATGAAATTTTGTCCAGCTTTTGAACAAACAATGAGAATATTTCAATAAATTAAGGACATTATTTCCTAATTTTTTTGCATTTCTCAGATTAATTTATACAGTTTATTTATCTAATATTCTTTGGCTGGCATTGTACTTCTGTTTATTGTAATGGTTGTAATTATAAAAGAAATTGAATGTGTATATATATATATATATTTGTCTTCTTAATAGTCATTGTAAAATATCTTGGAAATATAAAAACTATTTTGCGGATTCTATAATGCTTATGTCATCAAAAATGCTATACAACATGTGTTAGTAATGTTAAAGCTTTCTGCTCTTCTCTTATGTCCAAAGGACAAGTTCAAGCTATTGGGATTCTGTTCTAAAGTATTGGGTGAAAATTTAGATGGTTTGGTTTGGTTTGGTTTTTGTTTGTTTGTTTGTTTCTGTTGTTTTTTTTTTTTTACATTAGTTCCAGTTAGATCCTGCTCACAAGACTAGCTTACATGGCTGTTGCATTATCAATACTTATGTTTAGAAGTAGATGTTGCTAAAGTCAGTTGTCTTGCGGTGACTGTGTAACTGGCAAGCTGTGTTTATCAAAGTCCCCCAAAATGTTTGTAAGAGAATTACAATGGGCAACTGCTTTGCCCATATTCTTGGAGTATGATGAGGAGGTAATGTAACTTCTATCCCCATTTCTGGTCAACATTCAAACTTACTTTATGTCCACATTGTTGAGAAACAAGTTTACAAAGTAGTAGGCTTTTCACAAGGAATTATTTTTGTTTTGCACTAGCCTTTAGACAAGCACATTTGTCTATCCCTTAAAAAGCCATTGCAGAACTGGAGCCCTTCTCAGGAGAGTTTGCTTCTGCATAACACAACTGAGATTGATCTGCTCTTTAAAGGTTTTAAAGGCATCTTGCGTCAAGCTAATATTATGCACAAAAGTGGGTTGAGAAGCAGATTTTGTGTGCATCACCTATTCTTAGTATTCAGTACTCCTAGAATCAAACTTTCATATTTATTAGAAATAGACTGTAGTTCTTTTGTATATATTTGTACTGCAAAGAGGCATTTTGCACTGTTCCCCTTAAAAGTCCATCATTAATATTTATACTCAAGGTCTTAAAGGCTGGAGCACTGTAATTTCAGGTACAGTGCAAATTAAAAAAGTCCTTTACTGGCAGTCTTGCAAGTCTAGCTTTTGTGCAGTAAACAAAAGCATTAAATAATCTCCTTCATGTTCTTAGGTCCTGAGGTCACTTAGCATAGCAAAATGTTCTACATGTACTAAAAATGGCATTACCATTTAAAAGAGGGAAGTTCTTTGCATTTACCAGCCTCTCACACTTCTAATACAGGCCAATAGAATGAAAGAAGAATTTGGTTCTAAAAAACATTTCAAACAAGAAAATGTATTCCATAGTTCATATTAACCAGAGTAATCCCTCTTAGATATATAAAAGTAGGAATTGTTCATAGTCTTCTGTGTGGGTCATTACCAGAATCATTGAAGACGTAATTTTTTCACAGTAGTTCTATTATTTTTTTTATTTTGTTTTTAGACAGAGAACAATTCAATGAATAGTATAATGATTGAATAAACACCATCTGGTCTTGTCCAGTGCTGTAATTTAAGATACTATTAATGTGGGAAATGAGGAAAAAAGACACAGATTGCCTTTAGAAGACATGTAGGTATACTACCATTAAAATGCCTTGGGTGTAAAATCTAAGCTTCAAAATTGAGTGCTGGAAATGTGCAGAACTATTTGGACGTGGTAGAACTCACAGCCCTTTTGTATGGCCCTGTAAAGAACTGGAGAGACTTTTGGCAGTGTTAGCTACTTTACCTTCTGAATGTGCATTTAACTAGAAGTATGCTACAGTAAATGGAGATGATGCAAGCATTGGATCAGGTGCACAGTTTAATCATGGATTTTAAGAATTGATTACAGAACAAAATTGAATTAAATTTCAGCTGTTAGTCATTTAAAATCCCAATAATTGGTCACTTACAGTTATTAATTAGCTCTGGAAAATACCGAACCACAAGGATGTGATGTGAATGTATATGCCATTTGAGGTATTGCTCACAGAGGCCTGTGGTCTTTCCACTGTATTCTTCTCATCCCTTAAAAAACACTAGATTAAATTCAGGCCTACAAATATTTTGCAAAACTTGAGTAACTGCAAAAATAGAAACCGTACAAAAACTTTAATTTGTATTTCTTCTGGTTTTTTCTCCTGTTTGTTTAATTTCATGATTCCCTAACCCTGCTAAAATATTGGAAAGCTTCATTTACTGAAGAATAAACAATTGAAATCCCTCCAAACAAGCATCTTAAAGCTGAGAAAAAAAATTGTAGAAGAAGCAGGTTAGAGAGACATTCAAACCACTGTTACTCAGAGGATTATTTTCTGTATAAATTGAAGAACATACCTTCCAGAAAAGATGGCATGTATAGTACATGGCAGAACTAATCCTGAAAACAGACAGCACAACTGGAACATTAAACATGCAACAGCAATTTGAAAAAGAAAAGGATAATGAGGAAAAAATCAAAAACAAAAACCAGAAACAACTTCCAACAGAATCCTGGATTTTACAGCTATACATCTGTATACATTTCACCAATATGCATTTGCTGATATATTTAATGAGTTTCTGTTCCGTGGAACTTATTCTCTTTGAGAGCTAATGAATAATGTAATGTTGGATTATTAACATAAGTACCAAGTAAACCAGTTTAGTCTGTATGCATCGTATTGGTTTGAATTGTTTTCCTTCTCCTTTGCCTCTTAATTTTTTTTATTCGACCATCTACACCATTTCATATAGCGCTAATCCATAAAATAACTTGAAAGCCTAATTCATACTGCATGAGTATGCAGTAGTGGAAGGACCCTTGTACATTGTCCAGTCATGGGCAAGTCTATCTTATAGAAATCTTTGACTTTAATTAAGGTTTTGCTCCAAGACTTGTTTTACAGTGCTGTTGTACCACCTTTTGTATTCACATTAAGTTTTCAATTACTGGGGCAACCACAGATGCAACACTTTGTATGTTGATTTTGACTGAGCTTTTTTAATAGGCAGATCAAAGTATTGAATCATGTTCAGCCCATGCTTATATAGTAGATACTTTTTTCCTGTCTGAGTTCTTTTCATCCAAGGAATACATGTAACAGAATGAATTGCCAAAGTTCAGATAAACAGTAACATGTTTTTTTTTGTCAGGAGCACCCTTAAGAAAGAGATGCCTGATAGATCTGGTACCTGTCTCTTTGGATTAAGTGTGCTATATTTCATGTTCCTTCATATGTTCAAGTGTTCTTTATTTCAAAATTTATTTAGAAACGTTTTTTGTGATTGAAATTTTACTTCCTTCTTTCCAGGGTGGGTTTGGTTTCTGTGTACGCTGCTCTGTAGATTTGCAATGACATGGTCAGATCGACCTGGCTCAAATACATACATAAAAAATTAAAATTGTTATTTGACCTTAAGATTTATTTACTAGTTTCAGAATTCTGCTTTTTGAGTTTTCCTTCAGCTTTTTATGTGGTCTAGATGCATTCTGTCAGCTGTGGACACTTGTATCACTTTTATTCATCATAAACACAGAATTCAGAAGCAGGGTGATTACCACCCTTTACTGCATATTAACTTTTTTGCTTGTTCTCTTCTTTAATGACTGAAATTTGAGCTATCTGTTTGCATTTCATTTGTGTGGCTACCTCAGTTTGCCTCTTGACAACTTTCATTTTATCCTTAAGCTTCTTGACCTTTTAAGAGGGAAATGTATTTGCTAGTTAGCCCCTTTCCAAACTCTGATTGTTCATTGTATTTCATTTGGGATTATTAATCAGTTCTGGAATACTTCCCTGAAAGGTCAATAATTTATTTATTTATTTATTTATTTATTTATTTGGTTTTATCATGTGTGAGATATAGATTCAAGATAACTTTATTGAGTTCAACGGTTAGTCTCTGATTCATTCAGTTCACCAAATTTTTTGTGTGGCTGATTTCCCTCATTATTTTCCATTTCAATTGAGCTCTTTAGAAATGCAAAAATCTTAAATTGAAAGTTTAAAATGTGTTATCATTAATATTTCAATTTATCTTACTGAATCAAGTAATTTTACCTGAAATTATTTTATGTTTCCTGTATCTTTACAGTGTCCTTTTCAATATGAAAAATGCACTTAAAATATTATTGATTCTTGTGGAACCAGTAGGTAACTGAGGATGGAATCTGCCAGGTGTCATGTAACGATCACTGAGGTCTGTCGTTAGTAGTATCTGTTTCAATTCTACCTCAAAAATTAGTCTCCAATCTACCACAAGAAGTTCTTTTTCTGAATGCTTTTTGGTTCTTCAGCTTTGTTATATCCCTCTCTGTGAGTGGAGTCTGAGTTCTCTCTCTGCTTTATTGTCCTCCAAAGCCTGAAATGTTCACTCTCACCAGTGTCTCTTTCAGTTGAGAGTTGCTCCTTTGAAACCCAGGCCACCTTTATTCCCAGCTTCTGTACTTTGGTTTACAATACGTAGAACACATGGCCTTATGATACTTTTGCAAGAAATGTTGCCAGAAGGTGAACCCTAGGAGTCCAACCAGCTGCTACTGGTTTGTTCAGTCCATTGGACCAAAGAGGAACTAGTGTGAAATAGAACCACTTGAGATGTGTACAGTGTGGATACTGGATTTGGAGAATTAATATGTACTGCTTTCTGATGTAAACATATCCTTTGAGTCTTCAGCAGCTCAACATAAGCATCTTTACATCAGTAATGGTGGTATTCTTCCAGTCAAATTTTGAAATTTGTTTTAATATGAAGCAAGAGGCTTTACTTCCGTGAAGATATTTCAGTCACAGATTTGTATCTGATACATCTGTTCCTAAGAGGAGGCATGCCTTATATTTTAACATGCATATTCTAATAAAGAGTTATTAAATAAATTTGTATCTATTTCTTGCTAATATATGTATAAATGAACAAAAGCTAAGATACAGCTTTGGGGTTTTTTGGCTTTTGTCTTAGTAGCACTGTGCTGCTCTTTTCTCTATTTCTTGAAAAGACCAAACATCTGTAGACTCCTCAGAATCTTGACTTAAATGCTTTTCTAGACTGTGTGTCAGATGAGAAAATATATTGTTTGTCTACTTAAGCTGAAGATCTTTCCTCTTCAATCTTGTAATTTTCTATTGACAGTGAAAATGCTACTTCGAATAAATGTTTAGAAAATGACTGTACCAAAGGGTAAACTGATTTCTTCATTCCAAATTTGTAAAACAGTTTTGTCATTGAGAAGAGATTCTAAATGATGAGGGGGGAGAGTGTATGTAATTGATAGCTAACTCAAATTCACAATAATTTTAATGAGTACTTCAGTTTAACATTCAAACTAACTTTAGGTGTTTCAGAGATAACTTTGATATAATTTTTGTTTAATTATCAAATTTAATTTCTCAACTGAGAAACTATAAAAGTAACCTAATACCTAAATGCTATGTATGTGTGATAATAATTTAAAAATATATTGTGCCCCTTGAACATTTCAATTTGGATTTTCTGTCGTATTTTGAAGTATTACAGTGGGTGAATCCTGGCCTGCTTTGTCATATATTTATTTCTAATATGCTGTGAAAGTAACTTGCTTTTTTAACTTGCTATGAATATAATTTTTCTCTATTTAACAGGTCATACTATAGAAATATTTTTATATCCTCTTATATATGACTTTCAAACACAGTTTTCAGTCCTTTAATATTTTTATAATTTTTACAACTCTTTGAAATGTTAATAAAAATACATATTCAAGTTGATATATGGATCCTAGACATAATCAATTTTAAAAGCTTAAAGCTTAATCTTTTAATACAGCTATCACTTTGGTGTGCATAGATGTGTTTCCTAATTGCAGTGTTTCCTTTTTTCATTTTAAAGGTCAGTTCTATTATTCCTGATGTTTTTATTTTAATTTGGCAAGCTAAAAAAAAAGTGAGTAGAACAGTTTCAATGGTACAGTAGTTGCATTTAAATATCTACCCAAACACCAATGCATTTCTCAATAGAGTTTGCCAGAAAAGAGTTGCTAGATGATATTAAAAATACCAGTTTCAAGGGAGACAAAAGAATGACCTTCAAACTTTTTCTGACTTTGTCTCTTATCAGTCATGCAAGTGTCAGAGTCATAATGTGAATACTCAAGAAGGCTTTGAATTGTCAATAGAGGAAGCTTCCTCTTTGAGGTTATATTTGCTGGAACAGAAGAGATAACACTATTATCAGTGCTTTTGTAGTGTAGCCAATTTCTCATTGCACATACTGAAATGCAGTTTTTAATACAGTTTAGATGTTAATGTAATGATAAATATGTCAGACTGTTAAGCTAAATTCTGAATGTTTCTGTCAGTCCTGATACAGTATGAAATTCCACTCTGGTCTCTGTTAGAGATTTTTATGAGCATTTTGGGGGGGAAAAAAAAGTAATTTTCAAACACATTTCTAACCTCCTCTTTAGGAAATTGGCATTAAATACGTGTTTCTTTCTGAGATGTGTTTTGAATTGTCAGCCAGTTAGAACTTCAGAGTTTAGTGCTGGAGTGTAAATATACAGAATAAAAGCTAACTCACTGTATAATATACAAATACTAATACAAGCTATTTATGATCACTATAATTTGATTTTTTTTTAAGGCATTCAGGCTCTGTGTTTGATGCAAATTCTCAGTGAATTCAAAAGTATTGTGCAAATTTTACATGGAAATAGAATTGTGCTAAACTTTTATGTTGTTACACTGAAATTAATTGAGAGCTTAACCACTGCTGGTGGACTGTAGAGAGCTAGAAAGGCCTTCTTTATAGGTCACTGTTAGCAATATGTCAGTTATTCAAGATAATATCTACAAGAATTATGTGTTATCTCAACTATAAGATATAGGTAGCCTTGTGAATCTTTACTGCATTTAGATTTCTGAAGCAATATTTGTGTTTTACTTCAGTGAAATTCTCGTACTTGATCTTCTAATGTACAGATTAGCAAATAATGATTGACAGAACTTAGGGTTTCACCAGCAATCTCAAATATTTCAAATGTATGAAAATAGCCCTTAATATCTAATAAGTCATTATGACAATTAACATCCAAAAATCATCAAATATGCTAAGTGCCTGGAGAATTCTACGTAGGCAGAATTCTGGCCTTGATGAAAGCTAGACCTTTTCTAGTTAGTCTCATACAACATAGTCCATATTTTGTGACTGTTGTAACTATTTATTCCTGCATGTAGTTCTTCCTTTGGCATTAATCCAAATCTTAACACAATCCGTGTTTCCCTGTTAGCATCACTTAAGAGGCTGATAACAAACACTGTTTTTGACAAGAAGATGAATTCATTACAATGGCCTTTAGATTAAATATGACACATTGGAGAGAGGAGCATGGCAATAGAGGGAAGTCTTGCCTCATGTATCTATTCAAATTCCTGGAAGGCATCAACAGGCATGAGTGCTATTGCTGACAGTCCACTTGAACTGATGAAAGTTTCGTCATCAAGTAGATTTGAAGAAGTTACAAAATGAGATCTAAAAAGCTCTCATGACAGAATAAGGAAATAACAGGTGTAAATTTTTACTTTTTGAGGTGAAGGAAAATCAGTACTATCTTAAGGGGTTTATTATATCATCTTTGCTATTTACTCTTTGTCTCTTTCCAAGAGCTTGACAGTTTGCTGTTGGCCTTAAGTTATTTGGAAGGACAGAGAAGGGTCAGCTGCTGTGTAAGTGGAGTTCTATGCAGAAGAACTGTGCAAGAGTGTAATCTGCCACTTAATGGCTCTGTTGGAAAAAACCTGTAGAGTGATGTGAATTAAAAAACAGGTCATACATTTTCTCCTGTAGAACTAAAATGCCTGTAAAATGATTGGCTTTAGGCAGACTGTTTCTATTCAGGAGCAAGGTCTTTTGCTTAGAGTAGCATAATCACAACAACCTCTAAACATTCACTGGATGAAAGAGCAAACAGTTTAAGATTATTAGAAGAGAAAAGCACTTTTACTGCTATAAGTACAGTGTTTCATGCACAACTTAAATACAGTCTCAAAAAAACTCAGACGATGACACAAAGTGATCTTAAGTATGGAAGTACTTTTGTAGAAGGAATGATAACAAACTGATCTGAGTGCTGCATTTATTTAAAATAAATTTGAGGGTGACATTTTCAAATAAAATGTTTCTACGTGTTAGACAGCTGTGGATCTCTTTGCTGCAGCGTATCATACATATTAGGTTTTAGGCTTTCAAAAAGCTGCTGTTCAAATTTATAGCTGTTAAACTCCCCTAAGATGGTACTTCAAGGCAGTCTGCCTAAAACCAGAAGCATGTTTTGAGGAGGCACTATCTTAGGGAGAGGTTTAAAGGAACCATTCTAAGTCATAACCTAAACATCAGTCTTAAACTATAGTGTCATTAGTAGCATCTGTCTTTCAGTGTGTGAAAAGATGACTTTCAGGTGCAAAGTAATTCTTCCTTTTGTCCAGAGAATTTAATAAAATAGTAGAGTAAAATTTGACTGCAAATTATTCAGGTATGTGTACTTCAAGAGATGTGAAAACACTGTGTTGTCACAAGAATAAAGATTTCCAGTAGTTGGTCATTGCAAAGAAGCTAATGGATTCCTGTTGTTACATTGCAAGATTGAAGAGTCTTCTGTGCGGTCACACTAGAGCTGTCTTTGTGTCACACTGGAATGCCCTCACATCATTTATGTGTTGTATATACTAATTCACATTCTTTGGAGTTAGCAAGGTGTAAAGAGGAAGGGAAAAATGTGGACTGGTAGAGAGCAATATGTAATCCTGCTAATACGTGCAGTTGCAATGCCTGCCAGCTGTTCAGATTAGCTTTTGAGGGAATATGGATCACTGGAGACATATACTTAAAAACAGAAAAGACGTTCAGTAACAGATAGCTCTTAAACTGTTCAGGCGAAGATATAAAAATGTACTTCCTAGCGTAGTTTATATTTTGCAGTACTTTGTCAAGGCAGGTGCTACATTCCCTATCATTTAAGGGGGTTTTAGGATGTGTAAAAGGTGCTTAGATGGGACTGGAGACTTTTCCTACTGAGATCGTACAGGTAGTACTTTGAGGACTGTGATCATCTGTTTTCTTCCTGGTGTGTTATCATAATTCTTCCCTTCATAATCTTTGAGAAGGGTGAGCACATACATTACATGCAGTAGCTTCTAGCCATCACTGTTCCTTGTGGAGGTAGACACAGCAGTAGAAGTCAGGGCTTCATCTATTAGTTACCTTTTGGAGTAAGCAAGTAATAGTTCACTGATGATGGGGAAAAAAAAAAAGAAAAAAAAAGTAAAAATTAAAAGAAGTATTCTATTAGGGGGCAAAGAAAAGACCTCGCCTCAGAGAAACTTGAAATGTGAAGTGTGTGATACCAGACTGGATGTGGATAATTAGGAAGATGTCATGAAGCTTCCCCTACATGTTTTTTTCTTGTTCAATCGCTTAGTGCAAGCCATATTTTAGGTCATTAAATAAGTACCATCCAGGTCAATTTAGAAGGAACTCAGGAGAAAGACATTTTTTTACCTCCAAAAATGAGGCTGGCAGTTTACCTGCTGAATCTCTTGCCTAGGTTATTTGAGAACCTATTCTTTTATATTGAAAGCTTGAGTTCTTTTTTCTTATGACAACCAGTTTAGTCTTCTGCAGCTAAATGTTATGTAGAAATAAATGTTATATTGAAATTCTTTAATATAGAGTAAATGGTTTTACTTTATAGCTTTTTCTATGCAATTATGTGGCTTACTCGATATTATATATCTTTCTAAATATTAATGTTCTGAAATTCTATCACCAGTGAACAATCAGAATGAACTATTGGCTCTGTTGAAATCAATAGCAAAATGCTTATTGACTTCTTTTGAATCAGCATTTCACCCAAATTATTTCAGGTGCAAAGAAACTTCTCTTCTTCTACAAGTATCATGGGACTGGAAATCTGCTTAGGTCAAAGTCACCTTGAGGTTTTTTTACTAGGCCTTCATATCATGTATAAACCAGAGAGGTGTGTATCAAACTTTCTTCTTTTTTGTTCTTAATTAAAAGATACTTTGAGAAATCACTGTTTGTGCTAAAATAATTGCCTAATTAGTGTGTAAGAACTGAAAGGAATTGTGAAAGTCCATAGAGGTGAAAGGGGACAAAATTCATTGTGAAGCCAACTGCTCCTCTGACACTGTGAATAACCCTTTGTACGTAAGTGGTGGGACGTTTGGAGAAACAATCTTCAGATTAAATGTACATGTTGTTAAATTTAAGGCAAGTCTGACTGTGTAGATAAGCTTTGAAAACTGACAAAACCACTGAGGTTTCTTGGAATCGTTGACTGGAATTTTGTTGTAATTAATTTAGAGAAAGCAGGAAAGACCACACTAGAACTTCCTGGTCTCATTCAGTAGGAAATTAGTGAATTAAATAAATTTGGCAAAATACACAAGTTGAGACAGTGTTCTGCCTGTTAGACCTTCATTCAGGCTCAGCTAGTGAATAAGTTTCACTCCAGTTCACATCTAAAATGCGAACTTGGAGTTTTTACTTAGTTTCAGTGGACTACAAGCACTGTCAATTATTAAGAAAATATCATATGTGTTTAAATGTCTTAAATTATAATTGGATTTGACATGTTATCTTGAAATTCTGTTGTGACTAAAGTGTCAGTGAAAAATATCGATGCTATGTATTTGCATACAATGCCCAAGCCTGTGTACAATGGGACTGAAGGCACTTGGTGTGTAAGCAAACAATTCTTTACCATCACATATGTGAAGGCTGTGTTTTGTATCCTAACTTCATGCTAACTTTGGAAGCCCAGACATCCATTCTCTTTTCTGCCACTTTGCTTGAGAACCATGTCTTAGGTTTACTGTATATGCAGTAAGTTTTCCTGTGCTAGGTGGTTTTATTTGTTATTAATTTCCACATAGTTGCTATGGGTGCCACAAATAGAGTACAAAAGTTTTTGACTTAGAACAAAAGTTTGGAGAAAAAGTACTTCTTTAACAGAAAATTTAAAATATAATAGTTCAACTGTAATGTAGATAATTTAAAATACAAAACTTGGACCATTCTACATGCCAAGAAAAAAGGAAAATAATATTTTTAATGATCTCAAATTTGATAAAGTTTATGAATGTTCTCAAGGAACTCAGTCATCTAGTACTGTAGTGTATGTAAGTATCTGAATGCTAAATTTATAACTACTTAAGCCACTTAAAATATGATATAAATGTTCATAAATGGAACATTTTTAAAAATGTGCTTGAATGCAGACCTCTCTGACATTGCTTCCAGATCTTTAATCAGTTTGTTAGGCTGTTCTTCTGCGTTAATTTTACTTTCAACAATTCCAAATCTTAATTTACTAGACAACATACAGTCCTTAACTTATTCAGTTTTTCTCCTTCATATAGAATCTTCAATTTTTACTCTTTTTTTTTTTTTTTGCCGTGGGGTTTTTTGTGGGTTTTTGGGTGTTTTATTTATTTGTTTGTTTGTTTGTGGGGGGTTTTTTGTGTCTTGGGATGTAAAATTTTTCTTCCTTGTACATGAAAATTATTGACTTATTCTTATAGTTCCTCATATGATGAAATAATCTATACACTATATGCATATATAGAATTACAGAGAAAAAGTATTCCAGGCTTTTCCACCTATATTACAACATTTTACAGGTGAGATAATACTAACTTTGTTTTGCACCTTGCTAGACAGCTGATGTTTTTATATCTGCAACTTTGCAGCAGACTATTCAATGTAATGCCATAGTTCAATATATTATATAGAAATATTATATTAATAAATAATAGTAGTAGTATTAGTATAAACATATATTTAACATTATTAAAAGAATGATTTGATTCTTGTATAAAGTGTATTATTTTTCTCTTCAATTAATATTTCTGCTTTTATTGTTTCATAAATTCTTTTCAGAACCATCTTCAACACAAAGCACTAAATACAAGCACAAAAGAATAATGTGTCCTTTGTAAATTCTTTTCGCTTACTGCTGATCTTGGGAAGCATGTCACTGTTGTCCACATATCTGAGCTGCATAGACTGAAAGCACTTCTTCACTGCCATTCAGCCTGAGAACATCAATAGAAACATTTTTTCAAACCTGGAACTTTTCTGTTTGTGTTTTAATTGGAAGAAAATCTATGTATATATTTTAGATTTCATTTATATTTATATTTCACTGCGATACTTGCTTAGTCAGTACTGTGTTGTGATTCTTCTTTGTATGGTTTCTTACAGTGGTATTTCTGTTCTACTTCATCTCTCATTTGCAGTTTAACCCATAAAAGAGTTCAAAACATTATACATCTCCCTGGATTTACTCACTGTGAACTCCTTTGTGGTATGTCAGCTTTTTGGAAATGTTTCTGAGCAATTTAACTTCTCTGGTTTTTTTCTTTTATTTATTTATTTTTAGCCTTTTCCTCTGTTTTTTGTGTATTCAATGTCCTTCTCAGACAGGCTGTTGCTCTTTCTCTTCACCTTTTCTTCTTAGTATGTTCTCATCTACCTACTTCAGGCATCACAGTGTTTCTACTTTGAACATATGAATGCTCTTAATGTAAAGTTTGTTGTTGACATCAGTATTTTGCCTTTTTCTGGTTAATTAATATGCTATTCTAAAAAGTGAACCATCTTAAGTTCTTTGTTTTTCAACAACTTTGCCCAAATTAGTAATACTTACTTGCAAGCTACCCTCATTTCTGCAAAGCCGTGGTCTACTGAACCCAGGTTTTCTTCTCTGTTACTGCAGAGAAAAGAGGATAAAGTATCATGAGGTATTGTATCCGCTCTCAAAATTCTACTTTGCATTTCAGTCCACTTTGGTTGCCTGTAATTTATTTATTTCAAAACACTAAATGTGTTGTGAAGGTACAACTTTGTTATTTTATGTATCTAGGCACAATAATTGAGCATTGAATAACTCAGACTTCTGGTATTTGTAGAATAAGGCTAAACTTATTCTCTCTTTTCTGAGCTGCGAACATACTACATGTTCACAATTCAGTACTTGTAATATTCTTAAATTCCTTGTATACTGTAGTGCAAGTATCAAAGTCTCATATGAACAAGCACTTATAATATCTTAATAGAATTTTTCATTTTGCATCAAATAATTCCCTGTTTTCCTTGTCCCAAATACATGGACATCCAATGTTCAATTGATCCCCCTCCAGGTATTAATGTTTATTGCTTCTTTAGTAAAGCTAGTATTTAAGATAATTTAGTATAAGCTTAAATCTATTGATAATTCTGGATGTCTATAAGACTTGTGTTGGTTTTTGCAATCCTGTGGTGCAATAATGATGCTCCACTATTTGGGTTTTTTTCTTGGAGACAGCTGATGGAAGGAACTTGAAATACAACTCATCCTGCTGACAGCAGTATTTGATTTGTATTCATTGCCAGCTGGAATACTTGCTAAGGATAACACAGCAAATAGGTCTGAGGTTTTGTGTCATAACATAAAATTTTTAGCTATTGGTTTTTATAGTATGTTAAGTGAATGCCTGCCATCATAAACATAACTTTATAAAATACATCATCACAAATTTGATAGTTGTTGAAGTACAAGATGCCTAATGGCATAGCACATCCTTTGAAAAAATGTTCTCAAACTCTTACATTCTAATAATTAGGAAGCATCTGCCAGTGCATTAAGCAATGAATTTAAATAAGTGGCTCCTATAACTGCCTTCATAAATCATGGATTTAAAGTGTTTGTTATTGTGAAATAAATTCCTATTTGTCAGGTGTGCCTACTCTCAAATTTTATATTCTAGACATGGAGTGATTCCTTTATTCTCAATTTGTTCTGCTAAAGGCTTCATTTTCTATGTCATGTCAGCAGTGTTTCTTCCAATTTGCTAACTAGACCTAATATACCATGCAAAAAATTGCTCTGGGCAACACTGAACATTTTTTAGTAACTGAGCTGTACAATTCTGATTACCATAGGCTTATTCTAGAAAACTGAGAGGAATTTTAAAAACAGTACAGCAAAACTTATTAAAAATTTAGTTTTGACCCTTTTTTATAGGTATTCAGTTCTATTTTGAAGGTTTTGTACAATCATGTTAGGAGACCTGTATTTTTCCATAGTCTCTTTCTCCAAATGACTGCTTCTTTGTGATCTTAAGTGTTAATCAGCAGAAAGACCAAATGAGAGAGATTGTACTGGGAAGAAGATAATAAGCATGTCTTTTCCATTGAGAAAACACTCATGTAGATTTCAGTTTTCCATTATAGTCGAAGTTACTAAGTTGGCCTATAGAAGAATGAGGAGAAGAGAGTTTAAACAACACACCAAAAAAACCTGTTTTTGAAAAACAAGATTTAGAGAAAGTTTCCCTCAATTAATGCATGCCAACCTAAAATTCTGTTTTCTTAAAAAATTTGATGAGATGCTCTCTTTATCTCGAGAGTAATATTAATATGTAATGCTGTGGAGCGAGACTATGTAATGAAGTTACAATGTCAGATTTAGAGCTTTAGATAATTGAAATGATATCCTATTACAACAACATCAGATAATAAGTTACACCTAAATCTGAACAGAATAACAAAACGCTTGTGGTAGTGAAAATTTTTCTTCCTTTTCACTGACTTAAATGTTGATACTTTATGTACCTGCATAATTTGGTACATAAAATTGTTTTTAATAAACAATATTAATTCTTAAGGTTTTTTTTTGGTTCACCATCACATAGTGGCAAAGGATATAAGGATATAAAACCCTAGGATGTGCAGGCATATATGTGGCTGTTTCTGCTACATGACGTGTAATAAAAAATTTGTTATAAAACTTGCTTGATAAAACTTCAGAGTATTTGAAACAGTTATGTGTGTCACACAAGTATAATTTTGTTGTTGCTGTTATAAGGAAAAAAATCCTGACATACAAATAACCATACACAAGTCCATTACTACAAATGTGACTTTGGCCCATAATGGCAGCTGCAACTTCATTTTCTTTTGTTCAAGTTTTGGCAATTAGCTGGCAGTCTTTCTCTCAAGAATAATCCAGTGTTCACTAAAGTGTAGTTTGAAAGGAGTTCAGAGACTTACAGTTCTACTCAAGAAATAAACTTTTTAATTCAATCGGTTGAATCTGTTACTTTATACTGTGTTCATTCAGATACCTCTTTTCAAAGTAAGGGTTAAGGTTTATAAATTGATATACAAGCTGTGCTTCAGATGGTACTAAAAATTACTTTGACAAGAAAGAACAGCATGGCTTTCCTCTCTGGCATGTACCTAACTGCTCAATCATATAGACTAATTTTTCATGCTCAGTTTTGCATACCTATTCATGCCTGCCTAGTATGTCTCGGCTTCCTGGTTAATTAGCATTAAAAAAGCTGCATTCCAAATATACAGATATTTCCCCTGTACTTGACAAGTTTCTCTGCCATTGCAAATCCAAAAAAATTGACTTAATTTACTGTGGAATTTGCAGTCAGTTGTCATCGCAAAACCTGTACCTGGAACAGCTTTATACATATCTCTTAAACTCTGTGTAGCAGAGTTTGCTTGGGGAAGACAATTACATGAAACACAGGATTATCCTCACATTCCTCTGTTGTTGTTAATTGGATTGTAGCTTTGGGGTAATTTGAAATTTGCACCTCCCCTTGCTTCTGCTACAAAATAGACTTTTTTGTTTGTTTGTGTTTTTCACAGCTGTTTGATTTCAGCGTAGTCTATTTGGAAACTAGTGTCATAGCAAAGTCTGTCTGTCTTCACTTCTGCTTCCAGCACTTCAGTATTCAGGTGAAACTACCTTTTTTGCCTCACAACTTGAAATCCAATCAAAAGAACACTTTGAAATTTCAAAAGAGAAAATACCACAGGTCCTGACTAAGAAATTAAAAACATCTTCTGAGTTCATAAATATTTTACATATATGTTTTAACCATGATTTAAATAACACCAACAACATGAGCTCAGCTGAATGGCTAATTTCAGCTCTTCCATCTCTATAATTTATAAGGAAAACGTATGGTGTACTATACAGTAGCTGTCTTTCTTGTTTTACCATGACCACTCATTGACAGAACACCAACAATGTGAAGATCATCACACTCCTACACTGTGGCATAGGTATATGGCAACAATCTAGGTACACATTTTACCTTAGACTGTTGGGTTTTTTTTAAAGACCAATGAGATATATCCCATATTGTGCTTAGCATCAGAATGAGAGCAAATACTAAAGAGATATTTGGGAGTTCAGAAATAGTTCTTATTACCAATGTGTTTGCATTTTTAGATGAATTCTGTTCATGAAAAACATCTCAATTTCTTTTGTTTCCTAATTAGAAGTATCATGGTTTGGCTTCCATGTGTTAAACAAGCAGTCCATACTCCAAAACAAGTATTAACAGTAGAACTTTAATCACAGCTTTTCTTTCATTAGAATCACTGCTTTGGTTGTCCAGCTATAATGAAATGTGTAGGAATGTCACTTTTCTCTAAGAATTTTTTTCCATCTTTCTTAAGTTGATTAAAAAGTAGTCAAGTTGTTAAGCAAGACATCACAGTTTCTTTTCCTTAGGCAACTGGGCTAAGCTGTGTCATGCAAACTTCCCCAAACTACCAGAATGCTGTTTCAGAGATCCTGGAAATTCTGGTCTCTGTTAAAGTCTCTCACCTGGGTACTGTGTGTTGTAATGCCCATTCAGAGGGAAGGCATTTGTTGCATGCCAATCCATTAAGCAACTTGGAAATTAGGTAAGAATAAGGGTACCAATGTTTTATTCCTAATGATAGTTTAAGTTCTGTGTTTTTTCTGAAACCCACAAAGTAATGATTCTTTGAAGGATTGCTGCATCTTTTGTCATCTTATTTTTTTATGATTAATAAATGTTGGAGAAGTCCCTCAGAATTAATTCTTATTCAGCAGGTTTTATCAAAGCTTCTGTATATCTGAGCAGAGAGTTCACAGTTTCTGGATTTGCAAGACTCCTTTGATTATCTGACTCCTTTGATAGCACTTCTAGACACCCTAAATAATGCAGCATAGCTATAAAAGCTGCCTAGGAACAACCAAAGCAGCAGCATAAACCAGGATTTCTATAATACTGTTTTAAATTATACCAACTACCACTTTCATCCTGCTAGTCTGCTAAAGTAAGGCAGCATTTCTCCACTTTTGCTCTAGGGCTGAAACCCAGATCATATTCTGTGCTCGATGCCAGACGGACTTTGTAGAAGGCAGCCAGCACAACCTGTTTTAACCAGCCAGTCTCGTGAAAACTGGCTGCTGTCTCTTGATTCAGTTTTGGTTTGGGCAATGGTGAACACAGCAGTGAGCTCAGGCATGGAAAATGTAGCTCATATTCATGGAATTAATATGAGAGAATCGAAGAGTCTGTTTGAGACTGTTGTGTGTATCTGTATTATATAAACTCTTTAAAAAATTCAACATTAAATATTTCTCTGAAAGGGTTAAATTCATCCATAGCTATTAAATTCTCCCATCAAAAGTGGCTGATATGATTTATGGTCATGTTTAGTAATTGAGTGTCTGAACACTTGCACTAACTGTTACACCAAGGATGCTGAAAAAGTTATAAATACATGGAGTTTTATTTGGAGGGGTCCAGTGTTGATTTCCTAGGTATCCTTCTTCTTTTTAGAGTCAAGTGCTTGAGTGTAAGCTGAATAAAATCACTAAAAGTGCATAAGTAAGACCTCTGGTGATTCTGTCCCTCAACCATTTTGTGTATGCTGGTGTGTTCACTTCAGCTATTTTGTTAGTCCTGGTCTTGCTGGTCTATAACTGAGCTGTACTGGATTTCATGTAGAAATCCATAACTTAGAGAGACTGCTTACTAGGAATATAATACAGGAAATTTTCACCAGGTTGGCTTATATTTGAGTTGGACATATTCGTAAAGCTAGTAGCTGTTGAAAAGAAATTGTTTCTTTCAAGTAACTTAGTCTTAAATTAGAGTATTTCTGTTTGATTATTAAATAAAATGAAGATTCCTGGAAAAAATATTGTCTCAAATAGCTGACTTCTCACTTCTTACTGTCATATGTGGTTTTCATTTTGCCAGAAACACAAAATCATTTATTTAGGATTTCTGTTAGGACCGAGTTTAGATTTAGTTTTGTGTTTATTACTACATTGAATTTTGAAGCCATTGAGTATCATTTGCAGATGTCGCTTTTATATCTGGGTATCTACAATAAAAGAAATTATCCTATTAAATACTTGTACATTATGCTAACTATTGGACATTAATATGTGATTAGACTTGTCAGAGGTTTCTGAGCTGTGTGGTAAATAAACCAAAGTCAAGACTTTTTGCATTTCTTTAGTTTTTGAGATGGGACTTCATATATTTATTTACTCAGTTTCAGTGTTGTTTAATTTCTCTGAAATAAACTCATACCCATATTACTGGGTCCCATGTCCTCTGTCCCAAGAAAAGGTTTATAGTTCTTTTGGTAAATCACATCCATATGCTAACAGAGGTTCTACGTTGTTCTCACACATGTGAATAACTTGGGCCCAAACCAGCATCATCTCATGTTTTTTCACATCAGTGGTCACAATAAGGCTTTTGAGAGCTGGCTGCTATGGGGAAAATAGGTCACTGTACATGTGCTGTCTCCAGCAGGTGATAGTATCTCCTGTGATGGAAAGAAAGCAGGGAATTAGATTAGGCTTCTATTGCAGATTTTCACAGACACCTGCCTGGGCTAATAACTTCATAAGAAGTCCCCTATTGGGTTCTTAAGCAAGTTAAAACTCTGATCAGTAGGAACTGAACAGATACTACTATGTAGGAATAAAATAAGCATATTTGGAGAGCATGCTTCAAGTGAACCTATGTGAAACTATACTGTTTTTACAAAGCATAACATTTCAATAGGTAGCTGCAATCACAGACTCAGAAAGCTAGGGCTTTGGAGCTGCATGAGATTTTATTCTTAATCTTGCTGGGCAGTTTAAGCTGCTTTTGAAGAGTTACGTAGTTAACACAGAAGAAAACCTGTCTAGAGAAATGTAGTTGTGATCATGAAATCACACAATAAAACATTCATTAATATACCTTGATGTTTGATTTCAAAGTGTTTGCTTTACTGCATGAATTATTTGTTCTCTATAAAATGTTTAAGCTTTTTCTGCAATTAAAATGATAAGGTGTGGTAATGGTATTGTGAGAGAATGTTTTAGAACTTTCACTTTTTAAACATTTTAAACATTTAAAGACTGCTGAAAGTCATACTACTTCTGGCCTTGGAAAACATATAAATCTGAATTGATAGAGAAAGTTCTTTTTCCCCTTTAAGTTAAGAAGTTAGACTTCTTATATCTAATGTGTGTTCTTGGCAAAATTGGTGGTCTTTAATTAAAATATGCCGTTCCAAAGGCTTGATCATAATTAAGTAATCCATGGCCTTCTGTAATGTTCCTTTCTCTGATGAATTTCACCCTGAATGTTAATGCAGTAAAAGAAGACAGATTAACAACGTTTATCCTAATGGTGTGGAATTCATAAGTCTCTCTTTGGGGCAGTTAACTATTGTGTTGCTTCATTTCTTTCTAGATATATTAGCTTGAACTTGGCCTGTTGTCTCCTTCAGGGGACAGTCTCCATCCAGGGGTTTCTTCAACATACCATCCAAGTTCAGCTTATCACTATGAATAATTATTAGCAAAATTAGTCTGCTTTTGATTAGTTTTCAATACACTTTTTTATTAGATGCATGTCATATCTCATAAACTCAAGACAGGTTATTTCTCAGTTATCCAAAATGATTATACTTCATGAAGTAGCTTTGTATCTTAGGCTATTATAAAACCCAACTTAGTTTAATAAGCTCCATTTACCCTAGCATCCTTCATGTACATACTGATGGAAAATAAACATCATGATGTTTGTTTTAAGAAAGATTATGAAGCACATGAAATCATGTTTTAATTTTGGGCACTTAACAAATTCTTCTTGCCTTGAGAATTAGCACATCTCACAGAGGCCTTATTTCTCCTTACTTTGTTTCTGTTTTATTTACATTGCATTAACAGAAAGGAATGGAAGAGCACAGATTATAGTTAAGTATATTACTGAACCATGACAACTGCCACTCTTGAAGGGAAATCAAAAGCACAATTTGCATTTAGGGGAATTTAAAGGTATATTACATTGCTGTTATCCTTTACTATCCTGGTGTGGTATTATATATGTACCATCTGCAGTTCCATAGCACTAAATATTTAATGAGTCTATGAATATTAGATAAATATTTAATACAATTTTGTAGAAATATGCAAGCATTGAACAATTGTTTGTCACTACCAAAGAAAATGACCTGATTTGAGGATATGATTATTCCAGTTCACAGATCAAATAGCTTCTGTGAAATCCGACCTGAGATAGGAGAATGCCAGAGTTGGAAAAGGACTGATTATTCAAAGTGTGAATTACTCAGGCTTTGGTTCCCCTGTTAGTCCTACCAGTGGGGCATTTACTGTTGCATCTCTTGTGTGGCAGCAGTAGTTGGGCGGCTGTACAGGTTTCTGCTCAAGCTATGCTTGTCTCTCTTCTGACAGACTTTATCTTCACATCTTGCGTGGTCCTCCCTCTTGATGCCATTAAAATGAAAGAGAAATACTGAGTTTATTCATTAATTTATTTAAACCATTTGCCTAGAGCATTTGCAGCCAGATAGGCTTCACAGAGCTTCCAAATATTAAATGGATTCAGTGTCAAAAAGCAGAAATGATAGCAAAACAGAAATCTCACTTCTTGGTGTTTTAATAGTCTGTAGTTTCAAATAAAATTCATGAGAATATCTACCTTGCATATAGGTCATTCAGCAATCTTCTTATAGAAGGAAAAAAGTAATAAGAGAATAAAGAAACTTCACATGTGACCAGATCCTTTCCTTAGCTTGAGAATTGATAAATAGCTAATTCTTCAATATTCCTTTAAAAATGTGTCTTTAAATATATTCTATTTTAAGTAAATATGAGCCCCAGATGTCCATGAATTTCAAAATTTGATGAGTCAGTGGCCATTGCAGTGTGCAAAACTGATGTGTGGGGGTACGTTTGCATGAATATGTGTCAGTACAAATATAATCTATGCTTCAGTCAACCTCACAGTATTGTCATATGCCTGTAGGGAAAAACATAAGGACAAATTCCTTAAACATAAGGACATTCTTTTTTCAAGAAAAGCTGTTTGCTATAATTTTTACATTAAATACTGCAGTTCTATCTTCTGAAAACTTCTACTCTCATTTTTTGTCTGTTTAGAAAGGAGGTCTGAAAGTGCATTGGGGAAAAAACACAACCCATAATTCCTTTGTGAAGTGGTTAAGAGCCATTCCTCATAAGAAATGGGATGAGGTACTGCCATAAATTCATGTGATTCACAATATGTTGTGAAATGCAAATATCCTTCCTCCCTGGAACAGTCTGTGCTACTTTATGTACTTCACTAGCATTGCTCTGACTGACTCACAGCTATAGAGGAGATGCACCATGGTGCAGTTTTGAGTATTTGGAGAATAATGTCTTGGGGAAGCAGTTTGAGGACTCTATTGGTCACACACAGATTTATTGCTAATTAACTTTAAAGAAAAAATCTACCTAAGTACACTTGTAAAAGGACAGGGAAGTTAAGAGTTAAAATGTCAATACTGGACAGTAAACATCTGCTTTATTTAATATTTTAACAAAGTAGCTTTGAACTGGTGAACTCTTCCTGTTAATCTGAGATCTCTTGCGCTCTCAAACAAAGATGAAGCTTGGTTTTTGTCTTCAAGGTGGCTACTCACTTTGCTTTTAGCCATTTCTGTCCCCTCTCTGGAAGCAGAGCAGGTATATAACAATTGTCTCTTACTAGGTTTTTAATGTACATGTAACATTTCCAGAACTAAATCAAAGAACATCCACCTCCTTGCAAGCAAGGCTATGCCTTTAGCAACTTACATTTAAAGAAATATGATTACAGCATTAATCCCTATGAGACATTTAACCAGAAATTCATATTCATCAACTAGTTTTCAAATTACAGTCTCTGATTCAGGTCTTCTAGTCAGGGTTTTTTTGTTTTAGGTTTTAGTTTGGTTGGCTCAAGTTTCACATTTGCAAATAAACTGTGTCTAGTTCATTGTGCTGAGTATCAGTTGGCAGCTAGGACTCTTATCTGTCACCTAATTAATTGTGATAATGAGGCTGTCTTTCTTTTCATTATTTTGTCTTCTTAAGGGCTTTTATCTTTAAAGAGACTGGTCAAATCCTGATATAAAAATGAATATTTTACATCATGTAGTAAAACTAATTACTTTGTTAATTTAACCAACAGGCAGGGAAAGATATTCTACTCTAAATTTCTTGTTCTTTTTAGGATTTTATCATAGAGATTACCTATCTTAATGAATTAGGAGAGAAACCTCCAGGGAGACCTTATTGCAGACTTGCAGTACTTAAAGAGATCGTATTAGAAAGATGGGGACAGACATTTTACACCTGTTTTAAAGGACAAAGGGTAATAGTTTTAAACTAAAAGAAGATAGATGTAGACTAGATATGAGGAAGAAACTTTTTATCATGAGGGCAACGAGATGCTGACATAGGTTGCCCAGGGAAGTGATAGATACCCCATCCCTGGAAACGCTCAAGATCAGGTTGGGCAGCGCTCTGAGCAACCTGATCTAGTTGAAGATGTCCCTGCTCACTGCAGGGGGATTGGACTATATGGTCTTTAAAGGTCCCTTCCAACCCAGACCATTCTATGATTCTGTTATTCTAATGAGAAATTTCTGAGAATGTCTTTCCAACAGTTGAAACCTTATATTATTCTGATACCAACCCTGCTAGAGCATTACATTAAATCACTATACTACTTCTGTAACACATAAAAACTTGCCTTAAGTTTTTTTAATCAGAATATGATTAAAAAAACGGTAACCATCTAATTAGTTTTTTTTATAACTTTTTGTAATTATAACTTTTTGTAATTATTTATTATTTCCAAGTGAAACCAGAAGTCACACAAACTTGAGTGATATTTTTCAATAAAGTTACTATGCTGGGTAATGAAGACTAGAACCTAAAATGTGATTCCTCCCCAGTGTGGGACAGATTTTTGTCAGCAGAAGCAGTAGCATAAAATTTTCCTTTTTTGGAGGTGAGGCTCTTCATCTCTGTTAGGAAGAAAGCTAAACAATATAATGTCAGCAAATTGTTTTGAGGAAAGTAATGATTTGTCCATATAGTGTCAGTATGTATATGTGTTTATGTGCAAACTTTGGATTCTGTTCCTTCAGTGGTGTTACAGTGAATTAAATTGCTACCATAAGAGGAAGAGAAAAGTAATTTACTTTAGCAAAGTATAAAAGTGTATGAATAAAAATTTCATCTCTCATCTAAATGTTTTGCAAATACATAAGGCATTTATAATCCTAGTAGTCCTGTGACAACCAGTTTTATTAATCAGTGATAATAATAATACCTCTTCAACATAGAGTATATGTCTTTAGTTCCCAATGTGTGTTTTCATTCAATTTAGCATGTGTGTAGAGAAAGACTAGTAGTGATGATGTATAAATGCATATAGGTATTTAATAACTAAATAGGGCTACTAAACCCTGTTGCACTTTCCTGATGAAAGGCTCATTTTTTATTTCAGTTCACATTGTAATAACAAATACAGTATATATATTATAATCACTGTAAGCTTTAGACTATAACTTTGTGTCATGATCAAAGAAATAGATGTTTATTGTTTGTTAGGCACACTTGAATCCAGATCCTGCAAGTTTGTATGTAGACCTGTGTGTATATATATTGCTTTAGATGTGTGAGAAATAATGACAGAAGGTCACTATTCACAGAACTGTGATCATGTCTGAGTCAGAGTACACAATGTATCAAGCATTTTAACTTTGTCATTAATTTTTATTAATCTGAAATATTCTTCCTTTGTGTTATATATATGTGTGTGTGTGTATATATATATGTATATATATAGGTATATTTAACCTTAGTGAGATTTTTGAGTCATGCAAAAAAACCCAAGAAATACAATTTGGCTCACTGTCATATTATACTGCAATGAGATATTCTTCTGAGATCAGTGATTTTTATCTTGTTAAAGAAAAAAGATACCTCTGAGAGATGGAATCTTTAGATACATGAAGGTCTTGCCTGGTTTAGCTTTTATTAGTTATTTGAATGAGCATAATATGATTGAATTCTGAAAGCAATAGATAACCATCTACTGAGTAAAAACTTCTATAATTTCTTATGTAATACATGATCTGACACCACATCAATCAGAGCTTAACTACTGTGGAAAAAGGCATTCTTTTGTATTTCAAAGCATTAGAGTATTTAAAATCTGAATTGTTCTGAATCATGACAAGGATGGTATTCCACCAGAATTATTCAGAATAAAATTAATTAAAGCAACATGTATGAGTGAAAAAATAAATTAACAGAACCCTGCATCCATAAGGAGGGCAAAAAGTTTCCCGTTTCTTTACCTTTATAGATGTAAGCATTTTTCTTTCTATTTAGTTGGGGTGAAAATTGTATCTTTGCCTAAGAAGAATATGTGTAAATAATACTTTGAGAACATGGACATATTTAATTTCACATAGAATAGTATGACAAACTGTACTCAATATTTGTAATTGATATAGTAGAGAAAGACACAGAATCTCCCTCATTTTGTGCATGTTTGCATTCCTTCAAATTTTTGCTTCTTTTTTGCTATCATAACTAGCTAACAATAAATTCTAACAGCTTTTCACTAACGTGCTGTAAGTTCTTAAAAATAAATGTACAAAGGGAGCCCATTAACAATAATTATTTGGGGTAAGGGGGAAGTAGACTGTGTTAGGCTTAGTATTAACTTCTGTTATTGCAGTCATAACATATCCATTTAAACAAGAGAGTTCATGAATTAGGATCTCTGAAGGACACAATTGTACCTTATTGCAGAAAAATGAAATATACTTGGTATATATATCTCAATCTGAGAAAGACTAAAGTTGAATTTTTTTTTAGAGTCAGGGTTCAGTTTTCACTTTTGTAAAAGCCATGCTGATGGCTTTTGATCAATCAGTCCTTGATTTCATCACCTGCCTTCTCAAAAATTGTATCTCCTAAGCAAATAAATGTATGTCCTTTATTCCACAGTAGCAGCAGTGTGAAAAAGAGTCCAATATAATGTAATGTTTGAAACATTGCATTCACTGTATATACATGCTTTGCTAAATATACTATTTTTAACATTCCTTTTTACTAAACATATATACATAAACTGTGCTGTTAATTTCTAGCTGTTGCTGCCTGCATTTTTCTGCAAAACGGGTTTTAGTTTTATTCTCATATAGCCGGTTGTGCCATTTTCAGTGGATTTCTTCGTTTTAAAGAGAATTGTTCTTCATTTTTATTTTACAGAGTTACATACATGGAAGCAGTCAGGCTCAGTTTGTTGCAGAATCACATATTATTCTTCTGCTGAGTATCCTTCAAAGTGATGATGAATATAAAAAAAGCAAGATGAGGCACAGTGTGATGTTAAATAAAATTGCTCTGGCAGGGAATAACTGAACATTTGAGCAGGTATTGTATTTTGCCTTACTTGCTATATGTTGAAGTAAATATTCAGTATTGTTGCTATTTACTGCCAAGTAAACCTGGCATTCCTTTCGCTAATGTGTACCTTATTATATCCTTTGTTAGTCTTATGCCTTCAGTGTTTCCTTTTCGTAGCAGAAACTAATTTTCTTCTTTTTTTACTCTGTGTTATAATAGTTAAAAATTCATTGAAAAAATAATTTTATTTCTTCTTACTGACAAGAAAAGCATACAGAAATTTACCAATCATGCACGAAGATGATTTGTCCTCCAGTAGTCCTTGGATTTTTTTTTCCCCCACCTAATCTAGACAGTTTCTTACTACTTCTTGAAATAAATAACTCAATCACATTTGTTCTGACATCATCTTCTCACAGAAAGACTCTTGAGACCTACTTTTACCTTTTACTCTTTCATTCTTACTGAGTCAGAAAAAGTTAAATGAATTTTTTTTGTGAATATGTCTTAATAAACTGTAAGAAAAGCTTATATGTTCTGGATTTTTTAAACCCTGCTTCTCATCAGCTTTATTCATTGAGTTAAAACTCTAGTCACCATTAACCATTTTTAAAGTCTAGTTTCCATTACAAATACCTTTGTCTGAGGGGAGCAAACAAAAGAAAATAGTATTTCCCAATTTATAGTAATAACTAGATCTCAGTTACATTAATGCAACTGTCTGAAAGAATCCTTTCAGTGATGTTGTTCATTGCCACTTCCAAAAGGAATTCTCTGAGGTTTCATTTCATGGCTCAAACCTGTTGAGATGAGTTTTTGGTCACACACAAATTTCAAAATGAAATCTTTGCCATGAAATATTGACAAATGTGCATGAAAATTAATATTTCTGTATACTTTCAATGTTGGTAATAATTATTAGCTGCTCCATTGCTTCTTCATTATTTGCTTATTGAGAAAATGTTGCTAGAAAATGTGGGAATTAGAAAAAAAGTATGCCAAATTGATAAACAACAGTACATTCAATTTATCCTTTAAAGTTTAAAAGATGCATTGAATTTTAAAACAAGGCATTACTATGCTGGTAATGTACATGTTTCATTTGGTTGCTTCTTTTTACTTTGTAGTAGTTGTCACTTTTTGCTAGATGTTGAAATAAAATGTTGTGTTTCTCTATAAAGTGAATTTTTAATACCTCTGATGAAAAAATGTGAATTTCCATTGCATTTCTATACTTATTTTTAGATAGGGATTCTATCCCATTTACTAGATGACTTCTGTATAAAAATCTACTGTTTTTCCAGGCTGTAGCTGCATAATTAGGACATGGTTAAGAAGGACTTGTGAAGAAGTCAGATACTCAATTTAAATAATTTTATAAATCAAAATTAAATTCAGTAAAATCTATGCAATGTTACTGATTACATACCAGGTGTATGTACACAGACAGTGTACCCACCTAGAACTGGTAACAGGGGTGAACCTCATTACCACTTGTGGTAATGAAAAAGCATCAAAAAAGAAAGTGATGTAGTTTGATTGGCATTTCAGTGGTTGAAATGCAAACTTCCAGCTACATCACTGTTGTGAGATGCATATTTCAAGGAGTTTAAGGGAACTCCGGTGCCAAGACTCACGTAATGCTTCCTAAAATTCTTGAAAAGCCATTTGACATAGCTGAAGCCAGAAAGTTTTAAGAGAAAGAACTTTCAGGGTTATTTTAACTATCAGTACAACTGGATTTCAGGCCGTTAAAAAATACTGAAATACATCTTGATTGTGTACAATTCATCCATAAATTCAGATTCAAATAGATAATTTTCAGACTATTGTCCACTTTCTCAACTTCTGAGTTAGGAATCATCCTTCTTCACTGAGATGAGATATTTAGCAATTGGTATCTTAAACATACTCCTTCCTCAACCCTCAAGGCTTGTCAAATCATCCCCTGGGATGGTTATGATTTGAGAATTGAATAGTATAAGTGGAGTATTAGTCATTGCTCATTGTTTCCTGATCTGAAGCAAAACCGTCTTGAAAGAAGCAATGAGACGTGTTTCATTGCACAACCATACTTTTTGTATTCATTAGTTTCTATATTAAGTCATTAATATCTTAATTAATGACATAGAGCAATCGAGTGCACCCTCAGCAAATTTGCAGATGACACCAAGGTGAGTGGTGCAGTTGCCACACCTGAAGGACAGGATGCCATCCAGAGGGACCTGGACAGGTTCCAGAAGTGGACCCATGAAAATCTCATGAGGTCTAACAAGGCCAAGTGCAAGGTGCTGCACCTGAGTCAGGACAACCCTCAGTACCAGCACAGGCTGAGGGATGAATGGATTGAGAGCAGCCCAGCTGAGAAGGACTTGGGGATGCTGGTGGGTGCAAGGCTGGACAATGAGCCAGCAATGTGCACTTGTAGCCCAGAAAGCCAATCATGTCCTGAGCTGCATCAAAAGGAGCCCCTCTACTCCTCTCTGGTGAGACCTCACCTGGAGTGCTGCATCCAGCTCTGGGGTTCCCAGCACAGGAAGGACATTGACCTGTTGGAGCGAGTCCAAGAGAGAGGATTGGGTAAGCTTGGAAAACAGGTGGCTTTGGGGTGACCTATTTGTGACCTTCTAGTACCTGAAAGGAACTTACAGGCAAGGTGGAGCAAGACTATTCACAAGGGCATGTAGTAACAGGATAAGGGGGAATGGGTTCAAGTTGAAAGTAGCTTTAGATTAGGAAAAAGTTCTTTACTGTGAGGATGGTGAGGCATTGTAACAGGTTACCCATGGACGTTGGGGATACCCCATCCCTGTAGGTGTTCAATGCCAGGTTGGATGGGGCTCTGAGCAACCTGGTCTAGTTGAAGGTGTCCCTGCCCATTGCAGAGGGATTGGAAGTAGATGATCTTCAAGATCTCCTTTCCCAAACCCAAACCATTCTATGATTCTATCATTCAATCCATTATATAAAAAAAAATAAAAACTCTTGCTGTGAAAAGAGGCTAATACCTTGTTTTTGAGAACAGCATGTAGCTGGAGAATATTTCCTAAATAGAATTACTAGAGTACATGTTTTGCTTGAATTTTTCAAATGTAAGTAGAAATTAAATTCAAATAGAAATGGTTGAGATAAAGAACCTGTAATGTGATCAGTATTTTTGAAATTTTATCAGGTATTGTAGTGGTTTAAGTATTAGTAGGAGAAGGTTAAGACAAATACCTCTATCAGCAAAGTATGCCTCACCTTGTAAGGGGTCAGCAAAGAATTTCTCATGTTCTAATCATCATCCCCAAGCACAAAAAAAAAAAAAACAGACTAAACAAACAAACCCCCAAACAAACAAAAAACAACCAACCAAAAAACTACACCAAAACGAAACAAACAAACAAAAAAAGATAAAAAAGCGTGCATGATAATCTCTCCCCCCATTTTATGCAACAGTAAACTGAGCACAGGCTCAAGTGGATGTTTTCTAGTTTTTCTTGCTCATGTGTTATTAAGCAACTGCATGATCTGCAACTAAAAAGGTAGTCATTTCTTTATGTGTGTAATGCTAATGCCAGATTTTGTACTCTTGGCAGAAATACAGCAAACTATGAATGAGACTACCAAACTTTTTTCACAAAAGTAACCGAGTGTTAGTCAACCTCTTTTCTCTCCTTCTTTCTTTCCTTGCTTACTACTAATTAGGACTAAATGTATGAAGTAAAAGTATAAATTATGTCATCATCATGGCTAGGCTTTGCGAACGAAGATTTGGGAGGGCTCTACCCACATTTGTTGAAAGTGTGTTGGTGGCTAAAAGGGCCAATACGAGATAGGCACATCCGGTTGCTAAAGGCACAGCAGAAAGACTGCTCTCCATTGCTGGCAAAATCCTGGCAAGAATACTCTTGAACAGACTAATACCCGCTATAGCAGAAGGAATTCTACCTGAAAGCCAGTGTGGTTTCAGAGCCAACAGGAGTACCACAGACATGGTATTTGTTCTCAGGCAACTGCAAGAGAAGTGTAGGGAACAGAACAAAGGTCTCTATGTAACCTTTGTCGACCTCACCAAGGCTTTCGATATTGTGAGCAGAAAAGGTCTATGGCAGATTTTGGAACGTTTAGGTTGTCCCCCCTAAAATGATCGTCTCACTCCATGAGGATCAGCGCGGCCAAGTCAGATATGGCAGTGCACTTTCTGAGCCCTTTCTATAAATTATGTATTACATTAATAAATGTAGGAATTATCAGGTTTTCTTCCTTTTGGGCGTTCTGTGATTAAATTTTCTATTAGAGTATACTAATAAAAAGTATCCCAAATTTACTAGCAATTGGTTTCATTTAGTAGGGTATCTGTAATTTTGGAGTTTATTGATACAATTTTTGGGTTTTGTTTTGGATTTGGTGGTATGGGTTTTTTTCATACATCTGAAAAATCACCTTGATTTTTACAAGGGCTAAATATTATGCTCTGTTACTACTGATCATTTTCTGTATGATCTTACAAATTTTGATGATCAGTCTTTTTCATCCTACTTTAAAACTGTTGTTCTTCATGTATCAAAATTCAAAACCTTTTCAATAGCACTGTCTAAATAATATGTTTTCAGCATATATCAGCTGGGAAAAGGAACAACAGAAGTTTCATATGTAAAAGTGTAATAATTTGAGAAGATACGTAACAGGATTTACACAGAAAAAAAATTCTACAGAGGAATAAATTTATCAGAAAACATGAACATCTGAATTTAAAACATTTGCTTGCCATGGTTTATCTGATTGCCACATTCCCCCCATGTTTTCAAAATAGTTTCTTAATGCATAGTGATGCAGATAAAGAGGAACTGGAAAATAAGTACATCTTTTGATGCCATCTCATTTTTGGCACATGAAAAACTGTTGAAGTAAGAACTTGCTAAAATTTTACATTCTGCATTGCTAGAGAATTACAGTACTGTAAAAGATTATTTTAAGAGCTAGGACTGTTGTTTTCTTTTGTAGAATATCAAAATAGTGTAAAGGCATAATGGAGAATGTTAGAAACAGGAGTTAAAAATAGAAACAAGCTGTGTATTCTGTGATAAAAAACCTTGTATTGAAATCACAACTCTGTTGAATTTTTGCTTCCACATCAGAAAGCTGCAGCAAGTACCATGCTCAGTGTTACAGTGTGAAGCTACGAAGCTGATATTATTGAAGGTAAAAGGCAGCCAATGAGGCTGAAAGCTCAACAATGATGACTAAAGTTAGAAAGCAACAATTGAAGCAAAAATAGTGACAATGTGAGGGAAGCTTTAGGGGTAATCATGTGAGGCTCCAAAAGAGAGGGGAAAAAACCAGCATAATTCAGGTGGTTACAGAGCTAGAATTCTCAGTTGCAGAGCAAACAAGTTACTTTTGTGAGGCTGTTATTCCTCGTGGTAAGAAAAGTGAATTAAACTCATGATCTGGTAAAAAAATTAAGAACTAAGTTACAAAATGGTTTCTGCCAGATAGCTTTATAGTGCGTGGTTGACTGGTTTGTTTCTCAGAAGCAACCAGGTAAGGGAAATAGCAAAGGACCACATTATGTATTGATATTGCATGAGATAATCACACAGAAAAATTCCATTTACAGAGCAGTTCAAAACCTTTGCAAAAGTAACACTTCCCCAAGAGGATTTGGTGACTTACCCTCACATCTTGGGACTGTTTTTTTTTCCCCATGACTGTTAAAGTCAGGACTAAAACACTACTATAAATCCAAGCGAGGTATTGGCAAAATAAAGTAATCAGATAATGCTAACTTAGGGACTTTTCTTAATAGGGTAGAAATACATGGGGGAAATTTTTTGTCAGCCCTTCTTGTGGCAATTGCCTCAATTAATTCATGTTAATGCTTTTGTAACATTTGAAAATAGAGAACTGAGTGATTCTCATGATGTTCTTTCCAATTGTTTTCCCTACTTGAAGCATAACAGTAGCACAGGAGATTCCCAGTCTCTTATGCTCATGAATCTGAATCTTGACAGGCCAAATTTTTAGAAAATAATTTTTGCCTTCCCAGTTTGCATAGTATCATGGATTCCATGGTTGGGTTTTTTTCACAATATTTTGCAATTTTTTTTAAAATTTTGTCAAGTCCAATAACAAACCTCCAGAAGACTTGAATATAAGCATTTATTCATGAGCGACCCTAAACCTTATACACTGTGCGTGTGTGAGGAAGGTAATTTGGGCTACTAGTCTGTTTTTAACTAGAGTTTGATTTAGGGCTGTAGGTAGAAGACTGTATCAGAGAAGTGATGTTAAAAATAAAAGGTTTTGATGTTGTCTATTGTCTTTCACCATCGATATTTGCTTTTTTAAATCCTGTATTTTTCATTTGTCTTCTTATTCTATGTATATGAAATTTGGAAGTCTCAAACCTAAATCAGGCTGCTCATCTCTGATGAAGTGTGATTGTGTTAGCATTGACAGTTCTAAATCCTTTTGCTCAGGCTTAACTTAATTAAAATTGCATAGTGGAATTCCAGATGTCTAAGCATTTTTGTATAATTTTGAACATTTCTAAAATGAAAAATATTAATATGAACATTGATAGTCATCCTGCTTCCTAGCCCTGGGTTAATGCTTAAAACTTCAACCTTATTTGAATCTGTTAACTGGTGAAGTTCGTATTTCCTTGAAATTGTGATTCTGAAATAGCACCCATGGTTCACTCCTGCTTCAGGATGGCATTTGGGCTTTCCCTGCCTCAAAACAGATGTTATGCACAGTAGTAACCTTTTTTGTTTATATAGTTTCAAATAAACAATAAAGTGAATGGCTTAACATCTTGCTAGATTAGTTAAATTGTTTTATTGTTATGTACTTGCTCACACTAGTAACAGTTATAATGAGACAACAAAACATTGAAAGTGACTGAGGGCTTGCCTCTGAGATGTTTCTCTGCTAAACTATTAAGCAATATGACACTAAAGAGGAAGCTAATGTCTTATTCTAAATGCCGAAGAAGATAAAGCAGTCCAACTGCTTCAGTTTGTGTCAAATAACCAATGAATTGTGTGCAATTGCATTGAAGGATCTTATAGTTTTTATTTTTTAAAAATCCTTTACTGCAAATATACAGATATTATAAAATATTGGTGAATAACTATTTCCATAGCTATCCAAAATTTGTGTGTCCTACTTGACAACTATCCTTTAAAGCTTTTTGAACCTTCTTTCCTTTTTTTAATCTAGAATGCACAAAGAAAAATTTTACTACAGATTTTTGCCACAGGTGAGTGTATTGGTGCAGTACAGATTGCGATATGCGGTTTTTATATGTAAATACTTCCTTTCATTTTATGAACTTGAAAGCTTTAGTTTGTAGATGTACCTTTGTAGCTTTCTCAGCTACCCACACACCTGCTGCTTTCCTTGACAATAGCAATACAGATGCTGCTATCACCATGGGAATGGTACTCCTGAATGAAGCTGCTACCTCCAAAGGGGATGTTGGAAAAAGGAGAAGTAAGTTGTACTAAATAGCTAAGGCAATGTTTAGACAATTAGAAGATATTGAGAAATTACAAGTGAATATCTGATTAGGTTCTCAGAAGGTCTTTACTTTAAACCAGTGTTTACTTTTTTGGGGTAGAAAAGAGGAGAGCATAAAAATTCTGTTGATAAAACTACATTCAAATGAAGTCAGTAAAAAAATGTTCTGAGCACACTCAGCCAAGGTATGGATTGACACAGTAGTATCTCTATTACTTAGAATTGCATAAATGCTTTTTGGCTCTTGAATTACATTGAAAGTGAGTGACTTAAAGAATAAGAGTTTCAAAACATTGTTTTTAAAATTAATTTAGGCATTTAAGATGACAACATCCAAAGGAGTTTGAATATTCTTTTACTTGATAGTCTTGCCAGTATCATGTCTTGAGAGGAAGATGAAAACCCAGCAGTAGATATAGTATCCTAATCTGTAATGTCTAAAGATTTTTAGTCTGAAATGCAATTTTTGTGTTTTTCTGAACGTTGTTGTCATTCAAAATATTTGCAAGATTTTTTTGTCAGTGAATTACATAAACACACAAGATGAAAATATTTTATCCAGAATCAAACTTCCTCATACTTGGAAGATACCAGATTTGCTACACTGCCTCCCCTTTCTTTTGAGATCAGTTCTTTAGCTACTTCTCTGTAATACACAGTATTGCAGATAAGACTGGCCAACTATTTTCTATAAAAGCATCCTAGAATGCTTCATAACTGGTTGAATGTTTGCTAGAGATCTCTAATCAGTAGTGATTTGAGAATCTCTTTCAATGAGCTGTAGATGAATCATTTCATTCTGAATATCTTTTACAGTATCTAGCTTTAACACTGATGTTAGAGGAGACAATGACATAAGTATAGTTGAAATATAATCTTAGATCTGGGTCTGTGAACATGAACACAGTGAAATAAAAGTGGACTGCAGTACAAATTCAGACTTTGCTCTTTGTGCCCCTTATGTGAATGCTTTCTGTGTATCTGGCTTGCACTGTTCATGCTTTCAATTTATTCATCCGTGCTTTGAAATCATATTTGTGAGTGGTGATTTCTTTATAATGAAGTGTGTTTATTAGGTTTGTACATGGCTAGTTTTCTCAAAATAACTTGAAATTTTATATTCCAGTTGACAGGCGTCAGTTTCCACATGGTCAGTTTTAATGAAAAAAATGCGTCATTGGCGGTTTCCTTGGATTCATGTTTGCTCATCCTTTGCTCAAAGGCAGCACACTTTTGAAGCATGAATATTGCAATTAAATAGCAAAGGTTTGGCTAAAGTAGGAGTAGTATAAGAAGAGGAGTTTTTAAAATCAGAGTAACTCACTACGTCTAATGTAGAGCAGCTGCATCTGAGTTATATGCATCAGCTTGTAACATTTTCCCTTTTTAAAAATGTTTATTTACATGCAACAGAGCAAGCTATCACGATCAAAAGAGGCTTTATCCTATTATTCCACAGGGTGCCAACAGATTTTCCAAATTTTATTTATTAATTTAAGCATTTACCTTGTTACTTAATTCTTTGCCTTAAAAGGCTCAAAGGATGCTATCGGAAGATCTGCATCATTGTTATTTAGTTTCAAAACCTGAAGATTTATATTGCTTTTGAGTTAAGAGTAAAACGTGATTTGACTGCCAGCCTTGGAACTTACAACAGTGACATTTTTAGTCACCAATAACTAGATAAAGTAGTCACTAGCTGTCTTTGCTGTTACTTCGGCCATAGATGGTTGACTAGAGAGAACATGATTTCATCAGTAAAGGGATATTTTTCTAAATGTAATTTTTTTTCCAAAAAGAAAAGTAAATACCTGAAGTGACATTACTTGATATGTATAATTTACAGGGTTATTAAATCCTCTATCAGCAGTAAGGTGTTTGCATCCACATATATTTAGTTTGCAAATTTCTGCTCTTTTTTTCTTGAAAGTACATTTACCGTGACAAGTTATTTTTTCTTAATAACCATAAACATTATTTCCATATGTGTTTTAAATCCTGTCAGAAGATAGTGGACATCAGTATTCAAGGCAGTAACATTTTTGTATTTAACTGTGTCAAAATTCTTTATAAATAATTGGCATAAATAATATTCTTTGTAAAGATTCCAGTTTTAATAATTGGCATAAATAATATTCTTTGTAAAGATTCCAGTTTTAAATGTTTTATGTGCTAATAAACAAAGTTATTTTATTTCCAGTAATATGTCTGGTAGGCCTTGGTCTCGTGGTCTTTTTCTTCAGCTTCCTGTTATCGATATTTCGCTCCAAATACCATGGCTACCCATACAGGTAATTGTCATTAAATTCTCAATTTATAGATTGTAATAGCTTTGTGTAAGTTTATGAATAGCTTTCAGGTTAACAATCTTTAATCCTTACCACTGAAGTCAATGGAAGGTGGAAGAAGCAGGAAAAATGGTGATTAAATCAAGCAAACCAAAAAGGGCTGAAAAGCTCATGTTGTTAAACATGACTGCTAATGCATACCAGTTAAAAGGGTTTGAGCACAGATGTGTAACCCATGCAGTGCCCCACAAAAAATGCAAAAGAAAACATGCTTTCTTTTATAAGGCTTTATTAGATATTTATTTGTGTATCTTTATAACTAAGATGTACATAAGATGAAATATAAAAATACCAAAACAGTGTGCAGTGCTATGCTATGACTTTTCACTAAAAATACCCTCTTTTTTTTGTCAGCCCCACCACAGAGGGGACAATTTCATAGTGTTTTTTAGAGAAGTCCATTTGATTTCTGTGCATAGTTCTTGTGGATTTTAATGAAATGAATGCACAAAACACTTAAGAGGACCTTTTAATTTAGTATCCTGCATTTGAACTTCAGTCATATATGCTAAAATGCATTAATCTTTTTGTCTACATTCCTTAAGATCTTCCAAAAAGTTCCATGTCCCATCAGTTGATCCCAGTGTAGATATATCTTAAGATGTGAAGTACGTCTGTCCTTTTACTTTCACTAGTTGTAGATTTCACCTTGGAACAATCAGTCTTTACATGATAAATTGTCCTCACGCTAGTAAAGTGTTACCTTTAACAATATCAACAGCAATGCATACTAATGATCTGTTAGGAAAAAGGGAAGTTTATGTTGGCATGTCTAAAGCAACAGTTAAGGAAAACTGAAATTGTTTTAATGCTGTATGCATGACTTCAAGCATCAACTTTACTGTCCAACTTAAAAAAAAAAAGGTCAAATGTACTAAACTGTTTCTGTTCTCTGGCACTGAATAACCAAGTCAGTCCTCTGTGAAGCATCATGCATCAATAAAAAGTGAAACTGTAACACAACCTGCTGTGCATCCTCTTTTCTGCAGTGACCTCCATGTAGTGAAGATAAGTCAAAACAGAGTTGGATAAACATAGAGCAAAAACGGGAGAAAGACTGCTATTTCCTCATCTAATGTGCATAAATAAAAGTACTGGGCATTCTGTTGTTTCTTTGACCCTGTAATGCCATTGTCATTGTTAATTTCTGTGATAAAAAGAAAAGTGTCCTGAGGAGTGCTAGATATGAGCACAGATCTATAAGGTCCTCTTTAGAGGGCATGTATGTAGGAGGGGATAGTAGTATTTTGTTTACGTTTTTTTGATCCACTTCAGATATTTTCCAATTCATATTTGATTCTTTCTTCCAAAGAATTTTCTTCTTGAAGGCTAGGATTGGGGGAAAAAATTGTTTAATTAATATGCTGGTAAAATGCCTTTATACCGTAAAGCATTGGAATGGGAAAGGTGACACAAAATGGAGGTTTAACCCCAACCAGCAGCCACGTAACACACAACTGTTCACTCACTCCCCCACCGGCAGGACCGGGGAGAGAATCGGAATGGCAAAGGCCAAAACACTCATGGGTTGACATAAAGACAGTTTAATAAGGAAAGCAAAAGCCGCACACACAAGCAAAGCAAAACGCTGCTTCCCAAGGGCAGGCAGGTGTTCAGCCATCCCCAGGAGAACAGGGCCCCATCACAAGTAACGGTGACTTGGGAAGACAAATGCCATCATTCTGAATGTCTCCCCATTCCTCCTCCTTCCCCTCTGAGCATGATGTTATATGGAATATCCCTTTGGTTAGTTTGGGTCACCTGTCCCAGCTGTGTCTCCTCCCAGCCTCCCATGCACCCCCCAACCTCCTCACCAGCATGGCAGTGTGGAAAGCAGAAAGGGCCTTGGCGCTGTGTAAACACTGCTCAGCAATAACAAAAACATCTCTATATTATCAAGCCTGTGTTCAGCACAAATCCAAAACATAGCCCCACACTAGCCACTGTGAAGGAAATTAACTCTACCCTAGTTGAAAACAGCACAGGAGGTCATCATGAAAATTACTCACTGAGCAAACACAAAACTGTGTGCTAGAGCCATTTTTGCAATGGCAGGGCTTTTCATACCTGCACTAATTCACCTTTTTTATGGGAACTAGATGAAACTTTTCATTTTGCTAAAACTCTCACTTTAATTGCTATCATTAGCTGTTGAAAGATTATGCAATAATTTTATTTTATACTGTTGAACATTTTCCCTTTTATAATTCTTTCTGGATAAGACAAGTGTGTTGATATATCTGAGAGAATGTTTTTGGAAGTCTTCTCACCCCAGTAGAGTGAATGGATGATATATTAAATATACTCAGTGATTAAAGATACTCGGTGAGTGATTGAAGACTCTTCTTCACTATGAATCAAAAGTATGAACTCTAAGTTAGCTTTGCTAGTCAGGAAAGAGCTTGGAGGAATCTCTAGAAACCTCACGTTAGGCAGTTTCAGCCCAAAAAGCACATAGAACATGAAAAAGAATGAGAGAGGATGGTAAGAGCAAAATAGAAGATACCAATACAGTAGCACAGTATTGTATTCCTGTAGCACAGGAATTGTTAGGCATCTAAACCTTTGTAATACTGGTTTCTTCAAAAGGACAGACAAAAGTTTTGTCCATGCTTTACTGATGTTAAAAACAGTTCCTTGATTGTTTTTTTTAGCATTGGCTGCAACTAATTAACTGCCTTGTGTTGTCTTCTGCCCTGCTTTGTTTTCTGAATGAAACTTTTAGCAGTTTCATTATTGTTGATGCTTTAAATTGTTCTGTCAAGTCAACATGTTATCATTTATTGTTTTAACCTCATATTAAATGAAATGAACACCTGAAAATTCAAAGTTTTCATAAGTTTTAATTAACTAACTTACATTAAGTAGCTTTTGAAAGAAGTTTTTAGTACCTCCAGTTGAGCGTTTTGTTATCCAGATTATCCTTCATGGCCATTGTATTTCAGTATTGTTTACTAGAATAATGTGGAAATTTTTTTGGTTAAATCATAAAAAATAATCAACCTTCTAAACTATGTATTGATGAAATGGAAAATACATATTCTGTATTGACTAGCAGAGAAAATGAAATAAGCTGCAAGGGAGCATGATAAATAAAAGTTGCCTTATTTTCATCAAAAAACCATAAATATTAAGTCAGACATGAGATATTCATTCACTGTATAGAGGACAATAAATGTAACAGAAACAGACAAATTGCAAGATGCCCCAGAATATGAACATTCCTCACATTCACTGTATACACTACATAAGACCTGTCTACCCTCATTGTAATTAAATTAGTTTCAGTTCAGTTGTGTAATATGGAGCCATTGAAATTAAATGCAAGTGAATAAAATAGAATAGTTGTTTCTTGGAAACATACTGATAAAATATTACTACACAGAACAAACAGACATCTAAAATTAAATTTATTAATAAACATGAGCACACTACTAGCAGCTTTTTAGATGTTCCATGTTGATTTCATGCAAATTCAATTGATTCACCTTAAATTCATGAACTGGTAAATCTACTTCTGATAAACACCAGGTTTGGCATTCTGGTCTATCATGTCCAGCAAAATTGGCTATTTCTTCAAAATGGCAGAAATCGGGATTATTGTAAAAGACAGGAAAACAATAATACACAGCTATCAAAAAGCATCTTACATTTAGCATTTTCAATACTTCTACTATTAATATGGCTAAACAGTTCATCAAAGAAGCTGCCCATTGAAATGAAAGCCAACCTTGGTTTTCTCTGTTCATCTAAACCATCAAACAGCACACTGAATTCATGACTATCCACAAACCTCCACGTTCTTCTCTATGTGAAGTGTAGACTTCCGTGCTGGTTTCTAATTCTTTAAAGAATGGGAGATCTGAATTCCAGGTGTCTGGACCTGTAACAGATCTCTTAGGAAGGATATGCTTCTTCCTGTGGCAAAGTTTGGATGCTCTTCTCATAGGACCTTTCTTCTGTGATTACCACCATTAAAAATGCCTCTTCTTGCTTTTATGTCTTCCCTGTAAGTCTTACAGTGTTGCCATTTACTCCTACCTATTTCTTCCCCTTTCCATCTAATTAATGTCTGGAATGGCACAGTTTGGCCAGCTTTTTCTGTTCTACTTCCCAATTCTTCATAAGGAGACATTTCCTTTTTTCTTTTTGCAGATCTATACCAACATATGTTGTCCAATCTGTTATTCTAGATTTTTCAGAAACTGCCCACACCCTGTCTCTATCTTTGTGGCTACTATATGATTTTTCACGGTGTTTTGGCTTTTTGTAGTTTCCACAGAATCAGAGAGTAACAGAATGGTTGGGGTTGGAAGGGACCCCTGGAGATCAACCACTCTGCTAAAGCAGGTTCACCTATAGCAGGTTGAGCAAGATCAAATCCAGGCAGGTTTCTTCAGAGGAGAGTCCACAACATCTCTGGACAGCCTATTCCATTGCTCTGTCATCCTCGAAATACGGAAGTTTTTCCTCATATGCAGATGGAATGTGATATGTTTCATCTTTCTGCCTTAGGCTTTTTCTTTCTTTGTGTATCTAGCTTCTTAAGCTTGTTCTGTAACTCAGTGTTTCTCTTATCTGTATTCTGTATCGTGTCTCTGAGCTGCTAAAGATACAGTTTCCTTGTAGACAGAAAGTAAGGAACAGTAGATAGTAGCATGTTGATCCAAAATGACACTGCTGTATTTGTATTTCCTTACAGTTATATCGTTGTCTCTTACCCCTCTTAGGCCTATCAGTTCTACTTTCCTGATTATTGTAATCTTCAGTCCTCCCCTTTCTTCCCTCCAAACTTTTTCCCTACCAGTAGTCCTCTCTCTTCTCATTTCCTTTCCTGTACATGGCCTTACACATCTATCCTAAACCTGGGTTAACGCATGTACTCAGCATTCTCTTACTTCTCCACTCAGCACCCTACAATTCATCTCTTCATGCAGTTGTTCTTGCTGGCTCTTCCCTTTCATTAATCCTTTCACCCTCCAGCACCCAGCCAGTTGCCATCTGTTTTGCCTTGGTTTGTATGTCTTGCCTAATGAGCTTGTCAGCTTTTTGCAGCAGTGAACATCTTTATACTGATACAGTCTTTTAAGCTTATGGCACTTGTATTTGTTTTGTAATCATTAATTAATTATGCCATGAATGGAAAACTGATGAAATTACTACATGTGTATGCTAGAGCACATTGCATATCTGTAAGGAGTTGCAAGACCTTCCCAGTGAAGCTAGAGGCAGTACTTCCATTCAGTAGTTCATTGCTTTTGTGTTTGTACAGCTAGTCTATAGTTATGGACAAATCTTTCTCAGTGTGTTCCCATCTCCCAGTTTGTACTCGGTAAAGTACTTAGAAAGGTATGACACACAATACATATCTGCATTTTAGAAATGCAAAGTTTTGTTCCAGGGGTAAAAAAACCAGCAATGTCATCTGAAACTTCTTAATGTATTAAAATACTAAGAAGAGTCTGCAACCCTACAAAGCCTTGCCAAGCACTATATAGTCTTCCCACTCTGGGGCCACTTCAACAGTAAAGGAAGAAGGTTTTAAATAAACCTGAAACATTTCCTAGGAGAGGTCTCTCACTTTAAGTAGTAAGAGCAAATGCAGAACTTGATTAAAGAGAACAGATGTTTGAAGAGTGTTTTCCTTTTTAATTTTTTAAATAGGCAAATTTAAGTTTCAATCACTCATGTTTTATTTGATAACTTTCCTCCTTGCTTAGTAATTACTAAATGGGATATAAAAATCTTAAGAGATTATTACACGAATGTCAAATGACTTTTCAAATTAATGTTTTGAAGTCCTTATTTATTATTTTTAAATAATTGTGCTATGTTTTATATGCATTTTGCAGCATTTAAACATGTTTTCTTTTTTTTCAGCTTCTTAATTAAATGAATTCAAGCGGGATTCATTTAGAGCTGCTTACCATGAAGATAAGCTATAACTGCTATTATCAGCCCACGATTGTTACATGTATTCAAGAATCTTTTGTTGGTTCATCTGTTTTTGTGATAATTTATATAGTATGCTGATAGATAAATGAATGCAGTTTTATGCAATGAATGCATAATTTATAGAAATATAAACATCTAATTGGAAAGTGCTAAAATGTTATGAATATGGTGTGCTCAAGATTTTAAATAAATTTCATTATAATGGGCTTCTGTTTAAGTCTTCCTTATTGAATCCAAAGGGTATCACCAAGATTTTTCACACGAAGTTTGTTATAAGATTTTGAGATGTGTTTTAGAGGTGAACAAAATAGCCTCAGTTTTTCAGCTACTATTGAGAGAAATACCATGGTGGAAAGCAGTACAGATGAGCATATTGGAACAGGAGTTACCGTAGTTGCCAGTTTTATGTGTCCACACAGCTTTGTGAAAAGCTTATGTAGGAATTTGGAATGCCATTTAAAAATGCCATTTTTGTAGCTGTTCACATCTCATATTATGTGAATTGCTCATAAACCTTTTGCATACACCGGCATAGTGTATTCTCAGTGACTCAGGAAACAAGAATCCTTATGTGATACTCTTCCTCAGTCCTGCTTCTTCTTTTCTTCCCTACTGGTATTTTTCCAGGTGATACTTTTCCAAGTACCAGTTCACTGTCAGTAGCAGTTGGAATCTCTTTGTTCATAAGAATACCTCTAAATATGAGGATAAGATTGACTAGACTTTACAAAACTCACTTCATCTAATGCTTTTATCTGTTCCTTCTCCAAAAAAATACTGGTATTTTAAGAACTAGAAAACATTTTAGGAGCAAAGAAAACAGGAAGGACAGCTTATATGTTACACAAATGCAGAGCAAGACCACTGTGTGGAAACGCTGGAAGGTTGTAGAGCAGTATTTAAAATAGAAGCTGGGTAAAAACTGACAAACTCAAAACACCTGGTTCACAGACTGATGTGGACTGTCAATGTGCCAGTGTGGGGAAGCTAGGACAGAATTTGCAAGAGGTTTAAGTCAGTGCTAGAAACCTGAGAAATGGATGGAAGAATTAAGTTGTGTGGTATTGAACAACAGCCCTATTATAACAGACATTCAAAGCTTTGGTGGAAAAAAAAAATAAAAAATCCATGGGACACTGTTACCAGACTACTGAGTTAAGGATGGCACAGCAGGATATGCAGGTGACAGAGTGGGGCCATATGGGAAAGATTACATAGAGTGCAACATCATGGACCTCCTATAGGTAAAAAAAGAAGCACTAGGTTCCATGGTTGGAAGTCTGTATTTTAAAAAATAATTAGAACTCTGCTACTGACCTCTGATCAAGATGACAACAGCAGTCAGAAAGAGTAGAGAAACTGCAAGTTTCAGACATGCAGTAGTAGTGAGAGATCTCAAGACCTCAGCCTAACGCAATTTAAGTATTTCATCTTGTAATGAGGTAGAGTGTTCCAATGACATGTGACTGCCTCCTGGAACAACTAGTAGATCTCAAATGATAGCCAAATCAGAAGCAGCAGCTTGAGTAGTGCATGGGTACTAGCATAAGAGGTATTCATGGGATGTCTACTCTATAACAGCAAACACAGTACAGTAGGGTAAATGCTGCTGCAAGACAGGACTCTCAAAGTGAAATCTGAAATAAAAACCACAACACTGCACGCAGGTCAATGGTAAAATAACAGGTTTAAACAAAAATTATCTGAAGATGATGCTCATGGTAGCACAGACTTATTAAAATACACCAAAAGCAAGGGACCAGGCAAGGAACTAGTGAAAGAGTTGGTGAAAAGATTTAAGGGGCACCCACTGATAAAAAATGTGACAGAGGAGCCAAATTCTCTGTAGCAGCTGGGCCAGAAGACTTAGGTCAAAGTGGTCTAGTACATTCTATGTAGTTGTTTTAAATAGGTAAGTTAGATGCTGGTAAGATCTCAGGACCAAATGGCATTTATCAAAGACCTCTGAAGGAAATCAGATGTGAGGTTGCAGAACTGCCGAGCAAGGTACCTTCACCTATCATTACAGATTGCCTCTGTATCAGAGGACTGACAGATTGCCAACACAGCTGTCATCTATAAAAAGGAGAGTCTAGAGGGAAGACTGAGCTACAGACCAGTGAGCAATTTCCAGTCCTGATGGGATGATCAAGTCTGCAATAAAGAGAGCAGGGATAAACACAGTCATCTGAAAAAGATGGAGGACTTGGATAATGGAGCATTTAAGTTTACAAAGCTTGTAGAAGGCTAAAATAGTGCCAGGAAAGCACAAGGATAAAAATCCTTTGGCAAGGATTTATTAAAGAGCCTAATCTGGATTTGGGAGAGGTGTCCTTTTCATGACTTGAAAACCAATTAAAAGTTAGAAAGAGAAGAATAAGGCTTAATGGTCACTCTTTATGACAGGAAAGACAAAAATAGAACTTTCCTGAAGACTAGTGCTGTGACCACTTTAATACATCTTCCTTAGCGACGTGTAGAAAGTGCATGTGCAGTGCAACCTGCCTTACAGAGAAGCTCAAGGTGCTGTGCTGATAGGGAGGAAAGTCCACTAAACTTTACAAAACTTGATGAATGGGTAAAAAGTTGGGAGGTGAACATCAATGCATCTAGAGAAAATAAATAATGCCTTGTTCGGCTAAAACTCAGGAAAGAGACAGTAGAGTCATAATTGAACAGATTTTAGCAGAATTGTCAGTGTGCACTGACAGCCAAAGAGAAGATGTTTAGTGCCGTGTACAAGATGGTACTAAATATTTAGTAGGAGATGTTTAGTAGAGAGTTTGGATAACAAGGCAGAGGACAACACTTTACAACTACACAAAATCTCCATAGATTCCTGTTGAGTGAGTGCTGCATATAGTTCTGATGTACACATCTCAAAGACACAGAGCAGTTCAAGGTACAGAAAAAAGGCACTGGGAATTGGTCAGGGAGGTAGAATTCCCCCTCATGAAGGGACACTGAAAACACTGGAACTCTTCAACTGGAAAAGAAAAAAAAACCTGAGGAGTGAGTATGATTGTGACTTACAAGTTTATAAACACTTTAGATAAGCTAAATACTAAACACTCACCAAATCCTACAGTACTAGAACAAACCTGCAGCTTATTTAAAAGGAAATATGTCCTTATTACTTTTTCAGGAGGTTGAGGAGATAGACAATATTCAGCAGGTTCAGAATAGGGTCAGAAAATTCATGGCCACAGTTCCACAAGAAACTTTAAAGGTGATACAGTTTACCATCCTTAATGCAGTAATTCTGGATGCTGGAGAAAGTATGAGGTAAATAGACCACATTCTCTCTAACTACTATCTCCAGTCAGCCAGAACACTGAGCTAGATGGCCTTTTGGTCTAACCTCCTCAGGCGTTTTGTAAGCTCATTAAGAACTGTGAAGGAGGAGGGAGGTGACATTAAGGAGAGCTGTATGATCCACTGCAACTTTTATTGTCTTGACAGCACAAATAAGCAGGCCTGGAAAGCACCAGCAAACAAGGAGAAGGCAAACATAGGTATTGGCAGAGCTCAGGAGGATAAGAAGGATTTCAAAAGACCCCAATCCCAAGGCATGTGGTTAGGCAAACCCTGTAGGTAAAAAAGTACAAAAATTAGCAGAACACTAATACAAACAGTAGTGTATTTAGATCTCAAGTGCTGAGTGACAAGAATACATGCAATCACATTTTAAAATATATAGAGAAATGTGTCATTAAAATTCAAGGCATTTTCACCACGTGATGGATCAAAAATCTTGGGATCTTCTTTTGATGCAAATGCACAACATGTTATGAAGTGAATGCTATTTGTCATAAGTTAGAAGTCTTTCATTCCTGTTGCATTTGTAAGGAGTAGATAGCACAGTTCCTATCATATTTTATAAGTGATTGCTTACAGTGCTATGAATTTATCACCCTAACTATAGCCTTCATAGTAGTATAGGGACAGGTTGGAGTTTGATTTAAAGAAGAAACCAAAGCAGAGAGAAACACACAGCTGTAGGCAAAAAGAACTTCAAGTCTACAAACAGCAGGCAACACAGAATCCTCCATTTTTTTTGTGCTTGCTCTGCTGCATGCTACCTGGCACATATGCTTCCTCCCACCCTCAGGTTTAGATGTTTCTCTACAGACCTTAGCAAGCATCTTCAAAAGCATTAGCTCCATTTTCTTTCTTCCTTGTGTACCAGCAGCTTCTTATTTGTGTCCTTTTTCGGTATCAAAGACCTCAAAGTTTTTGCACAAATCCCTCTATTTTTGAGGAAACCTTGTATGTTTGTTTTGCCGTACTTTGTTAGTTCTTTAATTAGATGTTTATATAATTGGAATAACATGTGTTGTCATTAAAGGGACCATTTCTATGAAAATTAAATAAACCTGAAGGTGGACATAAGTAAGGAGAATCTCTTAAAAGTACCCAGATTCCAAATGAGCAGAAGTGTGGTACTGAAAAGCCTGATGGCATTTTTCATGTTTGCAGCAGTGGACACCCACAAACTTGTAATAAAAGAAATCCATACTTGAGGATCTAAGCATAGAGATTTACAGGAGCAAAACCATGCAACTGAAGTTGAAAAGAAAGTGTAAAAAAAAAGTAATCATCCTTGTCTTTTGAATTAAATTTAACTCCACATACTCTTCAGAACAGCCAAATAAAACTTTCTCCATACTGATGTTAAGTGACATTTAGAAGGTTCAGTGTCCTATTACGGACCCGGAACAGACCTCCGCATGATTGCAGATGTCTGGTCAGGATCTCATCATTAAAAGATTTAAGATATCCTCAGACCAAGTTAGAAACTCTTGTAGTTATGTTTCCAGTTCTTTGTGATACGTGAACAACTGAGTATGATTTTACTCTCTATGTTTGGTAGTACTGAATAACTATATTCAAGAGAAAAATGGCCTGTAGTTTCTGCCTGTGAGAAAAATGTAATATAGATGTGTGCTGTAATGTGAGTTAAAGATTTTATACACTTATTGAGGCTTTGGACATTTTTTAGTCCCCTATATTTTCTGTCCTAGAGGATTTTCACCCCCATATTTTTCAGTCCCAGATGCACACACATACATACAAAAGAATGCCGCATTAGGAGTTCTTGATGAAAAAATGTTGGAGCTCTGACTTCTTGTTAGAACATCTCAAATCCAAGAGCAGACATTCACCTATATGCAGTCCATTTATGAACAGGAAAACTCTATGTTCTCCTCTTAGGTGTGGATACATGCTATTGTAAGAGCAATGCAAGTTTAGAGCTTGTTGTTTGTCACGTGGCAAACTGAACCCTCATCATCCATAAAGAAAGATTAGGTCAAACAAGTCTAGCGTTCTCTGACATTGTCATGTAAAGACAGTACTTGCAGAGGAACAGAGCTTCACAGGTGTTGGTTTTAATTTTTTGTTACCTATGTTAAAAATTTAAATCTCATGTCCTCTATTTACCCCAGTTAGCTATGCTACTACACAAGATATAGATGAGTAAGCAACCCCAAATTTCTTTCTGTCTGCACCACAGTAAGTGTATGATGCCCAAAAGAAGCATCTTTCCATATTTTCAAGGAATGTTTTCATTGTACGTTAACATGGGTCTGTATATTTTTTATTTGAGATTAGTAACTTCCATAACATTAGGCTGTGTTGGACCCTCTAAAAGTACTTGAATTAAATAGGGAATATTTCTCTGATTTGTATTTAGCCTTTTTGCCTTGCATTTTAAAATGCATCACAAGTATAAATAGTAATGAAGAAGCCTTAAAAGTTCCAAAGTAAAAAAGCTTTGTTTTGTCTTCTAATAGTTATATTTTTGCTTCAGGAGTCCTACTCTGGAGAGAAAAAAAGCCTCAAGGTAAGTCATTACTGAGGAGCACTTCAGGCAAAACCAGTGCAAAATAAGAATTTATCTAGGCTGTAGTGCACAGGCTTCCATAAGTATTTCTTTCCCCTCTGGTAGCGCTTGGTGCAGGACTTTCATTCTTTGGGTTTAAGAATAGAGAACAAGAAGCTTTACATTGTATTTTAAAAAGAGCTGTTAGAGTCCTGTTCCATTTTATTTTGTTTTGTAATAGTGTATATTTTCACTAGAAGTGGAGTCATTTAGCAGAATGAAGATAAACAGAACTGCTTATTTATCTGAAAATATTTTCATTGGTCAAAGCTAGTAGAAGTTGTTGTTAGTATTAGAGGAAGGTTGTAGCCAGTTTTTGCCCTCAAGATGGCTATCTACCACCAGCACATCTGATGGCAAGTAATAAATCACCTCAATCTGGAGACTGGATTTGCCCATCTATGTGTGTTAATAAAAAGTCCTCCTTAGTCAAGGTATTTGGAACTAGGAATAATTGTACCTGGTGCTGAACAGCCTTTAGCCCTTCCTTTTCTATAATTACTCACTCTCCTCAGCTGCATTTAACCAATTCTTTGCCCCACCTCCCTCTTGGATAGGGCCATGGCAGGTTGATGGCCCTACTAGTATGACAGTTAAGATCCTCATCAGCTGATTGTTGCTCAGATACCCTGTTTTCTTCAGGCTCTCCTCTTGAATCTCTGACTCACCACTTTTAAGTCAGAGCCATAGAGCTTGACTGGATTGTGCTGTGACTTTTCTCAGAGAATCTCTCTAACCACAGAGGTGTCCAGCCCCAGGCCAAAGCTCCCTACCCTCACACACACAGCATGTTCAGTGATTGCCTGACCCAGGCGGACTTTCTTCTTTGCCAGTTTCCCTGCTGGTCTCCTCCTAAGGTGATACTCTCAGAAGAGGGCTGCGCTGGCCTGATCCCCCTGCCCTTCGAAGCAGAATGATCTTTCCTTTTCACAGCTTACATATTATAAAATCCTAAGAGAAAACAAAGCTAAAACTCAACCTCTGCTGTATGGTGTTGCATCAGTCCAGAGACTTTCCTGCAGTTAGCAGGAGGACTTGTTTCCAGAGGACAGACTGAAAGCACAACTGAGTAACAGGTACATATTTGCAAAAATGAATAAAGTTTGCAAACAGTACTTTTCATGCAAACACTGCAATTACTTGCACCTAAGATGTTCATTTAACATATAATGTGACAAAAACTTGAATACGGAGAAGATTTAGAAAGAGCTGAGTTAAGCATTTCTCCAGAACTTCTCATTCAGGGAGAGCAGGATATAGTCACAGTTCATTGCTTTATAATGCTGCGTCTATCCTGAAGCCATTGTAGGTTCATCTCAAACTTACCCTCACCACTCAGTTATTTAGGAATCTTTTTAAGTTCTGAGAATTTTAATGAGCATTTAAAATACCTCAAGTTAAGAAATTGATGACAGTAATGGTACGATTTCATCCTACACCATTCTTGTATTCACATCTGTTAAAAGCCTTAACCCAGCAGTACCCAGCTCTCATGAAAGAGCTGCCTCATGGGAATTTCCTCAAAGGAAGATTTCCTGCTGGGCCTTTACCTCCCTCCCCAGACCAGTTCCACAAAAACAGTATCTAAGCCACAGGCACAAACATCAAGACTACATCAAATCCAAAGACTGTATTTTAGTTCACAGAATAAAAGCAGTGAAAGCATTCATGCCAGTGCATGATGGCAGTAAACAAAGCCACTATCATGTGCAATTAAGGCAGACAGATAACACTGAAAAATCTAGCCACCACTGCTTTAGAAACAGGTCATTTTGCATGTTTTAAACTGTTCCCAGGTGAGGCAATTCTTAAGAGAGTAAAAAATCAGTCATAAATGGCTACATACTAATTATTAAAATATCATAATATCCTAAACCCTCTGTCCCCACAGAGACTCTTGCTGGGAGAAATCTCCATATATTCTCAGTTAGGCTCAAGACATCAGTGTTCTTTGACAGACAAGCTTTGGTTACTCACATCCTACTGTTCATATCCAGTAAAAAAACACCCACAGATGCTTCAACTCATGCTCTTCAGGGATATATTAGTTGTCATCAACAGACCAACTAGCTGATACAACTCAGGAACTATTAAGATATTAACATTCAGATTTATTTTTCTTTTAACTCTCTCACCAGAAATTTCTTCCACAAAGCAACCCCAAATAACCTACACCTCTTTCCCTATGTATTCAGGGGCATTTGAATGCCTCTGGGGTCTCTGTTTATTATGAAATTAAATTTCATGAAAAAAATAAAAAAAAAATTTGATCACTAAGAGCTCTTCAACAAAGCTGCATAGTATAAGAAAGCTTATAAACCAAGGTGTCCAGTATTCCATATTGAATTTATCTTCACCTTAAACCCCTCTAATTTCACAATCTTTCCTTCAGCTTTCTTTCTTGCCAAATCTTAGGCATATTACAGAACCCCCAAATTTGCTGTTCCTTTAAGAGGCTCTCTACTGCTATTAGTGCACAAGTATCATCACTTTTCTTTTTGAAGTGGTTTAGTACTTTCAAGTGTCATTCACACTGAGGGATACCTGAAGAAGTGCATTAAGGGACTTTGGTTTCAATTGGTTGTGCTTTCTGGGTCACTCTTCCTTCAAACACCTCTTCTGTCTGATTAATTTCAGAAAAACATTAACATTTAATGTCATTACAGGCTTAAGTAGATATGTATCATCCTCCTGAGGGAAGTAATTTCCTTTCTGCAGGTCGAAATTTTGGTGACAATAATATAAATCAGCACTGGAAGTTGCTCTAGTGTGTCATGCATTAATAAAGACAAAAAGCTGGGCAAGATAATAGAGATAAATGAAGATGTATAACAGAATGGCTTGATACAGACTAGCCTTCAGCATGATTTGCAGATGGGCAAAGCAAGCAGCAGTACTCCCAGGAGTGTCAGAAGTCAGAAGAATACTACTCAGTATTTAAATTTATAATATTGCTACGTCAGTGGATGTATAGATAAATTACAGCTACAAAATGTACTCTTGATACACACTAGGTTCTCAAATAACACATACTTTCTGCAGTTTAATAACAAGTGTATCCTTGCAAGCTTTCCTGGAGTCCACTTGCCATACTTCCCAAACCAATGTTCATGTTATGAAGAAATAATGGAATTAGGCCTCATTCTTCCCATAAATATTATTTGCATCAGGTATGTTATGTGTTGATAATCCTTTATTTCAACTTACATATTAGTTGCAGTCAACAGTACATGGTATTCAGGTAACTGGTAAGTCTGCTCTTAAATAGCATAAGTGAAAACAGAGAGCTATGTTTGTCATAAGGAGCTGCTGGCATTCAGTGGTCAGTGCTACAGCATGCCAAAGAACCCAACTGCACTATTTTTAAAGAAGGGCACAAAATAAAGCTTTTACATGATACTGATGGTCGAAAATGTCTGGGAAGAGCTCATTTAGCCCATACTCTGTACAGAGAGGATGCTGTGATTTGAGTTTAACAAAACAACTATAGGATATAGGTATAATTTGGCTTGTGAATCTGACATGTAGCCTTCTAGTAATTAGGATTACAGCTTTATGAGATAGAAAATAATGAATAATCCTGGCTTTTAAAAGCAACAATTACATTTTACATTAATCTCTTGTTATGCAAAGTACTTGTCTTCCTACTTAGGAATAATTGATTGGTTTCCAGTTTGCTCAGTTTAGGAGACTGCTGATCTGAGGTCGTCTTTACTCATGCTTCCAGCAGGCACATATTTGCACTAATTATTAGTATAATCTTCAAAGCCCTAATAAAAAATGATATGGCAAGAACAAGAGTGCTTAGTGCTTCTGATAAAGAGATTAAATCAAGCTTAGAAGTCTCGTACTAAAAAGCAACTTAATATTTACAAGTTATGTCTCCTATACCTTTTATTTCAGTTATTAGTTTCAACACAGGACTATAAAAGCAAAAGAGAGCAGGCAACATGAAACATAAAAACATGGAAAATTTCCCATTATAAATACAAGTTATGAGTTTCCATTATTTGCAAGCAGATGTGAGCTCCAGAAGATGGTAAAGGTAACTGCAATGTAAATAAATAAAATTGGTTGATCAAAATGAAAATAAAAAAGAACCAGTGCGTCTCTATACTGTTTTTCCTCTCCATCTGCATGCAGTTGTCCATCTGCATGGGTGTTGTGATGGAAGTTTCAGGTTGGTTGTTTACAGACAAAAGGACAACCTTTCTTCCAGCCAGACACAACCCTGGGAGTGAAGGATATGGCACATTTTCCAAGGGTGCTGCACCTCTTCTGCTGGCACAGGCTTCTTAGAGCACAGTGGCAGTCTGCTGAGGAAAGACTAAGTGAGCAGAGTATCTACAGCATAGACTGAGGTTTAAGGCACTCTGAAGAAGCAGAAGAGAGAAGACACATACCTAAAATTCAGATGTATTAGAGTCCATCCTGTCCAAGGAGAATGCAAGAGACCATGCAGGGATCTAAAGCAATCATCCATTATGCGAGGATACAGTGGGAAGATAACCAAGATTTGACTCATGTTTTGGTACGTTTTACATAGCAGCTCACATCCTTATTCAGAGTACCTTAATAAAACTCAGCCTTTGAGTTTTATTTAAACTGCTAGGCCTTTGTCATCCTAACTTCAAGAAGAAGACAGAAACAACTTAATTTCGTCTACTTCTGATCAACCCAGGAAAATCAGGAATCTCAGATAAACACTGCACTTGAAATGGTTTCACGTGATACACATAATTCTCACAAAGAAACTTGTGTTTCTTCCCAGCAGTTCCCAGCATAACAAAAAAACCCTGAGTCCACAGGATATATGCAATGATTGCTTTGACAGGAAAAGTTATAAGAGGTTTACATGAACATTCATATACCAATAATTTTCCCAAAGCAATATACCAGTACAGTCCCAGCACTGGACTGAAGTCCCACAGCTATGCCTAGGACAGCCTCTGCCCTCCAGAAAAGCCTTTCCAACACAGAGGGCAGCTTCCTAACGCAGTTCTCCCTGACACCAGCCACACACCTCTATTGCTTATGGAATCCATACCATCCATATCTCTGAGGATTCCTTACTCTCTGCAAAGCTTCAGATGCACCTGCTGCTCATTTATTCCCAACAATGAGCCTGTTTCCTTTGGCTCTGCTTTATTTATGAGGTTAACCCTGGCCTTGCTCACTGCATGTTTGTAAAACCTATTGGCGCATCGGTTTATAGGTGTATAGATATTAATTAGAACCCTAACAGTAGCTGAACTTGTTACATATGTGAGTTGTGGCTACCTTTTAGAGTAGCTAAATGAAAATTAACATTGCCTATTTTAATATGGAAATACTTTCTCTAAAATAAGCATATTAAATAATATACTATAATTAGTATAATTAGATCTATTATTTTTCCTAATTATACTAATTATAGTATAATAAATGTTATGCTTCTTTTTTTTTTAGCAGTTATGTTTTCTTCAAAATAGAGAACAGTTCTGGAATTCAATACACAGAAGCTTTGAAACTATCAATATGACCGTAACAGTGAAAGACTACTTGCGATTCCTTTTTCCTTTTTTAATTGACATGATTGCACTTACTAATATATCTGAGCTACTGCCAGAGTCTCCTGCAAAGGATGCATTCATTAAATTTTAAAGCTCGGGTGTGCAGTGAGTGACTGCCTCTGAAATGAAAGCTCTGTTCTAGTGAGATTCAAAGCTGAATACAAGCTCAAAGGAAAAATGCTTCTCTTGTCAAGTCCTTCTTAAAACTTTGAGCAGATTTCCAGTTAATCATCTTCAAATTCACTTGCCTCCTAAACTAGAGATGCTTATTTGTAGCATAGGCAAGACTATTTTGTATTTATTATTGAAGCTTCCAGGTTGATTGTTGATAAGTGGATACCTTTATCTGAGACAGTCCTGAAAGTGACATTTGTATGACTTGGGAAAAAAATAAAAGGAAAATCTGCAGGACTTTAGCTATAAAGAGGAGGCTCCTGTTTTTCAGACTCTGGCTACCAGTGTAAGGTTAGATAACACTTTTCACATGCATTTTGGGAAGTATTATGCCAAATACTTTTGCATAAATGTAATGGGTTTTTTCCTTCTTTGATCTAATTCCCTTTGATCTAACAGCTAGTGTTTAATTAAGACTAATCTTTGCTAATGAAAAGGAAAAAAGTCACAAAAGAGAAAATTAATGGTCATGCTGTCACACATAGGTCACTCTCTAACAAGGCCTGCACCTTTTTCAGTGTAAATCCATTTGATGGACTTACTTCCTGCCATTACTGGTCTTGTCCAATGTCACAGGGGTACAGTCCATCAAAGTAAGTGTTCACGAAGTATGTTGTACTGGTGCAAGCTGCCAGGGTGAGAGATGTAGTTATACTATTGAACAGCACTGTGGCTGAATCCATTTCCTTCTTTTTCCTTTATGGTAACAGAGAAAATGATTAAGAAAAAATGCCAACAACAGTAAAGAATGGTACTGTCCTTCCAACTCCAGATGTTAAGCTCTTGCATCCTTTTCCTAATTGCAAAGAAGGACTTGAAAAGTTGTTAGAATAAAAATAAAATTATAAATAAATAAAAATAATGCAAGTTGAGTTGCTGATAGGGCTGAACCTGTAAGTGACATTCTGCTCTCTGCAAAGCCACCTAGGTGGATATCACCTGTCTCCTGTCAAAGCCCTCTTGAGTCCCTGCAGGGATCTAGCACAAATCTGGATAGCCACTCCACTTGGTAACCACTCCCCTTCCCCACCAATACTTCCTGTCCTGCACCAGGTGTAGACACCATTATCTGGACACCATTATCAGTGATCAAAGAGCAGCCACCACTCCTGACCCAGCTGAGACATGGAGGGTAAGGGAAAAGGGGGAACACATCACCACTCAGGGCACGTGGGCCACACCCACTCTGCACACCTCCTTTGGCTGGAGGGCTGCTGGAGGAGTGACCATGTTTCCCCCCAGCTCTCCCCTTCCTTACCTGCACTGCTTCTTGCCTCTGGAGACAGCTCCAATTGTCTCTACCCAGAAAGAAGGAGCTTGCTCTCCTGTTAATGAGAAAGCACAGTAAATTCTCTATGGAGCAGTTACTTTAAGTGCTTACTAAACTCCAAACATTTCATCTTAATTAAATAATACTAAAAGCCTTGCAATATTTCTCATATTGAATCCTACAAACTGCATTGATTCTGTAACTTGGAGAAAGGCAGACCCTGAAATTGTCAAAATGAATAAAATATTTTAGGTCTTTCCATCAACATCAAGAAAAATAATGAAAAATAGCAGTGTCTGCCCTAGAGAAATGTGCAAGTCACAGTGGTGGTTTGCCCAAATAACTAGTAAGATGTGATACGACCAAGGAAAATGGAAGCTTTTAGATGCCAAAATCTGAGACTACATGAAACTATTGATCAGTTGAATCAATAAAATACAACAGAATAGAATAGAATAGAATAATATAGTTGAAAATAAAAGAAAAATAAGGTGAAATGAAGTGAAAGAAAATAAATAAAATAAAATAAAACAAATAAACTGAAAACTCTCCAAATTATATGTAATTAACTGCTGGAGTCTAATCGATATCTTAGAATTGTACCAAATCTACTGAATTCAGTGGCAGTTACTAAACTGTGTCCAATAAGCTGTAACGATTGATAAAATTATACCATTTGCAATTACACAGAAATATTTTGTGGAAAAAATCAAAGTTGTAAAATTTCACTGCTAGACAGAATTACAAATTGTGTATATATTTTAAGAAAACTAGCTGTAAATTGTAAAGAGATTTTGATTATTTATGTGTTTTTAAATGTTTCCTTAAATGCTTGTTGATAAATTTTTTTGCTTAGTTAAACTACGCAGTCATAAAATGAATACTACTCTTTTTTTCTCACAAAATGCCCTTCATATTTTGTTTCACTTTTTTTTCTTGCTACTGTTGTTGTTGCAACCAGTCAGGATTGGTGATATTCAGTGTATAAGTGCATACAACTGCTGGGGAAACAGCTGTAATATTGCTCCATACTCCTTAGAGTGCCACAAAGTCAGTGTATGAGGTGTATGAGCACATTTTTATATATTTGAAAATATTTATGACTAGATGTTTACAATAAAGTTCCAGAGGTCTGGAATTCGCCACCCTGATTGATCTGAAATAATGCAAATATAATGAACCTCACCTATTTTCTTCTGCACATCTCACCCTTCCACTTTTCTAGACATTTAAAAATAACAAATTGGTTAGACTACTAATCAGTTTTTGAGAAGGGAAAGGCTAACACAATGCGTTCCTTTGAACTTCTACAAGTAAACAAAAACTTTGTAAATGTACTTCGGTATTCATACTTTTCTAAGCACATACATATTCTGCATCTGCTTTAGTTTGTCTGCATCCAATAGCGTTTTTCTATCATCTTATTAAACAACTATTGGATCCTGAAAGTCTGTGTTTGCATGCATCACTTGTGAGGGTCCCTGGGAACTTCAACACAAGAGAGCACTCAGCCTTATCTTAACGATACTTCCATATTTTTAGAGGTTTGTTGATCACTGATATTATCGGAATTGCATCTTATTACTCCTTCTTTCAAAGCCTCAAGAGAAGAAATCAATTCTAATGTTTCCACTGATCCATGGAGGAACAGTAAAGCAATGGAGGAAAATATATGAATGTACCTGAAGAATGAGTTTCTCTGTAGTGGGATGTTTTTCTCACGACTACCTCTGCCTTTTAATTTTCTTTCTTTTTATTCTACAAAGAAAAAGGAGCTACCTTTATTTGTTTCTTGTCAAATTCCTGGGGATTTACCCATCATAGAAAAGTTTTAATTGCATTGTCAGGATTCATTAAACTGCATTTTGACTTGAAATTCATTTTCTGTCATGAATGGAAAACTGTAAAAAAAATAATAGGTCCTTTAGGAAAATTACTTGAATTCCTTTAACAATTCCACTGATGTTTTACAGACTGAAAAGAGACAACAAATTTAACTTTGTAAACACCTGGCAGAAAAAACAATATAAACAATAATATGAACAAACATTTATAGAATCTGAAAGTGAAGTAAATGTTGGATAAGCAAGAGAAGAAAAAAGGCCTTGAGAAGTGGGGGAAGAACTGCCAATAATTTGGCCACAGAGAAAAGCCACTCCCTGACTCACCCTGCTGTCGCCAGCACTGGCTGAGCCCTGCAGCCAGGATGGAACAAGCAATGGACAAAACCCAGGAAGAGCCAGGAAATATCAGCAGCAAGACACGATGAATGACAACTCCTTCATCTAGTTTCCTGACCACATTGTAGAGAGAGATGTATTTATGGAGTTAACAGAAGTGAGTACACAGTAAGCCTCAACCTCAGGTATCCTAAGAGAGGATATCTAGTGTGAGAATCCAGCTTATGGATTGTATATATACTCAAAAACCCTAGGCAGAGGAAATAATTTATTATATTCTCCATTTAACCAAATTCGTTTGCACATTATGTTTTCCTAAGTCTAATTAACCATTAACTTGTAGATATTCTTTTATGTGTAGGCTACTATAACTTCTCCCTAATGTATTTAATATTTTTGGATACCGCCTGTACTTTAATTTCACTTTAATTTTTTTTTTTAATTATCAAATCTAGCAATCAGAGAAACCTGACTAGTTGTAGACATTTTGGTAATAGTGTCTGAACTAAGTCCTTGACTATTCTTTCTGCTGATTTACAGCAGTTGACAGATGATTAAAGCTACGTGTGTCCAATCACAAAAAAGTTATTTCCCTTTCTGCATTCTTTGATTGACAGGAAAGGTGAGAAATGGAAGTTCAAGCAAACTGTAGCAAATGAGATAATTTTAAATTTATCACTGTGCAGAAAAAGCAGCACTTTGCATTACCAAATGGACAAAAAATAGGACCCCAACTGCCAAAATTTTGACACTGTGAGGATTTTTATTCAATTATGGGTTTGATTTTCTTTCTGATAGCAGGAACTAAGACATTATGATGATGTATCCTGGATTCAGCAAAATGCACTGCATTATTTTTTCTTACATGTCCTTTGAAGACAAATATATTTTAGTGCAGGGCAAAATTCAGAAAACCAATGGGGAGAGGAGGGAAAGAGAAGGGAGATAGGGCAGGACAGGGCAAGTCAGAGAAGGGCAGCGAAGGGCAGGAAAATGGAAGGGCAGGGGTAGGGCAGGGGCAGGGCAGGGGCAGGGCAGGGGCAGGGCAGGGGCAGGGCAGGGCAGGGCAAGGAAGGGCAGGGAAGGGAAGGAACATAATTGTAAAACTAATTCCAGATGGAAAACACGGCTAAAAGACAGATGATGCAACCACACTAGAATATAATCAGAAGTGGGTTTACTTACTGTTGTAACTTGTTTGAGGGATGCTCAATGTAGTGGTTTGGTTTAGGCCTTTTCCTGGCAACCAGGTCAAAACTAAGGAAGTACCCATATCCCAGTATTCCATTCTATTCTTTACACAAGTAGAAATATAGATAGAAGGGGGGAGGAAGTTGGAAAGTAGATCTCTTCCAGTGGATTTTGGAGAAGGCAGGCAGCGTTCCTGAGTTCTTCGTGTGGGAGTGTAAGTCTGTAAGTTTTTGAGAGGCCGTTGCTTCTTTCCCATTTGAGAGGAGAGGTCCGATGGTGTGGACTCTGCTTTCTTAAGGAAAGTGTTAAGATTTTGTTTTACTAGTTCTTTATTGGCCATGTATATCTGTTTTTCTGCTTTTTTGGGGAGTGTTGAGGTTCTCTTTCTTATATGTATATAGTTTTTTGTAACTGTATATAAGTGTAAATATATATACATTGCTTTGATTCTGTTATTGCTGTGATCTTGGGCTCTTGGCAGGGAGCCAAGTCCAAACAACCACACTCAACCAGGAACGTCTGTTTAAACCTTGGGGATGCATTAGACAGGACAGAGAGAGTCCTTGCAGAAATGGATACGGCTGTAGCCATTCTTTTGTCACTGAAGGTATTCAGGAGTACCACATGCACAGACTTCTTTAATCCCTAGTGATCCTGGTTTGCAAAATACTCTACTGGGATTATCTGAGTCAATTTACTGTAGTCTGACAACCTATCACACAAATACTTGCATCATTGATATGGGGAAATATTCAGACAAATAACATGCAAATTTAGGTGCCTTTGGAAAGAGCACAGAGACTCATATTTCTTGATTATGCCTCTCATGAGATACTAACTGAACAATATCCCTTCTCACTTGTTATGCTGGAAGTCTATTTCAGTGTAAACTAAGCTTGTTAAGTTTCCTAGTCTTTTCACTGCTCAACTTAACCCGCAGACAACAGTTTAAGTCAAATTTGAACTATTGTTCTTGTCCAGCAAATCCTTAAACTCAGTATTTGAAATCATCATTGTTTAATCAAGTATTTCTAGTAATTTAGAGTACAGCATAGTTGAAGATGAAACAGGTAAGCAGTATTTTTAGGACTTTTAATTTGTTTGGTGTTCCTGAAAGGATGCTTGCTGTATGTCAAATTTATTAGGCTGTGACTTAAGTAATACTAGAACTTTCTCGCTTGGCTGCAATACTATGTTAATCTATTAGAATATTAGTTCTAGTGGTTATCCTTGTATGCAGAAATAATTCCTGAAAACCAAAGATCAGATCCTGATGAGTGAGATGCAAGCAAATTTCTTTTCGTCTTTGTGTCTTTGAGCCTAAAGAGGTATGCACAGCATCCACTCTCTTCAGAAATCTCTTGAGCAGAAAGTCAGGATTCCATGAGATTACATTTCCTGCTTCAGTGAATATTTGGGAATGTATTGACCCACTTCATCTCATTCGGGATTATTTTAAGACTTGGAAGAATGAGTAAAAGAGAAATGTAATTAGCAGGCTACACCTGAACTACACAATGTTGTGTTCTCAAGCAGGAAACCAGTGGAAAATGACTAATAAGTCCTTTAGATAGAGTTAGGCTCTTTTATTACACGTTCTCTGAAAACACCGGGCCAGCTTCCCACTACAGGGGCTCGTGGTGATGCAGAGAAAGAATGCAATGCCTCCTTACTTTCAACAACGTGTATCACAGTCTCAGAAATCCATAGACATTCTGCCTAGGGAACCTGTAATGGTTAATGTGTTCCAAGGACAACTTTATTCTGTGTTTTCAACCCTGAGAATAATTCTTGTCAATGAATTTCCTCATGATTTTTGGTTTCAGCCAAAAATGCTTATGTATTGGAATGCAGTTGCTAGCAGAATAAGAACAAACTTTTTTACTTTATGATTACAGATTTTTATTTCAGTCCCAATGTACTTCTATGTTTCAAATTATTTGACTCTTCATCTTTGAGATAAATGCAATACTATTAACTGAAATTTTTATCTCAGCTATTTTAATTTCCATGTGCACTCTCTTCAGTGTTAGATTTGATCATGTTCCAGGCTCATAACTGCCTCAGAGCAGGGACCATCTTTGAAAGTGCTGTGGGATCTAACCTTGAAATGCTTCCCTAGCAAGACAGTAATTTTTTCTATTTTTCCCAAAGGTTAGCTACTCTGTCAGACTTTCTCTTTTTTAATGGCAGTTTTACATCTTGCAACTACCAGGTCCACCTCATTTTCCCCATAATGCAGTTGGTATGGTGGAATTTCAGGGCAATGCATCCTCCTTTCTGTAACAAGTGTGGAAACACCCTTCTGTCTCAACATTTAAATGATTAACTTAATATTTCTTTTCTATTAAAAAAAAAAGTTTTAAATGATGAGGCTATAGGGATTTGTGTGAGATTTCCTTTAATATGTCAGAGAATTCTTAGTTCTGGCATTATCCATGAAAGACAAGAAATGTGAAACATAAGCTGTATCCTCTGTGGGCAGATTGCCTCTGGCAGCAAAAACTGAAGGAATGGACTTCATTACCCTACATCTCCAAAACAGCAATAGTTGCAAAAGTCACAATATTGCCTTAAGGTTGTTTCTTATCTTACCAAATGCCTTGAGGGGACAGTCAATCCTTGTTCTCTCACATGCTGAAATACCGCTCACATTCATTTATTAAGACAAGGAGAGGAAAGAATTTCTTACATATTTTGACTTCTTCAGAAATATGCTTACATAAAATTTCATATTAGCACAAGACATGAAAAAATGTATATATAATAAAAGAAAGAATAGTTGGTTTAAGGAATATTGTTCTTCAGCATTGAATATTTTCATGCTTACTGAAGGTTGACTTGTTTGGATCGCTTAAAAAATACACCTTTCTCACCAATATAAACAATGCCACAGAAGATGGCATTAAAGAAAGCAAAGAGTACAACAGCCTGCTTATTTTTCCCCTTTAATAAAAACTGTGGGTTCAAAAATAACAGTAATCTTAAAATAAAAATAATAAACTTAAAATCTGCTCAACGCTTTTCAGTTCAAAATTTTGTCTTGTAAAAATGCTGGAAATAGTTCCACTAAAGACTTCCATTTGAATTTCAGCAATATAGAGTTTTGGTTCTCAATATCAGAGATAAATTCCTCTGCTTAGTGTAAATAAGAATAGTTGGAGTCTGGGTATAGACAGATGTCTATATAAAAGATGTCAAATATAACAGAAATATTTTATACTTTGCTATAAATTGTGCTGTATATGCAACTCCAAAGTTAAACCAATGGTGAAATATATATATATTTATTATATATGAAAAGTAAATGTTCTGACCTAAGACAGAAGAGAGCCAGGAGATGATGGGTTATAGTTTTAACAGCATCTAAGGTATCAAAAGGGCTTTACAATGGAAAGCAAACCAAATTAGTGCCAATGTTTGAGCAGTTGCATAGTCTATAGAGTCAAAGCTTCCAAATATCATTTCTAAAATTATCCCAGTCCAAGACTACTGACATGTCTAAATGTCAGGTTTGTACAGCAAGTATAAAAATACTAATGATCCAATGATTTGCATTATGCATTTAGTAATTTTGATTTAATACAGGGGTCGAGGTGGAAGAAGACATCTAGAGAGAGGTAAAAAGATAGAAGTGTTCAGTAGGAAGGACTTTTCACCTTCAAGGACAGATGAGTCAACAAGCCTCGTTAAAAGCTAGGCTTTCCATCATAGGAAGACAGAGTGGGGAAAATGCCTTTAAAGTCAATAATATACCAGTTTCTGTGTAGATATATGGCACTAGGAAGAAGTAATGTAGTTGAGAGGCAACAGGAGGTGAGTAGAGAGGTGAGTAGAGACCATTGATGCTTGTGGGCAAGCTGGAAACATTCCTGGATATTCTCTAGCTAGTTCTGAGAAGAGTGAAAAATCAAATAATGAGCCAGATAGGACAAAAGCAAAGGGTAGTTTGCCTTTTGAAAAAATGGAGAAAACAAGAAGTACAGAGAAAAGTGGTCTATTCAAAATTTCATCACTTCTCAAGATGACTTGGGCTAACAATTGAGTCAGCATGTGACCCTAGATGGGAAAAGTAGCTAATTCTTATTTTTTTGATCTAAGCTACCCATACCGATTCATTCATGGTCTATCCTTGCCACTGTATCCTGTTGTCTGCTTGGGATGTAGCTCTTTGATCTGTTCAGACATTCAAAAAAATTTCTTCCTAGTACTTGTTCCCTGCTTCTTTTTCTGATTTACTTCAATCAAGAAATTTTACATCTTCTGTGATGTAATTCCAGCTTTCAAAATGTTTAAAGTCCAAGTTCAGAAGGACCCAGTCATAAAGCATCTTTTGCAGCAGCAAGAACCTGCCACCTTGACAGCTAAGGCATCCTTGTTCTCACTTGAGCTGGAGGGCTGACAGGAGCCAAGGAGAAGCCGCCTCTCATAAAGGCTTTATCCTGCCTTTGCAAAATCTGTGACTTCCTCTCTGTCACAAAGTAATCATAGGGATTACTGCCTCCCACAGAAGTAACATCCTACATCTAAAAATAAAAGTGCTCCTGTCTTCCTGCTTCCTTGTGTTCAGACCTCTGTGGGTACAGGGATGCAGACGTAGGGTGAGCCCAACCTGAGCTCCAGGGTGGGTTTGAGACACTGAAGATCATCAGGACTTTGCAAGTGGGAGAGGTGATGCTCTGGAACCAGTCTGCTCCACCTGGAGCAGGATTAGTGCTGCTCCTAGAAGCACACCAGAAAAAGCCCCTGTCTCCAGATTGAACCTAGTAACAGGAAAAGGAAGAGTGCATTATCAGAAATACTATTTTCCCATATATGTCACCAGTCTTTCTCACTTTATTTCCTAGTAAATACCATATTCCCAGCCCTACCTTTGTTTACATTTTATTTTGCAAAGCTAGTCTTGGTCATGAGTGCAGCATACAGGCACTAGTGAGAGTACTTTTTGTGATAAAATCTGGAGTGAATCTGGAGCCATGTGTAGCATTAATTTATTTAATGCTCAACCAGATCACATCGGTATTTATAGTGAAAGCCAATAAGCAATTCCCATTTAAACTAAAAGAGCTAGTATGCCCTGATTTTTCTCAAGTAATGTCTGAGTTCCTTTGTCAGCATGCTGTAAGGAATGCCCTCAGCATTTCTGTTGTATGGCTGTTTCTACCTATGGTTACACTCTATATGAAAAAATATGGGTCCTAACCTTACAAAAAGGATCATTACCTGAAGAAGAAGATAATGAGGAAGAACCATGAAGAAGAACATGATGAATATGATCAGTAAGTTTCACAGGGGATGACTGTTCCTGCTAATTGGCAGTTATTCTAGAAAAGGAAAAACTGCCAACTGACAGCTGCATACATAAAATATATGCATATACCTAAACATCTTGCAAAGAGTGTGATTTTCAAATTCTGTTATGAATTTTAATCATAGAAAAAAATGGTAGATGACTGTGCAAAAATAGTTACTTCTATTTGCCTGTGCACATCAACCTTGTGGATTTTGAGAGACAGTGATTATGTCAATATCTAAATGTCAATGCAACCAACTATGAACTTCAGTTAATTCTGATTTATTTTTGGTGGTGAATGTTGAATGTGACTAATCCAATGCAACAGTTGTGACAAAACAAACAGGTTGACTGCATATGTACTTAGCACTGGGGAAGGCAACTCCGCTGTAGATCCAGTCTTATTATCAGTTTCAGGAGGAAGTTTGTTGCATACAAACTTGACTGCATATTTAAGGAAATAAGGAATCCCCTTGAATCAATTATATTTTTTTTGTTTCCATTTCCATTAGGTAAAGTTGTTTCCCATTTTGGCATTACTTACCACAGTTACAGAGACAATGTAGGATTTGCTGCTCATAGGTTTTTGCAGTGACTACATATCTAACGTATTCAGAGAGCTTTTTCTCAGCAATCCAAAATTATATGATCATTTTTTTAAGCTGCCTCTTATGACTGACTATTAGATCCAAAATCAGACTCTTTCTGCTACCAGAGTATATAATGTTTGATATTTTGAATGGAATATATATTAACTTTAATAACTTACTTTTGTTTGTGTTGACAAGTTGAGAAAGAGTGTATGTGCTGTGAAGGGATATATTGCTTTTTAATACATCTAGGAAAAATAGTGGTTGTTGGGCAGAATTTCACAGAAGAACATAATTTTGCAAAACAAATTACAGTCAGCAACATTACACTAACAAAAATATTGACCCGCAATTTTCACTCCACTCTGAATCATTTAAAAGAAGGAAAACACTACAACTTTCATTTTCTTGCTGTGACAGAAAGTTCACAAAATTGTAAAACGGTGCACTGAGGGTTTTTTTATCTTTTATCCATTTGAGGCGTAAATTTAATTCAAATGGTACAGCTGACATAGGATGTGACTTATAAGGCAGAAACCGTGGAATTTGTAGATAATAAAGTTAAAACAATATCTGACTATTCACTCTTGACAGGGATCTTCAGAGTCTTCAGGAGTTGCTGAGGAGACAGATAAGAAACTGGATGGGAAGGACTCAGGTACTATTACTTGCACAACTGAAACTGGCAATAAATGCTGAACATGAAGGAAGTCTATAAAAAATCATGCACAGGAAAAAAAAATAGCATATTTCAAGTGTGGGCAATTGCCAAAATGAAGCATTATCTTGGCAAGAAGTCCAGATTCCTGGGCTTGGATTTGGATTTCAGAGGGGCATAAAGATTGCAACATCCATTTTCCGTAAATCCTACCCTTTCATTTTAATTAACTTTCATACTTTATTTAGCTTCAAAGGCATTTAATCAGGTACAACTAGAATATTGTAACTAGATCTTCCAAGAGACGATAAAATGTCTAGTTCTACTTTTACTGTGGTCTGGGGTCTACTTGCACTTACTCCAATGGCACCAGGATCATACTGCATAAGAGATGATCTGTTATCATCTGGCAGGCAACGATGAAGACTGAAACTAAACTGCTTTTACTCACTGGGCTCAGTCTGGTGGGGATGGAGTTAACTTTCTTTATAGCAATCTGTGTGCTGCTGTGGGTTTGATTTGTGACTCAAATGCTGGTACTCACTGATATTTTAACTACTGCTGAACAGGACTTGCACAGTGCAAAGGCTTTCTCTATTTTTCACTTTGCCTCCCACAATGAGTAGGCTGGGGCTGAGCAGGACGCTGGGAGTGGACACAATCAGGACAACTGTCCTGTGACGACCAAAAGGATGTTCCATGCTGTGTAATATCACATGCATAATTAAAAGTAGTGGGGCAAACTTTCCAAGGTGACTGTTGTCCAGAGACCGATTGGGCATTGGTCTGCTTCTGAGAGCAGTGAGTGATTGCTGTGGCATCACTAGAGGTTTGTTTTGACCTTCCCTTCATTCATTAAATTGTTTTTATCTCATCCCATGGGTTTTTCTCACTTTTACTCTTTCAATTCTTCCCCCACGTGCCCCATGTTTCCTAAGATGGACTTTTATTTGCATACCTTTGCTTTTTTGTCAGTGCCTACATCATTGTTTTTCTGTGGATGGCATGCTACAGTGCTGTACAATGTCAACTGAACAGAAAAAATTATTACTTTTAGCTTGCAAATTCAAGGTGGCTTCTCATATTATACCATAAACATTAGTGACAATGTCTGGACAAAGGTTATAAGACTTTATTTTTAGAATCTAATTTTCAGAGTGGTGCAAATACCTCCCCTAAGTTCTAGCTCTAATGTTTTTTTCGCAGCTAAATTTTGTCCATGTACAAATGCAGTCGCATTGCTCAAATAAACAAGTGCTTAAAAAAACTCATTCCGTAGTCTGTACCATAATATTCTTGCTAGTTATTGCTTGTAATCTACATTATTATGTTTAAAATTTGATAGATGTAGTAGAAATATCCAAATGTGTACAGGGCTTAGACCTCAACCAGCCTTTAGCACTTTATTTTCACATATTTTACTTTGGGATTGGTTCGGGAAAATAAAACAAAGCTACCTTCAATAATGTATGCCATATATATTATATCAGATACACTTACATTTCTGAATTTGTACAGTATATTCATACACCCAGGTATCAATTTCAAAATTACTGTTGAAGCAATGCAACATTTTAAAAGATGTTGTGATAAAAAACCATAGTAACTCAGGGCAATTCTGTCCAAGTTGTTTTCCATTAAAAGTATTGTTTGATATCATTCATCTTCAACATGTTGTGTTTCCTTTGGGCTTCTATTTCTATACCTGCTATGTCAGTCCCATTGTAGCAATGACAGTGATTTATCAAGCACATTAAATCCGCAGTATCTCTAGCTAGAAAAGCTAGTTTTTCAAATATTAAATCTCATATGTGTCACATTTAACCTGCCCTGAACTCTTGAAACAACTCTGTGCTGCTTTTCAATGAAATCAGATTTTATTTTGTTAGCAAACTTTTTACCTCAGTGTAACATAAAACATCAGCTGCTTAAATTAGAGGTCTCATAGAATTACTTACATAAGGAAAACCAACTTATCCCAAAAAGTCTGTCCCTCTTTAGCTTATCTTACCCCTTACTCTCTGATTTGTCACTGTCTCCTTCAATTTTCTCCAACCGTAAAAATGCCTAGCTGTCTCTGAAGACGATTTCTGCCGTTTACTTTGCTGGGCATAGTGTAGCAGGCTGTGCAGGTTAGCTTGTGTTACTTTGTCAAAGCAATTCCTGATTCAGAACTACCTATTAGATCATCTTGAAGTCTTCCCTTTTCCTATGATCACTAATGTTGACACATCTAAGAGACCACAGAGAGGAACATAAAAGACTACAAGAAGATGCTAAAGGAAAGGTGAAAAGGGCAGAGCACATTTAGCTTTGTCAGTTACAAATGATTAGATGTAAGATGACAGATACAAGTGTAAGGAGTCAGAAGAATTTTTCAGGTTGGTCAGAAGGAAATAACATTCATGGAATAACTGTATATGATGGATGTTTTTATAATCGTATATATGATGATGTCAAGTGTTTTCTGAACATACTAGGAAAGAAAAGTTTCTGTCTTGAAGAGCTTGAAAAGTAAGGTGGACATTTTCAGGAGAGGGGGCAACAGAGAGTCACCAGCACCTATAGGCTTTCTTCTGCTGTATGTTGTGGGGAATGTCTGGCCTTTTGAAATTCTTTTCTCTCTCTCAACCCTTTCTACATCAATTAAGAGTGATGAAAAGGAACACAAGTAAATGAACGTTGAATGAACTCATATATGTCAGTTGTGTGTATAGGAGTGCATGTTCAGAGGGATAATTCACATTTTCTTTCACATACTTACAGATAGGTGTAAGAGCTCCTCATCAGCTTCTAGTTTTTTAGAGTTGATGAGACTTCTTTTGGGGCAGGAGCTGATTCCTTCTTTGAAGGAACTATATAAAGGTTGTAAGAACCTATCTACCTTTTAAAATTATTGTAACATTTTCCAACAGTGGAATCTCTAAACTATAAAAAGTAATATAAAAGCTTTGTGCTGTCTTGATACACATGGATGAGCTTCATCATCTAATAAAAGATGTATTTGCTGTATCTCTGATGTATCTTTAAAACCTAAAGTCACTTTGTCCTACTCATAAATAATTTCTTTCAGACCCAAATCTCCATTTTATTTGAATCAATTGCAAAACTCCTTTTAACTGCAATATAATAATACAGACCCAATAGATGTAGCCTTTAGATAAGTTATCATCCATTCCTGTTAGGCATGGCTATCACTTTCAATGTAAGATTGTATGCCAGTGGGCTGAAGAACCAGCCAAGGAAGATGAATAATGTTCTCACCAGTGCCAGAGTTTTGGTCCCTGTCCTCAGGGCTTTCTGTTATTGATTTATAAAACAAAATATTTCAAACAAAAAATCCAGCCAGAAAGAGCTAGAAAATTTCTGGCTTCATCCCAGCTACTTCTGCCCTTCAGGCAGAGTGATAAGGTGGAAAACCTGACTGCTACCACCTTACCTTAATAATTCTGCAACAGTTTCCATGTTACCTTCTCTGCATGTAGGGGATCAGGAAATTGTTTAATTTCTGTGGAATACTTTTCACAAGGGTGCTATTAATACTAGTTTTGTAGTATCACATATGATGAGAAATGGAGGATACAGTCATGCATTTCAGCTTGCTTTATTTGCCACTGTATTTAAAAACACTGAATTACTCTTTATAGTTATCTTGTGCAAACAGTGATAATATTCAGCTACTGGGTTGTTTCACTGTACCAGCTCAACATCTTGGGAGGAGTCTTGCGTTTTTGTTTTTAAATCCATTCTCTGCAACTCTTTGATTACCACTGGAAGGTGGTGATGAAAAGCAAAATACTTATTAACTCTTTCATGAATATATTTTCCCTGAACTCTAATGTATGTAGAGCCCAGATTATAAATGAAGGAGAGACCAGGATAGACAACCACTATTTTACAAGCTCTGGCGGAAACATACAGCATGATATACCTGGTTCACTTGAATTTCTGAATAATCCTCTGTGTCTTACTATTATTATTTTACAATTAGATAGCATTACGTAAACACACATTTTAGAGCACGCGGTTTGAGAGGTGTCCTGAAGACCAGGAGGTCTTCACCTTGTCTAACCTGCCTGACATTTGGGAATAATGCCTGGCGATTCTGGAGACTTGAAGCACATGATAGTTTGCATTCCATGTTCTTTTGATTCTTCAAGTAAGGTTTGTTTGATTAAATGAAAGCTGTACTCTCATGCTGAGGGCCCAAAACCAGAATGACCCTTTCAACACCTTACTTTCTTATGCAATTCCAATTACATTGGGATAAATTAACGTCTTAACATGTAATTTATGACTGCTTTTCTAGTTGTCCCTATTCTACTAACCTGTTAATGCAGAAGAACTCTCCATATTAATTGATTGTTTTTACACAAACACAAAAACAAATAAAAAATGTTACGGAGAGAAAACAAGCAAAATCCTGGCTATTAATATTTAATGAATCTTCCCATGAAGAGTATCTTCTCTACCAGTATAATTCTCTCATATTTTCAGCATCTCTCAGAAACTTCGTTTTTACTTGGGAAAGGAGCAGATTTGACGGACAGGAGCAGATCTGACGGACAGGAGCAGTACTAAGTGTGGCTGAACCTTTCTTCTGATGAACAAACCCCAAACCTTCTTGAACTCTGGCTCTACAAATGATTTGATTGGGTCAGACTGCCCCACTGTCTCCTCAAGTACAGCAATCAGATAGTTGTCAGCCAGGAAAAGGTTATGTAGCAAAAGCAATGTAAATTTCAGAGCAAGGAGTAACTGCTAAAACTTTTCTACATAAGTGGAAGCAGCAGAGAGTTTGGCAGTGAGAATGCAACAGCCACACACACTTTGTGCTCCCATAAGGAAAGGTTCCTTAGGGTTATGTGAGGATTGACATGAGTAGCTTCAAATATGAGTACATTTCCTCATCTCCTGGGTATCAGTGAGAGGAGCTGTCTTTATAAGAATGAACATTAATGTTTCATATTTTAAACTTGGTTTATGCATAAGTTTTAATCCAATGCTGTGGCTGTAGAAAATAACAAAAAGTTTTTAATAAGATCAGATACAGAACTTGTGAATAAATCTTTGCCTATATAGCTAAGTATTTTCTTAGAGGTGTGTAACAGGCTGTTCACCTCCAGATACCAGTGCCAAGTGCATAGTTGGACCATCTCCTTCAGTCTAAGTATGGAGGGAATTGGTTTGCAATGAAGTCAGCAAAAAGCTGGCAAAGTAACCATTAATTATATGGAAGGGACTCAAACATCTTGTTGAATTGAGATAGGCACTATTATTCAGTATTAAGAGACAGTCTGAGAATTTCTGTAAAGTTTTGGCATTCTTTGTAAGACAAATGTTCACCAGCTCTATATGTTCTTTCCAGAGAACTGTCTCCTTTCTCTTATTTTTTTGATTGATCTTTCCTTCTTCATACTGAATGCATTTAGTGATTTTGCAACACCAGTTGATTTCATCCCAGTACTGTAATCTTTCTGCTAAGAACTTTAATGAAAATGTTCGAAAACATTGAGTCCCAAATTTATCTTATAGAAACTCCACAAAAAAATTTCTTAGACAATAAACTCTCACTGTGTTTTATGAGTTCTTCATCCATCTTATGATTTCTCTGTTTCTCTTCACCATCATAATTTATTTCCTTTAATTCAAATGAATTTACTTATGGAAATATCAAAGGAAATTAGTGTGGTATGATCTTAGAATGATGTGATATTAATTTGTTAGAACTATGCTGCATTGTATTCAGTTTTTAGATTGTGTCCATTTGTATTATATTCTTCTTCAGCCCTTTTTTAAAGATTTTCATAATCCTTGTGAAGGGATACATGATGGGAAATCCCCAGGATATTTTACCCTCTTTGTTAATATGGTTTCTCTCTGCCTTTGCTTTTCTCTGCCTGTGACTATTCTCAAATGAATACATAATCCACTAATAATATTGTAATCATAATTGTAATATTGTAATCATAAATCAGATGATTAAAAAAAATAATAAAGAAAGAAAGAAGATATGCTAAGAGACACACAGTATCCTGTACTAACTTTTTTGGGCTATCCAGTCTTCTCAGCTAGCATACACTTTGCAAGAGTAAACTCCATCTCCATGTTCATGCATGTGTCTGAATGGCCAACAGGGTCTTTGTTACTTGAATATAAAGTGAAATATTTACTCAGTTTGGGAACCACATACTAGCTCTTCTCTCATGTATCATCACTTTTTAGTCACCTGCATGTTCTGTCTCCAGTTGTTTTAAGGCTTCCCTATACTTCTTTACTTCTACTTTGACACACTTTGCTGATCATCCCCTCCTTTTCCCCATTCCTTTCAGATACTATATATAGTTCAAACATCTATCTCAAGGTGTTCATGCTGGTAAGTCTGGTTTTTGGTTTGTTTTTTTTTTTTTTTCCCACAAGAATTTCTCTGTCTTTTTCCAAGATTTGGATCCTGAGTATTTATAGTTCCTTCAACTGAAATAAATTCTTGCTTTCTGTCACATTTCTGTCTCTCAGTAGCTTGCTTATCTTCCTCATTTTGTTTCCAGGGTTTTTTTGGGGGGTTTTCCCCCAAGTCTGCCATTTCAAAATCAAGTACATTATTATTCTTACATACTTACCATTTAATTTACAATCTTAGAACTTTGCTTATTTTAACACCATCTGTAGCTTAAGTACTTACTGATACCAAGTTTCATATTTGTTTTGTTGAAGAAATCTCTCAACTACCATCTCCAGGATTAAATGAGTCTATGAATATTTTATTCATTTCCTTCTCAGTCTATGTCCAGTAACTGAAGATTCTGAAGTTATATCACTGTTGGAATTATTTTTCCATCTAGAAACACCATGAAGATCTCTATCCTTATCTATATCTGACTCAAAACTTCCCAGTGTCATGCTTGTAATTCATCTTTCATCATGTGTCCCCACATGATTTTGATTCTAAAAGATTGTGCTTTATGCATCTCATATCTTCTTATTTCCTGAAGCTTTTAATATCCTTCAAATAGAATCACCTTATGTCTTTATCAGTGCGGAGCAATGCAAATCTTTGCATGTCTGTGTTCATGTCATGGCTGCTGTTCTAATATGCTTCTGCTGCTTGGAGAAAGTTATTTCTCAGGTCCTGCACCAACAGTTCTTGTTTTTCTGTTTTACCACTGAGACTACTGACTATAATGTATAGCCATTCAATTATTTTCTACTGACCAGAAACTAATTTCCTTAGCTGGATTAATCTTGCACTATCAGTTTCAGCTAACTGGCTACAGCTCTCATCTGTATGGGTACCTTCTGCTTTCTATCCATTCTCCTGACCACTGATAATCTCTTATCTACTGCAGGGTCTTATCTGTCTGATTTCTTTTCCCCTGTATATTAAAACTACAAAAAGATGTGTAGAAAGTTTAATAAAACAGAATATTAACCCTCAGAAGGGGAAGCAAATATTTTTCTTCAGTTTAAAAATTCATCACAAAATTTGTTTTTTTACACCAGAGATTGGATCAAATTTGAGGGAATGGAGGAGATGCTATGTAATCGTAAGCTTAATTTCTTTTGCCCCAAAATATCCATTGGTGCAAAATGATAAACTTTAGAAACTGTTGTTGATCCTCATCACCCTGTTTCACTCTATTTTCATTCATCACGAATAGGAACTGATCACAATTACGATTAAAGAAGGCTGTTGTCTTTCCTTCAAGCATCATGGTGGAAACTATTTTTAGTTGAGCTCTTTTTGAAATGAATGTATACTGGGTATTTGTAGAACATATGAAAGCCAGCTACTACTGAGATGTCTAAGAGCATATTTACAGGTTACAGTGTGCTGTTTGACCTGTGCTCCCTCTTCAAGGGGAGAAAGCCTCTGGCACTGTGTGTCAGCAGTGCCAGCAGGTCTTCACGGCTGTATCTGTTCTCCTCAGTGCACCTTGACATGCAGAGTTACCAGGAGCCTTCTTCCTTCACGGCTCAGTAGAGCATTTTCTTTCTCTACTGACAACAACTCTGTCAGCAATTTAGGGCTTAGGTCTTCGCCTTGCAACTTCTCCACCCAGATATCACATTGCTTGATTTTGGCCCAGCGCTAGACCAATTAGGCTGCTATGTCTTCACGTGGCATGATGCTAAACATATATGCCCAGTGACATCAGGTTGCAACCTTATATATTTGAGGGGGAGGTGATAGCAAAATAAGTATTTGTGCAGGAATAAGAAAATCTGGTTTTGAGTGTTTCAGTCTAAGGTTGAAAAAAACTAGGACAAAGTAAATAAGAGAAATCTGTAAATCTATCTGGCTGAGATGATGATTTTAAATTGACTATGGTTCCTTATTTCTAAAGTATTAAATTACACATAGAAAATTACATTAAATAATGATTGTTTTTCTGAAGGGATAAAGTTCATTTCATGCTGCAGTACATTAGCTTAATACAGTAGAACACTATTGTATTAATACATTTAATTCAATTTTACAGAATGCTTTTATTGAAGAGATTTATGAAGCTACACATGTTGGCTTTGTTAAACTTTGTAGGAACCTCTTCATTAGTTTCGATTTACATGGATACATGTTTCTTGAGGTGCTCTTTTATTTGTGAATTCAAAGCCTCAAATAGCACCTGTGTTCCTATCAAAACCTAAATTACATATACGACATTAGATCCAAAAGATTTCATAGAAGTACACAGTCAAAACAAACAGGTCCTCAATACCAACCTCTTTTTAGCACTGGAAATGCTTGAAAATTCCAGGCACATCAGATACCAATACTAATTTTCACTAGGTCTCCAAGATAAGCCCTAAAGCCCTGACAGATAGTGCTGAACAGCTGGATGGGTTGCTTACACCCAAACTCTGCCAGATGCCTTTATTAAAGGTGCTTCTCTTTCTCAATGATCATACCTTAATAAGCTTGCTCAGGTCCATGTGGATGGAGTACCCTTAGCTCTGGCACACAGGTCCAAGGCCAAGAGCATCATCCAGGCCGGGGAAGGTGAAGGAAGCCCAAAATGAGGGCAAATGTACAAAGGAACCGATTGTCAAAACAAAACTATAAACACTCAGAGCACAGCCTCAGCCTACCTCCAGTTTCCTCATCAACCTCCATTTACCGCTATTTGCTGAATCATAATCAAAAAAATAAAAATTTATATAATTTATGTGTTTCCACCTTCTTTTCTGGATTATTGACAGACCAAAAAAATACTTGTTTCTTTTAGAAATATTTAAGGATGTATATGTGGGAGTTTTGGAGAGGAGAGGAAGAAGAGGGAAAGGAAAATTATATATCCTGTCTTTTTTTTGGTCCCAACTGTGAATCAAAAATACCAGGTGTAACATTTAGGAACACACGATGTAGTCCTTTGATACCTCACTGTTGGACTAGTGTGTGTGAAAGTCTTCCTCAACAATCAATCCTAGAACTTAGTGCAGTTTAATTTCTCTCCTGGCTCTATGGGATGAGTTCAGTTATTTGTCTGGAATAGGATTTTTAAAGAACTACTCTCTTTCATGGTGTGAGAGAGAGGCAGAGAGAGACACACACGCTCTTGAGATCTTCAGTGCCTGAGGGCATTTCCTATTTCTTGTAGCAGTGAACTTATCTGTGCTCCTTCAGAGGAGCAAAAAAACAAAATGAAATAACTTCTACTTTATCACCAGCCTCAGAATGTTTCTGTGCTACCCTTTCCTGTCACCTAGCGAGGGCTGCATTCTTCTTCGCGGTCCCAGATGATTAAACACTGATTTCTCGTAGACTCTAAGAAAGCTGCTTTTGAGTTAGGAGTATTAAAAGCTAATCACAAGGAACAGTCCTACATGAGAAATCTCTAGCAATTTTCTATCCTCATTATCAGTGGGATAATCAACTGAATTATAGAATCAGCTTTTTTCCAGACAATGAATTCTCTGAAGTAAACAAAACAAAGCAAGAGTTGTTTGCTTTCCTCAGTGATTCCTCTGGGTCACCTGAATTGCTTTTATAGTCCTAATTTTCCAAGAAGTCAGCACTCTTTTAAGTAACTGAAATGACTTGGCCAAAATTTTCGGAATTGGTGGGATCTATCACCTTCTTGCATTTCCAGCTGTGCAGTGTAAGCTTTCTAATCCTGATCAAGGGAAGCCAGGCAGAGTATGCATCTAGGTCACATAGAAAACATGCATTTTTCCATCTATATCCATATATTTTTCTAAACTGTTAACCACTGTAAAATTTAATCTCTTCCTGTACCTTGTTGAAGCAGGTTAGTATCATTCAACTCTACAAATAGGTTCTTTAAAAAAATTGCCATTCTAATTCCCTGATGTTTCACTTCCCTAAGCAGTTTCAGAGACCATATCCCACATCTGTAAGCAACTCAAGTACATTTAGCACACTAATTCCCTCTGAAAGTGAGTGGGATTTTAAATATGAGTTCCTTATGAACTTTTGAAAAATGTATCCTAAATAATTTGCTAAAGGTCCCAGAGGGATTATTTAGTGAAATTAGGAGTGTTGCTTTTATTTCCAGAGGTCCCATCTGGTATTCTTACTACCTCCACAACCTGTCTCAGCAATTCTACCATTCCTAAGAAAACTATGTTTCTATTAATACTTAAAAAGCACAGCTGTTTCCCATTGTGAGTGTCTTTTAGAACAAACCAAAAACATGTTTTGGAGAGAACCCACCCTTTAATGAAAGTTTGTCAAGACAGAGAATTTTTTTTTTTTAATAAATGAGTACAACGTTTGAAACAGTGTAGTAGTGCACAGATGAGAAAATCACTTGTGCTTTTCTTACTTAATTTTAGCTGATACATAATGATCTCTGGTTATGCATTGGAAGGTCCTCATGCAGCTGACCACTCCCTCCATGCACTTCAATATATCCTATTTCTTTTACCATGTGATATGCTGGCTATTTATAAAATTATTTAGGATATATAGATAACTATATGTTTTGGAATCATTCCAGGGTTATATTATTCTAGGGCTGAATAAGAGCATAGCAAAGACAACTTGCTTTTTTCATTGCTTTATTCTTTTTTTGCATACAGAGCTTCTGTTACATCTGCTAGAAGCTGACTTTATTCACAGGCATTTTAAATAGTTGTCTTCTTTCACAGTATATGATGAAACTCTCCGTTGAATGGAATGCTAGAATTTTATTTCTGATACCTTGTTTGTTGGGTTTCCTAATCAACTATATAATCTAATGAATATTTGTAATCAAAATGAAACAAACGATACAGTTTTTAACAGAATTTAAAGAAAACAGAATCCAGAAAACTTTCCCAAACTAGCCCAGGTTTCGCTAGGTATTTTGTACTTTTCACAATAATATTTCCACAAATCATCTCCAAGAGAGAAAGAAGGCATAAATCTGGCCAATAGTGCTACTCCTTAAAGTTAAAAAACATCTTTGAGTTGTTTTTTTTTCCTGAGAAAGAACTATTTCAACGTTTAGTTTTAAAAGCTTAAAAGGAATCAGAGCTGAAGACAGTCCCATTCAAGTCACAATCAGATGCTTTTACTACATTCCCTGACATAGTAAACAGTTTGTTTCCTTGTGGACTTGTATTTCCTTTTTTTTTTTTTTTTTTAATTTATCTGGACTGGATTTTTTGTGTCACTGGAACCAATTTTCTGTTTTACTTTCATTCGTGTGCCACCTGTAGTTTCACTCTTTGTTTGCCCTAGAACTATGTGCATAAAACTCATTTGATCTCCAAGTTCTCCTGGCATATAATTGGAATGTGAAGAAAGCAACAAGAAAATGCTAAAGCTCAGCAAGAAATTATTACAGAAAGAAAACACAAGTAGGGGCTAAGCGTTCTTTCAGATGTAAGAGCTTTTGGAAGAGTGAGAGGAAATGTTATTCCTAGCAGGGCAGCCTTAAATTTCTGGATGTCCTCAAGGCTTTTGGTGTTAGCAGTTTTGTACATATACAAGAGGTGTATGCTTACCCCCATAAAAAACATTTAGGTTTCTAAGTCCTGCTGACTGCTAAATGGTAGAATTTCATGGAAGACCAGGTTAGTTTTAAACTAGGAAGATCTCATTTTTCACTGCACAGAAGTCAGTAGTTTTCCTTTGCTGGATATCAGCCAGTGTTGAAAAATAACTCTTAGAATTATTTTAAGACAGGAGTAGATGATTAGTGCAGGGTGAAAATGATTGTGGAAAAACAGTTCTTTTGACTCAAGGAATATAAATAAATCTATTTGACCACCAATACCTCATCTGATTTATGAAAGCCCAGAAGTCACAACTCCAGAGGGCAACTATAATATTTTATGTGACTGATAATGACCACACATTCACCTCCTGAGGTAGAAATGTCTCCTTTGTATTCATTAGATCAGAAGTAACTCTTTCCTACAGCATCATCCTTTCACCACTGCACTCTTTATATACTAAAGGAAAAAGACAGTTTTTGGTTTTTTAAAGCAAAAAGTTCTATGTTTATAAACAAGCTAACCTATACAACAAAACAGCTGAGATTTCACTATGGTCAGATAAAACTGCAATAATGAATTACAATAGCTACAATAAATCAATTATAATAGCTATGAGTTCTTTCACAAGAGCCCCCCCACCCAGAGAGAACAGGCTGACCTAGGTACACACGTCCTGCCTGACACTATTTTCTGTATCTTAAAGATATGTAAAGTTGTTCTAAATTGAAGCTTTAAGGAAAGCTAAGTGGTTCTAGTTGAATTTTATTCTTCCCATCACTGCTAGTTATTTTATTGTTATAATTCATATTATAAATTATTTTTTTCCATGCTTAACCATTTTAATCTCCCTGGGTTTTGTACCAAAACTCAATAGAAATCATTTTCCTAAATAATTCAGAAGCTTTCAAAAATTGTGTGCTATCAAACAGCTAAACCTGTAAAAGATTGGATCCATATGTTGTGCAGCATGTGCAACAGTCCTGAAATGAAAAACCATACTTTTAGACACCAGTGCAGTGGAATCAAAACACTGTTCAGAAGGAGGAATAGAAGTTATGGAAAAGTTCACAGGTGTTTGAATTCTTTTGCTAACTCTTTTTCCTAATTCTGCTGCAGGGTGAAAGAGAAAATAATTATTTTATATGTAAACCATCTGCTAGGGCCTAATCAAAACTAAAAACCAGGCAGAAATCATGATTTCCCAACATGTAGGGCAAATTTCTAGTGAACTGAAGTCACAAAGCTTGTGAACTATTGGCAAAGGCAACTGTCAACCACAGGTCTTTCTTCACAGCAGTTACCCTATGAAACAAAACCAAGCCCCAAACTCATCTTCTGATGAAAGAAACATAGAGTGTTCTGTGTCATCAAATGCATGATCATGATCTTGACTGCTTCAGCTCAGGGCATTCTGGAGCAAAAATAATAAGGATGAGGAATGTGTAAGACTTCAACATGCTCTCAGGTTTCCAGTAAATGCAAAAGCTTGTTTTATACAGAAGTTGTCATTACACACTTGCATTGTATTAAAAAGGGAAAAAGAAAGAAACTAAAAAAAGGACAAAAAAACCCGCCAAAAAACTCACTACCTAAGCACCCAAACTCCTCTAAATGGCTTTGAAATTCCCAGAACTTAATGTGGTTTAGGAGCTAGGAATAGCTTTCTATTAAAAAAATATCATATTACTATATAATAGGATGATTTTCTATTCTTGATTTATTCCTATTTCTTATTCCTATGATTCTTTCTTTACGAACTTGGAGATTGGTAGCTTGCAAACACCATCTAACCTTTCAAGGTTCAACCTTTGAATCTGTTAAGAGTCACTTTAATTAAAATAGTTATGCTTTCAATTGTCAGACTTCGTTTTTTTTTGAGTTGAACACCTTGCAGACATTCTAAAGAAATGTACAATTTCTTTGATGTAATTTGATTTATATTAATTTCATCTATGAGTTTTTATGAAAAAATCTTAAATGTGAATTAGTATATGATACTAAAGCTAAAAATATTTAAAACCAGGTGTAATTCACATGGAGTTCTCCACTATGGCATTTTCTCACTGAAACCAATGAGAAGTTTTGTGTAGATAAAGTGAAAGAATAATAAAAGAGAAAACAGTCTTTTCAACTCTGAAATATTATGTTAGAGGCTGGATTTTGTATTTTAGAAGTCCCTAAAACATTTTAGATTGATTTTTTTAATTTTGAAAGGGCAAATTTATATTTAAATATGTTGTATCATATTTAAATATTTGGTGACTGGTATCTGGTGACCTCAGTTCTACCAGAACACAACAGAACACTTGCATATTCTACTCAAATAATTTTGGGATGAATCACAAAAGTAAGAAAAAACTGATGCTCAAAACCAATGTCTGTAACATTCAGTTCATATTTCATCCCTTTCCATCAGATGCAGAAGAATAATTCTCATTTAGCTTTTGCAATGTCCTGGTAAAGAGATTAAAATCTACAAATAATGATATAATAATATTTGCCAAGACAAACAGGGCCTGCTTGGCTTGAGCCACATTGGTTTACCTCTTGTACATAACCTGTGTCTCTCATATGTACATCCCCAATCAATTATAATTCACCATTTGTACTTAAAATCTGACTTTTAGTGTATATTACTTCTCACAGACTTTATGTCTATGATGCCTGCTTATGTAGTGACAAAGAAACTTCTATTTTTCTGCAAACCTTCCTCTGGAACTCGTCACAATATCCAAATACCCAAGAGCACGTCATACCTTTGGCTGTAGGGTCTCCTTCACCCCTATTTCTATAAGCTGCTACAATGTTTCACATTTTTTGCTTTTGATCCACGTTTCCTACAACATTCAACCGTCCTTTCCTGCTCTACCTTGTTCAATATTGCTGGATTCCCATACTGAAAATTCAGGGATCACAGAATCAGAGAATATGCCAAATTAGAAGGGACCCACAATGATCATTGAGTCCAACCCTTAGCCCTGCACAGGACCATCCCCTAGAGTCACACCATGTACCCGAGAGTATTGTTCAAATGTTTCTTGAACTCTGTCAGACTTGGTGCTGTGCATCAGGCAAAGCATTGCCAGCCAGTCGAGGGAGATGTGATTGTCCCGCTCTGCTCTGCACTGGAGCAGCCTCACTTGGAATACTGTGTGCAGTTTTGGTCACTGCAATATAAGAAAGATATTAAGCTATTAATCGGACACCAACCAAAGGGGGGCAATGAAGATGGTGAAGGGCCTTGAGGGGAAGCCGTATGAGGAGCAGCTGAGGTCACTTGGTCTGTTCAGCCTGGAGAAGAGGAGACTGAGGGGAGACCTCATTGCAGTTACAACTTCCTAGTGAGGGGAAGAGGAGGGGCAGACACTGATCTCTTCTCTGTGGTGACCAGGGACAGCACCTGAGGGAATGGCCTGAAGTTGTGTCAGGGAAGGTTTGGTTGTGTACATAAAGGTTGTTGTAGTGGGTTGCAGTGGGTTTCTGTGACTGGGTTTTGGTAGTGGGGGCAGGGGGAGAAGGGGGAGGGCTCCAGGAGTGGCTTCTATTAGAAGCTGCTAGAAGAGAAGATTCCCCTGACACATGGAGCCGATGCCAGTCACCTCCAGGACAGACTTCCTGCCACTGGCAAAGGCTGAGACAATTAGGAATGATAGTAATGCCTCTGTGATAACATATTAAAAACAGAAGGTTGTTGCACAGAAAGAATTCCAGCCCGGGAAGACCGGAGCAAGAACGTGGAACAACAATGTAGACACCGAGGTCAGTGCAGAAGGAGGGGCAGGAGGTGCTCCAGGTGTCAGAGCTGAGGCCCTGCAGCCCGTGGTGCAGACCATGGTGGAGCAGCTGTGCCCCTGCAGCCCATGGAGGACCATCGGGGTGCAGAGACCCACCTGCAGCCCATGGAGGACCATCGGGGTGCAGAGACCCACCTGCAGCCCATGGAGGAGCCCATGCTGGAGCAGGTGGATGCATGAAGGAGGCTGTGACCCCGTGGGAGGCCCAAGATAGAGCAGAGTCCTGCTGGAGACCTGCAGCCTGTGGAGAGGGAAGCCCACGCTGGAGCAGGTTTTTCCCAGGTAGGACTTGTGGCGCCTGTAGGCGACCCACATCAGTACAGCTCATTCATAAGGGACTGCACCCTATGGAGGAGTGACCCAGGGTACAGCAGTTTGGGAAGAACTGCTGCCTGAGGGATGGACTCATGCTGGAGAGGTCCATCAAGGACTGTTTCATGTGGGAGGGACCCCACGGGAGCAGGGGAAGGACTCCTCTCTCTGAGCAGTGGCAGAAACAACAACTGACCGCAACCCCCATTCCCTGTCCCCCTGCACTGCTTGGGGGGAGGAGGGAGAACATGGAAAGAAGCAGCGGTAGAGGGAAGGTGTTTTTAAGACTGTTTTATTTCTCACTCTTTGGCTCTTAATCCTGTTACTAACATGTTTAAGTACTATCCCCACTTGTCTGTTTTGCCCATGAAGGGAATGTCCAGTCCCTCTGTCCAGTTGCAGAGGGAGAGTGAGAGAGTATCTTTAGTGGGTACCTGGCATCCAGCCAGGGTCAACCCACCAGAGGGTGGTTGAGCATTGGAACAGGTTCCCCAGGGCTGTTTCCCTCAAAAGCACAGTGTTTCTGTGTGATACTTCTGGGCCTGTGAAAACACTTTTAGATTCTGAAATTTTATTCTGCATTTGAGTTTCCAGCCTCTTACATAAAATTATTGTGTCTGGAAATTTATCTTCTTGCTGAAAGTTCAATTGAGACCCCAGTGACTGCAGGGATTAGTACTCTCAGGAAATATTGTGATTTGGCACCACTATTTCTCTGACCACAGGTGCCTGCAGTGAGATTACCACGTGGAGTTGAAGGACACATGGCCACTTGACTTTCACATCTGTAAATGACTTCATGTAGGCTGCATTTTCTCTCTTTCAGCAGGAAAATACAGACATTCTTCTTCATTTAATGTGTGTGCAATATACAGCTTACTGACATAGGTGACAAAAGCTTGCAAGAAAAAAAATCCTTTTAGAAAAATAGGTTTAACCATTTATAAAATTTAAGAGCATCCTTTGGTTGAAAAAAAGCATGATCAGGGATAATAAAAACTTCAAAATGGTCGATTCTACCATTTTCAAATAAAAATGTTTCAATTTCTTCTTTAAAGAGGAATTCCATTCTACAATTTATTTGATTTAATTAAAACACAGGGACCAGAAACAGAATGGAAGGTTTTGTATTTCATCAAATAACATATTTTCTCAACCTGAAATTATCTGGGGGAGGTTCAGTCTTCTGTTTAATTTAGTAACATTTACAAAGGAATTAATTTCAGGTCATCTGAACAACAATGAAAATAATTTATATGTTTAGCCCCATTTTACTTCCTAGAACACTGATTTGGACTGCAGATTAGATTGTGGATTTATTTGATATATACTTAATTTCATGTTAGATAGTTAACATATTGGATACTTCTTGTAAACATCCAGATGGTATTATACAAACAGTTGAGATTTTATCATCATTGTTGAACTTCCGTTATAATAGCAAATAAAAATTTATTGCTGGGCTAGAACAGACACTTCCAAATTTATTATGGTTTCAAAGTAATACACTATTGCATAATCATCCCTCTCCTGTCTTAGGCTGTCCACTCTTTGCAAAGATGTTTCAGGTGGCTAATCCTGAGCTGTCAAACTGATGAAGAACTTCATAACCTTTTCTCCTAGGGTAGCCTAGACTCATCCCAAGTCTGCTCCCATACAACAATTCCTCTGATGGAATGTGACAGACTGGCATAATACTAAGTAATAGTTAACAGGGAAAGGGAAAGAAAAGGTCACCTGAAAGCTTTGTGTTCATATTGTGGAGACCAATTTCATCTTTTCTGAGCCTATTATGAGCAGAATAGATCCTTACTGAGACCTAGCTTTCTCTGATTTGAAGTGTCAGGCTGGGTAGAAGAGGCCATTTTCTCAGTTGTGAACTCAGAGATAATAATGCAACCAGCTGGAAAAGGCAGCTCATGCCTATCAGCCAGCCCCTGCCTACAACCATTGCTACAATTCTGCTGTATTCTGTTCACTTTGGGTAGTTACATTATTGTTGTCAGATATGAGGTGATTTCCCACAATTATTCTACTCAGAAGTTAATTTTATATTTTGGTGAGACTCATAATGTTATATATATATACTGATGCCATAAGGTCCATCTGGTTTTTTCTTATTTTCCTAATTTTATAAGCTTTATAAGTAGTTAAGTAGTAAAAGTAGATTTTAGAAGCTGCAGCCCTTATTCCCTCACCCTTTAGCACAAGTAGTTTACACATTCCCTACCCCATCACCCCATTCTATGTTCCCCATATCAATCCTACCCATGAATTTCAGTAGAAAATGTTTAGGATTTTGTCAAGGCAAGGCCTATGCTGTTTAGAGAACACTCATATCTTGACCTGAACCACAGAACACAGTCAAGAACTGGGTGACCATGTACCCTTTGTGCTCTGAAGAAGATGAAGATGATGAAGAAAAGCCCCCAGACCCAATTCCCAGGGGGTGGGCCGGGGGGGGGACCAGGGCAAAAGCTACAGGATGGACAAAACTTGGATTGGTCAGGCAGTATTATAAATTGTAACACCTGAACACGGCCTGCGCACGCATGATCTTTATGCCTAGGAACAAATTAAACCCTTTTCTTATCTCATCCTAAATTAACTGTTCCAGAGTTTTTTTTCCTCAGCTCCATTAGGCATCAATACATATAGATGTGTGTGTATACATATATACTACACCTATATATATATAAAAAGTATGTGCGAATGCATATATATGTATGGATGTGTGTATATATGTATACATATGTGTGTGATATATGCATATACATATATGTATATGTATATGTATGTATATAAGTAATCGATCAAATTAGGTTTGCTGATTTTATTGCCAAAATCAGTGACAAGAACTCTTGTCCATTTACATATATATTAAAGCATGTACTCTCTTAAGGCTGGAGAAACTCTTGGAAACTGAAACCAGTCTTTGAAAGAGCAGTCTCAAAGAAGATCACAGAACAGAAGGAATCCCACAGAATTTATACTTTTTTCATAAAGACATCTTATATAAACATAAATCAAAGAAAGGTCAGCATTAATAAGAGTAATTCTACTTAGAAAAAAGAAATCAAATGTAAAAGGAGGCCATCTAAGTATACACTATGCATATTTAAAATATATAATTTAAATGCTCTTCTCCTTCCTTCAAGATTGGTACATAAATGCTATTTGAAATAGTAAGGTCTCTTGTAGAATTGTGTAGCATGACTTTTTTCAAAACATGGAAAAATTATTAGTGAGACATGCATCAATAAAATGTTTTAATATAACTTCTGTTGAATTCATAAAAATTGTTCAATAAGTGTTTCATTTATTTTTGTGATATGCCATATGAGGATTTTGTTAATACATTGTCTTGGTTGGCAGAAATCACATTCAGTAATATTGAGTAATTTCACTGATACATTATTATTTTCAGAACTCTGAGTAAAGGTCACACAAGTTTACCTTTGTCTTCTAAATCTCTCACAAAAGTAAATCTATACTGGAAGCAATTAGTTTTTAAACAAAAAGTCCTTCTTAAAGTAAAACAGAGTTAGAAAAAAGGCTTAGTCTTTATTTTCTTGTCTGCCAAAAAGTTTCATACCTGCAAGACTATTTTAACCCTTCCAATATCTTATAAACTTGCTGATATTTTCCAGAATTTCACCATATTTATTTGATTTGTAAAAGTGCCAGAACATCAGAAATTATTAAATATTATTGCAAAACAATGCTGTCAAGGGTGATCTATTGTTCTTTACTGTGCAGACTGTAACCATAGTAATTCATACGCTCTGAAACACCGTTGCTTAAACAAGGAAAGTAAACAGTAATAGTCCTGAGATAGTGATTGACCAGGAGCTCTAAAATAAGTGGTAGCTACATAAAGAAAAACTTCTTCTGAGTTTGCTTACATAAAAAAATAATCTGAATTGAATCTTTAATACCACAAGCCCCTTCAAAAAAACCTTGGGTGTCAGTTACCAGCTATTGTGCTAGAGAACTGACACTGGATCCTGCCTATTGTGAAACATTACAAAACAGCCCAATTAGGTTCTAGGTCTAGAGCCACCTAACGCAATGGTGGGAATAAGGGTAGCAATGTTATTGGAAATATATTCTCAAGTAGTGTATTGCTACTACTAACTAGTTAAATTATTTTGCGATAACATATGACTATCCTAAATGTACAATACAGAAACTGACACAATGAATTGAAACTAAAAATTTAGTAACTGCCCTCCAGTTCAAGCTACTTCAATTTGTAAGCCCGGTAATGCAGTACCTGGCATGTGAATGATCAGCAGTACTCACAGGCAGTGCCCAGGAGCTTTGGCTGACATCTGAATTGCCACATAAGAAACCTCTCTACATTTCCCAGTTTGGATTCCAAATTTGAAAAGGCAAGGTCAGAGCTGAAATGCCATCACAGTGTCCTTTTTTTCGGGAGAGGTTGGCATTCCCACTATGAAAGCTCTCAGTGTATCATAATTTTTGAATATTTTTTGTGAAATATGAAGTCTTCTAAGAGCTTCTGAAGTTCTTCAATTATTGACCCTGCATTTCATCCTTCTCTGTCATTTTTGTGGATGTTGGGTTTTGGGGTTGTTATTATTTTGTTTTTTGTTGGTTGGTTGGTTTTGTTTAGTGCTTCAGTTTTGTTTGTTTGATGGTTAGAGAGGGGGTTGGGTTTTTTGTTCTTTGGGTTTTTTTTTCTTTTTCTTTGTTGTTTCTTTGCATTGAGGGAGACTTTGGAGATTCTTTCACCAGGCAGACACTTTAGAGATAGGCCCATGAGAAACCTCTAGCATGACATCTGGGTTTTGCCTATTGTATGACAGATATCAATCAGGAAAATGGACTGAATTAATTTTGGACAGATTATCTAATGCTTCATTATAGCCTTTTCACATCAGTTTTCCTTTTCTACTTTGGCCATTTAATGTTTTCCGCAGTCAGTCACATTTTAGAACTTTTCCTCATTTCTGTGATAAGCAGAAATGAGCTGTCCTGCCTACAACTAATTTCTAGCAAATTCAAAAGTTGCTGTAAAAAGTGTTATTTCCAGCAGGACTCTTTTTGTTCCTTGATGAGCTACAAATATGTTTCTTAATTCAAGCTGAAAGGAAATGAGGAGGTGAAAGGAAAGGAAAAAAAATGAGTAAAGGAGACATTGAAATGCTAAAAAGTTTGGGTTAGGAACATGACTTTAAAGACATAAGGTCCTCTGGAGTGATACTTCAGGTGGTGGAGATAGATCATTTCTGACAGATCTGGAACAGGGGTACTATTGCAGTAAGCATACTATCTTTCCTAATTGTTAGAAAGTTATTCTGTTGCCTGCCTTAATGAAATAGAAATATACCCTAAATATTGAACTGAAAGTCTGAAATCTTCACTCAGCTTCCTTTGACTCGCAAATACAGAAGGCATTCCCAGGAGTTCAGTATGGCCTCAGAGCAGGCTTACTGAGTTGAAAAAGGAAATTTGGAGTTGCAGGTTCAGGTTTTGAGCAGGATTAATACCTCTCTGTACCAGATTACTTACCAATACAAAGTGCTTTCATTTGTGTGAATACCCAGACTGAGATCTTGGGCTGGTTTATAGATATTCTGTGGCTTTTGCTGCCTTACTTATCACCTAGAGTTGAAATGTGTGTCCAGCTCCCTGGAAAATCAAGACTGCAAAGTATTAACTGTCAGGAATTGATCAAGTCAAATTAATCAGCACTCCTGAAAATGTATCCATTCATTTTTCTTAATGTGATTAACGTGGTCTTTGCTGGAAAAGAAAAATTGAACCCTGACATAAATATCAAAGTAGATGAAGTAGGAGTGTAGACAGGTGAAAATGGACACAACAAAAGTAACTTTTCATTTAGTCTATGTAAGGGTGGACAGTTTCTGCATTTACCCATAAGGGTTGTTGTTCATACGTAGAATTCACTAGATTTACCCAGTTATATTTTAGGAAAGTTTTTAATAAACAGAGAAGCTAACAAAACCAACAGAAAACAGTTTTAAAACAGCCTATATTAATGTAAAGAAAACTAATCTAAGTTGGGTGGGGTTTTTTCACTATAATTTGATACAACTGGGAATACTGTATAAGCAGCTGAGTGAATCAGATACTTCAGAAAAAAAAGCCATCACAAGCACAATTGGTTTTGATCTCTCAAAGAGGGCTCTTTGAGAGTCAAAGTTTTCTCAGATCATATGTAGGAACAGTCCCTGTAGCTAACAACCTTGGCAATGCAAGCAACAGGGTAGTGGGAATGGACACTTGAAAGGCAGAATCCTTCTCAGACATTCCTATGCATGCAGATAGTATGCTGTCTGATCCTAAGTGCTTTTTGAAAGGATTCCCATTTATCATGGGAAAGAGACAGCTCAAAACACTTGACAAAGGAGAAAAATTAATCACATCTAAAAAGTAATAATAATAATAAAAAAGTTCAAGCTCTTTATCAAATTCTGTGTTGGAGGAGAATAATTAGCCTTGATGCAATCCTTCAGCAATATATTTTGAAAGTTATCAGCTTCTTTATAGCACCTCAATCATAATTAAAATTACCACTAGGACAAAGTTAATGCATGTGCAGCTAGAAGACCAAATAGGCTTTATTTGACACAACTTTTAGAGTGTTATTGAAAAAAAAATAAAAGATCTGCAGCCCTCTACTATTAATGACCTCTACTCTTAGTCTAGAAATCCTACTCCAGTTCTTCAGGGGAAAAAAAGAAAAAAAGAAGTAAGAAGATCTACATATGTGCAAAGAGCCAGAGATGATAATTTCAGGATCTCTGTATTATGATTTCAAGAGACAAGGTATTCTAATCTTCTAGCAGAGTGGTGGATTGTTTGCAGTGAGTGCACTTGAGGAGCAAAGGAAGTGAATATTTGAACAATTTGCATATATTATGCATTTATACAAATGTGGAACACAGCTTACCTATAAAAGTATAAAATAAACCAATATTTTCCTTTCCTGTGCATTATGTTATCTGAGATGAGATCTACCATTTTTTTCTGGCACACAGGAAGATATTCTCCATACTAGTAAGGTAAAAATCAGTTTATATAATCAGAATTTCACATGATATGAGGTTGAAAAGAAATCAAAGATAGGAAATTCATGTTTTTAAGGCATTGGCTTGTATTTTGTGTGCTACCTCTTACAACACTTGGTTTTAGCTTTCCATCATTTTTCCCTAGCCCAACACAACTCATCTCAAATGGGACATCCGAGCTATTGCTGATACTAATTTCCAGACTGTCTTACTGAAGTCTATTACACAACGACTTCTTTTATTTGCAGTGATGTGCTCTCATTTTTCCAAGATTTCCATATTATATTTCATTATTTTATTCCTTCCTACCCTGTTTTTGAAGTCTTCAGAAGTCCTTCTATACTAGTGTCCAACCAAGTACCTGGCAGCTCACTGCTGCCTTTAGTGGTTGTAGGCTTGAAACCTATGCTGGCCAAAGATAAGGCAAACAAATCTTTCTTCCAGGAATCTTGTGAACGTTGGGAACATACATATATATTGGGAACACTAATGCTCTCTGAGATCTACCACTAAACCTTGATAAACCGTTAATAAGAGTTAGGAGAGGGCTGCCAAAGATGGACAGGAGTGAGTTCCCCAAAAAGGGCAGTGAGTTGAGGCAGCAGGGGAAGCTGAGGTACAGGCAATGTTGCCCAGTAGGACCCAACCAGAGTGAGCAGAGCATGACTGCTGACAGGGACTGGGAGCAGCCACAGGGTCAGTCACAATCATCACTGGACACCAGGCCTGGACATGGAGCTGGGATAGTCAGGGTGAGGTCCTGCTGGGCTGGGAGCAGGCATCAGGGCAGGGCCCGAGCCTACGTGGAGCTCCTAAGCCCAGAGATGGAGATCCCAGACAGGGTTTCTTGCACTGCTTCCTCACTGTGTCTTTTACACAGATAAGCTGATTATAGTAAATCTGGTGCTGGTGGACACAGTGAATGTATATCCTGTATGAAAGTCTCCATGCTTATATTAATCAGAAAAAAATCTTAAAAGTAAAACAAAATTAAATTTTTTTTTAAATTATCCTTCTTAGAGCAGCTTCCTTTTCAAACAGAAATCCTATTCCATTGCCAAGAGCTGCACCTAGATTCTGCTTAAAGAAAGGTGATAGAAACATATCTGCAGTATGACTGTGAAAATGTCAGGTCTCCACTTGACTGACACACACATGGATGAAAAACTGCACTCTATTTTTTTTGATTTTGGTATACATCAGCGTTACTCTTCAACTTTATCAAGGGGACTTTTTTCAGTTTCTAAGAATCATCATTACGTCAGCTACTGTGGAAGTGTCTCCATTCAAAATAACTTCATGTGTGGCTGACAAGCTGCTGGAAACCTGAAATGTTTTCTTTTATTAAGAGACACATACTTTTTGAGGCATGAGCGTCGCCTTAATCCTTAATCTCTTGTGCTAATCAATGACTCTTTTTTTCTGGGATCAAATTTGCGAGACTAAAAGCAAATCTTCCATATAATTTTATTGGTATGGAGAATATACGTATTTTACTTAGTTCAGGGTAAAAGTGAGTTATAGTTACCTATAGTAAAAGTAGGTCTACAGTGAGGCTAAGAATGGCAGCTTTGACTATGGCTCATGGTCTTGGCTTGGGTCATAATTCTAAAAAGTTCTTCTGTCTCAATAGAGTTCTGTGACTGCATGAAAACAGAACTGTTTTCTGTACTGGTCCTAAGTTGGACTTAGGATGACATGGGAAAGAAAAGAAGCATCCAAGTAATTGAGAAAGGCATTGATTCAAAGATTTTTACTCCTGCCACTCATCCTAGAGGTCACTGGCAGAGTGTGTTTTGGCTTGAAAGTCTGAAGAGCAGCCATGGGGATGCAAGTCACCCTAATCATGCAATTGGAGATAGATTCTGACTCTCTGAACTCTCCCCCTCTTACATGTTAGCTAGGCAAGGTCTGGTTGGTTACACATGCTCTCTGAAGGTGTAATCAGTCATCCTCTAAAAGAAAGCAGATAATTTTCAAATATCGTCTCTTCTGGCTTTTCAAATGCTGCCATTTCAGAAAGATGTTAGGAGGGATGGGTGGTTTTTATTTTGTTCAAAATAAATCTGCAGTGCGCTAACTGGCACACTGGAATGAGACTCCCTGCCTATTGCAGTGTAACGGATCATGCCAGAAGGAGAAGCATTCTAGTATCAGTGGGGCTGCTACTTATGCAAGGGTGGCTTTTTTAAAAGAACATGCAAGTCTGAGACTCTTTAATGGTGCTTTCAGAGCTGTTTGAAAGTGAGAGAAACATATTGTTCCTAGGAAAGGATATCTCACTGAAAGTATGATGGCATTGCAATGGTTTTAATTTCTTTCCCTCTACCTCCTAAGGCAGAAGACTCAACTTTTGCAGAATGTAACCCACATAACATACATTATCAAATAAAGTATTTTATTAACAGAAAAATCTTACCGGATATGTCTCAGGTGGTGACATGAGCCAGTGGTTGTTATTGAAACTTTATTACCTAATGGAATTTAAAACTTAATTCTTCCAATAGATAAAAACTTATTCTGCATGATGGAATGGAGTAATATCTTGTATGCTATCTGTGTGTTCTTCTAAAGCCACTGTAAATATTGAAAAATAATTATTCTCAATTGGAAAATATTAAAAAAACTACCAGGAAAACACCCAGCTTTTTTCATAAAGTCTTTGAACAAGTTATACAGGCAAGAAAAAAGAGATCTTATTCTTCTCTGTTCCTGGTCAGAAATCTGAAAATGTCTATGACTTGTAGCTGGCAGATCTGGTTGTTGGATTTTTTTAAATGAAAACTGGGTCTGTGTACAGCAGAATGATCTGTATGCAGAGTGTGCAGTTAATCACTGCTATTCACTATCAATAACACAGATGGATCTGCCAATTTAAGTTGTGAAACATATGGCTTTAGTAAGGAAGAAATGACAGCTGAGTTAAGTATCTTTGACAGAGTAGCTCTAGAAAAAGAATATAAAGCTAGTTGCTTTGAAAATTTCCTTGCTTTCTTCAAAGCCTACACTCTTCACTTCACCCTCTGTAACCTTAATATCCATGAGTTCTGTTTCATGTAAGAAGTTTTTCATGCCTTTATACCTTTCAAAATTATATGAGATACATAGCCAGGAGCAACTGCCAGGATTAGCATTACTGAGAAGAGAACATGCTATTTCTTTCAAGTCAGAGAAACCAATTGCTTTTATTACATTAAAAACTGACCGTGGATTATATATCTTCTTCCATTATGCTTAACCTTTCTTTTAAAACTATTAGTAGTATATAATTTCATTAAGGTCCAACTGGTCTCCTTAATAAAAAGCTTTCAACTGCTTCTGACTCAAAAAATTTTTAAAAAGCCTATCCAGGACTAATTATATTAGTTTCACCAGTCGCTGAAACTATAGTTCTGGGGAAATATTTCTGACACATAAATATAGAACTTTTAGAATTCCTAGTTAGTTTTGTTAGGCCTCTCAGTCTGAAATTTAGGAAGAGGTTCCAGATAACTAGCTTTATTCTTTTTGTGCAACAAAGAGATCAGAAATTTAATACAAATTATTTTCATTTAGGTTAATTGATATGGAGCAGATACTGTAGTTTTTCATATTTTATTTCAGTGCTACACTGAGTCATGGTTCACACTGTTTACACAATAGTAGTGTTATAAGGCTGCAAACTCTAAAACCAAGAAAGAGCTGTGTTATTGGATATCAGGTATACCTGACGCTTTAAAACTGCATCACGATTCTGAAACAGGAAAACACTAAGACCTGTTTTTCCAAAATACTCCCTAGTGGGAGAATATGTTTAAGGACTTCTGAGAATGTTCAGTATCAGAAACAGCTTCTGTTCTCACACTCTCCCACGTACAAGTTATTTACACAAATCCTGCACTTCTATTATGCTGTATGTGCTTCACGTATATGGTGTTTTCTGCTGTAATGTGACAGATAAAAATGCCTCGTTATTACAAACAATGCCTGTGATGTTACAAAATCCAAGAACTTGGTCAACTTTGTCTAATACTGTACATATATGGATTTCAAATACAGTTATCATGTAGGTATCTATGACTAAATATAGTTCATATTATAAATATTACTATAAACTGATTACAAATGAAGGACAACTAGCATTTTATTTTTTATTGGGTCAGACATTTGCACTGTTTTGAATAGGATATAAACATGTATCTCAGCAGCCTTTTCTGAGGACAAGACATTTACTTTCAAGGTACGCAAAAAGCTTGTACTCAAGACATAGAAGTTTGAGTCTCAGCCAGCTATTAATTTGATGGAACTATTCTTCTAAAAAGTCATTATAGTTTTGCCCTGGCTTCCCTAGATAAAGGGTTGTTCATGTCATTCACAGTGAATTATGGGGGTCTCAGAGGCATTTTAGCTCTCAAAGGCATGGAACATAGAAAGGCACTTGATGAAACTTCTGTGTCTCATTTAGAAGTGTGAAGTTCCTTCTGTTTGGTACCAAAATCTGGACAAGAACATAGACCAAAACATCATGATTTCTTAAAAAATTTCCTACTACTAGGAGTTTTAGCTTATCTCAAAAGTGTGGCTGTGTGGTGCTCGTATGGCAGCTGTGTGAGAACATTAAAGCTGACATGGAGGAAAAACTGGCCCGTTTGACTGATTTTTTTTCACCTTCATTCCATTTTCTTATTCATGAAGGAATAACAACTTTGAAATTCCCAAGAGCTTCCACTTGAGCATCATACCAATTAACAGCTTTGAAAAACCTACCTATTTTTGCCACCACAATGGTTGCATTAGTAAAGCCATAGCTCAATATGTTTTCAATATTCTTGCAAAAAAATGCTGGGATATATCACATTAGCAACTCATGTCCAATGTTGGCCACTGCAATGAAATTCTAACATCGGAGGATCTAATGTTAGGAAGGAGAAAGTATATTACACCAGAAGAGTTCTCTATTCCCTTTTACATTTTTAGATTTTGGGTTGTCTCAACTGAATGTAAATTGTCACAAGTTAATTTTTGCCACCTTTTGTCCTTGTGTTGGGATATTCGTATAATACATTGGACTTTTGCCATGTAATTGACATTGGCATAAATAAAATGTATTAATTCTTTAATATAGGAATTTAAGACATTATCTGCCATTGATACAAATAATCTTTTTTCAGAAAAAATTGATTCTGTGTTACATACACAGTATCATAGTTCTCATTGTTACAATGGGCATATGGATCAGGGCAAATGAAATGCAATGATGAGACCAGAATATTTTCTTCTGAACATGTAGTTTATTGCGGTTCATTTTCAGTCTCAACTGATTATTATTTACTGGGGTCTCTACATACAGAATGATGGGGTTTTTAGATATTATAACATATTCCATGTAAATTTTTGAGGAATTCCAAAATAACAAAAGTAGACTTATTTTAAAAATTACTGGAATTTACTGGCCGTTTCCAGGCTTTGAAAGCAAACCTAAATTTGGCACACAAATATAAGCCTATTTGCTTAGTGCTTCTGAGAAGCACAATGCTTCTTGGCATAGAAAATGTATTGTACACTAAGGAGAAACAATTTTCACAGAGACATGTATCATAAACATGTGTACATAGTTGTCTGTGTGTACAGTTATGTTACACATTTTTTTCACTTAGCCGCAAAATATTTTAAATAAATATTTTAAATATTTATTATAAACCTTTATGTGACTGAAAAAAAGTTTATCACAACAAATAAAATCAAAGAGTCAAGACAGGAGAAATAACACAGCTAAAACTTATAAAATTATAGAAACACAAACAACAGTAATAGTTCAATAGAATAATCAAATGACAAGATACTAACCATACAATATTTAACATGTGTAATTCAAACTAAGAGGAGGGACAAGAACTGGATTTTAACAGTAAAAAAATAAAAAAGAAAGCTTGGAAATTTGATTTGTTGGCAGACAAGAAACATTCTTCATATGCTGATTATTGTATGGGGTCAAATCTGTATTATATAAAATCAGAGGCAAATCACAGCTCAAGAGAAATAGTCAAAACTAGGTAGAGAGTAAGAGCAGTAATTGATAAAAACAGAATTGAAGGAAGACATTTTGAATCCTGGTACACGCCACACTCTTTTCCTTATGCCTTCTACAGCTTTTCCTATATTCAGTCCTCTCCCCTTTGCTGTGGACATGGTGATTCCTTATCCAAGATCACAGCAGCTGATGGGAGTTGGTCCTGTATGCTTCTTTTTCCTATCCCTCTCACATAAAATTCCTGTACTTTGTTTCAAGAGATTTTCCATTCTTGTATGGAATGGTGGGTATTATTTAGAATATTTAAGAATGATAATATTTAATATTATAATATTTAAGAATATTTAAGAATCTCTCACAAGATTCACAACATCTAGGGTCCCAGTATTCTCTAGAATACACTGTGGAAATCAGGCATGAAAACTCATTAATTTTTAGCCTTAAACATGCTAAAGTCTTCTGAAACTTATCCTTCCCCTAAAGCTGTAGCAGATAGACAGTCATTCCCAACGTATAGTTAATGTGGCAGATGTGTCTATCTCTATAAATGCTCTTTGCAAGATATGTCTTTCAGCAGCTTTTGTTTGACAATTGGTAAAGGTGAATGTTCAACAAAGGACAAATGATCAGGTTCTACAGACCATCTAATACAGTTAATGCCAGAAGGAGAAAACCATAATGTAGCACTTCGGCACAAGACTCTCAAGACCTTGATTATATGTTTGGTAACACTATAAAAATGCCTTTATTGTAACATTCCTGAACATGTGTCATTTGAGACCTACAATAAGTATTTCATGTATTTGTGAAAATTGAGCTGTAAATCTGAGGAAACAGCTGCCATTAAAAAGATGGCTGTATTACAAGACATCAAGACATAAAAGGATTACGTTTAGAAGGTTAAATTCAATGTCATTCTTTTTTCAGTCATGAATTGTAAAATCCATTCTGTTGGCTAGAAATCAGAAGCAATTCAAAGCTACTCTGAAATATGTATTCAAGGGAGACAGGGGTAGGATGACAATTAGTTTTGGAAATAAGAATGTAATTTCTGATTACAACAATAAAGCCCCATGAAAGTTGTCCTTGGCTATTCAATAAAGCCAATAGGTATGCATTCTTATCACAATACCACTTTGGTTCTGAGATACCACCTCTTCTGAAAATTGCAGTGCCCTGCTAACTCTCAGAGACTGTGAATGTAAGGAACAACTTGGATATTTCTGCAAACATCCTCTGTGGTTTGTGATTTTTTTCTGGTGAGGGTCCCAGAGAGTCAATATTGAGAAAAATTTCTTCTGAGTTGGCTAATAAATGGAAGGCATCTTTTAATAGGGAAGGCTAAATTAGCATGACCTGTTGTGCTGGTTTAAAAGTTAACCAGCAGGGGGAATGAACCCAACTCAAAGGAGAGATTATAAGTCAGAATAACAATTTATTAAAATAATACAGTAAGTACAATAATACAAACAAACAATTGGTCTCAACCCACAAAAACCCAAATGTATAACCCAGTACCCTGGGGCCTGAACAAAGTGGTGTTCCTTGGGCCCTGTTTGAGTCCAAAGTAAAGGGAGAGGGGAAGAACCTGCTGGTGGGAGAGCTGCTGCAGTCTGGCCAGAACTGGTGATCGCAGTCCAGTGGTGGTCTAAGTCTGGTTGAGAGCGATGAGATGCAGCCGTCCTCTGGATCCCACGAGTGGGTTGAAAAATGTTCCAAAACTCCAAGATTATATATCCTCCAGTTCAGGCAGGAATGCTTGGTACTCTCCTCAGGGCGGGGAGTTCACAAAGGGTGTGAGGACAGAAACATCCTTCTATCTCACAGGCCTCTTAACACCTAGTTTATAGCCTGAGGAGTCAGGCTCTATGGGCAGAGGGTGCGAATAGTCTATTGACAACAATAGTCTAGTTTCTGGGAAATGACATGGAAGGCTATAGAATACAGTTTTGGGTTACACCCACCATGCTCTATGGGCAGAGGGTGCGAATAGTCTATTGACAACAATAGTCTAGTTTCTGGGAAATGACATGGAAGGCTATAGAATACAGTTTTGGGTTACACCCACCATGATGAACTGATCTCAGCTGTCCTAACTAGGACATTATCCACCCCTTATTCTATGCCATCCATGTCATGCCCAAATTAACCCCCTTTAAAAACTATATCCCTTTAAAACTATATACATCTATCTATCTATCTATATATATATATATATATACAATGAAACATTACAGACCATTCTCACTCAAAATTAGGTCCCCTTGTGGTACACAACGTGTCTCCCCATCTTTTTGCATTACCCACCAGGTGGAACCAGGTCCCTGAGCAAAAACAATCCCTCGGATGGGTTTGCCTTTGCTTGAGGTGGGACTAATCCAAACAGTCTTCCCTAACATTCCTCTCATATGTACCACGGGGACTTTATCTCCATCTACAGTATGCAAAAGTTCTGATTGGGCAGGGCCAGCTCGATTGATGGAACCTCGGGTGTTGACCAACCAGGTGGCCTTTGCTAAATGCAGCTCCCAGTGTTTGAGAGTCTCCCCACACAGTGCCTTCAGAGTGGTTTTCAGCAGTCCGTTGCACCGCTCAACTTTTCCAGCAGCTGGTGCATGGTAGGGGATATGATACACCCACTCAATGCCGTGCTCTTTGGCCCAGGTGTCTATAAGGCCATTCTTGAAATGGGTCCCATTATCAGACTCAATTCTCTCCGGGGTGCCGTGTCGCCACAGGACTTGTTTTTCAAGGCCCAGGATGGTATTCCGGGCAGTGGCATGAGGCACGGGGTATGTCTCCAACCATCCAGTGCTTCCTTCTACCATGGTCAGTACGTAGTGCTTGCCTTGGCGGGTTTTGGGGAGCGTGATGTAGTCAACTTGCCAGGCTTCCCCATACCTGTACTTTGACCACCGTCCACCATACCATAGAGGCTTCACCCGCTTGGCCTGCTTGATGGCAGCACATGTCTCACAGTCATGGATGACCTGTGAGACAATGTCCTTGGTTAAGTCCACCCCTCGGTCACGAGCCCATCTGTATGTTGCATCTCTCCCCTGGTGACCGGAGGCGTCATGGGCCCATCGAGCCAGAAATAATTCTCCTTTGTGCTGCCAATCCAGATCTACCTGAGAGACTTTAATCCTGGCAGCTCGGTCCGCCTGCTCGTTGTTACAATGCTCCTCATTAGCCCGTTTCTTGCCTACATGAGCGTCTACGTGACGGACCTTCACACTCAGCTTCTCTACCCGGCCAGCGATGTCCTGCCACATCTCCGCCGCCCAGATGGGTTTCCCTTGGCGCTGCCAGTTGGCCTTTTTCCATCGCTCCAGCCATCCCCACAGAGCATTGGCCACCATCCATGAGTCAGTGTAGAGATAGAGTCTTGGCCACTTCTCTCGTTCAGCTATATCCAAAGCCAACTGAACGGCTTTAAGCTCTGCAAACTGACTTGACCCACCTTGTCCTTCAGTCGCTTCTGCAACTTGCCGTGTGGGACTCCATACAGCTGCCTTCCATTTTCGGTTTGTCCCTACAATGCGGCAGGAGCCATCCGTGAAGAGCACATATCGCCTTTCATCTGCTGGTAGCTTGTCATATGGTGGGGCCTCCTCAGCCCGTGTCACCTTCTCCTCCTCTTCTTCAGAGGATAGTCCGAAACTCTCACCTTCGGGCCAATTGGTGATAATTTCCAGAATCCCAGGGCGATTAGGATTCCCTATCCGGGTTCGCTGCGTGATCAGAGCCATCCACTTACTCCATGTGGCATCGGTGGCATGATGTGTGGAAGGAACTCTTCCCTTGAACATCCAGCCCAGCACTGGTAGTCGGGGTGCCAGGAGGAGCTGCGCTTCGGTGCCGATTACTTCTGAGGCAGCTCGAACTCCTTCATAGGCAGCCAGGATCTCTTTCTCAGTTGGTGTATAGCTGGCTTCAGATCCTTTGTATCCCCGACTCCAGAATCCTAGCGGTCGTCCTCGGGTCTCCCCAGGCACTTTCTGCCAGAGGCTCCAAGAAGGGCCATTCTCCCCGGCTGCGGTGTAGAGCACGTTCTTCACGTCCTGTCCTGTCCTTACTGGCCCAAGGGCTACCGCATGGGCAATCTCCTGTTTAATTTGTTCAAAGGCTTGTTGTTGTTCGGGGCCCCACTGGAAATCATTTTTCTTCCGTGTCACAAGGTAGAGAGGGCTTACAATCTGACTATACTCGGGGATATGCATCCTCCAAAAGCCCACAGCGCCTAGGAAAGCCTGTGTTTCCTTCTTGCTGGTTGGTGGGGACATGGCTGCTATTTTGTTAATCACCTCCATTGGAATTAGGCAGCGTCCATCTTGCCACTTCACTCCTAGGAACTGAATTTCCTGAGCAGGTCCCTTGACCTTACTCCGTTTAATGGCAAAACCGGCTCTTAGGAGAATCTGGATTATCTTCTCTCCTTTCTCGAAGACTTCGCCCGCTGTGTTCCCCCATACAATGATGTCATCAATGTACTGTAGGTGCTCTGGAGCCTCACCCTTTTCCAGTGCAGTCTGGATCAGTCCATGGCAAATGCTGGGACTGTGTTTCCACCCCTGAGGCAGTCGATTCCAGGTGTACTGCACACCTCTCCAAGTGAAAGCAAATTGTGGTCTGCACTCCGCTGCCAAAGGAATGGAGAAAAAGGCATTGGCTATGTCAATGGTGGCATACCACTTGGCTTCCTTGGACTCCAGCTCATACTGGAGCTCCAGCATGTCCGGCACAGCAGCACTCAGGGGTGGTGTGACTTCATTGAGTCCACGGTAATCCACCGTCAGCCTCCACTCTCCGCTGGACTTACGCACTGGCCATATAGGGCTATTAAAGGGTGAGCGAGTCTTGCTGACCACCCCCTGGGTCTCCAGTTCGCGGATCATCTTATGTATAGGGGTCACAGAGTCTCGGTCGGTGCGGTATTGCCGACGGTGCACTGTTGCTGTGGCTATCGGTACCAATTGTTCTTCAACCTTCAGCAGTCCCACAGCAGAGGGGTCCTCTGAGAGACCAGGCAAGGTGTTCAACTGTCTAATTTCCTCCGTCTCCACAGCAGCTATGCCAAAAGCCCAACGAAGTCCTTTTGGGTCTTTGAAATACCCACTCCTCAGGTAATCTATGCCAAGGATACACGGGGCCTCTGGACCAGTCACGATGGGGTGTCTGTGCCATTCCTTCCCAGTCAGGCTCACTTCAGCTTCCAGTACAGTCAGCTGTTGGGATCCCCCTGTCACCCCAGAAATGGAGATGGATTCTGCCCCTACGTATCTTGATGGCATTAATGTACATTGTGCACCAGTGTCCACTAAAGCCTTATATCTTTGTGGCTCTGATGTGCCAGGCCACTGAATCCACACAGTCCAATAGACTCGATTGTCCCTCTCCTCTACCTGGCTAGAGGCAGGGCACCCCTAGTCCTGGTCATGGTACTCATTGTGCTCTTCTTGTGGGTATGACCTGGAGGTCCCTTCAAGAGGATCAGACGTATCATCATTCCTGTACCGTCTGGAGTCTTGCCCACGAGAGACTGGAGCAACGTTTACCCTTGAAGAGTTCTTTATGGTATTTGTTCCTCTTTTCAGTTCACGTACCCGGGCTGCTAAGGAAGAGGTGGGTTTCCCATCCCACTTCCTCATATCTTCTCCATGCTCACGGAGGTAAAACCATAGATCGCTACGTGGAGTGTACCTTCTCTCCTTAGCTTGGGGACGCTGGCTCCTGATAGCAGAGACTCTTGTTTGTCCTGGCGAGATATGGAAAATCCCTTCCTTAATCTCTTCTCTTAGCTTCTGGTGTCCCTCTTCAATTTTCTCTTCCAGGCTTCGGACGTGTTCAGCCAGTTTGGTTTCCACAGATGAGACGTGGGCTCGTAATGGGGCGGTGACAGTGTCTTCATAAATCCTGAGTTTGCTAACCAATGCTCCCACCTTGTCCTCTCCCTCCCTCCATTGCAGCGTTGCTAAGTAGCGGGAATACATTTCTGGCCCGAGTCGTGCAAACTTTAACCACATTTGGGAGGTGCACTGTACGCCATCTGGACTCTTAGGGAATCTTTCATCCTCTGAAAAGATTATCTCCAGTACAGCTAACTCCCTTAAGCACCGGATACCTTGTTCCATCGTGTTCCACTGTCCTTGCTGTACGTGGAGGTCCTCTTTGCAAAGGTATCTCTCTCTCACACTGGACAACAGTCGCCGCCAGAGGCTGAGAGTTTCCTGCCTCCTTCCAATCCCCTGATCAATGACTACATCTCGAGACAGGGATCCCAGCTGTCTGGCTTCACTCCCATCTAGGATCGTATCGTTAGCTGCAGCATCCCAGATTCGGAGCAGCCAGGTCAGAATGGACTCATTTGCCTGTCGTGTGAACTCTCTCCGGAGCTCACGTAGCTCACCCAGGGACAGGGACCGAGTGATTATTTCTGGCTCTGTCTCCTCCGGTGGATGTGAAGGTCCCGCCTCTTCGTCATCATTTGCTATGCGAACTGATTTAGTCTTTGATTTCCTTTTCTGGACAGGGGCGACTGCTATTGGTTTTGTTTGTTCTTCTGGCTCCTCGATGGTTTGTGGACACGGTGCCGGTTGGTTTATTTCTTTCTCCCTCTGACTCAGCTGTGGTTTGGGTGGACGTGGTGTCTGCGGATTTGGTCCTTCTCTCCTCGCCCTGACAGTGCTGTACCATGTCAAGCAGTGCCCGGTAGGCAGTGGCCAGGGCCCAGCAGGTTGCTGTGAGCTGGCCATCTCTGGAGCTGCCAGAGCATTTTTCCTTCACCAGTCTTATCATGCTAACAGGATCCTGCAGTTGTTCAGGGGTGAATTTCCAGATCATTGGAGGAGAAAACTTTTCCAAATACTGGCTGATGTCCTCCCACTTCCCGTGCCACTCAGCATTATCTGCTCCCAGGGCAGGTGTCCAACCAACCTCCCTAAAAGGCACTTTTCTGACCCTAAACATGGTGTACACAGTACAGAGCAGACAGAGCAACACTAACAATAACATTATGCTGTCCTTAACATCAAAAGGGAACTCAATATTTTCAAAAACTGTTGTAGCAGGTCTGAAGGGGAAGAAGGAGGTGGGAGGCTGGAAACCATCCACCCCTGTTCCCCCAAAAAGCTGGGTACGATTTTTAATGAGGCCCCAGAGGTAGCAACCCAAACCAGGACAGGCAAACAGGACTGAATACACATTTACAATGAAACTCATTGCTTCTGATGTTAGAATGACATAAACATAATATACTAATAAAGCAATTTGGATCCCTCTCCCTGGTCTTAAAGAGAGCATCAAAACAGGCAAATAATACCCCATCTGTGGAAATATGAACAGGCTCAAATACAACATCCATGTGAGTGCATCAAACAACATGGTGATCAGGGAGTTTCTATATTCAAATAGACAAATGCTTCAAATGAAATTGTGATTCTGACTTCTCTCTCTCTGCCCGACGTTTGGGCGCCAAAATGTGCTGGTTTAAAAGTTAACCAGCAGGGGGAATGAACCCAACTCAAAGGAGAGATTATAAGTCAGAATAACAATTTATTAAAATAATACAGTAAGTACAATAATACAAACAAACAATTGGTCTCAACCCACAAAAACCCAAATGTATAACCCAGTACCCTGGGGCCTGAACAAAGTGGTGTTCCTTGGGCCCTGTTTGAGTCCAAAGTAAAGGGAGAGGGGAAGAACCTGCTGGTGGGAGAGCTGCTGCAGTCTGGCCAGAACTGGTGATCGCAGTCCAGTGGTGGTCTAAGTCTGGTTGAGAGCGATGAGATGCAGCCGTCCTCTGGATCCCACGAGTGGGTTGAAAAATGTTCCAAAACTCCAAGATTATATATCCTCCAGTTCAGGCAGGAATGCTTGGTACTCTCCTCAGGGCGGGGAGTTCACAAAGGGTGTGAGGACAGAAACATCCTTCTATCTCACAGGCCTCTTAACACCTAGTTTATAGCCTGAGGAGTCAGGCTCTATGGGCAGAGGGTGCGAATAGTCTATTGACAACAATAGTCTAGTTTCTGGGAAATGACATGGAAGGCTATAGAATACAGTTTTGGGTTACACCCACCATGCTCTATGGGCAGAGGGTGCGAATAGTCTATTGACAACAATAGTCTAGTTTCTGGGAAATGACATGGAAGGCTATAGAATACAGTTTTGGGTTACACCCACCATGATGAACTGATCTCAGCTGTCCTAACTAGGACACCTGTTTCAGTCAAGCAAATGCAGGCTTTCTATAAAGAAATCAAAGAGAAAAAACTGGTGTGGGGGGGAAGCCCCTCAAGGTAAAGGGCAATTGTCAACACAAGAAGTGGGTACAAAGTGGTTATGAACAGATTTAGTTATAAATTGGAAAATTCCTTGTCAGAATAACAGGACAATAACCTAATTGCTTTCAAAATGGGTCACTTCATGAAGAAGTAATATGGGAGCAGCAAGGGGTCTATTCTGAATGCCCAGCAGGTTGTTTGAATGATTTCCATGCCCTCACCCCACAGTCCCATTTTTTCTAGATTTCTACTGACCTCTGTAGTTTTTGTGCTATGTCCATTTTGAAAAGATTTTTTAAAAAAAATTTTAAGTATACAGCACTCTGAATCTGGACCATTGCTAAAAGATATAAGATTGAATTTGTGCTTAAAATTTAAATAGGTATCTAAACACATTGATTGATTCAATACAATTAGTTCCATCTTAGCATGTTTCCCTCGTGGGATAAAATAAATTGCACTTGTAAAAAAAGTCTTCAGTTTATCCATTATCTGCACTATTATTTCTATCTCATAGTAAAATAATTGTTGTTTCATGATTTATTCTTTGCCACTCAACTAAATGCTTGTTTTTTGCTGCAATAACACCTTATTTTTAAAGAAGGCATAAGGCAACACTTTACTGATCACAGTTACTTGCATATTGATACAGTTTACATTAAAGTGCTATAGGAAAAAACCTTAAACATCCTAAAAGCAGGAAGCAGAATCTCTTATCCTTACCATCAAGTGTTCTTTAGGAAGCTATATTCCTGGCTGCAGAGGTGAGGAAAGACTCAGACACAAAAGGATTGAAGTCCTGACCCTCCTAAAAGTTTGCAGCCATTGTGCCAGTAGTGCCTAACCCATCACTGAGAGCAGCAGAGATTTCTTACTCGGAATCCCAGTTTCACAACTATCCCTCACTGTTGCCTTTGGTTAGACCTCCAAGAAAGGAACTATATTTCCATTTCTCTGCAATTTTCTAGAAGTTGATTTGAGCATCCTTCTCTCAGTTCTGTGATTATCCTGAATCCCATTCCTAGTGTCTGGTAGAAATTTTACATCTACATTTTAGGCAGTCTAGCAATGGCTTTTACAGTCTGGTCCTTAGTGTCTTGGTTATATTCAGATCAAAATCTGTGTTTTGCAGTTTCTTTTCCATTTAGTGAACTGGTTCATAATTTAGGGAGAAATTTCCCCAAAGATTTCCCAAAGAGGGAGATTGTGTAAGTATTTCAACACCATGAACAAAAAGTGCTGTTTGATTATGAATAGAGTTTAAGACTTAAGTAGAAAGCATTTTAAACACCTTAACAGTATAAGCAACTAAGGGAATATATGGAAAATGTCCAAAACGACCTGAACCAGTAATAACAGGGTAAGCCAGGAGCTGGAATGAACAAGCTCAGATTCTCATTGTTCATTCATTTATACTTCAGGAATTATTGCTGTATTTAAATCAGTGTTAAAGATGACACCTAGAAGGCAGGTGATTCTGAAAACAAATATGTCATTGTATTGGACTGATAGGAATGACCAGAATTTTGAATGGGCCTCGAATCTGTGGCATCATATGAAAACGTTATATTTTTATAAGATAGACAAAAAAATGTAAGAGTTTAATAGCATCTGGATCTCATTTCAAGCCATGGAAATGGAGAAGAAAAGTCAGGAATCTGATTTAGCTGTATGTGCTTAGTATAAGTAGTAAGTCATATATGCTTGGGATATTGTATTCAGGCAGAGAGATTGAAGCAGAACAGAATGTACTGATAAATTAAATAGTTGCATTTCTATTGAATTGTAAATTATATTGGTTGTTTTGTAAATATAATTTTGAAAAATATTCATATTACATTTTCTTTTGTTTCAGTCACTAGGGCATTAAAATGTGACAGTAAGTAAACTCAGGCAGTAATGGTTTTATGAGCAGACTAGCACACATTAAAAATGCTGATGTATACAATATTACATCAGCTTGCAGTATCAACGAAATATAGATTTATTCCAGGAAAAAGAATATTTTTAGACAGGTTTGCTTATATATCTAGCAGTCTTGTAAATTAGTCTAGTGCTTATGAAAAATACCAACCTAGACAAGATGAATGCTGGAGCCATTTTTACATTCCAAGTAAGGTACAGCATGGCCAGGAGTGCGGCTTCCTCCAGGCTGGCCTACCAGCTTAGTTCACTTGTGGCTGAGTAGCCCAAACTGTGCCAGAAACGACAGCAGGCAATGCTAACCAGGACATCAAATCTGTTTGCATTGCAACCATGTTAGCTCAAACCCTAAACCTCAGGTCTCAGTTGAAGCAAAGATCAAGGTCCTACGTCTTCCAGGTCTTTTCAGAAGTATTGTGCAGACTGTAAATCTTTTGTGTTTAAAATAAGAAATTCAGGGGTTTAGGTACCTTTATTTCATGGAACTTTGCCTCTCTTCCTTCCATGAAGTGACATAGCCAACATTTAAATTAAGTAGTTGATATTTGAACACAATTTCCATAATCCTCATAGGGTCTTTACAAAAATTTCCCTTCTGACTGTTCCCCTAAAGTCATAAAACACACTGTCATAAACTGCAGATGAGACTGACAGTTTTCTCTAGTAGATAATGGACAAATTTCTTATGCCTGTAATCTAAAGTAACACTAGTGTAAGAGCTCTTTAACACTCTCTTGTTTGTGGCTCTTTTCCCATTAGTATTCATTTTCTGCTGTTGATGTCAGGGGCTCATTTTTTTCGTGTTCTGATCAGTGTACCTACACAGTTTTCCAAACCCATTCTGTTTCTCAGATGTTGTGTTTTGACTAAGATCCTTGTCTTAAAAAAGGTGGGAAAAGTAATGCAATAAGAAGAGAATGGGATAGTGTTAGGAGAGATGGTTCACATAGCTGACACACAAATTCTATCATCCTTTTAATTTTGGCCTTGCCCTTACTTTCATCTTTTTATCCCATTAAATGCTAAATCACTAATAGTGAAGACAAAGAATAAAGAAAATTGAAAAAGACAAAAGATGGTCAGCATTATGAGAGGCAAACAGCTACTGTACAGATATTACTTATGATATGTTTATATATATTGCTTGCTTTCTGCAGGAAGAGCAAATTTACCTTATTTTTTGGATCATTATATAAAAAAAAAAAGGCTGGAAAAAGTAAGCTCTTTCTAGCATCTCCAAGAATAGATACAAAACAACCAGTAACCTAAGCTACAATATTTACCTTTGTGAACATGTTATTCTTCAGTGAAAAGAAATTGCTACAGTATATTAGTCTCCTTTTGAAGTGGGACACAATAGTAGGGTTGTGGTATGGCTAGGAAAAAACTCGACCCTAATACGTTTGTCTTTGCTTAAACATTTACATTAACTAAGCTTAAATTATAATTTTAATTGTTATGTTCTTGTCCCTTTCATTTATTGTGCTGGAAAATGGGTGGAGATGATTAGACCAAATTATTCTTCATTTTCTCTTTTAATGGTACCTTGGTATAATAGTAATGAAAAAAGTATCAGAAGCACAATTACTATATTGTAGCTTAAGGAGAAAAATGTTTTAAGTGTTGATGAAGAGAAGTACTGAAGCTTGTTATAATAATTTTTCTGAAAGCAGTTATTTTGCCTTTCTTTTAAAAATAGAAAATTGATATAGTACTATAATTATAATCCTAGAATTTAGTACTGTTTTAATAAAAATGAAAATCTCAAATATGAAACAGCACCCATATGAAGCATGTAAAGCTCCAAGGAAAAAGCTGGAAAGTTGACAGTGTTAAAATCTTATGAATATTCAACAGAAAACTTAAATGCAAGACAACAGCAATGATGCAGTAATTTTAAGGCCTGAATAAATATGAAAATAAGGGATTTTTTACTGTTATTTACTATAGTTACTATACCATGTTTTGGATTTGTGGGATACATGTAACATATAAAAAAACATGGGCGAATCAGAGGCATTTTAAGAATGAAACAAAAATGTTCATATATTTTACAGGTACCTTTAAGAGCATTAATAGAAAGAGCTAGCAGTGGTAATAAGTAATGGTTAAAGTACTCGATTGACCTTTTGGCTTCCATGGGAAACAATGATAAATAATAAGCACTGTAAGTATCAACAGAATAACAAAATATTTCTAGTTTCTAACTATTTCTTTGCTTACATTCACTTACATTAATGAATACATAGCCTATAAAATTTTCATTTATTTCTGTTTAAAAGAGTGAATGGGACGGTTCGAGCTACAAATGGGAGGCATTTCTGAGGTACCTCTGGGTGAGATGCACACTAAACATACATGCTTCTCAGTGAAAAAAGTCATATCTCCATCCCACCTCTGAAATCAGGCTATGAATTACCACTCATACAGCACTGGAACCACTCATGGGAATGGCAAAATTGCTGCTGATTTTGAGAGAGTGGCATCTCACACCAAAGAAATGTTACTTTTTTATTTCTGTTGGACTGTACCCTCCATTCCAGGGACTGCCTTTAGATACAGCAATGTTTGTTTGTAGGATTTATATTCAGGCTTATGAATGTTAATTCACTTTATACCAAATGTAACCACAGCAGTGTCTGCATCTTGGAGTAATTTAAATAGACACCACAAAACCAGTGTTTTGTATCACTCTCCACTCTCTGCTTTTTGTAAGAAAATAGGAATATCTGTCTTGCTTTGTTCTTTGTATCTGAAAAGTTTGTAAACTGTACAATTCTCACATTTCCTATTCCATACCTGTCAGTGTTTCATACTTGAAATGCTGTGAATACTTTAGTGAGACGTTTGTGTGCCTGCAGCTTTGTAAATTCAATTCCTTTCAAGCTAAACTCTGCTTTATTGAAGTTAAGCAGCAACTTAATTAATCCATCATCTATTGAATTTCTTATGCCTCAAATGTTTGTTTTGTGACTTAGATATTTCTTTTTAATCCAGCATGCTGTTTTAATGCAAGGAATGAGTATAGCCTAGATAAAAGAGTTGGGATGCAGCTGGGAGATACAACATGGCATTAAAGTTTGGTTGACATCACTTTGGGAAGGCCACAAAGTTTACTGAGGAAGAGAGAGGGAGCAAGTTCTTACACTGCAGCGATAGAATTCAGTTATAACACTATATCCTTGAAAAAACAAATATTGCCATTTTTCTACTTATAAAAAGAATGGTTCTGATTAACATCTGATAGTACAAACATTTTGTACTGCATCACTTATTACGGTCATAACAATAAAAAGTGGAATATTAGCTTATTTAGGACACTTTTTTAATTGTTGACCATTGGGAACTTACCTGTTATTAAGTCCACTGAATACCACATTAACCTCATTATACGCTTCTATAAAGTGCATCCTGAAGGTGGGATTCTCTTGGCCAGACTTTGCTGTTCTTAAGAAAAGTACCCTCATCATTTGCGAGAGTGCTATGGATGCTATGCCTCATATTTGCTGCTAATTCAACCTTAATTATGCATGAATTCATGTTAAATTTCTATTTAATGAAGAAATTACTTTGAGACTTTTTCAGCTTCTGCTGGGAAACTCTTGTATTTCACATCACTAATGAATTACATTCTTAACTTTATTATTACATTTCCTGAACAATCAGAGTTTCTGGTTCGTGAATCACACCATTATTATTTTATTATGATTTTATTTTTATTTGATACACTGTAGTTCTGAATTATAGATGGACTTCATTTTCATTCTATTGCCTGCCAAGATGAATGCACTGCTTTTTTCCCCATTGTCACAACTGCAAACCCTTAGAGTAGTATGTGGAAGAGTTTACTTTCCCCAGAGGGGAAAAAACCATATCAAACAATGGTGATAATATGTAGAAAAGCCTCAAGTATTTCCTGCAAAAGAAAAAGCAGCCTGCTTCCATATTTATGTGTAGAAGCTCACAGGATATAGACTGGCACACTGCCATTTAATTTCATAGAACTATGGAAAGCTTAATGTATTTAATCCTGCTGAGATTCCATCCTTTTGTGCTTCCTGCAACAAATCAAAATTATTAAAAACAAGTTTCACTCCAAGTTTCCATAACTGGAAAGTTGTTTGATATACTTCAGACCAGAAGGAAACATAGGTAAGAGCTAAAGTTATTAAAACTTGATCAGTAGAGGTTGTTAGAAGCAACATCATAAGATAGAGTGATTAATGCTGAAATTGAGGGGAAACAATCAGATATTAAAAATCTATTTCAGAGGACCGTACTGGATAATGTAACAGGGAATATCTTTTATCTAAAAAGCTATCTAACAAAACTTGTAGAAAAGTTTAGACCAACAGAGATAGTGATATGACTGATGGCAAGTAAAACCATAGCATTTTTAGAATTATCATCTTATCTGAGAATATAAACAGCATGTGACACAAAATGCTACATATCAGGAGACTTGTAACAGCATATTCCCTTAAGTAGTTCAAATCATTGTGGAACTTTTACGTTTTTGCCTAGTTACTGGAGGGTTTTTTCCCAATTCCATTAATGTATCTTTTAATTTTAGTGAGGAAATACAAGGTAGCCTGAAAGTAGTAGAAGACGATACTACTGATTGTCTACCAAAGCTGTTTTACCTTCTTTATCATTGCTGTAATCAGTTTTACATCTGCATATTTCATGTACTGAGGTCCTCCTTGGAACTAGTAATATTTCTCATTCCTCCTGGGCTGACCAGCTGACAAAAATTTGAGGAGCAACGTAACTCTTGGCCTCAACACTGCATCATCTATTTCAGACAGAATTTTCATAGGTTGTCTTTTATAACTTTTACCTTCATGACTAAATAAACAACAAAACCAAAGCAACATGAAGTAGCAATTGTCCTGAGTCAATGCAGACTGCACACTGAATAAGGAAACTTTTTCAGCAGGCACCCATATTTCCCCTTCCATCTCTCTCTACCTATTCTTTCCTGTCCTGTACTTTGTTCAGTCTCAGAGAAGTCCAAAAGTCTTACACAACACAGAAGTTGCTTCACATAGTAGAATGGCATTTTCTGTCTACATTATATACAATTTTTGCTCATTAGAGAAAGACCAGGCAAGATGCAATGTAACAGGATCAGACCTCTAATATTTGCATAATAAAGTAATTCTTGTCCTTGATTACTTATGATTAGTTCTTCTTCTATTTTGCCCAGTTAATTTGTCCTGTACAGATGTAGCTAGAGTTGCCAAATTGTTGCACATTAAATAGCTTAAAAAAACATCTTTCCATAAAAAAGTCTCAGTTTGCCTTCCCTCACTCTGTTTCCTTTTCTTTACCTTATCATAATTTTTTTTGTAAGTTTTAATTTTTTCCTTTGAAAGCTAGAAGATTTGGTATTTTCTAGTCACTGACACTGACTAAGTATTTTGATTATGACTAAGTGTTTTCTGTTAGAATATTATTATTATCACAGTTGGCCCTCCTGTCTGCCAGGGTACTGCTAACTCCTATTCAGCTTGCTGTTGACCAGGACCCTCAGATCCCTTTCCATGGCATTGCTTTCCAGCATCTCATTCCCCAGTCTGTATGTACATCCCAATCTGTATGAGAGAGGTGATGACATCAGCCAGCTCTTTGAGGATTCTGAGATGAATCCCCTCAGGCCACACAGATTTGTAGGGATCCAGCTGGAGGAGGAAATCCCACACTCTTTCAGAGTCAACTGGGAGCTGGTCATTCTCACAGTCATGGTCCTCCACCTCAGGGCACTGAGACCCCCTTGGTTAGTCTTCCATGCTGAAGACAAAAGCATCTCTGCCTTGTCATTGACCCTATCTGTGAGGTGACCATCCCCATCCTGTAACGGGCTAATGATATTTTTACACTGCCTATTGCCATTAACGTATTTGAAAAAACTCTTTGCATTGTCCTCCACATTTCTGGCAGCTTCAACTCCAGCTGAGATTTGGCCACATGAATTTTCTCCCACAGTGGAAAGCAGCAGTTCTGTATTCTTCCCATGTCACTTGACCTTGCTTCCAATGGGCCTTCCTTTTTTGTTTCATTTCCAAAAGAAGATCCCTGTTCAGCCAAGCCAGCCTTCTGCCTCACCTTCTTGACTTCCGACATTTGGGAATTGCTGGTTTCTGTGACCTTAAGAGGTGATATTTGAAAAGTTAGTGCCCCCTACGAAATACTTGTTTGGTTCCTTTTTATTACCTTATTAATTCACATAATAATGCTTGATTGGACTTCTCCTAATCCATATGTAATCCATACAAATGAACATGAAATATGAATAGTCTTTATTTTTTAAGCAAAAGACAATAATCAATTATTTGATAAAAATGAAAGTGTTTTCCTTCTTTTCTTTTGTCAAGAAGTCCCTGTAAATAGAACTCAGTTGCAGAGAAAGGAACAATGCTGGATGGCAATTTCCACAGACACTGCAAACCTGTACAGCCTAAGTGTCAACCCCATTAAAGTTATAGAAGAGCTGATATGATACTTGACTAATAGAAAATTAAAGGCAGGTAAGGTAGTTAATGATAATGAAATGGATTTTTGGAAAATATATACTGTCAGGCTAATCTGATATTCTTTTTTTCCCTCCATAAGATTATAAACCAATTGATAAAATGCAATTATCAGTAAGGCATTTGTCTTGTTTCTGCATGACACTTTGATTAAGAAAGTAGATTGATACAAAATCAACATGACATGCATTGACTGGATTGAAGCTGACTAATCAGCAGTCAAAATGTAACAGTAATTGTCACCGAGGGGGTCGATTCCAGATAGGTGTCACAAAGATTGGTTCTTGGTCTCATTCTGTTTAATATTATAGGTAATGGGGGAAAAAAAACTATAAAATTGGTACTGACAAAGTTGGCAGATGACATAAAGAATGAGAGATTGATAAAAAATGGGTATGATAGGTCACAGAATATAAGCAAACAATATGTGATTTAGTATAAACAAATGAAGCATTATATATATGGGGGAAAAGTATGTACCTCTAAATTTAAGGAGACTGTCTATGGAAACCTACCATCTACAGTTGAGAGATTCTGGGTAAGAATCAAGGGGCAAACAAATAGTGTGGATGTCATTGTGGGAGTCTACTATAGACCTCCCAGCCAAGACAATGATGTCAACGAATAATTCTTTGAGGAGCTAAGGGACACTTCCAAGTCAACTACTCTTGACTTTATGGGGGACTTCAACTCGTCAGAAATTAACTGGGAGCATCACACAGCTGGTTCAACCTGGGCCAGACATTACGTGAGCAGACCACACAAGAGAAAAAACTTCAGCTCAGCAGCTCAGTCTGTTCTTTCCATATGTGATAAATTCCACATTATGGTTGAAAGGAGGAGAATACTACATGTCTTTATCAAAGCAAATAGCAGGAATATTTGATGTGTAATTATAAATTTTCAATGACTTTTCCTAGATAGTAAGTATATTTCTAATGTTCATGCCTTTTCTCCCAGTTTGCCCCAGGTGAACCAGTTTTCCGGCTATGTCGTTAAGCTGTTAAGGCTCAAACAATTATTTATTGTTTGATTAGGATCCTGAACAAGCATCCACTAAATATCACCAACCTCTATGTAAGTTCAAACATCCACTAGTATTTGCAGCCATTATATGAGTAAGTTCACTGATTACTACTGACATAGCTATTTATTATTCTCTAATTTCTCGTTTTCAATTTTATTTTTTTTTAAAGATAGCATTCCTGGACAGAATTCTTGCTTAAATGTGGAAGGTCATGAGCATTACATATCATATGTTGGGCCTTCATTCAAAAGATCAGTTTAATACACATTTGAATCTCACAAAAATATAGAAACACAGCAATAGCAATAGCAGTTATGTAACTATTTTATTCTTAGTAACTTACTATTTACAGACATTTCAAAACACAGATGAAAACAGTGTCTGTTATGAGCTGGTGAAAAATAAGTTCATGAAGTCTCCCTGTTCTCATTATAGTGACCGAAATCTGGTTTTAAATTTGTACTGCAGGAGAACATTTTACACAGTAGAAACAGTCAGGCACTCATAAAACAGTTCAGGTTACCAATTTAAAGAATGGCACTTTAACACTACACCAGCAAAACTAGACTTTAAAGTTAAAATATAACAAACAAAGCAGGTATCCTTTATGATAACTGTGCATCTAACAACAAATGCCAGGAAAAAAATAAAAAAAAGAACAAAAGAGAGAACAGGATAACAATAAGCATGTGAAAAGTTTAACCATACAAGTCCTCTCCTTGCCACTTTCATTCGTTCTCTTCATGGCAGCTGTGAACAGATTTCTCAGTGTAACTTGAAGGAAGATTTTTTAAAAGGTAGTTATGCCATGAAACATTCAGTCTTGTGCATCCTGAATTCTTTATAACGTCTGTCTATAAAGCATACTGACTTCCAATGCCTCGACTTCCATTTGTCCCTAAACATTCCTAAGTACACACAAAATGTGGATATTGCCTTTCTAAAATGTATGGGATTTTCAAAAATATACATTCCACACATAATGTACAAAGGCACATTTGAAAAACACATTTAAAAAAAAAAACTCTTTACGAAGACCAGAGAGAGAAGTTGAATACAGTTGGATACAAAAAATCCTTTGCTGTTCAAAATTTTGCAGAGAATAATCACACCATATATTTTAGGCACCCAGTTACTAGATTTCAGAACAACTAAAGTGAGTAAAAAAACACTCCTATAAAACATAGACATTTTGACAAAACATTCCCAAGTGGAATACAATGTATTATTATTCTTCTACCATTTCTTTCTATAGTAGACAATTGAACAAAATAAGAAAACAAAATGAAAGTAATACTTTTATATTTATGTTTTCTGTGTCAAATTTTTCAAAAGAAATTCAAGTTTGCTCAGCTTACAAATTCTCATTCAACATCTGAATACATGTAATAAGGACAGTAGTAAACTCCAAATGAAGAGAAATAACATTGAAATCAAACAGTTCTTCTCACAAAATACTTTAATCTTGTTTACATAGTCTGTGAATTAACTGATTCAGGGTTACTCATTAATATATGTCTTTAATGCATTTACTCTTTGCCCTTTCCTTTCTGTCCAAATTCCTCTAAAACCTGCGAGTCAGAATTGCCCTCAGCAGGTCATTTTGTGTCTAATCTAGACCCAGACTCAACCCTTGAGTTTTTGGACTTCAACAGATTTACATCTGAAATGAGTCTAAGTGATCAAGCCCTTTGAAAGTCGACTGGGAATATTTGGGTTGGCAAGGAATAAACCCACAGTCTATAAAATAGATCTGGGAATGAAAGAAGAGGCCATGCTGAAATAAAAGATACTGATATGTTTCTCCTGAATTTTTCAATTTAGATTTTTATTTAGTGCTTTTTTTTGTATACCATATAATATTTAGCTGTATACTCTACATGGAGTTCTCACTGAAGTTTGTGGTACTATCCTAAAAATGAACACGGCTCATTTCACTTCTCAAAACTCAGCAAAATCCCTATAATTTATTTGGTTTGGATTATATGGGTAAAACCACTTCATTCAAATCATTTGCTCAAGTTCAAGGTTGAAAATTACATAAATTAATTTTAATTGTTAAAAAATTATATGTTGTCTAAACCAGACATGTAGGCTGATTTTGTAGTAGTTAGATTATAATATGCCTCCACAGACTGATTAATTCTCTCCAAAGATAGAGCCTAATACAAGTAATGTTAATTGTCCTCCAAAGATGTTTACTTTTCTCCATTAATTATTGAGGGAGCCTAGACAACAAGTTAGGGCAAGGAAATTAAAATGTTTTTCAAGGAGGAAGTAGGCCCAAATGTCTTCAGTGGGTTTTAAATAATCACTGTACCCGCTCTCCTTAACTGCAATAAAAACATTCTGCACAGGATTGTGCAGAACATGAGGCAGGTTGATCACAGCTTTCTGACTCAGGAGTATTGGTGTATTTCTGTTTTTAACTTTTTAACTCATCTTGGTATAATATCAGTACAGTGTCCCAAGCCAAAGTGGAATTATCTAAAGTAATTTTTTTGTCTGTACTCTCTTGTTTCTGAGACAGAAATCTATATCATTTTCAGGGATCATAAAGTACTCTGAGCTCATTGCAGCTAATCTCATTTTTTGGTTTTACCATTTTTTAAATGGATATCTAGTTCTGATAGCACTTGAGATTTCTTTTAATTTCCGGTGATATTGCAAACAGAAAACAACAATCTTCCCAACCTGCATTATGTGCTTTTTTTTTGCTTGTTGTGCCTCCATTAGGCCACTTCCATCAAATTTTTTTCTTTACAGAAAAGTTACTATTCACTCTCCACTTTATTCCAAGCTATTGCTATGGACATTTGTTACTGGGTATATAATTTTATGCTTGAGCCTCCACCTATCAAAAATTGCTGCATCAACATCTTGTCCTCTGATCATAACATAATTATCACTTTCAGAGATAATGAACCTCATCAAGGTCTTTTTTTCCTCATTTTCATTTATGAATAAGTTTGGCTACTGTCAGGAGCTGATGAAATAAAGAGAGCAAGAGAGGAGGCAACACACTCAAACTGATATAATGTTGCTGAGAGAGTGACAGGATGTTTTTAAAAGAAAATCACTGATACAAATTGCCTGCCAAATATTCAGCTGAACCCTGAATGGGACCAGGTGTCCTGCTTTAAGAATTACAGAATTTTATGGGCTATTTAAAAGTATATTAGATGTGATAATTAATGACTAAAAAGTTTTATGATTTCAGAAAAAATTCAGTTTGTCTACATGTTGAAAAATCCAGTGGTTTTCTAGTAAAATGAATATTTTCAAATATTTCATGACAGGGGCATTATCACTGCTACAGTTAATAAAATCTAGCAATTCATGCATTTCAATATTCTCTTTTTGCCAGTAATTGGCACCAAGCACTTGAGAGAAAGATGGAAGGAACATTGTAGAGAATAACTGTAACATGAATTTCTCCAAAATCCATTGTCAGCTTATATAATGATGCAGGTGGACTTTTATTTATTTTATATATTTTCCTTAAACACAAATGAAGTAAATAAATAACATTTTGTTTAGTGTAAGTAAGAATAACCTTATTCCTTGATGGTTCATTTTCATGTTAATATTTTTATAATGTATAATCAAAGAATAATATGTTATTTAATACCATAAGATGTGTAATAAAAAACATATGTTGTTTTTCCTGTTATTTAATGGATCAACTCTAGAAGAAAGGACTTAGTGAACTAGTTAGAATTAATGGCAAAACTGAAAAAGACTAACACTGAGAACTTGATATCTTGTGAAATTAATAGAGCAAGCACCTAAGTTCTTTTCAGAATTCAAGCTGATATTCTTATCCTATTGTTATACTACCTTAGGAAAAAAAAAAATCTTTGATTCAAAATAAGGGCATTTTTATAAGTTTTTCTAGCTTGGGACATTTTTCATACAACCATAATTCTGACATCTGGTAAGACTAGTGTGCAATTTATATTCCTTGGATACAGGCTATAATACAAAATGTAGGAGAAAGCAATACCTAACAAACAAACAAGAAAAAAACCCAAAACAGTCCCAAAGGAACAATAAGCACTCAAGGAAAAGGCAAAACCACAGGAATATAAAAAGAAGACTCATGTTTATTTAATGAGTGCTCTTGATGTGGAAGAGAGCCAAAATAACCACTGACATTTTTGTGATTTTGACTTTTTAATTGCTTGTTTATTCCTTTGGGAAGCTTGTTCAGGCATCCGTTAGATTTTTGCTAGCTAAATAAAGTGGTAGTTCATGTACTTCAGATTGCATTTGTAGCTACCTTCATTTCTTATTTGTTTTTGAATTCACTTTTAGTTGCATTCTGATTTGAGTTATAATGCAATGTGGTAAAAAACTAAAGTAACTGTACCTTAGAATTTACATATTCATTTAAACAATACAGAAACATGGAAGGAAGCTCAATGCCATTCTGGATGAACCTAGTGGACATTTTATACAGTAATTTATGTTTAGAAAGAGTAGAACTAAGAAGCTTGAGGGACTGAGTCAAGCATTCTGCAGCTGGTATACGTATGGTATAATCTACCCCTTCACATAGGTCACCCACTCCTTTCTAATTTTTAGAGATTTAAGCATTAAAGCCATAAAAAGTAGAATTTAACATCTAAAGTTTTATTTTTCACTAATTTGGAGGACTCTGACTTGATCATCATATAAATACTCAATTCCTCTTTGAATCTCACAAAATTTAGTCAAAATAAACTCTTGAAAGTAGAAGTCTCACAGTTTAACTGCACTGAATGTGAAAAAGTCCAGATAGTCTTTCAGGTTTTTGCCTTTGAACTAGATTGAGTGTCTCCATGTTCTCATGTTATGAAACAAGCAGATAAGTATGCTGACTCCATCTTGCCTACCACTGATTATATTGTAGGTTTTGATCATATTCTCTTTTACTCATTTCTTTTCTAAAGCAAATAATCCTAATCTTTTCAGCCCTTTTCCTATGGCATTTCCCTCTATAGCTTTATTATTTTCACCCTTCTTGAGCTTCCTTCATTTTGAAGTATCTTTTTAAAAGCAAAGTAACCAAAAGCCCAGGTAAGATTGCAATATTGACTTGTAGAATTGTTTCCAATTACATACTCCCAACTCTTTTTTCATGACTGGTGTTTTTGAGGAGAAAGATTTGCATTTCTCTTTCTTATGCACTCTACCTAACTTTTGGTAATATCATATGTTGTCTGCTTGTCAAGCTGCCTATTGTCCTGTTTGGTTACAGCTTTCTGGAACTCTTCACTGCTCTTTCTGGTCCTGGTTAGCCTAAGTAACGTAGTAACATTTGCACATTTCTTGTTTCATTCCTCACTTACTTTCCGGGGACAGTTCTTTTATGAAAGATAGCTGTTAATCATTTCTCACAATAAAATATTTCTTCTCTCTTGTCCCCTAGGTAGATTTTTATCCATAACAATACTTAGTCTTTCCATTCATGTTTACTTCATTTTGCAGAATCCTGATTGGAATCTCAAGTCTTTGACAAGGTAATTAGTCTACATAAATTAGACTCACAGGAAGTCACCAGATTTGTACACTTAAAGAATTCTGAAAGATTCAAGCGTGTCTGCTTTTTTTCTTCCCCTCAGAAAATGAATACTCTTGGCCATGTTAAGATCAGAGGCCTTATTCATATATCCACTTCAAGAGATGCAGTGTGATGAAACCACACATGAGAGATATGTTGTCATTATTTGAATCACAGGAGAAATCCCTGACAGTTTACACCTTACTGGATATTTGAAAATGTACCTCTCAGTGAAAATATCTCTTATGTGTGGCTTCTTTAATGTTTGGTATAGCACAGAATGGCATTGGAGTCCATATTAAAATATTTTTCTTAGTTTTACCATTAACTATACAAACTTTTTTTGATGTGGCATTCTACTGATTTGTAAAATGTGCTGTCTTATTAAAGATTAGTTTGCCCTTGGATTATTATTACTTATATTCTGCTTTGTTCTGAAAGATTATTTCTCTCTAATTTCTATATTACTTGGCTCTGAGTAGCTTTGATCAGCTTTTAAAAAAATTTCTCTCCCTCCAATAATCCATTTCTTTGCACAATAGCAGGGCTGAAAGCGAATACAAGGCATAAAAAAGAATTCACTTTGGTGAATAACGGTGAAATAAGGAAATACTGAAGGAGTTTTTCCTGACTGAGAAGGAAAATCTCTTGTTCGGCTTTTATGACTATTTAGGATTAAGCTTCTAGTGGAAGCACTTTGCCAGGATACTAGGGTAGAGGTCTACAATCTGACTGTTTCTCATATAGACAAACTTCCCATTTGTAATTCAGACTTTTTTTCAAAACTTGAAGGTTTTTACTTTGTGACTAAAAACTGTGATTCACTGTCAGGAAATTCAATGTCAGCTTTTATTTCTATGATAAAATGAAATTTTTTCTGAATTTTCAGTGTGGAACTAGTAAATGTTCCAGAAACTGAGATGATATAGTAACCAGTTCTATTTTACAGCCTATTGTTAAGCCTGAGAAAATTTTTCTCACAGATGTTCTGACTTTCTAGCATGTAGCTGCCAGTTAAAGTTTACAACAACTGCATGGTAAGATACACAGGTATCCCCAGAAATACCAAGGCAGTGGAAAGAATTCAATAAAAAGTTTATTTAGAAGACCAGAACACAAAAATCTAACAGTGCGGTTCATGTGCTGGCCCTCAGGGAGCGAAAGGCAAGTTCCCTCAGGGTCCTTTTTATCCTCTCTGTTTGTCCCCCACCTTCCCAAGGCCTCGATGTAAGTCTATTAGGTCTACCTCTCTCTTCTCATATACCAGAGAGCAAGGCTGAGAACTTCTCTTGCTATGCAGGGGAAGAAGGCTTTGAAACTGCCTTTGAGAAGGAGCTACCATTTAGGCAGAAAACCTTCCAAGCAAAAACCGAGTTCTAACTTTCCATTACAAATTTTTCCAGAAATGTATCTATTCTGACAATAGCTTTCAGGTAACGAATGGTGGATTTCAACGCATCTTTTATTTTATTTTTTTTCAATATTATTTCTCCAGTATATTTCTCTTGGACTGCCAGAGGGGTTTATTTAAGCATCCAAAACAGTTATGAAATTTTGCCTATAGTTTTATTGAGTATTTACCTCTGATTCTGATTTGAATACAGTGAAATATGCACTGTGTTCATGGGACTTAAAACTGAGGTACTTTCAATGAAGTATGTAATAGAAACTGGTAGTTTTCTAAGAGTAGCGTTCAGCATACTGACAAATGAAGGAAATAGAGAGGTCTATTTCTCCTCCTCGACTCACACCGAAGATTCATGACCAACCCCAGAGGAACAGTGAGAAAGCAGGGTTTGAGTAGAAAGGGGTGTGAGTAGAAAGCATTTTAACCTCAAAGGGAGAGGAAAAAATCTTGAGAAGATCTTGAGAAATGGAAGATAGAAATTCTGGGTACAGCTGATTCCCCAGGACTAGTATCATTTATGTGAAAATAACCACCCATCTAATTACAAGATATGATGGTCAGAAAAAATAGAAGAACATCCAGACACAAGGAATTGTACAAGAATCTCATACATGAAGGATAGAGAGGATCCAGTTACAAAAAACTTTCTAAATAAAATAATAAATCCTCACTTAAACAATTTTAAAAGCAGGCCTTTTCTGAAGTCAGAAAAGATGGTGGAGTTGATGCTTTACAGAGGGATGAGAAAAACTAGTGAAATTAGAATCAAATTTTGGAGATTCAAAAGTCTCCCTTTTTCTAGTAATGAATTGAACGATTGGAGAAATGCAGTTAAATAAACTGTAAGAGTGAAAGATGAGATACCCCAGTGGCTTACTGCCAAGCTATCCAGCAGGCAACCACATACTAAGCTTTTATTTCATACAGTACTAAACAGTGTGCCGGAGATATATGAATTTCTAAGCATTGAATTGAATATGATCTCACTGAAATCCTGAAAACTGAATAACAAAACAGTTCATAGAGTTTGAAAGAACCTTTTTTTTTGATGTTACAGTCTAACATTTGGATTCAACAGTTGTGCAATATTAATGCAGAATGTGTTTGAAATGAAACTAGGATACTATCATCAGGTTTTTCTTCTTCCTTTTCCCGTAGGGTGTGATTGTGTCACTCCTTGTAGCCTGCTGAATAAGAAGCAGATAGTAGAACCCTTTTCTTGCAGAAAACAGAAATATGCTGTTTTAAGCACTCCTCTAAGCTGTTTTATAGTGTTGTACATCACAACCTGAAGGGTTCTGAACTAGTCATGTTTACTTAGAAGCAAAAGAATGTCATCAGCATGTAACTATTATCATCCAAACCCTAAGACGAAAATACTAAGAAGTTTGAGCATAATTATTTTTCAGGTTGTTGCATAGCGGCACTATGTGAGGGCAAGAATTTTTCTTTATTTTTAAAAGGGAGCTGGGTCCTTCAGTAAGATGTCAGATTTCTCCCATGGTTTTCACAAAATGCAGTGTAAAGTTATCATAGTATTTTGTTTGGTATTCAAAGAATATAAGCAATTTCTAGAACTCTTGAACTCTTGAAAACCAAAACCTGTTTATACAGTAGCTCAGATTTAAATGCAGAAGATATTGAAGCCTTTTTTTTCCAAGGAGATATATATTTTACCTACCCTAGCTGAAATGTTGAAATGTTAAAATTTAACAATTTTAAGCTGATAGTGTCTTTAATAGCTTCTTCTAAATTTTTTTAAATAAACTGATTACAAATATTATCTACCCTTGTAGTCTGCAAGTATAAATACTTACCCTTATATTTAAGAAACCCTAGCCACCTTGGAGAACTCATACAGATGAGTCATAAGGACATTTAAGAAGGAATTGGTATTGTGTTCAAGGGGAGATCTGCAATCAACAGAATCTGCTGAAGATTTCAGCACAAATAGTACTGTAGAATCCTTTTCTCATATCTTTAAATCTGTAAGTAATTTAAGTAGTAAATGTATGGGTGCAGTAGTGTATGAGATAGGGAGAGTTTATGAAAGTTGGAAACACCCACACATTCAAATGTGATCCTCCACTGATTATGCCAAACTTATTTATAGAAATGGATAAAATTTAGGGATAAAAATAGTGTTGGCTATTTATTTATTTTATTAAAAAAACTCTCTACATTCTTATTCTATTTTCCAACTTGTTACCATTGAAATTAAGCAAAACAACTTTTATATAACAACAAATATAACAACTCCACATAGAATTACATACATTATATAAACATTACCAAGAGGATAAAAAATTGGGTAGCTATTGCTATGAATTTCTACAGATTTTTACTAACTTATTTTGGATTTTTTTAAATGGTTTGACAATCATTAGCTGGTATTGGATACAATAATATTAATAGATATTGTCTGGAAATTTATAGCAAGCAGGATGTCGTACCTTGATATATTCTATCAATTAGATTATTGTAAAGAGTCATATTGGACAGGTGAGGGTTATAACCATTTCCCTCATTAAATACTAACAAACTGGGTTTCATAACTCTTCTCATTTCATTATGCTCCCTGGATTTTTCTCTGCTTGTTAACTATAATCCTAATAATCACATATCCGCTCATAGCAGCTTGTCTTTCTTAATTCACTTATCACTGCTCTATGCATTCCCTTGCTATCTGCAGCTTTCGTTAGTTTGTCAAACCTGTCAGCCAAATGTAGAGCAAAGAATTAGTAGTGAAGAGGGAAAGATGCAGTGTTCCAGAAAGAAAACAAAACAATATTAAGCAAGCAGCAATGAGGTCTGAATTTAAATAGGTAAATTTAGGATTCTGCAAATTTCTAGCTTTGCTCAAAAAATCCTCCTGAAAAATAGTGCATGAAATGAACAACAAAGAAGAGTTAGACTAGGCATGAAGCTTTATGAGACCAAAGTATTTGAAAAGATCAAAGGAAGCATACAGGACCAGTAATAAATAAAGAATGAGGAAATTAATGCAAGAGATGAGGAGTGATTAAAGTTTCTTTCTTCAAGAAAAATTTGAAAGGATACAAGTGCAAATGGGAGTCACCACACTAATAGGGGTGATCTATTTGTTTAAATGTTTCCTGATAAATGATACTTAGAATCATGGCATATCCTGAGTAGGAAGGGAAACACAAGACTACAGGTGACTACAGCGGTAGTAGTCAAAAGAATAATAAACTGAAAAGCTGAAATATTGTTTAGTGACAGGGCAAAAACTTTTGTTTTGAGAGAATAAAGCCACATAATCCGTACTGCAAAAAAAAAGACTGAAGGCAATGGTGCCTTCTGATCACTTTAACAGACAAAGGTTCCAGATTTCTTTGGTACTATTTGAAATCCAGCCAGTAAATGATAGTCCTCAGAGAAGCAGGTAAGAGTCAAATTAGCTCTTCTTGAGGACACTGGTGAAATTTCTTAGCCTTTAAAACACTAAACAGAGAACCAAAAAGTAGAGAAGTATAATTTAAGGTTATACATCCTATGCATCCTCCATGGTAGGCAGAAGGAAGGGCTTGGGATTGTTTGCAATAGTGAAAAATTAGAGAGATTTTGAATTAGATGAACATGAAACTGGAAAAGAAGTTTCCATACATATAAGAACTACTTATATGTAGTTTCAAAGACCAGAAAACATGCATCAAAAGCACTTTAAGCTAGTTAGGAGGTGGGGATGATGGGGGGAAGGAGGGAGAGAACTTCTTAGTTAATGCATGCAGTACAATGTTCTTATGCATGAGGGCAAGTTGATGTGAAACGTAAATAGTAAGACAGTATATTAGTACATTTGCATAAATGCAAGAAAAAAATAGATATAAAATGTAAGAGATCACTCCCTAGTGGTTCTGGTAGAGTTCTTAAAACCTGCTCTTGCACAAAGTAAAAAGTTTGGCCAACTTTCAGTATGATAAAATCTGATGCCTACAGCATTAGCATTTATGGCATTATCACATTACCTTTTTATTAGATGCAAAGACTAATAAATATTGATATTCTGTAAACGAGGACACAAAACATAAAATAATTGACTGGGTAACTATTGTAGTCTCCTATGTTAGAAAAAGAATTGTAGCAAGTATTTCCAAGACTGTCCTATAACAAATCTAGATCAGATAATACTGCATTTAACTCTCCAACTGTTTTCTGTGGAAAAAATAGCTCTACAATAACTTAAAAAGGATGTTGTGAAGTTTTAATTTTAACATAAGTACTGGAATCTGGGAGTTACTTGATTTATTTCTATTTTGGAGCATACTGTCTCTTCTCCGTTTCTTTTGATAAATTAACATGCAATTATGTGTTGATAGCTGTAATCCAGCTTCCATGCATCTGCACATTCTGCCTCTTCAAGGATCCAACCCATAGCTGTGTTTACAGGGCTTATCTGTCTCACACATGGTAGCTATCTGAATAGTGGCAATAGCTAAGTGAAAACTTCCTCTGCAAGTGAAAAATTCCTTTATAAGAAGAATGTCGTTTGCAAGCATTTGAAAGAACATGTTGGATGTTGTGGTGGTGTTGTGGCTTATGAGTTGAGATAAGGATGGGGAAAGATCAATCACCAATTGCCATCATAGGTGAAAGAGACTTGACTTGGGGAAATTAGTTGAATTTTTTACCAGTCAAAATCAGAGCAGGACAATGAGAAGTAAAACAAATTTTAAAAACACCACCCCCCCACCCCTCCCTTCTTCCCAGGCTTAACTCCAGTGTGGGTCCATTTTCTATGGGGTACAGTTCTTCAGGAAAGGCTTCTCCAGTGTGGTATACCCCATGGGGTCACAAGTCCTGCCAACACACCTGCTGTAGAATAGGCTTCTCTCCTCATGTACACGGCCACAGGTACCACCAGGAGCCTACTCCAGCATGGGCTACCCATGGTGTTCCATGAACTCCCATGGAGGACCCCACGCTGGAACAGATGTATGCCCAAAAGAAGTCTGTGACCCCATGGGAAGCCCACACTAGAGCACATGTGTTGGCAGGACTTGTGACACAATGGAAACTCACGCTGGAGCAGCCTGATCTTGAGGGACTGCACCCTGTGGAAAGGGACCCAGACTGGAGCAGTTAGTGAAGAACTGCAGCCTGTGGGAAGGACTCACATCAGAGGAGTCTATAGAGGACTGTCTCCCATGGCAGGGAACCCAGGTTGGAGCAGGGAAAGGACTCGTCTCCCTGAGGAGGAAGCAGCAGCAGAAATAACATGTGATGAACTGACCATAACCTCCATTCTCATCTCCCTGCACTGCTGGGTGGGGGGAGGAGGTAGAGAATTAGGGATCAAGGGAGGGATGAATGGAATGTGCTTTTAACATTTATTTTACTCATTATCCTCTGATTTTGATTGATAGTAAGACTAATTTCCCCAATTCTAGTCTGTTGTGCCTGTAACAGTAAACAGTGAGTGATCTCTCCCTCTCCTTATCTCAGCTCATGAGCCTTTTACTGTATCTTCTCTGCCCTATCTAGTTTGAGAAGGGGAGTGATAGAGAGGCTGTGATCGGTACCTAGCATTCAGCCATGGTCAAACCACCACAGATGTCCTCTCAAGCATGTCTCTATGCACTGACAACAAACATTAAGAAAACAGGGAAGATACCAGCTCCTCCCAAGGCACATGACAGAACCTTACTCCAGGGGCTGAATAAAGCCCAATTATCAGATTGCAAAGGAGCTCCTTCTTCCTGCTTTGGGAAATATTGAATAAAATTTCTTTGCAAGTGCAGAAGTCTTTTATCTATTACTGTAGTGACTAATTATAGTACTCATCAGCAAAGTTGTAAATTTTCCTTTAAAACTGGTGATTTCTCATTCTGCAGCAGCTCATTTATATGTTCGTTCTCACTTTATACAGCATGTTTCTTTCTCAGGATGAATCAGTTTGTCCAGTTATGATTGCTGCATGCTTTGTCAAACACATCTTTCTAAAAGAAGGGGGAAGGGATTCACTCCTTTGTGGAAACAGTTGGAAATACTCAGGGGATAATATTTCAGAGTGCAGGTTGAGATAAGCAGAGATACCTGTGTAGACCATCAGAGCTTGAGAGTAAATCCAAAGCTACTCCTGAAGGTTTTGTTACAACCCAAGAAGGCTGTAAATGCTGCTGGATGAAAACAACCCTAGGGAAAAGGGTTATTTAAGGTTACTTGCTACTTAAGGACATAGCTGGCAAAGGGAGTAAGATCTGTTTCCAAGTCCCCTTCTTTCCCTATTCACATTCTAATTTTTTCTTCTCTTTTAAAAAGAGTTTCTCTTTACAGTGGAAATTCTAATAAAAAGAGGTCTATAAAACTGTTTGGTCTTTCTGGAAAGCTCATATAAAAAAAAAAGACATAGGCAGAACTGTCTTACATCTCTGGCTGGTTTGGGGTGCTGTGCAAGAACCTCAGTGGTTATTCATTTGCTAGTTAACATTAAAAAGAGAAGTTATCATTCTTCATTAAGTACATTCATGTGTTCAGCTGCTTATTTCTGTATCTCACTTTGAACTGTATTGCTCACTTGGAGCAGAATCATCCTGGGAGGATGCCAGATAAAGTTTCCAAAATGTTAATAGCTAAAGGCACCATATCCATATAATCGACAGAGCTCTCTCGCTCCATTTTGCCTGACATATCCCTTAGATGCAATTATTCCATTGGATGCCTCCATTTGTGCAAAGGGAGAAAGTTAGTTGTGGGTCAGCCAAATTCTAACTCATAAAAAAGCTAAAATTCTTTCTGGATGAGTTGCAGTGCTGTCAATGTGTGCAGGATTCCCTCTTTTTCCCCTTAGGTACTGCAGACTCCACGGGATGGAAGTCAGATAATGTGCAACGAAAAAGCTTAAGCCAAAGCTTGCTTAAGAGAATTTGGGATGGTGCTCTTCCACAAATACCTTCCATAGACCGGGTACCTGCATTTTTCCTTTCCCTTTCCCCACACCTACAACTGCACATGCTGAAAGCAATAGCCTTTGTTAAGAGTCAGTCATTTACTGAGATGAACAAATGCTGCTGTCTAGTCTGCAACACTCCTCCCTTACTGTGATTGATGAGGCAGAAAACTATGTATTTGGAATTCAGCTTAGGATTTAAGTGACCTAGTATTGTCCCAGAATTCAACTAGATATAATTTGATTTTCCATATTGCCCAGTCTGAATAATCTTTTTTAATTAAACGTATCTTGGATTTAGTTTCATGCTCTTTGCACAAATATGTCCAGTGTATCTTGTGCTATAGTTACTACACATGGACAAGTATTACTTTTCATTTACATTTTATAATACATTTTGCTAACAAATAAACAATGCAATGAATCAAATTAATGGAGAGAAAATACTTATTGTTTTATATTCTTTCTCTAGAAGTTTGGTTATCATGAGGCTACTGTATTTAAAAGCTGATTTAATAAATGCAGTATTTTTCACTGGATAATAGGCATCTGCTGTCACTGCACATACACACTGTCTGGATAACTGTAAGCAGTTTAGGTTTAATCTGCAAAAAGATATCAATTGTGCCTATTAAGTGGCCTGAGTATTATGCCTGACAAATTATTCACACTAATTCAAAAAATAATAAAGAAATAATAAAAATAATGCAAAACTGTCAACAGCAATAAGAGCAAAGTTTAAAAACATAAGAGGAATGTTTACCTTTTTCAGACAAAAGGGAGTTACATACAGTTATTCCTGTAGGGATTAACTATCTTAATAACTAAGTTTCACAGAATTATGTGTAGCTAAGTAAAAAAAAAAAATCCATTTTTCTCATCAGTAAGTTGGTTTTATTTTTTTCTTTAAACTTCTAAGTTCCTTATTATGCATGCATCTTTAATCTGCTTGTGTTGAACCATCAACATTTTCCTTAGTATGGACTGAAAATGTGAAGATAAGAATACTGAACTATTCCCATGGTGAGTAAATGCATTCAAGGAAAAGGTTGTTAAAAAGGTTTTGTCTAGGTGTTCAGAAGTTTGGGACAGTCTATCTGTGAAGCAGAAAAGCTGGGATGCCTACTGTAGCCTGATGATATGTTTGATGAAGCACAAAGGCTGACCAAGTCCCAGATGGAGTATTATTGCCTTATATATGCAAAAAAATAAAGTTTTAGTGTATCCTCTCCATCTGTTACATCTTTAACTCGTATGCTGTAGTCAGCAGCCATATCGTCTGACCAGATGAAATAAAATATGCTGTCAAAAAGTTCATTGGCAAATGTTTTCAGTAAGAAGGAACTGGACTTGCTTGAATACAAGTTTTCATCTCCAACCATGGAAACTGTAAGCACTTTCCTTAATTAAGAGTTTTGGAACCTTATTCATTTTACTCCCTCTACTCACAGACATACAATTTGTGAGTGTGGTCTCAGCTGCATTGTTTTACCCTTAAGCTGCTCTGTGCAAACCCTTTTTCCTAAACACCTTTTTTCCCTCAAAAATAATAGAGGGCAAGTAGACTGTAACAAAGTGCAAATTTATCACAAAGAAAATATGCATCATTTAGTGCCTTCATTCTTTTGCATATAGTTTCTTAGGAAGAACTCATGAATTCTTCACTAAGAGGAGAGGCTTAATTAGGGAGCTATGTCTGTGGATTTCAAATTCCTGGGGACACTTCAGCATTCCACATAGTCAATGCAGCAGTCCCACCAAACTGAAAAATAAGTCTCCTTCCCTTGTGTCCTCAAATATATTACAGCCAGGAAAGTGGAAAGCATACACATGTGTGGAAGTCTGAAATATTTGTGTGTGTGAATGCACTGTGTTCAAGGATAATGGGTGAGTGGATTCCAATTTGTTATGGTGGCAAGCAGTCAGCAATTACATTTCTATCAATACGGCTGGAGTTGTTTTGGAATACCCTTTTTTTTTTCAGAACTGCGAGAAGAGCTCTTTAAGAAGCAGCTTATCACCGTGTACAATGGTGCAGATTCAAAAAGCACAACTACTTCAGCTGTACTTCATAGACTGACAGACCTGAGGGTCTCAAGGGTCAGTCTGATTATAAAGTTGGATCACTTCCCATAGGTCACTATATTTCACCCAGTTGCCCCTCTACTGAATTCGGTAGCTTGCATTTCAGCTAAAGCATATTTTTCAGAGTAAAATCCAATTTTTATCTGAAAAGAAAGAAAAATAATTAATTCCCTTAAAAAAAAGGAAAAGAGAAGTTGGTAGATGAATCATAACAGTTTGAAGTTTCTTGATCAGTAATGTATTACTAGCCAACAGTGGGTCAGTGACCTGTATGAAATACAATAATGATCTCAAGGCGCATCACAAAATCTATCTTAGCTCCAATTAATTGGCATCCCTGTTGGCAGTTTCAGAAGAAATTGCAAGAACTGATTGAGCACTGAAAGTGAGCCACTTTCTCATTTCCACAAGGGAGTCTTTTCAGCTTAAAATTGAAGGTGTTTTTGGAAGACATATAAAAATGGCTATGTAATATCTGTTCTCTTGGAAAATATAGAATTTCTGTTTTCAGAATTTTTGATGAAACGATTCTGTGAGTGCCTCAGTTATTTCTACTAATAAATGGGGGAAATCTAGAAAGTATGGAGTAAACCAATTCATTACACAAAAATACGGTAGCAACTTTGTTGTACCTACATGGCTGGACATTAAGGATGGCAGAACAGTTTTTTCTTCTTCATATCTTCCCTTAGATACAGTATATTTATAACAAGTTCTTCACCTACGGTTCTCATTGCTTTGGGGAATACTAAACAGGCATACCAGTTTTTTTACTGATTGTTGTCAACTCCACTTAGTACTTTGTTATATTAGTATACATTAATTTGCTATTTTATTATTGCTGCAGGGCATATACACATCATTATGTTTCAGGGTAGTGGCTCATCATCATGGTGATTATTCACGACTGATGTGTCGATGGCTTTAATGGGCCAATAATCCAGTAATGAAGGTTCTGTAATGAAATTCAGTACTGTTGTGAAATTATTCAGTACTCCATAGTGATATGATTTACAGAGCTGTAAAGCTGTGCAAGTGGAATAATCTGTTAATATATCTATCTATAGGTTTTCAAGGTTGTTATCTATGTTTTTATTTAGGAATTCTGGCTTTCACAGATGAGATATTTCCTTGAGTTATTGAGGACTTTTTTGATAATATGGAAATTTTGTATTATTTTATTAGTTTTCTGCAACCAGATGTTTAGAAAACTGGATTGTTTTAGGCAATAGTAATGAAACAAGAAAAAATATAGGAAGAAGATATGACTTTCTGTGATAATTTTTTATACTCCACAAAAAATTTATGAAATGGACATTCCTTATACTTTTATGAAAATGAGAACAAATACAATGAAACAATAAAAAATTAATATACCTTTTATTACTTTAAATGTTTGGTAAGTAGTAAGGCATTAGATGAGGATGAAGCTTATAACAGTGAGTTATTTCAATTATATTTTCCTAATTTGCATAGATACCTGGTTTGGAGTGTATAAAATAATTATTTCACTAAATCTGAATATTTTCTCATAGTAAAAAATATCACTGTACAAGATTATTAATATCTGTATACATGAACACATATGTATATTTATGTAACTTACATATTTTGTACATATATATTTTGATATTACTCTGTGATGAGATAAAAACATAGACGTTTAATTTCTCTGTTCAATTGTAATGTGATTTTCTGTGAGCCATACAAATGTAAACTTTGATTTCTCTGCATCTCAATTCCAGAAAAAACAAAACAGTAGGAAATAGTATTGTCATTTGCAGCCATGTACTCCTTAGAATTTTCTGAGGTAGGAACAAATAAGTCTCTAGAGTGAATGAACTTTGCTAAGAAATCACTGGCATCAGAAACACACCAAAAAAACCCCAAACAAAAACAAACAAACAAACAAAGAAAAAACAAAAGAAACCAAAACAATAACAACAACAAAAAACCAAAGTAAATCAACTTGTGACCATAAGTCTAGTAAAAATAGAACTATTTTAGAGGTAATCTGTTGTGCTACAAAAGGTTGAATACTGCAAGACCAAAGAAATCTGGACTAGTAAAGAACATAGAACATATTTTTCCAATAAATTTTCCAAAGAATTGCTACCGACAAAAAAATGGAAATTGAGTTAGCAAAATGTCTTTACCGTCTTTAAACACAGCTCTTAATACCTTCTTTACATTCAGTTGCACAAGATTGTAGGTAATAACAGACTGATTTTACTGTGTAATATTTGTCATATCCATGTCCATTCTCTGATTTAAAAAATATATTCTTGATGTTAACCTTGATATTTGAATATAAATACAAGCAAATACTTTCTTTTGGAATCAGAATGGGCTAGATGTAGTGTATGTCACTTGCCATACCTAACGAGGCTTCTTTGTTTAAGTTGTTATAGAATGATACCACTCAGCCTCTGTACACCCTGGAAATACTACACGTTTATTACTGTAATTTTTGGATATGCAAATCTGAGGAAACGTGAGTTAATCTAATGCTCAAATATGAGTTTTAAATTTTTTAAAGTTTTTTCACTATTTTATAACTTTCTTTGTTCAGCAAAGAAATTGACTATTTAGAAGCTATAAGTTTGATGTATCATCTGTAATCATATTTAACTAAGTTACCATTTGTTTTTAAAGCTTACATGATGTAGGTTACACTGCCTTGAGTGGGTACTAAATTTCAAAAGATGCATTTAATTTTGGTAAGCTGAGAAAAAAACTATATATAAGGTGATAATTAGTGATAGTCATGATATTATCTTGGACTTTTCAGAATCAAACTGATAACATGGGAAGCTTCATAGAAGTCACTATTACCAACATTTGGGATGAATACTGTAAGCATGATATGCAGTCAGAAAAAGGATGTTAATTGTGTGATACACCATGAATATACCATACAGCACTGATTTAAAAAAAAAACCAAACCAAACTAATAATTGAAATTATAAACAGAAAAACATTCAAAATATTCCAGAAACTGGAGCATTGAGGACAGAGACAGTAAACATATTCCTGTATCAGTGAGCACTATCTCTGTAAAAGTGGAAAAGTCCTTGTGTCTCTAGGAAGGGTTTTCTTATTGTTTTTTCCTTCATGTGCATTGAGTGGAAATGTCTTCAACGAGGCAGACCCTGCACCTCAGACTCTCACACATGTTTGAACAATTTCACCAATCTGATAATTCAGATTCTAGTAGAAGGCACATGTCCTGAAATTAATTAAGAAGACAATCAACCTGAGAGCTTTAGGAAGCTCTGTGGTTGGTGGAATGTAGGGTATCTTCAGGATCCACCTTTGGATATGTTCATGGAACTTTGATTAAATAAGAAGAATTTAATTCCAAATATTATTATTTTATCACTTATTTTGTATGGCACTACTGATTTTAAAAAAATTATCTGTAAAACCAGTTTCTTTTTTTCTTGCTATTTTTTTGTGAACTCATGGTTGCCTTGTGATGTATTGATTAAAAAAACCATCAAAATAAACACAACTTACAAATAACGGTGAGCAAAAGACAAGCTCAATGGGCAAAGAAAGCTTTCACTGAATAATCATACACTTCTTTAGTAAAAGGCCAGGAAAAATTGAGTTATTATTTGCTTCATCTATCATTCCCTTTGATGAAGCATTGTACCAGAATACTCTGACTTGATCACTTGGAACCTGTAAGGAAATTTCTCTATGTAAGTGCCCCAAAGAGATCAATCACTAATCTCTGTTGTTCAGTCTTTCAGAACAGAAAGGAATCCTAAGAATATTTGATATGTAGCATCCATCTGACACTTCAAGTTCACAGAATCACTTTCTGTACATCTGTGTGAATACTTTTAAATGCAATTTAAGTTTTTATTTGGGCACCGAAACAGGCTCCCCCAGGGGAGTGGTCACCGCACCAAGAGAGTTCAGGGAGTGTTTGTACAATGCTCTCAGGCACATGGTATGATTCTTGAAGTGGTCCTGTGCAGGGCCAGAAGTTGGACTTTGGTGATCCTCATGGGTCCCTTCCAACTGAGGATATTCTGTGATCCTTTCAATTTCACTTCCCCTATGCATTAACTTTCACAATGGTGGCACAGAACGGATACTGGAATGGGAGCAATTTTTTTTTTTAAGTGCTGGTCCACATGTGTACAGACTTTCCAGGCTGAACCAAAAGTACTAAAACCTAGAATCTCTGTCAGGAAATACCCATGTCAGTTGGCATGACATCCATAATTAATAAAGATACTTCTGAAATCTCATCCAAATTGGCTACTAGTATCTCAGCAAGTAGCGCTGTTGAAGAGTTGCAGTCATAGAGTGCAAGAAATCAACATTAGAATATTATTTCAACGTCCTGTCATTACCTTGTTATATCAGGGGGTTAGCTAATTTTTATTGTCACCCCATGTCATAGTTTAACTAGCCAACAACTAAACCCCACATGACCCCTCGCTCGATCCCAAGTGGAATGGGGAGAGAGAACTGGAAGGGTAAAAATGAGAAATCTCGTAGGTTGAGATAAAGACAATTTATTGGGAAAGTAAAAGCCTCAGACACAAGAAAAGCAAAACAGGGAACTAATTCACTGCTTCCCATGGGCAGGCCAGTGTTCAGGCATGTCCAGGAGAGCAGGGTCCCATCACACTTAGTGGTGACTTGGGAAGACAAATGCCATCACTCTGAATGTCCCCTCTTCTTTCTTCTTCCAGGTCTATAAACTGAGCATGACACCGTGTGGTATGGAATATCCCTTTTGTCAGTGAGGATCAGCTGTCCCAACTGTTTCCCCTCAAAATTCTTTGTGTTCCCTCAGCCCCCTCCCTGAAAGCGTGGGGTGAGAAAAAGGCCTTGACTCTGTGTAAGTGCTTCTCAGCAGTAACAGAAATATCCTTGTGTTATCAATCAGCACAAATCCAAACCATTCTACCTACTATGAAGAAAATTGACTCTATCCCAGTCAAAGCCATAACACTTCACCATGAGGATTGAATTCTATATCAGGATTGCAAACCCTTAGCAGAATGTATCTGCCTATGCAAAATTTTCTTCTGGAGTATCCCTTGTAGTCAAGTACTTCAACCATTGCATTAAGATTTTGAAGAAATTTCAATCATTTGTATTATTTCTGGACTTGGTGCTGCATAAGGCTGTCCTTTTTCTTCTGACTAATGACATATTTTCACCTATTCTTCACCTTCACAAATAGAGTATTCATGGGTTTGGGTGGCAAGTGATCATCCTTTTCATAGCTTTGTCAGATTCTTCCTAAGAGACATAAAACATTGAACTGCTCCATTAGTTATCTGGGCATTGGAGAAAAACAGTCATGCCAAAAGCACTTCTTAATGTATTGTCTGAAACAATGGAAAAATCCCTTGACTGAAATAGGTAGAAAATACTTCCAACCTTGAAATAATCATAAATAGTGCTGATATACTACTTAGTTTGTCTGTGTATTGTGGAAAGGCCTCAGATATGATGCCACAGATGTAAGCTGGTACAGTGTAGTACAGGGTAAGGGTGAAACTATTGGAAAGGACAGTCTCATTCAGATGCAGCTCACATTGTGTTATATAAGAATGCATCAGAGTCTTTATGACTTCCTGGGGTAGTAAATTTTCATCCTGCTGACAACAGGAGTAATTGCTGTGTGCAGAATAAAATCACCTGTTTAAAAGTTTAAGTTCTATTTTTATGAACTATGCTTCCTTATGTCTTAGCTAAACTTATTAAAGATCATAATTACTGTTATTACTACTCATTATAGTTATGTTTGTGGAGAAAGCATAGAAAATTTTGCAAATTAACATGTGACTGTGGAGGACAGAGAAGTAATATAATTTCCTTGGTACTGAAAGCTGTATATTCCACATTAGCTGTTGTATTAATTACCGATGATTTAAAATCCTTTTGGTATTATGGAGGTGTCTAGATTGAATTTTCTGCAAAGGGTTTCAGAAATCTCTTATGAAAAGATGTTGTATTAGTACTTCACGTCACTAAAAGTACACAAATGAAAAGAATGCCTTAATTAATAAACAAAATCTATAGATACCAGGCTATGGTTAACTTGTCACAGATGACTTTTCTTGTGCTAAAATTAATATCATACACAAGTTGGGTGAGGAAAAAGATGAAAGAGTGAGAAAATATTAAAATACTTTAGGTGATATGCCACAAAAAAAAGAAAAAAAAGATGCAGGACTCTTTTGTAAGCAGTGGCTCAAGCAGAACTGACAGAAGCCTTTTTTTTCCTTTAGAGCTACCAAAAATTGCATATGCTTGCTCAGTTATTGTTTTTTTTCATAACAGAATATATATCAAAGCCTCTGTATCAGCTCAAACTTCTCTTGAATTTCATAATCCATTCAAAATCTTGATTTTTAAAGCTGCTTTCCATGGACAAGAAAAGCATCATCAGTTGTGTTAGGTCTTACAAAAGGCCAACAAAGCAGATATCTTGGTAGTAGTCTGTTATTGACCACTCAAGCAGAATGAAGAGGCAGATAAAATATTCTACAAGCAGCTGGAAGAAGTCTGACAATCACTAGCCCTTGTTCTCGTGGGGGACTTCAACTTACAAGACATCTGCTTGAAGCACAACATAGCAGAGAGGAAACTCCAGGAGGTTCCTGAAGTGTGTGGCAGGTAACTGCCTGGCACAGCTGGTGAGGGAATCAAGTAGGGCAGATGTCTGCTGGACCTGGTGACAGAGAAGGACTGGTGGGTGATGTGAGGGTTGGAGGCATCTTTGCAGTCATGAAAGGATAGCAAATCCAATTCTCAGAGAAGTAAGGAGGGGCTCAGCAGAACTGTCACCCTGGACTTCCAGAGGGTCAACTTTGACCTGTTCAGGAACCTGGTTGACAGAGTCTGTTGGGAGTCAGTCATGAAGGGCAAAGGCATCCAGGGAGTCTTTACATTCTTCAAGGAGATCTTAAAGGTACAGAACAGGCTGTTCCCATGTGCTGAACTCATAAAAATCTCCATGTTCTGGTAGGTAGATTTCTTTTTGTTGATAGGAAAAAAAATTGCTATTTGCATAGGAATATGATGGCTTCCTACAAAGAAAGGTTTCATCCATCACAAACACATTAAGTAAGAATATCAATGGAATTGTTAACAACTCTCAAATTATAAAAATATTAGTGGTGTGATGCTGTGTCTTTTCCATGCCGAATATCAAATATTTACAGTGAAATATTTAAACATTTTATTGCTCTCACATAGTTTCACAAAAAGTTAGAGTCTTAAATAAATATTATGGACAACATTTTTTTCAATAAATCACATATCTTTTTAGAAGAATATAGCTGAAAATATTGGTATTTTTATATTTATTTAGAAAATTAGTTGGAGTATATGAGTGTATCCTTTTGAAATTTCAAAGCTCAGAAATGCATCATCTAACTTATTATTCTCTTGCACGTCTCCTTCTTTCACATTTTCCAGTTTGTAGATGAACTTATTCCTCTCCCACATTCCCCACGGTATTTCCTACTTTGAAAGAAGGAGAACTGAGGTCAGTTCTTTCTCATATTCACAGGGATTATACTTCTGGTTTTAGAAATGCCTTTAGCATCTTCTGTTCTGACAAAAATCTATTGTACTCTATGACAAGAGAGGTGTGTGTCTTTTTCTGATTCTTAGTGTTTTCACTAAGTTCCACAACTAACAACTTTTTTTCTGTCTACTGATTCTTGGAGTTCATTAAATATCCCTCTCCATGCGTAATTAATCTATACAAATTTTAAAAGGAAAATAAATTAAGGACAGTACCTATATGAACATTGTAAATGTTTCATATTTCTTGATTGAAGTTATTGTACTGGCACTGTTTATCTATTTCATGTGTCTAGTTATGAATATGGAGAATTTCTTCTCTGAAAGTGTTGTCAAGCATTGGAACAGGCTGCCCAGGGAAGTGATTAAGTTCACCATCCCTGAACATGTGCAAGAAACAACTGGATATGGCACTTTTCTTTTTTCAGTTGACATGTTAGTGTTCAGTCAAAGGTTGGACTCGATGATTTTGAAGGTCTTTTCCAACCTTAATGATTCTATGACTCAATGAATACTATAATAATCCAATCCTGCCTTTCTTCATTATTCATATTTTTGTTTCTACATGTATTAAGGTACATATCTTCTTTGAAATATTTTCTAAAGCAGCTCCCTTTCTGTGTTTGGGTATACAAAAATTGATAATTGGAATCTGTAAAATAACTTCATAAATGTATTTAAAGCAGTTACAATTAATAGAGCAATTTCATTGTTTCAAAATACAACCTCAATTACTTGAGGGGAGGTAAAATCTTGAATTAACATTTTCTTTGCCTCTGAGTTATTATCCAAACAAACTTTTTAATGTTTGCATAGAGGTATGCCTTAATTGGTAAAGGCAGATAATAGCATCAGAACTGAGTTTTCCTTTGGCTTTTCCTTTGATTTCCTTTCCAACTTCAGGCAAATAAATCACCTGTTTCTGGCAAAAAGATGTTGTATAATACCCCTTCCAGATGAAATACTGTAATCAGTCTGAGATTATGAGTGGGAACAGTAAGAGTCTTAATGAAATACAAAAAATGCTCTTACCAGATATTATCATTATGACAAGCTTGTAAAAAACAATTTTAGAAATCTTTTTGTCAGCATACAGTGATCATAATAAATAGATTTTTATTTGTTAGTCTATATGTTTCATTTATACTTTGGATATTATTTCTGTTCAGAAACTTAAATTATTTGGTTAGTTACTTAAGACACAAGTAAAGAAGAAAACAAAATATTTCAGCCTGAAGTCTGGAAATGGAGAGTTATTTCATTTACATGATGTTGCATTTCCAAACTAGGCAGTCCTCACCAGGAGATCAGTTTTATTACATATTGAATAAGAGCACAGGTTTTAAAACTAGAGAGGCAGGCTTTTAGCAGGCACTGATGAAGGCAATTAAAGATCTTCTAGTGACACACACAATGATCCCAGCACTTAAACTGTGTCCTTTCATCTTCCTCAATTTCTTCTGTAAAGGGAAATTTAGTCTTTCCACGTGGTTTACTGGATTAAAAAGTTTTATACTCTCTTAAATGAAGGAAAGTTTCTTAAAAGTGGAACCCCATCTAAACTAAAAAAAATAACTCCAGACAGAATGGACAGAAACATAGAATGTTTCTATGTCCACCATATGTCCAGGTGTATTACCAAGACAATGAGAAGATGGAGCAAGAAGGAAAAATCTATTGCACAGCTGGGGATAGCCCAATGCACAGTAGCTTTCACCCCTACAGGGCAGGGATGTGGCTATGTACATACTCAGACCCAAGAACTATCATAAAGTGTTATAACCACTTTGTAAAGAGCTAATACATGAATAATATTTTTTAAATGCACAGATATGCAAGCAAGGTGGCATGGAAATATATGTGCACTTTGTGTGCAAACATGCAGACAGACTATCTTGGGAGTCATGCTGATACAAACATCTATCTGAGTAGATATTTAGCAGCTTCTTTGTAAGGCTACTTAATGTATTTATATCACCGTGTTTATTTCGGGAAAAAAAAAGGGGTTTTTTTTCCAAGACTCAACCAAGCTCAACTTGCATTAGTAAGTCTTGTACTGAAATCTGTTACTGTCATTGGTAAAGACATTTGTTTCACCATTGGACAGCTTATTGGCAAACTTTCCTCAAGAAGAGCTCAGAAGAGTTCAGATTGTTTGCTGATATATGGTCATTTTTGCTATAAAGCGAAAATGTTATGCTTAGGTTATACTTATGCTTTTTTTACTGCTTTTACAAAACACAAACTTCAGAGCTGCTGTGTCCCATAAAGGCTAAACTCAGCAATATGTTCTTAAATAATTGCTGAAAAACCTTTATACTGCTTTATTGAAGTCAGATAAATTTTCCAGAAACAGAAGCACTGACAGTCTTAGTTTCAGCAGAGGGAGAAAGGAGATAGAAAAATGAGATACAGTGTATTTTGGCATATAATATTTTTTTACTTTGGTGGCTTGACTGACTCCAGAAAGAAAAAGGTTTTGTGCGTTATACAAGCAATACCTGTTTACAGTTTCAGAAAATGTAGTTGGAAAAACTAAAAAAATTCTGATCTGTTCCTGTTGTTGCTGATAATATCAGTTATAATTTTGTCTTGTCCTTTCCTCCATGTCTCTGTCAGATAGATTGCCATAACATATCTGGAAAGGGCACGTGTGAAATACATGACATGATTCATTTCATCAAAGGTCAAAATGAGATGAAGCTTTGTCTGACCCTACAAGAACAAGTCACCCACCGTAATTGCAACATTTTCTACTGAGAAAATGAGACAGCCAGCCCATTGAAGGAGAAAACAGAAACCCGTGTGGAGGTAACCCAAAATCCATGACTGTCTCATCCATGCAGTGTGATGGTGTAAGGGCAAAGACAGTAGCTAAGGGGGGAAGCTGAAATTTATTTCTATGAGGTTACCACAAAACCCTTGGAGCAGATGCAGGGGAAATCAATTTTTTCTGCTTTCCCTCAGCAGCTACATATAGCAACTCTTTTAAGCAACAAAGTCACCCCTCTTCACATGAAATTCCTGAGAGACTTTGAAGCTCAAAGTAAAATTTACCTTTCCCATCACCATATTTATAGTTAGGTGACTATGTACATATTTTCATTCCTTCATAGTTCCATAGTTCAACTTTTTCCCACTCCTATACCTACTCCTTGCTGCTTCATTATTTCTGTATTGACAATGGACTTTCTGGAAATTTATTCTTTCAGTGTTAAGCTCCTGATTAACAGACACAGATCTCTAGTGTCCATGGGCTGAGAACCTTTTTCATCACCTTTTTCTTCTTTTCAATTATCAGTCAGAATAAACAATTTCTTCTACAGGGCTGCAGGCACTATTATTACCCAGGCCTTCTCTTAAAAATAAGGCAAAAGAAAACAGGTTGTCAAGCAAATGCTGAACCACTGATGGGTGGCCCAATGGGCATCACAGATTGCAGTTTGAATGGGATGGTCTGATTGGCACAGAAACAATAGGCTCATCGTGAATGAGGAAGCCAAGAAAAAATACCTGTGTCACATATCTTGGGCATTCCTGCATCTCTGGAAGAAAGAACAAAACCAAACCCCACTCTTAAGAGTCAGAGATTACTGCCTCTTATCTCATCCTTCCCTTGGGCAACTGGAACAAACTAGAAGCTTTTACGGTTCATCTATAAGAAAAAAACTTCACATCTAATTGTCGGTTTACACAAACACCCGTATCACAAAATTGAGCTCAATTGTTGATACGGAAAATTGACAAGAAAATGTCAAAGGTGCTTGATAAACAGCTTACTTAAAGCAACTAACTAATCAAGGAGCATTAACCTATGTAAATACTTGATTCATGTGGGGTGGGGGTGAATCACAGAGAGCAACAACCCCACATGTTTCTCCAAGGTATAGGTATGCAGGATGTTGTCATATTAGACATATTAATGCCTTTCAATGTCTGCATTATAATATGTCTCAACAAAAAGGCGACAAGTTGGGAATGAGGTTGAGAGCTTGAGATCTTCTCGGATTCTGTGTATTGATTGAATTCCTCAGTAGCCAAGTCAGAAAATCTTGTTTGTCCTGGAGCATTTTGGATTTTCTGGTTACATCATTTAGTCAAATAAATATTCTCCTTTGTGCCATTCATATTCTTAGATAATCCCTCCTATATTAATAATAATACACCACAACTGTACTGCTATAACCAGGACTAGTTATTGTCTGCTTATTTTAATTTTTGCTGTGCTTGGACTTTAGTTTGCATTTGGTCTACTTTCTTCTTTTCCAGGCAAGGCATCATGATGACATGTATATCATTATGTATTTCAGGCTAAGAATTAGGCCATTCTTCATTTTGTGAGCATTTAGCTTCACTTATACAGACTCCAGCATTGAACAGAATGGGGCATTTGGCAGGTAGGTGAAGTAATTAGTTTACCTTTTGTCGTTGGTGAATTTCTTGGAGTTAGAGCAAATAGATATTGTTAACAGAAGCTTAACATTATTACTTGTCTCACTTATCTAAAATGTGTTTACTCTTAAATATCCCTTAGTTGTATCCCTTTAGCTAAAAAGATCATTGTAAGTTTTATACTTTGGCTATGTGTGCTATATATAATGCAAACATACCATTTGAAGTTATATTTCATACCTGAATTACATGAATGTTCTTCTCCCAACTTATAAGTGTCTCAGTGTGTTTCTCTATTTGAAAACAGGTGCAGTGCTTTTTTGAAAACTATTGTCCTTTGCTAGTGTTCCAGACAGGAGGGGTGACATTGTCATTTGTTTATGCCACATAAAAGATTTCAACTTGAAAACATAGCCTCTCTCATTCACATAGTATCTGATTTATGCACTCTGAAAAAAAAATAGCAGCAACATTTGCTTTTCAATAACATACAGAAAAATACTTAAGTCAGTCATGCAAGAAGCAAGTATACAGGAAGGGATACTAGTTGCTGATAGATCATGAACCAAAGCTGCCTTTTATGTATCTTGAAGAGAAAACTTTGTAATCATCAATGCCATCAGTACGGATAGTATGTTCACTGAAATCCTTATACCAAAGTGAAAGGCTTGGGATTATCTAAAAGGGATTGTTCATTTATTCATGAAGTAGAACTGAAAGGCTTCTGTGTAGTGTTGGGCCTTTCTTTAATTAGTACGTGAGGGAAGTAAGGCACTAGTTAAACTTTGTCTGAACAGTAAGTTCATTATTTAAAAAAAAAGACGAAAGTGGAATATTTCTGTGGGAAGAACAAACAGGTTAATCTCACATATTTATTCTTAAAAGGTTGTCAAGAATTGTGTTAAATGCATTGAGAAGACATTTGTCAGGCAGATAAAACATAAAGGATGTTGGATTCACTGTAACAGTGAGAGTAGGCAAACAAATAACTGCTCAAATTTAATTTTTTCTGAATCCCTGTAGAAAATAACTGCTAATCTCCAGCAGAATTAAAACAGGAACATGTAACAAGAGACTTACAGCATGTGTGTCTTCCATAGGTCCAACTTAGAAAGGCCAGTCTCTAGAACTGAGATGAATAGTTTTTTAACATCCATTCAGTCAATAAAAAAAACCTGTGAGATTCCTTCAGGTACCTTGTGGATATGCCTCTAAATCACTGTTGATCAAAGATAGCTTTCACAGAGCCACAAAACATTTTGAGTTGGAAAAGACCCAAAAGAATCATCAGGTCCAGCTTTTAAGTGAATGGCCTCAATGAGTATTGAACCCATGAACTTGGCATTATTAGCACCATGCTCTAACCAACTGAGCTAATCCACAGCAACATTTTATTAGTCTGACATCTTCCCTTCCAGTAAGGAATAATCTGTCATGACAAAAATGTTTGGGCAGATTCTGCCCATTAAAAGGATGCTTGCCATTATTGTTAACTTCTATTTATATCTTTGTTTTGCATCAATGCCCAATTTACAAAACATTGGTATATGTTAACAGTCATTATGAAGAATGTAAATTCTCTCTCTGGAGTTTCCCTCTCTGGAGACATTCAAAACGCTTCTGGATGTGTTCCTGGGTAACTTGCTCTAAATGACCCTGCCTTGGCAGGGAGGTTGGACTAGACGATCTCCAGAGGTCCCTTCCAGCCCTAACAGTTCTGTGATTTTGTAATATCTTACATCCAAAATACAAGTTTGAATAAACCTGAAGACATCTAAAGACTCAAAGTTTCACACTGCAATTGTATATGCACCAACTTAATTCGGAATTGATAGCTAATATTTTGTGCTTTAGCCCTAGAAGAAATATGAGGCTGTCACAGTTGACACAAAATAGAAGCTCAGAATACACTAGAGTTTTTCTGAAATACTTTTATTTTTAATAGACCTAAGAAATTTTTTTAAATCAAGAGTAACATCCAAAAAATCTCTACTCACACTTAGATTTGTGACAATATCCAAGCCAGTTTGTATTTTGACAAGGTCTATTAGAAAATTTCACACTCCAGAGAGCTTTATCACATGCTGTCTCAACAACAAAAGTGAACATGCTGTACATTTACAGAAGCTATTTGATTATCAAATATAATGCACGTTAGAATGGAGAGGAGAGTAATGGGAGTACATCTACCAAATTAATTTGATTTTAAAGGCAGATAACTTTATGCTATATCCCTATTTTATGACAACTTTAAATGTCATAAAAAATACTTGCAATCCTTGACAGTTTCTAGAATCCCCTAGAGAACATCCAATATAGCTTGTGACCATGTCAAGCAAATTGTTTGTAATTACTAACCAAGCAACTGTGACCTTCAGAAAACAGTTAAGACTGTTTAAAATTCCCCCAAAATCTTGAGGTAATTCTATAGTATTTTGATGTTAACTGTAGCATTAATGTAAACAATAATCAACACTTAAGATTTTTCATTCAGACTGTTTTAGAATAACATTTGCATTTGTGACTGATGTTGAGTATAATCAAAATGACAAATAAAACACTTGTAAAACATTAAGTTTCAAGGAAATTCTGAGAGAAAAAATAGGTCTGCGTTGACACAGTCAAAACTGACTTTGACAATCACATAGGTGTTTTGATGTAAAGCCTGAACCTGTTACTACAAAAAAGACCTGAATCACTCATTATTATATGTATTGGTTTATCCTTAGATGTCCAAAACCTGTTTAGGACCTTGATCTTCCATTTGCTTCATAAAGTTACCATTTTTTGAGGTAGGATACTCTTTTCGCAATCATACTCTACAAATGTTTGGTGCTATAGATGTTGTGGTCACTGCAGAATGAATTCCAATACCAACTTTGAAACAGAAGAAAAAGACTTTATTAATAAAATTTAAAGTGGTAGAAGATATAATAGATGGATATAACAGAAGTGGAAGGAATGACAATATAGGATCAGTACAGAATTCCCGTAGAAAAGAGTCTTTTTTCTGACCCCAGTAATGGTTGTCAATCATAACTGACAACAAATTATTCCCATTGGGAATTTTCCTTTAAAATCTACACTTTAGGAATTTCCCAATCTGGAGTTTTCATCTAAGACTTTTGTGTTTATAGTTGCCAAAGGATCTATTTTTCATGAATTTGACAAATCCATTTCTGAACTCACTTGTAGTGGCTTTTTTTCAATTCCTCTGACAATTAGATTCACAATTTAATTATATGTTGTAGTTCTATGGGAAAGTACTTCTTTTTGTTTATATTAAGCCTACTGCTCATTATTTCCTTTGAAACCCACTGTGCTATTAGAAAAGTAAAATCATCAGTCTCTCATCATGTTTGTCATACCTTTTTAGGTATAGATTACAATTCAATAGATTATTTCTTTCTCAGATGAGACATTATGCAAAATTCTGTTATAAAGTACTATCGTATTAAAAAAGAATCATATTTAAGTTGTATGAGAAACTCTTTGTCTTTCTGATCATTCTTTCCTAAACTTATTCCAATTATATTGTATTCGCTTGAGGCACAATGACAAGAACTTCACTTTTTTATAGTTTGGATCAGTTAAGCATTTTGTTCTTGACTTAGAAGTATCTTCTTTTAAGATATTAAAAATGCACTTTATATTCATAAATAAAATTTTCTAAAATATGTTTGCTGTTTTAAGTATAAACACAACAGGTAAATTCATAAGTGAATTCAGGATGCATCTTATTCTTCAGTCTTGTCAACATGATTCTCTCTACATTTATGCAACTACATGGATTAGTCCACTATTGCAAAAATTGTAAGTCACATTATCTTTTTGTAATGCTTGATATATGCAGGCAAAAGGATTTCAATAATTCTTTCATTTCAGGATAAAAAATGCTTTAACATTTTAGTAACCACGGGATATGACATACTTGTCTTAGTCCTTTGAAGTGCACAATTGGCTTCTAAATGAAGGAGTTGCACATTTGAATCCACACTTTGGTGTACAGTCTGTGAATGTACCAACATATTCTCCTCACTTCTTGGGGTAATATAATCCCTGGGGTAGTTAGAAGTGAACTTTCAAGAAGAAGTGCTACCAGTGGGATTTTACGGGGAAGGCCATTTAGCCTATAAAGAGATGTCAAAGAGAAAGATATAAAAAATACAGAATAAAAATGCATTTGTCAGCTCTGGTTCACCTATGAATTTTTGTTATAATGTCTTTTGTGGAATGAGATGTCATTACTAAGTTGTGTATTGCTTCAACATAGCCATCCATTACAGTAAAGCAGAAATAGTACATTCCATTAATCACAGACACAAGGTTAAATAAAGATGTAAGAATATCTGGAAAGCAAAGCTTCAAGTGTATGTCACCTTAATATATTAAACAAATGTCTTAGAAGGGGTTATAGGCCTGGGAGAATAATAGGAGTAATATTAAGCAGAGTTGCATTAACCATGCTTAACTCAATAATACTCATTTTTATTGCTGTAAAGAAATTGATTGTTTGAGTTGTCTGTCATATGGCACATAGCATTTGGAATCAGAGGGAGTTTACTGAAAAAAAATGAGGAGTTCAAATTGAATCAATTCATTTGGTTTGATAAATATTCCTTTCAAATCTATTTTTTTCTTACACTTTACTAAGCTCTTCCTTCCGTGTTACAAAGATGGATGTACACAGAATACCTGTCAATTCATTCTCATGTCAGTGATCATTTCAGCACTCTGTGCTTTTATAAATAAAGACCCCAATAAGAGGCAGGATAACTTTGTGGGGTGTTATACTATGGCTGGCTGGCTTCTATATATTAAGAAGCATTGTTGGTACAATAGCTGTTCCTATTTTACTCCATTCTGATTTTTCTATCTTTTTCTCACTTTTTCATTTATAAGTTTTTTCTTTCTTTAGAACTGTTCTTTTTGCCATTGTGCATCCTTCCTATTCAACATTCCATTTCCATTTTCTCTTCAGCATGATTCAAACACTATCATTACTCTCACTAACTATGGATATTTATGGTGCTCTGCAAGAATGAAATACACCAGATAAATAACCAAGTCCCTGCCAAAGACAGCTTGTAATCTAAAGGATCAGAAATACAGTCATTGATGCTTAGCTACATTTTTTACTTGCATGCCAGATTTGAACAGATTTGGTCATGGGGTGAAATTTTTCCTTAGTAATATCAAGACATACTCCTCCTGCCTGGGGCTAGTTAACCTTCTAAGTTCAATTTAGACACTTTATCATCAAATTACCTTTTGTTGTACATATCTGCCATTAGCCCCTGAGAAACTTTCATTGACAAACTTTCTACCCAAATGTTGTAAAAGCTTGATGTTGTTTGGTGTTTTTTTCCTCTCATCTGTAATTATAGCTATTATAGCCAAGAGCTAACTTGTATTGAATTATCTCAGTATTTTAATTTGAGTCAAAAGAACTTCTGTAATGCTTTTTCCTCACAATATTTACTTCTTGCAGCCTTATAGTTATTTTCTTTTTACACTTTACTGCAATACAACTTCTCTGCCCTGATGTGGTCTCACCTCAAGTACTGTACAGTTTTGGGCATCACAATACGAGAAAGATATTAAGCTATTGGATAGTGTCCAGAGGAGGGCCACGAGGATAGTAAAGGATCTAAAGGGGAAGTTGTGTCAATAGCAGCTGAGGTTGTTTGGCTTGTTCAGCCTGGAGGAGGAGAGACCTCATCACAGTCTGCAACTTCTTCATTAGGGGAAGAGGAGGGGCAGGCACTGATCTCTTTTCTGTGGTGACCAGCGACAAGACCTGAGGGAATGGCCTGAAGTTGTGTCAGGGGAGGTTTGGGTTGGACATTAGAAGGAGGTTCTTCACCCAGGGAGTGGTTTGGTGCTGGAATAGGCTCCACAGGGAAGTGGTCACAGCACCAAACCTGACAGAGTTCAAGTGTTTGGACAATGCTCTCAGGCCCATGGTGTGACTCTTGCAGATGGCCCTGTGCAGGGCCAGGATTTGGACTTTGATGATCCTTGTGGGTCACTATTTCAGCTATCTATAGGATTGTCTGAGCAGGTTTAGTATCAGAAGCCATCAGATATCTTAGCAAAATTTTAGAAAACACAGATTACCACCCCACATATTATCCTTAATCACTTTTGTTGTTGCAAATGCATCTTTGTATTTTGTATTCTCCCTTTGGACACAAATTTGTGGGCTAGTAAGGTAGAATATCCCATGCTGTGGATGGAATGTGATGAACAGCAATACCATGCTACAAAAAGGACCAGAGTTGCAACACTTATAGATTATCTGAGGATAATTTAAAGAAAAATAATACATTTTTTCTTTAAATGTTTCTGACTTGCTCAATCACATAGTCATTCCTCCTAGCCTAAATTATTAGTGACGGATGCTACTAAAGTATAAAGTGGAGTGACATAGTATAGCACAGTATGAAAGGGGGTAAAGTAGGATAATATCTTTGTGACAAAGATAACCAAATCCAACTTTTCAAATTACAGATGCCTAGACTTGCACATATAATTTCTTCTGTGCTACATGAAAACTGCATATTCATTGGTTTTAGGGGATTAATTGTTTCAGAATTTGCATTCATATCGGCTACTTACCTAAAGATTTAGAAATATAATTGCTATTCCATTTTTTAAATCGTGACCTGAAGTTGTATTTTCAATTTTTTGACTGTACCCAATGCCTGGAGACTGGATAAGGTGATTATTTCATTCTCCATTTCAATCTGACCAGACACTTACCCCTCAAACAGACTTAGTAAAACAGCTTTAAGTAAAAGGATTACTTAAAGATTCTAGTCTGTTTTAATTGAGAATAATCAAACTGCAGTAGCCATATGTAAAAAATAAAATTGGCAATTTTTACAACACTTGAAAAATGTTCCTCTCCTACATTAATTTGTAAACATTAAATGATAATTTCAATTGCTGCAAATTTATTTAAAATAAAAAACTAAATATATTATTTCACAATATTTATAGATGCAAAGGGCCATATTGGAAAGGAATAAGAGAATTACCTCTGCTTAAGAATGGCAATACTCTTTGATGCCTAGTTCTGTCTTTGCCTCAGGAAGGGAATTTTCCTCTTTTTTTTTTTTTTAGTGTGAAATCTAACACATTTGACACTGAAAAAATATGTTTGGGAAATTCAAGATCACAAATGTGCAAGAATTCCTATGTATTTTTCTTTTCCTTTAAATAGTCATCGCATAGCAGGACTCATTTTCTCCAAGTGTGTTATTATTTGTCTTGATGGAAAATATTTTGCTGTGAAAATAGTTCATATATCTGTGAAAAACCCTTGATCAAGGGTAAAAGAAGTTTTTGGCATTTTAATTTCACTGGCAGTTTATGTTGAGTTTGTGTGTAACTCTTAGAAAGAAACTAAACATAATAAAAACCCAAACCCAAAACAAAACCAAGCCCCAAACAAAAAAACCTACAAAACAAAACAAAACAAAAAAACCAACCCTCCATAAAATTGTAAAAAAAAAAGAGTAAAAAAAATATTCTGGAATAATTTTGGAGTTTCTTATATATTTCCTCATGTTCTTAGGGGTTTTTTTATTCCTTTGAGAAAATCACATTGGACTTTTCCGATATACTCACTTTGTTGTACTAAACACTGAAAGATGGGCTTTCTATTTGCTAAGTCAGTACTGGGAAAGAAAGAAATGCTGTTTAGACTTATAGACTTACATATTTTCTTCAGTCTATATGAAAATATATGGGAATGGTATCAATAGTCCTCTCACATTTTACCTTTACTTGACTTGTACTCCAAAAATAAGACTCTACTCATACAAAAATAAACTGCACTACTTCCCTTTAAATCCACGTTCTCAAATTACACTGCTGTTGCATCATTAATTAAATATGCTGAAAGTTGTAGAAATGTATTTAAAAAAGTCTTATACTGAACTTTAAGTTTTTGAATACCTAACAGAAGATGAGAAAACAGGAAGTACCAGTAGTAAATCTTCTTCAAGGAGGCAATTTGAGTGAAGATGGAGCAATACCTTTTTACTTGGTGTAAACTGGCTTACATAATGTTATTAGTGTTTAGTAAGTTCAGTAATAAAATCAGGTGATCTGACAGTTCTCAGTAAAGGGTCTTTTTCCAGTTACATTAAATTACTTATAACTTCATCATGAAGAATTTTGTGAAAGAATTCAGCCAAAACAGATCAACCATTTAAAAGAAGGGACTGATGGAAAGTATAAGAATATTAAAAAAGGAAACAGAGGTGTTGTAGTATCCTACCACCATGGACCAAGGAAAATTCATTAACTTTGTGATGTTCTATTTGTCAGAGCTATGAAAATCTTGCACATAAATTAGTCAAGTTCTAAGTTTGAAATAAATCTCAGAAAAGAGTGGTTTCCAGATTGTCATGTCTCTATTGGCAAACATGAATATCAGCTTTCTCCTAGGTGTGACCTGCTTGCCTCTGTCCCACACATAAAGAGCGACTTTGCTTTTACACATACAGACTGAAAGTTGCTTCAACTTGAGGATATGTGCATGTACACTTAGAATAAGATAAGGTTTGTTTATCTATTCAAAGATACTTTTCTTCCAGCAACAAAACTTTGTCTCCAAATCAGATTTCTTATTGATTTCTCATTAACTAGAAACCTATATATGAAAGAGGCTTCTGTCTCTTTCCTTCCTTCCTTCCTTCCTTCCTTCCTTCCTTCCTTCCTTCCTTCCTTCCTTCCTTCCTTCCTTCCTTCCTTCCTTCCTTCCTTCCTTCCTTCCTTCCTTCCTTCCTTCCTTCCTTCCTTCCTTCCTTCCTTCCTTCCTTCCTTCCTTCCTTCCTTCCTTCCTTCCTTCCTTCCTTCCTTCCTTCCTTCCTTCCTTCCTTCCTTCCTTCCTTCCTTCCTTCCTTCCTTCCTTCCTTCCTTCCTCCCTCCCTCCCTCCCTCCCTCCCTCCCTCCCTCCCTCCCTCCCACTGAGGGTTTCTGACAAGGAACAGAACTGATTTCTTTTCAAGGGTGCTCTTTGGAAACATTTTCAGCTACTATGCAGAGATGCCCTTCCTCTGGGAAGGCAGAGAAGAAAATTCATATTTAATTATTTCTTCCCCACAGTATTATTCATCAACCAGTTTTTTATTATCTCAAATTTTATAGTAGCCAGATGTATCACAGAGTGTTGTGTCTGTATTTTATTTGACTTATGAAATTCCTTGAAACTCACTTTCTGAATTTTAACATTTTTAAAGAAGATTAAATGTTCTGTTATGTTTAGATATGGCCTGCAGTGAGCATTTCAGGTCAGCATTTAGAAATTTTTGTGTAACTGAGACATAGAGAAAACCTACTTGATATTTAACCAGAATTGATTAGTTTGACTGCATTGGTTGCGAACCTTACCCACCAAGCAGGATAAACCATATAATCCTGGGAATGGACATTTCAATCTACTGAGAAAATGTTCTATTGCTCTTGCTTTATGGGATTTTAAAGATCCTGGCACAATTGATTCAGATACTACAAAACAGCACAAATTACGATAACAGAAGGTGCTATAGCCATCATACAGATTACCCCTGCTGAAAATATATCTCATGCAATTAACTATAGGCTTAAAACACAGGGTCTGTTTTGTTAAGGTGTTTACGTTTCCACAGATAATAAGTAACTCCTTTGAGATTTCAAAAAATACTAAGTACTAAAATATACTACTAATACTAATCCATAGATTTTACTTTCACAGTCTGATTCCCAGTCCAAACAACAACAAAAAAAGGATTCTATTCCTTCATGCATCTTTCTATATTTAATTAAAAAAGACAGTGAGACTGGTTCAGCTACTAGAGGCAGAAGCCAGGTAGAGGCAGGGAATTCCCTTTACAAAGAGTCTTGGTTTCTTTCGGGTATTACAGCATCTATAAATTTTGTTATTAAACTGAGTGGCTCATTCATTAGCAGGAAAATATTGCTTGATTAGAGAATGGCTCAAAAAGATCAGTTCTGTCCCTCTTATTCAACTTTCCCACTGAGACTGTCTCAAGTAGGATTATCTCAAAACTCATTGCCTAACTGCAATGTTGTTCTTGAAAATGTTTCACATTTAATCTGAAGAGTTCCCTTTCCATGCATTATCATGGATGATATTTTCAGCTAGTTTTGGGTGATGAAAACCATGTTAGATTCAAAGGAATGTTTTTCTTAAATGGTCATCTCGAATCTATTATACTGTGTCTGGAATTGCTAAAAACAGTGGAAAAAACTGGTATACAGGCTCACAATAGAATGAGGATGCACTTTTAAAGATATATCCATTAGCATATTCTGATATTTCTGATTCCCAGAGGTTTTCATAACAGCCTTCAGATCCCTTGAATTATTTTCCTCTGTTATTATATTAAGAGAATATTTTGTGCTTCTTCAGTAAAAAAACTACATGCACATCTGTACAATCAGTGTCCACCTTCAGTTTATTGTATATGCAAAATTCAAAGTCATTAAAGGACACATTCTGGTTTTCAGTTTGAAAAAAAAAACACAGTTAGAGGTCGCTAACCTTGTTGATACCTCAAACTAGGGAAGTGAATAAATAATCTTAAAATGAATGTGAAGGGAAACAACCCACAACAGAGACTTGAAGTAAGAAGAGTTAAATTCAATTGAATTCAGTTTGCCTATATAACTGAGAAAGCGATGTGTTATTGTTCATTTTCATCTCTTGTCACATGTGTTTTTTACAAATCTTCAAGCTGTGCTTATTGCCTATTCCTCAATACTGTCTGAGCAGAACTAGTATTTCCAATTACCACAGATCCAAACATCTAAAAATAAGTTATGAAACAGTTTTTCAATTCATTCTACAGTCCCAAAGAAAAGTAACAAAGACAATACTTTGTATCTCAAAAATATATTGTCATGAAATATTTTGACCAGGCATGTGAAATGTTACTGTCTTGCTTTCCATCTATATTCTCCAAATGTTCAATGTTTTTGGAACTTTAATGCTAATTTACTATATCCACATCACAGAGTAATTGACAGACCATAATGGATCTGGTACTGGGGTTTAAGAGTCAACCAGTTAAGCACTTTCAACCTACTTGATTATCTTACACCATCAATCATCCACTCACTTCCCCTCTGTAATTCTACATTACCCAACCGTCAGATGTTGCATCGGTCCTTGCTTTGACACTGCTCACAGTTACCCATCTTGGGCATCACTGGCCAAGGTCCTGGAGTGTCCCCTGGCATTCAACATGCATCTACCTGATCTTCAGGATCTGTACCCGCTTCTGAGGTCTTTTCTACGACCCATCTTTCCAAGACTGCTTCTTTTTGGGAACTCTTCTTTTGGTACCATCTCCTCTTTCCAGAAGAAAACATCCCCAGTTTTCCCAGCCTATGTATGCTCTAAGCAGCCTATGTGCAGAAACAATATGCATATTGAGGCTTCTAATTCATCCTGCCTCATGACTCTGTATTAAATGGAGGACATGGGATAAGAGAATTCTATTCGGCCTAGACAATTTCAAAATTTAAAACCAGCATACAAGTTGCCTCTAGCAAGTAGCAGACCTCAAACTGAGAGGTCAAAAGCTCAATTATGGACAATCGCATATACCCAATTCTTTACTGCTTGTTAGCATTCACAGCTTAAACTATATTTTGACTGACAACACCCATTTATATACAGTCTGACATTCTCTGAAATAAGATTTTCAAACTGTAAGGTCATTTTCTAGTACTGTAGAAAAGGGGCAGAAATGTCCTCTGCACAGTTTAGTGTGACTTCTAAGCTTCCTTAAGTACTCTGCTAACATCTTCCTACAGGAGCAATCCCATATGCTTTGATCATGGGAAGTGCAATTTTTGAAGGTGCTTTTAGTTAGGTTTCGCTTTCTACTTAAACTTGAGTAGATCAATAATGAAAAGTAGAAGGCAGGTAAAAACTGTGAAAAGAACAAATTCAGTGATTCAAACTGTGAAGTTTGTAACTGAGTACAGTTTCTTAAGCCTTCACATTAAATACTGTGTAAAAAAAGTGCAGCTTAGAGTTTTCCTGCCACGTGCATATGTGTATAAACCCGAGAGTTTTCCACAGTCACAAGCAATTGAATATTGTGATGGAAGTTCCACTCAAATGGTTAGCTCTTTCCCAAAATAATTGCTTTATGTTTAAAAATTTTAAATTTGTTTTTAAATAAGGTTTTGGATATTTTTTGTTTAATGGTCTAGTCAATTCCTAGCACTGATTTTTGCCTTCTGCTGGGTAACACAATCAAAAATATCTCTATGGTGTTTCCACAAATCCTACAACTTTTGTTCATCCTTCTCGCATTCTGACCAAGTTTTTTAGTCTCTTAATATCCTACTTGCTTCTCAACCCTTTTAATATACCCTTTCTTGTAGGAGGCGTGGCTAAGGTGGCACAGAGGATGTGCCCAGGTACAGAACCCAAGGAGCATGCCCCAGAGTTAGTAAACTGGTTGGTTAAGAAAGTCACATGATCTGTAAGGATAAAAGGGTGCGCGAGTTTGAAATAAACCTCTTTGTCTCACCATCCACGAGGAGCATCATTTCATTCCTTGTTATACAAGGGCCAAACCGCAACATTTTCTAGTCTTTGCTTTCATCCACCTTATACCCTGTCCTCTCAACTAAACCACAATTTTCTCATTTCTGAAACAATTTTTCTGACATGTCTGCCTGTTCCTATCAGTCTCTACCCTTCATTTCTGTTTGGTACTACCACCACCATTTATTTTTGTTTCTATGTGTTGCTATTACTAACGGATTTCACATTTAAGAACAGTTTGTAATGACATAAATTGAGGTCATCATTTTTTATTTTGCTAATGAGTTAGCATCATCACATGTCACTTCCACTACAATAATGACAGGAAAAAAACCCTGACACACAGATTAGTAGGTGATTAAAATAAGAAATCAGACAGAAAAAGGAAGTGAAAAAAAGTCCTAAAAAATTACCTAATCAAATTCTTGTTTCATATGCTTTTTCTCTTTTGGAGATTGAATGTATCAGTAAAAGATTTAACAGATAATTCAAAGGAATTAAAAAATGCTATATATATCTTCCCACAGTGCTTGAAAAAAAAAAAGAGACCCAAGGTTCATTTATTTAAGTGAAAGCAAAGCGCTGATCTTTGCCACTTGATTTGCTTCCTATGTTGTGTTCTTAGGTGCTCAGGACAGGATTTAGTTGATGTATGAGTCCGTTTCTCATGTATTTGAACTGCTTCTGTATACAGTTTGCCAGGACTGTTCTGTGGTCCATCTCTACTCATATTGGAGTATTTTTACCAATTGGGAGTCCACTCAATACCTTGAGAATTAGGAGTGCTCCAGTCAAAGCTCACATTTGTGTGGCAAATCCCTAGTGGCCTCTTTTAAGTGGCTAATAGACCCATGAACACCATTAATAAGGATTTAATTTGAACAATTCCTGGACCACAAATTATAATGGGTGTAGAGGGAAGGGGAGGTCATGTGGGAAGGAGGTAGATATCACAGCTTACAGCTACTAATTCAGGAAAAATGCAAAACATTCAGACATACTACAAACAAACAATTTTAAAGCAGGTTTCATACCTAATGAGTCTATAATTAGGACAAAGGACAAGATGTTCTGAGAGCTCTTTACACATGTCCAAGAGATAAGAGGAGTATAAAAAAGTCCTACAGAAGATCTAATTACAGTGTCTCACTTAACTGTACAATCTCTATTGCAGTAAGAGGGAAAGATTCAGCACTGCCTCTGGGGTTCTACTAAATCTGCTGTCTGTGTTTCTTTTAGAGTAAGAAATTTTCTTTCTCTCCAGTCTGTAATGACTATTTCATGGTAGGAACCATCAGTTAGTAAAGTAGGGTTCAAGCCTCTTTTTTGCTTCCACTGATTTTCGTTGTGGAAAGAGAGGTAACAACAGAGGTGAAGTAAATCTAAAATCTGCAGCGTTGGCCAAAAAGCAACTGTGGTACAAAATGTCTTTTCACACTGCATTGCAGAATGCTAACACAGGCCAGGGTGACAACTTCTTCACTAGCTTTGTGTTTCAAGAGGGAAAAAAGGAGTAACCTAACAAGCAACAGCAGAAGAGTAAATTTCCTTTGCTCTTTTGCTAGCAATGAAGGCAGTAAAGACTGCGAATTAGATGTAGTACTTCCCATTAGTGTCGAAATCTCTTCATTGTCAAATATGGGTAATCCAAGACACCCACTACTGTTTATACTTAAGCATGCTGAAGGGTAAAGTGTTTTTTATAGTCTGACAGTGTTATGAGCCTCACTGCCTTTTATACTCTGCAACACAAAGGCATATCTATTATTTTTTTTTTCACTCATTTTAAAAATATCAATATTTTGAGAAAGAAGAAAAAGGATAATAGAGAGTTCAACATAAGGACAATGATGAGTGTGGTAGTTCAGGACTGAGGGTTAATCGCCACCAGTGGGGTCAGCACTGCCTCCAAGAGGTGTGATTCACAGACACACGTCTTGAACCATTCCCTCGGGAGCCATGCATGCCATGGCAGTTGATTTTGGTAGTTCATTCCTCCAGGATGTTCAGGTGATGAGAACAGTGTGTAAATTCCTATTGAGTTAGTTAGTGTTGTAAATCTGTCTCCCATTCTCCCATTTTAGGAAATCTATCTCTTAAATCTATCTCTTAAAATATGGCTGCAAGATAGCTCTAGTTTCTCCACTTCATTCTTGTTTTAGACAGGTCTGAATTTTGCTTGAGCAGATGGCACTTTATGGGCTCAGCTAGTGTAGGGTTGGATCAGATCTCCGCAGACCTGTGCACCAGCTATCTCTTTTATATCATCTAGTTCATCAACCTACCTCAAATCAGTCCTTAAAGTTAACACCAACCCCACTCCCCATGCAAAAAATTTCAAATTTAACCTCTGCAAAGATTTTAACATTTCCTCAACACCTTGGGTATGTGCTGTCAGGCAGTTTTTAATGTGCCTGAGCTAGTTTGCTTGTGTCTGACCTACATTGCAAGGTCATTGGAGTAAGCTCTGTGTCCTCTTACTTGTTTGTACAATGCTAAGAATACATTCATCACTCAACCAATAATACAGTACATAATAAAATACTATCTATTTTAACACCACAGCTCTACACTTGAACTTTGGGGACAGGAGGATGTAAAAAGACAATTTGCTGCTTGGGAAATTGCTGAATTTACAGCCTAAGGGTGGAAGAAATCCAGTTTTCCCAGGACAAGTGCCTTTTTTTATCTCCTTGTATCTAAGTTGTACACAGTATTTTTCTATGTAATGTATTTGTACTTACCCTCCAGTCTCAATGAGATGTTGAGGCAACTGCATTTCACATTCTTTCAAATTTATTTCTACTTACATTAAAAAAATAATCTGGCCCATTAGCTTTAGAGTTGTACTGGAGCCTTACAATTAACCCTGAAACTGGATAAATTAACTTTATGTTTTATTGTAACCTTACACTCAAGCTCCATTTATTCATCTTCATTATTTTCCCATCTCTGTTTCTTGAGAAGCCAGAAAGCCTCCCATCAAGATTATTAAGGACAATTTCATGCTAATGACAAAATTTCTCCTTTCCACAATTTCAAACCAAAATGACCCAGCATGTTACTGGGCTGTTCACTCCCCCATTCTAACCTTGAACCAGAAAGGTAATGTTTTGAGCGATGTTAATATGGTAACAATAACCTCCTGGAACAGATTTTCTTCAAATAAGTTTTGGCTTTAAGAGCAGATGCTTCACCTCAGAGATTTCTTGTATGAAGTTTTAGAAACCTGATTATTTCTATTTTTACACAGGCATTACACAGACATTTTAGTCTACTCCAAAGTTAAATAAATCAGGGAGGACAAGAGCAGATGACTGTTCAGTACAAAAGTATCAGCTCCAGACTAAAGTTGGAAAGGCACCCCACCTCTGGAGTCCTCAGCATAGGAAAGACGTGAATGAGTTGGAGCAGGTCCCAAGGAAGACGACAAAGATGATCCAGGAATGGAGCACCCCTCCTACAAAGACAGGCTAAGAGAGTCGGAGTTAGTCAGCCTGCAGAAGAGAAGGCTCCAAGATCTCTTTGCAGCTTTCCAGTACCTAAAGGGGGCAAACTTTTAGTAGGACCTGTTTCAGTAGTACAAGGGATAATGGTTTTGAACTAATTAAGGGTAGATTTGGACTAGATATAAGGAAGAAATTTTTTACAATGAGGGTGGTGTAGCAATGGAACAGGTTGTCCAGAGAAGTGGTAGATGCCCCATCCCTGGAAATATTCAAAGTCAGGTTAGATGGGGCCTGATGTAATTAAAGATGACCCTCATTATTCCAGGGGGTTTGGATTAAATGACCTTTAAAGTTCCTTTCCAACTCAAACTATTCTATGATTCTATGGTTCTACATTTTTCGTATTTGCACTTCATCCACTGAAGACAGTTATTCTAAGATCAAACATAGGCTACATAAGGCAATACAGATCAATGAGAAAGAGTTTCATATTACATGATCTTACATCTGGCTGCTGAAATACAGTCTGTTCACTAAACATGCATATACCACGACTGTAACAGCACCTGCTAGTGTGGACTGGTGCAACAATTCCAGTCCTGTAATTTTTCTTAATTCTTCCTTTTTAATTTTCCAATATTTCGTGCAGTTGTTTGATTCTTTGGTTTTTACTTCCCTATTAATTTTCTCTAAGAATGATAATTTAATAGTAAAAATAAGTAAGTCAATCATGTAGTGCTGTAGAAAGACTTTGAGACGACTGTATTACGCAAACATCCTCTTTTGTTTATGTCCTGTGGCTACCTAAGGCTGTTGCATACTCAACGTACCGGGATTTTTCTGACTTGAACTGTCTTCCTGTATCATTCTGAAACCCTGAGCTTCTGATTTCTAATCACATGTTCTTTGACATACAAGAGTGCTAAGAGTAAAAAGTTGTGGCTAAGAGTTAAAAAGAGTATTGCGAAGCCAAAGAGTCCAGACAAAGAGAGCTTTGGGGACATAGAACCAGACAGGGGCTAGTTGATTTGATTACAATAATTTGTATAAAATATCAAGAGTACACTTGCTTCGCTGTTTATGAATTTCTATACGCAATGGAAGATATTCAGGTGTTCATTCACATGTATAACTTCAGATGATAGTGCCATAAAAGATGTTAGTTGGCTTTATTCCTTTCTTTCAATATTTTCTTAGATGCTAGGGTAAAGCAATAACATTTTCTAACCTTTATGTGCCCCATCAAGATATTTTTTGCCCCATCCTGATTGTAAAACTAGAACTAGTAAAATTTTTTTATAAGGAACCTAGAGGCCATATATTACTCATGTCCTGTTGACAACCAGCTCATTCCTATTCAAAGATCTTAACATGGATAGCAGAAATAGGTACATAATAGTCAGTTCAGATAAAAACAATAATAATACCTGTGGGTCAGAGAAAACAAGAAGATGTGGTAGGATTATTTCTGCTCCTCTGCATATGTAATTCAGAGATCTGATTAGATCCACAAATTCTATTAATGATCAGATAGCATCTAATATAACCTTTCCTTTTCATTTTTGGTTTTCCCTATGTCTTTTCAAAATGCTGAACAACTTTTTTTTCCTGAAGATGCTGTGACTCCACCTCATTCTCTCCAAATTTCTTCTTCAATCCCACTAGCAAGTGAGATATTAGGAAAGATAACAATAAGTACTTTTCAAATTTGTAGAGAATTATCAAAGCTTGGAAGCTTTTACTTCCTATCACCTTGTAATGAGATTTTTCTTGGTCTTGAAATTGCATCTTTTGTGGTATGACATGACATCAGAGTAGGGTTTAATTGCAAGGTTTGCATTTTTTATATTCATCAAAGATAGGTTAAATACGTCCAAAGAAGAATGAGGAATACCAAAGATACATTTTCAAGTTCTACAGCTCCTTTTATTGATATCTGTATACAAAAATGATAGAAAGTATAAATATTTTCATTTATGTCCCTGAAACCCAAGGAAGTCTTCTTGAAGACAATTTATTTGTATCATGAAAATAGCTAATTAACCCAGTCTGAAAGAGTTATTATTTTACTAGGCAACATTGTAGTCTATTCACCCTTTTTATCATCTATTAAGAAGTGCTGTCAGAATGGTTCATCTCATATCTATTCTATTAATACGTGATAGAAGCTGTAAATCATCTGTAAATCAGTTCAGTTCATGAAAATTAAAGGCTGATAAAAGGCAGGCATACAACAAGCATCACTGCACAAGCTTTTTGTCATATCAGTTGTTGTTAAAGTTGTTCAGTGAAACACACTCATGGCAACGCTCAGTATACTGTTTCATTGAAGCCTTAATATATGTAACCTTTCAGCTCCTGAAGTTCAGTCACAGGATTTGTTGTTTTGTTTTCTCTATATTTTCTCTGTTAATAAAATATCACTAACATCAGATTTTTGTATAGTACATGACGTAAAAAAAAAAGTTACTGCTTCCTCTGCATATTTCTCATGATCTCATGATCTGACATCAGTGCATGGTGTCTAAAAAGTTTTGATGTCTATGTCAATTGATTTATGTTGTTGATATTACTGAACCTCTCCATTTTATGAATAAGTTTGTCTTCCAAAGCATCTCATTTTTGTACTTGATCTGGTTTTCCTTTCTAGCATCCAAGGTATGGCACATTATCCTGGTAGTCTGTATTTAAAAGAGTAGGTAAATATTTTTCTTTGCATAACATTTATGTGAAGACTTTTCTAAAGGTTCTATAGGTCATTTTGGACACGAACACCAAAATCTGTGCTAACTAATACAGCAGTTAATAGAAGTCTTTTGTCTGGTTTGAGCCGCCCTCCCCCTGGGAGATGGTTGGAAGTGGTTGGTTCTAACTGAGCTCCCGCTAAGGGACCAATCGGAGCTGTTTTTTCACCCCTGTGAAATTAGATATTACAATAGCCAGAAGTCATTGGCAGAGTGTGTGTGAGTGTGAGACTATGAGGTGAGAAGAGAGAGGCCTGCTGGCCCCCCTTGTGGGGGAGGCCAGGCCCTCTTCATCCCCCAGCCAGGCTGCAGGGAGCTCGGAACAGTATATTAAGTGGACCGCGTGCCCTTGGCCAAGGTTAGGGGGCTTTTTTTTCCCCCACTGCCTAGGAGAGGTGGTGGCGTGAACTTGGAGGCCAGCCAGGGGGGTTGGAGCTAGCTAGCTCCCCTGGTAGGCAGGCTTGGCATTGGAGCTGAGCCAGGAGATGGGCCAGGGGTGGTCTGGAACCCAAAGATACAGCTGCAGTTCATGCAGAGCTGGAAGAACTCCAGGCAAAGGAGAGAGAGACCAAAGCAGCCTCGCTGCTCCCTCTTTACCCCCATAATGGCGGGGAAGAGGGTAGCGACCTTGAGTGAGGCTGAAGAAAATGGGAGACGGGCCAGGAGGCTCGGAGGGTGCCCTACATGAGGTTTGGACAAAGGAGGAATGCGGGGGGAGGAATGCCTCCCGTGAAACGTGGAAGCGGAAGCTGCAGCAGCTAAAACAGAGAGAAGCCAAACCAGCAGGCTTTTTCTGGGTAAGGACTTTTGGTGAAAACTATTTGGGGTAAAAAGATTGAGCAAGACCCAGAAACCTACAACCTGGAGAGGGAGTGTGAACATCTTACTCTCTGGGAGGAAACCTTCACGAACCAGGGGGAAAGGACTCACAAGCTGACTCCCTGTACCTTTCATGATGAAGAACTGATGATGCAAGTGTTTCCCTTGCAGCTCAGGAGGAGACCTCAGCAGGAGCTGAGGGTTGATGGGGGTGCAAGAAGATGCCTTCCCTGATACCACAATGAGAGAGAGACTTTTAACTATTGCCCTGAAAACTTCTCCTGAACTGATGTGGGAGGGTCCAGCGGTGGTTCTCTTAGCCTTTCCTCATAGGACAGGTGCTTCATTCCTCTTGGTGGCCTCCTCTGGACTCACTCTGACAGGTGGATGTCCTTCTTGTGCTGGGATCCCAGAGCTGGATACAGCACTCCAGGTGAGTTCTCTCTAGAGCAAAGTAGAGTAGAATCACCTCTCTCAACCTGCTGTCCACAGTACTTTTGATGCAATTTGATACAATTGGCTTTCTGGGCACATTGCCACCTCACGTCCAGTCTCTCATCCACCAGCACCCCCAAGCCCTTCTTGGCAGGGTTGCTCTCAACTTGTTCATTCACCAGCCTGTACTGACTCCGGGGGTTGCCCCAACCCACATGCAGCATCTTGCACTTGTTCTTATTAAATCTCATGGGCCCACTTCTTGAGCTTGTGGTTACAATATAAAAGCAGTTTCTTTTTCCTGTTGGATCCATTGTTCATCTGACAGAATTACCTTTACCACAGTTACTGCTTGGTTCTGCTGGCTTCACTCCTTGAGACTCTCACCCAGACAGCTTGTTCATCTTGAGATTGTCTTCTCTTTTCCTTAAAACAACAAAGTAGCCAAGCATAAAACATTCACAATTCAATTGCTTAATCAAAACTGTCCAGCTATAGCTACTGATAAACAACTAAAAAAATTTGATTAGAATCTTGAGGAGCTCTGATCTTGGGGGGCTCAATATGAATAGAAAAGACACGGATTACCACCTGCCACTCAACCAGACAGAAGAGTTTGGTGATTGAGGAATTCCCTCAGTAGGTGGAAGGCTTATGTATTTATTTACCTACTATCTGAGAAGGAAAATAAGTGTGGTTTTCTACTGAGCAATTTAACTGAGGTATGAGACAAAAGGGGAGTGTCTTTCTTCTGTTGGATTTAAGACTTTCCCTCTCGACTCCAAGCAGAAAGATGGACAATTTCACCAGTAGGGTTTTGTAAACTTAATAATCTAAGCTTTTACACATTTAGAAACCTTGGTATTTGTGTAGACACTGTTGCTGATCTATTTCATGTGACCACTGAAAGAGGATCTGTTGCAGGAATATACTAATTTACAAAAGAAAGAAATTAGCAGAATGACTGACTAAGGAAAATCCACCTCTTCACAGACACATGAGAGCTGTAATACACCTGTGTGAGCTCAGAGAAAAAGGGCAAGCACATAAGAATTGAATTGGTATGCGATGCTTTTGGTTACAGATTTTCTGTGATTCGCCAAAAAACTGCGTCATAAAAATACACTTGGCATGTTGGACGAGGGTTAGCGATACAGAAGATACAGTATCCCAAGGCCTGACTGTTGGTGTATTTACTGAAGAATTTTGCAGCATGATAGACAAAGTTGAACAAACTGTGATTTAGCAAGTTCAGAGTAATCATAACAGCAAAACCTGGTGATATAACTTCAGCATATGTTATAAAATCCTGCCAGTGACATTGGGTGTCAGAATGGGACAAGCATTATGCCACTGCCATCTGCACTACTGAGGGGAAAAGTAGTGCAAATATGTTTACTGTGGGATAATGAAACACAAAAGGCTTAATATCAACAAGCTGAGATAAGGGGAATGAGAGATATTTTTAGGAAATTAAAAGGAAGGTAGGCTGTAACCACAGCACTTTCAGCACAAACAGGTGCTCTATTCATGAGATGTTCCAGGTGGTGATCACAGTAAAGCTGACATAGCCACCTCTAAAACCATCTAACATGGATTCTGCCAAAAACAGCAGTATTTGAGAGAAGAGAATATGGAAAAAATATTGTGCTGGACACATATTATCCCCGACCGCAACCACAGTTCATCATACTTCCCAGGCAGCTGTGAAAGAAGGTATCCTGGATGTGGTTCTAATTTATGGGAGTGGACAAAAAAGCTGCCTACACATGCATGACCAGAGGAATGCAAAATTGCCTTTTATTTTTTAGCCACAGCCCTCTGGGCTATCTAGCTGGAGTGGCCAGAAACATAGGTAAGAGTTCAGTGCAGAAGGCTCCCTGCTACTGGTCTAAAGAAGAAAAGAAAATACAGCTAGCAAATCTGCACCAAGGAAATATTGGCTCAAAATCAATAGAAATTTCCTTAGGATACAGTGAATTAAAACTTGCTGTAGCTGGTGTAAAGAAATTATCCTCACTACAGTTATCAGTTGTCAGGGGCTTGTTGCAGAGCTTTAATATTAGTCTTAGCTATTAGGTATTCTCTTTCCAAAGATATCAGTCTGGATAAACACAGAAAGTGTTTGAAAGTGTCTTTGTGCTTGAGAGGCAATTCTTTTAAAAACAGATAGATGGAAGAATGATGGGTGTCTTTTACATTCATAAGCTTGTGTTAGTGCTAACATTGTACTGAGAGAGCACAGATATCAAGAGTATTCCAGCTCTTGAATCCCAGTTCTTGAAACAGGAAAAAGGAAACAGACATCAGTATTTGAGCTTAAAGCTTCTCCAAACAAATTCAATTCTATTTGAGCAATTTTCCTTTTGAATTTTTAAACTATTAATATAGCATGAGTAAGCACAACTAAGTTTCACAAAGTACTAATAACATGAAGGGGTAGAATAACATTAAGTGAAATAGTGTAAAACGACAAATATATTATTATTCTGAGACCTATCTCACCAGTTGTTATTAATATTTCACCACCTCTATTTAGCAATGAAAGAGCAGAAAATGGATTAGAGCTCCTGTCCAAAAGAAAACTGTCAGAAAACAAAAAATAAGAAAACCTGGTATTCATTCCTACCGAATTGTCAAAGGCATGTTTCAAATTCTCAAACACAGGCGGAAAATCACAACGTTTTCAGCTTTGATAATATGAAAATCTCGCAGAAATAGAATTATTATTTAAATATGAAACGATATCTTCAGGCTTGCTTCTTATCTACTCTTCTGCAGCAGCTACAGCAGCATCCAAAGAGAAGAGAAACACTGTAATTTTCTTTTTCTAACTTTATCAATTTTAATGTCTTCTCTTATTATTATTATCTATTAGACCTTTCTGTCAGAGCTCAAAGTTGACTTCCGCCCCTGTTCACAAAGCTCTGAGTGAAAGTACTGTGTTGTTCAAAATCCTTTTGGAACTATTGCCATTGGCTTCAGCACTGAGTTTCAGTATTCCAAGGAAACGTTCTGGTAGACAACTATATCTCTAATACCATATCAAAGTTTTTTGTAATTCTTGGCATGCTTTCCTTCAAACTGGATTAATGGAGTCACTGAAATTGAAGGCTGGAAAACACTGTCAGTGATTATAGAAGGACCATATTTATTGTCCATATTAAGCCAGCAGCCATTTTTTACATAGGAACCTCTCCCAAATTAAAATACAGGTAAGAAACAGGAAAAAAACTACATCTGAAATTTAAAATATTTTTGCTATTGTTATCTGAAAACTGCTGTAAGCCTATGATGATCTGTCTTCAATTCTAGCTCTGTGAGAAAACAACAAAAAAAAAATAAATCATGGTACTTAGCTCCAGTGGAATGCCACTAGAGTCAAGGAAAACAGGTAAGTCATGTCTGTTCCCCATGAAAATTTTTACTGCACCAGTGATATTAAGAAGGATTTATTCTGTGAAACTAGATTCAGCATCACACAGTCTTAGGAAGACCCACTGTGACAATGTGGCTTTTAAGCATCAAGGATAACCTCCCTCTGGGAGCCTGCAGCTGAGGCAACCTGAGCATCCCAGGAGTCCAGGGGATGCAATCACCCAGGCTGCGTGGGTTTAGTGGCTGTTACCTACCCATTGCTAGACCCCAATTTCCCAGTCAAACATTAGTTACAGACATCGCACAACAATATCATGTCAAATGCACTTACATTTCTCAGCATTTCCTGTGGGTTACCAGCAAATACTGCTGTTAAATGGAATTACAAAATTTTCTTTTACCCACTGTGGCTAGGTGGTGTAGCAGCAAAACAAACTGTTGACACAAAACTAGAAGTTCTCTCCTCGGATTATCCTTTTCTTTCTAACCTTTTTCAAAATGTCTATTTACCCAGACTTTAGGCAGCAGTGAATGCATGACTTACTGCATGGTTCCCAAAACCAGACTCCATGTGAAAGGAGTCATGAGAAGCGGTCACTTCAGAAGAACGATGCAAAAAACTTTAGTAAGGAGCTTACTTCTCTCTCTGCCAATTGTTTAGGGGTGTGGTAAGCCTGTACAATAGGCAGCCACCCCTGCTACTCCTTGCAAGATTTGAGCTCATCTCTGGTGCCATGGCAGGTTTTCAAGCTCCCTTTATTGAATCCCAAAAAGAGGGAAGGAGATTATGAATAATAAGATTTCATACTTTCCTAGGCCTAGATCAACAGGACACAGGACAGGCTGCCAAGTTTAAAGAAGCTGGGCCATTCCTTGGAGATGACTGCATGGTCTAAACTCACTACTTCATGAAGAGGTAGATCTTGGAGACCCTATAGTAGATAATCATGTCATGAGAATATAACCATTGCATTTTGCCTGAATTTCAAATGTAAAAGCACCACTTCCTCCTCAGGAAATCACATTTCCAAGAAACTTATTCAAGTTTGTCTTGTATCTCATCTGCACCATAACAATTTATTTCAAACATAGACTATATTACTGTAAATGTCATGCTGTTGCAAAGTTGTTACCAACAGCTGTATTATTAAACTGCATCATTTTGTTGAAAATGAAAAAGGTAAAAATAAAATCAAAGGAAAATACACACATATACTTCCATCTAAAAAAAGCAGCAGCTAATTTTGATAGTGATCTCAGGGAAAACAAAAGAGTTATAGGGAAAGGGAGGAATCACATTCAGCTGCATACTTGGTGGTCTGAAGGCCTGAAGTATGTATGTCAGAATAACTTGGTGTTGCATCATTACTTGAAAATAGTAACTGGATTACCACATGACTCCTTTTTCCGAGTCACAAACATATAAGCCATTTCAATTATACACACTGTCAGGTAATGAGGCATCTATTGGTGAATATGGGTACTAAAAGTGCACTCAAATGGTTCTGTGACAAAATTTGTCTCTCTAGTGATTACAAATCTGTAGTGACATATTTTCTCTGGAACTGCAGTGAAAATATCTGAGAATAGAAAAAATTTTGATGTGTGTCATAATAACTTTGATGTGTGTCATTAATATTTTTTCTCTCCCTTACTTTGATGCTAACTGGATATCTTATATTCAGAAAAGTTGAACACCAGTAGTCTTCCCAGCTGACTCAACCCTGGAGCTCATCTATGAAGATGCATAATCAATGTTGTCCATAGGAAGCAGAATGTCTTCTAGCAGTGCTCCACAATATGCAAACAATTGGCACTTAAGGGACATGGTTTAGTGGTGGACTTGGTAGTGGTAGGTTTGCAACTAGACTCTATGTTCACCCTAAATGATTCTATGACTCTATGAATTGTTGTTATCTACAAATAAAATACAATTAAACAAGGAGAACAACTATAAAAGTAAAGAAAAACAAGATGTGATTCTCCACCCTTGTATTTTTCCTTTCTTTCCCCTCTCTTCTTCTTTACCACTTTCTTTCTAAATTTCCTTGTCTTTTCCCTATTTTTCTTTGATGTCCTTTTCTTTCACCTTACAGTTTTTAATTTTTAGATTAGATTTTTCTTTACTGGTTAATGAAAATGGCATGTCTTTTGTCAAAATAATTATAATTAATATAATTAAAGGTAATGACACGCATAGATTGCTGAGCTAAATAACAACTAGTAAGTGGAGGAAAGCTTTGAAAACAATCTCATATGAAAAGTTTCTAGGATTATTTCTTTTAAGATATTTTCATGACCCATTAGTTACTCTTAGTGCAAGGTTATAGAGCTAATGGTACAATAAAGTTGTTTGAAGCCATGTAGTAGAATGCAAAATGTCTCTCCACAATTTTATTATTGAGAACATACATAACAGGCTGTATTAGCAGTCCTGTTGAATTTACTTTGTCCTTTTTTTCACATTAGTAGCAAAAATATATCTCTACTTTCTGTATCCCATGCATGTACCTTCGCCTCAAAATGTCTTGAAGTAATTTTTTAAACCATGGCTTCTAAGTTCTCTGAAAGCCTCTTTTTTGAAAGTCCATTTCATTAGTGCAGACATGAATGAAAATTGAATATTTTATAATTTGGCTTTTTAGCTGACATTGAGTTCCAATAAGTAGACATTCTCAGCAACACTAAAGAATACATAATGTTCAAAGATGTAAATATTGTGCTGTAGCATGCATTTCCTTTACTCTGAGTTGCTTGTATTGTACTGTACTGTAATGGTGTTGTATTGCATAGACTCCTTTTACCCCGCTTCCCTCAGTGTGTATCAGTCTGTGGTGTTATAAACTGCATACAAAAACTTCATAAGGACACAAAAGTTAAATTCAATAGGGGGTGTACACACTTTATACCTACAAAGGAGTTGATCAAAGAGGAGTTAAAACCATCAAGTTAGAGATCAAGAGAACACTGGCAATAGAAGAAACAGGATCAATACAGACCGTTTTGATTTAGAAAACTGATAGACAGTGTTAAATGTAGAAAGAGGAGGAAATGAAACTGCAAAGCTCTAGGGAAAACACCTGAAGAATGAATAGAAAAAATGTCAAAACACTGCAAGTCAACGGTTCAAACAGGACTTTACAGAGAGATGAAATGTAAAGAAGATCAGAAGTACTCCTACAGAAAACAAAACATGGATGCTAGAAACCTACCATCTCTGCTACTGTGGAAGAAAAAATGGGTGCATACCCACTTTTATGCATGCCAAACCCACATCTGAGATAAAAGGAGAGCTTGGTATCCACAGAAGAGCTCTAAGTAACTCTTTACTTATGCCCAAAGATGATAGTCTGCCAACACACCCTACAGTGGCAGCCACTGCTGTTTGTAGGCACATCCTTCTTGCACTACCTTCATGGAGGTCAGAAGGAGACTTGTAGCAGGCTGTCCAGGACAGAAAGCAATTAACCTGATTTTTATATCAGTTTAGATGTCCACAGTGAAGCAAAGCCAGGGGATTCAAAATTACTCCTCCTTGGTATTTGTGTTTGCATAATTTTGTAATTGACTAAAGCGAGGGAAAACATTTCCCCTTCTACTCAGTAATATGGTTGTATAAATTGTGGATGTGGCAGAGGTGAGCTTCCCAAGTTAACATGCAGGATTGACTTTATCAGGGAATTCTCTCAGACTGTTAACAACTTGTCCTTCCTTAGAATAGGAAGGACAAGTACTTTAGTTGAGCATTGTCTGTGTTTCTTTTAATTGCTTGCTATGGGCATTATTTCTTGAACTTCTTTTAATATCTGTTGGCTGGGATTTCAAGGACAACAACAATGTCCAGAAAATCCTTAGGGTATAAATGAAACCCATTTGAACCAAAAAAATAGGTCACTGGAAGTTTCAATATAAGCCAAATTCCCTACCAGGTAACGGCATCTGTTCCATTTGCAGGTTGTATTATAAAGCACCTTTATGGAAGAGAATTTTTAGTTTTCACAATTTTGTACTCCAAGAAAAATATCATTGATCCACAAAAAACCCTACCTCTTCTTCAAATGAAAATGTGTCCAGTTAAATTCGCATTTTGATTTCATGTCTCTGGGTGTAAGATGAATGAGTAAATACTATGTCTGGTTTTAAAAATAATGTTTACATACATCTAGATTTTAGGGAGCTAACTAATGTTGTTGACCAAAAGTAAATCTGTTGGCGCATCTAAGCAGTCACAGAGAGACTTTGTAAATGAGTCTGAAAGAGCTGAGCTGCCTAAGTAGTAAATGAGTCTGAAAGAGCTGAGCTGCCTAAGTTGTAAATGAGTCTGAAAGAGCTGAGCTGCCTAAGTTGCACTGGAGTTACAGTGTAGCTGATTAAATGCTGATTTGGCTCTAGGCTCCGACTGCCAATGTCACAGTGGCGAGCCAATTTCCTGCCTGCTCTACACCATAGTTACTTTAAAATCAATGTATGAAGTTAATACACTTTAACTTAGTACTGACCTAGGATGACAATTTTCCAAGAACTGATTTGAGTGCAGAACATCCTGATTAATTATCGACCAATGAGAGCTGTTTTTACATTGCTAATGAATGCAACCCTGATTCCATATTTCAAAATATATTACCTCTTTTTCCAGTTTTCACAGACAGGTAATACAACTTCTTTTCACCACTAGGGAGGGATCCATCAGCACCTATGGTAAGTTAAACAGTGGAATAAATACAAGTACAAATATTTGCAGTCCTGGAGTTTTCACACTGTATACCATTTAAGTTTATTTAGAATCACAGACTGTCCTTGTGGGTGGTTTCCCATCAAATTCCCTGGGAGCCTCATGTGTAAATCAATTGATCTCTTATTACAATTACCATCATTTAAGAGTATAATATGGTGGTGTGAACCATGATTTTGAGTTCTCAAGCTTTGAATTAAAATACTACAAGAATTCAGTATTTTTTTTTATTTCAGCTGTATACATCAGAGCGTGAATTTAATTGAAACAGTTGTATTCCAACATCCTAAACTGCAAGACAAAGAGAAATAAACACTAGTGAAACCTCTATGTGAAAGTCATTTTACAGATCTGCAAAATTAGTATACATACAAAATATTGGATCTAGATTATTGCTTATTTTTTTGGGTTTGAGGGAGAATTTTTGAATGCAATGCAGCATTGAAAACACTCTTGAAACCAGAAGTCAATACACAGCAGACTGGTATTATCATTTATTATAAAACAGCTGGTTAGAGTGTTCTAAAAAGAATTTAGATCAAATTCTGATACCAAAGTAAATCAGTTTTTACACAGCAGAGTTTTTACTTTATCAAGGAAATTTTGCCTGACCATGTAAAATATTCTACAATTTATTCAAATAACCAATAAATACAGTCCATCACCTGTACAATTCATCATCTGACAAACAATTTACCTCTGAGTCTTTGTTATCTACTGGTCTCCCTCTACATATCTACCTCTTCTCTCTCCACTGACTAAGAGGACTTTCAGAGAATTCAACCACAGGCCCTGCATATAATTTTAAAGAAAAACATGATGATATTTTTATTCATGTTATTGAAGTATAAACTTATTTCCTTTTTTCATTTGCATTGTTTAAAGAGGATTCATCTTTGAAGTCAATAGCTAAAACTTCCAACACAGATAGACACGCAATTTCACAGAAGTGACAGAACAAAACCCCTCCTTTTCACAGAATCATAGAATGTTTTGTGTTTGAAGTGGCTATAAAAATCATCTAGTTCCAGCACCACTGCCATGGCCAGGGACACCTTCCACTAGACCAGGTTGCTCAGATCTCCATCCTGGCCTTGAACACTTCCAGGGCCTCCCCAGTTTCTCTGGGCAACCTGTGTTAGTGCCTCACAGTAAAAAATGTCTTCTCATCAAATTTAAATCTACTCTCAGTTTAAAACCATTCCCCTTTGTCCTGTGACTACATACCCTTGTAAAGAAGTCCCTCTTCAACTCTCCTGCAGGTCCCTTTTAGGTACTGAAAGGTGCTGTAAAGTCTTCTCTTTTCCAGGCTGAACAACTCCAGCTCTCTCAGCCTGTCTTCATAGGTGAGGTGCTCCAGCCCTCTGATCATCTTGGTGGCCCTCCTCTGGGATTGTTCCAACAGGTCTGTGTCTTTCCTGTGCTGGGGACCCCAGAGCTGAATGCAGCACTCCAGGTGGGTTCTCACCAGAGCCGAGCAGAGCAGAGTACAGGGGCAGAATCACCTCCCTTGACCTGTTGGCTACACTTCTTTTGATGCAGCCCAGGATGCAGTTGACTTTCTGGGCTGCAAGCACACATTGCTAAGTATCATCGAGCTTCTCATCCATCAGCAACCCCAAGTCCTTCTCAGCAGGGCTGTTTTCAGTTCATTCTCCACCCAGTCTGTATTTATACTTGGAATTACTCCAATCCACATGCAGAATCTTACACTTAGCCTTACTGAACTTCACAGGGTTCACATAGGCCCACCTCTCAAGCCTGGTCTGGTCCCTCTGAGCGCCACCCCTTCCCTCCACTGTGTCAACTGGACAACACAGCTTGGTGCTGTCAGCAAATTTGCTGAGGGTGCACTCAATCCCACTGTCCATGTCATCGACAAAGACATTAAACAGCGCCAGTCCCAATACCGGCACCTGAGGAATGTCACTTGTCACTGCTGTCCACTTGGACATGGAGCTGTTGACCACAACTCTTTGAGTGCAATTTCTCATCTACCAAGTGTTCTATCCATCAGATCTATATCTCCTCAGTTTAGGACAATGATGTCATGCAGGACAGTGTCAAATGCTTTGCCCAAGTCCAAGCAGACAATGTCAGTGTCTTTTCCCTTAGAAATATTTATGAACAAGTGGCTGACACAATAAAATAATCAAGTAGCATGATAGATGGCAGGAAAAACCCCTCACATTTTAAGAATCTGGAAGACAACATGCCACGGTCCGAGGGGGGGATGGGGCCGTGACACAGCACGGGTAGGTCCGGAGGCAAGGTAGAGGTGCAAGTGGAATACTTTATTGAGGTGTCCAGAGGTTTTATGGGTTTCAGGCAGGGAAAGGGCTAGAACATGGGATGGAGCATGAGACAGACAATCAGGGGAACAAATCGGGGTAGGGACACAGGCAAAGGAGGAGGAACATGGGAGGAACCGGGGAAGGAAAGGGCGAATGGTGGCTGTCTCCTCTCTGCAGCTTCTTCAGTCTATCAGAGAGTGTTAACAGTTTCAAGAAATGACATCATCCTGTGAGCATAGTCCAAAGGATACATAAAATAATCCCTTCCTCAGTTCAGAACTTGAAGAGCCTTGGCTGCAGCATTTTGCCAAGTTTTGAGCTGTCACCTAGGAAAAAGATGCGAATTTCTTCAGGGAAGTTCAGAAGATAGCAACAAGAGTAATCAGGCACCATAACTCAAAAGAGAGCTCGAGTGGATAAAACCTGTTATCTATCAACACTAACAACTCTAGCATAGTAGGAGTATCATATCAGGTGTCTACTGTCGAGTTTGTGTTTAGAAGTGATTTTTAATATATGTACATCACTATATACATGACTTTATGAGGATAGAATGGAAAAGCACCTAGCCAGTTTTGTACTTTTATTCCAAATTTTAGAAGGATGAGCATACATTTCCACTGACACCACTGAAACTCTGTGATTGGAAATGACGCTGGAAATCATGAATGACCAGAACCATTACCTGTTCTTAAAGTGCAATTTGGTTTCCTAGGCATTCAACTCTTTGGTGAAACTGTATTGAAAACAGCAGAGCTACTACCTTCTAAAACTTGTCTAATATAGTAGAGGTAGAATGATTCACAAAAAAAGATTTACTATTAAACAGCAACACCCGTAACAGCTTTAGGGTTAGCAATCCTGACAATTCAGTGCTCTTCAGCTAGGGTTTTCTAGGATAAGGACCTTCATATCTGCATGATATATTACTGCACCATTAAGTAGATGTGAAGCATCCATCAATGGTCATCGCTTGAACAGGATATGGAAAACACTGAACCATTACTCTGTTCTGGAACAACATTTCTTATTTTCCCAAGCTCTTGAGCACCTGGCCTTCAGCAAACACTTGAATACCTAAAAATATACTCATGAGTAAATGTTTGCAGAAGTGGCACAGAAGAAAACTGGCAGCTTTGGTGACAAATTTTCACTCTTTTCTGACATATAAATATGGTTATAAACAGAACAGACTGAAGCTTCAGTACAAACTGCTATTGTTAAAGCCTGTCTACCTGAGGATTTAAAATAGTTTTGCTTATTTATATAAGCCAAGAGAAGTGAAAAGAATGTTGCTGCAATGTGTTGCAAAATATTGTAGAATAATCTGTTATGGTTAAATGCTACAGAGGGATCTCTTAATGTGAAATTGATACTGATATTGAAAAGCATAATTTCTCATATTAATTCCAGCTCTAGAATAATTTAGTGTTCTCACATGTGATATGTACAAATTATCTCACACTTTTGTGGTCTCCTGTCAAAAACCATAATAGTATCATATGATACATCACCCTTTATGGTCAGTACCTGACAACAAGAATAGACTTTATTCATTAGATAAGCTTTATTAGTGGATTTTTATTGTTTGGGATAACAGCTGTGATTAGCAGAAGTGAGAAGAGAACACTTCTATATTGCAACAGTTATTCCAAAAAAGCAAAATTTATGCCACTGAGCAAAGCTATACAATATCATTACCTCATTTTAGGTTTTTCAATTAAAGTCAAGTAATTCTTTACTCCGTTCAGACTTGACATAGAAGTATAGAGTTACTTGGCTGTCAGGGGCATTTTTAGGCACTTTCCCCTTTCAATTTTCTCCAGGTTGGAGTAGCCTGCCTCAGAATCTTTCAACAAGAAAATGAGGGAAGAAAATAACCAGCGCAGAACGGATGAAATTTTCAAAAGTATTTCCTTTTGGATGTACATAGTTCACACACATGACTTGTCCAAAAATACCTTGGAAAATCAGAAGTTCCTCGAACTTCAACAATGTACTTTACTTATAGGTTAGTTATTTACTTATAGCAGAAATATTTACCCTCTCCCCATATTCTCCACATATCTTAACTGATGGAAGCATATTTTAAATTTTGCCAAGAGTTAGATAAATCTCCTGAGATCTCCTAAATAAGGGGAAACCAAATGTGATCTCCGCTTAACCCATAGTTCTCTGACTATTCTGTCAAAACTGAGGATTTTTCCAAATGAGTGAATTTTAACTGTAAGTGTCACTACCAATTTAAGTTGGCTTAAATTTGTTCCTCTTTCAGAAGGATATTCATGGCATTGGCTGTCTACATTGGTGCAAGAAAATTACAGATTAGCTAGATAGTTCAATATTAATTTAATTTTGTTATGCAAAAACTGCGGGACCGTGCCAGGTATAAACTGCACTTTAAATAACAAGAAGCTGTTCCTTTGGGCTTTTAGAAGTTACTTCAAAAGTCAAAGCTTGTCTTGCTTCTTTTGCAATGAATGAATCTTAGCAACTACTTAAATCTTGTGGTGGAGTAAATGCAATTTCTTACCTTGCTGATTCATGTTCTCTTATGCATGTATAGCACTCATAACTTTTGAGTCATAATGAAAGACAAAATTGCATAAAGAAACTTAATTTTGCTTCCCATCTTTCACTTGCCCCTCAACATGCATTGCTGAAACTGCAGCTTAAAATCAGTATCAGAAAGTTTTTGTTCGATTTTCATATTTAGATTTCATAAATGTTCTGAAATTATTAACAAAATGATTTAACTTTCCATGCCATCTCTGATTATTTTTCTGATTTTTTTCTCATTGGCATTGAAGACGAAAATAATAGATGAAGTATTCTTCAAATTGATTTCCACTTTCAAAAAAAGTTTCCAGTGAATAAGCTCCAAATGAAAATACAGTAATACTGTTAAATCCTTGGCTTTAGTTGACATATATGGTTGTAAAAAAATTACATCAATGGGACAAGTATCAAGATCTTATAATTTTGTTATGGGATTTGTCTTCCAGTTTCATTGTATTGTTTCTTATTACAGTTTATCAGTCTTCTGTTTAATATTTAGGCACAAGTAAAATAAAAAAAAATAATGCAAGATAAATCAAAAATAAAAACATAAAATTAAATAAAATAAAATGAAATGTAATATTGAATCTAGAAGGATCATCTTGTCATTTTTTTCAGCGTATTTCTCTTTTCATTCCCTCATTTTTTTCATTATGGATCCTAAATATTTTCAAATTTGATCCATGGAAGGTATTTGGGCTTGTATAAAGCTTCGTTAAAGTCAGTAGATGCCCCTGGGCATACTAAATTCTCTCTACATCAAGCTCCTTTTTTGGACAAGTTTCTGGGAGCAAATATCAGTATTTTCAAATTTGTATGCCTAAAGTAAGTAATTTACATCAAAGTGGCACTATTTCCATAAGGATTGACAATGAAATACTCCCAGGAAAGCTAACATGAACAGTAAATGCTTTTGGGAAAAGTGGGCATTATGTAACTGCATGATCACCAGTGAAAACAAAATTGGAGTACTGCAGCTCATTCTGATGTCTGCAATGTAAAAGGGAGACTGACAGACTGAAGAGAACAGAACAACCCCATTTACCTCATCAAAAGAGAAGCCTGTGATATTATTTAATCAAAGTATTGGAATACATCCAAGAAAATACAGTCACCTTTTTTAAGAGTAGAAATATATCATTTTAATAGAAAAAAAGGGGGTTTAAAACTTTGGATACTAAATCCAGATTTATATTAAAAATAAAGGTATCCATATGTCATTATGAGAGTGGTTAGTGAGTCAACTCTCAAAATAAATTACTGAGATAAAGAATAGTTCTCCATTTCTCGACAACTTCATTTCAAGACTGATTGCCTTTCTTTAAAATATATTTTGTGACATTTTAATACAACTTTAATTGGATGGAACTGTGTGGCATATGGTCCTGTCACCAAATCAGATGGACATTTCTGCCTTTTAGATTGTAAGAATTTGTGAAGAGCTCTCAGTGGAATATCACAGGTGTTATATTCCCACTTTTGAAAATTTGCTTTGAAGTAGCATAATCAATGATGAGCTATAAATCCAGTACACAGTTCATAAGAAAAAATGTAGAACAACATTAAGGATATTAAAAAATAAATGAATTTTAGTGATAATTGAGATATATAATGTGTGTCTAGGTACCTAAATAGAGCTCTTTTTGTTAGTGACTTCTTTTTTTTTTCAATTGAAAAACATTTTGAAGGAAAAAAATCATGATGAAGTTTTGGTACGTGGACTAAATGCCCTGAAAGATTTTGGGGTGACAACAGTGGAGAAGAAGTTTAGCATTGCATTTGCAGTAACATTAAACCTCCCTGTAAATCAGCTAGCCTCAGGGCTACTTGAGAGGGACCACCCCCATCACAGAAAGCCTGTTTCAGTACAGGAGGCAAGGTCTGAGAAGGAAGGTAATAGTTTTATTAGACCAGCTTAGGCTTGGAGTGAATTCAATCCTCTGTGGAGACTAGCAAGGAGGAAGTCAATTAGTGCCTGTTGTGCTGATGTTTTCTGTGGAGTGGATAACCAAACAATAACTACTGTGTGCCTCTTGGGAATCCTTCCCCACATGCCCTTCTTTTCCCAGTGGTAAACTTCTGGGTGATTAAATTAATGGTCATGCAGCTTCAGTGCCCACTGTGATGCATGATGAGGCAAGGTTAAATTCCCTATGGACTGCAGGGAAACAAATTCTCCAAATAATTCTCAGGATGGAAAAGCCAGATTTTAATCTTCTGTTTGTTTAGATACTATATAGGAGCTCCAGGATTTAGTTGTAGATGCAGATATCCTACACAGACATTTATTACTCATGCCAGGCAGATAGAGTGGGTTTTGTATTGCTGGTGAAATGGGTGCTAATATGAACAGTAACAAAAACAGACATCTTTAGAACTTTGTCAGAGTTCATAGGCAGCTATTTCACTTCATATGAAATGAAATATTTTCTGATCAATCAATGTCCACATTAGAAGCTTGTTTGCTCTTATTTGCTACTACATGGAGTATTTTCTTGTGTTTCGTTTAAGAGCTTGTATTTTACTGAAGGTACTATTTTGCTTTCAAAAGCAACACAAAAATGAGAAACTTGTATTTTCAGGGGCTCATTGAAGTCATTCTAAGCATGGAAAAATAGCTTAGCCAAACTTTTGCTGGTGTAGGTTGACTGACATCAGCAGGGTTTACACGAAGACCTAATCCTGCCTGATGAATGCGCACAGCACATGGTGAACTGGAAAACAATATCTTAGCTGAAAAGAAATGGTTGTGAGGCCATCTTAGGTGGAATATGCTAACTGTTCCTTTGTTATTCTGCTCCTACACACCACTAAGGAACTTCTCACTAAGCCCATGAATGCAAAGTAACTATTTGCCAGCTTGTATTAGGGCTTTCTCCCAGATTCATTGTACTGTACTGTACATTCACAAACCATGTGAGAATAAGGACCAATGAGTTTTCTGCTGTTCAGCAGAACTACATTGTTCCTTGTACTTGTGCTCTTCCAGCTGTGAGGAAATATTGCCTCTAGGCATGGGCACTGCATATACCTGACAGCCACAGGCAGAGAGCAGCCAGCCCCATTTCATTTTGCAAAAGCTTTGGACAGTCAAAATGGCCTGTGCTGCTGAAAGGGAGTATGAAACATGGGGCAATAGCTTGATGGGTCTTCTGACTTAAGAGAAAACATTTTAGAAGGTGTACAATATCCAAGAACAATATTTTTCATCCAGAGGTTTATCCTTGGCAAAATAAAGGATTCATCTCTCTTAGCTTCCATGTCATTCTTTCCCTTTTGCCCCACAGATTTTGAAAGAGGCTCTTGAATATTCCTTAGCACTTAATTGACTGTCCCTACACTACTTAGAAACCTGCAGCCGAAAGGGCTGGGGAGTAAATGGGCTGAAATAAATGAGATAGTTCTGCATCCCTTCCAGAGATCCTGAGAGAAGATGGAATAGAGATAAAGAGAAGGAAATACTTCATAAAATTAAGTGCAGCATAGGCAGGAGGTTACCAGACTGAAGTATGCTCCATGAAGCATAAAATTGCACCATTGCTATTAGACCTGTTTCAAAATCAGAGCTAAATATTTTACACTGTGAAGGAGACTGGTGGTATAGTTTACAATGGTGAGATAATGCGTTTTTCTGGAGGTCATGGTATTTTCTAACCCACTGATGTTGCTTTAGTACATTCAGGAATTCCAATTGGACTTCTGCATTTCTGCGCTTCTCCCAGGGGACGCACTCTCTGACAGGTTGGCCACCTATGTATAAAAGTCATCCCTATGAATGCTATGTTCACACTTCTCTGACTTGTCTCCAGAAGGAGAAGAATGAAACTGACCTTTGTTTTTGTCTCAGGTCACAAAATATTAGGAGAAAAAAGATAGATACATAATGGAATTCAGAATTTTGGTTTTTGCAGACACTTCCATCCTCCTTAAAGATGCATAATCATAACAAAAGTTCAATGTTTAAAAAACCAGGTATCACAGAGCAGGCATTTTTCTATAGCAAAATAAGTCTGAATGTTTCTTTGAACTAAAAATTTAATTAAAATCTACACTATGATATAACACTTTTAGTTGATTCAAACTAAAGAATGTGACCAGTATCAATGCCACAGAAGTCAATGAAAGTCCCTTTTTTCCCCTAAGTATCATCCCACATATCGAGTTTTGAATATCAACACTTTGTGAAGTTATATTCAAACCATACACTGAGTTTCTTTGACACATTTAAAAAACTTTTTTTAACCTCACATGGGAAAAAGGTGGTTTTTTTCCTCAGAGCAGTAGTTTTTGAAGTTGAGAAGAAGCATGATGTGGGTGGCTTATTGAGGCACAGAGTTCTCCACGGACCTCAGTACCTTTGTGCTATCAGTAGCAGCTCGTGCCATCTGATGTCTACTCATGTAGCAACAGAGCAGTGCTATTCTGCTCTGAAGAGAAGAGCACAGGGACTTGCAGAGCTCCCTGGAACTCTCCCTGTCACTACACAGGGAGGTGGATAACAGCCACAGCTGGGTCTCAGACAGTACAATGACAGTGAGCTCCAGAATCATCCTAAAGTGCATTATACTGGAGGTTTCATAGTCATATCTCATCTTTTAACTATTCTTCATTTCTGTAAAAATGATCTGTGGTATACACATGATCTAGCAAGATTATTGTTTGAGATAATCCACCACAGATGCCTAATTTTTGAAACATGAATTTGCCTAGTGACTGCAACAGTGGAAGCAAAAACAAGTAAGGAGCCAATAAAGGTAATCAGAAATATTCAGAGTCCTTCCTCAGTGACTCTTTTGGAACTGAAAACCAGAAGAGATGAAGGGAAACTCCTTCTGGTTTTGTAAATAAGGAGTATTTTGCCTAAGGCGTGACTAGACAAGTCCAGAATATAACCGACTACTTATTACATTTGTCAATACAGACATACTGAAGAGCTAATTGAATATGGAAAAACCTTTTTGTAAATAGCCAAAATAATTATGCCAGAACGGATTTAAGCAATAAAAAAGTAGCACCAATTCTCATAGAAAGAGCAGCAGTAACTAATCTCACTAGAAAAAATGGATTTTCAATTTCCTTCTGCCAGGAATATTCTATAGATTGTGTACTTCACTGTTTCTATCAGAAATTTCTTCTCCTTATATTTAAGCTTTTCCCCACTTGGATATTGTTTGAGAACACAGTTCTTTCTCCCTCAGTGGACCACCAGAAGAGAGAAAATTTCCATTCTGGGGAGAAATTAACTTGCTCCTTTGAGAAAAAAGGGGCTCAGGAGACCCAAAACATTAAACAAGCTAAGTCTACAGCATCTTCTGCTGAAAATCACTTAGGACTCAGGTCAGTCAAGAGTAAAATATTCACTGTATTATTAAGCCTGAAAATACTGCAAGTACACGCAGTAACTTGGGCCAAATTTGGAAAGATGGTCTTTTTAAAGGGTCAAAACCAGAAGCCATAATTAAACAATTTAGAAGTCAGCAAGGAGATCATTAGAGCAATTTCTTAATTAAGTGGTCCTGGTCCAGAAGACTGCGAATATTTTATCACTCTGACATAATCCTTATCACTGAGGATTCAAGATAGAGAAATTGTCATAAAAATCACACAGAAATTTGGAGATACTGTAATTATCCACAGAAAGTTTACTCTAAAAACACATTCACAAATAAGTAAGCTAAAATAATTGCCTCCATTTATTCTTTATTTATAAGCTGCACGTGGTAGGGAAAAAAAAGTTTTTTAATGAATGTGTGACATAAAGCAGCTTGATTATTTATAATTTTAGTAGAATTACATTTTCAGTTCACAGTAACTAGAAGAGAAAAACAGAATTAACTTTTGACTTGGGTTTTAGTTCAGCATTATTTTTCTGTACACATGTAAGCATATCTTTACAGATAAAAGTTCTTTTAGAACAACTCTTAGTAATTCAAAAACTTAATGCATGTTGCATGAATTTAAGAACATCAATCACTTCTTTAGAAATTTAATTCATATTAACTGTGTGTACTGACTAAGAGGAGCTATTTGTATAGATCACGGGTTTTGGATAGTTTGATTATGAAAAATGCCTTTAAGATGTACTGAAATGAATAGTCAAAAACTGTTTACTGTGAAAAAACAAACAAACAAAAAACCTAACCAACCAAACAACAAAAAACAAACAAACAACAAAACCCCCAAACAAAACAAAAAAGCCCAGGCTTTCATTTTCATCACTCAAAGGAATTCCCAAAATTTACTGGTCATGCAGTCCTGCCACCCCTTTGGTCTGGTAGAAGGGCCCCTGGGAAAGGACCTCTCAAAACATTTCCACAGGCCAGTCTGACTCTTGCAAGGCTTCCAGCTGGTTTGGTGACCTTGGTCGTAGTGTGCCAGTGGCTGAGGTCAGATCTGTGCTTACAGGCATCACTGCCCAGCCAAAACAGACAGATGGTCATGTAGGGTCAGGTAGTGCAGATGAATTTCACTGTCAATGGCAAACACAGTCAGTGCAAAACAAGAAACATATATTTTCTAAAGGAGAAATTGATTTAGGATGAAGTCAGTTCTCTCCTCCTGAAAACTGTTAAACAGTACATTTCAGGCTTCTGGCTTTATTTTTCAGTTTTCTGAAATTAGCAAATTATCCTATTTACTGGAAATCAGTTGCATAGTGGAAGCAATACTTTCACAGACAAAAAGCAAACTAACTTGACAGAGTCAGAATTTCTATCCAGACATATGATTGTGTATGAGTTCCTCCTTGCAATTTGATATCTTATGAATTCTCAAACTTGTACATAAAAGGACATGCCGTAAGACTTTCAATCTCAACATCTTCATAAATACTAATGCAATCTAGGATCAATTAATGATAAGGAGCCTGAGAGACTTATGTCTCCTAGTTTGCAATGTCAGCTAGAGAAGCCACTTCACACTGGCGGAAAGGCAATAGAGAGAAGCACGTAGATGAACAGCCATACTGTTGCACATCTTATGTCAAAGTTCCGTGACAACTTAAAACATATTAAATAAGTCATATTTTCAGAAAGCAAATACTTCATATTTTTTAGATGGACTAAAATTTCACTATATATCTTCATAATTTTGTGCACTCTAGACTTCTGTGTAACAATTTGTCATATGCTGAGTATTCATCTCTACACAACTGCTGTAATTTCCTACTGCTTGCCTTCAATAACATCACAGAGAGGATAAGTTAGCAACTGCCTTCTCCTTCTCCTCTTTCTTCTGGTAATTTTTCTGCCAGTAAGTAAGCCTTCCCCAATGCTGTTATAAACATGCAAGTCTTTTTCCGTTTTACATATACACAAGAAAATAAAAAAATCATTACATTAGTACAGTTTTCTCTCCTGTTTGCCCCAAGAGAGAATTTAGACAAAGTCTTACTTGTTGACAGCTCAGGATCTACAATTATACAGCTTAGACAGAGAATTACAGAGTAAATGCTTTTTGTGTTAAATTGGAATCTGTTTTTCTCTCTGTACTCCAATTTGTCAATAAGACACTGCATAGGGCAGTTCCTTCCTGCCATAAAATCATTTTCTCTCTTAAGAAGATACATTGATTATTTTTAACTTCTGGATCACTTTCACAAATGCTTTTTTAATGAAAAACCATTTAAAAAGTAGATTAATATTATCACCCTTGTTTTACAAATAGAAAACTGTTACACTAAGAAATTACCCTGTGTAGTGGGTCTAGCTGAGCCAGAATTTGTTTCCCCATATTTCCCCCAGAGCACCCCCTCACGGTGCCATGCTCTGCATTGGTAGCTAGGGGAGTATTGATAACACACCCATGTTTTGGCTACTGCTGAGCACAGCACTGTAACATTCCTTCTTCAGTCAAGGGCGAGATCCTGGGAGGGGACACAAGTAGGCCAGCTGACCCACACTGACCAAGGGAATATTCCATACCATATGACGTCAATCCAGATATGAAAGCTGAGGCAAGAAGCAGGACCGGGGGCACTCATTGTCTCTGACGGCTGCCTGTTGACAACTGTTACGTGTGCTGGAGCCCTGCTTCTCAGAGAAGTGGCCATCCATTGCTGCTTATGGAAAGTAAAGATTAACTGCTGGCTTCTGCTTTGTGCGCACACACACTGCTTTTGCTTTCTTTTTTTGCATAAATAGAAACTGCCTTATCGCAACCCACGATTTTTGTTGTTTTCTTTACCCACCTAACTCTCTCCCCTGTCCAGCTGGGAAGGGAAGGGTGGGTGGGCACCTGGCATTCAGCCAAGGTGAACCCACCACACCCAGTTAACCTAAGGTCTTGCACCACAACTGAGAGTACAAATATCCTCATTTCCAGAGCAGTGTTTGAACATCTCTCCTTCACCCCACTGCCTCCGTTTCCAGAGTAGCTTAAATAAGAGATCACACCCATACATCAGTTGATATGAAAGCAGAATTATATTTTAAATATTTTGATAAGGGCAAAATAGCATCCTCTCTCAAAAATATGAAGTGGAGATAAAACAAAAAGGAAGGAGATTTATCAGACATCCTGAAACTCATTTTCCATATAAATCAGAGTGCAAACTGCAGTTGATGGCAAAGGTTTTCTTCTCTGCATCCCACCTCAGGCTCCCAACACAGTCTCAGGCAGTACATGATGAGAGGAAACATACTGTAAGTTTCAGTGACACACATTTCAAATTTTGAACTTGATAGTGATTCCACATCAGAATTATCTTTTTCATGGCCTTTTACTATGTTTTAATATTAATGTTTGGTGACAAAAGCAGTGCATTTTATATTTTTAAAATGTTTTAAATTTAAATGTTTCCTTTTAAAAATAGGGAACTAATTGTATTAAGCTATTTAATAAAAGTTCAATAACTGAACACTCTTTGGTCATATTTATTTTGACTTTATAACAGATGAGCCTTAATCACAGTCTTTACAGGCTGTGAAGTATTCAGGAATTTAGTATTTAATACAAATCGTGTTTCTGGAGAAACTACACTGTCTAAAAATATGCTACATTATGTCAATGCTCAAATGAAAAACTGTATAGCAGTCTTAAAACAAAACGTCACATGGGTTTATTTTTCTAGGTCCTGCAGAAATTCAACTGCATTAAAATATTCTATTTCAAAATTCAGTCCTCAAGTCCTAATTAAATAGTATAACTAGTTACAAGATAGATCATATATGAAAGGTTTCAATTGCAATTGCTATCATCTCCACTGTGGCAAGTGACTTAGCAGGGAATTTCTGATTACAGGTAAAGAGGTAAAGCATTTCAATGATTACTGAGTGTGCCTAATCTGTTTGTAAAAAAAACCTCACAACAAAACAAGTCCCATCTTAGCAGAATTGAAGTACATAAAAAATTTAATCTGTTTATCTACAGAAATCACATAGAAAATATGATTAACAGTAATAAAAAAAGACTCTAAATAATATTGCAAAATATAAAATTTAGGTTTTTGGGAATAAACACCTTCTTTAAAGACCTGCAAACTCCTTTGAGATAAATTTGAGATAAATATTCACTGACAGCTGCTTTCAGTGTCAAATGGAAGTACTACAGATTCATAGGTTAATGGGCAATTTTTAGATTATTCAGCAGGAGAAGTTTGTGCTAAACAGCATTTCTCTCTTTACTTCATCTTTTGTGAGAAGGGGGTAAGAGAAGAAAATGACTACTAGGGGCATTTGCAAGGCACCAGAAGAAGTAGCAGGACTTTTGAGGCAAACGGCTGCTGGTGCTCAAACCTGACCACGCTCTCGTGTGCTCCTCGGGTGTGGGAGTCACAGAGCAGCCCCCTGATTCATTACAACAGAAATGCCTGGCAAGCTACCCAGCGAGTCACAATTTATTCTTTGTGAAACACGGCCTCGAGTACAAAGTAACACATTCTGTTCAGAGTGAATATGATTACAGATAACTAATGGAGACTTGTAAGATTTATTAGAGGGAAGAAAACTGTTCCTTTCTGTGCTGATCTCACTGGTTATTAAACTTTCTATGGGTCCTATATCATCTATAACATTTTTCTATTAGCTAAAGAAGCAACTTGGCTGTAATAGAGATGCACTTTTAACAGTACTATAAGAAAGGTAGATTCAGGAATTAGAAATAAATAAATAACGTGAATTAACATCTTAATTGTATTAAAAATTCCATACCATCTTTTTGCATTTGATGTTCACTTAGTGTCTTATCTTCAAGATTAGGAGAAAAATGCATTTGACTCTCACAGTAACTGCTTAATTACCCCATTTTTTGATTCGGTGTCTGACAGAAAACATGCATTCTATGGACAAGAGCAAAAAGTATTGCAATAAAATAATTAACATACGTTTTGCTGGGAAAGATGGAAACAAAAATAATAGAGGTAGATCTGGCAAAAGGCAAAGATTGAGGAAGAAAGAATTTGGCAAGTAATTCTGACTGAAAACAGTTGCTATGGACAGAAGCTTTTGTATTAGTTCCAGGAGGTTTTGTATCTGGTCCATGTTTGGAGATGTTGTATTTTAGAGGGAAAAGAGATTACACCACACAAGAGGCATGAAGCCAATTTTCTCTCCTTTCCCTCAGCATAAATCCAGACCAACTCATGAAAGATTTACAGTGCTAGGCTGGTGAACAACATTTGATCCATAAATTAGGAGATATAAACCTGAAATGAAGAAAGGAGGAAGGAGAGATATAGAACTAGAGTGTGTCCTAAAGGACAAAAATTAGTGTCTCAGATAAAAGAACAAACTGTCAATTTTCAATTAAATATAAAGGTTAACTATCCCTAGATAGAAAAACTAACCATGCAGTACAATTTTGTGGTTTCTCAACACAGAGTAACAGGTTATATGAATAGTTCTAAAAGGCTAAGACAAACAAAAAAGAAGAGCTTAAAAATTAATAATTTAGGAGCAGCACTGAAGAAAGTAAGCATGCATGCTACTTTACACTTCTTTTTCTAGTGAACCTTTCTTGATCTTTTTCTTCTTTATTTTCACTGGCACCCCACTTTTTCTCTCTCTCAAAAGAGAGAAAAATAAGAGGGATATATAATATTATAGGCCATAACTGATTAATTATGTTGATTGTAAAGCAATTCTATGGTTGTATTCCATCAGAAAATGTTCAATAGGACACTTAAGACAAAGGGAATTGGTATCTTGTTTTTTAGCAAAAGATGCAGAGCTAGGATGCTGCATCACCCAAATAATAAATTTAGATATATGATATATGCAGAAAATTCACCTTTGTTCTTTCCAAAATATTGTACTGTTTTGCCTGTGGCTTTGGTTCATCTATAAATTATAGTAACCTATATTACTGGTCCAAAAAAAAAATCACCACTTAGAGTCTATATTGTATTAGTAGAAGTGTCAAGCCCTTTAGCCTTTAATATTTACTCTGACATTTGATCTAGGGACATTTTCTTCGTAGGAGATATCTCCATGACGTACCATAGTTTCTTGACTACTGTACTCTTTATATTAAGGACATATGTAGCATTATGAGAAAGTCTCATTGACCTTTCCTTATTATGAAAGAAGAAAGGATGACTTTTGCTGTAAAATGCTGATGTTTATTTAAATATTGTTTCATAAAAAAGGACATGCATGGAAAGGCAAAAACATCCTGGGAACACTGCATTTTAAGCTGATTTACAGTTGTTACTTGAGTCTTTGTATTTTTCTGGCCATCTTTATACATGTGGTGTCTTGATTTTATACTTAATTTCTAATGGCTTACCATAGAAAAATTAGAACAGCAGGGATCTGGTTTGTATCTGGGGTATTGGTAATACAGATTTGAGATAATAATAATAATAATAACAATAACAATAATAATAGTGATAACCACAACAACCACAACAACAATAGCTATAACAATAACAATAACAACAAAAGTAATTTATGTGATTATGTCAGTATCACTGCTTTCAGTTATAAACAGATTTTTGTGAGTAAACATGCAAATGATAGAAATATTCAAATAAATTTGTTGGCTACATTCAATTAGCCTGGCAAAATTACCTGTCCTATTATAATAACATTGTGATATAAAATTTTTAGTACAGAATCTGAAAAAATCAGTGTGCTAAATTAAAATAACATGGTTCCTACTAAGGCTGTAATATGATTCATCATCTATCCAGAAATAACAACAACAAAAAAAAGACAACATCTCAGTGACTGTGAATATTATGTTAATTTTTCTGTGCATAACACAATATTCATTATGAATATTTAGACCCAAAACAGTTCACCGTGAGATATTTTGACAGAATGTTTTGACATCTGGATACGTTTTGAGACATGATTCTGGCTCCACTGCTCACTGCATATCCTAGGGCATAAAGAGGAAAACTCCGGTAGTCTTGGGGAAATGGTCAAATGATTCTGCCACAAAATTAAGATTTCTACATACTGTATCTTTTCCTACATAGGTTTTCTGTTGCTCATGAGGTTTTCCTGATCCACACTATAGTTGTAGTTTTACAAGTAAGAGCTAGAATTTTGGTGAAATTTTGGTGGTCTGAATTTTTATTTTGTGTGTCTGCCATCTTTCCAAGTATTTAAATTGACCTACTTTTTAAATGATCCTGGAAATTTAAATGCAAAAATCCCCATATTTGTGCTACTCAGTATTATATAACTCTGCTTAGCCAACTTGAGCTATGAATTTTTCACTTTACTGAAAGCCATAAACACTCAAAAATTAAAAGGCCCTAATCTCATGAAATAGTCTTCAAAATGCCCAGAAGTTTTCTTCTTTCCATTCTTCACTGCAACCATGAAAACTTGCTTTTTCAAGCTTTTGTCCCTAACTTGAAGAAGTAAATCTTCTGGAGTGGGGTAGGGTAGGGTAAAAATGACCAAAGTGAGGCTCACAGCTTGGCCGTCTGATTTTAAAAGTTAGATATAAAAGTAAAGCATAAAACACCACAGTTAAAATCACACAGGTTGGTACAATAGGCTTAATAACAGCTATTATTTCAAATTATTAAATTAATTCTCCATTGTGAGTTAATCAAACTGTAAACTCTTCAGGGCATGGTACAATTCTTTTTCAATAGAACATTAATACAGAAGAGGCCTATTCCTAATTGGAATTCTTCAGCTCTTCTATAATATAAATAGAAACCATAATTAGAAATGTACTAAGATAAAAAGAAACAAAAGGTCCTGTAAATACCACTGAATATTGCTATTATCCTTGTGGCATTGAAAGTTCGCTGCTTATTTTGTTACAGAGCAATTAAAGGCAGGCAACTTTCAAGGTTCAAAGAAAAAAGAGTGAAGACTTTCATTGTGTATATTCTCTTTCATGAAGCCAAGGACAAAACCAGACAGCAGACCTGAACCAAAATCAAGAGGAACACATTAAAATCAGTCTGAATGATTGTCTGGAAGTATTGTGAAACCACAGAACAGAAAGGCAAGCAAAATTTTATTCATCTAGTGTGTTAATTTTATTGTGGGAAATAAGTCATATGGAAACAGTAACTCAAAGACCAGCGCTTAACCAGTTAATGCCTTAAGAGGCAGGCAGCTGTCAGACAAAAATGCTGGGATTAACCTTTACTGACTGTAAGACAGGACAACATATTATCTACTTCCCTATGAGAAGTGAATCAAAAAAGTCTTTTTCATACTACACTTGCTACAAACAAGACAAATCTATCCGTTGGGGGCAGATGCGTTGAACATGGCTCTATCAGCTCTTTCCCTCTAACATAGCTCTGAAATTCGTACTAGAGGCATAGAAGTCATTTATTTATCTTCCAAAACATAAGGCTATAAAAATGACAGTTTAGAAACAGAAAAAAATATGCAAAGAAATTTTCTATCTCACTAACATTAATGCATAACCAGCATTTACTTTATATACATAATGCAGTGAGAAATAAATTAGATGACAGATGTTTTCTCCCTCTCCCTTTTCTGTTATAGAATGAGTAGACAAACAATCTAAATCACTGGCAGATGTGTGCTGTGGAAACACTGTGCAGAGGTAGTTAATTACTCCCGTAAAAGAACAAAATGCAACTGCCTTATTTATTTTGAAATTACAAACACAGTAAACTGTGAAATAATCATTACTAACATAAAGGTAATTCCATGTTCATCTCTAGGAACAATCAATAAATCCATGTATTCAGTAACTGACATCCCTTTATAAGTGAAAAGAAAGTGTCTAAGTGAAAAATATTTACAGGAAGTATATGAATGCTGCTGCAATAAACCCCAAAACATTAATAATTATACTGTATTTAACTAGATCGTTATGCAGCTATACAGAATACAAAAATACATTATGTTTTGCTATATGTCTCTTAGAGATAGAGTTGTCCCTTACTACGATTAATGCACCTGTTTCCTAGTCATAAAAGGAAAAACACCACCTTCAGAAACAGCTTAACCTAGAGAACCAAGGTTAAAAAAGTATCTTACACTCACATTTGGTAGATTTTCTAGTTCAGTACTAATTCACCTTTGTCGGAGGTATAGATTCTCTTGGAACCACTTGTATTTCAAGACAGTGAGGCACCTAGAAGAGTGTATTCTCCTTTCCCCATGATATTCAGGTGATCTGACTTGGTAGGAGACAGAGTACAGACCCTATTCGGGAGGGAGGAAGGAAGAAGGAGAGATACTTAAAGGTCTTTAACATTTAAGGAAACTCACACTGATAAAAATCAAGATGAGAGAGAAGGTGGCAAAAAGCATTTTGCCAATTATGTTATGCATTGGTCACTCTTTTAAGAAAAGCTGTCTATCCTGTGCATTTAAGTCTATGTCATTCCTTACTGCCAAAACACTGATTGATGTACAAAACTGAACAAGAAAGGAACTAGTCTCTTCATTTTCTGTACAAGTATTTTCATAAGGATAAAAGTGGATGTTGCAAATCGAAATAGAAATGTTGAAGAAATGTACGGTGAATACATATTGCTTGTAGAGTCTTAGTTGCCAACTATCAGTGTACAAATGAACCCTACAGCATATGTTTTTACCAAACAGTAAAAAGAATATGTTTCTACAATGGTGTGAATAGTATTCTATTAGATATTTTTAAGATTGCAGTAGGAGACTAAAAATGGAGAAAAAGACTATGTTGCAGGCATTACACATTGCTAAGTGCATAAAGCAAATTGTATTTGCCTCAGCTACTATGGTTTTAAATGCCACAGGATTAGGGGAAGAAACTCTTTAGTAAGTTATATACCTCATCTTTGTCAGATAACCATTTGTCAATCGAGACTACTGTATGTATAGCAGAGGCAGGAATGATGGTAAATAGAAGCCGTGAATCATTCCTGGAACAGGTTTTGAGTTTTGCTCACTGTAAAGAATTGTTGTCTCCAGACCTGCGGGCTCCAGACCTGCGGGCTTACAGAGTCTCGGACTCAAACTCCATCTCACTTCATGCTACCCAAAGAAATGCACTCTCTGGTTTACAAAGCAATAGGAGCAGGACGCTCTGACTGGAATCATCACCTCTAATAACTCCATTGTAGTCAATACAACTGGAATTCAAACTCACTGTCCTCTAGTGAAAATCTTCCAATTAATTATCTCAAGATACTAAAGCAACTGTCTTTGTAAATACAGTTATGGTGCCCATGGTCAGTAAAATATTGGAGGAATTTGAAAAATAGTATTCAACTTGAAATTACTCCAATTTATTTAATTTTAATTTGGTTTAGTATTATGAGGAGTTATAGGAGGAGAGATGCATGCAGACATGATGGTAATTCCTCTCCTTAAATACACATAAAAAGTAACTGCACTTTGAATAGTCATAATTTTTCAGGTAGTGTTCATTTAATAGCAATTAATCAATGTATTCTGGTAATCAGAATATGGGTTATTATCTTAACCTTTTAAAAAATAAGGAGTTTTTTTTCATCTGTGGTAATGGACCACTTGAGATTAATTTATTCATTTTTGCTGCAAAAGAAAGCCTACTACATTTGTGATTATGAGAATATGATGAAGACATGGGTTTCAGTGCAGAGTTTACAGAACCCTGCAGTTCTCAGTAGGGCAAATATGTCATCTAAAATGCACCCCACTAGGAAAAAAAAAGAACATGATAATGAGAAAGAAAAGAAACAGCCATTTTTTAATTTGTAGTCCAAGTGTTAACCTTAGCCTCTGCACAGGACAAGACAAGGTAGTAAATTGCTAGTATTGCTCAATTCTAAAAGGCAATGGAAGAAAATTAAAGTAAAATGAGTTCATAAGATTTTAAGAAGCTAAGTACCATAATCCTATTGCAGTTTAATGAGAACTGGTCTTTAAGTCATCTTAGAACAAATCTCTGAAGACTAAACATCTTTGGCCTAGATGTGTAGAGAAAGCAAGGGAGAATTACAAACATATATAACCTTCCTATGATATAACATTTTTACAATATTAAGCTTGAAACTGTGTCTAATATTCAGTTTTATTATACCAGAGAATCAATTTACCTGGTCACAACCTACTGACACTGTCACTAAATGAAATTTTGTGTTGTTATCTTATCTATTTGATACCTTTTAATAACAAAGTTGGTATAGTTCCATGGACTTCCTAGCTGACTTATTTTCATTTCCTATAGGTCTTTATTTAAAAGAAGTCAATCCCTTGCAAAAACAAAGAAACAAACAAACCTAACAACAACAAAAAGAAACCCAACAAAAAAACCAAATCCAAAACAGGCTAATTAAGTCCTGCACATCTAACCAAAAAATTAGCATAAAGTTTTTTCTTGTTTTTCTATAATACTAAATTCATTCTTCCCACCAAATATTTTCATTACATATGTACATACATGTACATATCTGTACATCAATATAAGCATATTTTAAAAACTATTTTGTATAATTATTTTCTTTTACATGTTTCCACAGCAATATTCATCAGGATTACAGTTTTTCTAGTGGAATTATAGTCTTGAGGTTAGCAAGCTTCCAAGATCATCCTTCAGAAAACTCAGAGTCAAGTTGGTAAAGACATGGCATGGATTGAATCTGGAAATCAGTATTGTTTATGTTTAGATATTTTCCTTAATATGTTTTAGAGGTGAACTACTAAACAGGAGAGTATGTTGGCCAGGCAGAGTGTTTAAGTGAGGTTCAGTTAAGGACAACATGCAAACAATATGCATTTTTCTGTACAAAAAACATGGAAGCAGGGTCTCCTGCTGCCTGACAATTGCAAGAATGCCAAGCCCCACATGGGTTGTCTGACAGGAGCTGCTCTTGCAGCCCTACACACTGAGTGAAAGGAAGATACAGGCATCAGCTTGAGTGCTTATATCTGCCTGGGGACTCCTGAATGCCTCCTTCTACAATGGTCTAAAGATTTTATGGTTCCCTAAGAAATTGTGTCAGAAAAATGGGGAAAGAAACACTGCAAGTGTGTTGCAGGGCATTTGACTTAACCTTCCCTCTCCATCTTTCTCCAACAATAAAAAAATATAAACACAAGAACATGAACATACAGATGTAATCAACAAGCTTAAAAACACTTTTCCTTTTTTTTCTTCTTCTTCACAGAAAGGTGAAGATTTGAGAGATCATAGAAAGCTTTTCCTAAAGCTGTCTACTCTCTAGACAGCTCACTGCAGTCTAGAGAGTAGAACTAAACAAAACAATAACTGACTAAGGGTAAAGTCCCAGTGTTTTCACTCTCTATAGTGTTTTCTAGAACCTAATTTCAAAGAAAAATGGCTTACTGTGGTTGCTGTAAATAAATTTTCTAACTGTGATTATGAAGAGATGTGCAGAGAACTGTGAATTTTAATGAAGGCAAATGCAGGGTCCTGCACCTGGGAAGAATAACCCCATTCACCAGTATACAGGCTGGTAGCTGACCTGATGGAAAGAAGCTCTACAGAGAAGAACTTTGGGGTCCTGGTGGACAACAAGCTGTCCATGAGCCAGCAGTGTGACTTTGTGAGAAGACCAATGGTATCCCGGGGTGCCTTCAGAAGAGCATTGCCAGCAGATCAAAGGAGTTGATCCTGCCTTAGTGAGGCTGCATCTGAAGGCCTGTGTTCAGTTCTGGGCTCCTCAGGACAAAGGAGACAGGGAGGTCCTGGAGTAAGTCCAGTGGGGGGCTACAAAGACGATTAGGGGACTGGAGAATTTCGCTTATGAGGAAAGGCTGAGGAATCTGGGTCTGTTAGGCCTGAGGCAACTCACAGTGGACCCCATCAATGCCTGAAGGTACCTGCAGAGAGAATGCTGGGAAGATGAAGCCAGGCTCTTCTCAGTGGTGCCAAGCCATAGGACAAGAGGCAACAGGCAGAAACTGATGCACAGGAAGTTCCACCTGAATATAAAGAAGAACTTCTTTACTGTGCAGGTCACTGAGCACTGGAACAGATTGCCCAGAGAGGTTATGGAGTCTCCCTCACTGGAGATATTCAAGAACTGTCTGGATGCAATCCTGTTCCTTGGGCCCTAGGACGACCCTACTTGAGCAGGGAGGTTGGACCAAATGACCCATTGAGGTCACTTCCAACCTCACCCATTCTGTGGTTCTGTGATTCTGTGAAATATATCAGAATGAAATACAACAGATTCTTCACAGAGCCTATCTGTACACATGTTGGAGAATAATATATTCTACTAGAAACCCCGGATATTGCATATAAACTGCATATGCATAACAGAAAACACTTCTGAGAGTTTAGAGACATATTTTAATATAGAATATAAGAGTGGACTAAATAATGACCTCATAATCTTAAAAAAAAGGAAAGTAAATACAGTACACAAGGGTAGTAGAAAGCAAATTATTTAATACAGAAGATAATAAACATACTGAATAAACTGTCAAAATGGAACGCTTAAATTTAGTCAAGATAGATGAATTTCACGCACTAAGTAGCAAAGCTTTGAAGTGAATATATCAAAAAATTGGAAAGGGTGGTAGACTAGTTCAAAAAAATATGAGCATTACAGAGAAAAGCTTTCAAACCAAAGCTAAAAAAAGAAATAATTAAAAAAAAAATAACTGTCTGTAATGCTGGTATTGCTGTTCTTTGTTGGAAGAGAAAGGCCCGGGGAATTTCCCATTTGAAACTGAGCAAATGAACAAAATCTATGTTTTGATCCTAGTATTTGAAGTCTGAGTCCTAAGAAAAAATATCAACTCATTCCGTATACTCAAAAAGAGAAGCAGATGAGATATTTCATTAATTTACAAGAAAGTCTCAATAATATTGAAAAACCTATGAATATGAACATTTTTAAGGTATTCATTAAAGAATTCAGGAATTATTTCCAAATATGGACTTAAGAGAAGAGGAAGATCCCTTGTTATATAGGAGTGAATAAAAATACCTCTATAAAGGTTACCATAAATAAGCAAACCAATGAAAATTAGACTGATCAGGAAAGAAAACTCTGTGCACGAACAGAAAATTTAACAGGTTACCACAAACACTGAAACGAATTTCCAAATCCTTCATATTAAATAAAGAATAAAAAAAAGTAAGACAACTACATCTTAAGGATGGTTAGTGATTTAAGATTCAAAAAATTAAATTAAATCTATGGGTTTAATATCCATAGTGTGGAGCCATGGTCAAAAGAAGTCAATTTCATTATTTAGTGCACTAAAGAATGTATTTAAGTATATAGGAGTAAGTGTCTCACAACATCCCTAATTAAATATCAATAGAATGGTACTTGAGACTTATTATACACAATATTAGGCATATAGTAACACTCACAACACACATCATTAACTGGAGTAGTTGCTAAGACAATATAGTTAGAAGATTTGGTTGTATATAAAGGGCAGTTTGGTCATTAAAAACATCTTCTTTATAAGCACTGTAAATTACTTTCCAGTTATATTCAGGAGTTATATTTTGAAAGAGTAACTATTATTTGATGGAAAACAATCAGCAGTGCTGCTAAGAATGGTATGCTAATGCTCAGTACCTGCTCCTGAAGAGTGAGTTGTTCTGACAGCTTGCAGGGACCTCAAAAGCCTGCGACTAGCCCCTTGCTTCCACATCTAAATGTTAACAGCTACAGAGAGAGACAGAGTGGTGCCAGGTCAGTGAAGCAGCAACATAGGAAAATAAAAGAGGGCAGACACCTGACCTAGGACCTGGATCAAGTCTTTCAAGTTTAGGAAGACTAGCGGAGTCCCAGAAAGGAGAGACTCTTTTTTTTTTTTTCTGTCAGCTTTGCATCCTTTTTTTTTTCTTGTAGAAAAATAACGGATTTCCATTCCCATGGAAATACATTGAAAGTGGTGCAAGGATGTACTATGAGAAACTCAGAAACTGAACATTACCATAGGGACCATTTTGTGAAAGTATATAGCAGCAAATAAATAAATGAGAGTGTAGCATTAGTAGCATGGTGAATAAAAATGAAGGACTTCCTCCTAGGACTGCAAAGCAGGGAAATTTGCATGATTTCTTGCATTCTAATCTAGTATTTGCAGAAAATATAGATGAGCTAAAACAGTCACAGAGTATGTTTGCTTCAGAAGAAAAAAAAATTAAAGCAATTCAGAACAAAACAGAACTAACCTGTGAACTAAGAAATTATGGTCTTTCATCTTGTGTTTCACTAGCAGGACACAAGCTTTTACATACTAGATGTGCCAATGCTTTCTTCCTTGAATTCATCCTTTATTATCTCGATTCCTTCTGTGTCTCCATTTCCTAGTCTTTTCCTAATTTTGAAAATAGATTAGATGCTATTCATTTAGGGTTAGTATATTGTACGGTTACAATCGTAATTGTATAGTTACAAAAATAAGTGGTCAAATGTGTTTTCAAATGGTTGCATGGTTTTAACACAGTAGTAGAACATAACAGCAGCAAGAACTAAAACACTACAATCATTGTGGCCCCAAGCCTGGTATGAGGTATATATTTGTGCCCCCACTCTCTCTTATAATGTAGAACAAAATAAGAATGGGTCATTATTAGAGGAGAATAATGGGTTTGTAAAAATTAAAGTGGATGAATGAATTTCTCTTCATTTTGCAGGAAGTTATGTCTATCAGAGCCACAAACATTTGCATTTTTATGAATATAACCAATAGCACTTATGAAAAATTAAGTTCAGATTTCACTCTTGTCATGATTGAAGCCTTTTAGCAACCTCCAGAGCAATATTTCTGTTATGGTATACCCATGTCCTACCCCTCATCTTCCTGGGACACAGACAGAAAGGTGGACAAGGAGGAAGCAAACATGGAAAAAAGAGATAAATAATATACACAAGAAACCTTTACCAACTGGCAGAAAGTGCATATTTAAATCAGCCACAGCATCTATGTTAGAGGTAATATTGAATCCTCCTTTCTAGAGCATTAAATTGTACAACATCTTGCTACTTGAAAATCATATATATCTCTATGCTTCTGGTTCATGAAATCAATCAAACTGATGCAGTAAAATGTCTTTATAGAGACTGAGCTCACACAGTTAAATAGTACACTAGAAATCCCTTCCTGTTGCACAAGGGCACATAAACTTTCATGCCAACACTCCGCCCTCCCACACGTATTTCTAAGACATAGTCACTCTAGTGAGTGACAAACCTAAAGCTTTGAAAATTCTTCATGTCATCTAGAAGATGTAAAATGGAATTCCAAGATGATGTTTGAAGATTTTGTAATTTTTATTCTAGAAAGTGCAAATGTCAACAAAGTTGAAAGGTTGACATGTTGAACCTGCAAAATGTATCTGTGATAACTGAATGCGAATGTTATAGGACATTATAGGAATGTAACAAAACCCCTCAATTTTCCATGAGAAGACTGTCTTTTTTCTTTTATGGATTGTTTTTCCCTGTTACATTTTGTTTTAAGAACCTAGCTTACCCATAGAAGGATTTCTCCTTTAGATTCCATTTGTTATTTATTGAAGTCATTTGATCACTGTCACTAACTTCCATGGCATTTAGACTAGCTGAATTAATTCATTTGCAAAGAATTGCACACTCATGCTTACAGAATCATTTGCCTAAAAGTTCTAAAATTTACCAACGAGCAGTTTGTTTTCAAAATATATTCAAGCCTTAGGAGAAACTACTTCAAACATTGGCTTATGTAGCATTAGTAATTTCAGATAAGTCCTGTGTCAAAAGATGAAATAGGAAGAGGGAGCAAGAAATCAAAGGTCTGGTGTGTTTTTACCACACATTTTTATTCTTTATATAGGTACCACACAAATACCATGTTGCATCCTGAAGTTAAAGTCCCCAGTCTACAGCTTGTAAGATACATGAGAGTCGCATCTTCTAATATTTTGTCTCATATATTTCTTAAATACTGCTACATACACACCCCAAAAAGACAAAATTTATCTCCTTCTCCAATGTGAAGTTATACCAGGAATGAACTGAGTCTACTAACTACCTGCAACACAGATTTATTGGTCATGTTGTAATGATCTTTTGATATGGCATTCCCACAATATTAGCCAGTGAGCTGTTCAGCATAGCTGCTGTGCTCTTGCCAAAAAGGCTGATTTGGAAATCCAGTTCTCAAACTGAAACAGACAAATAAATGATCCTTTGTTCAATGATATGTGAAGGTCTTTCAACCCCATTAAAGTATTTCTTTAGTCTTTTAACTAATAATTTACCCTAAAATAATCCGATATTTTTACATTAAATGTAGCCAGTGTTTCTTTGATACTGTGTTGAACTTGTGTGCAAAGGTTTTGGTAGTGGGAGGGTTATAGGGGTGGCTTCTGTGAGAAGTTGCCAGAAGCTTCCCCATGTCCAATGAAGCCAATGCCAGTTGGCTCCCAGACAAACCTGCTGCTGGCCAAGGCCAAGTCTGTCAGTGATGGGGTGGTACCTCTGGGATAATATATTTAAGGGGAAAGAAGTTGTCATGCAATAGCATCAGCAGCCAGAGAGAGTGAGAATATGTGATAGTAACAGCTCTGCAGGCACCCAGGTCAGTGAAGAAAGAAGGAAAGGAAGTCCTCCAAGTGCTGGAGCTGAGATTCTCTGACAGCCCGTGGTGCAGACCCTGGTGAGACAAGCTGTCCCTCTGCATCCCATAGAGGTTCACAGTGGAGCAGAAATCCACCTGCAGCCTGTGGAGGGCCTGACGTAGGAGCAGGTGGATGCCCAAAGGAGGCTGTGACCCTGTGGGAAGCCTACACTGGAGAAGGTTCCTGACAGGACCTGTGGCCCTGTGGAGAGAGTAGCCCATGCTGGAGCAGATTTGTTGGCAGGACTTCTGACCCCATGGAGGACCAACATTGGAGCAGTCTGTTCCTGAAGGACTGCACCCCATGGAATGGACCTATGTTGGAGCAGTTCATGAAGAACTGGAGCTAGTGGGAAGGAGTCATGTTGGAGACGTTCTTGGAGGACTGTTTCCTCTGGGAGGGACCCCCTGATGGAGCAAGGGAAGAGTGTAAGGAGTCCTCTCCCTGAGGAGGAAGGAGCAGCAGAGACAACATGTGATGAACTGACCTCAACCCCTATGCCCTATCCCTCTGTGCTGCTAAGGGAGAGAAGAGGTAGAAACTTTGGGAGTAAAGGTAAGCCCATGAAGAAGGGAGGGGTTGGAGGAAGATGTTTTAAGATTTAGTTTTTACCTTAATCTGATTTGATTGGTAACAAATTCAGTTAGTTTCCCCAAGTCAATTCTGTTTTGCCTATGACAGTAACTGGTGAGTGAATCTTCTCTCAATCCGCAATCCTTTTACTCTACTTTCTCTCCCCTGTTCAGCTAAGGAGGAGTGTAACAGAGCAGATTTGGTGGGCACCTGGCGACCAGCCAGGGTCAACCCACCACAGATACCAGCCACAATGAAATATAACTGTGATAAATGAATTTTCATAATACAAATAGAGTTCAAATTATATTAAAAAGTGGAGATAATTGTATGAGCAGATAAAAGGCAATGGACTGAATATAAAACAAATAGGAAAGGCAGCTTAATTCCTAGAGTTTTTGTTGCTGTTCTTTTTAACAAGATTCTTTCTATTGTGTATTCCTGATTGAATGATACATATTGTACTTGAATGCTAAAAAGAAATCTTAGCCAACCAAATATAAACAACAAAACAAAGTCACAATCTGTAGCATAAATTAATTTTCTAGATGTTCCACATGAAAGTATGTTTTCCAGTTTATTGACAAAATATATTTCCCAGTTATCCCAGTTTCCCAACTTTCCAGATTTGTGAAAAATCATAGAATCGTAGAATTGTTTGCATTGATTCTCTAGTTCCAGTCCCCCCTGACATGGGTAAGGACACCTTCCACCAGACCAGGTTACACAAAGCCTGGCCTTGAATGACTCTAGGGATCAGGAGTCCACAGACTCTCTGGGCAACCCCTCTTAAAGAATTTCTTCATAATATCTAGTCTAAATCTACCCCCCTTCAACTTAAAGTCATTCCCCCTTGTCTTATCACTACATGCCCTGCTAGATCCTTCTGAAATGCAATGCATTCTTGATCAAATCATCAAAGGATACTAAATATCAACTTATTTCCATCTGAAACCTTTCTTTTGTCGGCTTTCAAACTTTTATGATGAACTAAAAATTACATTGCTATAGTCAGTCTGGAGGATAGTGCTGGAATGCTATTTTCAAGTGTGGGTTAAATGTGCTCTAAGAAAGCTTTCTTCTTTAACATACGTACATATATATATACGTATATAATAACTTTCTTTTACTAGAGAATTCAGAAAAAAACAGAAAAAGTAGTGAGACTTTCACAGAATCACAGAATATGCTGAGTTGGAAGGGATCCACAAGCATCATCAAGTCCAACCCTTAACCCTGCACAGGACCATCCCCAAGAGTTCACCATCTTCATTGCCTTCCTTCGGACACTCTCTAACAGCTTAATGTCTTTCTCACACTGTGGTGTCCAAAACTGCACAAAATATTCAAGGTGAGGCCGCACCAGTGCAGAGCAGAGTGGGAAAATCCCCTCCCTCAACTGGCTGGTGATGCTTTGCCTAATGACCCCCAGATATGGGTGGCCCTCCTGGTTGCCAGGACACTGCTGACGCATATCCAGTGGGCCTTTCAGTGAGAAAAAAAACAGTGAGAGGAAATGTTGTGCTCCTGTGCTATTACTTCTTGCCATGAGGTCTTCATGAGATTTTGTAGGAACAGCAAAAGAGATCATGTAAAAAGTCATTACGGTTCACAGCCTCCTTAAATTTCCTGAAAGCAGGGGACACTGAAATGTATAAAGTCCAGCATATATACAAGTTCATTAGTGACTTTCCTTTAGTAACAGGAAGTATTAATTTATATATTTTATATATTTAATACGATCCTAAACATCCAAATCCAATTGGTATGTGACCAATACATCTGTTCTAGAATAAGCAGCAGTTTTGAGTATTGAGGCCATGTTGCTGAGAACACAGTTGCATTGGGCAGGACACGTCTCCAGGATGGAGGATCACCACCTCCCTAAGATCATGCTTTGTGGTGAACTTGCCACTGGCTGCCACAAGAAAGGAGAGTCCTTCCCAAATCTTCATTTGCAAAGCCTAGCCATGATGATGATGATGACATGTTTAATGTTAAAAAATTCACTGCTCAAAGAAGAAATCACCGTTGAGCTTAAAGTACCCAAATGCTACACAACTAATAAAATAAAACAGAAATAGTAAGAAGCATTTTGAATAAAATGGCTTTTGCATGTACTGTCCTCAGGAAAAAATAAATAAGTTAGTATTCAAGAAAGATTGACAAAGATCAAAGAGAATCAGAAAGGAAAATCAATGTTTATTATTTTAGTCTTTTTGACTCTTTTTTTCTTACTTCTGCTGTTGTTTTCAATTTTTAGATGGTGTAAATTATTGATGTGTCTTTATCCTTTTATGACCTTCAGTAATCCAAAGGATTGAACCAGATAGTTAGAGCTGAATTAAAACATGTGCTAGCTATGGCCTGAAAATCAACAACAGGAGTAAATACACATATATGTATTTTCTAACACAGATTTTGTATTACCTCATAATAACATGTTGTTCTTCAACTTCATTATCTAGTACCTGCAATGGTAGGTGCTAGCTCCATGTAATTGATACTGCTGTCTGCTTCATCTGGAGTAAAAGTCAATTTTTATCATGCCTAATTTGAGTATTTTTTTGTGTGTCTATTTTATGATACATTCTGCAAGCTCTATAATAAGAGTTACAGAAATTGAGCTGAAAGGTTACATGGCACTGTAGAGATGGGGTGGTCACAGACATGACTGGTTTTGCCAGATGGAGAGCAAAAATGTTGGGAAATATTTTGAATGGTTTGTAATTAAAAATTTCCTGAAAAGTGAGTGAATTCCTGACAGTGTGGTTCCTTTTTCCTTCTGTCTCCAGGGATCTAGGTGTGCTTCTGGGTGCCTGAATATTTCATTCAAGGACAAAAAAAAAATCCAGTTTTAGGAAAGGTGAAGTATGGCCTTTTTTTCAATCATTACGATGAAAAGACAAAGAGTCTAGAAGTTTTTCAATACACTACACTGAAAAAGCACTTAACGGTGATACTAGAGTTAACAATACAAGAAAATAGAAAAAAATACTGAGAAACTTTCAGTAGAACTCGCTGACCCAGACCAGAAAACATTTTGAAAACAAAAACAAATAAGTTTTTTAGTGTGCAGATATTTTGTCTCCATTTTCTTCAGTTGCCGATAAGATAAAATTGAAGGTACTTAAATTTATGTAATCCTAAAATGTGTAGATACCGCAGCCTCAGCTGCAGATACAAGTTCTCTGCATTTTAGGAAAGGGAGTGGAAGACTAGCTTTAATCTGATTTTCCATTTTTCTAACACTTGTTATGACAGAAGCCATTATAAACCAAAGCATAATTTAATCCCCCTAGAAGACATTTTAAAATTAAGTTTGTTTCAGAAACCCCACAGAGCCCTGTGGCAGCTGGGGTTAGGAAGGATGTGACATCCAAACATTTACGTTTGAGCGAAAACCATGATTCCTAGAGAACTAAGTGGTTAGGAAAAAGCTCCATTTATGAAGATGGTAAAATTCTTCATAATACTCTAAAACTCAACAACACATAGCCTGGCAGCTGTAATTCTGCTTTTGGGTATCACACATTCATTTGGAACTGGGATAGTTATGGAGCACATGGAAATTCTCACAGTATGAGCAGTAGTAACTGAGATGATGGATAGCACAGGTCTTTGCTACAGGATCTGAACATTTCGATTGCTAAGGACCATTAGTACAAACATAGCTCCAGACATTCTGTCACTGACTGAAGCTGTGGTACATGGAAAAGATTCATGCACAGCTCAGCCTTCTGCCCAGCTCTTAGGGCATTGGGAAACAGAAAAAAAGGGAAGAAAAGAATATTCGAGTTTTGGGTTACACTGCCATTCTGTTGCTGTGTATCTTTGAAAATTATACTTCCCATAGTATAATAAACTCCTAGCCCATTTTCAGCTGTCTGCCTACAACAGAGGATGAGTAGCAGGAATAGAAACATCCTTGTTACAATTTTATTCCCTCTTTGTGTCATTTTTCTCAGCACTTTACTGCTTTTCCTCTTCTGTACAAGATAATAAAAGACTGGCATACCTTTTCTGTTATCCAGCTATTCAGCTGATACTAAGAGGATAATTAAAGAATGATTCAATGTTCATTTGGAAAATCAATCAAAGTGAATTTTGATCTTTTCTCAAAGGCTTATCAAATCAGCTGAAAAAAATAATTACATAAATCCTGGTTCACAGTCCCTTTCAGTAATATGAATAGGCATAAGTATACATGATTAGATTTTTAAGGGAACTTCCAGCTCTTAACAACAGTCATCGAATGAAATTTTCAAATGTACCTAAGTATCTAATTCTCATTGGTGCTTATCTGCATCTTCATGAGCCTAAGTACTACAAAAAAATCAGTCCTTTGATCATCATCAAGTGCATAAGAAAACTCTCACAAGCATATAAATAGCTGACAGATACCCATTCAGAGAAGTAGAGGTAGGACATATTCAAAAGAACAGATCATTTCATAAATAATCTACATTGTGTGTCAGGAACAAATGGCTCAAATAAGGAAAAGTTATATAATATACATTTCCCCTCCAAAGTCTTTGGTCTTCTTTAAGCATAGTCCCCAAAGCATGGCATATTGTAGCTTACATTTTCCATTCTCACTTACACTAAAGAAGAAGAAGAAAACAGAAAAAAACTTGTTTTCTGATTCCATTCAGTCTTTTCCAGTAAATTTAGACTACTGCAGTTTAGGATGTAAGCATCCGTTCAATCCTTTAAGAGAGAAAATTATTTCCTTTCCATGTCCTGCTCCTTTATGCTGTATTTTTGAGAACATGTTTATCTCATTCTGCTTTCCTGTGGTAGAAGGGTTATTTCTTCTCATTGAAAGAAATTGTTCTGCCAAAAGTCTGAATAACTTACTTTCTGCCAAGAATTCAGCTAACTTTGTTTAAACTCAATTTCTTCTGGAAGATGGAAGTGTATTGATCTTCCAGACACCATTTGAAAATAACATGCCAATTCTCGCATATCCTTAAATTGGCAGAAATGAAATGCCATTTGCCAATGTGCTGGTTTTGACTGGGGTAGAGTTAATTTTCTTCACAGTGACTAATATGGGACTATATTTTGGATTTATGCTGAGTACAGTGATGGTAATAGAGTTTTTTTTTGTTTTGCTGGGCAGTGCTTACACACAGCCAAGGCCTTTTCTGCTTTCCATACTGCTACAATGGTGAGAAAGTTGGGCGTACATGGGAGATTGGGAGACACACAGCCAGGACAACTGACCAAAGGGATATTCCACACCATATGACATCATGCTCAGTATGTAAAGTGCAGGAAAGAAAGAAGAAAAGTTGGGGGGACATTTGGAGTGATGGTGTTTGTGTTCCCAAGTCATTGTTAGACATGATGGGGTCCTGCTCTCCTGGGGATGGCTGAACACCTGCCTGCCTATAGGAAGCAGTGAATGAATTCCTTATTTTGCTTTGCTTGTGTGTGAGGTTTTTGCTTTACCTATTAAACTGTCTTTATCTCAGCCCATGAGTTTTTCAGCTTCTACTCTCCCAATTCTCTCTTCTGTCTTTCTGATGGGGCAGTGAGTGAGGGGTTGCATGGGGCTTGGCTGCCAACTAGGGTTAAACTAGGGTTAAACTAAAATTCAATATAATTTAAGAAAAACCAAAACTAAACTTATGTCAGCATGCTAGGAAAAAAAAAGGGAAGAAAATAAGAACTATATTTGATAGAATGCATCAACAAAATTCCTATTTAATCTCTACTCTTATCATGCAACTAATAATGCCTCTTTTTATGACACTCGGATGCTGATTTTGTTTGAACAACATTTTTTGCCTGTGTAAGTGAAAGAAATTACTTTTTACAGCTAGTGTGCACTATGTGCAAATTATGGTCATGCAAATTATTGTTATCAGACAACAGAAAATAAAGACAGGAAATGTCTGAAGTCATCTTTCAGGAGATATAGAAGCCTCTTAATTACTCAAATTCCCAATAATAGCTATCATCATGGATTGCAGACTTCAGACTCCTGGCACATAAATCAAAACCAAAGCTGACTTCAGTTCCTCACCTATAAGCATCTAGTGCCATCTGGGCCATGATAAAGCATCAGCATGAAGTTGGCAGATACAGTGCAGGACCTGTGGGAAACTTATTTCCTCCTGGAGAAGTATCTGGAGACCCCGCAGCAGACCCTGAGGCACCTAAGAGCCCACTAGACAGATATGCTCAGGCAATGGAAGAAAGTCTCAGGAGTCTTCAATGTCAGCAAATTCTGCAGATTTTCCTTCTGACAGGAAACTATAGCAACACTTTCAACTCGGAATGAAACCCAAGAGTCATGCCAGAGCTTTAATGATGTCAGAGGAGTCAGAAGAAACATAAACAGATAGGATTTTTCTGAAACTAATTGAAACCTTCTAAAAACTGATCCAAAAGAAAGAATTTTTAATGAAAATTGTAAACATTGTGATATCATCTATATTTTGGTTTAGCAAACAAGACCGAAAGAAGAAGATTGAGCATAATCTAACCCTTATATAATTAATAAAATGCTTTTTTTGGACACAAAAAAGACAAGAAAGTCCATCTTTCCTATATTTAATTTTGTGATGAGAAATACAGCATTTTACATAAAAAGAAAATCAATAATAAAATATGGAATATTCAGTTTCATGTCTGGTTTTTTATGAGATCATCCTAGCCTAAGCTTAGACATTGATAGCAAAGACACTAAACCGTCTGTGCTTATAATAGGATGATACACTCAATATTATAGGATTAGAAGAATTAGTAATGGCTTAGTAATAGTAGAATTAGTAATGAATCTGTAACTGAAGAATGTTTTTAAAACATGTCTTGATGCATTTAAATAAGTGATTCTCTGAAGATGCTGTCTGATTGTGTTCAGGCTACAGGAAAGAGACAAACAGAAAGCCATGGTTTTATTTCATTGTACATAAAGCTTCAGTATCTATTTTACTTTGCATGTTTTACAGTCCAAATTAACAGTTTCTCCCATCTTCTAGTCTTTAACAAATACAAAAGACAATGAAATTTTTATTTTCCTTTTTTTTTAATTTATATTACTTCTGATTACTATCTAAAATGCTACTCTAAGCAGCAGTAATGTCTACACTATACTATGAAAACTTTAAACTGGAAAATAATTTACTACAAACTGACAAAAAATCTGGGGTCAGAGAAAAATTCTAGCTGTGCACTGCTACCGAAGGATAAATGACAGTAGTGAGTGATCTGTAATAATTTTAAAAAGAAGAGGCAAAAATAATTAGCAAAAACCCTCAGGATACATAGCATTTTTCACCAATAGTATACATAAATTTATATGAGTTACATTTTATTAGCACTACCACAAATGATCTGAATCTATACGTATTTTTTTCTTTACAGATGAACAAAAAAGGTGCTAAGAAACCAAAATATCTCAGCTAACGTGACATTCTTATACAAGTTGATCCCTTAGGTGTCTTTAAATGAAAATATTTTTATTTAAGCAACAATAAGAATCTTCCCAGTGCTTGTGGTGTCTAGCCAGTCTTTTCTGCTTAAACTGCTTTTAATGTCTGACTAATTGATAGTCAGGTGCAAAATTAAATTCTCACACTCTGTCTTGTGAATTCAAGGCACATGTAAAATTTGATTCAAACAGAATAAACCACCTCATTTTACATTAGAAAGATGTCACAGTCCTAGGCCTTTTCAAATAAATAACTCCGGCATTTACAACGGAAGGGGAAGAGTGGAGCAATAACAATTTGTCAGGCATCAGTCTGTTCAAAATTCCTTCACAGGCACGTTGAGAGGGAAGTCTGCAGCGCAGTCCCCCAGGAGGCATTGGCATGTTTCATTATGACAGTCCTTGGCAGCTCATCAGTTCTACTCAGGAAGTGATCAGCCCCTTCCAGCAACCAAACTAATTTGTTTCCTATTCCAGCTTTTAGATTCACCACCCTCTGGCCTTGTTCTTTTCTCTCCAAAGCATCCAAGGCAAACAATCCCATCTGGACTAGACTCTGGGCTGTCCAAGACAACCCTTAGCAAAGGGCAAAGATGCACCATGCTCAACACCACCTACTGTGCTACTGTCAACCCAAGAACTTGAAGGGAGAAAGGATGGCAACCACTTTCCTTGATAGTTAAAGATAGTTCACTAAACTGCATAAACATCTGTCAAATAGTTTAAGATGAAAGCAGACTTGATAGATATTTTTAAGGTTGATCCCTTTTGATGAAATGTGTCTTTCATTAAATTCATTCAGATCACTTTCCAGCCTTTCAGTACAGCAAGCTTTGAACTACCTTTAGAACAGTGCTCCATGAACGGAAAGCCCTGATGTCTTCATTTAAATTTTGATCAATCTGAACATCATTTCCGTGATGCTTCCTTAGCTGCTGTTCTGAATTAAATTACATTGATTTGTACCTACTTGGTATTATGGATGCAAGTGCATTTAAGCCATGACACTAAGTGTCTGTACTGAAATAAGAAACTTTGCATAAGCAATCTTTCACTGGCCTTGCCACAAAGAAAACTGTCTGCTTTTAGCCAAGCAAAAACCATGAGAATACCCCCTGAGAACTGTTTGAAAACCAAAAAATTCCTGTCAAAATAGACAGGAATCCCATTCAATCCTGTTTCTCTTTGTTAGTAGGATATAGGATCTTAGTACCTAGGATAACTCATTAATTGCCAAATAGTTGTTCCAGAAAATTCAGTAGCAAATATTTGCCCCCAAGACTGGAATTTTATTCAAGGCCTTTCTAAGTTCTCTTTTTCTTCTGATTTATTTTAAAAGATTATTTCAAAAATACCTATTTATATCCAAATGTTATAGAAATAATCATGAGAAATGCTACAGTTATAATTCATGCAAGAATACTGATGACTGTTAATAATTGTTGTTGGGGGGTTTTAATGGGCTTAATGAAGGTAACAGAGACTGCACAGTAGATCATATCTCATTTCTGTGATCTGGGAACAGGAGCTTTCTTGTCATACTGAACCTTTCTGTCATTTTAGCATATTAGGGTTTATACATTGTTTGACTGCATCTTTTGTAACAATATTTAATGTATTCACTGATAAATGTCAGGTCTGTGCTAAGAAAAGACAAAGGAACCATTAAAATTCACACTCATGTAGTGTTTAATTTTAATCTATTGGTGCCATCTTCACAATTATTTTGTCTGATGATAGGAGAGGAGGAGAAGGCTTAGCTTGAATCCCAGCTTGAGAAAGGAATGTGATTCTGCACACAGGTGAAGGATTTTCTCCCAAAAGAAGATCTCTAAAATGGCATTCCCAGGACTACTCTCTTGGTACCCTGATGGTCAGGGAAGCAGACACAACAGGTAGAGAGTTGCTGCAAAGACTGAAAAATGAAACAGAAGTGTAGGATCCATCATATTCAGTTCAGAATTCAACATTTCACCCAGTCCCAGGAAAACTCCTGTTAAAAATTACATGGATTCAAAAAAAACTCGGCTAAGCTGTGGAACCTACCAAGCCTTGTTGTCAACGTTTTTATTTTTATTTTTTTCTCCCTAAGTATCTGTCTTATTGATACAGCTCTTTGAAATTGAAAGTTGCCCGATTCCACAGGAATGTCACAATCATTAATCATGAACATCACAGCAAAGCTCCTTAGAGCATGGATTTTACCTTCCTCTGTATGTAATGCAGACATTCAATGAATAATAGACAGTATCACAAGTCTTAAGTCTTTCGACTTTGCTATATAACAACTCCGGGTATAAATGTTGCACAATAATCATCAAACTATCACTTTTTCTTTTTTTTTAACTTCATGCAGACACACTTTTACCTTTTTTTACAAGGTCCTTCTTAGCTCTCTGAACTTTGAAATCTCAGGTGAAAAAAGAAATTGCAATCATTTACAGAAAATATTTTTTGCCAGCAGTTTATTTCTTTCAGTACTAACACCTGCTACTCTGCTCTCAATGCAACAACAGCTTGCCCTTATAGAGGAAACACTCAAAAGGGAAAGATAGGTCAGAAGCAGAAACAGCAGCAACAGTTTAGCTCATCTAAAGCTTCATGCTTTGGGATAAATGCTCTTATTGCCTATAGGCCTGTGCTGTGTACAGCACACCACGCTTCACTCTCACTATGGCAGTGCCATCCTTAACTATTTAGAGGGAGTTTTGGTCTTTGCATTCTCTTCTAAAGATCATATCTTTTGATAAAAATGTGTTAATTTAACCATTATTTCTAATCCTTGATGTTTCATTTTAGGTTCAAATAATCTATTTAGCTGTCTAAACAAATGCATCATGATTCAAAAGATTGGTCTCTGTTTATAAACAGTACAACAGCCTCCAGCTTTTCTCTTCTGTGACAAATGTGACAAACCTTAACATGATGAGAGGGAGAAAGACAATGCAATAACATGATCAAAGCAGTGATGGGAAAGTAATAGTGCTGTGTAGTTACTATCAGTGATCTGATTTCAAGGGAAAATTCTCATTAAATGTATGAATCTAGTTAGAGCATATTAGCAGAAAGAAGAGATTCCACAGAAAAGAAAATCTGAGAGAGCTGTGATTATATTAATGCATCAAAACCTTGAAAAACAAAATCACAATAAAATAAATCTTACTTATCCACAAGTGTGCAGAATCTCAGTATGTGGTCAGTTGCCAGTATAAGATTTACGTATAGGATTTTATCACATTCTGTCAGATCTCTGTTCTTTAGGAAGAAAGTCTCTAGCTGTCCTTATGAGTCATTTAGATTTGGTTATATAAACTGATCTCCAATCATCTGTTTTCTATAGTGAGTTTCTTCATTATAAGAACTAAAATACATGCCACTCTTGAAAAAATATAAAGCTGTAAAATAAGCAGTAATCTCCTTGTAGCTTGCTCAAATTTTTCTCAAAACACGCTATGCACCACATCCCAAATCTCATCAAATATCCAGCCTTGTTAAATGTAAAACCAGAAAGACAGAAGCTGCAGCACTCCAAGAGGTCTGATTTTTTTCACACGGTATTCTGGCAACTCAGCTGAAGGGACAATGACCACCTCCTGCCATGGCACCAAAGGCAGCTAAACAAAATTCTACCCTTGTCATAGGTTAACTTGTTCTAAAAATCCAAGCAGAAATTTTCCTTTCCCCTGTCCCACTGTAAGAGAAGGAGGTTGAACGAGGAGGGGGAAGGGGTAATTGACTATACAAAAGAATTAGCTGGCAGACCTGCATTCCCAGCTAATAGCCCTTCTAAAAAACTGCAGGGAGAGGGGAGGAGTTTTTCTCTGCCGACCAACACCAAGCACCGCAGGCTCTGCTCCTCCCGAGATCCAACAGTGCCCCCTTTTGGCCAACACCGAGCACTGCAGACTCTGCACCTCCAGTGACCCAACAGCGCTCCTGCCAACCTTGATTAGAATCACACTAGAGGACAGAGAAGTATCAAACTGCTTCTTTTTTTTTTTTGAAGGGGACTTCCTTAGCAAAACACTCCAGTCTCCTTAAACTGAGACAACCCTACATCAGCATTTTCTTCATTTACTGCCAGGAAGACTGAAAGCAATTCAAAAATTTTAAAATTTTACTTAGAGTCTGGCCTTTCTTTTGAAATGTGCTTTATTATTTCTGTATTGAAAATGAATTCTGCATGAAAATAACATACACTGAATATCTTGCAAACATTTAGGACTCTAGGATGAGGAAAAAGTCTACAGCTCTTCTCAGAATCTGGGATCATTTTCTATCTCTCTTAAAAACTTTCCCATGGTATTTTTGACTAATCATTTAGGTGTCTGTTCATTGCATTTCCCTGTGATATTTTTTAATCGTGACTATAACGTCTACTTGTCCTCACTCAACAAAAATAGCTTAATGTCTTTTTTGTATTGCAGTGCCCAAAACTGCACACAATATTCAAGGCGAGGCCACACCAGTGCAAAACAATCACCTCCCTTGACCAGCTGGTGATGCTTTGCCTGATGCCCCCCAGGACATGGTTGGCCCTCCTGGCTGCCAGGGCACTGCTGACTTGTGTTCAGCTTTCTGTTGATAAGGACCCCCAGGTCCTTTTCCACAGCACTGCTCTCCAGCTTCTCATTCTATAGTCTGTAAACACAACCCGAGTTGCCCCATCCCAAGTGCAGAATCCACCACTTGCCTCTGTTAAATTCAAATAGTTGGTGGTTGCCAACCTCTCTAATTTGTCAAGGTCTCCCTTCAGGGGTTCTCTGAAAAATAAGCTCCTATCTCAATGTAATTAGAGTCCTATCATTTAAACTTTTCCCTGTTTTCAACTAAACTCCTTTGTCAATCTAGTTCTATTCAGCCATCACTTTCAATGACCTCCCAGTACCCAGTCCTGCAACCCAAGAGTTATAGATTCATCCAACAAACAAGCTGTTATAACCATCTGAGTTTTGCCTTTTCATTGCTTCTTTGTTCTAGATCACAGTGCAGTAAACAATAATACCTTCACAAATAGCTACTCATGATATCACTTCATTTCAGTGACATGCATCTTGTTCTCATTAAGAGCACTCAAAAAAATGTTTTTAATCATGCTGGTTTGGTCAAACCATCTTCTACTTTAATTCTCCTGCTTGCTACAGCATCATAAAGTTGATACAGTTGCCTCATTTTTAGGTTCTTGAATAATTTAAGACTTACTTACATTTCTAGCCTTTTCACCTATATTACCTTTATTTCTATAATCTCACAGTATACAAAAACCCCTCGCTTTGGGAGCTGAACATGACATCATTCTTGCTTTCTTAAAATATTGTCAGTACTAACATCTACATACAATCTTATAGAAAGGAAGTAATAATAAAATAATACATATAGACACAATTTTAATCTGCACAAACGTACCTAAAAACTAATCCAATGACCATATAATCTTACTTATTTTCTTTCCATGCATCCAATCCTCATTTTAATTCTTTTTCTTTTACCAAATCACAATTCAGTTTTGCAGTTCTTTTAAAGGATCACATTTAAATAAGTCCGTCTTTGTGAACTTCTTAAGCTCTGCCAGGGGAGGTTTAGGTTAGATATGAGGAAGAAATTCTTTACAAAGAGGGTAATCAGGCATTGGAATGGGCTGCCCAGGAAAGTGGTGGATTCTCTGTCCCCGGAGATTTTTAAGATGAGACTGGATGTGGCAGTGCCATGATCTAATAACCATGGTGGTAGTGGATCAAGGGTTGAACTTGATGATCTCAGAGGTCTTTTCCAACCCGGTTGATTCTATGATTCTTTGAAAAGAGAATGCTGCTTGCAAAGTTCGTCTAATCATATTCCTATTAGAAATAACGCATGCACCTTGTGTAAGAGATTAGTATATGTAACAAATATCTAGGAAAATAATATTTCTGTACATTCTCCACGTCTAGAAATTTCAGACCTATTTTGGTACTCTTCTAGAAGCAAACATTTTAATCTGCAGTTCACTCGTTGCAAGTTTGACAATCCATTACACTACAAGGTTATTGTGTCTTTTACTTCAAAAACTTCAGGTGTATCTTTCCTCTCAAAATGTAAACAATATGCCTGTCCACACATAGAAGCCATAATCATTAAGAATACAAGGAAACAACAAACTAGCAATTGATTAAAAGTAATATATTTCAGTGCAATTCACTATGCATAAGATACACTTTTGACTTGATAAAACAATTAATTTATTTCTGTCTTTGGATGAAAACATCAAATACCGATTAAAACCATAACTATTTCAAATGCATTAATCCAATGGGTTTTCTTTCAAAGTAGTTCCTGCAGGATAAAGTCTTTAACTGCTGCTGGCAGTGGAATATTCACAGAATTTTCAGCAACCAGATCAGCTGGTCATCTAGAGGAGAGAGTTTTCAAAGTAGCTGGTTTCAGGACTAACCTCAGACTTAATTCCGTAAATTTTATTTTATTTTATTCTATTCAGTTCTCCTTTCCACTGGTAAAATAAACAGAAACATAAATCAAACTTGTACTGTAAATCTCTTTCATTTTTCTTGGGCCTAGTATCTAGAGAAAAGGTAAAATATAGATTTCTGAAGGTTATTCAAACTTGGCTTTGAGCTCTGAGCTAGGTGTTTTCAGCTTCCAAGCTAAGTAGTATTGTACAGGTACAATGCAGATAATACGGAAAACTGATAACTGTTTTTTCTGATACAAAAATTACCTTTCCCTCCTCTGACATATTTCCAATTTATTGAAACAAATAACTGACTTCTATAAAATGTTTTTCCACCATGATTTTCCACAGCCATAAACTACTGAATCAGATAAAACACAAAAGCTGTTCAATGTCTTAATGTCTTTCAAAATCAACATAACAATTATATTCTGTGTTAGCTTAGCAAGGCAGCTTTCACCAGGCCCAATGTTCCAGCATGTAATTATGTCATTCAGTTTTCAAGTTTGTTTTCTTTCTCTTTAAAATACTTGCAAAAGCGACATCCAGGGATTTTCACAGTTGATGAAACCTTGGCCCTAAGATAGTGAATCACAGAACTCCCACTGATTTCAGCAGGTCTTAGGTTCCCATTAATGCCTTTCAAGAACTACTATCCTATTAATTTAAACATAAAAAGGTACTTTAAGTTAATTATGCTTTTCCAAAATCTTCGGAGAGGCACAGCTTCTGACTTTCATTTCTCAAAGACTCCAAAAGACAGGTCCTAGAACAACTGAGAGCAATGGCAGAATCCACATTACCTCCCCTGCCCTTGGACATAAATGGTGAAATTTTATGTAATAATGTGCCTAAAACCATTATTTCATTCAGGATTGTGCAAATAGTTAATTTTAAAACAAAAGAAAATGTTCTAGAAGCTCAAAAAATGTCTTTTCACTTTCAGTTCTATAAATAATGAACTTAATGGTACAAATAGCTTGGCCTCAGAAAAGTCAAAACAGTGTTAAATTTATTTACAGTGCTTGACAAAAAGTAGTGAGCCTACTGAGACAATTTTTTTCTCTAAAAAAACAGAATATATATATTCTTCCCCAGATTAATGCCTTAAGCACCTGAGACCTCAGCTTTTGAAATTTAGACTCCCTCCTCAGATAAAATCACAGATTTTATCACTGTATTTTTGATTGTGGTACAGACAGATTGTTCATTCAATAAATCTTTTCTCATGTTATTTCTTTCCTAAAAATCAAGAGCATTCTAAGTATTAAGGGGAAATATTTATGGAGTGTATCATCAGTAAAGCACAGAGTGGTGGGCATCACAATAAATTAAAAAAAAAAATAGCAGGAGGCCTAAAATAAACTCCTGTGGCTAAATTCTATCCTGTGCATAGATGCAATGGGGAATGGTCATGTTATAGAGAGGTTTTCCTCTCCACTGCATCTATAAAAAGTAGTGCCAAAACAAATTTCCTATTTGTCCTGAAGCAAGCAAGCACATGGAGAGTAGTAAGCAGAAAGCTTTGCATCTTATGTTAGCAAACGAGGTGATCAGGCTACTACCTGGGAAGCATAACTATCCCACTCTAGCATGTTCCCTAACCTGAGAAGCAAATATTTACTCCTTTTTTCACCAAACAGGAAATTTTTTTAATCTTATGCACCTTCGCCCCTCCATCACATATATTTTCTTATTCTGAGTCCCTCTACCCATAAAAAAAAGGAAGACTGGTCACAGTGAAAGCAGCTGCTCTGCAATGCTGCCCACTCTGCACTTCAGCACACCAGCACTACGTGCAAAGCGTACCTTACATATGAAGGCTGGGTTTCCTCTCCCTGATACTCAGGTTCCTGCCAAAAACCTCGACAGTATGGGTGACCCTCATTCTTAGGCAGCATTAGCCTACGGAGGAAGACTCTTTCTATTGCCCAGACATTCATTTGGTCTGTGACACCACTCCTGTCTTCAGCAGTCATTAATCATAACAGACGATTACCTTGTCCTGGCAGTAAATTTGGGGTGCATTTTCAACTAGCTCTTTTTTTTTGATCATTTGTTGAGGCAGTTATCAAAACTCATCACTAAAATAATCTAAATAAATTACATAAACCAAGACATGCTGGTGGATACCAAAACACTACCCAAATACTCAGTCTAATTAAATGTTGTCAACCTATATGTTAGCTGTTACCTGCTATATATATATATATATATATCAGTTCAATGCTAAATGACAAAGTAAATTGCTTAGCCAGAGTTAAAACCCAGGCATTCAAGAACTTGTCAAGGCCTTGTCTAACTATTCTTCAAATGCTTTCTCAATGAAGTAGAAGAGTACTTTGGAGGAACATAGTAAATAAATTGTAGTAGCAAAGCAAATCTCTCTATGTTTTCCTACAGAACTCTGTCTTTAGCTGTGGAGAAAAAAAAATATGCTCTGCTAAAAAGAAACTTTGCAGTATCTCCTTTTCAGGTCATGAACTTTTTATCCAATATGTTGTTGTCCTCATCGATTCATTAATTCTATGGAGTTGCATGTAGTTTTGCCTTCATTATTTTACCTACTCTGTACTGGAATAGGTTGCAAGGGTCAAAAGCTCTATTTAAAAAAAACACAAACCAAACAAATAACAAACAGCATATGAGATAAGGCTGTATACAACAGCATTTGATGTATTACATCTCACTGGTATCTGACAACCCTTACTCCCTGGTGATGCAATTCCTTTCCAATAATTTAGTCTCAGTCTATTAAAAGACAATTACAGATAATGCAACCAGGCAAGTGGTGAAGGATGTCTAGAACAGTAGTTGTAGAAAGGTTATCAAAACACAATTCTCAAAAAAGAAGTGTGTTATTGATTTTTTTAATCATTTCAGACAGAGACTGCTATATAGATTTTCTAAAGGATTGAACATAACTAGAAGAAGCTGGAAATGGATTTCTCCTTTGCTACTTCTTATGTCAAAATAATAGATTTTTATATATATGTAAAATATATATTTACTGCTAAGAATATAGTTAGCCATTAAGAAGTCATCTTATGATATCTAAAGACTTGATAGACTTTCAAATCTGTTGCTATTTTGAATGTTACCAGATTTCATACTTCACACAACTCCTGATGAACAGTTATTTCCACATTATGCATAAATTAATACAAAATCAGAAGTATTCTTTGAAGTTTTTGTTCTGTGCTGCTGCTGTCATCTGGGCTTTCAGTTTTAAGCTGGCCACAGAGTAAAACAGGACCTCTAATAGCATTCTGCTTCAGAAAACATTTCTGACAAAATGTGTTATGTTACCATTCAGAATCTGAAAATCAGGGAAACATAGGGCACACTTACCTTTTTATTTGGCTAAGGATGGATTTAAGAAGGGGTTTGCCTAATTAAGATGCACAGTCTCTGGGAGCATTTTACAAACAGTTAAATAAAAACCATTTACTAAGACATCTGGTCTAATAACTGTCTGTCTATCTATGTAGTCCCCATGAACACAATGCGAGATGCAGGGGGTGCGTATTCACAAGACACATAATTAAACACACACAAGACTGGAATAAAGGATTAAAGCAAGCATATTTTAAGTATTTTACTTTCAACATTTTCACACAGAGACTGAAGGAGAATTGAGTCAGGAAGAGGGAAACTCTAGGTTGCCCCTAATATTTCCAAAAATTATTCGATATTTTTAATATTCACTGGTCATCGTAGAGAATCATTAGTTTTCAGTTTAGAATAGTAGAACATATCAACAGGTTTCTTTTCTTCTCTTTTGTACTGTAATTTCAACAGCCTTTTTACTTGATACCACAGTCAAGATGGCATTCCAAGATAATTTGAGATTGCATAAATGGAAATTTTTAGATACATATTAGCATTGTTAGGAGTCATGGTTGACACCGCAGAAGGAAATTTGCAGAAACAAGCCCTACTGAATAAGACTCAGAGGTGACAGATGTACTACCACACCCTTGTCTTTAACCACATCGGTCAGCTTCATTGTCAGGCTCCAAATGGGGCTTTTTCGGAAGGGAAACTGTTCCAGTGTGTGATATAATCTATAAGTAAAGTATTTGTACAGTCAGCTGAATGTCCTTGCCCAACATGTTGGCAAATCGCTACAGAAGCAGCCATGGCTTTCAGCCCCTAGTGGCCACAGCCAGGTGTACTTCAGAAAACAAGGAGTCTGCACACATAGGCTATCTAACCTGTTGCTATCTAGTGCCTACCAGGCAAAGCAGTGATTTTAAGTCAGTGGATTTTAGTCTTTGAAATATATTGAAAAACTATGAAAATAGTGCTGTCAAGTCTGATGCAAATGTAAATCTCAAAATGAATGCACATCTGAGCAGGAATTGATTGGACAAGCTATATAACCACATATATAGTTATATATAAAGGAACTCATCAACTTTAACTGTAGCTTTCTATACTTATCATGGACCATCAAACCACTGGTATGGTACTGTGCCTTATAGAAAGCCTTAGGTTTCAGGGAATCTGCCTGCTTGTTGGATTTTCTCCAGGTCAGCAGAGGAAAGAAAACCGGGTATGGATGAACGGTGACAGCAGCTCCATCATGGTCTTCCAAGGTTAACAAAAGTCTGTTTTCATGAACACAGAACTCCAGGTTTCTGCATTTCAAGAGGGTTAAACAAGAAGTTCATCTGTGGTCCTCAGCCTATATGCTGAGCCCTAGATATTACCCTTCCTTTCCTCTAAACTTAGTGTTGATCTTAGAAGTGAAGTATGTCATAAAGTCTTTAAAAATTAACTTATTCCTGAACATACTGTTGATCTACAAAATAACGTAAATAGCATGCAGTTTTCTTACAATATTACTGACCTGCCTATACAGTGTAGTTAAAACTTCTTAATTTCAAAAGCATTTCTTATCATACAAATTCATGATTAAAAAAAAAAAAAGTTTGTGGTTTAAAGCACAGCCTTGACCACACAAATAAATAATGAAGTTAGCTCAACATCTGAGATATGGAAATGGCATCAAATATACTCCTTATATACGCTAAATACCCCAATATAACAGTATCCTAGCAATTTCTAGGACTACCATGAACATCAGATGTTTACAGTGTCCTGGTAAGGTTGTTTGAGCACTGTCCCAGTGTTTCCTGCTAGGTTACAATATGTTGGCCACAGGTCACCTAGCAGCCATTAGTTTGGAGAAGAACTGCATTATAAATCTCACAAAAACATGGAGTTTATTCTTTAATGACTATGATTGTGCAGTATACAGTTTAAGTGTACATACCCATGGCTCCCTCTTCTGGATAATCCACACAGAAAATAAGAACTACCCATTTAGAAATGAAGAAAAATCATTGCAATAAAGAAGGGCATAGAAGGAGCAAAATGGGGGGGCGGAAGACATTTTAAAGTAATGTATTTATCAAACCTGTCATCTTCCTTCTCAATTCTTTGCAACTTTTTTTTCTTTTTACATTTCATGAGTATTTTACCTTGAATATATAATTTCAGCCACAAAAAAGTTGAGAACAAAGACATCATACACATTGTTGTCAAAAATATACAGTCTCCTTAACTGTTCTTTCTCTCTTATCACAATATGTAGCAGTGGTGTCAAATAATCTGTAAGAAACTGAACAAAAAAGATGACAGAACAGATTGGAACTAAAGTGGAAAAATGTTTGAGTAGATTGAAGAAACCAAATACTGACCTAATGGAGTTCAGATGAGTAGAGAGGTGTTTGCCATTGCTAACAAAATACATAAAAGATGAATGTGACCCATATTCATAAGGACTAGGAAGGTAAACAAAATGGTTTAAAACACAAGGGTAGGTAAATAGCATGAATTGAAAAAAAATGAACTTTAAACATTTCTCCTATATAAAACACCATATTTTTGACACTTTAATTAAAGTGCAATGAAAAGCCTTTACAAGAAGCCAAAAAAAGGGGGAATTTTTTTTTTCAAGTTTGACAGAAGAGTTCCTTTTGAACAAAGTTTGTTTATTTTCAAGGTTAAACAGTTTGATCAATATGCTCCAAAAGACACTTTTGCTGAAAAAATTGAAGTAGAAAATCAACTGTTTGTGTACAGTATATTTGAGGATGGATACAATCAATAGGATAGGGCTTAGAGCAATAAAGGTAACACCTTTACATTCTCTCCTTTGATTATGAGGAGCTGAAAAGGTTAACTGAACTCAAAAAACACAAACACCCCATTTAAATGGTTTAGGTGAAAGGAGATATTATATGGATATTCCATGACAGATAAAAATCATTTAATGGTAGAAAAAATCAAAGGGGGAAAACTCCACCTCATGAATTCAGCTTACTAAGATAAATTTGTAATATAAATTAGCTTGAACTGCAACATTGCATTCTCATTAGCAACTCAATTCCTTAAGAGTGTTAATAGCTGAAGGATTTAAGAAGATGGACAAGAATTTCCACCTCATATAAGTCTTGTGAAATAGGATATTTCTTTTGTGATTTTGATTGGCTAAGCCAGTGTAATTTATCAGGAAACACTGCTCATCATTACTTTTTACACATAGTTTTCACAGAAGAAAAGGAAGCATTTTGAGTACAGATTTAAAGACCTGTCTTTAGGGTCTCAGTTTTACTTTTATTTATATTTTTGGATTTCAGATTTCCATAAATTACTCTATTTTCCTTTCATGGATCTCAGTTCTCCCCATTAGAAATTAATGCTATACATTAAGTTAAAGAGAGACAGACAGCTAGTTAGAAAGAATGTTGAATATGATATTAAATCTTTGAATTTTCTTATTTCAGTCCTTGCTTTAATTACAATATGGACATTCTTTTTTCTTCACAGAAAATATGGTAAAAGGAAAAAAAATAAACCAGTCTTTCTCAAAGAGAAGTTCTGTCAAATAATTTACAGTGAAACTAAGCCACATTAATTAACTTTCTAAGGTTACTGTGAAGACTTGGGAAAAAAACCAAAAACAACAAATTAAAATACAGAACTTAAAAAGCATAATTTAAAAGTGAAATAGAACTCTTTAGAAAAGCTGAGAATTAAATGGAACTGTTATGGAACTGTTCCATAAGCAGCATCAAAATATTGCATGATGATGGATAAAGATGACATTTACAAGGTTTTGTAATGCAAAATGGTGAAGTTTACAGGAAATTAATCTAATATGGTAGACATATCATTTCTCACAGAGGCTGGATCATAATTCAACTGTCTTCACCTGACAAGGTCAAAATTTACCACAGTGTACACCAGACAACTGTAGCTTGAAGAGGTTTCATCACATCTTAAATCAGTCTCTGCATAATTTCAGACATAAAAATCTAATTCTCTGGCAACCAGAGGATACATCCCTGCTATATTAAACGGAAATGCTCCAAAACTTTTGATTAAAATATAATGAAGAGAAAAAAACCCCTATCTACTTAAAAAGGTTGTTCATAATTAATTTGAATTATCAGTAAGCAAGTGAATATACAGCTTTTTCAGAAAGATAACACATATTAAAAAAATGTCCCCTTCCTTCAGTGTATCAGTTTTTTGGATACTAAAGTTTCATTCTGATTAGGACAAAAACAATACAATCAATTTAATAAATACAGAGGTGCTCTAGGGCAGAGATATCAAAATCAGCCTATGCTACATATATTGAACCCTAACTCCTTGTAGTGCACTCAAGTAGAAAACATAATTATTCTTGGTAAGGGTCAAATCATAGGACCATTGAAGAGGTGCATCTGATCAATATCAATGGCCTCTAAAGTTCTAAAGAATTGTTGTATGTATCTTTTGGCATTGACCTACTCAGTAAACTACTCATACATATTTAACAGAGCCAAATATTGAAGGACTAAATAATTGTAGAAAATATTATTTTTATTATGTATGACCCAGGTCAATTTATTATGATTTTCACAACAAATTACTGGCATTCCAGAAACTGGACCAACTTGCTTCAGTTTTACCGAAGTGTTTCATTTTTTTATAGACACATTAGACCACTCCAAAGTCTGCTTCTCCCACCAGCAGGGGTCCAGGTCCACAAAATTAAGGACCTGTCACAGCAATCAGGTTTCTTTGGTCTCAGGCAGTACGGCAGGCAGTTAGCAGAACAGTGTGTAGTGATGATCACAGTGGTATAGAACAGTCAAATTGTCAAACTCTTGAAGGATCGAAATTCAACTGTCATACCAAACTCTTAAGGAACCAAAGCATATCTGCCTCCTGTGTACTTATAATTAGTTCTTTGGACATTGCTTTTTGCATTTTTACGAATTACTTGTTTTCTATCAAGCATCTATTGAGCATTTTAATCAGCAGACGTGCTCTTCCTAAGTACTACACACCTACAAGTACTGAACTTTATCATCAGATAGCATAGCCTATGTACCATTTATCTGAGAAAATCAGTCTGCACAGATTTCCAAACTCATTCATGCAGATTTCAGTTAGTTCTTTTGAAGAATACATGCATGTATTTGTCCTTCATTCTCCTATCTGGAGCTGCTGTCAAACCTCTTTCTTCAGTTGCACACCACAGACTTCGCTGCTCTAACATATGTAACATACACACCATATAGCAAAATTACAGCTATAAGCACAGTACATAGTACAAATTTAGGAAAAAAATAAATATTCCTTTACTGAAGCAAACATCACATAAGATTACAGAATACCTGTGGTATTAGTAAGAAAGTTGTACCTTTTTCGTAGTTTTTTAAAACAATCCAGTAAAACTTAGCAGAAAACTTCATAGCAATGAACAGTATTGAATTCAGAAACAGTTATGTGATTTTCCATTATCTCAGTTTCTTATAGAGTAATTACTAAATGTGCATAATCATATTAAATATGTACAGCACTGTACAGATTCACCCGCATTAAATACCATAGGATTTCTTCATTAAGGAGGCAATAAGTTGACTTCTTACAAATCTGGATAGGTACCTCTAATTAATTTAAATTCAACTAATAGATTTTGAGGTCTGGAGGAATCATCACAGTGATCAATTCTGATTTGCAGCATAAGAAATGCCATGTTATTTCATAAAGTAATTTCTGCATCAAGCTCATTATTTCTGAACTAGTTCGGACCCAACTCGCCAACTGCCTATGTTTCCTTGCCTGTATTTCATTCTCACCAATTTCTGCTGCATGAAAAATAACAGCATAACCTGTCTTGAACTCTATTCTGGTTTTCCCTATTTTGCTCTGTCATTTTGTTAGGAGAAACACAGAGCCTGAACAGAATGGTGAAGCTCCCCTTTTCTTTTAAGAAAAAAGACCCATGACTGATGTCATCTCGGGAACTTCAGCAAAGCCTCCAGGCTGCCAAGGAGCAGTGATAATTAGGCAACCAAGGCAAAGCAAGTGCTTCAAACACTCCATGAAAATCACCAAATCATTTGAAGCATTCACTGAAGCAGGAAGAAATATTGTATCAGGGTTTGCAGTGATGAGTCATCCAACACATTCCTGGTCACATCAGCACTACAACCCAGTGGCTAATTTACTGAATTGAGAAAGGCACACTGCTGCAGCCGTGTGCCATGCTTGCCCAAATTTCCAGAGAAGGATTAAACCAAGGGAAACTTTGAGAGTGGGACAGTTGTTTTCATGCTACAGAATTATGATCATCCACTATTAGAAGCAAAAAACTACCTAATAGCTAAAAAGTTCAGTGTGTAAGGAAACCTTAGATTTACCAGCCACTGTTCAGGTATCCAAGTTTATCTAGCCTCACAAAGTTATTATCCTAAGTAATATACAGGAAAGCACAGAAGCATCAAGCTAATCAAAGTGTAATATGGAACAGATGCATACTCACCCTTATTCAAATCCTTTCAGGCATCTTTTCTGCTGGTAAAACAAACAAAAGAAAGAGGTACACATTTATAGCCCTTCAAGGAGCAACACATCAGTAAATGCTGATCTTAATAAGAGGAGGAACATTTTTCCTGTGCTTTTCATCTTGTAGGATGGAAAAGAGGCAATGATGCTCAGGAATATGGACTGGTTGATTCACAATGGCATGTTTAGTAGATGGAAAGCAGGTGGACATGGAAGAGAGTTTCCAATTGTTGCTGCCGCATATCATATTACAGATATTTGTAAAGCAACAGGGAAAATGTTACTAGCAGGAAAGTGAAATAGAATAAATTAAATACATGTTCAATAGGCAAGAGAGTGAGACAATTACCTGAAGCCCATCAAGATGCAACTGAATCAGACCTTCCAAAATTCCAATATGGGCTTGGGTCCATAAGGGAGTTTCTTTTTAAAAGTTAATTTCTCTCTTTCTTGATGTTATGACAGAATATTTTAACAGATGTTTTTTCTGTAAATAAATATGTCTCAAAATAAGCCACAGATTTTTATTTTTAATATTCCAAGATAAACATGGCATGCTTCATATATTAAAATCATATATCACAAGTTATTTTTTCTCTGTGTAGCAGAGAACTTGGTATATTGTCATTACAGAGTTTATTATATATCATTCTTTTTACTACAAGAATAATCATCATTTCTTCAAATATAATGATGTGGCTACCATAATATTAACAGTACTCGTTTACTACATTACTGAATTAATTTTCGCTTTCCTAATACTCATATTAATGAGTGAACATAGCCCACAAATTCCTTGGAGAGCCTCCATGTGAAAAGTAAACCTTGGCCAAAGTCATTCTTTGGGCTGCATGCTAGAAGTACATAGCAGAGCAGGTTAGGTTAATTCATTGTTGTTTTAGCTTTTGAAGCTCAAGACTGAAGCATAAAAATTAAATATAGTTAGGGGATATTCTGCCTGAATAGTGAGACAGTGCCTTCAACTACCCCAGAAGCATGACTGCAGTCTGAGTGTATGCCTTTGATTGCCTTATTGATGGTCCAAAACTGATTTATATTGTTATAAAGTAGATTTTAAAAGACATTCTATGAAAGAATTAGGTCAGTGATTTATGTCATCCTATCAAGCTTCAAAAGCAGTTAATTAACTTCTGCTGTTTTAAAGACAGCTTGAGTATGGATTTGCTATAAAGCTATGACATCAGAAAGAAACATCAATCTTGATGTTTTATCTTTCTTTCCTTATTTTAAGGGGAAGTTGTACAGGTTAGGAGCAAGAAAAGGTGTCATTTTTTTCTTGATATTCCTTACCACTTATATTCCCAACTGTACTTGGAGTTGTCACCGCATTGTTTTCTGTTTAGGTCATTTGAGTCTTGCTACTTGATTATCAGTGCCCTAAATTTTCTTTAGGCCAGATGTTTTTCAACTGCAAAAATTTCCTTTTCAGAAATCGTCAGTGTTGAACTGACTACCAGGCAAAAACCCCAGAGTTTCCAAGTGGTACCAGTAAAAATTATCCTGCATTCTGATCTCTCTTCCAAGGTCTGTTTCTGTACCTTATCCAGCATAATCTAAATGTGCATTCCACTAGACTAAAAATAAATGTGAAAACTGAGCATAAGAGCCACATTACAGAATTAGAACCTAATTCTTATTAGAATTTGAAACATTACATTTAATTTTTAATGACACATTTGTTCTTAGATATCTGATATTCAAAGACATTCAAAAGCAGCTGATAAGATTAACTGATTTTATAACATCTGCCCTTCACCTTTTTCTTTCACCTTAGTCTAATTTTTGCACTTCTTGTCTATCTTAACATAGAGGCATAACTGCCATCTGTGAATAAAAGCAGTGGATTAGTAAAATTATTAAAAAAATTTCATGGTTAATACTTTACAAATTTTCTCTGGAGACAAATATTCAGTAAACAGACAAACTGCTCTGTTTAGTTTTCTCTTTTTTTTTAATAAATACAACCAATTATATGTGTAATGCATTAACAAGTTACACGTTTATTCAACTTTCAGAAGTATGCTTTATTAAAGTTTTAAATCTACAGCTGGATAACATAACAATTCAGAGGAACCAAAAAACAAAAAAGAAAGAGAATAAAAGCAGTGGAGTATTTGATTTGTAATACTAAAATATAAATTTTAATTATTTTAAATTAAATTCACACAAAAGTAGAGACTTGGCACAACATCTCTATTTAAAATTCCTTTTGTTCTTTCACTTAAAGGTGATTTTGCAAAGTTCAGCGGTGAAGCTTAGCACACAGCTGGATTTTCAGGGCATTGACCAGTGAACTCAACAGCTGCTTGGAACATGTTTACCCAATCTGCATAACTAAAATATCCGGTTTAGGTAGTAAAGTTGCTATGAACATTCTAACATGTCTCCAGCAACTATCATAGTTTTTATATATTGATTCTTTGAGTTGTATTCTTACATTACCCTGTGCTAATATTTACTGTCACATTCATAGCACAGCAAAATGGAAGCAAGACTTCACAGAGAGATTTTTGAGAGTTCATGTTTCGTAAATAATTCGCAATTTCTCGCATTACTATCGTTCATCTGTCAATTCAAAAGATTGTTTTTCTTCAACTATTTCAAAAAGTCTGCCTGTCATTTGATATATTTGCTGCAAACTGGAATTGCATTGCAGAAAATGCATGGATTTAGTCAAATAAAATAAAATTATATGCCAGCTAGCTTTCAAATAATCTAAATATTGCAAACCTATTATATACATACTAGTTTTATTTATGTAAAGCCTGCCACTGCTTCACACGTGAAAGTGCGGCATTAAGGGAAAAGATTAAGATATATCATGCAGGCAGTATGTCATTAAAAATATTCTCAGAGATCCAGAGGCTGCTTATCATATAAAGGCTTGTTAGTGTAGCCTTTATTACCTAATCTGTAAATAAATAAGCCCCAGATACATGTGAATTCTCCCATGGTTCAAGAGACAGAGACTTCCTAGAGCAGAAAGAAGAGAGAAGTGGTTGTAGAGCAATCTTCTGTCTGCCAAATAAGTAATAAAAGATACTGTAGCTGTCATGGATTCACAGGTACATCACAGTTGTTCCGCTATCCTTCTGTTCATCCTGTTGGAAAACCTACAACGGCAGAATTGATTTTGAAGCTAGAAAGTACCATTAAATCACATACCCTGCCTCTTCTGGCAGTGCAGACAAACATCCATCTGGACCGAAGCCAGCAACTTGGATGTAGCTGAGAGGTAATTTCCAGTTCTGATTTAGAAAAGATATCAAATTCATCACTTCTCTTGATAGTTTGTTAAAATGCTTTATCATCTTTTCCATGGGATATTAGTGCCTATTTCTAAATTATCTCTAAGTTTCAACCAATGCACTTGTTATGTCTTTCTTTATTGAATCATTTTTTAATGATTTTCAGCAATGTAGAAGGTTTCAAAAAGTAAATCTGTGCTCTTATTTCATCCATTTTCCAAATTGATTTACCTTTTTGGCATGTTTTGCTTTGAGTTGCAATCGGTTAAAAAGCCTGTTCTCCTATTTTCCTTTAGAAGACTACCTTTGTTCAGTTTCTGTTCAGCTTGTTCTGTGCAAAATATACCAGCCAAGCAATTTTGAGGTAGACGTCATGGACGTTAAATTCATTCCTTAAATTTAGACAAAAATATTTATAACTAACAAGTCTTCTATTTTAACAGAAATTTAAGTCTTCCCCTGATGGATAAAACGCAAGCGGATTAGTAGAAGACAGTAACATTCTCACAGCTTGTCTCACATGCAGATCTGTTCAGAAATAGAGTAACACTAACACTTACTTGGTTTAGGACTAGTAAACATGAGTAAGTTCTGAGAAAAAAATGCTTATATGCATTCATTCGAATATAAATTATGAATTCAATTTAACACTTTTAAGAACCTTTTCTATTTTTTAAAATATCTAAATAGGTTCTTTTATTTCCCCTGTCAGAAAAATAGAGCCTTGCTGTGTACCTAGTTCACAATTCTCCATATGGCGAGCATGAAATCTTCTTTAACCTGTTATGAACAGAAGAGTAAGCTATAATAATACAGTAGTATCCACAGCAATTGTGCTACAAAGACACAGGACTTCAAAACAAAATCAAAACAAATAGTTCATGAATAACCCATAACTTGATATGTTTGTATATAAGTGTTCAGTGAATAAGTTCCAAAATAAACATGTTTATATAATCAGAATATTTTTGCTGAATAATGTATGAGAAGAGACATGGTAAAATTTGCAAACATTATGTGCTGCAAATAGCCCATCTTCCATATACTATAAGAGACAGAACAAGGTAGGATGAGACGAGATATGAACTGGCAACTAATCATGGTAATCCCTCACTTTGTGATCACAGGAAACCACTGGAAAGATTCCTTCAGGAGATGTTAGATTAAATGTGACACATTCGCATCCAGTAAACTGTCTACGAAAAAGTCTCTGGGGAGAAGAAATTAAGATGCTTATGGCAGCTGCAAAGGCTGCTAATAAGTGAGTAAAAATGTCATCAGCTTTGACTGGCTTTTCTCCACCAGCTACTGATGGGCGGTATACTTTAGTTATGTCCCATACCTCTTTAGATCTTTTCACGTTAACTCGACACTCTACTTCGTAGTTGCTCTTGCATCCCTTCCCTTTTTCTCCTGGATGTCCTTCCTTCTACTCTCCTACATACTGTCTTTTCTCTAGGTGTTCTCTTAATCAATTTTTTAACCAAAGGGGGAAAAAACCACAAAACCACAAAAAAACATCCCCGTAACATTACCATGATCCTTCCGCCTTTCATAACATTTATTATGCTCTATATGTAACATCATTTTATGTATCCAGCATTTGCATTTTGTGTTAAGTACAAAGATTTCCAGAGCATTAATTATCTTCCTCTAGGTGTTCACCCAGTGTTTAAGCTCTGGAAGCCTTCAGTGCACATTCTGCTCGATCCTGCTCATCTTCTTTGGCTCCCATACCCTTTGGCATCCACAGCACCAAGGAACTTGGTACCAACCTAGCTTCAAACACAAATTCAAATAATCATTCATATATCTGAGCAACTTCTAAAATCAAATAAGTTATAATGGATTATAAAGTTTTGTTCCATCTTCTTGTCATACACCTTAGTAATAACTTACTGGAAGTCAGGGATTCCCAGTTCCCTAGGTAATAAAGCATTCCTTCCTGTCCTCTCTCTGGCCATGTATTTATTTCAGCTTAAATAACTTTTGAGTCTGTGTTCAACATAAACTTGGTAACATAAGGATAAATGTGCATTTATCCAGCAAAGAAATCTATTCTCATCACTTCTCTTTAATGTGTAAAACACAATCTCTATCCTTTAAAGAACTGACACCAAAAGAAAAAAGGGGAGGAAAATAACATGAAAAATATTTCTACTGAGGGGTTATTTCTAATGTGCTTGTGCATGCTTACTGATCCTGGAATGAAATAAAATATTGGTAGAATGACATTTTTTGACAGTTTTTACTATTTTAGAATTATGCAGTGTTTTAAAGATTAACAGTGGGTTAGCTTCTAAGCAATCATTTCATAAATAAGCTAGGTAGCCAGTCAAGATGGCAACTTTTCATTTTTGGTTCCAAAGAGAGTTGTTCAAATACTAGGATAATTATAGTTCAATTGTTAATGCAATTCCAGTTCAGTCATTGCATTTAGAAACAATATTGTCGACTGTATACTGAAGACCAGTGATACTTATATTCTGCACTCGACTACAGAATATTAAAATCCACAGAAAGCATTTTTTTTGCTTTTTTTTTAACCAAAGGAACTAAAATTTTCCTCATACATGATACTTTTCAAGCCTGTGGAAAACATTTTATCCTTATTGTGCCTCAGTTTCTTAAATAGAAGGCTAGCACTTACCTCTGTGAATAAGATCTAGTAATTTAATTTTGTGGGGGAACGAATGGTATTGAAACACTGCAAGGATATTCTCAAGTAAATCAACCTATTTATAAAAAAAATTCAATTTGCAGTAAATTCAATGCAATGATACTTTATACAATATCTTCTCCAGAATACTTTAGATGGGGCTTTTCCAAATAATACAGCACATCAGAGTGTAATTATGAATGAGAAGTTATTCCAGTTTTCACAGATGTCAAAGGATATCACAGTCCTTCACAAAGATGGGACTGTTTGTCTTTCACACTGTCTGTGCTGTTCAGTGTTCCAGTTTAGTTGATGAGCTTTGATGTCGCACAGAATATTTGCTGGTACCAAAAGATGATCTTTGTCTTCTGAGAAGATGCTGCTCCCAATTCTCCTGAGAAAATCTTTGCAATGTGTCATTTGCCTACCCCTCAGGCACTTGTTAAATGCAATTGGTTATATAAAATAGCCTCTGGCAGCTTGCTAACAGCTGCTTTCAACTTTTCAGGATAATGTTTTTACCCTATGTGTTGCAAGTATTTGGTGTCTGATGTGACATCCAACCTTGTATTAGCTGTTGATCAGATCAGCAAATTGGATCACACAGCAGTCAAGCAACTGACACTGTGCTATGAAAAGGCATTCATAAAGACAACATTAAGGAAATGCTAACTTTTGATTCACTGGCATCCCATCATCTTGCCCTAGTCACCTTTTTGAAATATTTGTCCTGGTGATGACTGTCTAGCTCTATTATATTAACAATATGAGTTTTCCTGACATTGCTGTAACTATCTTGAACTGTGCCTAAGATTCAACAACTGCCCAGTTTGAAATCATTCAGCAAGATGAATTTGTCACTTGGTAGAATGACTTAATTGTAGAATTCCTAACATAACAAGTTTTTTACCTTGTAGGTACACACATCTGCTAGTACCTGGTCTTACCTTACTTCATTTTAGGACTTCTAAAGTCAATCATAATTACATAAAAGTGCCAAATTGGAATTGCTACAAAAGTATGATAGTAACCAGGCTCATACACAAGAAGTAGTAAGTGCTTTTCAGATTTTGCATAATTGCCAAGATGTTACATCCTGAAAGTGTTGTGTTCTTCTTGGTGATGAGTAGGTTGTTCAGCCAACCAAAGAACACAAGTGTTATGTGACTTCAATGATCCTTTCTCTGAGTTTTCCAGGGGTAGGTGGGAAACACCACCTTCAGTAGAGTTGTTTTACCATTCTGAAAGATGCCTTTTTGACACAGGGAGAATAGCAAGCAATCACAAGTTAGAATAATTGAAAAATATTCTAACTTACTAGACTCTATGACAAGCTAAGGGGGTCCCTGTGCCCTGAGCTGGAGGACCATGGCTGTGACAAACTCCCAAAGGACCTTGAAATTTTGCAGGATCTGCTGCTTCAGTTGGATCCTGGTAAGTCTATGGGGCCTGACAGGATTCATCCAAGAACACTCAAAGAGCTAGCTGATGCCATTGACAGGCCTCTCACAATGATTTTTGAATGGTCTTGGGAATCTGGAGAGGTCCCAGCTGACTGGAAGCTGGCTAACATTGTCCCAGTTTTCAAGAAGGGTGATCCTGGAAACTACAGGCCTGCCATCCTCACTTCAGTGACTGGTAAAATTAGACAGAAGATTATTCTGCAAGGTATTGAAAAATACCCGAAGGACAACACAGTCATTGGTCATAGTTAGCACAGCTTCATGAGAGGAAAGTTCTGCTTGTCAAACCTAATTTCCTTTTTCAACAAGGTAACTCATCTAGTTGATCAAGGGAAACCAGATGATGTAATATTTTTGGTTTTCCATAAAGCTTTTGATACTGTCTCTCACAGTATGCTTCTGGCAAAATGTCCAACATAAAGTTGGACAAACGTGTCATGTGATGCATGAGTCACTGGGTCATGCATTGGGCACAAAGAGTTACAGTAAATGGGGTAGCATCAGGCTGGTGACCTGTCACTCGTGGGGTTCCACAGGGCTCCATCTTAGGGCCAGTTCTCCTCAATATCTTCATAAGTTACTTGGATCAGGACTGAAAGAGATACTAATTTTGCTAATAATACTAAATTGGGAGGAGCTGTTGACTGCTTCAAAGGCAGAGAGATGCTGCAGAGAGACCTCTAAAAATTAAAGGGCTAGGCAATCACCAGCTACAGGAAGTTTGACAAAGTGCTGGATTCTGTACCTGGATGTACATACAGACTGGGGAACAAGGAACTGGAGAGCAGCACAGCAGAAAAAAGTCTGAAGGTCCTGGTTGATGGCAAGCTGAACATGAGTCAGCAGTGCCCTGGCAGCCGGGAGGGTCAACCATGTCCTGGGGGCCATGAGGCAAAGCATCACCGGTCGGTCGAGGGAGGTGATTGTCCTACTCTGCTTTGCACTGGGGTGGCCACACCTTGAATATTGTTTTGGGCACCACAATGTAAGAAAGACATAAAGCTATCAGAGAGTATCCAAAGGAGGGCAACAAAGATGGTGAAGGGCCTACAGGGGAAGCCACATGAGAAATGGCTGAGATCACCTGATTTGTTCAGCCTGGAGAAGAGGAGACTGAGGGGAGACCTCACTGCAGTCTACAACTTCCTTGTGAGGGGAAGAGGAGGGTCAGACACTCATCTCTTCTCTGTGGTGACCAGTGACAGGACCTGATGGAATGACCTTATACTGTGTCAGGGAAGGTTTAGGGTGTTAGAAGAAGAGTCTTCACCCAGAGGGTGGTTTGGCACCAGAACAGGCTCCCCAGGGCAGTGGTCACAGCACGAAGTCTGACAGAGTTCAAGAAGCATTTGGATGATACTCTTAGGTACGTGGTGTGACTCTTGGGGATGGTCCTGTGCAGGGCTAAGCTTCGGACTCGATGATCCTTGTGGGTCCTTTCCAACTCAGAATATTCTATGATTCTATGATTTATAAGCTTGCACTCAAAAAGATCCATGATTTATAGGGAGAAATTGTCCACTGACAAGAATTATAACAGAGTTGAAAATTATGTTAGATTTAGATAACAATCTGAATGCAGGTGATAAACATGTTTAGACTTGCTATCAAAGCTTTCCTTCTCCTCATTTAATTTTTTTTAAAGAACAAAAAGTACAGGTGGGTAGCCCATTGTAGCTGCTGGTACTGCTAAGGTGGCCTGAGGAGCAACACACAAAATTATCTAAACCCAAGAGTTTTTTAAAGCATTAAAGAAAATTCTGTTTCAGTTTTAAAGCAGGGAAAGGAAATATATTTATATATTTATGAAAAATTACTTAACTAAGGTCAGCAGCTCAGAGGCAGACTACAGAGATCAGGTCTCCCTGATGCCTATTTTTTTAAACAGCCCAGGCTCGTACTGGTCTTTTGTCTGCTGTTCAACAATGCAAGATCATCATGTTTGTTTATTGCTGGCACTGCCAGGCTTCCATCAGCTTTTTTTGTTTCCTTCTTTTGAATACCTTTTTCCACAGGCATACTATTTTGCTATTTTATTTTTTCCCCTCCCAAAAGTTAACCTCATTCTTATGATTTCCTAACAATTTCCTTAGAGCAGCAAGAAGCCTCAAGCAAACCTCTGAAGCTAGCAGACTTCGGAAGGCTGTAGCCCAAAGTACTTCATTTGTAACTGCCAGAGACTGAAAGAAATTATTAATGACAGGGGCAGGGCAAGTTCTGCCAAGTTGGGGCGGTGCATTGCTCCATACCCCCCCGCCCTTGGAGCCTCTAGTCCAGCCCAGAATGGCTATTAGCTATTGGCACACCACACTGAAACCCAACAACACATTCCCTGGAGCCCCTACCCCAGACCCCAAACGGCTGGCAGGTCAAAAGTCCCACCTGGGCAGGTGGCCACAGGAGTCCAGAGCAAATGAAAGCAACACCAGAAGGTCCTCCATGCATCACGACCCTATCATTCTTGGATTTGCGGTAGCTGGTTCTGCACTGGATCTAAGGTGGTAGCTATAACTCTCTCTCTCTGTCTCTCTCTCTCTCTCTTTCTGTCCTTATTCTTCTTCTCAGCATTTCCTTTTCTTGATATTTGGGTAATTTAAACCTGGATGAGTTGGAATTTGCTAAGTCAATGCTTTGTGAAATGCTTTATGTTGATTGAATGTTTCCTTTAAACTTATTTTCCAAAGTTTGCCATTAGAAGTGTTTTATTTTGACCTCGTGAGAAACATTGTCACATTTGTCCAATACGTAGCCTCGGAGAGTAAAAGAACCTAAGGCCTCTTCAATAAATCCATCAGGTAGGTTTTGTCTCCTTACACCTTTTGGCATAAAACCCCTTCGATGAGCTCGTGGGGCGAGCCTGGGATCTTACAGTAACTCAGGTCCAATCCTTTACAGAGTGAATAAAGGATCCCAATGTATTACAACGCAATTTTGGAGAAATGCAGGAGTACTCTGGGATGAAAGGTCACTAACAGGTGTGGTTGCACATTTCCACAATGTATGTATTTACATTCAAATTTTTACAGGGCCTAGATAACTGTCTCAAATGTACCCTTTAGAGTTTCTGTTTTCAAGTGAGGACAAGTTGATATATATTTTACCTAATTTTTCTTTTTTCAATATTAATATTCCCACTGCCTTGGCTTTTTGTATGATGACTTTCCTAAGTGATAATCAAGTAATCCAAGTCATCATTTTATCAAGACACAAAGATTCATCATCTTATTGCCGTGATATTTACTGTAAGATCACTTGGCTCCCAGTGTGAGGCCCAGACATTTACGAGACATCCACATAAAATGATTAAATGCCTAAAGGGTTGGATTTACTACAGAGGCACTTTCATGGAGGAAGAACACTCTTTAGAAAAGCACAACAGAAAACTCTTTTGTTCACTGATGCTAATTTATGAGTCTCGTATCTTTTCTTTATTGTTTAAGGGACCTGGGTGCTTTACCAGTGTCTTAGTAGCAAAAGATGACATGCTATATGTAAAACAGTTTTCATGTACTGCTGACAACAACAACCAACTTACATTTCAGTCATAAACAGTCATAAATTCTGCTTTTTGAATTGCAGCTCTAACAGCTCCTGAAATTTCCATAAAGCCTTATGAAGCGATTAAACCTACCATCCAACCACGTATACATTTGTATGTAAGATGAGATGATAATAATATTTAGATCACTGCTTGTTTTTTTACATCAAAGTTCTGCTGTGTCTCACTCCACCTCAAGGATCCAGAAACAGATGCACAACTCTGCTACACGGTTATGAAAACATCGTTTATTATGAAATATTTTTAGCCAGAAATGACAAACAAAACCCAAGAAAATTTCTCAATCTTATTATCAGTTGCTATACTAAACTGGTCCATTATATATAGATGAGGATTTATATATTAGAACAAGGTGAATGAATGTTTTATAATGGTTAATAAGGGAAATAAAGAAAACAAGATGCGATATATATATCTTTAAAATGGATTTGCAGGTGTCCAGTGATTTAAATGAGGTAGAAAGTAGAAAGAAACCATGACAAGTGACTCGGTTACAAATTTCTGTAACAAAGCAAGCCATATTTGATTGTCAAAAATATTTTCCCCTCAGGGTTCCTCACAAACCTATAAGCATTTGTCTCACATATGTTGTTTTCTCTGAGAACCTCTTTCATCCCATCAGACTACTTAGTGTATTTTAAAGCTTGGAAATTAATGCAAATATTGATTTCTGAAACTGTCAAGCAGGATGCAACGCTTGCTAATGTTTCAGCCCATTTGGTATAACGGTTTGTTCCTATGTTTCTGTATTTAAAAGAGGAAAATTTTATTTCCAATATGACATGAGATCATAAATTAATTCATTTATTACATTCCTTGAGCTATAATGCACAGATTTTTTTTCCCTCTTATAATCGTATTTCATTCTTTTCTACCAGACTAACAAAATGTGCTTTCATCTTATTGCTGAAAAACAGCTCTTCGGGTTTTTAAAGCAAAACACTTTCATGTCTGTATCCTTTATTATTATTATCATTATCATTGTCATCATTATCGTTACCACAAACACTACCTGACAAAGGTAGTACAGTTATTGTGGGAACAAGGGGTTGATTCTCACCACTTGGTGGTATGCATTCAAAATGGATACTCTTCACATGTGGTTTGTTGTTTACCAGTCTCAAAACACAAATAAGTGGTCAAAGGAATATAAAAGTCAACCAATTCAAAGATGTATTTTATATCCTAATAGTGAAGAAACTAAGGTCAATGAAGCCTAGTTTGGCCTAACTGTAGTTACAATAAGTAGATATAGCATCAGCATTTAATGATAGGACCTGAAAAGGATTTCCCCAGCGGTAATTTCATATTTTAAAGTTTGTTTGTTTAACTTCCTTGTTTTATAGCACTTGAAAGAGACTGGGGAAAAAAAAGTTGAAGCTTCAAAAGAAAAATAAGTTGAGTTTCTTGTTGACAAAGATAACCCCACAACTGCATTATAACCAACATTGTGTAATACTGTTCAATATCCTTATTTTTCCAATGAGAAAGCCTGGATTCTTTGGTCTCTCAAATTGAAAAGAAAAGAACCTTCATGAAATCTGAAAAGTTTCAGAGAGCATAAGTGTTAAAAGAACTACTTGTAATAAAGTCCCAGGAAGTAAAAATATCTGTTCACATAAACTGTTTTTCCTTTCTCACCCCAACTTGGTAATAAAGGTGAGATGACATGCAAATGCAAATACAGAGATAATTTTTGTAGGAGGAACAAAATATAGTATCTATAAAGAATAAAAGCAGGAATGGGCCTGCACCAGGAATCTTCCCATGCCATGAGTGCTGGTTTGGGGATTTTTCCATTACAAAACAGCATAATTAAGCAAATGAATCCTCTTTTGGAACTTCTTCCCTGGGGCAATTCAGGCCAGCCCAAGATGCATTTCTTCTGCTGGATTTTAATTATATTTGTCCTACTGTAATTGAGAAAATCCTACCTAGATATATTGCTTTTCAGACATAGAATAATAGAGTCTGATCACCATGTGTAAATAATCATTAATATTTTATTAACATAAATTATTTTGATACTTCTCAAGTCTACTTTAATATTTTAGACTGTATCCTAGAAACTGGACGATATATAGACTAAATATATTTTCTATACACAGTAAGATGAGTTTCTTTTTATGATAAGTGGCAAAAAATCTGCACAAATTCATTGTTCTTAATTACCAAAGGTAGACATGGAATACTGGAAAAATTACTCTTTTATTGTAAAAAAAATCTTCTCAGAAGAAGTCAGAAAATTAATACCTCATCTTACTAATAGTACTGTAGCAAAGACTTATCTACTACCTTTTAAATCTGGAGAAGACTACTAGTAACTTAGCTTTAATCTTCTCTGAAGTGGGGCAGCCACAATATTAAATGTTTTCCTCATTGAGTAGTGTTGGAACAAATACATTCCATTTCTTTCTTTGTAGGTCTGACAATCTTGGTACACTAGAGATTAAATTTATGTCTTCTATTTCAATGTTGATCTTTACAATCTACTTAAAATAAACCATATTGTTAAAATGCACTTAAATTTGACAAGTCTGTTGTATTACATAGCTGATTGCATTTCTTGAAACTTCTAGTTTTGTACAGTACATAAAGAGGGTGCTTCACGCAGATGAAGCAAAATAAATTATCTTACTGTCTCACTGTAATTTCTCTCTCTTCTGACTTTAAAGGTACAGTAATGTAGAGAATATTTTCTCATATTGCAGTAAGAAAAATTGTCTTGTTCTAATTTTACTGTACTTTGTTCTAATTTTTCTGTACTTCAGAAAATTAATTTGAGATTTGAAAGAGTTAGATTCCCACTTCCTTTCAAAATAATTTTTAAAATAATAATTAATAAATCAATCAATAAATTAGTAAATAATTTTTAAAGGTCTTTGAAAAATTTCACCATTGCTAATATTTTATGGAACTTCCAGTGGAGTAGCTAAATAGCTCAAATCCAGAAGAGTTTGACGAGCAACTTGTGAAACACATGTAATGTGGTATCCAGAATGGAAATAAATTCATTCATACATCAGAAATTTTGTTTATATCTCCTTTCAAAGTGGACTCATAAATCAATTAGTTATTTTATGTTGGACAAGATTTTTATGTAAATCCAGAGTCCTCATAATATTTTTTTCAAATAGAATGATTGATTGGATCCTTTCTTATCCACTTAGTATCAGAAAGCCTAATCCAAAATGCTGTTTATAGTTAGGTAAAATAAAGAACATTAATGTTTGGCCAAGATTGTAAAGTGTTTTGAGATTTTCAAATGATAAAAGTGCTGGGCACTGTGATTAGCTCTGATTTTCAGAGGTTCCTAAAGTACAATGTTGCCATAGTAGGCTAAGTCAGATGTTTTCACTCCTTCCTGTAGAAGATAATTTGGTTTGCTAAACATGGATGTGTTTCTGAATTCAGCTGAGTTTTGAAAGAGAGTGCCTGGAATATGATGTCACCACTCAGTTATTACTGAATCATAGAAATGAGGTATTAGAGTTATTGTATCCCTGCTCATTGAAAAATCTAATTTTACTTCCTATCTCCTTCCCAGAAACAATCCATCCAACATCAACAACACCTTCACAGAGTTTTGTACTAGAACAACGAAGCCTCTGAAAGAGTCATCATAAATCTGTCTTGACTAAATCATAAATCACTGCTTGAGTGCTCAGAGTACCTTCCATCTGATTCTGCACGAAGGTAGATTTTAATATTTTTTTATCCTAAGCTCTAAAATATATTCTCAAACTTTAAGGAAATATTTATACTGTATTGATAGATTACATTTCCTAAACTGTTCCAAAAATTCAAGGAGAAAAGAGAAACTGTACCATTTGTTTTTGTTGTGGCCTCAAAGCACCAGAAAGAGCCTTGAACTGCTGTTCAGTTCTTCTGTGTTACTTCCTATAACCATTACCACTTAATAAGGAATCTCTCATTTTTTTCTTCTTAGAATACTTGCAATCTCCATTGTATCTGAACAGTTCTCAGCCATGAATAAATCTCTATTCTGTGTAGAAGGAAATATTCCATTACACAGAGATGATGCAACAACAGCACAGATACATGGAATACATTGCAAAACTTATATGTCAAAATCAAGAACAAACTTACAAAATCATGTTCCAAATGTATCAAAAGTTATAGGCATATTTCAGAAAAATTTGAAGAAATGCAATGGGCAGCACAATGTAAGAGATTGTAAGATATGTCCAGCATAATCCTTTCCTTAAAACCTATGATCCCGTTGAGTCCCATTCTGTTATCTTAACAACAAATTTATTTTTCCTAGAGAAACCAAAACCAGAGTCAATTTGTGACTTTCAGTAGCAACAATTCTTATCAATATTTCACCATAAATGTACATTTATACATGTTTTATACATTACTTGGATGAATTAAAATCTGATTATCTTTTATAAAAGGTGCTGGACCTACAATAGGAAACCTACCTGTCCATTTGAAAAATAGTAAACTCTCCAAGAAATAGGATTAAGGACACACAAGAATAAGAGCACTACTTTTTTATCAGTGAATTTACTAAAACACCTTTGTATATTGGAAAGTTATGTGTTTGGAAAATGTTATCAAATTGAGTATTCTAAGATTGTGGGGTAGGTAATTTTGAGGGAAGATGAAGAATTTATTTCTTTTAAATCCCTGATTCCCTATGCTAAGCTATCTTTTCATACTCTCCATTCAGAACTTATTTAGTTGAGGCCCAGTCGCTTGCTGAAATTTTTTACTGCTTTTTGAACTTTCCATGCAGGATTTCCCCACACTGCAAGGATGCCCTAAGAGAAGCAGACCCAGGTCATGTTGTAGCTGAAACTAATAGCTTTACTGTCTCCTAGCAACTATGGTTCAGCTATTTCGTACCTACAGAGGCCTCAGTAGCACAGAGTTATGCAGAGGCTGAACAAATACTCCCAGTTTCTCAATAGCTTGTTCACATGTGTATGAAATTTGACATTACAATAATATTGAAAGCTAGCATTTTGTTAACATTGTTTTCCTGTCGTTGGAAAAAGAAATTCTCAAGAATTATACCTTAAAGAGATCTTGGCATGAAACAGTTGTAATTAGTTATTATCATCAGTTCCAGCAAAGTGGCTGGATGAGAACTGCTTAACTCTAGCTGATTACACACTTTAACCTGCCTTTATGTTTATTGCTTTCAATAAAGAAATGCTATGGCATTTTGGTCTTGTTTATGAAAAGCTATAACTGCTAGATTGTAATTATTTCTAGGCTGTGCTCAGTGGGAAGAAGAAGGTAGGGCTGTTTTGAGAAACTTCGGGTTTAATCAAATTGATTTTCTAGCTAAGATATGGTAAAAACCATACTTTGAATAAAAGCATAATTACCACCTCATTTTACTGAAAACTGATTTATCTTTTCATTGTTAGATAAATACATTCATGCTATTACCAGAATAGTTCAATTAAAAATTCTGCATAAAAATCTACCCAAGAATGATTTGTCTAGTAGCAGGATCAGATAAGAAAAGAAGTCTTTTGGAGGAAGAAAGAGATATGTAGTAAGTGCCCTAATAATATATTTTGGGAAAAATAGTCCAATGCTTCTTCCTCACAGACACACATTTTCATCAGCCTGTGTTCTTACCCAGACTCTGCAAAAAAGCAGAGTATGTGTTCCCTAAGATTCAGAAGAAACTGTCTGGATTAAACACATTTAATTCAACTGACAATAAGTGTTCCTTAGAGACAAGGATACAAACATTGATTTGCCTAAGTCCTTTGAATACAGATGGTGAAAAATAATGCGGTTTGTCATGTTCACTGACATCTTGTTGCTGTTTAAAGTTGCTATATCAACACCTGTAAAACAAGTACAGTATAAAGGAAGGTAATTTTCCTCCTTACACATTTGAATGAGTACTGAATCCATTTTAAAAACACAGAACATGTGAAAAATAAGTCATATCTTCAGCTTGTAAGTCAAGGTGACATCATATATTAAAATAAAGAAAAGGATGCTAAATTTGTGGATGAACTGTGATCTCTAGTATATATAAAAAGTTAAGAGATATTGGCAAAATATGCTAAAATCATATTTTGTTTTCAAATAGAGGTCTACATCTGCAATGCAAATTGATAATAAAAGTACAGGGATGTGTGGGCATAATTTAGCCCCATAGTACAAGCATAATATATACATAAAAGCTACAGATTATGAAGCTATAGAATAAGAATTCATAACAATATATGAATCTAATATACCATTGTACTATGCCTTTTCACTGAATCAAGCTTAAATGCCGTTCCTCTTGCCTCACTCCCAAAGGCACCAGGAGGCAAAAAGGAAATGAATGAGTAAAAATATCAGGAGGAAAACTGAAAACTGAAAAACCTAAATGCATTTCATTTCACAACACTGTCTGTATCTCTTATGGACAAATTGACTCTGAGTGTAAGGTCGTGTGCTCAGCTGCTGTAAATTTGTGCGAGTCACTGAAGGCAGAGGAGGAGAATTAATTTAATTTACACCATAGAGGATCTGGCTTTCAGTCACTACATTGCCCAAAGCCAAAGTCAAGCTATGAAGTTTCATGCTTCTTTTGGATAGATGAGGCTAGTTTACACTCCAGGAACTTATATTATTTTGGTCTGTCTGTTGTTCAGAAACAAACAAGATATCAGACATTTACTGAAGTCAGACCAGAGGTGATTTAAAGCAAACACACAAATTTACCAAAAACTGTGCTCATTTTGGGGAGCAGAAACTTAAAAAACACAGAAGAGAACTAATCATGTTCAGACCACATATATTTTTCGTACTTGTCAATTTTTGCATGTAAATGTAATTGCACCTGTGAGCTTTCTAAGATCGGTAATATCACACATGACATCATCATCATATACTAGCAGGACGATTTTCTACATTAGGTAGACTAGTTTTGACTTTCCTGAGGGAGCACAGGAGATATGTGGAGGTACAAAATAAAAACAAATTTACAAACATCTTGCATTTGCACCGTAGCTCTTACACTGTCCTGCAACAAAAATCTTTCCCTTCCTCCAATTCATATACTGGCCTGAAAGATCCAGCTATAAATTTCCCAGTGTGGATATGACACAGATATCTCTCATCCCTATAATAAGTCTTAATTTCCCAAATGGTAAAAAGGGGTTGCAAGCATGCTCACAGCTACAACCCAGCAGTTCATAGCTATGACCACCAGAGTCTGTTTATAAATGTACTTATAAGATATACAGGATAATTGTTCTGTCCTCCCAGGTCATTTGGTTTACATTACAGAAACTGTCTGGGGAGAAAAGAAAAAAACAACTACAACAGCTCCTTTTCTTGTTCAAAGGAAATCTTGTAGTTGTAAATGGAGATTTCCTTGCTCAGTAAAGGGAGACTTAACAGAGTTTATATACGGGAAAGAATTTTCTTATGGTGGGCAACACACTGAGAAAGTCATGTATTTTGCCTCATATCAGGAAGTCTCAAGAAACACATGAAGATAGCACAATGACTTTTAAATCAGAAAATCAAAGGTAGATAAAATCGAAAGAACAAGGCAGATCAGAAATACAGCTCAGGTTATAAACTTCTTACTGGCACAGAATATACTTAACTCTTTTAACACAGGCAAAAGATCAATATCTTACCACAAAAGAAGGACTCTTCCTGGGATAAATCTTTACTGATGACGTATGAGCAGGAACATTTTCACCCCCATATTAGCATGATAGAATAATCTTTAAAATGTGAGAAAGTGAAAGAAATCTTTTCTTCCTTTGTCATGTTTGAACTTTAACTTTTATTCTAAATTTTCCACTACTTGAGAAAATATTGTTTCACATGCCTAATGTTTTGGCCATGATTTTAACACTAATTCAGTTCTTGATAAACTCTTCCTGCACAAAAGAGTTTGTATATTCAACTTCATCTCTCAGAGGTCATATTTTCCCTTACAATCAGCTCTTATCAGGAGTTACTTTGGTTTTGGTTTGTTTTCCGGGGTTTTTTTTTAAATCACTGGAATTCAAGTTTCTGCTAGGAGAAGATGTTTCACTTATTCATAGAAAGTTTAAGTACCTTCACCAGAACCAGAAGAGTTCACTTGTAAGAGTAAAGACCTTATGTCACTGAACCCCACTAGAAAAAAACAAAAACAGAAAGCCTGCTGTAACTGTGAAATAGTACGTGAATTTCAAGAAATATATTGCAATTATAATGCAATGTTTTGTATTCTGATTTTTCAGTTTGCATTATATGTTACAATTGCTTTACCTCTTTTAAAAGGCGGCATGATTTAAAGAAAAGGGTGTGTTGACTGGGGCACACTTTCCAACAAAAATTGTTTTTGAAAAGGATTCTCTTTGGTTTGTAATTTTTTATACTAAAATTGCTGTCTTTAATGGAAAATTCTGCTAGGAGCTCCAGAGAATTACAAGAAGGGAAAAAAGTCTGCTGTGTTTGGGCTTGTCCTCTGGGTTGTTGGAGCCGGCTCTTCTGGGAACTAGAAATACTTGGTTGGGATCATATTATGCAGGTAGTAAATTCTTCTGGTTGAGTAAATTAGACCAAAAAAAAGACCATCTGATAGTGCCACAGCTGTGATAGGAAAAGGAAGTACCTCCTATAAACCACTTCATGGAGCAACCGTATGTTCCTACCCTCCAGACATATCTCATTTTAAGTCTCACATTGAAAAAGAAGCTTTGGTATATGCATTTTTTGCAGTGTACAATCTGTTCTGTCACAGAGATGGCAGTGACTGCTTTCTAAACCTCGTTGACTAGAAGTCAGAAATGTCAGAATCTATTACTGAAGATGCTCAAATACTCATAAACTCTCCCAGCTCCCGGTAAAACATAAGAAACGCCAACAATTGAATTAAAGTGAGCATTTACTTACCCCCAGGGTAAATTTTAAAATCACCAAACAAATTTTTTTTAATAATAGCATATAGACAAACAAAAGTAATTACAGAAAATATTATTTATACCAGTTTCTATAAAGTTGGGCACATATACGCACAAAATGCATAAAGGTAAAGTGACATATAAAAACTATCATTAAATTTCTGGACTATTTAGAAGTCCTGAAAATCTACCAGATTTCTTTATTCATTATGCTTCCAATGCTTTGTTTGTCAGTAATCATTCAATTCATATAAACACTGCTTCTGATAGTACTAATATATGAACAACTGGAGGCTGACTGGAGTAAAAACTGTGGACAACTGAGCAGCAGTAATGTTTTTGTCATCCTGTGAACACTTCTCATTCCACCTAAAGTTAAAACCACAACCTTTAAATATGCTGAAAGAATCAAACAATGTCTATCAATGTCCAATAGACTGAAAAGGGGTTCAAAAGATTATTTTACATCCCATGAAGTACCTCATAAACTTTAAGTTTCTACTATATCTCAGCATCTTACTTAACTCACTTCTTACTGTCATAAGCCACTTGGTAGGAGAGCATAGGGGGGCATGACATTTGTTATAAATTCTCATCAGGCTGAACAAAGACACCAAATTGTCAGGGAACTCTTATGCTTTTATTATACAGTCACCTAAACTCTGTCAACTATCCCATTATTTAGTCTCAAAAATGTTGGTTAACAAGCCCTTAATTTTTGGAACACACTCCAGTAAGCTCCCCACTCATCACAACAAACCTCAGCACAGAAGAAGGGATAGAATATGATAACAACACTTTGCCAAGACAAAGAAATGGAGAGGAGAAATAAAGGCAAAAAAGAGAGAAAGAGAAGAAAGAAGATCACTGGTCCTGTGTTGGTCCTGTCACAGGAAGAGTCCAGATCTCAGGTCAACAAAGAGAGCGAGACAAAGAGAGCGAGACAAAGAGAGCAAGAGGAAAAAGAGAGGGAGAGGGACCAATCCACTTACTATTATGGTTAACACCGTGCAAGCCTCTTATGTAAACTATATTTTCACTCCATTCTGTCCACACAGGTGCAGCCAGCCCTTTTGAGCCCTCCTGGAAGTGAGTTCGGGATATGGGGGGGGGGGGGGGGTGGTAGGGAAGTTGACACAGGCACACTGAGCATAAATCTCAAGGCATAAAAGGAAGTAGGCTCAGAACAGTGCTGCCCCACCTCCACGGGACCTTCTCTTCCAATCATCACTTTCCTGTCGTAATAGTCAGAATGTTTGAGACAAAACATGTTTATGCCTTATTCTCCACACCTACCAGTTCAGTCACCTACTTTTCATGATAAGACAATTAGGTTTGGCTCCAGTGTCATCATAGGGGCTGCACCTTATTGAATTGTAAGCACAAAGCTCTGAGGTGACACAACACATGCTATGATTTCAGGTTTTCTCAGTGATCAGGGGATAATTTCCACAAAGAACAACCCTACATCTACTCACTTTCTGCTGGCTGCAAATCATGAGGTTCACTGACTGCATACAGTAAATGTAAACAAGCTGATGATCCAAAAGCAATTAGGAGGAAAGATACAGAGACTGATAAATCAATATTTTGTGAATTGACAAGTACATGCTATTATCCTTATTCCTCAAACAAGCGTGATTAGCCGTTCTCATCTTATTTTAGGGAGTAAAGCAACTTCTTATTTCTACTTGTACCCTATATTTTATTTATAATTTTGGTTTAATATTTAATGCTTTTTTCTGAAGTCAAAATATTAGGAACCTTGCATTGGATTACAGTGAGGAAACAGAAAAGATCATCTTCAACTCAAAAGTTTGTTTATTTTCCAGGCTAACATTCAGGTCATAGAATAACCTGCATCCAGTGGAATGACTGAAAGAGATCCTGGAAAGTCATTCATGTTTTGACCCTTCAATTAATTTGAATATGTCTGAATATTTTCAAGTGCTAGAAGAAGATAAGTTAGAATAGTACTATGAATGACAGTTGTTGGTCTTTACCCATTACATTCGCAAGTGTTACACAGATTGCCTGAGGGTCATTCAGATATTGTTAAATGAAAGCTATTCCCTAGAATTGTGTTTGAGGTCAGTGCTTTGATCAGCAGGTAGCAGTGAAAATAGAGCATTTCTCTGAACAGAGGTATTTGCAAATAGTTCTTTAAGTATAAGCTATCTACAACTTTGTACTGGGTCTTTGTACATAAACTGTGGCCCTCATTTTTGCAGGTGGGTCCGTTAGAAAGAGTTCTCTTTGTCCTTCAGCTGGTTCAGTTTAATTTTTTTAATGACTAAGGAAACAATTCAGACACTCCAGTGACATGGTATATACCCTTTTAAACAATATCTCAAAATGTTTTTATTTCTATCTCCAATAATTTCAAAAAGAAAATTAGTTTCAGAACAAATCCTTGGTAAAGAGATAATGCATTTTAATGTTAATTACTTTTACCACCCAGTCCAGTAGTTCTACACTGGACTTCTACACCAATTGAACGATCTATTGCTACTGTTGAGATATTAAACTAGTAACAGGCAAATTGATGTATACAAAGACATATATTCACTGAACCTCCTATTCCTGTACTGTCATTCACCCCAAGTAATTTTGTCTTGAAAAAGGCCAGAACATTGGCATCTACATAAATAAATATCAAAGCTAAGATGAACTCTTTATTTATTTAATACCTTATTGTAATTGTTGAGTTGCTCAGCTACCACTCGGAGACCCTCTGCCCATATTATGCAATAACAAGTTATAATACATGGCTATTTAAAAAGGAACTGGTTCTGAATTTTTCCAAATGCATTTCAAATCACTTTTTTGGACTTTTTTTTTATACCTAACAGTTAAAAACAGGAGTTCCTGGAAACTTGTGAAACGGTTTCAGTTTTACCTATAATATTAGGTTGGGTCAGGAAGAATGCATTCAAAGTTTAAGCATCTCTAATAATTTGCTCATGACTTATATATCCATTTATATATTTCTTAGGGAATATTCACAAATTATGTGTGTGTTACCTTTACTTACAGTACAAAAATGGTGACAGAAACTGGACACAGTGGGATTTATTAATGAAAGAGCATTCTTTAACAGCCTGTGTGTGTCATATTTGGAGTGGGCTTAAGAACCAGAGGGAAACTCACAGATTCCAGCTGCTTGACACATGTAGGTTTCAATACTTAGGGGATGCAAACTAAAATAACAACAGGAAGACAAAATGGTTTTCTTCTCTCTGCTTTGTCTCTACCATCCAACAATCATGAGAATAGCCATGATTCAGCTTATCCTTACCAAAACTTTGTCTTTTCGCAGAGTTTTGACATTCACAGACATAAAAATTTAATACCACCAGATTCCCATCATTAAAATCTTCAGGGTTAATTTTTTTCCTCTTGAATGCCTCTACTTATCAAATCTCTGCCATATGTATTCTAATGGTTTAATAATATTTTTATTGTTTTTTTTAAGCTTAAATGCACAGATGTTTCCCCAAAGAAAGAGGACTAATTCTTATATAAAAGCCTTATGTGTGTCCTTTCTGTGGCAATGATGTATGAAAATGCAAGAAAACTGAAAGAAGAGAGTTAATAAGAGTAACACAGCAACAAAAAACCTGTCATTTTTGTGTCTTGCTATAACATATATGTAGAATTGTTAATCTATGTTAAACTCTATGTTAGGTTAGCTTGATCATGAGAATCCATATAATTGATTTAAGGGGTTTTCTGTAATGCAGGGCTGTACTCTGGTTTTTAACATTGTTTTTTTTTGATTTTAGAGTCCTTATGATAAACAATCTCAAAATTGTTTCAGATGGAAAAATCAAACTTTTAGTCTTTCATGTTCTTGATATTTTAAGTGCTTTTAATTGTACATTAAGTAGAATTCTATCTGTGGTTGAAAACAGGTTAGGATAGCAGTTATGTGTTTTTAACTACATAGGAATAATATAGGAGGAAATGTCATGAGCATCAAACTAAATTCTGTACAAAATTAAAACTCCTGGCAGACTGAAAAATCATTGCCATTAGCGTGGTAGGAGCATCTGCATACAAATCCAAATCTAGCCTAATGTCAGTAGATATAAGTTCTTACTCACAGAAAATTAATTACATTGCCTCCTGAATTTTAATGGAAAGTAATTGAAATAGTTTATCACTTCCAATGTTGTATTCGCTAGTTTCTCTTTTGTGCATAAATTTTATTATGTAGTTACAAAAAAATAAAATCCATGAGAATATATGGTAACTTTAAAAAGGACAGCTATCCTGACAACACAGACTGAAAACTAATTCAGAGTTCTCTGCAATCAAGAAGGAAGAGAACATGGTGTCTCCATGAAGGCCCAGAGGAATTGTCAAATGCCAGTCTAACTTATTTTAGGCACTCAGATGCTAATATAAAGACACAGTATTATAATCAGGATAGTTAACTTTCTCTACTACAGAACAGTACATGTAAAACAATAATGTGTCTCAACTAAACCATTTTTAAGGACCTAAAGAGTCAGGAATATAAACTTATTCTGAAATAACCATACATCCTAAAGTACATCCAGTTCATCCACTCAGTGTATGACTGTCTACCCTAAATGCCAGTAGTGTGGCTGTGTGGAACTCTTATGGCACCCCTTGAAAACCTGGTGATGCTCAAGTCATTTGCTTGTGAATAAAAGAGTTGTTCAGGAAAGAGACAGGCAAACGCTCAAACTTCTGTCTATCAGAGAAACAAACAAATCCAATCAAATTTTACAAGATGAGGACAGTGGTATTTCCCCTAATGCTTCCAGATTTGTCACCTCTAACAGGAACTAAACTAAGCTGCAAACAATGCCCTCACATAGCATATAAGTTTTTTCAGAGACAAGCAGTAAAAATGATCAGAGATAACGAAAATTATACTAACATAAGGAAATAGTGCAATTTGTTTAGCACAATAGTTAATGGGGGATGGGGAGGAGGGAAGGTGGAAGGAAGCTGCAATAAAATCCAGCATTTGTAACCAGAAACTAACAACATTCAGATTAGCAATAAAACAAAAGAAATGTGTGAGGGTGTCATGGTTTAACTCCAGCCAGCAACCAGGCCCTACATAGCCGTTCGCTCACTCCCTCACCAGTAGGATAGAGGAGAGAATCAGAAGGGTAAAAGCAAGAAAACTAGTGGATTGAGATAGAGACAGTTTAATACGGAAAGCTGCACACACAAGCAAAGCAAAACAAGGAATTAATTCTCTGCTTCCCATGGGCAGGCAGGTTTTGTCTATTTGATCTAGCAACACTTTCATTCCTAATATCTATTGGCCTCAGCAGTCAGAGGTTATTCCACAAGCTCCTGTTTCCTTTCTCCTATGCACTGGATGCCAACTATCCTGCTGTAGTGGAGCACAGCCAAGGTGTGCTTGAGCATCTAACACTAAAGTTACTTTGGTAGCTCTCCCAGAACTGACTCTGAACTGCTTCTACACTCTCAGATGAAATCATGCCCAAAGATGTTGGGTTTATTTTTTTTTCTTTCCCAAAGTAATGTTTTTAGAAATTTGCACTTACAACCAGGCACTCAAAGTACTATATTCAGCAGAAGCAACAGTAATAGTGTACACATTTGCTTTTTGCTGCATAAATATATTTGGTGGGTATTCAAGGATTTTACTGTTGACACTATGAATCAATACTAGTCTGCAAATATGTTTCTAAGTTTACACTTCTACAATAAATATTACTCAGCTTCTTTCTGAATCTCTATCATATGCTTGTTTCTGTGCTTTTGTATGTGTGTCAGAACATTAATTTTTGCATTTTGAAGGTTTTGAATAGATTGTGTTTGAGACTAAAGTAGATAGAGGCAAAACACAGTTAACAACAGAAACTCAGAAGGAATTCAAAATTCAAAAGGTCCCATCTTATTTGAAGGAGCAGTATAAAATTTGCCAAACCTCAATAATACATAACCTCTACATTGTGTTTAAAGATGAAGAACTTTAAAAAATCTAAACAGTTGTTTTTCTTAGTTTTGTATTTTCTTATAGAAAATGCAGAAGCCTACACACTCTTGTGATGTACTTTGGAAACCATTACTGAAACATCAAAGATGCAGTATATCAGACCAATTCAACTTCCCAGCAGTGGAATAATCAGAAAGTGATTTCAATTACTATTAAGGTTGAAGAGGTATTTAATTTGATGAAGAGCTACTTCAGCATCATCAAATGTACTCTCAAATTTCTGTGTAGCTTTTATAAAACTGAAACAACATTTTAAGACAAAACATTAAAAGAAAGAAATGTAAGTAAAGTCCCATGATCTAGACATTATTAGACTAATGAAAAACAACATGGGAAAATGTCCTTATCAATATGTGAGCATTTATTTACTGCCTTGATGTAGTACTAGTGTTTTTCTGTCTGGTTAAGCTACAGGTTACTCATCTCTTTGGTTACACTTCTATCCCCAAAAGATACCAGGAAAATAGAAAAAAAAAAAAAAAAAGAAAGAGAAATTACAAAGGAAATGAGGCTGACACAAAGAGGATAGATCCTGTAATAGAGACTGAGCAAGTTGAATGTCTGTAATTTAGAATGGTGAATACTAAGGGGATATTATGTGTTTTCAGCAGTCTAAAAATGCCCTCACAGTGACAGTTTACATGATAAAAATCTCAGTCACAGTTTCAAGAAATGGTAGACAAAGAACAATATCTTGAGGCTAAGAAGAGTTTAGACAGATATTAGCAAAAAGTTATTAGCAGTGTAAGCAATTGAATGATCATGTAGCCTATAGCACAAAGGGGGATTATGGCACTTTTACTACATACATTTAAGAAGAGCTCAGGTTATAAATTATAGGAAAAATTTATGAAATACTCTTCAAAAGTATAGATGGCAAAGTAAATGAAAGCCTTTATTTTGGCCCTGATGTATTATTGCTTTGGAGCTAAAATATATATTCCCTAAAATAACTCTTTTAAGAGGAAAGAAAAGCAACATTCAAAAATATAAAAGGAAAGTCATATTCAATAATATAAAATAAATGTATTAATTTTTAATATATTAAATAATTATGTCTTTCTCCTCCTTAATTAAGATGCAAAATCATGATTTAAGAACAGTACATAAGAAATAGTACAGATAGGAGAATCTGGGGTGTTTAGCAGTTGATAAAAGAAAGAAAAAAGTACTTTAATTAAAGCTGAAATCAACCATTAGAGGACAAAAAAAAATAGCTACCAAAGGTAAATTACTTTTACTCCACAGAAATGCTGAAAAACTGGTAAATCTAATAATAAATCATAATTATATTAGGAATTATCTTGTACTATTTGACTGGAACTTCAAAAGCATATCCCCAGTAAAATGGCTACAGATTGAATGCACCTCAAGACTGAATCATCAATCCCCTGAGATGTTGATGCATCCTTCATATCACCTCTAAAATCCTTTGGCTCCTGCTGGACAAAGCTTATATTTCCATTTTCATTTCATTTACCCTTGCCCTGTACCTACAAGCTTTTGTGCCCCAGAGCAATCATTTTCAGTTGAAAGTATTTCATTTTTCTCAAAAAAGAAAGATATTCAACTACATCATTGACCATAATACTTTTCAAAGGTTTGGTAAGTGATTCAGGTACTCAATATCTAGACATTTGTAACTTAGCAGAGAAAATACATCAGATGGTTAAAATCACATTCTTGATAGTTCTTTCACTTAGTCAATTAAAATCTTTTGGAGTGATTAATAGTTATAACAAGTATCACAGACCTATCCTTATGTACAGATTTACTTCTCACATCAGGCAATCACGACTACATCTACTCCGATTTTACAGTAGGACAAAGTTCAGGAATATGATTTCCCTGTTCTGAGTAATACAGTTAAAGTCAAGTAAAGGTGCACATTCAGACTTGGCCAGAGATATTTTCCCAAACAACGGTGATTTTTTAAATGATTTTTCTTTTTTAGAATTAGATAATGGCAATGATCAACTAAGCCCCCTTCAAAATTAAAAAACAAACAAGCAAACAAACAAAACAAAACAAAACAAAAAACACACAACACTAAACATAGATAAAATTGTACATATTTCCAGTTATAAAATGGATATCTCTTGACTGTATCTTTTTTTATAAAGACATAAAGAGAAAGATAATTCAGACTAAAGATTTTCAGATATCAGTCCTAACATTTGGATGCCAAAAATAAAAAAAAAAGGAAAAAATTCCCCATCTCTCATTATAATACTCATTTCACAAAAAATCAATTCTGATACCTGTAGACAAGATCTGCCTAGTCAGCAGAATCTTGCATTATTTCCTCATTTCTGAAGATGGCTAGGAAGGAAGCAGGACTAGCTACTGGGTCTTGTGATCCTTTCCTTCTGCAAATAAAATTGCTGTCTTACACTTGGAGGGCTGTTAATGCCATTTTTTTTTCTGAATATGAGAAAGAAAACAAATTGATGAATCTTCAGACATTTCCATCATTACAGACTGAAATTTCAAGACAGCTATTTTCTTCTACAGACCACTGTGGATTTTTTTGCTGTATACTTTATAAGATTTGAAAGTCTATTTTTTTTCAATTCACAAAAGGATTACTCATAGCTACTTAAATGTCTTACTTTATTTAAAAATGAGGTATCATCCATTAAAGTGTAACCAAATATTTGTAAAGTGTTACCAAAGCAGTGCCTCAGCAAAATGAGTGATTTTATGTAATAATTTTTTTTCCTACAAATGCTACTCCACACCTAGGCATCCATTTGAAAACTTAAATCTGGCTTCATATCATCTAGCATCCGTGGTAGTTATCTCTTTCCACATTATGTGAGAATACATCAATTTTCAGAATATTAATGTAAGCAGTGAAAAATAAATATTCGTGAAGCTCTCCAGTAATGACCAACAAATAATAATATTCGGCTAAAATTTTGACATGTACCCTAAAAAAAATAATTTTATTAACATATGAAAATGACCCCAGCTTTAAATGGGCTTCTTCTAACTTAACATTAAAATGTATGACCTAACCTCCTTCTCTGTAATAACTAATTAAAACTGCTGTATTATTCATGTGTTGCAGATACTAAGAAGAAGTCATATGTGACCCCTAAGGAAGAAGTTCCTGTAATAAAAATATTATTCTAATATTTTAAATGTCATTTCTCTTATAATTCAAAATAACATCATATATTTTAATGCATTTTCAATAATATTCAGAGTTGCATAAAATGTCTTTTACATGTCATTGGCTTTGCTCTACAAAAAAACAATTGATAAAAGAGGCACTACTACATAATGGAAACCAATATCCTATTATCAGCAACAAGGAAACAATCAAATGAACGTAAGTAAATACATACTGTTTCTTTAACTGGACTTTGTTATGTCAAATCTCAAAATCTTACATCTTTGCTTGTCAAGAAAAATTTTCTACAGATCTTGGACTATTTTGAGTGTTTTTTAATTTTTTTTATCCACGTTTGATGCTAAACTGTTCCAATCTTTTCGTCTATATTAAATAAATCTCCCCACTGAAAAGCAGTTTCTATAAAAGGAGTCTTTTTTAGAAGAGTACTTGGAAATTATAAAAATACTTGAAGCAGTGTCTCCTTAGAATTTTGATCATCTTCCTCCTGAGTTAAGGTAAAATAAAAAGGACTTATATTGCCGAAGATAAAAGGAGATTTAGTTTTTGCCTGGTCTGTAACATCCAAATGGTAAAGAACTCATTTGCTTTTTAAATATCAGAAACCACATGCAATTATTATCTCTGCAGCTCCAGTGTCCATGCAATAATAATCAAGCACTAATCAATAAAAATTACATAGAGTCCAAAAAGGAAAGTTTGTTCCTGTGTAAGCATTAAGCTACAACTTTCATTGCAGGCATTTTTCACATGCTCTTGCTTCATTCAGAGAACATAATAGATTACGTTCTAAGTAAGTAGCTGACAACATAAAAATAAATCTCAAATCATAGAGTGAGAACAAGGTCTGAAAGGTGTAAAGGGCTAACTTCTTTATATCTATAACTTTTTTTAACAATTGAAGTAGAAAAAAAACGCCATGCTTGTTAATACTTCTCATTATGCAATTTGGAGTGTGTTAGACTAGATAATGAAACTGAATAGTATGACCATGAATCACTTTCTTCTTTAGTTCTTTCTTTTTGTTCAAAGCTGCTATTTCAGTGCTAATTAAAGTTACTATCAACTCAGGGCTTACAGTAATTCTGTATTTGGAAAATCAGAAAACATATTTGAAGAATCAATATTTCAGATAGACCTCTGATGTAGTGCCTTCGCATATGCAAACAATCCTGGTGGACATGCTCTATAAATTGCTTATAAACAAATAAATGGTTGAATGGTAGGTCTCAAAGGGTTGTGATCCACAGCATAGAGTCTAGTTGGAGGCCTGTCACTAGTGGTGTTCCCCTATGGTCTATACTGGGTTTAGTATTGTTTAGATTATCAATCAATGATGATCAACTTGGATGAAGGAATAGAGTGCCTTCTCAGAAAATTCACTGATTATTCAAAGTTGGAAGGGTAGTGGATCCCCCCAAGCACTGTCCAGCCATTCCGAGGGATCTCAACAGGCTGAAGAGATGCTTCACATCAGTCTGCATGTGCCTGCAGCAGTGCGGCAAATGGTCAAAATTGTACACTGTTTCTGTTATTTGGTGCGGAATTGACAAGGCTGGTTGAGAAGAACATGGCCTGAGCCACTCCCTCATCTTGCACTGAGCTCAAGAAAGGCCCAGTGGCTGAAGGGTGTCTGCAATGAAGCAAAGGTCTATACTCTTAGTGCAACAAACAGGCCTGGGGGAGTGGGGGTTGTTAACAGCTTAGGAACAAGGAAATAGCCCAACGAGCTCCCAGCCTTTCCAGTGAGCCCTCTCTCTTGCCGGGTCCCGGGTTCCCTGCACTCACCAGGCCACCTCTGCATCCTCCCACTCCCCCAGCCTGGAGAAGGACTGCACCCTCTCATCTCCACATTCCTCCCGCCCCAGGCTGAGCCTTTTCCCTTTTCCTCGTACAACACACACTGCCCACAAAAACTAAAAGGCTTGGGCCTTTAGGATTTTTTTCCCACCTAAATAAATTACTACAGTGTGACAAAAATAACAAGTGCTTCTGATTGATAAAAAACAATAGTTTTATTTCCAGCTAATAGAACAGTTTGTCTACCAGCAGAGTCCAATAGTCAGACTTGAATACAATTAAATACAGGAAAAATTGAAGTATAAGCAACAAGACAAACATTTATACAAGGAAAAATATTTTTATATCACCTGTCAGTTTTTGCCCACGTGACACATCACTGGAACTCAAATATGTATCTTTAAAGATTCATTTTCTTCTGAAATCCAGCTGAGTCTGTTTTGAGAAATAGAAGTCCTGATATATAAATGGGATGGTATTGTCTGTGAGTGAAATTCTTCCTGCAGGTTAGGCAAGAGTTGGCATTCTCAAGGGCATTACAGATGGCACTCACTGCAGAAGACATGGCCACATATGGTTGAAACAATTGGTTGTCCACTTTGTGCAATCTGAAAGAAAGAAGACCACAACAGTGATTGGAAGTAGAGAATTCAAGTTTTCTGTTCTCTTGGCAGCAGGGAAATAGGACTTGTAGTATCCAGAATACATCCTTTACTGTAATAATAAGGAACCCAAAGATCCTTTAGTGCCATCTTGGCAAGAGTTTCTCCCTACTCATATGCCACCAAGAACTGACTTTGAGTGACAAGCTAGTTTCAGCTTCAAAGCAAAGTCTACTTTTCAAGCCAGCTGTCTTAGCATCTAACATAAGCCAGATGAGTTGTATATTTTCCCCTCTGCCCTCTTCTCTCCCACAGAAAAAGACAGGATGATAACATGTGGATCCTTACCTCTGAGTAGCTATCCATGCAAATCAGATGGGTAACAGTAATAGATGGCCTTGCAGTAGAGAGAATAGAACCAGAAAGAAAATGCAGCCATTAATTTCACCACACATCGAGGGTTACAAATACATAAAATGTTAGAAATTAATAACTTGATTACCCAGCACCCTTCTTTTCATTAGGGGGAAGATGCAGTTGCTCACACTGCTCTAGTGTTAGAAATAACAGTAATCTATAGCACTGTGCAGTATACATATGGCAGTATTAATCTCTGATGGGTTATCAAGAAGGGTTTTGTAACAAAAGCATCTACCTGTCTTTTGGAAACTATTCATTCTAGAAGGAAAAGAGGTTTTCAGAAATTCAAACATCCCCTGTTGTAACTTAGCAACATCCCAGCCCAGTAATACAAACACAGAGCACAGTCTCATGTGAGGAAATACTCAAAAATCAATTTCTAGTTCCAAGGTAAAAAGACTAACTCAGTGGCTATTCCCAAGGTGTGATTCCAGGTGTACTTCTGCTGCCTTCAGCCTCGGGACAACTGTATTGCATGCACACTTTTTAACAGATATAGCTATTCTGCCTAAGGAATATGTCATACCCAAAGTGCTGAGTAGTATTCTCTATCAGAAAGAGAAAGACCTTCCTTTCCTTTTTATTTGCAAACTAGTCTCTATTTTAAACCATCACCATAAGCTGCTTTCAGAACTCTTTACCACAAACACCTGACTTTATGACGTCCCCATGCATGCGAAACAAAAGGTTGCAATTTCTTAATTAAACAGCAATAGAGAGCACAAGATATCCTTTGTCACACAATCTGATGTTCAAGCAGTAAGCACTACTAATATCTTATCCTAGTTTCACCTACAGAATTTAGCTCCGCTAATTCCCCCATTTTTACTCCTCAAATTAGTTAGGCTGCAGCTCTAATACCACCTCAGTAACAAACTGAAATTGGTGATAACCTGCATAGAAGCAAGACAAGTGTAACAGTCTAACACAACAGAGTAACACTGGAGATAGCTCTGATAATCCCCAGTACAAGGACCCTTCTGGACTTTTAATGCATCTCTTTCTTAAAACACAATTTTCATACTAGATTATTCCAGACTCACTATAAAGACAGGTAAAACACAAATTTTTGAATATAGAAAAATTATCTTGTTTGCTTTCCTTTAATGTACTGGTGCTGCTTTTTACAGCTACCTGTGGAATGTGGTCAAATAACTTGTGTGCAATATTTGATCATTTAGGTTATGAAAGGAAATATAAGTGACTGATTTGGAGTAATAGACATGTTACAGTTCAAATTAAAAAAAAAACAACAAATGTTTCCTAATGGAAAATATTCCTTTAAAATATTAATTATTTGTGATAAGGGAGTATTGTTTAATTTATGATAAAATTAGCTGTGACTACCTAAGACAGTTATACTTCTTCATTTTATTTATTTTTATTTATAGAGAGAAGGTATGAAAAAAAAATCGTGTCATTTTACAAGACATAAAATGGCAATAATACATTTTCTTTTTGGAGGTTGGTGATGTCATTCAAATTTGAGAAGTCTAAGGTTTATGAAAATGTTAGGCTAACTTCTTTTCTCTCATTCCTCCAAAGTATATTTTCTCACGTTCTTTGTCAAGCCTCTCTTACTTGCTTTCAAGTGAAAACAAGTCAATATACAACCTTGCAATATATAGAGCAATCTATTAGGCTTTAGAAAGTGCCTTGTGGTTGTCCAGAAATTGTCATGAGAAATGGTCCAAAAAAAGTATAGCAGCCCAAACTAATGCAGCTCAAAGAAATGGTTTTAATAGTCATCACAGTTGAAAATGATAGACATATGAGTTCTTGTCTATAATGAAAATACAAACACATCTTTGTCTTTTATGAACAGAGGAAATGAGACTGCCATAGCTGAACAGATTATGCTTTATCATAAGGCTAAGTCAGTAATCAAAGCAGTTGAACTAACCCAAGTTAAAAAATACAGCACTAAAATATTAGCTACAATAAAGATTCAAAACAACAGAGGTTGAACAACGTATGATAAATTTTAACACAAACCAGTTCCTCAATATGTGACAGGGTAGTTTCAACCCACAAAGAAAGCCTCAAGTGTTGCACAGCCAAGTTTGAGAAGCTGGTAAGGCTGAAGCCGGGAAGTCCGTTCCATACAATGCTATTAGTGGGAGTTTTGGATCTATCCAAGACCAGGGTTGTATTTGTTATTTTTGTTGTTCATACCTGCAGGAAAAGGCAAGTCTGTTTGTATGATACACATGCTCATGCTACTAAAGTTGACAACCACATATTGATTTCATAATTAATCTTTTGTGATAGAAACATCTTGAAGTATTTTTGAGTCTTTACATTTCATTTTCTAAGCTATAATGAAAGCCAATTTGATGTCAACAATTAATGAAACAATAAAATTCATATTTTCTGTACCTTTACAATTCAAGACCACTAAGAGTGCATGAGAGTACTACCTCTTCAGTAAGGCACTACCCTAGCTATGGCTGAAGTTGAGCAGAGTCTTGAAATATGAGTCCAGCAATATGCAACAGCTGTCTTAAGCACACTCTAGTCTTACTTGTGCTGTTATAGAGCTGCGCAATACATGGTAGAACCCATGTTAAAATACCCAAAAAAATTGTTTTTCTAGTTACCATATTATCTTCACTTCTAATGACTGATCCAAAGTGAACGGGAATGAAATTATTCATCTTTTCGCATCTACCAAGCGGTGCCTTGAAACAGTAATTTCATTATCTGAAATATATAGAGATTTGTTTACTCTTTCCTCATCTGACATTTCTGTAAGTGTTAATACATGAGTCTACTTAGCCCTCTGATAATGCCTCCATAGCTGTGCATTTACAGCTACAACAGAAAAGTTATTAATGCCTCAAGATATTTCTTGCCCAACACTGGGGTTTGCAAAATTGCCTCAGTATTATTTAGTATTCAAATAAATAAAGGAACATGAGTGCCACACAATCTAGTAAACTTCTAATTGCTTCCTAGAACAAATCAAATATTGCTGCCACTTCTGCAAATCAACTTGTTATGGTGCTGTATAAGTACGCTGCCTGTGCCTACAACGCATTTGATTTTTATGTTTGATATTAAATCCTGCAGGTTTTATGGATGTCAAAATGGTAGCAGTGAAATCCCTCGACATGTAATGCAAACACCAGTTTAAGGTTAGTTGGCAAGTTCAATAGTTCAAGAAACCCTGACTGTGCCATCACATGTCAGACTTGTACTTTAAACACCCAACTGAAGTGTTCCTGAGGATGATGCAGTGCATGTCTTACACAGTACACACCTCTTAGAGTAATGAGGTTGAGAAGCTGCTTGCACTGGCTTATGTGATTTGTCTAACAGATGACCCCAATTTAATACTTCTACAAGGAATTTTCAACATGTTCATCAAGAAGATTTGGCAAAGTCCTATTATCCATCTTACCTTGAAAGCAAGACACCATCAGAAGACACAGAACAGGAACTGAAGTTCGCTTGACACAAAAATCACTTTAACTGGAAATTGGTTCTATGGAAATCTGATTATGTAGGAAATTATAAGAGCTAGAAAACTAGTTCTAGTTGTGATTTCTCCTGTTTGTTGCATCATACTTGTGTTTTAGAGAAGTCTAAACCTTTGAAAAAGTCAAAACATCTTTTCCATTCATAATCAGGGGATTTCAGAGCTTCGGAATAGCTCAGAAGTGAAATGAGTTTGAACGACACTCAGAAAGACTGAGCCATTTCAGTAAAATGATGCAGGATACAAAGACCTACTGAAATGAATTATGAACTACTGTGTAAATCCAACGGACATTAGAAGACACCAGAGATCCGTAATTGCCTATCTGAAATCAAGAATAACAGCTGATAAAAAGAGGAATGAATTATTTAAAGATTCATATTGAGAGTATAAGAAATTAAAAGTCTTGTAGTAATACAAAGTCTTAAAGAAAAATGGAAACCTGGTTTTAGAATTTCCATCAATATAATTAACAGCCTCTATTTTTTCCTTAAATTTACAACTTTCCATTACTCTTCTCAGCATTTATTTTTTCATTGCAAAGGAAGCTTTTAAAGTCACAGCTGCTCAACATTTGTGCTCATCAGTGCTCATCATTTGTGTGGAAGCATTGATGGAGTCAGGTTAGCAACATGCAGAAATTCCAGTGTTTCTCATAGCTCACCATTTCCTAAAATGACTGAATCAATAAAAATAGTTTTCAACTTTAACAACAAAATAATATTTTCTGAAAATGTACCCTAGTGCATAATGCAAAGCAATTTCAAGATAATTTAATGAAACTAGCAGACCACTTGCTCTGTGGCATACCTGCTGAGACAAAGTTAGAGAATATGTGATGCAACATTACTGTTTATTCACATTTTCCCATGAGCCTTCTTTCCGGTGCAATTTGGGAGTAAGTCATTTAGTGATTCTGAATTTATTTGACCAGATGTTTTTTCATGTTTATTTTACCACTGGGGCTATGTAAACCTAAAATATGTCTGAGTAAAAAGCAATTCTATATATCAGAAGGTTCTGCATTTTACTGACAAGGTACATATTGCTGACTCATTCAGTTGTAACAAAAATCACTTGAATAGCATTTGAATTATTCTAAGCAGCTAGTATACAGAATACATTAATTATTAAGCTTATATGGCATAATTCAATTTTTATCTTCGGAAGCAAACTTGCCATTTTGTTTCTTGGCTCAGAGAAAAGAAGCTCCTAAAGTTTTAGAATGTTGTCAGGAAACATTTGATACCACAAAAGTGCACATACCAATCTAAATTCTACCCTGTCATATATTAAACTTGCCTTTCGCATAAATTGCAAAGCAGTTTATTTTCCTCTCAGTACTAAAACAAACAAAGCTTATTATTGTAAAGTATGACTAGAATAAATTGAAAAGTAAAAATTCATTAAATTTGCCAAGCAGAGTCAGCATGAATATATTTCTTTGTAAATGTCAGCATAACTGTAAAAATTCTTAAAAAAACTGTGACATCATTCTTATTTCTCATACTCCTGTGTGCACATTTGAAAGTAGCACATGTGTATGTCTTCCTTATAGTGACCTATAATATGTAAAGCATAGTGCTTTGTAACAACTGCGGTAGAACTTTTTTTTGGTAGGAGACAGGAAGTCATCTTTGAATTAAAAAGAGATTACTTGGTATTTTTTGAGTCACATACAAAGATCAATCTGCAGAATGTGGGGCAGTTGAAAAGGGAGTAATTTCCACTTTGCATGTAAGACTTTAAAAAATTTCCCCTTAGTAAACAACAGTTCTTTTTCTTCTGTAGTATTTATGAATCTGATTTTTTCTTTATATTGTACTTATCTAAAATACAGTGCAGCACTCTTTTATGGCCTAAGAGGGAATTTAATTTCACTGAATCAGAAGCTAGAGTAGTTAAAAAATTATAATTTTGCATGCTGATAACACATTTCTTTTGGAGTGTCTTTGTCCTTCACCGGAGAACACTGACATAAATCTTTTAAATATAGTGAGAGTAACAGAAAAAAGTTTACAAAACCATTTTTCATCAAAGTAACATAACATGTCCACTAGAAAAACATGGTGTCCCCTTTTCCCTCTGGGTGTGTAAAGAACAAGGATAGCCATGAATAATGGAAGCACTCAGTAGTTCGTTCTCTGTGTGATAAATTTATAGTGACCATGGAGATATCTAAGGCATTTCCAGACTTATCTCTATGGAGCATAGCCTCAGACCAGTTACTGTCATTAATTTTCAAAAGAGAGAGGCTTTCTTCTGAAAATCTAAATGTAGTTTTGAGAAAGGAAATGCCATTCTTGCATCTGACCTTTTATATCACAGAATCACAGAATGGAGAAGGTTGGAAGGAACCAGTGGAGGTCATGTAGTCCCATCTCCCTACTCAAGCAGGGTCACCTAAAGCATGTTATTCAGAATTATGTCCAGACAGCTTTCGAATATCTCCAGAGAAGGAGACTTCACAACCTTTTCTGGGAAACCTGTTCTGCTGCTCAATCACTCTCACAGTAAAGAAGTTCTGCCTCATATTTGGGTGGAAATTCCTGTGTTCCTGTTTCTGCCCATTGCCTCTTGGCCTATTGCTTGGCACCACCAAGAAGAGCCTGGAAACTGGCAGGTCATATTTTCTAGAAACTCCAGGTTGTTTTCCGCTTTACGTATGTGGCACTTACACTTTGCCTCATCTCTGGTGTTGTATTTTATCTTGATACTACAGTAGAATCAAAATGCAATTCCAGCACATATCACTTGCATGCTGTGATTTGTTAAAGTGACTCCTCTGGGCCAGCAGACATCGAAGGTTGCTGTTTCACTCTTTTAATACTTTACAAATTTTCTCAAAATTTCTGTAGAGGGTTCACTATTCACAAAAGCATTTACTTCCAGGAAATCAGAAGTGGCCCTGACCTAAACAGATTACACAGGCTACCTAACAATTTTCGTAAAATGGCTTTTGCTTTTCCTGCTTCAAAGTTATGGGATATGCTTTGAACTATTATGAAGCAATCTCTCTTATATCCTTGACTGGTTTCAAAAGAAATGCTTCACTATCTTTTTCTGAAATACCTCTGTGCAAGAATTTTGTTTTCAGTTTTCTCACAATGCTGTGGTCATTGTTGAACAGTGCTATACACTATTTGGCATTTTGGTTTTTGTATGTAGCAATTCCCTTATCTCTTAGTTATCATACATGATTTAGACAGCTTTTGGTATTTTCACTGCAAAAAAAATAAAACCTTAAAATCTAATATCTAACTAGATTTCTTTAAACTATAGAGAATTCTAACTTTAGAAGCACCATTATTTTTATTTTTACTTGTAAGGTTGACATGAAGACTTCAATGTAACACCAGTAACACTGTCTTTGGTGAGTCATACTAACACATTTGAGCCCCAAAATGTGACCAACAACTTAAATTTATGTTTGTTCTTCATTCTTAAATTTAAAAGCATAAATTTACCCCTTTTCAGCTAAGAAATAGGCCCATTCATTGCAGCTATTTGCTACCATGTGCAAATAGTTTCTCCACTTGCCTGAATCAATAGCACCTTGCATCCCAAGGTACCTTAAAAAGCTGAGGTGTGATCTGAAAAGGATCTCAGCCTCTGTACATCAATTTTCAAGCAACATTAAGTTCTACCAAATATACTTCTGGAGAATATTTGAAAAACATTTTATGAGCAGTTCCCATTAAAAATTCAAAAATAGGGGCAAAAGTGAAGGGACTGAAATGCAAAGAGGTAGAGACCACATCCAGGAAATTCCTACATGAGAGTTAAATGTTCAAGTGCAGAATGCAGACAGACAACTAATTCCCATCAACGTAGTGTTAAATATTTAATTGCTATTAGTCCCTTTAACTTTTGGTCTGTATAGTTCTTGAAGGCTGAGAGAACTCATTGAGAGTGTTAGAAGGGTGTTTTTGAGAAATGTGGAGGCTTTCAGAGAATTGTTTGGGGATCTTTTCCCTATTTCTGTAGTCTGAGGGAGTTTGTCCTCTGAAGTAGCTGAGAAGCGTGCTGATAAAATCCCAGTCACTTCATATATGTGTATATTTTTTCAGAAATCACCTTTTATAATTTTGGCTAGGTATCAAAAGCTAAAGAAAGGAACATTTCTTATCACACCTAACGTAGCCTTGTATAAAGTTCCATCCCTAAGATGGGGGGAAAAAAAGAAAGATTTAGGTAAGATTTCCTGCCACACAGAAGGGTTAATCCATGCAAGTATCAAGGGAAAAGCACAGGATGTAAGGAGAAGTAGTACAATAACTCTCCTTGATTTTCTGAATAATATGTTTCTGCCTCAGGTATTTATTAAAAAGCAGGCCTTTTTTCAAAATTCTGTGCCACAGAAAGAAATCCCCAGGAATTCCTTCTGCAAGAGTTATGCTGCTTTGTAAATAGCTTTATGTTGGCCTGTTGAAGATGTGCAGAACTGGCTGGTAGCTCATATAGAGCTGTCAATGTTCTCAAATAGATCCCTCAGTGATATTTTGAACCCACAGGTAAACATGAGCAAAACCATGGCTTCACATAAGTCAAAAACATTGCTAAAGAATCAATATTAAAAGTCAATTAAATATATCTAACAGAAAATCACCCTTGCAATTACATTAATAATGTTAGCAAGAGCGTATACTAATACTACAAATAATAATTTGACTATTGCCATGGAGTTCAAACAACATTTTGTTAAAACTGAAACAAATAAGTTTCTATTTTATATCATTATCATCCTGAGTAAATATTTAGGATGACCAGAACACAACTATGAACAGAATTTAGCATTAAGGATTAATATACATAAAGGAGCATCTAGATCCAAAACCCTGTAATCTACAGAACCAAAGGCAATGTGTAAAAAGACTGTTCTCTGCTGCCCCAGGAAAATAAGTCTTTATTCTTAAAAATAACGCAATCTTCTTTTAGATTTTTGTTTCCTGTTATGGTATTTCATTCTGTGGAGTGCTGCAATATATGAAAAAAATTAAAAAGGGGAGACTTAAATACATAGGGTTTTTCCTAGTAAGATGTTGACATACCCCACAAACCTGTAAAGCACTCTGGCACATTCTTACTGTTAGGCACAATAATATTCTACTTTTATTAGACTTTTCCATGCTTAATATAAAGATGTGCTTGGCTAATTTGCCAAAGAATTCTGCAGCTCTCTTTTTAGGACCTATGGTTAATGCCTTAAGTGATCCGTTCTCCATATGCCTTGAATGAAGTGAAAATGAAATAGTATTTCTTTGCCATCTGTCGGTGGCAGAGGATTGAGTATCCGGATTGGTATCCGGATAGAACCTTTTTTCTATCAACATTAATTATCTGTATTTTTTGCTCACCTCATTCTCTTTCTTGCCACACATCTATAACTTTAAGTAGATGGCTTATCATCCTATAAAGCATAATCCCTCTTATCCATGAATTTTCATCTCTGTTGTCTTATCTCTGTCTGAGCATACTGTTTTTCATTATATTGGTTAAGAGTAATTTGCCTTTTTTCAGTGGCACTGCACAAGTAGATAGCAACTTTTTTTTGTACTAGATTCATTGAGTTTGACATCGTAACTACTTGGCTTCTCTCTTCAACTTGACATCCTTCACAGTTTATCGACTTCTGTATCTGTCAATGGCAGTTACAAGTATTATTGCTTTTTTGTTTCACTTTAAATATAAAAAACATAAACAACTACATTTGTCATCATATAAAAACAACACATAATTCAGAGGAAGGAAGGGAAATATGAACCAGAGGGGGAACTAATTATGTCAGTCACAATGCATCAGATATGTTGATGAATGATATAAAATTATCTGTTTTCAACAGAGTTAAAAACAAAGCTAAGCAATGGATAAAAAAATTTTGTGATAAATAGTAAGAATTTCTATATCCTCATATAACAACTTCAAGTACAACTTAGTCAGTAGATAACAAATCCTCAATTCTTAAGTCATTTTAAATACGGAACAGGAAACTACTGCTATGGCTTACAGAACAGGCAGACCTAGTGCACAGAATGGAAGCAAGGGTTATCTGATGGCCTAACATGAAATTTTAGTTGCCAAACCCACATGATCTTGGGCTTTCCTTTCTCAAGCAAGGTGAACTATAAGCCTACATCCATCACACAGAAAAAGCATAGACTTTTTGCCTTACTGGAACAGCAGAACAGGTAAAAGAAACATAACATGGTGACAGATTAAGTGTAATGGTAATGATTTCCTCTTCATCTATAAGCATCACAGGATGGTATTATAGCATTGCTCTTCTCCAGTGTATTTGCATGAGAATGTAAAATTTTGTTCTTTAATGTAAAAGTGTTACCATCTACTCATAACTATACTGAACTGCTTACTCTAATATCTGAAATGGTACTCGGAAAGTTCAGGGTAGTACAAGATAGAGTTTGTATTGCATATGGTTTGAAGAATAAACATTTTAAATATTCCTTATGTCTGTGATGCCTACATGACATTGAATAAATAGTATCATTAGCACAGACAAATTTAATAAAGTATTTAAAATACACTCCACTGAGCAAGTGTAGTTGGGCATGGACTCATCTCAAGCTACCTTAACACCATTAGTACACCACAAGCACATGTAAGACATACATGGGCAAACACGCAGGCAAGACAGGTAAATAGTTTTAACCTTTACTTTCATGATGCAAAATACTGGAGAGAATAAGGATGTCAGAAGGAGCCATTCATAATTGCCTTACACTGACCTTTGATGATCCTAGAACCGTAGAATGGTTTGGGTTAGAAGAGACCTTAAAGATCACCTAGTTCCAAACCTCCTCTGCCATGGGTAAGGACACCACCCACTAGACCAGGTTGCTGAAAGCCCCCTCCAGCCTGGCTTTGAAGATTTCCAGAAATAGGACATCCAAGATTTCTCTGGGAGTCTTCTGGATTGCTTGCAGCCAGCTGTATTGTTTTTCCAGCAGACACCGAGATGGTTGAAACACACCATCTCGATGAGAGTTTGCAAGTGTGATGCTTCCTGTATCTGAAGCAAGAAGCCTTATCAACAGGCTCCCTCTGGTCAGGCAACTACAGGCAACTGCCAAGTGTCCTTTGTTGATCTTGTCCTTGATTTTTACCCACAAGCTCTCAGCCTGTTCACAGGTCTTACGCCAAGGCAGCTCTTCAAAATCTATTCGTTCCTTAACACCGAGAAGAATAGTCCTTCCCCTGCTTCCCAGCCTACCTCTTCCAAAAAGTTTGTAGTCCTCAATTGCAGTGAACTGCAATTGTAACACAATTACTGTCTACTCTCTTATACGGTTCTGAATCATGGCTCATCTACCGCCACCACCTGCGTCTCCTAGAATGTTTCCATCAACGCTGCCTCCGTTCAATCCTAAACATCCACTGGTCAGATTATGTGACCAATACATCTGTTCTAGAGCAAGCAGCAGTCACAAGTATTGAGGCCATGTTACTGAGAACACAGCTGCGCTGGGCAGGGCACGTCTCAAGGATGAAGGACCACCGCCTCCCTAAGATCCTGCTTTATGGTGAACTTGCCACCGGCTGCCACAAGAGAGGAGCCCCGAAGAAAAGATACAAGGACTCCCTGAAACAACATCTCAGCCTTGGCCATATTGACCACCATAACTGGTCTACTCTGGCCTCCAATCAGGAGGCCTGGAGACACAGCATCTGTAACGCTACTGATGCTTTTGAGAAAGCACGCGGGATCACTCTTGAGAAGAAAAGACAACCCAGAAATAATCGTGCCTTGCAGAATATACCATCTAAGGAGTCTTTCTGCTGTGCCTTTTGCAACCGGACATGCCTATCTCGTATTGGCCTTTTTAGCCACCAACGCGCTTGCAACAAACGTGGGTAGAGCCCTTTCCAAATCTTCATTCACGAAGCCTAGCCATGATGAACAGTTGTATAACTCATCCCACTATGTTTCTGTGATAGCAATTGTGTCACAGATTTCTAACTGCATCATGGTTTCCAACTCCTTTTGCTTGTTATCCATGCTGCATGCAATGGTGTAGATGCACTTCAGCTGGGCTAACAACCTCTTCACCTATCTATTCCTTTGGGACAATTTAGAGGTATTTCCCTGCTGTTTCCTGGAATGTTGTTGTTTCCTTGTTCCTCTCTGATGTTGGGAAGAATATCCCTTTCCCTCCAACAAATCTACTTTAAAGGTCTGCTAATAAGTCCAGCCATTATGATATTATTATCATGACAAATAAAGTAAAACATACATTCAGATATACAAAGCATATTTGCTAGGATTTGAATCGAGAGAGAAATAGGAGAAATAGTTCACATTAAGATTTATGGTATAAATACATTATGGCAAAGACTGAAAACCTAGTTCTGAAAGGACAAGAAAATAAAATAATAGAAGTAAAAATTAATCAACCTGGATGCCTCCTTCCTAATTGTAACAATGAAGCATAAAAGTGGCAGTCTGGTTGTAGGACTCTGTTTATCTTGTGTGCCTGAATCTGTTTAAAAGATACATGGGAATAAAGTCATTTATGAACAAGACTGCAGATCATACAAGAATTAGAAGCTAAACAATAAGGTTGAATGGTGCAAACTAAGTCAGATTTTGATTGTTTACATGAACAACATAGCAGATGGTAAAGGTATTTTGTTGTACAGAAAGACAAAAAATAATTAGGTTTGGAGGAAGAAAACAAGCTATACAATATGTGGAAAATGGCCCAATAATTTAGTATACTGATCAGGAAAACAATTTGAAGGTTATTATGGAAAATCATTTTAACCACAAACACAAAGTACAGCCACTGTAAAAAAGGCAAACAAAACATTACTGCGAATGTGTAGATGGATAGACTACAATAAAAGGAAACATAATACAGTTTCTGTGCACTTTCTATTAGGCTGTATAGGAGCTACAGATGCTGTACTGGCTACCCAGTACAGGAAGAAACTAATGTTTTGAAGTGAAAAAAAAAAAGTCAGCAAAATTATATTAATTATTGAAAACATACACATTTAGAAAAATGTGCTTTGAACATTAAGGTTCATGAAATAATTTATATGACAGAGTAAGATGCAAAAAATATTTTTATCTAATCCTGAATTCCAGATGTCAAGTTTAGAATCTCTGAGGACAGGTCCTTTTCTGTATACAAGTCATCCTTTTGACACCACAGTACTAGTTAAGAAATAACATCATAATAAGTGTCAGTGTCCTGAAAGAGTAAAATTCATAGTCTTCGAAAAGGATAACATATTCAAGCATAGTTTCCTAAACTTAGTGGAGTTGAATGCATGAAGCACTGTAACATAGTACCAAGCTAGGAATAGGTGTACAAAAATGTTATGGTCATTTTATCCACAATTAATGACCATAACGCAAAGTAAATAGTAAAAGCTTTACGGAAATCCAAAAAGATGACATCAGTTGGCTTCCCTTGATCAACTAGGTGGGTCAAATTTTGAGAAAAGGGAGGAACCTTCCTCCTGGTACATGCAATGACCTTCTTCCAGTCTTCATTTTTAACAGACCCTTGACTAAAATTCCTTTGACTAGTTACCATGTAGGGTTCCAAGTTCATCTGCTTCTCCACTACAACGGAAGTTCAAGACTCCCAAGAGTCTGGAGAATGTAGTGTCTCTGAAAATAACTGGTCTCTTTCTTGCTCCTTCGCTTGAATACTATGCAATCTGTTCACTTCTCATAGCTCCTTTACCTGAAGACACAGCTCTTCAACCACAGCACTCCTTCTGAAGAATAACAGTTTGTCGGCCCCAGCCTCACAAAGAGGCATCAGGCACTCCTGGCAACCTGTGACTTGGAGAGCTGTGTCTGCCATCAGCAGGTCTGTCTGTCCACAGGCCTCTGACATGGCTGGCACAGTGACTCCCGCAGCTGCAGGGGATCGAGCTTTACAGCGAGTCACACCAAAATGAGGAAGCTTAAACTAATACACTAAAAAGACTGGGGCTGAAAGGATCTCTTTGCTCTTCCTTTCCAGCTTGTAAGCCTGTTTGTTGCCGCTATTGGTTGCTCACGGTTGGTCAGAGAGGAGCCCTTCCTGCTCGCTCTGCCTGCTTGAACTGTGCTGCAAACTGCTGTGCCACACCCTCACTGACGTGACATACCCTCCTCACTGACAGTATCTGCTTGCAAATGAAAAAAAAAAAAAAAAAAAGAAAAAGAAAAAATACCTGAACCTATAAAAACCCAGGTGTATTCATCAGATGCTCCATTTCCCATAAATAATTCAGTCTACTGCAATAATAACCACCTTTCAAGGAAATTCATGAACTTAGTGTCTTTACTCACTGACTGATTAGATTAATAACAAAACCCTGTTCTGAGCTTCAAATTTCTACTTTTAGATGATCAATTAAATTAAAATATGCATAGATCATCTAATCACATACAGCTTTATTTATCAGGAGTCTTTTTAAATTAAAAATCCAAGAAAGAGGTCAGTTAATAACACTAGCCTCAATAAACAGTTCTTAAATGTGGTTTTACACTCAGATCTCTGCATAAATGGGCAGTCAATTTATAACATAACAATTAGACAGTCAAAAGTTGTTCTCTCTTTCTATTTTCCTCTGGGTTTACATGGTCAGTCCAAAACAATTACAGTGATATAAATTATCTGTTTAGACAATTTGCAGTTTTTTAAAGGCTCTTTCCTCAGTGGATCTTATTTAAGAAATTCAAACTACTTCAGAATCTCCACATTAATATGGATAATCAAAACTAAATTTAATTTAAAAAAATAAACATTTGTATTTTTCCTTTGGAATGGCAAGCTTGTTATTACATACTAATCTCCCTCAAACATCCCTTTTGATATTTATGAGTGCATATATAAACCCACAGGAGAGAAACAAAAGATGACTTTTACATACACTTCTCATGCTATGAACAAGTAACACACAGTATTCTCAAAGACTTTAAAATTAATAATTATAGTTTCTAACTTTATTGGTCAGAAGTAGATAAGAAAAAATTATTTGTTGCATAAGACAGCATTTTAATGTTTTTATTCAGACTTTTAAATAAATTATCTATTAAGAACAGTATCTAGCTATACCATCTTTAGAGAGTTTTTGCATGATTTAAAAAAAAAATAAATCAATCCATGTGACCAAAACTGCTCTGCAAGTATCTCAAGTCTTATATATTACCTAAAATATAGCAGTTTTTCTGTTTTAGTATAGGCCTGACAGAAAGATTCAGACTGAGATAAAAACATTCAGTTATAAATACTAGAGATACAAAGAGGAAAAGTATCTATTCACTGTTATTAGCATGAAATGCTTTAAACCTCAGGGATTGGACTGCTTTATATAACAAAGAAGGAATGAAGTCCGAAGTTCCATTATGTAACAGAATGAAATTAAAAGATGGTGAAAAAATTCATGCAAATTTTAACAGCTTAAGTGGGTGAGTAAATCAGTATCCAATTACTTTATTTTTTTGCTGTACTGCATTTCAACATTATGATTTGTACTGGTTTATGTTAATGGCATACCAGCATCTGATATTGCTTCTGATTGTGCCAAACTTCATTGAAAATATGCACATGGAAAGCAGGAGGCTATGTTGTTTACTCAGTATAAAAAAGAAGTAATTATTCTTTTTTTGGTATCATTGGTAGGTGGCACAACAAGTTTATCTGCTTTCTTTCTATTCCCCCTTTCCACCCCACTCCCATCAGAAAAGTCCACAGTCTGCTTTAGAAAAAAAAATATTTATAAAGTTTTTTTGGCTTAAAAGCGTGACAAGAGTGCATGTCCATATAGGTCTTTCACTCGAAGATTTGTAAGAAAAAGAAGAATAAAAAAAAGAGAAAACACCAAGAAAATTCTAGATACAAATACCAAAACTCTATGTTATAGACAATGAGAAAAAGCTTAGAGAAAGTGAGGATAAGCACTGAAGGATTAGACTCTTAGATATCTTACCACAAAAACAAAATAAACAAAACAACAAAGACTTTGACATCCAAAAAGACTGGGTGTGCAATTCAGGTTATTTTCCTGCTTTAAAATGAAAAGTGTCGTGAGCACTAAGCTGCTGTGTCAGATGTATTTTCAAGACCTACCTACAGAATACTGAATTTATTTGAATGAAAAATTTTAGGTTGCAGCACAGGGACACAAAATACATAATTAATCAAACTTTCTGATAGTAGAAGGATGAAAGGCAAGAACTGCTAGAAGAATCACACAGTAAGTCTTGCAAGTCAAAGAAAAGTCCTGATGCAAGTAAGTGCAATTTTCAAACTGTTCATATACCTACCGGAAATGGTCAAAACAGGTTCTGCTCTACGTATATAGAGCCTTTGTTTTCTCTTAGTCTTGATACATGTAGATGATTTGAGCAGAGGATTTTTTTTCCAGGGTTTTTTTTTTTAATTTTTTTACCATATAGGAGAAAAAATTTTAGTATCTGTGTTTTTCTAGTCTTATTTACCTAAGAGATCAAATGCAATGGCAAAGACTGAAGAATAATAATGCAGAGTTGTATTAACCTTGTTGCCAAAAGTACCTACAAGACTGCAATTTATACTACAGAGATATTGATGCTTGTGAACTAGTGATAAGGCTACATTTAGAATAACACAGGAATAAAATATAGCTATCCAATTTCTCCACAGACATTTTTCTCGGTGCCAAATTACGTGGTGTTTCTATCTCCCAAAACTAAAAAAGGGAGAGTGAAAAGAACCAACAGAAGAAAACCCAATGCTCTGACTTGTTTCCACATCAAGAACAAGAAACCAGAAAGAAAAATTTAAGAACTTACTACCATTCCAATAAGTGTCGCATTATTCCCATTTCTTTTATCTTTTTATCCATTAGTTAGGACAAGACTTGATGTTATAAGCTTGTAGATCTGGTGAAGTAAGTTATTTTTTTCTGGACTATATTTAATCATAAAATTGCTTAATAGTTTGGTTATATCATCCAAATACAGCTCTTCTGTTTAATTCTGTATTACATTTTTTTGTAAATTTTGAAATCCACCTGCACAGCTGAAACAGTTTCTGCTTAAACGTATGTAGAATACATTCAGTATACATTGTGTTATAAAAATAATTAAACCACCTTCTCTTTCAAAAAAAGACTGCTTATTACTTCATATTATTGTGTTTTAGAATTTTACCATTTTTACTAAAATGTCTATTTATTAACTTTCTTAGCTGTAAGGAAAATATTCTCCTCGATTTAAAATATTTTTTATCTCATATCATTAAAATGTCAGTATTAAAGCTCTATTTTCAGTGTTTTTATGGTGAGACTTTTTTGAATGATAATGACAGTGCAATGGGGTTTGAAGGGAAATGAGCATTTGAATGAGAAAGATTGGTCCAAGTTGTATTGACTTTCATTAATGTTTTATACAAATATATGTGTCCTATTGCTCAGTAGGCATTCTGCTTCCTCCTCTCTTCCAACTCCATGGAGAATATAACACTCTGAAAAGGATTCTTGCCTGTATATTTAGCTGAAGGTCAACCTGCACCTGGATTTACTAAAGACCCCAGAAATTTTGCCATATATATCACAGGCAGCATTTTACTTTTGGATATTTTGCTCTGACAACCCAAATGCAAGACTCCAGATGGATGCATTAATAAATAGAATTTTAAAATTAATATTAAAAATTAATTGATTTTTTTCTTTAGATCAGCAAGGAGAAAGGGAACGAAAATTATTATAATAGACTAGCCTCTTAGTCAAATCTTTGGTCATATTATTTGAAAACAATTTTTTATCTAGACTCATTATTGACTGTTTTTCAAACTAATCTATAATTCCAGTTTGTTAGGTTACTTTAATGTTTAGCATTCTGTTTCTTTAAGTCTGCTAAGGTAAATAAATTAAAATTTCTGCCTACTGTGCCTCATCCAGCCTCCTGAGCATCATAGCATTCTTGTAACGGGTCATCAGTGCTAAGTGATTTTTAACTGGAAGAAGATGCTCCACACCAAAGTAAACTTGTCAGTCCTAAAATTTAAAAAAAAAAAAAAAATCCATGAAGTGATGAACCATGGATGTTTAGTACTTACACTTAATGTAAATTATTGTGATACTTAGAACCTATAGCAACTGTCTACATAATCAATGCAAGAGGTTGTGCTTATGACAGATTGAGAAAGTGGAAAGGATTAGTTGAGGACAGACAACCTCATCATTAAATTTAGCAAAAATTGCTCAACCTTAGAAGCATACGACAGGATTTTTACTTTTAATTAAGTTTTAACTGCTGTTTATGCAAATTCTCCTCTAAATCAGTATCAAACATGTCCTAAAGCCATTCATACATATAGCTAATTCATTCTGTGCTGACAATCCTGCTGCTGAAGCAATGTCAGCAAAATAGCTGATTATACTAGATTTGGTTGAGGTTCATTTGCAATTTCTGATTAAATTGCTTTTATTGTAGTGGATTGTAATGCTAATCAAAATTAGCTAGGTGCTGAAACATGACCAAAACTGATCACAGAATGAATTTTAAGAAGATCAAAGAGAAAACTATAAACGGGACTAACCTGTAGTGTGTTTATTAAGATTAGCAATAGAGTAAAACAAACTACTATTCATTGAAATTTTAATTTTGAGTCAGAGGTAGAGGTTCAAAGGCATGACTTTGTGTTTTAATCAAAATTATACAAGGCTCCAAGGAAAACATTTGTACTCTATGCTTAAACAAAAGGACTTTATTCTGTGTTCAAATATAAAGCAGGATCAGTACCTGGCATAATATTTTGGTTTTCCCTGTACCAAAGTAATTCCACATGAAGGTCTGAACATTCACAAACTCACCATTCAGTTCAAATTCTCAGTAGTCCACAATGCTAAGCAAATCAGATGAACGTGCTTCAGGCCGCTTTTTGTCAGGAAAAACGTAACAATGCTCTTAGTCATTTTGTAAATAAGGATGCAAAATAACCCCCTACTGTCAGGAATAACACTGTTTCAGCAGATTGTTCTTACTCTTTTTTTCAGTACTGATGATAGAGATAATTATGAAGATTTGGGGAAAAAACCCTCAGCTCAGCATTCAAAGCTTCTGTTTTTGTCTGGGGTGATTTAGAAACACCTAAGCAGAGTGAAATAAGGTTCCTTGTCACATAAGTGCCTGTTACCTGCTGTAACACAGTGAAACACTGAGGCCAGTATAGTCAAAGTACCCTTGCAAATCTTACCAGAGCATGGAGGCATGCACAGCAACCCCAGCCCCCAGACTTTGATCAGGTGGGAGACCTGCATACTGTTGCTGCTGCCTGAGCACCTCGAGGCAGGAGGCCCCTCATGTCCCAGAGAGCAATTTTAACATCTCCCACAGGCAAAGAAGAAAGACGATCTGAGTTTCTTATTAGTATTTCTTCTGCCTTGCAAAGCTCCCTGGGTACATGGAGGTGTGTGACTGGTTCAAAATTCGTGGAAGTTCAGAGGGAAATCTGTTCTCTCATGGGTGAGACGCTTCCTCTTAGGAGCCTGAAACAGCACCCATCATCAGAGAAAACAGTTTTCAGCTTGGAGGAAAAATCTGATCTTCATAAATCTGCAGTTCGCATCTTGGGCTGCACTGTAATGCAAACCCCTGGTTTCCAGAAGGGCTAAAAATGGTGTATTTTCCCTCTCGTTTTCTTATAGATTTCTAGTGGTTTTGCTCATAAACTTAGGACCATAAAGGAAAAATAAGCTGTTGCTTGGCAAAAATAAGCACACAATAAAAACCGTTCAATCTTTGCTGAAACCTTAATGCTAACTAAGCTGTTTAATTAGACTGTCTCTAATTAGTGGTATTCTCTTTGCAAATAAGAAGGGCACCGAATTAAATAATTCACTGATTACACACTGAAAATTACGAAACCTCATGTTTCATTCAGTATGTTCACTCAGCTCTGTAAAGAAAAAATATTTTTCAAAAATAGTATTTTTGAAGCTATTGCTATTTCGATTTCAGCTGTCACAATAATTTCATGGAGTTTTCTACTATTCTTTTCCATGTATAATTCCTGTAAGACACTGAATCAAGAGATTCATCAAAAACCAATTGTTTTCCCCCAGCACGTTTTGCATTCAGTCTCAAAGAAATAGCTTTTTTTATTTAGTCAAAAATAATTTATAAATAATTTATAAAACCTTAGGTTAAGCAAGGTGACCTCCAGAACACCCATCATTTAGAAAGGCTGTTGTAACTGAAGATGCCACTTTGACAGTCTCTGCCAACAGTTCCTAAAATCTTGATTAAAACAAACCCGAAGAATTTATTTTCAGCATGACGGCAAACTTTTATGAACTTCCAGGAGTATAGTAGCATGCTATTTATCTGTCAAATGTAGGAGTTGACATTCTTTTCCATTAGCTTCTGATTAACTTGAAATATTACAGTGAAATATCATAAGTAGAGAACTTATGATAAATACTTCATCTCCTCTTGGATAAAACAGATTAATGAAATTTACTTAAACTACCTCATTTTGGCTTTCATTCAAGTGCCATCGGTAAGGTTATTGCAAACTCCTAGTCCACAAGATGCCCACGCAAGGCCTACCTTGAAAAAATATTATCTTTTCTTGCTATTCCAAATAAATAATGTGCACTCTACTTGCTGCACCACAGGGCTACTTAGAGCAATCACTCCACATTACCTTGTCTCTATTTCAGAAATTTTGTTCCCCCTGACTCTTTCAAATATAAAATTTAAATAAGAAACCACTACCAACTGTACACACACAGAGACACATTTGCCAATAACCCGTGATCAGAAAAACTAGTAGTCAGCCAAGACCGAAATCTATGCTGTCTGTTAACAGAGGCAAAAAAACTATTTCTTCCAACTTCTCTCTCCACTCATACCTTCTGTCTTAACATAATGAAAAGCAGATATTTAATCTCAAAGCTTCAACAAAGTTGGGAGATTTCTTATATATGCAAGTGTTGCAAATTTTCTAATTCCTGCAAAAGTGAGGATTTACAGCATTCTGTGCATGATAACCTGGAGACCCCTCAAACTATTATAAATGGCCTTGAAGGAGAAGTAATTGGTCTTAGAGAAGTTTCCTGTAGAAAGCTTACAAATAAATGGAATAAGAACACTTTAGGGGAGAAAAACTCTTGTTTTCTAACAAAAATAACAAGGACATCATTGGCTATGCCTCATGCTCAGTGGATTTAAAAAAAAAGATGGCCAACATATGAAATCTCCAAAACTAATTTTTTTTTAGAAATAATATACCTGAGCCTCATATAGATTAGCACTGATACGGCAATTCAGTGGACAGCAACTATTTTCAGGACACTTATAATGGTTCAACTCTTTATAGAAGTAAGCAATGCAAACTGTAGCAGCATTCACTTCAAATGGGGCGAGTAAACAGAGAGATGTTCCTTGGTGCTGCTGGATGGAGGTGAGAGAAAGTCAAAAAAACCTGCATAGTAACCAATAGCCACAATGTGTCCTGGAAGAAAATGGAAGTCAAAAAGAGAAAAAAAAAATATATCTAAGTACCAGTCAAATACGTACTGGTTAGAGAATATTTGGAAATTAAGTCAGTGGGAAAGACTTTTTTGTCAATTCTTCAGGGAAACAACTTCGTTCTTAAAATAAAAATTAGAAAATTTTCAAAGATAGAAGCATCCATTTCCATTCCCAGTCCCAAAGAATCCAGGAGCCCAAATCTTAGTCAGTCATCCAGGTCTAAAGTATAAGTTCCTGAACAAAACATTGGCAATAATTTTATTCTTTCAGAATCCCTTCATCTGAAGAAAAAAGAAAAGAAAAAAAAAGGAGTTGGGAAAAGCAAAGCAAGCCTGTGGACACTTTATACTGTTTCTTTTCACATTCCAACTGTTTGTTTGTACTTTTCCTAAAACTGCCTGGTATTAGCTGAAATAAACTATTCACTGAATTTTCCACCTTTTCACTTGTCTTTGTTTTTATTGGTTTCTGTAGATTTTAAGTATTGCTCCCTTAAGGCAGTCAGTACACATCCCAGGATTTATTTGAAAATATTGCTAGGTGTGGAATATAGTTTATATTCAAAATGTGCACCTACGAGAAGTAATGTATAGGGCTTTTTGGAGCCCACAAACTTGATGCCACAGAAGACTGTGCTTTTCCACAGAGACAAGTGTGTGAGTTGTTCCAGTATCACATAAAAAGTTTAGCCTTACATGTTACAAACTTGTTCTGTTCTTACCAAAATAGTACAAGCCAACTTATAGCTCTTTAAGAAATTATTCTTACCTTGAATTACTCTCTTTAGATAGCCTTTGGAGGAGATATTCTTTGTGTCAGTCCGTCTGCTAAGGGTTGGTGTCTATCAATTATTTTTACACTTTCCCATCTCACATAGTTTCCTTTTCACTCTGCAGCTCAAAGAATGTCTATAATATCTGTCAGTTGTTTGGCATGGTAAGTACATTACATTCTGTTCATCTGAATCAAGAACATCCTGTGACTTAACATATAATTTCCATTATGCAGCTTTTAGTCTGCAGAAGATTATTTCTGCATACCAAATTCCCTCTGTACAAAATGTCTTTCCATTGTCCTTTCTGATAAACTGTGATTTATACAATCTGAAAAGGACACAGTTAATCTGATGGAGAAATAACATCACATGGACTAGAAGTCCAGGCATTGAAAGAAATTGAAGTCAACTGTTTACATACTTCACTGCAGAAAAATTAGCCATGTGAAGCTTCAGACTGTACAGAAGTGTCAGGCTGCACAGATGGCAAAAGAGGTATCCTTTAATGCCTTATAACAGGCTTTGTCTTCCCTAGGATGCAAAGTAACCTTGCAGGTCCTCCCATATTTTAGTGACATTTGAGAAACCATTCATGAATCATTTGCTACAGCAAAGCAGTAAAACCAGAGAAAGGCTGATTTTTCAGGAGAGACTGAAACTGATGACTAATTGGAAACTTAGTACATAACAACACAACAAGAGTTGTTAATTTGTTTGGCTAGAATTGAAAAGAATGTTTAGAATAGGAAAAAAAAGGTTAATATAATAATTTCATTGTCCTAAATGCATATGCCTAGGGTCTAGGAGCGATCTTGCTCCCACAATGCCAAACCAGCAATTCCTGAACGCAAAACAGACTGTAAAAGTATCAGAGGAGATGTGATGCTGTTCCCCATAACAGGTGTTTTGCCATAGTTTAGGTAGTTTTTCCTTATATTCCTTCCCTTCATCTTGGATTCTTACTGAACATGCTCCAATGTCCTGCCATTACTATTTCCCATAATCTGAAAACAAGACATCACTTTCTTAGCACAAGAGAATGGCAGGCAACAGGCAACATGGTCTCTCAACTCACTCAGTAGAGCTTCAGCTTCTATCAACTTCCCTGCTTATAGCAATAAGGAAATATATGCTACAAACCCATTAACATACATTAAACCGTCAAATCTCAAGCTAATACAATACTATCTTTAGAAGCAGATAATGGCGAATGCCACAGCCCTGTCTTCTGTTCTTTGAGACTTGCCTAGATGAGAGTAGATACTGAAATGGTCTTCAACTGTTTTCAAACCTGGAGAAATATTTTTTTTTAAAAAATCAATTACTGAGGCACCCTTCTCCTTCTCCTTACAAACTCTGATTTCCGGAAAAGCTGAGCTAGAGCTCTATTCTTGTGATAAGCAGTTTGTGCTCTTTTAGTGGTATAGTTTGTTTTACAGATCTAAACGAATATCAGTGTCTGAACATTACAATGTTTACAACAATATTATGCTTCTGGTCTGCTCAGGATATAAACAGAAAATGAAAAATTAACCAAATTAACTAGTGTAAATATACCTTTGAGATTCAAGTGGAATTGCTTATTTCTTTAAGGTTATCTCTGAAGGAACAAATTCACGACTTTATAAGCCAGGACATTTTCATTGCCACATTCTCAAATCTCATGTATTGAAATGGAGAGGCACAGAGCCACGATTTGCATGACCTTCCCAAATATTTCAAGGACATTCTTAATGTTCCAGAAGCTGCACAGGACCATTAAGGCCTTTTCTATGATCTCCTGCGTTTAATTGAGGACATCATTTGCTGGAAACACAAAGATATTAATATAAAAGAGCTATTATGGCAGATCAAACGAATCTTACAGTACTCTGAACATTTTAACAAAAATATTAGTGTGCTATTTTCTGGTCAGAAAGTAGCAAATGAAGCTACTATGGGTTTAGATCACATAGCCAAGAGCAGAAATTAGCTGCACAATGATCAAGTGATTAATATATTCAGTTCTAAAATGTTGAAGAAAAGCTCTAGAAACATGTACAATAATAATAATTATGCAATATACAACCCATTTCCAAAATAAGCCTGGAATAATGCAATCTGATGTAATAGTGATATGATAATCAAGAGAATAGTGCAAAATATTACAATGCCTTCTTTATAGGCCCTTCAATAGTTCTTTAACAATATAACATATTATAATGAAAGCTGAAAAAATTATTATAGTATCCTGGCCTCACAAAATCATTTGATAAAAGTAGAGGGGAAAAAAAACCCAGTAGAATAAAGCTAAACTTTCCAAAGATCAGAATCAAATTTTCAGCTTTTCAAAATGCCTTAACAATTTACTTAACATTTAGTGTGTATAACTATTCTTCCAAATTGCACAAAGCACACAAATGTAGAGATTACATTAAGTATCTCTTGGACAGATTAATTTAATTGTCCTTAAATCATGGCATATGCAATCCAGCTCAAAATATATGCAAAACTATCCTACCTTGTGGCCTAAAATATTCTCAAGAATATTAAAACAAGTGGTTTTGGTTCTCTCTCTGTCTTTCAAAAATGGTTTGGTTTAGAGACTTGTTCCAGAAACATAAAATTTAAACACAAAAGAACATTTCTGACTCTATTTTCCTTCATAGTAATCAAGGGGCTTATTCTCATCAGCAGTCATATAGAACTGGAAAGTGATTTAACAGTTCCCCTCTTTAATTTTTCCAGGTTCAAGATTATGTTGTTTAGAAACAACAGCAATTTTGGCAGCTATTTCACAAAAATGACAGCAATTTCAGTAGCTATTTCACTTCATAAGTCAAGCAGAAGAGGGGTTTGGGTTTCTTTTTTGCTGTTTACAAATGATTTATGAGATATAGGAATCTGGAAATTGCCTAGAATTTACCTGAAAATGAACTATTCACATAGCTGTACTCGCAGCTGCCAGTCCTTGATTCACTTCAATCAGAATTTTAAAATTTATGATCTCTTCTGTCAGCCTCACTTTCCTTAGCTCATAAAGGGACTTTGTTTCCATAATTATACTAAGACCATTTAATATCCCAAAATATTAGAGGAATACCAATATGGTGCATTTCTGCCCATGATGTTTTTTGCTTTCCAGCTGGTCTGTCTTCAGCTGGACTCTGCTGTGCCCATTAACTCATCTTTTCTCCCCAGCAATTGACTTGTTTTTGAGAGCAGCCACTGACTGCTTTTAGAGGTTCACTGTGTGATTTCTGTAATCATTTTTACCTTGATCCCACTCTCACCGATGTAGAAAACGCCCATTGATTTTAATAGTTGAGTATCAGATCCTTCACCTGTAAGAGGCTTACTGTGAAACTAGGGAAATATTGTAAGTGAGAGTGCCAAACAAAGAAACAAAAGAATGATTTTCTGTGTCGCATTGAACAATATCGATATCTCCTTCTCATGTCTCAGTTTTCCCATTGGAATAGGATAGTGAGGACTGACGTTTCAGTTTTGTCCTCCCTATTTGAGTTGAGATGTATCACTGAATCATTGTAAAGTTTTGTGCCTTTGGATCTTGAGCACAGGTGAAGCTGAAGCAGAAAATCAACCTCATTTGTCCCAGCTTGGCAAAATATGTTAGAAGACAGTATGATTTATTCTAGTTAATAATTTTAACAATATCACTGTTAATAATTAAAAGGTTTCCATTGCCTTGCTTTGGAAGGGTGTTACGTGAAACTGCAGTTTTAGATCATTATCAACTGTCATGAGTGCCTTCATTGCACCCTATTTGGCAAAATTTCTTAAATAAGTCTCAGAAAACTCATTTTCTAAGCAGGTAAAATATCTTTCTCCGATTCTATGTTCAATATGATTACAAAGTTTTCTGTATGTAACTTACTTTACACTGCATTTTCCAAGTGTCTCAAAACCATTGGATGAGAAGCTATGTCAGGTGACTGTTTTTAACTTAGTTCTTTTGCAAGAATGTACATAATGTTATGCAATTCATTTATTAAATGCCATAAAAGCACTGCTCAACAAAGTTAATACAATTTATTTATGTGAGTTATAATTTTCATGTAGCATTGTCACTTTAATACAGCATTTTGAGTTGTAATTCGACTGCAAATTTTTGGGTTCGTTTTTATCTATAGTTCACCAAGTTTTTCTTTATTACTGAGCTGATTTTTTGCAGACATTGCTGTGGCAAATAATTTGTTCTCATCTTTTTTACCAGCACCTTTCAAGAAGAGGAGATATCTTTTTCAGATGATGAAGAAAACTAGGATAGTTTGTACAATTACACTTAAAAAAATGATATGTTTTCATGTTATTGTGGATCCAGTAAGTGACAAGAGTTACAGAAGCACTCAAAATCCATTTAAACTTCCAAACAGTTCTTAGACTACTTCAAGATTTATTTCTTAAGTATATTTACTCATGAAAATCATTCATATGCTAAAGGATAGCATATTAACTTTGATTAGTTATTCAAATCAGCTCATATAGATTTAAAATTAAGCTTAGCATAGCAACTAAAATTACTAACAAATTAATAAGATCTTCCTAGTTCTACTGTTCATCTTGTTCTGGGTAAGACATTCTATAAATTCACAACCATGTTTGCAACTCATTATCTGGTGACAAATCTCAGCAGCAACAGAAAGTGAAACCTATTTAGTTGGACACTATGAATTGAATAAAATCCACGTAATCTATGAGCCTTAAAGGAGCTGAATGGTTGCCAACTTTCAGTCATGCATTGCTTTGTTATTCAAATGCCCCAAGCAAGCCCATTCACTTGTGATTTCTAATATGCTTTCACATCAGGGTGATTTTCCATTACATCATTTCTCTAATAATACATGTTCATAGCTGCAGGTTAGTGTTAAAGAAACAAATTGACCTGAGGACATCTGAGTTAAGTATTCTGCCCAGTAGCCTTGTGGAAATCACGAATGAGGGATAGTTCCATTTTCTGAATAAAGTAATTTCTTTATAATGGATTTTATACTGAATGATTTTCTTACTGGATGTAAAGGTTTATAAAGCCAGTGTATAGCCTACATCCTAAAACTGAAAGACTATGAATAAATCTAACTAAGCTATAGTTCAGACAATAGCACCTATTTTAGGCTGATATCAAGAAACTATTTCCTAAAATAGAAGAAACTATTGACTAGTAGAAGTAAAGATTGTATTAATCTATATCTAGATTGTAGCATTACATTGCAACACTCAAAGAGAGGAAAATGTTTGCCTGACTATTTTTCCACCCTTCTTGATTTCTTGTATCTCACTGCATTTATTCTCTTATCAAAATGGAATTAATACACGCATATATGACTCTTCCCACTACTTCCCACTACAGACATCATTTTAAACTCTGGCAAGGTGCTGTAAATGCAGGGGGAACAATGTATCACTGAAATTCCTTATTGGAAAATTTCAAGCACGTAGGAAGAAAAATATGTCACTGCATGATTTTTTTTTTATTGCACACAGCTTAGGTTTACATATTGAACTTGACAGTTCCTAACATCTGAACATTCACTTATTGCACATCCAAACCATGCAGCAACAGCACATTACCCAGCAGCCAGGTTTAACATGCTAATTATTTCTTTTTTTTTAAGATTTCATTTGGAGTATTGAGTTCTAACTTCTGCAAATGCTGATTAATTCAGAGCATCTGAAAAGATCATAAACTGTGTCTAAAAAGCAATTGGGAATTGGGTGAGTGAGGAATTTTCAAACCCTCTTTCTCCTTTCTTTCTCCACCACCCCAAATGTCAGTTCCATTTCTATCCCTTTAGGAAGCCTCACCACCTCTTTGCTGTTACAAATGGTCCTTGGAATAATTAAGATTACTGTATTTCATTAGACATGTTCATGGTCAGAAGCCTCTTTCATAGATTTGTTCATTAAATAGTAAGGTTTGTGGAAAGTTTTCCTTCTAAAACAATCACAAAGAGAAATCCCAGTTGGAAGGTTTTAATCTTTTCATGCTGCTTTTTAACTTTCAGATTTTGCAGACGAATGAAGCAACTAAAAGGATGCAAAAGTGATGCTCCTAATGCTAAGTGCTGATCATCAGACATATCAAGGATTTGTATCATATTCTCTTCCAAATACTTCCATGTAACTTTAATTACTGGCATACGTATGACAACACTGACAGGAAAAGAAGCAGAAAATAGAAATGACTGATTACAGCCTATGAGTTCTTTTGCAGATGTAACTTTTACATGTGTATCAGAAGCCTTCCTAAAACCTAGCACAGAGAACACTGGCAAAGCTATTAATTTAAAAATTTTCAGCAATTTGCTTTTGAAAAAATAGACATGTCCAAATATCCAAGTCAGTTCAGCTGTGAATCAATGGTTTTATCACTGGATACGCAACTCAATATGTAGTTTGTCTTCTACATCAGCTTGGTGAGTTTCCAACTGCAGTTGTTAAAAGCTGATGTTTGCTGAAGTTTGCTGAAATTTGAAATGCCATCAGAAAGGTCATTCTGAATTCAACTTTGGATAATCAGTAACCCTGCATATATTTTATACTGCCAAAGATATTGAAAAGGACATCAGCAGACAATAGATGAAGTGCAGAGTACATTCAAAAGATGGACCCAATGAATGACACTGAAAGTAAACTGCCTTCCAGTTCTAGTGAAACAGACTAAAAAGAATGAGGATACATTGTAACTGCACTCAATTTGCAAATCCTAATCAAGAAGGATAATGCACTTCCTTATGGTGCTCAGTTCCATCAGTCAGATGCTGGAAATTACTTAGGGCATCAAGCAGTGTCCTCTCTATCCTCCATACAGGATGAGCATTCATCAATATTTGCATAGAATTCCTCAGCTATGAAAACATACTTTGCTTTCTACACAATATTTGAAATAAGAAAATATATTTGCTTTCTAAAAGAGTCCTTATTAATCTTATTCTTTCATCTATGCTCGATAGAAAAATAAATTAAAAAAACCCAACCAAACGACATAAAAATGTAGGTTTCTGGGTTTCTGAGCCCTAGAAAGGAAAATATACCTACCAGACAAGAAGGTACAGCCATAAAAGAAGGAAATAGCTTGGAAACACTGGGCAGAGTCTCGTAATTGTTTTCTCCATGTATATTAATGAAATAGGCAAGAAAAAAATTTCAGACATAAAATATAGAGTTCTAGAAAAGACAACCAGGGTCTCTGATAGCATCTCTGAAGTGTAGTTAGTACCCACACATGCCTAGGAACAGCAGTGTACATGCAGTTTCAGAACATGCTGTAAAGGGTGAATAATTCAATTTTTAAGGTATTGAGGGCACTCTGGACATAAGGAAACGACCTGATCTCAGCTGTAACCAAGGTACTGATGAACAGAGTTGGTAGTGAACTTCACACTGAGGAGTGAGGGAAAGCTGACAGGCACAAGAAGTACACAGGGTTTAAGATAACACTGGTAAAGATGAAGGAACAAAAGTTCTGTATTCTCGAGAGGATGGGTCAAGGAATAGAAATAATCAAACCTAGATTGGCAAAGAGTTTGCCATTTTAAAAGAGTGTTGAGAAATGCAATTAATCAATAGCATGTCTGCCACTTTGTAAATGTTGAAAGCCTAAGAAATAAGATGCAGAAATTGAGATGTGTGATCCAAAATAATATATTCATATACCAGACATGTAGGAAGCTCATGGAAGTCAGACAATCCATGTAATTGTACAAGAACAGAACACAAAATATAGAGGAAAGGCAGAGTAATCTGAGTTATACGAACAGTAATCCTCTGTCTTAAATAAAGTATCAAATCAAATTAACAAATTACCCAATCTGTCAATTAACAAAAAATCTGCATGGTATAAAATTCCAAGTCTAAATTTGAAAAATGTTATTTGAATTTTATATCATCAACGAGCCATGCACACACCACGTATGCAGTGTGCTTAGAGAAATCAGTGAGACACCGAGGGAGGCAAATAATTTCTGCCAGATAATTTCCACTGTTCTGTAAATCTGGACAAGTGTCATGTGAGAACACCATCATATAGAGGTAGAACTTGTAAATGTTATTGAGGATCATATAAAAGAAGAGCTGGCTAACAAACCTTGACTTGGATCTATGTGATGTTTGAGATTTGGTTAAAACAAATCTCATAGTGCTTTCAAATCTCTTTCTAAAGTGCCAGCTTTTTAACAGAGGTCACAAAATCTTATATGCAGCAGATTCCAGGGACAAAGAAAGACCAATTGCATTAAATTTCAAAAAGGAAAACCACGGAAAATAAGGAAGTTTATGAAAATTACTTTAAGGGGGAGGTGGGAGAATAGAATCTTTAGAAGCAGTGCAGAGACTACTGTAGGCACCATATAAATTCACTCCACTTATTAGAAAACTGCTTCAGGTTTTATCATCATTAATCACTTATATGAGGAAGAAATTGTAATGAAGTTTTCTTCTTTTGAACAAAAGACATCAAGCACAGCAGCTTGTTTTTCTGCCTTCAATTTCAAGGTTAAAACTGCACAGCTTTCAGAAGTTGTATGTGATGCCCTGACTATTCTCCATGTGATCTGATTACTTACCATTAAATATGATTTTAATATCTCACCGGCTTGCAGATAACTGTTCCACAATGCAACCTTTATTGTAACAGTACTTGAGCTTGGTATTTTTACACTGTCCATTAACTATCTTTCATTTTCCAGCGACTAGAACTCAGAAACACTACTAAATTTTATAGCAAAATAAATATATCTTTTGTTTCAGGAGAAAAAAAATGAGAACACTTGAATTTCTGAGAGGAAATATCAGAAAGATATTGACTTTAATGAAAAGAATTGGTTAAGATAATCAAACTACTAATATGGATTTTGCTGCAAACTGGGGATTTACCAGAGAATACACGTTCAGTTTCAAGATGCATCTAGCTATTTAAAAGCAACAAACTATTTAAGATCAATCAGACGTTGTAAACATTGAAGTCCTACCGGGATACAGTATATTTTCTGTTACAAAAAAGTTAGTAAATGACAGACTGAGTACACATAATTTTAAAGAGACAAGGATGAAGCCAAGCAGAAATGTTCTAAAATCTCATTAGGAGCATAAAACTGTCAGTGAGTATAGTATTGTTGTGGAAGTGAATGTAAACAATACAAGATTATTTAAATACTTGAAGTGGAAGAGATCAACGAGGAAAGCAGCTGAACCATAAGCAGCTGATGATAGAAATTTATACATAGGAACAAGGCTTAGAAGACAAATTAAATTAATTCTTGTATTCCATATTCACCAGAAAACTTAAACGGAAAATACAAAAAATATAATACTATATTCAGTGAGTGAAAAAGGAAGAAAGATGTTAGTTACCACAGGAGGAATCCATTTCCTCTTTTCTCCTCACTGCTTAAAACTTGATAAGGTCTCAAAGTAGGGTAGTTTAAATACATGGTAATTCCAGCAAAGATCTAACATCTTGAGGTGTTGGAGAGCAAGTTTAATTAGACACAAATCACAGTCTCAGTTACTTAGTGGAGGGATGAGGAATACAGTCATATACAGGAACACTGCCATGCAACTATAATAATGTGTCTAATCTGAATGAATTTAAGGCCAATTGAAAGAACCATTATTGCCTCAGCCATTTTATTTTCCTTTTCCTTTTAGTGTAAACAGAACACTAAAACAGGTGTCCATTCCATGGTTCATTTAATGATCCTTTTATAGAGTTTGGCAGCAACTTACAGGGAGATTTTTGGAATTGGCTACACGTGGTAAACATATTTAGTAATATTGTAAGCTGCTTGGTAAAAGAATTTCTGCACTGTTTCAAATGTCATTATATTAGATTAAGGACTACTTTAGATCTCATAGAAATAGTCTAAATTCAAGCTAATTATTTTGGACAAAAATCTAGAAAAAAATGTCTTAGAAGCAAGACTAAATAAGACTAAATATGTTGTTTTATAAATAACAGCCAACATCATATCATAAATCCGAAACAAAGCAGGAGAGTCATCATCTTAGAAAAAAATTACCAAACGAATCTTGTTAGATAAAGAATATTGTCTTGTATAGACAGCAAATAGGGGACATCTCTCTAATGTGCAAACTAGAATACAAATGTATTGCTACTTTACCTACTTTTTATTTCCATATACAGATTTCTGTGTATGTATAGAGGGTGTTCCAAGCACCATAAATTTGATTTGCTAATAGGTAATATTATTAGAGTACACCACACCGAATTTTAAACCCAAACAGTTAGTCATGCAACTGAAGTCTACTCCTTCTTATATTAACACTATCTTAAAATACTATCTTACTCTTCCTAATTCAGGTTCCTCATGTCAGTAGAGGTAGGTTAGCATAGATCCAATAGAAAGAGAACACCAAAGCCTGTCAGAAAATATCTTTTCAGTTGCTATTTCTGATAGACTTCACACTGAACACTTCAGCAGTACAAAAGAGGAAATATCTTATTTAGGAACTTCTAAACAACTGAAGAACTTTACAAAATCCAGACTCAAGCTTCTGACAGAAACACAGAGATGAGTTGTGAGGAGTTACTTTTTTTCTCTGTTCTTCTTACTTTTCCTCATATACAGGTATGTTGGTTTTGTTTAGGGTATTTTATTACCATTATTTTATTTTTTTAGAAATCATGTTGTGATGGTAGATGGCTTTAGCAACTTTGTGATTTAAGTTCTTTATTCTATCCTATATTTTCACTTTTTTTTTTCTTTAGCTGCACAGCAATATGTACCCAGCTGCTCATTACAAACCTATAATCCAATTTTCCTCTACGACCCCACTGGAATACTGATTTTCACAAGAAGAATGTATTGTCCATTGAGTTTTAAAATTTTTCAATTCTCATTTTAGCTATTGATTCTAAAACAACATTTGTCAAACAGCTAATCAAGGAGAGTGAGATTATGCATATTCATACTACATCTCAGCAAAGACAATAAATGAAACATAATTACAGAATCACTCAAAAGATTTGATGTGATTACGTATCTTACGACACTATGTCTAAGGAGCAGCAATTATGCAGTTATGATTGCTGTACAAGCAAGTGTAAAAGATACAATATTCTCACTTTAAGGTAAGTACAGCTTTCTCACTAGAATACAGAGTATGCTAGAACAAAGTATCTGAAAAAATACAAACTGGCACAGCCCAATGCATCTAAGCCAGATCTGTGGCAAACAGAAATTAGCAGAAAACTGCAGTATTAATAAAGGAGTAGGTGATTATAGGACAACATCACAACAGAGACTAAAGGATCGAGTGCACCCTCAGGAAATCTGCAGATGACACCAAGCTGAGTGGTGCCATCGACACTCCTGAAGGATAGGATGCCATCCAGAGGAACCGTGACAAGCTCAAGAAGTGTGTCCATGGAAACTCAGGCAGTTTAACAAGACCAAATGCAAGATGCTGCTCCTGGGCCAGGGCCATCCCCGGTATCAATATAGGCTGGGAGACGGACACAGAGAGAGCAGCCCTGCTGAGAAGGACTTGGAGGTCCTGTGGGTGACAGGCTGGACATGAGCCATCAATGTGTACTCACAGCCCAGAAAGTCAATCATGTCCTGGGCTGCATCAAAAGCAGTGTAACCAGCAGGTTAAGGGAGGTGATTCTGCCCTTCTACTCTGCTCTTGTAAGACCCCACCTGGAGTACATCCAGCTCAGGGTAACCTAGTTGCAGCCTTCCAGCACCTACAGGGAAGGTACAAGAATGATGGAGAGAACTATTTACAAGGGCATGTAGTGACAGGACAAGGGGAATGGTTTTAAACTGAGAGTAGATTTATATTAAATGTTAGGAAAAAATTCTCTACTGTGAGGCACGGAGCAGCTTGCTCAGAGAAGTGGATTCTGCATCCTTGTAAGTGTTTAAGGTCAGGTTGGATGGAGCTCTGAACAACCTGGTCTATTGAAGGTGTCCTTGTCCATGGCAGGGGGTTGGAACAAGATGATCTCTAAGGTCTCTTCCAACCCAAGCCATACTATGATTCTATGGTCACAGTGAGGAAGGTTTTGATGTATTACAGCAGTATGATGCATTTCATCTGTCCATCACTAAGGAGGCAGCATTTGGGCAATGTGCTACATTAAGTACATCAAAGAACAATCTTTCTGAGGATAAACTGTGAGCTGGCAGAAAGTGTGACTCAGTTAATTTCCTTTTAGAGACACTTCAGGGCTCTTTGTTTTCTAAAGGAAAAAGAAAAGCATAGATAAGAAATTAACAGAGGCCAACTCACAGAACTCTTTTGAAGCAGTTTCTTTCCATAGTGATTATTGAGATTATAACAAGGGAATAAAAGTGAAAAGCTCCAGTTGATTCTGGAGCCAGAAGATTACTTCATTACACTGCATAACTTATGCACAATTTACACATGGTATAAATTACTTCAGAGGTAGTTATCAACCTGGCAGCTACTTCTCCATGTGTAAACTAGAGAACAGAGTAGTAGACATTTTGTTACCATACACAGATAACCTTACAGTGTCTGTACCATAACTTTACACATGAATCAGATCATATCTGCACACAACTGACATATGGGGGAATTTCCATGATAATTTTGGTTAAGATATAAAATCTGACCTTGATCTCTATACCCTTAAGATATGTGTACCCTGGACTCCCATAAAGGGTTGGGGGATTTTTTAATTTTTTTTTTTTTTTGCATTTGCTTCAGTAATGAAGTACATTTTACTTAGGAAAATTAGTACTGTTCTATGACTCCAGCAATGATTTTTAAAAATGCAGTAGCTATCACTTATAGTGAATTACTTGAAACTATCACCCTCCACAGCCCAAATTAACGAACAATTAAATCATGAGAAAAAGTGTTGTTACAACCTTTGTCTTCTCCACAAACACGTCCAAGATGGTGAGCTATACAGAATACCTTCAAGGTTTGCAAATCCCATCTCTGACAGATGATGGAAAAGAGTCACAAACTGCTTCAAAGGAGAATGACCTCTCAAAATCACTTTGTGTTACACAAAGAGGAAATTTGGGGTTGAACATGTTTTTTGAATCACAGCTGTGACAGCGAAGAATGTTGTAGAAGTAATAGTGCAAAATCACTCAACATACCAAAGCACACCAGTTGAGTTTACTCCATTCAAAATAGTTTACATTATTCAAAAGCATGAAGGCAGCCTTCTGAAGGTGTCAGAGACAGTAAGAACATCTTACTACTATCTCACAAAACCTAACAAAATGTCTCACAAAACCTAAAAAAATGCATATGCTATGTACAAGATGAACATGGTAGTGCTATGCCTCAAAGAACTCTTGCCTTTGCACTGACAGTCAAAACTTTTATCAGCTGTAAAAACTTGTGCTGGTTTGGGCGGGGGGAGAGTTAATTTTCTTTAAAGTAGCTGATATGGGGCTGTGTTCTGTTTGTTCTGCTGGAAACAGCGTTGATAACACAAGGATGTTTTCATTACTGCTGACCAGGGCTTACACGGAGCCAAGAACTTTCCCGGGCCTCAGCCCCTCCACCAGCGAGGAGGCTGGGGGTGCACAAGGAGTTGGGAGGGGACAGCTGACCCCAATTTTATATCCACATATATATATGAAATATATATGAAATAAGGCATATTCCACACCGTATGGCGTTATGCTCAGCATATAAAGCTGGGAAAGAAATAGGAAGGGGAAGATGTTCAAAGTGATGGCATTTGTCTTCCCAAGTCACTAGTACATGTGATGGAGCCCTGCTTTCCTGGAGATGGTTGAACACCTGCCTCTGGATGGGAAGAACGATGAATGAATTCTTTGCTTTACTTTGCTTAAGTGAGTGATTTTTTTCTTTACCTATTAACTGTCTTTATCTCAACCCAAGAGTTTTCTCTTTTATTCTGATTGTCTTCCCCATCCCACCAGGGGGAGAGTGCAAGCAGCTGTCTGAGCCTTAGCTTCCAGCTGAGGTTAAACCACAACAAAACTGGTAAATGTACTAATACTAAGAAGAAAAAAAAAATCAGGAAATTTCATGGATTTGTAGCTAACTTTTAAAATAGCACTTTCATTTTACTGCTTATATTTAACTCCTGAAAACTATTCTACCAAATCCTAAAAAACGTTTACTACCTAGAAATGACTATTTACTCTTTATTTTTTAAGAAGAATGAAGTAAACGAAATGATGTTTGAACTGTGTTAGATCAACATTTACTCTCGGACAACACAAATCCTCAAAGTATTTGTATCTTAGCATAGGTACAGCCACTCCCTCAGGTATTCTCTTTACAAACACACAAATAATTATTTCTGTCTTCTGATCTAGCCAAAAGTAGCACCTACTGGCAGGTCACTGTCAAAAAGGAAAGTGAATGTAGAAAGCATGTTTTGGCATTTTTAAAGTCCCTGTTCATAGAAGACTATCAACCACAAGAGAAAAAGCTGAGGAAAGCAGGATTTCATAGGCAACAGTCAAATGGGGTCCAGGAAGTGCTGGTTTATGAGATCAGTAATTCAAAAGTAGCATTAGCAAGGTTTGGATTTAACCAAAAGGAGAGTAACACTTACCACATCCTTAAGGTTATCCTAGAGGTGACCCAGATTTAAAGGAAGGCTTTTATCTTCTCACACAGTTTTGATAAAGCCTGACTGTAAGAAATCATCACAAATACAACAGATTACATCTGACAGTTACTTTTGATTCCTTCAGTGCACATAGAGAAGAGAATGAAAACTGACACATTAGGTGGCTAATCCTGCAAGGTAGAAAAATCTTCTTGGCATGCCCCCTTCCCAACATACCGTAAATCAGGAGTTCATCAATGGATCTAGAAGTAACTTCAAAGACTAAGAAAATAAATTATCTTTCTGATACTACAAAAGGGTTAGTTGTAGTATTGTATCACTTTATAGCCTCAGAATGCCCAGCGCATTACAGATAACAAGCTCAGCAACCTACTTATATAATTCTTTATTCTAGATGTCACAGTTTGGCACCTTGTTTAAATTTATGTCTAAAATATGCTGTGAACTAAAGACGTTTTAGTGTTCAGTTTGAAAATTCAATTTGAATAATAGCAGCATGAACGTGCATATTTTCTTCTGCATCACTGGAATTTAGACAACATCATTTAGCTTCTACAATTAGCTGAAGTGACACTAAGATCTTTGCAACCATAATGGTAGTGAGAGGAATATATTAGAACAGAAATTTAAAGATATTCAGTAACACATGGTTTAGGATGCACTGTAATGATAATCATCTGCTACAATTTCAAAACACTGGCAACATAAAACAAAAGTCTCCAACAGTGCATGACAGAGAGGAATCAAAATAATGACATCCTCCAACCTTATTTGTTGCTGATGTATTCTACAGCAAGTAGGAGCTTTTGTTCATGACATAACAGTTTCAATCCCCCAGTTAGAGACACTTTTCCCTGACTCTTTTACCATATAATACTTCCTTACTAGCACAGTAGTTGGCTCCACAATTCATTGAATGAACTGACATTACTAGGGGGATAAGGACTGTTCAGATAAGTGAAAACAGAAAGTACTCCCTTACTTGTCAAACTGCAGAAGAACATTGGACTACTTTCTGAAACCCTAATTGATGAGCTTTCCTAAGGGTCTGCAATTGTTTTTTTTCTTAAATTCACACTAAGGACAAATGATGCATTGTTGGTTAGATAGTTTGTGCAGAATTGAAGAAACACAGGGGAGAACCATTTGTTTTCCTCCTACTTTATGGTGTGTGAACTTCAGATTTCTTCCAAACTAAGCAATGCTTTAAAAGCCTCAGGCAATATCACACCAGTAGTTATAATTAAAAGTTTTCAGATAAATACTGTAAAGTCTAGTGTGAAAGTGTTAAATGCAAGGTCTTTTTGAGTTTGACCTCTTTTTGTGTTACTGTGTGGATTTTCACGCTGATCCAAAGACTATGAAAACAGAACAAGCTTTTTTTTTCTTGTTTGGTGGGCTTGCTTAATGACCTGGAGGTAATGCTAGGTCATTTGCATGAGCATGAGCAGAACAGCAGTTTTATTAGTACCTACAAAATCAGTGAATGTCAAATATAATCAATGCATTATTTTAAAAGAAATACTGTGGGTTTGAATGTGTAATTGGATAACAGCTCTGTCAAAATTAGGGACATTAATCAATCCTGCAGCCGTGATTTAGGGAGGCTCAGAAAAAACATGTCTGAATTGCACATTAAACTATTGTGCTGCCCTGTATATAAACTGCAGGACATTTGACATGGTTAGAGTGTCAGAGAATGCTTGTCTGTTCTATGCTTTACCTAGAGCTGTTTGTAAAACACAAGGAAGACATGGTTGTACTGGAGAAAAATCAGCCTAAGAGATGTGTCAGTAAATGTGTTTAAATCATCTTTTAAAATGTACCTGATAGTGGAGGAAATACAAAGGTTAAATAAAAACACATGAGGACTGAATACATCAAACCAAGTATTTTTCCACCTTTCACAGGTATACAAAAGCTATAAAAGATAACAAATGTTGAAACTGAATAATCTTGCATGGTTGCATCAGCTACTGAAATCAGTAATCTGTATTTAACTTAAGTATGACTTGTTCTCAGCTGACTTACATTCCAGAAAAAAACCTGGGGTTGATTGGAATACATCCAATGCAAAGCCCAATATTATACTTGATAGGTTTTTCTGCTGCTATATCTTTCTTGAATAAACAGTGTCAACCATAATTTTGGGTGATTCACCCACTAATACCCATTCGTTCTAGGGACATCTTTCAACAGTGGACTAAATAGTCCTTTAAAATTCAATATTCCCTTTATATTGGAGGAAATGCATCTCTATGGAGATGCTTTTCTTACAGTGTAAAACCATACTCTTCAGAATTTTGAATTATTTAGGAGTAGTTTTCCATATTTTTTCTGCATATCTTTTGGCTGAAAATAGGAAGAAAAATCCGTCATCCTCACCTGATAAAAATACGATCACTATAAAAGCAGAATACTTGCTTGGTACTATTAATTTTTATAACTATATTTACAGTTAAACTATTTATATTTGATGAGCAGCATGAACAATTATTGATAAGGTACCAAGGGTTTAAGTTTTGGCAATTTTTTTTGTTCTGGTTTGTTGGGGATTTTTTTTAGTTCATGTACTAAGATGTCCTCTCTTACTTTTTTTTTTATTTTATGCTCCCATCAACTTTGGTTGTACATAATAATTTCCTAAAGCAAACTGTATTTAAATTAATTTCCATCTAATATCCCTTTTTGCAATTCTTTTTCTGTTCTTCACAGGTTTTATTTTTAATTTCACTCTCAAAAAATGGAGCATCCAATAGATTAGGAAGGCCTCTTCACAAAATTTTTCAATGGTAAGCATGCAATTCTCTTTTCAACAGTCAAAGTCATCTTCTTAAAGAATTTCAAAATTATATTGTGTTTAGATTTTCCCTTTCTGCTTCATAAATCTCTACTTGATGTGTAATAAACATATTCACTACTAATTAATAGATAATGTTTCCCTAGTCTTGTTCTAGATAAAGAGTCATTTAGAATTACTTTAATTCAGCAGTACTTTTTGAAAATTTTCACACAATATTGTTGAAACTGTTGCAGAAATAAGAGTGAAATAGTGATACACTGTTACTCTCACCAGTTAATGAATATTCTACATCTCTAGTTTCCAAGATAATTCAAAAACAACAATCACATCCATAATAGTTCCTAGAAATAATGAAAATTACAGGGGAAAACAGGTAGTATACTCTATCTGTGTTTTCAGTCTGTAGAATAAAAAAAAAAAATATTTTAACAAGAACGATATCATGCACAGAAATTCTTCCAATTATCATCTTCAGACAAACAAGGAAATAAAACATCTTAATTGAGTTTTGATAAGCTCTTAGCAAACTGTTACATAGAAGACCCCTGACATAATTTAGAAGAGGTTTCTACAGATCTACTATGTAGAAAGGAAGATATAAAATACTTAGATACCTCTTGAAGAATTATTTAGTAAGAGTATGTGTAGCAGATCAAATATTAATGTTTTCCAAATAAAAAAAATTGAATAATAGGTACAAAATAATTCAGCAAACCATCAGGTATAAATGTTAATCTGATAAATGCCAGATAAAAGAAAACAGCACAAAGGTTCACAGCTGTGTCCCAGACATAAGAAGCAGAAGAGCAATCCTGTTCACGTACAGCAGTTTGATCAGTATACTCTTATGGAAAAGAAAGGAGGAGGAATTTTCTACATTAAAAAGTTGAAGTTATTAAAAGCAAAATCTCTTACAGGAATCTATCACCATTTTCAGTTTTTAATCATATCTTTGCATAGCTATCGAAAGACCCTACCTACAGACAGACACAGACCCTACCCTGTGCCTTCAAGGAAAACTGGAGAACAGCTATTTGAGCTACGTTTTAAAGAAAGACATAATATAAAAGCCAAGCTTCCATTTGATGTCTTTGAAAATATTTTCATTTTATTATGTATTATAAATATGAAACATTTTTTAACAGATATTGAAGTTAGACTAGATCTTCCAAAACCAGAATGGTTACATATATTTAACAAGTGAAGTTCACACACTGACTCTAAAGCAATTTTCCACCTCAAGGAGCCATCACATTTCTTTTATTTAGGTCATATAAATTGCATAATTGTCCTTCTCAGTCATAAATGGTCTTGCTTACACTACCTATTCAGCACTATTTCCTGTCAAATCAGCGATATACTGACGGAAGATTGACTCCTTCAATCAGCTGATACAGATTTGCAGTTTTAGTACCACTTTTAAGGGAGCCTCGTCAGTCAAAATAGTTTAATAATGCTAAAGTTAACACTTAGGTAACTGGTTAGAATAATTATATTACTAAGATTACTTTCTTGAATAATTTGTTCATTGCCAAAATTCCTCTGGTGAATATGCTCACAACTACAACAATCTGCTAATATTTCACATCATGACATGGATAAAAAGAATAGAAAGACATTAGAAAGTTATAACATAATATGATATTGACGTAAAGAATCTGTATACATAGAAGAGCGATTCCTGAGTGCAAATGTGCCCATGGAAGAGTGAACAAAAAAGACAAATTTCTCATTTCTATTTCTCATTTCACATTTCTATAAAACAAAAGGATTCTATCGAAAGAATCAGAAGTATGACATGTCTAAAAGGATTGTGGAGATCAGGAATGAACATAGAGTGACTGCCATCTAGCAGAGAGATCTCCTGGGGATGGAGTGTTGTCTTAAACTCTCAACCATTTCCAGGAAGCCAAAAGAGCACCAGCACCTTTATTGTTATGCACCATCCACTAACATTTCCTAGTGTTGCACTGGCCTTCAAATCTGTAACGTGGCCACTGCACTGGATTATGGTAAAACTTTTTACATTGTCAAAATATTTGAGGAAGCAAGCAGCTGATTTTGCTGAAGTTGGGAATGAATTACTTAGACTGCATCAAACAGATCTCAACTTTATACCAAACACTGAATTTTCTTTCACTTTTCTGCAAGCTCACTAATATGTTCTTTGTTTACACTGACTGATAAGGACAGATATGCTGTAACTATATTTTACGGTGATATGTTGTTTCCAAGAAAACATCAATATTAAACACCACCTCCTAAGAAAACTAAGTGTCTGAATCACCCTTGGAAACCAGTTCTTATAGGGATAACAATGCTATTCATTTTGTTCACATTTTCCCAAAAGAATTCACATTCTGTGCACCCGAGTATCCTGCTGATACGGTTCTCTACCATACCTCAAGACAAGTTTGTGAAAAAACCTCAGCCTGACTTTATCAGCTGAAATTCACGACTCAGTAAATAGTTTACAAACGGGAGTCCAATTTGAATAAGAAAACAATTTTGCATCACAGAGCTTTTTTATATTCTGATCATGATTACAGAGTAGGTCATTTCTCAAAATGTCAGACAGTTTCTTATCAAAATGAGAACAACACAAGATGCACTCTGTCTTGTGTGACTTTGAGTCTCAGACTATGTCACCGAATTCAGTAAATTAAAAGTAAGTTGTGGTGGACTCATTTTACAAGACTTATTCACTAAAATCTGTGCTATAGGTTGTCTGCAATGCTTTGAAGAAGTGAACTATTAGCAGAAAAATGCATCTAAAATTAATATCTCTCTTCTGCTTGGTCTTTTTAGCACCAATAATTTCACATAACTAATAAAAACATCCACACAAACTACAGGACAAATTTAGCACCTCCAAAGTTTTGAAATTATTTGCTCAAATGGTGAGTAATTATAGAATTCAGAGCAAGTGCTGATTGTGCATTTACAATGCTATCTTTAAATCATCCTGGGTTCTTGTCCAGTTTATACACTATCCTCTAAGAAAATTAGTCAAGTCAGGATGCCATATGCAATAAAGCATAAATTGTAAGTTTCATTTAGAGAAACACTAGATGTTACTCACAGAATGTGACACTGGTATTAAACTTCTGCAGGCTGTAAATATGTCAGACTCAAAAATATACTCCTATCCCTTCAATAATACTGTAGATTGCGATTTAACTAATTATAATGACTTACCATAACTGTTTGCCAAAGCCTGTTTGGCTTGACCAAGGCTACTGATGCATATGGACCAAATATACTTTCAAAACTTACTAGTAAGCTGAAGTAATGATTTTAAGGTTCAAAAATAACTTACTCCATTTAACATTACAAAAGGCCATAAAAACTTTGCAATGCTTTAAAAAAGATTAGAATAAACTATCATACACTGCTGTTCTCAGAAGGTCACTTGGAACCACTATTTCCAACAAAAAGCTGTGTTGATAGAATTCAAGACAGAAATATATTGATTCTTTTCATTTTGACTAAAAGCAGAGCTAACATACATGAATGCTACTCTGCAAATTTAACTGCAAACCCATTACCAGGTTTAACTCCTATGTACATAAGATTTGGTCTTCCAAATGTAATCACACACACACGTGCATGCATACCTATTGGATTTTCAAGAGTACTGTAATTCAAAGCCTGTTAAAGCACCTAATTTCAGATTTCATATATGCATTCTCCTTGGGAGCAAGACAATACAAAATACTAGATTTAAAATAAGAAGATCAAAGGCAGAATTATAAAGATAATTTTCTTAAAATTTCCTGTGTAGGTCAGAACTGTGAGTGCTGTAGCTAAAAAAACCTTACACAAGTATGTTTCACCTTAACAATATTTTTCATGCATTCAGACACGTACCTCACTGAGATGCTGTGTGCTGTGCATTTCCATTAGACATTTCCTTCCATTATGTACCTTTTGTCTACACCAAACTGTTGTTATTCAATTATTTGTTCAAAGTGTCTCTCTTAGCAAAGTAGATTAAAATTACTATCTAATCAGGCAACAGATATTCAAAGCTAGTTGAAGTGAATGTCAAAGTGTAAAGCACTGAAAAGCAAAATTAGTTTCACTGCTGTTACCAGCTAAAGAATTCCTAATTATTCCCAGTAATAACAAAACTTCAGAGAGGCAGCAGAGAGCAAAATCCCAGTTGACCAGAAAAAAATTAAATTATTTAATAAATACATCAGTAAAATAAAGTAATTAATAAACTATGTCTAATCCCCTGCTATAATGAGTCATGATAATTTAGCCTGTGACGTTCTTAAGAAAGTTGTCATGTTAGAGAGAGATTTGCCAAACTGAAAGCTGTATAAGCACTGCAGAGCTGCAATCAATGGATCAGAAATATTTCTGGCCCAATAAGTGTGATTTAAATTTATTATCTTTTATTTTACTTCTAATTTCTACTATAGATTAGAACTTAAAAAGTATATAAAATTTGGAGGGTGACATCAAACTTCCAGAGATAGTCCATAAAGAGATCTTAATTTCATATTTTGCACCAGTGTTTAATGTTCTTCCTGGGAGATATTTATTCATAAATATAATCTTACAAAATAGAAAAAATTACTTTGTCCACCAAGTCCATCCCTTTTGTTTTTCTTATCTTAGCTCTCCTGCTTTCATACTACAGTCATTTATCATTTCTTTGTTTGAAACTTATCTAGCACTTGGCTTAACTTTCTGCATTCATCGTAACAGCTTGGTATTTTGTAAAAAATGGGGTTTGTTCATTGTATAACATTGTGTAAATTAAACTTTCTATTCTTCCAAGAGTCATGTATTTTGTATTAATGTGACCTTGTCTTTGTGAAGAACTTACCTGATGTGGTTCTATTTCTTTTGTTGTATAAGGAACATTTGTTTGAAAGAAGAAAAGACAACTGGTTCTCCTTATAAACAATTAAAGGATAATTGGGCCGTCATAGTTTAAAACAACAGCACCTATGTATTTGAACACGGGACTGAAAAAAACGTCTAGTCAAGGCCCCTGCAAGCACAGGCAACTTCATAAAGCATTCTAAATGTGGAAAGGTCAATGGATCCAATGCAAATCTTTTTCAAAGTGAGATTAAACCCATGCATTACCTCAAGGGACTTCTCTCCTGTAATCTTTATTTAGCAACATGTGACAGAGAAAATGACATGATGTGAAGAAGTTATATTGAAATGTAACATTATGCACTGCCTATAAGTGGGACCAATGCTATTTTAATATTTATATTGGCTTGGATTTCATACAGGACAGGGAAATTTCAGAGAAAATATAGCACTAGTTTCCTCACTCCCACTTTCATTTCCCTGCCTACTCATCCTGTATTACACATAGCATGCCCAGTTATTACCGACAGTGGGAACAGAATAAAATGAGTTCTATCATTCATAGATTCCAAAGTTGGAGTCAGAGCATCAAAGAGGAAACATATTTTTAATATCCAGTGATACCAGTCAACAGTCGTGTTTGAGAAAACTTGTCATACCACTTAGATCAAGGTCTCAGGCAGGGTACATAAGGAGTTTGGGCAATCCTGAAATGAACCAAGCATTTGAGAACTTTTTAACATACCTAACATACCCAAGAGTTAAAGACTTTGTCTTAAAAAAAAAAGAAAAAGCACAGAAATCTTAAGGTTATTCTACATTAAACATGTTGTATATCTTTAGTATTTTTTCTCTAGTTGATATGAGTAACTATATCCCTCTCAATTAATTATCTTCAAACTGATTGAACATAAAAAAAACCCCAAAGAACCAACAAATTATTCTGTATTCCTGCCCTTAAACTTTGTTTTTAAATCATGTCAATGTGAATAAACATGAAATTTATTTGTACCTATAATCACTCTATATAATATCTTTGAAATTAATTATAGCTCTTTTAAAGGCATTATTTTCTCAGAATGGGAACCATTATGAAAGCATAATCTCAAACATCTAAATACAATCCGATGTATTAAAACAATTTGGCAATATTTTTTATTTCACTTTGACCACACTAGGTATATTTACAGAGATAATTATTCACCCCAAGAAGAACCTGAGTACAGATTTGAAAGATGTAATGGAAATAGACTGCAATCAAGAACTTTTCACTTACAGTAATACTAAAATTATCATACAATATAATGAAAATTAACAACTGGTATGCTTTTGGAAGACCTTGCCTATACAACTGTTTCAAAAAAATCCTCTAAGCATCCTGTTGTCTTAATTTATGCTACTTTCTTTAAAACACTGCTTAAATTGTCCTGTTTTCCTCCCACTCCCACTTTGAGACAGCTGCTTAGGTCAAAATCAGATACAATAAAAAGAAGAGGAAACAGAATTTTGTATGTGGACTTCATCAAATTATTCAAAAAATTCCTTATCAACAATCAGTTTGGGTTGATTTCAGAGTTATGGGCGACGGAAGACTCACATATTCTTTCAGAACCAAAAAAAATAGCAACTAAGAGTTCCTCCAAGAATGACACTTTCAAGGAGGGGGGAAGCATACCTCTTGGCTGTCAGGGTAGAAGCACCCCTAGTGCTAGTGTGTACTGAGAGAAAGAATGACTTATTTCACTGGCTGTAGTCATAAGCCAACCCCAAGAGCAATACAGTATTGAACAAGTATTAAACCTGAGAGCAGCCAAAATGCCAAGAATCCTACTTTTCTTCTCACACAAAAATTAAGACTCTGGATTTTATCTGAAGTCTAAATCACAGTGGGATCTGAAGAGGGAAACTTCTGCTTGTCAGATACACTGAATTATTAACTTCTTTTGCTGAGACAGCAAAGTGAATATACACAATGGGTTCATTTCTCCACTCATGCTGTAACATACCAGTGAGATATAGAGATCTAAAAATTCTAAAACAACATATCCTCACTTCTCTCACATACATCCCTCCAAAAATAAAATGTTTTAGTACGTAAAGTTGTTCTTCCCATCTTTCCATAGATAATTCATGCACTTCATGCACTTCATGCACTTCAACAATAAGAACATTTAACTGTGTATAAATGGATATTTATATCCTTTAAGAAAAATATCGAACATCAAAAAATAACAAATGTGCCAGTGTAATTTATCTCCTACTACATGGTACCTGGAAAAAAGTAATTCTTCATACAATATCCTCTCCATGCTGTAAAGAAAATTTTCTCTTAGTATTCTAGAATGCTGGTAGATTCTTTAGCTGGCATAATTCAGAATATTTAAATATATTCCAATAATGCTGCACAATTATGTGATAATTCAAACTTTCACATATTTCATAATTAAAGTTTAATCCTGTGGTGCTCTGATCTACAAACACTCAGTGGGACTATGTGTTTTAAAGATTGGTTTGTTAAAAGTATAAGAAATTTCACCATGAAATCTGCATTATTTCTTCAGAATCATGTAATCATTAAGGTTGGAAAAGACCCATAAGATCATTGAGTCCAACCTTTGACTGAACTCCACCATGTTAACTAAGCCATAGCACTAAGTGCCACATCCAGTCATGTCTTGAACACTTCCAGGGATGGTGACTCCACCACCTCCCTGGGCAGCCCCTTCTGATGCTTAACCACCTTTACAGCAGAGAAATTCTTCCTGACGTCCAACCTGAATCTCCCCTGTTGTAGCCTCAGGCCATTTCTTCTTGTCCTATCACTAATTGCCTGGGAGAAGAGATCAAACTCCACCTTGCTTTCAGGTGGTTGTAGAGAGTGATAACCCCAGTCTCCTTTTCTCCTGGCTAAGCAACCACAGCTCCCTAAGTGGCTCCTCATCTGACACCCTCTAGACCCTTCACCAGTTCCTTTGCCCTTCTCTGAACAAGCACCTCAATGTCTTTCTGGAAGTGTGACGCCCAGAACTGGACATAGCATATAAGGTGCAGCCTCACCAGTGTTGAGTACAGAGGGATTATCACTTCCCATTGGTCTTCTTGACCACCTGGGCACACTGCTGGCTCACGTTCAGCTGGATGTTGACCAGCACCCCTGGATCCTTTTCTGCTGGACAGCTTTCCAGGCACTCTGCTCCCAGCCTGTAGCACTGCCTGGGGTTGTCATGACCCAAGTGCTGGACCCAGTACTTCACCTTACTGAACCTCATACCGGTGGACTTGGTCCATCAATCCAGCCTGTTCAGATTGCTCTGCAGAGCCCTCCTACCCTCCAGCAGATCAACACTCCCGCCCAACTTTCATCTGCGAATTTACTGAGGGTGCACTTGATCCCCTCAACCAGGAACACCTAGGCCACCATTTGGGTGTAGCACCGTTCACCACTACTCTCTGGGTCTGGCAATCTAGTCGGTTTTTAACCCAGCAAAGACTGTGCTTATCACTTTACTCAAGTGCTTTAAAAGTGCTCTAGGAGTGCACTTCGTCTCACACCTTTCCTCTTGTCCATGCAACCTTTTCTTATTGCAGTTGTGATTATATCAGTGCATGTACATACTGAAATATGCCAGTTTTGGCTAACATTGTGTGGAAAGGTCTGGTTGCCACCTCCTCCTAATCTCTGAGCTGTTGTAAAGTCCTCTGTTCCATAATTCTCACAAGCTATTCTGGATCTGCATTCTAGTATTCCCATAAAAGATTCAGCAGTTAACAATTTTATAAAGTATAGTCCTCTGTACTTGCTTCCCTTTTACAGTGGTAATGCCTCTGTCGATACATATGTGGAGTCATTATGCAATTAAAATGTAAGAAAAACACAGAGTGATTAAAAATCAGTTACCTCATTCTAGAAACCTTTTGTTTCACATCACAAGGTCTCTATTCGTGAGCAGGGAGGTTTGTTTGCCTTAATATATTCAAGTTTGCTTTTAAAATTGATTAAATCTGTACACTGAGAAACTTGGTGCTGATGAGAGATAAACACAACATGCCTATAATGTAATTATTGTTATTTATTCTCAAGCCAAGGAGCCTAAGAAAAATATGTATACACTCATATAAATACCACAGGAGTAAAACTAGTAATTTATGTTTCACATAAACTCCTGAAAGCATGAGAATAAAGTCAGAAAGTCTTACATAGCAATCAGAACACAGTAGCTGGAGTCAAAGAGGTCTTGAGATTTATGTGGAGCAGGTAGAAGAAACAGTTCCTTTTATTTCATCCATTAGAAAAATCCATTAGAGAAATATAATGTCTGCAAAAACTCCTTCCTCTTACACTCCGACAGCTGCGGATATCATTCCTGAGGAGCGCTGTTCTCCAGGGCTGTCACAGTTACTGAAGAAGAATCTGCACCTGACCCAGCTGGAGATTACCCTCAGGAAACCCTTGAAAAGCCCAGAAGAAGAACTATCCAGTGGAGAGAACAAGGTGGGCAAAGGAACACCTATGTAGGTGGCTCACAAAACCCTGTGCTACCAAGCAAAATGGCTAGTTTTTTTCAAACCAGTAGAGAATTTATGACACATACAGTTTTAATTTAAAACAGATTTCAGCAACCAAACCTGGATGCCTACATGAGTAGATACTGCTCCAACTACATCTAACATCTAATATGACCCAGCACAGTACACTGCATTCAGAATACAATTTACAGTTACATTTCAGTCTACTTAAATTAATCTGTACAAGTCTAGAACATTCATTGCAAGCTTAAGGTTTGCAAAGTGAGATCAGACTGGAACTGATTTTTAAAAACTTATTTTCAATGGGAAAACAGAAACAAGAATGGAATTTAAGTGGAAAGGATGGTAGTGAGAGGAAATGAAATAAGATAACAGAAAGGAAAATACCCTCCAAAATGCAGCCTCACAAAATAGGTACCTGAAGTACTGAACACTGTTCAGCTAAGTAGACAAAAAAGGAACCGTAAAGTAACTATTACAAAAATCTATCCTCTAACAGTCCTTTTCAGCTGTTCATGTGAAAAATGCTAGTGTGTCCCATTTAAAGATGAGAAGAACAATTACAGTGCAAATTACCTGTAAAAGCTACAGATAGTAAAGAATACAGAGATCAGAACTGACTGTTGATCAGAAACAAAACATCTGATGCTACTATTATCCACATTCATCTGGAGTCTGCATTTTTAATACTTAGTAATTTTTTAACTCTTTTCTTTTTTTCCTGATATTGTAAGCATCATAAAAGATAGAAGAGCTAAAGAGGATCAATTTTCTCAGAATTACATTCAGCTGAGAAGTCACAGCAGTGTCAGGTTTTCACCTTTTGTAAGATATTTACATTCCTGGTGTTTGGGGTTTGTTTTTTTCATGTTTTGGGTTCATTTTTTCCCCTCTTTCCCAAGAGAAGTCTTAGAAACACCCATTGCACTAACTATTTAAAACAGAAAGCTTTTTTGATAACTGTTGCTAAGCACCTCTCTGCTGTGCTCTACATGAAATTTGAATTCTTTTTCTTATTTCATTCTTCTCCTAGGCTTCTTGAATCTTCTTGAATGGAATTCTTTCCTACCATGCATGAAGTGCATGATGTTTGTTTTAAATACTCAAGCCTACTTCCAGATGAAAAAGCCTCAAGCTTCAATAGTTTTACGACATTATCCTCTGATAGATTGAAGGACGAATTGGTAAATCAGTCAAAATACTTTGTTCAGAAAAACTTCATTCACTTCCTAATGGTATTTGGCCTAACTTCAACTAAAGTGCAAGGCCAAGGCCATTACATTTAAGAACTGACTAGTCATTTTGAGCAATTCAGTGAGCATTTTGAGAGTATTTTAAGTGGATATCACCTTCAGAAAATGCTGAGCAACCTTGTCAAACCCAGATCTATGAGAGCGTTCAAGCTAGACACCAAAAAAAGTGTTAAGTGTCTGGTAGTTACATCACTTTCAAAAAGGCTTTAAAAATTCTCTGGTCCGTTTGAGCATTGGGGGAGCAGCACAAATTGACACTATTTCCATGACAGATAAATTAAGCACAGTTGATTTGCAATGGTTTCATGTACTTTTCAAGGGCATATTTCCTTAGCATGTAAAAACTAACTTTTTAATATTTAAGAACCATGATTGTGAAATGCATCTTTATAAACAGGGTAAATGAAACACTTCCTCTCACTTACATTTTTCCACTAGTGCCTTCATTGCATACAATCACAAAACTGCATCAGATAAACCTGGCTTTATTACTGCACAGCAACAAAGACGGAAAACAAGAAATAAAATACATCATGTGTTCTACATTTACCACCAATTTGACTCTCAGCAGGGACAATTTTGGTATTCAGAAAGCATTAACTATGCTAAAGAACTACAGAAAGGAGAGATCCAAAATTAACTGTTTTCCATTTCATTTCAATGATTTGTCAGCTTTTGAGTTTTTTCTTTAAGCATCCACTCAGGGATGTAGTAATGAGCCTGACCCATTATACCCAAGACTGAAGAAGACACCTATGTAAATAAGGTATTCAGTTTATTGAATTATTTGCATTAGAGTTGTCCCATATTTTCTCAAGTCTCATTGAATCTCTATAGCAATAGTTGACATTTAGAAGACTAAAATCAAATCGATTGCATAATACCTTCTCTCAAAATTGTTTGTTATGTGTGATGCAGCAGTATCCATCAAATAACAATGAGGTCCCACTGTGCTTGGCACAGCATGCATAGTATGAAGTACACAGTATGTACTTGAAAACAGAGCAATTCACACCAAGATCACGAGTGAGGGATTGTGACACTGATGAAAAACATGAAGGACAAAAATTGGAACCCTAAGATGGTCTCCCTCATGCAAACCAGATCTGCATACAGGAATAAAGTTTTGAATCTCTGATTTGAGTGGGAAGGTTCAGAAACTGTCAAAGTTTACTGTTTGTTAATTTATTTTTCAAAACACCATGGAAACAATCTTTCTGTGTATGTCTTCAGGGAAAAGAGAGGGGGGACAAAGGGAAGGCTGAATGAGGACAAATGCATGCATTCTTACATGGAGACACCTGAATAAACCATCCATGACTTCTAACGCATGCTGCCATTCCTGTATCAAAGTAACACTATTCTACATCTTTTTACTAAAAGAGTTTGCAATTACCAGCTTACCTGTTAGAATACAAATTAACTCAATGTTAAATACTTCTAAAAGCCTACTTGAAGTGTGGAGATGCTGAACACGTCAAAGGGCAAATATATGTGCACAAAAACTCTAAAGATACCTGTTGGTTTACTTTAAAGTCTTCAATGCCAAGTTGATAACAGTAATGCATCTGGGATAAAAGACAGAAATGCTGTCTCTCAGTCCAATGGCCACACTAATAGACTTGCAAGGCAAAGCTGATAAATAATTGATCTCTTGGGGCCATACATGTATGTGAGATATATTAGTCTTCTAATGTCGTTAGGCATCTTCTTGCAGCTCACCTCTGTTGGTAGATTCAGACTTGCCCTTACAGATACAGAATTTGTCACTTTAAGAATGTATCCCTTGAGTATCTTTGCTACAGAGACCCACTGTGGACTGTACCTTGTTTCCAGAAATATCTGCTCACAGTTAACAATACATGCATATAAATCTTAAAAGTTTGGTATCCAAATTGAAAACTAATAAAAATCGGTTAGGATAAAACCAAAAGGAAAATATTCTTAGATATTATTCTCATCACAATCAGTTATTTTTGAGACTAAAAATTAAATTCCTTTAAAATATGCGAAGACATAATTTCCTAAAATCATTCAAAGCTGTAGAGATATCCATAAATATCCTTCTGAGTAACTAATGTGGGTATCTTACCACCCAAGTGAGTGATGTAACCAGACTATTATGGTCATTCACACATGCTTTCACTTTGTTTTAAAAGCAATTTTTTGTTTTAAGTGAAATAGGAGGGACTAGAAAAATCTCTAGTTTTTAAGCTGAATTATTTTCTTAGACAACTCCTCTTGCCCTCAACCCCCAAAAACCAAAACCTACAGGAACCATCCTCAGAGAGCCTTCCATCTCATTAAGAACACTGTCCATAAAGCAGGTTATGGTCTTAGGTCACTGGAAGGAGATCAATCTCCTTTCCTTGTCAGAAGTTAACACAAAACACACGCAGTAACTGTACAGCCCTGGACAACAGATTACATCTGTAAAATAAAGCCTTGTTCCTGCTAGCTGGTGAAAGAAAAATTCCTGGCAACAGAAAATTTCTGACAAAGATACAAGCTGCTCTGTAAAATAAATCACTCAGAACATTTCCAGTAAATGTTACCTGAAGTTGATGATTGTGTCCTCCTCTGTACTGACCAATGTTACTTTTCTTTCCTGTACTGCTGAGACATCTGTGCTAACAAACACTGACAAGATCTTTTTTGTAATGGTTTGCATATTCCTTATAATCAAGATCAGACTGACAACTATAACATGGTGATGGCTAGCACCTGAAAGCTACAAATACCTCCGGGCTGTAAAACAAATGTCTATTTTATACTTATTTAATATTTTACACTTTAATGAATGTCTAGATTATATCTTGGCTATTATTTTTCATTACTGATTTTGCTAATAAACTTTTAAATTATCCTATATTGAGTTTCTTTTCTTGTTCCTTTGAAGAATACAGTTGGACATGAAAACTGACCTCTCATAAAATATTGAATAACCATGAGGAAAAAAATTATATTATTTAAAAAAAAACAAGCCAAAACAACACAAAACAAAAAAAAACTTCTTAACTAAAATTTTAAAGGAAATTTGTCATTTTCACTGTATTATCATTTGAGTGAGGATTATTTATATATATCGATTTCTGCTTCTGATTTTGACTGATCTGAAGATTTATGCAGAACTCTACAGCTTAAAGACAACACAGTAGCAGACACCTAGTTTCCCTACTGCTTTCCTGTAAGACATACATTTAAAGAAACAGTTGCTTAGGCTTTTAGTATAATCTATAAAATCAGTACAGATCATTCACTTTTAAACACATTATAAAGAAGGTTAATAAATTTAACTCCTGCTTTACTGTCAGACTGAGTTGAAACTTGAGAACAAAAGATCAAGATTAGAAATAGGAATATCCATTTTCATTTACTGACTGAAATTCCATAAACATTCATATTCCACAACAGGTCAAATCTAACACCATACTTCAGTTTATATAACCTGGACTTATATTAGAAAGAAATTCTTTACAGAGAGGGTAATCAGCCATTGGAATGGGCTGCCCAGGGAAGTGGTGTATTCTCCGTCCCTGGAGGTTTTTAAGATGAGACTGGATGTGGCACTTAGTGCCATGGTCTAGCAACTGTGGTGGTAGTGGATCAAGGGTTGGACTTGATGATCTCAGAGGTCCTTTCCAACCCGTCTGATTCTATGATTCTATGATTCTATGACTGATGATATTTTTTCATCTGTAATCAGAATATTTCTCTAAATCCATAGGATATCCTTTCAATATGCATTTCACTTTTTTTTTTTTTATTTGTGCATGCTTTTATTGTTATCAAACACCACATCACTCTTAACTTTACTTGAAAAATCAGTTAAACAGCAAGAATTCACTCATGCATTTGTGTCCCTCCCACGGAACAGTCATATAAATAGTAAGTCATTTACTGAAAAGCCATCCTCCTCTCTCTTTGAACCCGCATTCTATCCATCAGACATTGATTAGTCTACAAAGAATCATTAATTCTCAAGTAACAAGAAATTTCGGGTGTTCAATTAGCCACCAGATGGAGGCCACATAGTCTCAAAATGCAGTAGAAACATATGGTCATTACCCGTGAAAAATGAGTACAAGTTTTGTAAAATGACTACAGAATACATCCTGTAAATCAAGCCAAGCTCCATATGCAACTAAACTTCCATAAGATTTAAATTAAATTCACCATATGCTTCTAACCTGCAAAAAAACAAAGTCTGTGGTTTCATCTGTATGATTCTCTACCAATAAAACACCTGCTGACATTGTATTGCAATATGAGGTTTTGTAGAAACACATGGGAATAATAAAAATGTTGCCTCACCAATGTCACAACAGAATATTTTACTCCATTTTAAACACAGATTTTTTCAGTATGTGACCAATGCTTGCCTTATTGGTAGGGGTCTTTTTTAAAGCAAATAATTTCAATGCTTAGATGAGATCTAAATTCCAGTGTTTCCATTAAGGCACATAAAATACTTTGCACAGACCCACAGCAAAGTGAGTACAGGTAGTCAATATTATCTTACACAATAGAGAAAGTGAGGCAAGCAGGAAAATTTTCTTCCTACACACTTAAAGTCCAATAAAAACCTGCAGTTAAAACTCAGGAAACCTTGAGCCAAAGTTAGCAAGACATTTACAACACAATCATGTTACCCCAAGAATAAGAGGCTGAAACTACGAGGAGAAGAAGAAAAGCCAAGAGTAAGGAGATCAGTCTTGCTGCTGCTATCACTACTAGAGAGGGATGAGGAGGACTCGGAATGACAGCAGCCAGCACAGGGGATTAAAAGTTTCCTGAGAAATGATCACTGATCTACTTTACTTACCCTTCTCCCAGAGGCAGCAGTAATAGGCAGGTTGGTCTTCCTGGGCCTGGTGTAGAGAACAGGTGCATTGCTGCTGTCAACAGCAGCACCAAGCAGCCTGTTCCCCAGCATCTTGCACATGTCAAGTCGAAGACCTCTCCTGACTCTGGCTTGGCCAGCCCCACAGATGCTCCACTTGAGCACTCTCAGACACCTTTAGCAAGTAAGCATGAAGAAAAGATTAAATAGTACCCCCTGATTTTCCATTTACTGCTTTAAGAACTACAACTAAGAGTGAGCACAGCAATACCTCTCTTGGCTGTAATAAGAGTAACAGTAAAATGTGTAACATTTGAACCACAGTTCAGTTACTGACAGTTCGATTCCTTGTGGACAGACCCGGCTAAGAAAATTCCAGGCCAAAACTAGCTCATGTTTCAAGACAGCACATCTTTCACTTTTCCAAAATGCAGAGTAGCTGGACACCAAAATCAGAAGGGGAGAGAAAAGAAAAAAAATCTTGTGACCGGGTTCTGCCTTTTGTTTCTCATATACAATCCTCTGAGGATAAAAGAAGAAGGGATAGTGTGAAATTAATTCTGGGTTTATCTGTAAAGAGAGAAGTTTTTTTCTCCCTGTAGGAACTTTAGATGTCTCTTCTCCTACTGAGTACTCTGTAAAATTCTTTTTAATGGCTATGAACACAAAAAAATTGTTTCTTATGTCTGGTTTCTGTAATCGCACAGCCAAATAGGCCAATTTAAAAATCAAAATAGTCAGAAAAATATTTATTTTTCTTATTTTTAGCAATTATGCAATTGTAATTTTATTTTATGTTTTCTCTCTGGCCCCTAACTCCTGCTGTGAGAGTAAATACTGCTGTTTTATAATTCTTATGCTCCTGTAAAAAATATTGTTAGGACACAAAGAAGTTGGAGGGGAAAACATAAGTTTTAATGACATTTGATCATAAAAATTGACAAAACTTAAAAAAATATATCCCCACTGGCAAAATACCCTTACAGTTTTATATTATAGTTTGGACAAAAAATATCCAATATAAATTGGTTAGAAAATAAATATCATCTAAATCAGGACATCTTTTTCCATCTACAACTGAAGTTCTCATGCAAGCTTTAAGATACACATACCCACACTTAAAAGCCAGCAGTGCCACTTCATTGGAAGGATGCATGACTTTGTTTCGGAGCAGGGAAACAAATTAGGGTCTTCTATATCCCAGCCACACTTGGCCACGATACAGATGGTGCATCTCAGAAGAGAGGTGATCAGTGGCCAGTGGATCAACTACATCACTGCAATACCACCACTCATTCTGTTACTTGTGCCATCTGTCCACTCAATCCCGGGACTATTTTGTCAGGCAATTCTGTAGAACTGCATTTCATAATTGAAGGAGATTGTGGAATACTGGAGAAGACATGATGTACCAGCCCCACTTCAGACCACATAATTCTATGGTCTGTGTGCTGTTTAGACTACAGGAAGCAATTGCATATGTATTTTAAAAATATGCATATCTTTCCTGCTTTGTTTTAATTCATAACCATGAATACTGTCAACAAGATAACTTTAAACAGATTTTACAGCCAAATAACATTAAAGTGTGGCAATTAGTGCCTTTTAACACTCACAGTCTGATTTGTGAAACATCATTTTAAGTAATAAGCCATCTGTTGCTCTCAATTTTAATTGTTGCAATAATTATGTATTTTAATTGTGATCTTAATTTAGATCACAATTTATCACCAGGAAATAAAAGGCACTATTTGTTTTAATCAATTTACTAGGATACTTTGAATATTTTCATCTGTTCTAATACAGAAACAAAGACCAGTTTCTACTGAAATGACAGCGTAGTTTTTTCTTAAAAGAAGTCTGCACATGGCAGAAGCAAAGCAAAATTATGTCAATAAACCCAATTCAGCTCTGGGACTCCATTTCTAGGAAGCACCTTTCTAATATTTGCGTCAAGCAGCTGCTATGCTTGCTAAGACAGAAATAAGACATAGCATATAATCAAAATCATTTATCAATATTATAGACTCCTTGCCATGCCAGAATCTATATTAAGCCCACAAATGACCAGAGAAATATTCCCAGGTTAAGAAAACCCTTCAAGATAAAGTCGCTCTCTACCATCTTTGTTTCCTGGTAATGAGAGTAAATCAGAGGACACAGCTGATCACAAATGCAAAGGTTCTTCAAGAAAATATGCTGCATGACCTCCTGTTTGGAAAGTCTAGCCTATTCAGTGAAGATTCCCTTGCCAGGAGCATAGCCCGGACTGATCTGAAATTAGACACAGACCTAAGCTGAAGTCCTTAAGACTGAGATCTCTGCACAGCTTTAGAGTAAAATATTATGCAAAGACCAGAGACAGAAAATCTAAGAGAACAGATAGTTTAAGAATATTGCTACAAACTTCCTCTTAAAAGTCATGAGAGTAAATGTATCCCGGAAAGAGGCTGCATTGGCTAGGAAAAATACTTTATCCTAAACCACTATATATCTGCTTACTAAGAACCTTCAGTTAGCCACCTTTGCTGTACCATGACAGAAAATGAAAGTGTACGAGCATAACATTTTATACTATGTAAAACCACTTAGCAATTTTAAAGTGTCTTAATTGCATGACAGTATCAAGGATGCATATGTTATGCTTAGAAAATCTGCCTTATGTTTTACCCCTGAAATCTCAAGAAAAACTTTACCAAAATGAAGAAGCATTTGACCTTTGTTTCAGGCTACCAAAAAACTAAAAATATGTAGCCACAAAACTAAAACGAAAATGACAGTATGAACCTTACTTCAATCTAAAACTGTCCCTGTCTGAAGTTAGAGAAGAGGAATATGAAGGTTTAAGCTTTTTCCAGATTTATATACTTAACATTTCCCTTCAAAAGCACATTACACAGCCCTCCTCAATCTATTCCATGAGCAGGAAATTCAATTTTCAGTAAAACAAACATTTTCCACATGAAAATCAGGCGATAATGAAAATACTTAATTTCATTAATAAATTAAATGTCCCCATGAGAACTGCAGCAGATAATAAAAGGAGATCATGTTCAAACAGATGACCAGATTCAAATAAAAAGAGCTGTTCTTTTTTTCTCAGCTGGATAATAAAGTTCAGCTAAAATACATCTCATGCCTCTGCAAAACTCTGCAAATTATTTCTACTGAGAAAGATTGTCCTATTTGATCATGCAAAATACCCTGAGCCAATCAGGAAACACAAAAACCATTAAGCAACTTCTACATAAATTGCCAGTTTTATCTTTCAAGCTGAAGTCTAATTTCACCATTAAAAGTTATAATTTACTCATGCTGAGAGGTATTGGAGATAAGCATAGGAAAACTCAGAAGCTATCTGAGATGCCACTCTGTGGTAACCATCAGTAAACGCTAAGTTTGAATGGCAACTCTGCGGGCTCAAGCTTAAAATACATCCTGAATGGCAGCATTACAGGCAAGGGGCAGTGGGGAGTGAAGAAATCAAGCTACGAGAGGAGTTGGTTTGAGGATATTTTTCCCCTTCTGCTCCTTTTAACAAGGTTAAATTCAATCAAAGCTCAAATGCAAAGCAGGAATGACTTATAAATGTTGTCTGTGTACTTGAACATTTGGAACAACTGAAATAATCATTAACTTTTTATTTATCTGTTTTATTCATATAAACAGACAAAATAAAGCAACACTTTTTTTTGTTATTTACTTTAGCCTTCTAGGACTAAAGGGAGAGGAAGTGATAATGGTTTTAGTTCCTCATTTGTTAAGTCCTTTCTACAAGATTTAAACAATTGCAATGGTGGAGCATGTGTGTTGAAGTATAGAACCCAACATACACAAAACACACTTTTCTCTGCCCTCAAGATCCAACTGAAATTTAATTACAATATAGTCTATGTGCTTCTCTTTTAACATTACTTTTAGCTACATCTTTCAATTTTCCTCTTTGTCAGACAAGTACACAGTCTAAGGGGAAAAAAAAGGGGGGGAGGGGATTCTGTTATGCCTGATATCATTATTTTTTTAAAAAAGTACTCAGTCACAATGACATTCAATCCCAAATTTTTTGATTAAAAAAATACCAAAGCAAAATAAAACTAAAAAACTCAACAAAACAAAAACATAAATGCTGCTGGCTATGGAATACAGTTATAAACTTTATCCAACAAAAGAATAAAATAAGTATTAAAATCTTCACAAACCGTACACCTCATCTTCTCACCACTTCTTTTATAGTAGTTTTTCACGCATGCACACTAATGGGTTCCACCTGGCAGGCAGACACATCCACTTTTTATGCCACTCAAGAGCTCTAGAGAAAGGAGATCAGGAGGCAGGAACTGTAAATTTTGTATTGCAGTGACTAAAATCAGGGTTGTGGGACACTGGTTCTTCTGCATGTTCCAAAGCCACACACATTAAATCTACCCTGGTGTAGATGCTTGTAATGAGACAGAAACATTTTTATTTTAAAAAGCACTTTTGTAATGGTTTGATTAAAAAAAAAGTCAATGTAGAATCTCATTGCTTTACGATGTAAGTCTTTATTAAGGACCAAATCCTCTCTACTTTATCCACATGATAAAAACTACATAGTAAACATTTGTTTTTTTCTAGTAACAAATCTTAAACAGACATATTCATCCCTTTGGCTATACACCTTCGAGAAGGAGTGTTAGTTTTTTAGTAGAGCAGCATAGGCAACGCTAGCAATACAGGACTGAAAACATTCATGTAATTGCTATCCCACTTCCAACATCCTACTCCACCGGGGTGAAGGACAGAGGAGTAGCCACCTGTCCATCCCCAGTGCACTCCCAAAGCACCACGTGCCTGCTGAAATCAACACCAGGAGGCAGTTTGAATATAAGTGTTTGGCAGTGTCAGAGAACAAGCATTCCTTCTTTTTCCCCAAAGGTAGGCAGGAAATTGAATTTACACTAGAGTCTCCACAGGGCTTGTGGCAAAAGTAAAGGTGTCTTGTAGTGTTTTCACTACCAACAAATTCAGAGCCAGGTCTCCATGGCAGAGCTGCTATTTATATAGGTAGGGGTAGTTTAAACAATTGTGACACTGTGCTGTCACTGCTCTGGCCATTTCTGCTGCAAGCAAATATTACGTCCATGAACTCTTTTCCTCTTACATCTCTCTTTAATGTTTTAAGTTGATTTTCTCTGATATGAAAGAATAATCAGTTCCAGGATAGTATGCATTTAGAACGTCTTGCTAAACAAACACTGAATCTTCTGATGGCCCTCAAAGAAAAACTGCTTCTCTTGGGAGAATGTTACATTGGTTGAAGCATCAGACAAAGTCAAGAATGTATTTACTTTGATGGCAGATGAAATGTAAAAAAATACTTCAGAATTAAGTAGTGTTATAAAGCATACAGCTTTCACAGGACCAAAAAAAAACCAGCAGTAGTCACACACACATCAGATTTTATCTTTTTTCTTCTCACTTCACCTTGGCTTCTGCAATAAACAGGTCATCTTTGACCAATTTCACATTCTGGGAACACACAAAGACTAAAACTATTCTCAACTTCGGAGTTCATAAATTTACCATAATTATATAACATCTTTTTTTAGATTGTATTTTAGGATTTCATGCTGCTGAATTTAAAGCAAGCTTTTTTTTTATTATGAACTTCTTTTTCTGGTTAGATTTTTATGAATAGTTGCGTGTTGAAGATATTTCTGCATTTTTTTAGTGATAAAGTGGCTGTTGTGTTTATTACATATATTTTATTTAACATAACAAATGTGTCTCAGTGCTCATATGGAAGAAATAGAAGCACAGACTCCTAGAATTATTCAGGCTGGAACAGACCTCTAATATCGTTGAGTCCAACCATTAGCCTAACACTACTATCTTCACCACTAAACCATGTCCCCAAGTGCCACATCTACATGTCTCTTGAATACCTCTAGGGATGGTGACTCAAACAGTTCCCCAGGTAGCCTGTTCTGTCTGACAGGCCCTTCTGTGAAGAAATTTTTCCTAATATCCAATCTAAACCTCCTCTGGTACAACTTGAGGCCACTTACTCTCGTCATATCACTTGTTACATGAGAGACTGACCCCCACCCTGTTACAACCTCCTTTCAGGTAGTTGTAGAGAGCACTAATGTCCCCCCTGAGCCTCCTTTTCTCCTCAGTTTCCTCAGCCACTCATAAGACTTGTGCTCCAGCCCCTTCACCAGCTTCCTTTCTCTGGACATGCTCCGGCACCTCAATGTCTTTTTTGCAGTGACGGGTCCAAAATCGAACACAGGACTCAAGGCATGGCCTCCCTATTGCAGAGTACAGAGGAACAACCACTGCCCTGGTCCTGCTGGCCACACTATTTCAGATACAAGCCAGGATGCCATTGGCCTTCTTGCCCACCTGGGCACACTGCTGGATCGTTTTCAGTCAGATGTCAACCAGCACCCTGCCTAGCAACTTTCCAGCCACTCTTCCCCCAGCCTGTAGTGCTGCATGGCAGTTGCATGTGCAGAACCCAGAACTTGGCCTTATTGAACATCACACCATTCGCCTCAGCCCAGTGATTCAGCCTGTCCAGATCCCTCCAAAGAGCCTTCCCGCCCTCCAGCAGATCAATACCCCTGCTCAACTAGGTTTCACCCGAGAACTTACAGAAGGTGCACTCAATCCCCTTGTCCAGGTCATCTACAAAGAGGCTAAACAGGACTGGCCTCAACACTGAGCCCTGGGGAACACCACTGGTGCCAGCTGGATGTAACTCCATTCACCACCACGCTCTGGGCACAGCCATCTAGCCAGGATTTTTACCCAACAGAGAGCACACACATCCAAACATGAGCATCAAGTTTCTCCAGGAGAATGCTGTGGGAAACAGTATCCATAATTTCATGCTAAAATTTTCACATCACAAATTAGCATGAAGAAAGCTCCATATTGTCAGTTAATCAATACAATTGAAGAATGTCTTTGGAGGAAGTCGTAAAAGATATCATTTTTGCATCACTTTTTAGATCTGGATTTCTTATACAGTTTCACAAGTAACAATGAGGCTGCTCAGAATTATCTGAAGCAGCACGGCCTTGGAAAACAGAAAGTACTCTACTAGTATTGGCAAGCACTGAAGAGTTAATGTTACTGCTGAATGATTACCTGGGGAGCATCAATAGGTGAAGAGTTCTAAATAACTAAGCAAATGGATTCAGTGGGATCAATTAAATGCAAGAATTCATCTTTTTTAATGAGTTTATTTTCTTTTTTCATCTTCTCTCTTTCTGTTTTTTTCTGTGCATATACACAAAAAGCACTCATTTCTGCTAGAGATATTTTCTTCTCCACTGCGGCCAGGGAAGCCCCATGGGGACTTTACTGCACTGAAGGGGTGAATGACAAGATTCCATTCCCTCTAGTGAGACTACCAGCTTCTCCAGATGCTACAATGATGCCTTATCAGGAACCCTGCACCACACAATCACAGGATTTTGTAGTCTGAATACAGACTAGAGAAGTACAAATCTTTGGACAGAGTTCCCTACTCTAAGAAATGTCACAATCCATTACACAAAATCATCTATAAAAGGTGTGAGACACAAAGGGTAGCAGGAAAAAATATTCCACAAACACACCAGTGGAAAGCAAGAAATGAAATGACAAGTAAATCTAATTGACAGACAAAACCAAGAATGTGAAACCTTCATTTATTAATATCAGCTTCAGCTTCCAACAAATATCTGAAATAGATCAAACTTGCTGACAACTAGCATCAACAACCAGATTACAAAAGGGATAGTATTAGCTAGCAATTCTCAGTTAACTACAAAGTGCTGATGAAATTCAGCCTACCATACTAAGAATTAGAGGACTCAATCTCAGTTTCACTTTTGAGAATTAGTAAGGGGTAAGAGGGGTACAGAAGATCAGAAAAATTACTTGGGTTACCCTTAAAATGCAGTTAAAGTGGGTAAGATCAAGAGAAGTATAGACCAGTTAAATATTAAATCTTGGGAAAATACTGTAAAAAAAATTCTAAAGACAAGCAGTAAGCACAGAGAAGGACAAGATTGGTGGGCACTATGAAAGATAAAATATGTTTAATATTTAACTGATGTCCTCGCTTTCTGCGGGAGAGTTAGAGGGTTTGGTACAGGGGCAGATGCAGTAGGAGGAAAGTATTTTCCTTTATCCAGATTTTTAACACTTGTTTAACATAACATGCTTATACAACAAAATAATTAGAAACAATACTGCCCAGGAATAGTCATCACTAGTTCGTTGTCAAATTGGGGAACACACAAAGAAATGTTTTGCATGAGTCTGTCCTGCTTCTGGTACTATTCAACATGTTTTTAGTGATTAAGTTGAAACAGTACATGCATTCAATTTGCAAGCTGAATGCAGCAGCAAGCACATCAGACAGCAGAATCAATTAGGATTCAAACCACACAACGCACTGGGAGGAGATACCTAGAAAAAGATGCAGTTTACTAAGGATGGAGGCAAAATTCCACATCACACCCTGTGGAATCAAGGGAAGAGGAAGTGAATCCTAATGTCATCACGAATCACATCAAGCTGCTAAAACACACACACACAAATAGAAACATCATTTTAATGTGTGAAATAACTCTCCTGCTACCCAGCTGAAAGCTTACAAGCATAGACTAGCACAGTTTCCAGTCTGGCCACAGCAACTGAAGGATATGAATCAAATGGTGGTAAGACAATTGAGTGGTGTGAATGATCAGTGATTCAGAATACAAAATACTTCTCCTACAAGAGTTCTTCAATACAAGAAAAATCTTTTCAGTGGTAAAGAAAATAGATGTTGGAAGAGAACATGGAATCTGCATCACTGGATATTTTCAGAAGGAAGTTGAACAAATACCTATCACAAATACCCTTCATTCTGCCTTTGAGCAAGGTCTCTACTTCAAGTCTTGTTTTCTGTAAGAGACACGTGATCTCACTGATTTCTTTCACAAGTATAGAAAATTCATAGACAAAACCGAGGATTTATCTCATCTCTAGCTGGGCAAATTTTCAGTGTGCAATATCAATTCACCTACAGTGGCACGTGAGACCATGCACATTTCCCTGTCAACAGGATTGAAAAATGGTCCTATTTCCTCTCCCTAAGAGAACAGAAGCTACAAAAAGAGGTTACAAATCCCTAAAATCTTTATATGCTAGACACTAAGTAAGCAGCTTCTATTTATGTTACAAATAAGTTACAAATATTTAAAAATAAATCTACAAAGCTGTTACAGAGACAATTATTGGAAGTTAAAAAAAGATAAAGTTTTATTGTGATTATAGTTCACATCTCTGACAGGGATTCTCCAGGTCATATGACCGAGATACTGTACTGCTCTCCTTAGCAATACAATCGACATTACCTACTGCTTGTAGGGATCATATTCTCTCAAAAATCAGTACCAGCAGACAATTTAGACTCAATGAAATAGCCTTTGTGATAGTTCTTTAATTCTTCTAGTAATACCATGTCATTGTTTGTTCCTTAGATGTAGTAGACATTTGGTCTCTCAGTGCTTAGAAAAAAAAAACCTAAAAATAAGTCACTTTCTGAATGACACACAATGACACTCCCATTTGAAGTTGGTGACAATTTGCTTTTTAGATGCTATTTTCTTGAGAAAATTTTGAAGAAAAAAATACTTATGAAGGAGCCTTCTTTAAATGACTGCTTGCAAAATATCAGCTAAAACACCTTTCTAGTTCTTTTCTGTAACTCTTGGTGACTCAAAAATATGGTAGAAATATTACTGAAGCTGATGATTTTCCACTATGGATTTTGCTTATGGGATAGAAAATTTGCTTTCAAAATGCCTAGTCTGAGAAGCTGATTTATTGTTTGCTTGTCAAACATCTTGAAGAGTTAGACAATACCATTAGACATGGTATTGAAGTTATGAATGGGTGGATGGATGGATTACCCTCACCTGCTGTGCGTTGTTTGCTAAAGACATTTTAGTAATATTTCCTGCTCCTTTCGGTTCTAAAAAATTGTTTCCAAAATGTGCATTCATCTAATTTAAAAACCAGACTCCCAAACCAGAAAAATAAAAATCACAGTAGCAAATGCAAGAACAAAATTATATAGCATATCGCTTTTCTAGAAGATGTTTCTATATGACTTTAGTGCAAAGTCACATCTGGAATATGAGGTATATTTCTTTTTAAGGACCTGATGATGAATCTCTAAATACTTAGACCCTTTATGACAGTCCATTGCTATTTCTAGCACTATCCGTTTCTTGCCTGCTTCTACTCACTTGTTCATTTCTCTTCCTAGATATGAGCAGTTAACACTTCATGGTTTCCATTTAGTCTTTGAGTTCATTATATATTATTGTCTGATTTCTTAATATTTGCTGTAATTTTCTGTCTCTTAAAAACTGTATTTTGATACTTGAATGTCTTCATATGTGGGATTGCTGTTCTATTGTGTTTCACCTCTTTTCAACACTTTTTAAGTTTTCATATTGGATAGAGCAGAGGATAAATGCTAACACTTAAATGAAAAAATAGTTTAAAAAAATTACTGAAGAAAATTACTCCTCTATTATCTTTAACTGGGCCATAGCCAAACCTGACATCAACAGCTATAAAGAATGAGATAGCAAAATCACTAAAATCCCAACTCTCATTTTTCAAGAGTACTGTAAAACTTTATATTACTTTGAGCTTTATCACATGAAGGTAGACTATGGTTCATAGACATTCTGGTATATAATCTCATAATAACCCTCTCTATTTTAATCAGTTCATGCATATCCATCTTGGCATCACTTTCCTACTCTTTCAGAAACTGTCCTCTTTAAAGGGTTGAGAAATCATCCAAGTGGATTAATCCTCATGACAGGACTTAACATCATTTTTATACCTGGCAGGGTGACAAAGTTTGGAAGGACAGGCAGAAGAGGAAAGGCTTATACAAGTAAGGCTCATAGGACCACTTTCTGTGTTCTTAACTTTCTTCGTTATCAATTTAAAGCTTACATTAAGGTACTAGTAATTATCTGATAGCCAAATAAACTCAGAAACAAAATATTTTAGAGGCAGATACTTGTATATTATAACTTCGGAGGGGAAATCCTGGAATTACCACCTTTTATAGGAGCCCCAGAAAATTATTTTTAAAATAGTAAACAGACCCAACAGTCTATCAGAAGACCATGTTTCTGATTTCAGTGAACATTACATAAAGATAATAGGTACCTGTTTTATCACTGGTTAATGCAGATCTCTATGTCATTATTACAACCTAAGATCATCAAATGTGGAAAGCATACTGAAACTAAAGGAGGCATAGATTTTAATATTTCCACCAGAGAGGTATTTGGTCATTTTTACTGGTAAAGTAGGGCATTATTCAAAGTTTTATTCAAACGTGGACTGAAGACATGAGTCAACCTTTCTTTTGACCAATTCGCTCTTTTCTGCCATTACCACTGTAACGTTACAGGACTGAGCGGTCTGCTGGGTTGCAGCCTAGTAATAGATTATTCGCATATACTTCATTAACCCAGAAATATAAAACTGATCTTTTGCTATCATTACATGTATAATGAAAGTTTGCCTCTTAAGCAACATCATACACTTACTCAGACCAGCTGGTTGCCTTTGTATAGTAGCTATATTTCTCAGCCTAATAAATAATTTTCTCTGTTATCCTTCAGCTACCTAAGGGCTGCAGTATATATTACAAAGTAGCCACCAGTAAAATATTAAAAACCACCACCAAGTTAAGAGTACAGTAGAAAACCAAAATAGTTTTTCACTCTGCAGAATAGCAGTTCCAATTTATTCTGACTTCATAACAACACATGCTTAAAGTACAAGACCCCTTCCTTCACAAAACAAAATTTAAGTGCTAACATCTGAAAGACCACAGTCCCTCAAACACTTAAGTTTAATCAGCATACTTCTCTAACGTGGTATTTGTCTCAGAGCTAGACACCTAATGTAGTATTTGTAGGAATTCTGAGGCATGTTTCTTAAGAAGAAGATTCATCCCACACTAAAATAGATGTTGACAAATTGCCTTCCTGTATCTTTTTAGAAGAAGAATCACAAAATAATTTAGGTTGAAAGGGACAACTTGAGAACACTTAGTCCACTCTCCCAGCTTAAGCAGTGTCAGCGGGAACAGGTAAGCCAGGTCCACTTGAGTTCAGCGTGTCTCACCTACACATTTGTTTGCATCGTGCCCAGCAGCATCTTAGGACAGGTAGCACTGAGCAGCCTCCTATCAGCTTTACATCAAATGTCCTTGGGATCCCTAAAGGAGATATGCCCTATAGCCCTAACACCTGTCCTATTCATAGTATATTATTGCATTCCTATAGATTTCCAAGCCTTAAATGCTGCACAGCTAGAGATTCACTCTTCACTTTCTCTGCCTTGTCCAGTTTCCCAAAATATACTTTGGCTAGATGTTTAATACTTTGCAAGTATCAGACAAATGATGTGCTGGAACTTCTGTAGAAAGTTTTAGATCAAAAACCCTAATGCCATTTGAGATGGAGGCTAAACTACTTCAAGTAATGGTGTGAGGTGGCTATGGCTACAATGCAAGAGAACTATAGATCTGTACTTAGTGGCCCAAGCACTCCCTTTAACACAGCAGACCTCTTGTAATCCTATGCAAAATTGAACAACTTCAGTGGAAGTAACTAAAAGACAAAAGGTTGTCCCCTTCTAAAACAAACTAAACCATGACGGTTAAGAATGGCTGGCTTTGAACACAGACAAAGGAATGTATGAAGGTTAAGATAGGAAAGAACGCAAAATCCACAACGCATATTTGAAAGGACTCACACACATCACCTAGTCTGTAAAGGATTCTGGTGCACAAATGCCCAGGAAGGGTCTTCCCTGAAAAATATGAGTCAACTCCATCCCTAAGCTGGAGGCTCAAAAAATGTATACAATGAATCTTTCATCAATGTTTCCCTCCTATTATTTAGCATGTTGGACAACATCCAGTTCAGTATACTGATTATTGTGCTTCACATCATAGGCATCTAAATGACCCCCACACTCACTCACTACCTAAGAAGCATGTCCACCTTCCACAGAGCTGCAGAGACTATTTCATAAACAATGCACAACAGAGTTCGCTGACAATGTTCTGCATTATTGAGTCATGTCTAAACCTGTTTCTCACTGTGCTGATTTCACTTTCCCTGAAGAAACAAGAATTTTTAGTGTGAACATGGACACAACCCTCGTAGTGAAGTGATCTAGTTTCAGTTAGAAGTATACATAAATCACTGCAGTATTCCTTTTATTCCCCAAATAACCTGTAGCATACTTGTACTTATGTGACTGAAAATAAATGTTGGTTTTGTGAAATTAAACAGCAAATATTTAGTGAAAATTAGTGTACTAATTCTGAGCATTCTCTTTGGCACATAATGCAAATAGGAGAAACCCACTTGCCAAACATATTTACACCCTACTTGTTTTAATGCATGACCCCTCACTGTTGCAAATCCTAGCACCAGCACCCATCAAGCTGATTGATGGCAGCTCATTGATTTCCTTGTGTATTCCACTCTGCATACATGTTTCTACACAATGTAAGTGTGAGTCAGCACACTCTTCGAAACAAGAGAAGGGTTTTTTACTTATGTGTGTATTATTGCACATAGTGGTAGTGGTACATTTGGTACTTCCACCATCTATGCTGAGGATATTTATACAGAATGGAAATCTATAATGAAAGACTTAGACCTTTGTCTTGATTCTATCCCTAGATCATGGTATCTCAGAGAATAAAAATCAGAAAATATACCATTCTCTTTCACAGCACATCTTTTCCATATTATCTTCTTTAAGGCAATACCAAACTCCAATTTGTACCAAGGGGATTAGAGGAAAATAGATTCTTAAGAGTCTGATTAAATATTTAATTGGAATATGTGCACCTCTAATTCCCTGAACAGAGCTCAGGAGAATATGAGCTCCACGGAGAGCTCAGTACATCAGGAACAAGATCAATGTTAATTAGAGCAAGATATATAAACTTCTTCCAAAGTGTAAGACACATGATAAAGAATTCAATGCATAATTTTAAGAGACTGGTATAGATAACTTGAGTAGGGGGAATTGAGTCCACTTCTGCTAGGGTTTCCCTTAGAAACAGAAACATTTTTCCTGAGATACAACAAATCAGGCAGTAGTTCAAATGCACAAGAAGAAATTAAGAAACACTTCCATCTTGTAACATGCGGCCATTAGAAGCCAAGTAGTTCTATTGTTGGTGGTTACTAAAATTATCTATTCATTGCAAAGAAATACTCTTTCTTCTTATGCAACAAACAATGGGACATCACTGCAGTATTGCTGTTAGTGTAAAGATTCACTCAGAGAAAAAGATACTTTTGTAGAGTAGCATTATGCTTAATAAGAAAATACTCTGAAAATGTATTTAGATCAAAAGTACTTTTGGATGAGAAACTGCCCTTTTTCATTGCAAATTAAGCACAAAGTAGAAGTAACTGGTAAAACACAGCTAAAGGTTGAAAGAACTAAACCAAAATAACTATAAAAATAAATCTTAAGTGCATATTTAGTGTCATGAGTAATTTAATGTCAGTTTATTGACATAAAATCCACTACAATATGCTACATAAAGTCCTCAGCCATGATCAAAAAACCCAAGCTATATGTGATAGACCAGGAAAGTCCCTTATCTTCCACAAAGTTTTGGAGTAAAATAGAAAAACTGAGAGGAAAACCTTTTTGCATACAGTTGTGAGAATTCACACAAGGTGCCTTGATGGATGCAGGATCGTCTCTTTTGATACCCACTTTATATACTTCATTAGCTATACTTTATTGTTCTGGGACTAACAAACTCCTAAGTCAACACAGCTAGGTACATAGAGCTACAGGTCTGTGTTGTGCTGACTTTGAATTGAATAATTCCTACATCTATCAGATACCAAGGAACTATAGAAAAATTACAGTAGTTGATGGCCTCCTTGTAACCATCTATCTTGCCTTGTAAAGTTTATATGTTAAAAATGTTTCAGAGGGTAGGGTTCTTCTGGGAACAGCGTCTAAACAAACATAGAAGCACTGCTTTTGCCACCAAAACACAAATTAGATTGAGAGGAAGGCAATGGAAGGAACATTACTGAAACTCATTTAAAAAACTTCTGCCTGGATTCACCATCTTTCAGTAGCATAAAAAGCCATCATCTGAGCTGATATATACTGCGAGCTGGGGGTTTTGGAGGGTTTGGTTTTGTTTGTTTGAAGGTTTTTTGACCCATCCGAGCATTGGTTCAGTTACAAGACAAGCATTTCCATTCACAGTTTGAAAAATTATGTCAAATAGAAGAGGTTGGGCTATAACCTATTCTGAATTAAGTCACAATTTGTAGTACAAATTCAAGCATTTAAGCTGCAACCCTATCAGTGTGATATATTGTTAGTAGTTCTGATAACAGGATTTATAAGAGCACCGCACATCACCTCTGTGTTATAAATAAATAGAGATTCGAAATAGGTATGCAATTCATGTGCTTAGTAGTTTTAATGCTATTGACTCTGCTTCAGAGCTACATTATTTGGTTGAGGCTCTCAGATCACTTTTCCAAGTGCCCTGAGAGAAAGATGGCTTTCCTTTTATTCAGTGCTATTTAGTATGGCCCAGAGCACATAAGTACTGATTACAAAAAGAAAGAACACATATATTTTTACTTCAAAGCCCTCACAGTATTCTTTGTATATAAAAATACTGACTAAAATTAAAAATTATAGAAGTTACTGAAATTTTAATTTTATATCCTACCCATATATTTGTTTTGTGATTTAGTACAAATTTTAAAAGTCAGTTGAAATTATTATTTCCAAATATTTATATATTAAACACAGTAAAAATATACCTTGCATAAATGTCTGGATTTTTTCCTCCCTGGGAAATACCAGTGCACCAACTTTCACTGTTGCTGTAATCTAATCTCCAAGAGTTTACGTTTATCATTACCAAAACTGACAAGTGAAAATAACTTCATCTAAAAGTTGTGGTAAGATTTCTGATGGTAACTTCTGAGAGAGAAGGCCAAAGATTGGGATAGTAAAATTGACTTTAAAATAGAATTGAAATATCACAGTCTTCATTACCTAGCAGTTACAATCCTATTCCAAAACAGATTGCTAAAGAGATAACCAGAGAAGTTCTTAATTAAAATCTTATTGATGTGCTGTATCTACAGAGATAATTAAATACAGCACCAAGTTTTGCATACAAAAACATATTTATCTTGCCAAGGAAATAATTGAGAAAAATTACTTTGTGGCTAAGACTTGATGTAGATATTGTTGTCAATTTGCTTCTATTATCAGCATAACATCCTAAAGAGCTGCAATGACTAGAGATTTTTTTTTTTAACTGACCAAGCAACCAAATACAGAATAGTAAAATAAATGTGCCCCTCTCAATAAATTAGTTCAAGGAAGGTAAGTTCAGTTGGACTGTGAAATGGTCTGTATAACTGACATTTTAGACGCTACTCACATTCATTGGCAGAAGCTGTAATATGATTCCCTATTTTAAGCAGTCAATGAACTACTAAATGTACATTTCTATTTTTAGCACACATTTCTCAAAAATTCCATGCACACCTACCAGTGCTGCTCACAAGACAGCTATTAACCATTTTTAAACCTTGAGCACTGGGAATATTTGTACCATTACTTCAGATTTCATTTTACTGCTAGACAGCAAAATAAAAGATAGAAGGATATGTTGCAGAATTCATCCATCTTTCAATGGTTATTTTAAAAAACTGGTCACAGAAAATTACAATATCAGGAAGTACTGAAAACACATTCAGCCCACAGACTATTCAGGGCTTAGTAGGGAACACAAGTCTATCAGGAAAAATAATTGAACTACTGCCTGCTGAATGGATGAGTATCCTATTTCAATTAACACCAAGATGTAGCACACGGGAACACCTCACTAGTGTTATGACTGTGTTTTACACTGATGACAGCCCCACTCTAATTTCAAATAATGGGAAATACTTTGTAACAACTGTATTATTGTATCAAAGATCCAGAAAACATAACGAAATAGAGACTGGAAGAAAAGATTATTTTTCTCTTTCAAATAGGTAAGGATGCAGTGGATGCTACATCAAGTAGTCTTTAAAGCATTGACATTGTGACTCAATACTGTGAAAAATATATTTGGATCTGTAGATAACCTTACTGTGAATTTTACTGGACTGTTTCGACGTAGTCAAGGAAAAATAAAATACATTTCTTTCTTCATATTAGGACTCACTGAGCCTTCAGGAATTGTGATTATTTAGAACAAGTTAATAGTTATGCTGTATTAAAAAAAATACAAGAATTTATTGATACAAAGCAATTCACTCATTTAAATTTACACCTGGTAAGTTCATTACTACATAATTTTCAAGGCTCTAAAAACAAAAGCTGGAGGAAATTTCACATGATCAAGTTTATGTTTTCACAACCCCCAGTTATAAAGTTTCACAATGGTAATTTTAAAAAATGTACAAAGGAAAATATTGCAAAAGGTAAGCACAGGAAGGATGCAGTTCGCTTAACATTCATACTGTGTAAGTACAAAAATGCAGATTACACTCCTCCCAGAGCATGCCTGATCCTAAACTGATTTAAATGGATAGTGAAAATCACAGATGTGTCTGGGACCACTGAACACATGCTAAGTTGTAATAGCTTTTTATGAGTACAGAGATCTATTTCATCAATCAATAATCCTTTGTATTGCAAGAAAAATACTACATTCATCCTACTTTTCCTAACTTTTGGAGACCCAACTAAATTGCAAAGTTAATTCACCTAAGGCTTTAGCCCGGACAGAGAATAAATAAGACTAGAAGAAGTTGAAGAATTCCCTGAGGAAAAGAGAAGGAAATTAAAAAAAAAAAAAAAAAAAAAAAAAAGAGCTGTCTACTTTCATACATTACTTCAACAAGATTGGATCAAACAGATGACTGTACCTGAAGATGCAACAGGAAATTTAACTGTTTCCAGTCTTTCAGATCTGATGGAATTTAGTTGTCCTAGCTTAGTGAAGGAAGATTGTTATTAACAACTTTTTATAACCCTGGTTTGGGAATTGATATCTTTTATATTTTTTCCAATCATTTCAAAACAAAGTAGATGTGCCATATGCTGTCCACCATGATACTGCAGTAGCATTAAGTGATACACTGTTGTTTCTAATCATGTTTCTATGTAGTGACTTTAATCAGATGTTATGTTCTAGAGAGCTACTCAAAAAATTTTTTTGAAAATTTACTTTAATCCCGATGAAATACAGAATTTAATAACATTTTTTTCAGTACAGTGGACAGGTCAGGAACAATATTGAAAGAGACTTGGAAATCTGAGAAGCAAATCTTGAAAAAACAAAGCAATCATTTGGTCCAAGGACTTTGAGATAAAATTGAGCAGGGATAAGTATAGTCACTTTAGAGTCAAATGGATTTAAGTGAAGTCTTCTCTGAGACCAAGGAACAGGTACCTAATTGCTGTTGGGAAATAGCAAATGACAATAAAACAAAGTGACAATAAACCAAAATTTTAAAAGAAAATACGTTAGAGGGTAAGGAAGGTAAGAGAATGAGGCAACGAGCAGAAAAAATTAGCAAAATAAACAGAGCATTATTTCAGCATATCCAGCTACCCTCAAGCTGTTGGGATATTTTACTTAGTGAGTTATTTGAAGAAATATTGAAGGACAACTGGCAGAGTATGAAACTATGCCACTCAGTGCTTAAATGTTAAAGTTAGTGATTTTTTTCAGCTCTTCTATACATACCTCTTTCTAAGCACATCAGCTGTAGGTTTAATGTGCTGATTCAAGTACTTGTGCATGTGTATCTGTGTATATATATATATATATTAGTATAAACAACTCACCTGGTATGTTTATTCAGAGCAAGTCAAACAAGCCTGTGACATCAAATTAACTAAAGATTAAAAAGGTCTGGGCACAGAACATATGCATAACACAGAAAGACTGAACTAAACAAGTACACACTGCATGATGCTCACACATGCATTTTGAGTAAGTTTGATGATCTGTGACAAAACCGATACTTTAAAAAACTCCCACAGACTATAAAGCTCAGAAATTCTTCTTTCCTCTGCTGTTGTGATGTGATTTGTGAGCTTTCTTCACATACATATGTGATGCAGTGCACAAGTCTTAAAATCTGTGCATCCGGGATAAAATTTCTATAAACTCAGTGAGTATAATCTGGTAAAAGTTATCTCAGTGTGCATTATCTACTCTAGCTGGAAACCACCATTACTAGACACTCTCAGCATGAACCAAGACTCCCACGTATATTAACAGGGGTTTTTTTGTTTACATAAAAAGCTGGGTAAAAAATTGAGTGGTTTCCTCAATTTCTCTTTCCCAGGTTAGTGAAGCTATTCCTGTGAATTTTCTTGACTGGTAAGCTCATTTAAAAGATATTTCAAGTAGAGTTCCCATTGTTTTTGCTCTTTCAGAGAAAGCAAAAAAATACAATTATAAAAAAATATTGAAAAGCATTTTACAACTACATATTAAAAATCAGACACCAGACTCAAGTAAGTTTTTACCAGCATCCAACACCTTATACCTACTTAAGCTTCTTTAAGCTGAACCATGATCACAGTTTTCTTCATGGTATTCAGAAAGGCATAAGTCATATCTAAATTTTTGTCCACATTTTCAGAGAAGGAATTAATATGGCTTGAGAAGCAGGCCAATTGTGAAAGACTAAGCATATTCAAAAATTAAAGGTACCTTGTATCTATTTAAATATATTTTTTCCCCTACAACAGCTAAGTATACCAAAACTATACAAGATTCTTCTTTGCAGGCAATAGAAAGAGCACATTGGGTGAAAATGCAGGTAGATTGTCTCATAAAACAGGACATTTTGCAAAACTATTTGCACATGGAAAAAATCTAATGTGGGACAAAAGAGGAAAACTGGTATTTTTCATGTCTTTCATCTTAAGCAACACAGCCTCCTTGGTTGGCCTAATTTTGTTAAAGAACTAAAGAATAATTGTTCCTAAAAAATCTGTGTGAGTGATGAGCCTTCTTTTCACAGAGAGCTGTTGAGTGCCTGGTAGCAATTTGTGGCTAATAGACTAGAGATGCCCATTTCTGTAAATTATTTCCTTAATGACCCTTTGCTTCACAATTTGATTAATATTGCTGCTTTCATCTTCCAGTCTCAGCAGTACTTTTTGTATAACCTGACGTAAGTCAGGAGACCCTAGCCTTTCAATGCATAGTACATTCCCTGGAAACTGATAAATAGTAGTATTTGTTTTGTTAAATTATTTTCAGAAAGACTAGACTTAGTAAAGTAAGGTCTTGCAGTACGCACTGTCAATATGGAAATCTGTTCTCAAGAAAGGCTTTTAAACCAAATACTTGTTTTATTCTACCATTAGAATTCCACTGAAAATCCCTAGAAAATAGTAAGTACAACAAAAATCTGTCATATTTTGGAACTACGATGGCAGAGAAGTTGTGAATTTGTATATTTATTAATTTAATAAACATTTGAATTTTTTTGCATATAAAAAATTGATATATAAAGCCTTTGAGACAGCAAAAAAAGTAAGAATATAAGAGTAATTTTGTTACTGTCTGGAAAAACAATGGAACAGTCCAAAAACAGCTCATTGACTAACCCTTCCAGGTAACTTTTTTAATAAAAATCAGTTCAGATAATAATGTTCTGTGGCTTTTCTGTAGCCCACCTTAAATTTTATTTCATATACTTACATTAATCATTTTGTCTCATGGTCTTAATTGAACTGTTGTTCCTCACATTAAGTTTTTCTTCTGAACCCTGTATTTTTGGAAAATATTTATTCTATGAATAAGGAAAAAAAGCCTTGAAAAGTTATTACAGTACACAAGATATATATCTAGTGTCTGTATTTTTTTCACAGTTTTAACATTAATTTTTAATTCTGTCTGTTTGTAATTTTGTGTAGGGCTAGGGGAGAGAGATTAAAAAAAAATCAAGTAAGCAGAGTGCTAGACATAATAACATGGTTTGTTGAAGCTTCTGTGATCTCCAGTGCTCCATGTCCTCCTGGAGCCAAGCAGTAACACACACCAGATCAGAAATAGCACTTACAGCAAAAGCCTTTCCAAGCCATTTTTTTTTTTTTGTCCCAATGGTACTTCTCAGTGTTATAGCACATTCTTCATTCCAAGCATCAATAATATTTAGAGACTCACTAGCAGCTCACCCCAAGGAATCTCCAGCTGGAAAAAAAGTTTATGGTTTCCTTATGAACTTTTCATTGCTCACACTCTGTATTAATAATTGATAAACTTGATAAACTTCAAGACTTCACTCTAAATTTCCATCTCTAGTTTCAGCATATTTCTCTTTTTAGTCCTTCCAGAATTTTAATCTCAGCTTTTAGATTGTTTGCTGTGTTGCAACAGGCCTTATGCCTTGGAATTACAATAACTGAAATTTTAGCTGAACTTTATATTATATTATATTATATATATATATTATATATATATTATATATATATAATTTTTATATATAAATTATACAGAATATATATTTATTTATTAAATCATTTAATTTAAATTATTTATATAATATATTTATATAACGTCCTTACGTTCCCATGCTTTTGAAGATCAAAAAGTAGGGGAAAAATATACAGAAAATAGTATTTCACTAAGTAAACAATACTCTTTTCCCACGACAGAGAGGATATATGAGGCAACAGAGATATCAAAGTAGTCATCCATATGACTTTTAGTTATTTTAAATATGAAAATTCACTTAGTTCATTTCATGGAAAAGAAGTTTTTTTCTTCCCACACCTTGGCAGCTAGCAACTTCTGCTAACCGGTACAAAGGGAAGGTCAAGCCAGTGGTCATGTTTCAGTGTATGATCCAGTGCCTCTGCAAATAACCCACATCTCTAGGAGTATCAGTACTCAAAAATCATTCCTCATGGGCACCTTACATTTTAATTTATTTATAGGTATATCTGGATGACATGCCTGTGATCCACAGAAAAATAAACCAAATGATCATTTTAATCTCTAATTCTACTTTTTTATTAAAACTGTACATATGCTGGAGGCAGGAGGGAGGTACAGGGAGTGGATATGTCCTTTGAGACCAAAACCTATCTGACAGCTTCACCCTGGCTGTGACAACAGAGGAAAAAAGAACAGAAAATAAAATACCTAAATAAAGTCAGGATAGCTTCAGGTTCCTAGAGCTTAATGAAATTCTCTTCTGAATCCCGAGGTTATTGCCTTCAACAAACTCACCAAGAAGAGTCTAAAGAGAATTTGAAAGATTTCATTAGTCTACAAAAGGACAGAGATAAATTTACAGACAAGTCTCTTTTTACGGGAGTAAAAACCTGTCAGTTGTGTAAGCAGCCTAAAGAAAGTCACAAGCAATAGACACCACCATTTTTAGGGGAGAATCAATGGGGAAGGGTGGGGGATGAGAGATAGATCAAAGTACACCTAACAAAGTGTGAATAAGGAGCCCGGGATCCTGACATAGTCTCAGGAACCTCCGAAGCAATGGCTGGTTCCCTGAAAGGGACACTGCTTCTTAAAGAGAGATCCTCACTCAGACATAAAAACAGGTATGAAAACTAGTCTTAATGATTAATACCACTAGATTAAATCAGCCTAATTTCCTGACCCAATGGAACAGAAACAGCAGATGAGGGATTTTTGAAGGCAGTGAGGGTAAGAACTACGTGAATCTAGTTTCAAATAGGCACTCAACTCTTTGAAGAAGTTATACAGTCCTTATGTACTCAGTTATCTGAAAGGACACACAGAGTTGATTTGATCCATTTTTGGTTCAATGCCATTAGATATTTTATTAATATTTAAATAGTAAATTATATACTCAGATTTTATAATCTGTTCATTTGAAAAATTAATCCATACTGCAAGTACTTTTGAAGTGCAAACTTAGAAATTAAAAATTGTATTGATAAACCAGAAAAAGAGCTATGGAAGATGCAATAGAGCACTTTCCTTTGCACTTCTCGCAGGACAATAAATGCAAGATATGGAAATATTGGAAAATTTCATAGACAAAAGTATCCTCCTTGCTGGATGGAGAGCTATACCTCAACTGAAGGATCCTACCTCTCATTTCTGATATAGTCCTTAGTAACACAGTTGGTAAGAGTGAGATTATATGGCAACATATGGAAATTGATGCTAAAAACAAAGAGCAATTTAAAAAAACCCATCTATTAAACAGAAGCAGGAGTTGGCTCAGAGTATCTTCTCTACCCATTTGTGTCCTTCTCTACATTCACATTTTGATCTTATATGATTTATTTGGTCATAAGCCTTCAGCCACCTTCTGTGTTGTGTAGGGACACCATGTTTTAGAATTACTGTTCCTTTGGACAATGGGGAAAGGGTTGATACGATGTTGGTGCTCATACAAGCTGGACATTAGATATATAAACCAGGTTTGTAAAGGTCTGCTGAAAACATCAGACAGAGTAAAAATATAAAAACCAAAACTAGTCCTTCAGCCCTTCTGGTGAGTAAATGTTGAAATTACTACTAAAATTGAGCTCCACAGTTGTAGAAGAGTGTCTGCAGTAAATAACCAGAAGCCCATGGTTCCCAGGTCATTGCTCTCATTTCAGAAGAAAATGAGTTTTGTCGCATTTTGATTTTTTTCTTAATCTCTGCAAAATTTTATATATTTGTTTGACAATAAATTCCAATAAGATCCAATCATATATTTGAGATAACTCCAATAAACTCTGAATTCACCCTGACTTTAGAAACATCTCATTCAATCTAACTTAAAATAACAACTTATAAATAGAAGATTTATTAAATATATATAAACCAAACAACAGTCTTATTCATGCAGCTTAAACCTGGAATCCCTCTCACCTTGACAACTTTGACAGAGTATCTTTTTATCAATTGCTTGGAACAGGTGAGATAAAGTAAAACAAATCTTCAGGTTAGAAGGTCTGAGCAACTGATGAAGGATATCACAAGATACGGCTCCTTCCTAGAGGTTCACTGTTTCATATTCATTTAGGAGTAATTTTGTGTAAGTGAACATGAATCAATTTTCTGATGAGCAAAATACCTTCACAAAAAACATGGTAGATTTCTGGCAGAGGAAAGAGAGAGTATCTTTTGAAATCACTCTACTGGTTGCTCAAGGATATGTGAATGAGGGACTTGTAGGGATTGACTGTTTATACTCAGAGCACTTTTTTCTTTGAAGAACCTGACTTCTTTCTATGTTTTCCTGTCACCCGCATACACCAAAAAGAGTTGAATTTGATTAACTGTCTTAATTAATATTATCTTAAACATGCAGCACCTGAATATTGAAATGCAGAGTGTCATGAAGCACCATGAACACAACCACACTGATGTTAAGGGTGGGAAAAAAACTGAAACCAAAACAACATATCTGAACTGAGGAAAGGTATTCAGTAATATAGAATGATATCTGGCCAAACAGCATTCTTTCCACTCTCCCAAACCACCCCCTCCTTTTTTTTTTAATTAAAGTGCTGAATGATAGCTACAACTAGTACACCCTGAGGAACTTAACAGAATAAGTCATACTGCAATGAATTTAAAGGAGATAAATTGTGGATACTTATGTTTCACTTAGGAAAACAAAAGAGTCCTGCAGAAGCTTGGAGGTTCTGAGCCTAGTAGACCATACTTTCATACCCCATCATTTTGGTGCTAAAAGTAGTTAACAAACTAGAGTAAAAGAGATATAAATCTCAATAGACTCCAGCATTTTCTACTCTCTGAAGGATTAGTAGATAATTAGTCAGGCAAATGAAAACACTTCCAAAAAGAGATGTTGCCAATGGAAAACATGTCTATATTTTACAGGTTTATCATCTTATATTTTCTAAACATTTATGCAGCAAAACTAACACAAAACCAGTTTGTAACAGAAAAGCAGTTGCTCAGGCACTGCAACATCGATTTTATAAGGAATTCAGAGTAGAGAGAATCTTTTCAGTTATTTCAGTGTCTTAAGGAGGGGAACATCACAGTGTGCCAACAGAGCAGAGTGGCAGAGCAAGGGTGCAGGACCAGAAAACAGCAGAAAGGAATGCAGGATTCAGTTTGGTTGATATTCTGTGGAAACAAAGCAAAAGAACGTGCACCTGTTTGCCTGACCAGACATTTCTGTATTGGGGCATTAAAGTACATCCATGGTTTGAGAGCTAACAAAAAGCATAAGAACTCCCTTCTTCACCAGGAAGAGAGAAGATGCAATGATCATCTTGCAGGAAAGGCAGTACCCACACTCCTATGTCAGTGCAGAAAGGGAATGTCATGAGCACAGTCACATGACCATCCACTTTTTAGAAGTTGGAAGGAAAGTTTCTGAAGCTTTGGCATTCAGGGTCATCTGTTGCACTAGCTATTGTATCGAGCAGGTGTTATAAACAGGTGCTCTTCACAAAATCAGTGGGGTGTGCATCAGTCCAGGTACCTTTCCTGGCAACCAATTAGTTTGTTACTCTTGAAATGTGTGTCAGCATTCTTTTCTTTCTGCTTAGATTAAAAAGTTATGCAGCCTGTACACATGTTAGGGGGAGGGGGAGGAGGTTGTTCATTTTAAAAAATAGAAAGTTATAGATTATAGCAAATTTCTTTAAAAACCTTAAAAATCTAGAATATTTACAAATTTTTTTCTTGTTCCCTGAACTGTCCTGATTCCCAGGAAATATGAAAGGGTCAATATTAGTCACATGAAAGGAAATCGGGCTGACTAAAATGAGCAGGACTCAGGTGTGTGAGGGGAAAATATAGAGACAAGAAAGCAAATGCAGTTGTTCAGGAAAAAAGAACAATAAGAATGGGTGGTAAGGGGTGATACTTAGGCACCAGCCAAGGAAGAAAGGCAAGGGGATAACAGCTGATGAAAATGTGAGCAGAAGCTGGCAGAGCGTGGCTGGAAATAAGAAAGATGTGTAAGGAGTCATGAAGAAAGAAGAAAAAGCCTCAGGGTTCAGAAGGTTATCACCACAGCATAAGCTCCCCCTGTGGACTTGGAATGAAGTGTAGGCCTTCTCAGTTTTGCTGGGGTTTTTTGGGGTTTTGGTTTTCATTTTGGTTTGAGGTTTCACTTTTAGTGATTAAAAGGAGGTGCATAACGAGATGTAAAGGGATGAATAAAAGGTAGCCCATGGTACCGTAAAGCTTGTTGAGCTAAATGACTCAACAATTTAGACAGCTTAGTCTGGAATTGTAGCTGATGAGGTCACATTAAGAAAAGTGAGAGTGTTTTTTGTCACTTCAGTTTTGCATAATGACATTTAAAAGAATGATGTAATGGAGCAAGTTTTTTAAGCACTTATAGGGGAGAAAAAAGCCAACCTGCAGAAATCTAGTGCCATATTGAATAAAGCATAAAAAGCGTTACTGGAGATTTTTCTCTATACTGTAGAAGCAATATATTTGTTTCTTCCATTTGTTTATCAAGCAAACAATCCATGAATAGTCATGATTTTAACTAAGGGACTTTTAAAGTCATAGCAGATTTGTGCTCTTTTTATATTTTTCTTCATAGTTTTTTCCTTTATTTTCTCAGTTGATAGGTTTCTAAAAGATAATCCTCATAATCAGGATTAAGCACATTTTAAAAGCAGAGTTCTTTCCCTCTTGAAGGAGCTTGTGCACTGGCAGGGGCAACAGCTTGCTTCTACAGGTGTAAACCTCTCTGCCATTTAAGGGTTATTATTCTGCAGCAATTCCTATTAGGATGCTTTAAGCTTCAAAAATGTGGCAAATTAATATGACACTGTGATAATCTGACAAATTCAGTTCTTAAGTTGCAAGGACTGTTCAGTCTCTTGGTGTTTTGCTGTGATATTATTACAGTGGTAGGTATTTTATCATGGAAAGTTTGATGTCGAGGGTCTTGCAAGGACTACAGGTGGGCATGAAAAGAGGCTTTGATTTGATGTTTTTCAAAGCACACTTGTTATCTGGGAAATTGGCAACAATGTCAAGGTAAAACCTTAAAAGTCGGGGTTATCTTTCTTTTATTTCACTTTCAGAGCTACTGAATAACAACAGACATAAATTTAACTTACAGGGTACCCAGACACGATTCTACTGACTCATTTCTACCAAGAATGCTGCAAGGTACGTTGTACCTACTGTCACTCTGCAGAATTGCAATGCTGGACTGGAAAGTAGGCCAAGTTTGTGCTTTTTGTACAGGGAAATAAATTGAGTTGAAGCTACAGAATAAAGGAAAAGAAGTGAAGAATCCATTCTGTAACTGGTACACGTCTCAAATTTAAATTTTGGGAGGAGGCTATGGTCAAAGTAGGGGATCAAACTTTCCTTAATCTGGTCTTTATTTTTTAGGAGAACTACTAAGGACTTTAACTCTGCTGTTATGCTATGTTTCCACGTTTCCAGCTCCAGAGGCATTTGGAGATTTTATCTGCTCTGATTAAAAATAAAGTTACCCATATCTGAGTGCCCTGTACAATGATCTACATTTTCATTCATAGCCTCTCCCTACTACTTCATAACAAGCAACAAAAATAAGGAAATATTACACAGTACACAAAAATGCAGTGACATAAAGCAATGCAACATTATTTTGCAGAACTGTAGTCTGAGTACAAAAAACACTGGATAATATATTCATTGAAACTCTGAGGACTATTGACAAATGAATCCTAAACCACTAGAAATATGGCCATCAATTCTTCATACCATGATCACTTACGTCAAAAAGCTCTTAGCAATTACAGAAAAAGTCAAAGAGCAACATTTTCCAGATCAGAAGCAATGAGTCATTGTTTGACCTTTGTTTAGCCTGAATTCAATAATTTATTAGATTTCAAACAATGGAAAACTGGGCATAAAACTGTGCTTTCTAACTACTTATGGAAGAAAGGCCTTATCAATCAATTTAAAAAGCACTTGAATATAGGAAATTTGTATTTAACCAAAGTTCTTAAAATACTGTTTACTGAAGAGGTTGAAATTTCGAATAAATAATGATATAGTAACACAAATGGGAAAGAAGAAACCAAAGTTTCAGAATAATTAGGGGACAACAAACATAGAATGTGTACTGGTAGAGTTCTGTAACAGAATATATTGGCAAAAAATCTTATTATTATGCTTTTCCAACCAACTGAGTGACAGGTTATAACCAAGCAATTTATTGCATTTATACTACAAGAGATAAAGAATTGACTTTTCTTCGTGCAATAGACTGTTTTAGATGGAAGCATAAGCATTTATGTGTCCCTGTATACACAATATCACACAAACACAAATTTCAGCATTACTTTATGTACAAAATCTACATTAAAATATGCTCCTAATAATATTATTGAACCTGTATTCCATAGACTTATTGTTATTTGAGGAAATCTTGTAGCCAAAGAAATGTAATTCATCTCCAGCCCTTTGAGACAGGCTATAAGTAAATAAGTATAGTCCTTGCACATATGTGCCGTTGCCCTAGACTTAGTTTAAAAGTCTGGGAGAGTGGGGGGGGGGGGTGTGAGTGTCTGAGAATAAAAATTATTTTAAAAAAATTAGAGATGTTCAGATAGGAATTTTTGTTAATGGTTGGTGCTCTGATCATCTCCAGTAGCTGAAAATATTGAATATGAACAGCTGTATATAACTCCTTTCCTGGATGTATTTTCATGGCTTTCTGCACTTCAAGTCTGACATTCATGGGAGAGAGGAAGAAACATTCCAGTAATCATAGCACCATACTCAGCCATGGAGAAAGGCTGATATAATGCAGATGAAACTGCTTCAGTCCTTCTGAAGAGGTTTTGTGCCCATGTTGTTCAGAACAGAGATGCTTTCAATGTTGGGAGATAGAGATATGTGACATAATATTAAAGAGCTTCTCTAAAAGTCTCAAACTTGGAAAAGAGATGGTGCTTCCTGAGTTCTCAGTACCATAGTAAAACTTCCCTTTGTGCTACAGCTAAGTTGTGTTTACTTCAGTACACCACTGATTAGAAAAAATGCTTGTCTTTTTTATGGGTATTATTTTGTATTGACTGACTGACTTTACATTTGTTTACATTTCATGCGATGTAATCAAGATGAATTTTTCTGACTATCATGACTAAATTTTAGGAGATAAATTAGCTAATAATATTCAATTTCTAAAGTGGATAAGTTATTGCAGTTGTTCTACTTGCAAGAATAAAGACATAATTTGCCTTATGGAGAAAAACAGAAGCAAAGATTACTTGCATTTTTTTATCTGACTGATTTTGTTGCACTACAATTTTTTCCTTGGGCTACTTTGTAATGGGCATTATTATTACTGCTGTTTTTTATAACTTTGTACCTTCTCCTTTCTTTCACTCATGGCTAAATGGGGGTAGTTTTTGTCTTAAAAGAAATCTGTAAATATAATACCTTGTCAACCTAAAACTTCTCATTCAGATTCATCTATAATACTTCCTGTGAATATTTGGGTATAAAATACCACAGGATTGGGTTCTAATTGCAGACAAAGCAGGGTATAAACTTTGCAGGATGCAATACAGTGGGAAAGGACATGTCTACATCCACAGCAGTTTGTCTGAGAAGATCAGCTAAGCAGACATATAGCAATTTTGTGGTCTGGGTATTGTGTATGCAAAACGTCACTAACACATACACTTCCAACTGCCAGACTTTAACATTCTTCCATTTTTAAAAAGAGTGTTCAGTTCTCCTTGCTTGTGTTTTAGTTCATCCTTTCTGGTTTTTACGTGCTTTTTTATTCCATGGAGAGGTAGCACAGCTATAGTGCATAAACAAGGACAAAGAAACAACTGATAGAAACCTCTCTTTGATTCTGGATATATTTATTCCTTGCGCATGGAAGAAGAATGGAAAAGATATTTTTAACAAGTATCTTTAGTTGGAGCATTTTGTAGGAAAGGTTTCATAACTTGTTTCCCAGAACTCTGTGAAACCCCTGCTGCTACTTGACTGTAAAAGTATTGCCCCATATGAAGACCCAGTCTTAGAAGTATCCCAAACTGTAACATGGTGGCCTGGTGCTCTGTAAGGCTGTGGCCATACGAGACTGTTTACATGGGCACAAGAGGTTTTACCCTCTCAGGGCTGTCCTGGAAGCTCAAGGATCCCATTTCATTAGAAAGATAATACTCTACGTAAACCAGTAAACATGGTCACTGAACAACCACTTGTAGGAAATGAGGTCTATAGCCATGAGATGTGCTGTGATGAAGAGATTTCCATAATGAGATGGAAATGAGACGGAAGGGATTTCCACGAGACATATGCCATGGACGTGAGGCTTAGGGATTTCTGTGGGCATGATGGCATGCTGAGGCATTGATAGGTTGTCAGGTGGTGGCCAGACAACCTCAGGTGTCACAGTCCTGTTCTGCCCTTCGGCAAGGACTGTGGGTTTTCTTATTTCTCTCTGTTAGTCCCTATCCCTCATTTATGTGTAAATTGCATGCTTCCCCTTCCCACCTCCCCATTTATGATGGCTGTAACAGAATATTTGGCTACAGGTTCAGCTCCACTTCTTCCAAAAGTATGAACTGGCATTTGAAATCCTCTATAGCAGAGGATGAGAATATGACCATCTTAGAGACAGGTCGATGGGCTTGCTCCTCTCTCCTCCCCAGAGGACGTCTCTCTGGTAAGATTTGTGCCTCCAACTACATCGGAGTATATCCAAGAACACTTGTACATAATGCTATACACACTTATATTTTGCAGGTCTAGGGAATTTATGTAAATAATGTAAAAGATGATGTAAAAGAAACTATGATCTGTTGTTCCAATAAACCACATTATTGGTGGTTCATGAAAGTTCTTATTGAACTCGACCAGACTTCTAACGTTGAAATGGTCAACTGCACTATTGGTGAATCTCTGATTGCAACCAAGACCAAACTTATAGTGTAACCCATATAATTGGTGCATCTGGGAATGCAACAAGACCTCTACTCAGGCCTAGTGAGGCCACATCTGGAGTGCTGCATCCAGTTCTGGGCCCCTCAGGACAAGAGAGACATGGAGCTCCTGGAACAAATCCAGGGGAGGGCTACAGAGACAAATAGGGGACTGGAGCACCTCATTGATGAGAATAGGCTGAGAGAGCTGGGCCTGTTCAGCCTTGAGAAGAGATGACTGAGAGGGGACCTCAGCAATGTCTGTAAGTATCTAAAGGGAGGGTGTCAAGAGGATGGAGCCAGGCTCTTCTTGGTGATGCCAAGTAATAGGACAAGAGGTAATGGGTAGAAACTGATGCACAGGAAGCTCCACCTGAAATACGAAGAACTTCTTTACTGTGCAGGTGACCGTGCACTAGAACAGATTGACCAGAGAGGGTGTGGAGTCTCCTTCCCTGGAGATATTCAAGAACCATCTGGACACAATCCTGTGCAATGTGCTCTAGGATGTTTGAGCAGAGAAGTTGGATCAAATGACCTACTGTGGTCCCTCCCAACCTTAACCATTCTGTAATATAGAAACAACAGAAAAGGTTAAAGAAAGTCAACTCTGTCTGTTTAGTTGTCCTAAAAGACAATTCTTATGAAAATAATTTGGCATTCTAAAGGTAAAAATCACCTTGAAATTAAATATAGTTTTGTTGGATAAACTATCTCTAGTACAAACACAAAGTAGAATAGCATTCCAGCTCCCTCTACTGGACTAGATATGTTGAATTAATAAAACTGTAATTGTAAAGCATTCTGCTTGATCAGATTCTTGTACGTATCAGGCAATTTCTTTTAACAAATTATTTTTCTTTTCTCTAACAGAATGTCTAAAAAAAATTTTAAATGGTATCATAACTCATGAACACACTTTTTTCTGAAAGAAAGCCTAAACCTGATGAAAATTCGAACAACAAAAACAGATTTATGCAACTGTTCAAAGCTTACAGTGAATTTTTCTTATGAATTATGCTAGAAAGAGGTATCACAAGTCACTAACTGCTGTTTATACTATTAAGCTTATGTAATTTTTGCCTCTTGCATCTGCTGGATAAGTTGTTTCAGAGATGAAGACCAAAAAATTCAGTAGAAGGTGCAAGTCACCAGCTCTCAAGGAGCAAAATCAGAGGACTGTTACATAACTGACAATTTAAAATATATATTTCTGTACACTGGAAGACTTTCAAAAATCCAAAACCAACAACAGGAAAATTTCCATTATCTTACATTGTAAACTCTTCCTCACGAGCAACATAGATAATAGCCTCTTCTCCTTCCCTTGTCAGGAATGAAATAATCATTTTCCCTTGTGCATATGTGTTTTTCCACACAAATCCAATCTGACTGCATTTCCTTTAAGGACAATTTCTCTAGGTGAAATCTTTACCCCTAAACCACTGAAATAACAGGGGTTTTATTTTTTTTCTGTAGCCTTCAGTTACTCTATTTTTCTAATTTAAATAATTGCTGACAGTGAACCTGCTTAGGGACAGGCAGACAATAGATATCCCAATTCCCATTGCTGGAAATAAAAGTCTTAAAGGAGGAGCCCTACGATGATTTAGCTCTACACTTAAATCCAGACCCAGTTGTCTGGGGGTAGTTCAACACTAAAGGATGATTAGCACAGATGAAGGAATACCCAGTCAAAAAAATAGTCTTGTCCTTAGAAATTACTTGGAACTATAGAGGTTTTAACTGTAGTATAAGTGCGGAGGAAGCTTTAACTTTCAATAATGGGGAATTTGTTTCCATTGACCCTCCTAATAGTTAAACAAAAGTCACATACAAGTGCAGCTGAACACAACAGACTTTAGAAAACACATTCTTCTCAAGTATCCTGTGGCATTTGCAATTCTTTTCTCTTCTGATTTACTTTACTAATTTTTATTTCATAACTAAAGAAGAAAATAAGCTGCTTCAAAATAAATACATATTTTAACAAATATTTCAGTCAGAGAAAAGACTGGTATTTCAGTCAGTAGGGAAACAGAACATATTGCTGTGAAGCAGCAGGATTTTTTTAAACAAATACAACAGCTGAAAACCATTATTACAAAACACAAATTACAGCATGTGAAAGACAATGAAGATGCCAGTTAGTCAACCCAGACTTGAGCAGCAATATTTACAAATATATTACTGAAAAAAATGCATATGATTATCAAATAAATATAAAAATTAAGATATTTGAGAGTTGTTTTTGTCCATCCACTTACACACACTGGTATTATTTTTATAATCTTCCAAAAGGGGAGAAAAAAATAAAGTGGGAGCAAGAAGTAAATTCTGAGACCTAAGCAGTAAAACTCTGGAGAATTGAAAATTTGCAATGCCACAGGTTTACATTATTACTAGAAATTCCACAATTCTTCAGATATTCATTTGGTGATGGGGTTGGGGGCAGGCAGGGATGGGGAAGGGGCTGTAGAGGAAAGATGGGAAGAGAAAAAAGGGAGAGAACTGCCAGGGAGGACATAAAAATGCATACACATATATGCATACACATTCATGGAGAGAAAGGGAATACAACTAATTTTTACTCTAGATTTAATTACTGCTAATAATCTATGAATTTAAAAAGCCTAAGTTCCAGTTACACTCTATTATTTGTAAGAGTTTGGTGGAAAAAAAAAAAGCATTTTCACTTCACAATTCATACTATTCCCTATATGTTTAACAGAAGTGAATGAGCATGACAGAAGCATGTTGCATCTTTGTGTATCTTCAAATACTATTAAATCATCAGTGTTTTTCCAAAGAGAAACTAGTTAAATACGACCTAATAAGATGTTTCCTTATGTGACTGAATTCCTCACTGTGTCTGTCAACATTTATAGCCATTTCTTTTATACAGAATATAAATATACTTTCTGAACTGATATTGTGTAAATGTGCTTCACAGAACTCAAAGCTTATGAACTCAAATGAACAGCAGGTCTGATTTTCAGAAACACTGTAACAGTGGACACTAACTTTACTACATGTTTGACAGCAACTGAGCAACTCTCACACTTTTGAAAAACCTGATTAATCACTGAGTGTAAAATCTCTTTCCTTCTCCATGGTCATATCTCCTACAAATACATTGGAGAAGAATTGCATTGCTTTTTAATCAGTACATTCCTTTCGATTGTAAAAAAAAAAGAGTTTTGAACCTCCTATTCTTTGTCTTCAATTCTTTCCCATCAAAGCTTTTATACACTGGAGGCTCACAGGAGTATTCCCTGAATTAATTATAATTGCTGACTTATGAAGAAGACATGTCTCTATACATGGGTCAATAGGGAGAAGTTTCAGACAAGGCTGGCCTGCTTGCTATTGTGGCAGTTCATGATTTATTAAATTTTTGCAAGTTATTTCAGTCTGAAGACAGAAATTGCAGTTAATTTGTTCAACATGAGACCATGTTCATGATATAGGACCAAGAAAAGAGTAAAACAGAGAAATGTTTGGAAGACTTGTTTTTTTCTAAGTGAAGTCATTTTAATAAAAAATAATATCCAGTACAACTCATTGTTGATGAGTTTCTTGAATTTTCTTATATACAAATACGAATAATTCCAAACAGCAGCAGGCATATCTTATTTAGAATTGAAATCAACCAGAAACGGTCCACTTTTTTAAAGTCACTTATTCTGTCAGCTTGCAATCTTGCTTCAAAGTGAAGTCAGACTTCTGTCACAAATAAGCAATGTGAAAACAGGAGTTGTATCAGAGCAACATCTACATAACAACCCTCAGGAACTAACAGCACATTGACCCTTTTGTCACCAGCACATGAACAGATACAGCATTCCTGTAGCTCAGAATTCACTAAGTATATTAATTGTTCAGAAAATGTCTTGCCATCAGTCAGGACCCCCAAGTCCCTTTCATTGTTACTGCTTTCCAGCATCTCGTTTCCAATTTCTGCAAGATGAAACTCTATTTTATTCTTCTTGGTATATTTTATACTTTGAGTATATGGAAAATATTCTACAACATTAATAATTATAAAAAGATAACATTACTTGCCCATTTTTTTTGTCTATACAGCATTTATAAACAAACATGCTTTTACCATGCTTTTGTCTTACTCCGAAATGTGTGCCAATATCTTTTTTGGGTCACAAACTAAAAATACGTAGATAATATTCCTAAATACTGACATAGAGAAAAAACTAATTTTGTGAAATCCTAAAACCTTATGTCATATATTTAAAAATATGAAAAAATATTAACAACCATTTATACACTAAAGAAAGTCATGATTTGCAACACCTACCAGCACTAAAATTTCAAAAAAATTAACAGTCGGAAATAGAAATTATCTTTCAGAAAACACACACAAACAAGTTTGCTTACTCTAACAACTCCGGTGTTTCAGGAACATACAACTAGTTTTTATCCTTAAAAAAAATTAAACTAGAAAGATAAACACAACTAGACAGATGGCAAAAAACAGGAATATTTCCAGCATGATTTAGTAGTATTTGGTTCTTTTTGTTCCAGCAGTATCAAGGCAGAAGAGGGTAAACAGCAAATAAAATATATTCACAACTTTTCACTGCAAAACATGATTAGGTCCTTGATTTAGGACAGCTCAAAATTTACAGTCCACCAAGCTGAAATCAGTTCCCATGTTAGAAACCTTGTATAATATGCACTATCAAGCTTTTCCTAACTATTTTTAATGGAAAATCTTGAAAATAAGGAACAAGAATGAACAAATACTCCCCAAAACGTGTGGATGAAGGTATAATAGCAGACTAGAAAGAGACAGGCGGTCTAAGAGTGGCAAGAAACAGCAAAAGTGTCTGAATTCTGGTATTAAGAACAGATAGAGCCTGCAGCCATTCACAAACAATCCTACTCAGAGATGGTAAACAAAAGCTTCCAATTCCTATCATGGACCATTGACCAGCAAAAAGAAATTCAGAAGGTTAAAAAGTTACCGAGTTTGTATCCGGGAAGAAAAAAATTTTCTAGTAGGAAAATTTCCAACTGAAGGAATCATAAACTCTAGGAAACAAAAAAGTGTATTTGTATTCACTTTGAATGTTGTTTGTAGTACGTTGTTTTACAATTGTTTCTATTTTCCTTTAAATAGGAACACAGAAATATTAATAAAAAAAAAAACAGTATTAGACCATTTGAATCAATGAGGAGGAAAGAAGAAAGAAAAATATCCCACAGAAAACCATAACTGGGGATAAAGACTTCTAAAAAAATCCAATCAAAACCTACAGAACTCTGGGAAATTTTTTTTAATTTTTATTTATTTATTCATTTTTAAGAGGGAAACCTGTCTCACAGTAGGAGTCTTTGGTCCAAATGAATTAGTTTCATACATTTGGAAGATATGCCAAGTTGTCTATCTTGGTATGTTTTGATATCTACTGAATCAAGCAAGGTCCCTATTAAATTGAAAGATTTTCAAATGCTCCTGTATACTAGAGATATACTTCAATGCTTCCAACAGTAAGGGAGAACTGACTTACTACTTTTTTTCCTCTTCATGCAGAAATGACATATTATCTGTAAAAAAGACAGCTTTGCTGTAATCATGGAAGATGTTATTTGGATAGTTATTATCTGACCTTTCTGTCACATAGGAAATAAAAAAACATTGTTCTTTCCCTTTGCAGAGAAATGTGGCCACCACTATAAAGCCATTTCCAGGAATGTTAATATGAATTATATCAAATGTACTAAAAATCTGAATTAAATATATAAACAAATAAAGCCCAAGACTTGGGGTTGTAAGAGTTGCAAGGGTTGTAGTGGTCATGAATGTGTAGTCTTTTAGCAGACTATGTCCAACTCGCAGAAGAGATTTGGATGTTTGCCTTTACCCTAAGCAAATATCCTGACCACTGAACTGTTAGAAATTGGAATGAAAAAGATCCTTATGACCTTCTCCAAACTGATCTTTTAAAGAGCATTAAGAGCATTCAAACCTTCTAGAGAACCAGGTCTGAAAAAGTAAAGTACTAAATATTTCCAAGATCAGAAGAAAAACTTAGCTTCTTTCCCTTTGGTTTTTGAGCCTAAATTTAAAGATGGTTTCTCCACAGCTGATTTGACAGAGTCATCATCTGGTGTTAGTTTAGGCTCATTTCAATGGAATTTCCACACAGCAGGCAAGAACAAGCATTCTTATTCCACCTTACTGCTTTTAGAGAGTTAAGAGTCTACACTGATGAAACCATGGAACATCGATAACAAAGGGGCAGGACACAGCAGAGAAGCATAGAGAATTAAGAACATACAGCATGTTTCAATATCCACACATTTTAACCCCTAGAGACAAAGAAAGAAAAAAAAGAAAAAAGAGAGTCAAAAAAAGAAATATTACAGAAAGATTATTAGAACACCTCAAACAAAAAGGAGAGTGGAAAGTTAAATCAAGATACTGTGAGGAAAGTTAAACTTTTCTGGCAGAATCATGGTTTATCTAATGTCAAGCAAGGCCCACTATGTTCTCAAAATCAGGCTTTATCCTTTTCATGTAATGAATCTGGTTCTTGGGTGTTATAAACTGCTATTCTAGAAGACCATTTATTATTTAGCATAAGCTTGCTTTAAGTTGTTTTTACCTCAATCTAGGTAAGAAAGCAGATGTACAAAAGTCAGCTTAGTCTTCATCCAAAAAAACAGGAGCCAGAAGCTTAAGACTTTGGTTTCATTTGAACTTTACTCAAACATAATTCTATTATTTTCTGAGGAATATTGAATTCTGTCTCCATTAAATAGTTATGCTAATGAAACTCTTCAGTCCTCCAACTGCAAATAAATTAAGGTTCGAATACATAATAAGTTTTGCGCATTTCAGAAACAATTACAAGAGGTAAGCATCAAAGACAGAAACTGAAGGAAGCAGGTTTACATTTTAATAAAGACAAAGAGAAATTTTTGGGTTTTACTCTTAAGCAATAGGCATTGCAAGATGTTATACTGCATATAGACTCCAATAAATAAAGCAGCAAGTGCATCAGACCCTAAATTGACATACTTTGTTGGTGGCAAAGACAATAGTAAACTGTTTTATCACTGAGAGCAGCCTGCACTACATATGGTTGTGACATGCTTTCATGCACTTATGCTTTTTCATATTCAGACACTGTATATCTGTCCTTTGAAGCAGACTATCCAATTCATCATCCAACTTCCCATTCAGTTTTAAAGATAGCTCAGGCAAAGGGTGTTCTCTTAGTTGATCTATTTGTTGTTGCAACATCAGTCCATTTTCTATGCATAATCTATTACTTCAGGCCAAGAGAATAATATAAATAATAATAATAAAAAAATTGTTGTACAATAATTTCCAAGATCTTCATAAACCTATCAGGCTGCATCACCAGCAGTTTTCACATGCCTTAAAGACAACCCTACATTTATCAAAGTCTTAATACCATTGTATATCTTTAACTGACTTACTTCAAAAAGCAAGCAAGAATATTTCCTCCAACAGTACTAAGCAACATCGAAAGAGCAGCTACAGAGCTCAACTGCTTTGTGCAGATGTGCTTTAGCTAGTATTTTGAGCACGTTTACAATCTTTCTTTGATATCCAGGCTTAATAGTTGCATAGGACCACTATTTTAGGTTACCCAAAAAGTAATGCATATATGCAAATGTCACAGAAACAAAATAATAAAGAAGTTAATACAAATTTCTTGATTTTCCCCGAAGTCTAGGTTACGTCTAAAAGAGTGCATGCATGCATGCGTATTCACATGCACAGATGCATAGACAAATCATACTGGAATCCCAAACACTTGCTTCAGTTTATGTAGTTTCACATCAATCATAAAAGTCTTCCTGTAATAATTTTATCCAGTATGCAACTGCTTGTGACTTTGTGAAAAAGTATAACACGTTACAAAGTTAAACCAAAAGGACAATTTAGGCTTGTGCAACAAAATAATTTTTCTGGACTGTTGACAATTTTTCTTGACACCTGGTCAAAGTTGCTTTAGCTAAAGTTTCAAGTTTTCTTTGTAATGACACAGACTGTCAAAATCTAGCCTCAATCCTTTCTTAAGTGGATCAGGAGTGATAGAAGCTTGACTTGATTATCCAGAGGAACTGCAATTTAAAACTAGTTACATACTTATGAATTACATCTTTTTCTAATTTTAATTTTCCATTTTAAAGCTACAAAGATAAGTACCAATGCAGGCAACTCACTCAGTGAAAGTAGAAGCGCCGGATGAGGTTACTGTCTGTGTTACGCCAGTGAAGTTAGCTGCTGGAGAATTAACCTGTACAACACACAGGAAAAAATAGCTAGTGCTATTTTACCTACCCTTGCATTAGGACTTGACACATTTCCACCACTGCTACCAAGAAACATTAGTGATCCTGATTGATGCAAATGTAGGCAGTTTTGCAGTATTGTAGCTCATCTCTAGATCAGGCTAACCCAGATGCTCCAGCTCATCACCACAGCTGATTTCATAATAAAACATAATTTAAAAGAACCAAAATAATAAGAAATAGTTTGCTTGATCTTTAAATTAAAGCCCAAATTATTAAACAGTAGTTTATTTCTAACAAACCTCCCAGAACCTGACTGCGTGCAGGAATGATGTGTTAGAGATGCAGCTCTTCACTTCTGTGCATCTCAGCTTCCCCATGTTTAGAAAAAGAGCTTGCAGGAAGGAAGGTAAGTATAGTACCACTGTTTAGCTATTTAGCTGTTTATTTAAAAATAAAGGAGGTGGATGGTGTGCAAGTTTGGAGTTGGCCTCCTGCCAAATCTCCAAACTTGCACAACAATTTTGGTGTCAGAAGTGGGATATATTACAATGACTATACAAATAAATACCACATCACATTATACACACGATCACAACTATCTCTACCACGACATATAGTATTTACAGTGGATCAAATCTCTTCTCCCCTCCAAATAAAAGTCCAGGAGGGAAAGAAGGACAGATCCCTTCCAGTCCTTAAGCAGCAGCATCTTCTGAGGCAGCAGTCTGTCTGTTTTCTCCACATGCAGCAGCTGATAGCTGGATTTCTGCCAGCACTCACGAGGGAGGTATCCAAGCCTCTCTCGGCCCCATCGCCTCCAACCGAGGGGTCTTCCGTGGGCTTCGTAACCCCAGACAAGGTCGTATCACCACGTCATATCACGAAGACACAGGGGGGTCTTCGTGACGGTCTGGTATCTCCAGGAGACTCAGCTCCTTGCAGGGCCTCTGCGCCCTGCCTCTCAGGCTGCCACCGTGGCAGCAGTGCAAGGGGGGGAGCCAAGGTCAACTCCCCCCGCATTCCTCTGGCCGTCCCGGTCCAGCTCTGGGACGCTCTGAGCTTCTTAGCTCCTCTCTCTCTCTCTCCGGTGCTGCATGTCTAAAACTCTTCTCCTAAAATAGGAGTCCATCTCCCTCTTTTCTCAGAGGGATCTCAAAGGAGTTTTGGGGGGCTGGTACAGTCTTACCCCCAGAACTCTGTCTCTCAGGCTGCTGGCTCTCTTTCTCCTCGGCTCTCTTTCCAGGAGTCTTCTCTGAGGTGCTGCATGTTGTTTCTGCTGCTCCTTCAGTCCAGGTCTTATCTCTGGCTCTCTGCCACCGTTTCTCTGGTCAGTGCCGGCTGCTGCTCTGCGCCCATGGAGAAAACATCTCCAGTCATTTCGATGGCGTGGGTGCCTGTAGTTATGCCGTGATATGACGTGGTGATACGACCTTGTCTGGGGTTACGAAGCTTTATACCCTAGGTTACGTAAAGGAATAGCATGGAATACTTCCTTGGTCACCTTCCCAGTTCCTTCCTGGTTACAAGCTGGTTTTCAGGAAGGCCTAGACTGAAACCATCACAATGGAATTAACTAAGTCCACAGGAAGTTTTCATATGAATCCAAATATTTTATTTTCCCCTAGTCACCAACCTGCAGTCATGCTTCCTCTCATACTGTTTCCCTCAAAAAACTAGGCTTCTCCAGAGAAGTTAGGTAATGGCATTCCTTCCTTTGCACCTTCATGCCATACCATGAAGCCTAATAGTTATGGTACTCAGAAATACCATTTTGAAATCCCTTCAAACAAGGCAATAAGCCAGCTTCTTCTGAGAGAGGGAGGGAGGCGGGCAGGCAGGAGGGAAGGCAGGGAGATAGGCAGGCAGGCAGGCAGGAAGGAAGGAAACCCAAGCATCAGTAACTCACAAAATTCGATATCTATAGTTCAGATTTGAAGCCCGGTGCTCAGAGAAACTCTAACCATGTTAACCTAATGTAATTATTTCTATGTAGCAATATATTGTCTGTGCTGACACGAAGGGAACACCTGTTTAGTTGTTTTGCATCACCACGATGAACATGAAAGTCATCCATTCCTAAGTGGTCTAGCTAGTACCAAATAAAGACTGACTGTTTAAGCTCTCAGCTAAAGCAGGTGTTCTGATAGATTTGTTTTAAATCTTCAGCTCATGATAGGAAGAAAAGGAAACTGAGGTTTAGATTATTGCACTGAAAGGGTCTATTCTGCTGCATGGAATGAGAAGTGAATCCAAAAAAAGCATTATTCAAAGTAGCCAAAACCCTTAGAACACTCAGAACAATATAGTTGCTACAAACTACTTAATATTCTAGAAAAAATGGGTCGATATGCAGTAGCAAGCTAAAGCCAAGACAGGTGAAGACAACGGTAACTTTCACTTGATGAAAAAACTGGAGAGGAAACAAGACTCTGCATTGCATGGGTCAGTGTGGCCAAGCCAGGCAGCTCAAGGGTGAACTAAATGAATAAAAGTGTGCTTTGGTTGAATTCATCCTTCACAGTTTTATTTCTTTCTCTATGATCAGGGTCAAAAGTTAGCTGTTCTTTCACTTGACACAAAAAAGAGGTAAGGAACATATGCAGTGACGTTCAGTAATAAGCTGTTTTGTACACATGCTGAAATCACTTTAAGTTGGTTTATATGTACATTTGCTAGCTCACAGAATTTGCACTTATAAAAATAGCTATTGCTCTCATATTTGAATGGGATCTGTGTAGAGGGCTCTACTGCAAAGCATCTTATTAAAACTTAATTTCTTTTTAAGCAGATCTGTTTTGGCTTAATAGTCTTCATGTATAAGCCATGCAAGGAAAAAAGCATCTTTAAATAAAAGAAGTTAAAATCTCCAGAAAATTCAGAAGACACTCTACACTGTCAAAGTCAATTTTCACTTGTTTACTTCTTCACAAAACAGCACAGGATGCTGAATTCAGGACAAGCATGGGAAGAGCAAACAGACAGATCTGCTGTTTCCTGATGATATCAACGATTTCCAATCTAGTCCTACATTGTTTAACGAGAACAGTATGTTCTAACAGAATGTTCCTACTAGTTAAAAGTCTGTTTACTTTAAGCCAAATGCAGGTAAATATTTCTGGTTCATAAGGACTGAATGAAGTCTTGAACACTTAACATTGTATACTATCCAAATGTCCAACAAGTCACACTCGTGTTGGTTGGGAATATGAAAAATGTGAAAAAATATACAGAAGTGTGAAAATATCAAAGATAAATTTAAATTGTATGAAATTTCTGCTTTTATTTTTTTCAATCATTTTAAACTCAGCAATTCTATCTATGGATTCCAAGGAAAAGTAAATGCCACACAAAATAGTATCGGCTAAGATTGCACAGAATTATTGAGAGAAAACTGCAAAACACTGGCAAAGAGGAAATGGGGGGAAGTCATAACCTTACAGGGCTTGAGAAATAGAATTCATAAAGTGGAATGAATAGGAAACATCTGAGACTGTATTTAGAAGACCAGGCAGAGAGAAGCACAGAGATAACTGGAGCTCAACAAAACAGAACACCTAAAAAAGTTGTTGTTCCTGTCACTGGAGATAGCAGCATAATGCCATCCTAATCCATGTATTAATTTACCTTTTTTATATTAAAATCATATCTTAGTATCATGATTTTACCTGGCAAGGAGCTAAATACCGTACCAGCTGCTGGCTCACTCCCCTCATCCCAGACCTCTTTAATCATCTTGGCATCTACATGTTTCCAAAAACAGACAAGGAAAGAGGTGATGGCAAGAAGTGCCCTTCTAGAAAAAAGAACTTGTGAGTTTCACACAACAAACCAAAAAGTAATACGCCTTTTCAAAAAATATTTTTTTTAAGCAAGAAATATTAAAAGCAGATCGAGTTATACATGTAATTATGAATAAAAGTTTAGATCGTATCCAAAATTAGTATAAACTTTTCTTTTCAAAAAACTGGCAAACATATCCATTCTGTATTATTAGCTCCAGTATTCATTAACTAATATTTCTAGAGATATGATGGTCGAACGTGTTTTATCTTTCAAAGAGTTCATATGACAATAAAACAGACCAAAAAATCATGCTGGATCACAGCTGGCAGTTTCTTTCTTAAACATTTTTTCATGAGAGAAGGCCTTCAAGCACTTCATTAAGTTCAGGATATCCACACTTTAATGATCTTGTGGCAAGGAGTACCAGTTACTAAAAGATATTTAAAAGAGCTGAAGGAAATTAGTGAATTGTAGGGTATCACCTTGGAAATTGGAGTTGTCACTTGATGAAATAATGTAAGCACAGATACCAAAAGAAACAAGAATATTGTGGATTCATTCAAACAGCAGAGAGAGAAAACAGAAAATGTACTAAAATAAGTAATCAGGAGTTAAAAGCTCTGTAGCTTCAGGGCAGCATTTGCATTCATGTGAGCACAGAAAAACATTGCTTTTGGGGTAAACTGCTCAATTCTATGAAGGTATTACTGAAGAAAAGTCAAAAATAAGAAGAGAAATATGTTTTACTGTACACTTTCCCATAGAACTGGAAAAACCACATGAGGGACTAAAGAGAGAAATTAACTGAACTGAGAAAGACCAACAATGCTGTAAAACACCAAAGATCTATGTTGTCCCTGACCTTATGACCTAGCATTTAGATATTATTCCCCTGTTCCTTCTTAAATTACATGTATTTGTATACTGAAGAGACACTACAAAAAACAGACTGCATAGACTAGCCCTACAACACCACTAAAATATTTCAAATAAATTTTATATCGTCATCTAATCTCCAACTATTCTTCATAGGTAAACTGGAAAATTCCCACAGCCCACTCTGGATTTTAACATGTTGGCATGTGTCGGGATCTCTTTTAGCACATCTGAAGAGTCAAACAAAATGTGTGTGTTCTGAGTACAGCCTCCCTGAGATGTCCTCAGCTCCTTAATGTTATGTACTTTTCATAAGCAGAGGCATTTTTAAATGACCACCACTACAAAGATTAAAAATATATATATATATATATGAAAACCCCAAAGAACAATTAGTATGTCCTTAAAGAAGAATAGGCAGATATATTTTTTCAACAGCTCACATACATTTCCTGACATGTATTTCTGCTACACAAGGGCAATAATTAGATGCAACTTTAAAAAAGCATTATTCATTAAACACAAGCTAATGAATGTATCTTTATGTCAAGTAGACTAATCTTAATATGCTTCATCTCCATGCAAAAATCACAACAAGTATCTGGAGGTTCATAATTCCCTCTGCTGCAGAAAACTGTGAAAGTAGAGTGTCTCAAGTCTGATGTCATGAAGAAAAATAGCAGCTGTGATTATGTTGGCTATTGACAAATCTCATCAGGATGAATTTTCCCTTGTTCTGCATTGCTATCTATGTGTATACATGTGTACATCTAAAAAATTCCTTTTATCCATTACTAAATGAGAATTTTAACTGCATGAGAGTCAAAACCAAACAAACAAAAAACCCTCAAGAAACTCTATGTATAGCAAGTTCAAAAAGAAATATTCTGCCTGACGGTGCTAACAAATCAGGGCAAGATAAGCAAATAAATTTCTGGGTTTATATACAGCCTTATAGAAAAGAGTAGGTTTAAATGATTTGCTGAATTGCCATTTCTGGAGGTTCTCATGTAATTTCATCAGATAAATACATACAAATATAAGAGCCAAGATCAGTTTAGCCATTTATATAGGAAGGTATCAGAATTCCCCATCCTTTCTCCAGTATGCAGATGAGAGTAGTTCTACTTCCTTTCCTTTATGGGCAACCTTAGTGGCAGCTCCCTTGCAACAGGAAGCACTATAGGATTCCCAGATCACAAAAGGGACACTTTCTGCTATCTACCTTTTACCTTTATGTTCACTAGTTATGTAAAGCAGAAAAAAGAACAAAATGAAAACTGTTTCTTGTGCCAAAAATGTGGAGTAATAGGAGTTTTACAGTAGACAAACTGTTGTATCCACTTGCTAACAAGTCTCTAATAAAACCACAGTAATTGCTAGCAATAACTCACTCTTTATCAAACCATGTCATTATCTTCCAACTGCAGTGAATATGCTGCTTCTTTGCAACAGGGACTTTCACTGTAAAAAAGAATTAATATTTCTATATATGTGCTATTGGGCTGATGCCAACAGACATGGAATTATATAGTGAGAATATGCTTGAATTAAAATATGTCAGAGGAAAGTAAAACGTCTTTATCCACTACAAGCATACAGCTACTTCAGGCAAAAATAATAATAATATTTACTATTTTAATATTTATTAATACTATCATATTAATTAATATTTTATTATTAGTAATGTTATTTTAATATTATTATTGTTGTTTTATTTAATCTTATTCCTGATCAAACTGTAAACACAAAATAGAGCAAACTATTTTCCATGTTCCTCTATATGGAATTTGTTACTCAATTTCTCATACTAATTTTTCTTTATCCTTTTGATCAGAATTCTGTTGAGAAAAGAAAATACATACAGAGGCATCAGAGAATGGATAGAGTGAGGAGTAATAGAGGAAAGAGCAGCTGCAACTAGAGGTTCCAAACATAATCGGGGTTCAGTTTTGCTCGTTCTATAAACACAAAATAAGGAGCAGCCTTGGAAATCTCATGACTCACAGAGATAACTAGATCACAGGTGACAGAAACTAAGTATTACCATCATTTTAACAGATTGGAAACAAAGTCACACTGGAGGTTTGCACCAGAGTTAGTATAACCCCAAATCCCCAGTGTCTGTCCCAGTGGCTCCACATAAAATAGACTATTAAAAGAAATGCCCTTTTTTGTTCTGTAGAAAGAAATACCATTTTAGGATTTGCCAGTTTTGTTTAAATATGTTTGCAGTACCATGCAGCTCAGAGGTGGATATGTTCTATGAAGCAAACATTTTTATAAAACAGTATACTTTGCCAGAGGAGGTATAGAATTCTCTTACCAATTACAAGTGATGCAAATTTTAAGTAATATAAACCACACTGACTCTTGAGTAATAAGACAATGCTGAGGTCTTTTCTAGAAAACACAAAGCCAAATCTTGAACATTTTTGTTCTAATATTGATCATCCAATCTCTATGTAAAATAACTTTTCTCAGGTTTTCTTTTAATAGCACTACAATAGCATCAGATAATCAATAGATCTTCCAGGAAACATTTCATCTTTTTCCTCAACAATAGCATTTCTTTGGGGTTAGATTCAAATTTTTAAAAATAAAACAAGCTAAATATTACAGATGACATAAAAAGACTATTTTCATTCTTTTTTAAGAACACTGCACCTTTTTTATATTTCTCCATTGTAGCAGCCTGATCGTTTGTCAGCAATAATTGTAATGACAGGATTCACCTATAGAACAGTATGAGAACTATTTTTCCCTCAAGATCTTGAAATATGCCTTGTAAATAACTTAGAAAAGTAAGAAAATTTAAACTGCTGTTCCGTAAGAATTATGCTAATAAGAATGCCATCAATAATGTAAAATTTTCATTGCTTGATTACTTGAGTTCTTATGTAAAATACAACATCACAGTTTCTTTCTAGTACATCAAAGATATATTGATTAGCGTATTACCTCTGTATAAGTCACAGCTTCCAACACAAGTACATACTCAATAACTCCAGTTAGGAATGATCAGGTTGGCAGCAGCTAAGATATCTTGTAGCCAAAGAAATGGAATATGCAGCCTGCTCCTGTATTGATGACAAATGAAAACTAGCATAAAAAATATTCTCTGTTTTTACCATTTAGATCACTATAGAGAAGGGGAGGGGAAAAAAGCAATGGAGGAGAACAACGGCAACAGTGACTGCAGCCACGCTGGTACTCAGCTATCCCTTTGGTATCTATATTTATACAGTTAGTTTGAAGCTAGTTTGGTTTTTCTTGCTACAATAAAATTAGAATCAAAAAAATCAGGCAATAAAAATGCAGGTGAATGTGATTTTTATGGAAGAAACTGAAGAGGAGTAAAGATAGATACAGGCTGAAATTTATCAGGAAACTGTGAGGACTTCTGTCCTCCCTACTTGTGGTAAATCTCATCAATGTCTTCCTGCTACCTAGTGTTTGATTCCTGCAAAGCCAGGGAGATGCCTCACACAGCATCTAAGAGAATTATTGTGCCACCTTTCCAACCATCCCTCCATCAGAGACCCCATACTGCCACACGTTCACCATATCAGTATGGCCTAGGAGAGCAAAGGGCATGCTTCTCTTCACCATGGTCATCAGAGCTGCCTCTGTCCCAGTGACAGAATTTCTTTCCTTCATGAAACATGTGCGGTTTCTTGATGCAAATTTTCCTAAGGCTTTTTTTTACCCTTTCAGTTAACAGCAATGCATCTTCACAAACATGCACATCATCTTCACAAGCACAAGCAAAGCTCTGTGGTAAGTAGTTCATAGTAAAATAAAGAATATTCCATTGAACAACAATTTTTTGTCCTAGAAAGAAGTAAATTTCTTGACAAAACAAACAGTTGAAAGTCAGAATTTTGTGTATGAGGTATGCAGAGAGAATACATCCATAACAGTAATTATTGGACCACATTTCGAAAATCACAGTGGTTTTACAGCAATCTTGATAAGGAGAAATACACTTTTTTGATTTTCCTTTTACGAAATGTGAGTATAAATTATCATCTTATTAGGAAATTGTCTTGTATAACATCACATTCTCTCAAAGTTAATTCTGTCTGTGTCTCCCACTACCAGTGCTGTAAGAGGTATCAAGAAGACTCTGCATTTTCAAATTAGACTTTCAGGGGCTAAGAATCAATATGAAAATTAAAAGGTCTATTTTCTTAACCAATTCACATTCTCTTGCCAGGAGTTTGCAAGCCAACCAATATTTTAAATTGGATTTTGTTTAAATTGAATGTATAAAATTGGGCTCTAGGAGTATAAAAAAAGACAAATCTTAATTGGTCTAAGCTGGACCATTTTCTTCAGAGATGCATAAAGCTGGAACATTATTTCTTTAAAGAGGAACCATTAGATGTGTTGCTATTGTATTGTGCTGTCACTTGAAGTGTAAACTATTTAACCATTACTTCATTTTAAGCTCACACTACTAAAAACTAAACAATATTTCAATATTTATAATAGACAAACACACCATCCATAGTATTTTTCCTGTGTTATAAATCAAAAAGGTTAAAATAGCCCAATATAAACTGTAATTGATGCTTTTTTTAAGTCATTGGAAAAGTAAAGATATTAAGACATAAAGAGTAGCATCTTAGAAAGATCCAAGAGATCAGTGAAGGAAATGACAGAAAATGCCAGAGTGATAAATATCATGAAATCCAGCTACTAAATACTAACTGATAATTGGCAAACAGCAGAAAATAAAAGCCTAAACAGTATGCTGGTGCCTAGGTATTTCTTACTCAATTACACATTTAGTGACTTCATCTAAATGGTCCTGGTACTGTAGGATTCACAGTTTGTTTATGGCATCCTCATCCCATGAGAAGTGCAAGATAACATTTTTATTATTGCTTGATGGAAGTAATTGGTACTCGTAGGCAAATTTGTTATTGAGTAATTTCATGTCAAAATACAGAGGTCTGTCTTGGCTTAGCTGAGTCACCCCAAATACCTCAGATATCAGGTACATAAACAAGAGTTTATTAAACTCCCTTTTGTCCTTCACAGACTTGTCATCAATACAAATCTAAAAGTGAAATTCATAATACTACACTGATTTTTTTTTCCCCAAAAAAATCAGCATTCACTTTACAAAATAGTTCGTCTCTTCCTACAAATACTTTATTTATAAAGACTCCTCTGTTTCAATACAGGATACCATCTTCATACCAAGTATATTGCATATGAAATTAATGTTCTAAATAAATGTTCTCCAGAAAATTATTGAACTAATTTAAATAAAGCAGCTAAGAAATGTGCAGTTAGAACTAGAATGGCTCAACTGTTTATTATTCTGTGAAAAGATGGAGGATATTCAGGAGGTAGGTATCTTACCTGATTTAGGACCAAATTCTCTCCCTAGTTCAACAGCTGAGTAGCAATCAGCACGAGTGCTTCATATCCAATCCATTCTCCAATAACATCCACATGCAAATATTTAAAAAGCAGATGATCCCAGCTCATGCTATTTTCCAGTCAGTTTTTATTCTTTTCTCTCCAAAGTTAAGCTTCATGAAAATTTATGAGATACCAAAAATATCTCATTTTATATTACAACATCCTGAAGCAAAACCTTTTCATACTTTCACCTGTTCAAGAAACTCTGTAGGTTTTTTTCCATTGAACAGATTTATATATATATATAAATAGCAAGTTTGACATGACCTCTCCTGTCAAAAATAGTCAATAAACATTTACCAGAAGTAGTAAATAAATGATGGTTGGACCACATTCCAGAGGATAACCTTTAGGTTTTCTCACTAAATGGTACAGATCAGGGATTTGAATTCATTTCTTCCTTCAAAAATATGAACAATGTAAAATTTTATTATTTCAGGGTCCATCATTTTCCCTGTAGTTTATTTCTCAGACAGAATATTTTCTCATTCTAAGATTTCTTCCTTTCTTCAAATTTTCATAAAAATTTATTACTATTTATTAAAATTCTGGGTTACAGTAGATTAATATTTTTGAAAGCTGAACAGTGTCATAAAATACACAATTAGGTCTTATGAGTGTCATTTTTCTCAAATGTCTCTTGAGTCTTTGAGCTGCAGGATTCTACTTCTACTCCCAGTAAATCGTCCACAACTATACAAAGAATGTCCCAAACTACCTTCACAAGCAGTGCAGTTAGGAGAATTGGGTATATGCAACATAACAGTCATGTGATTTCTCTCTGACAATTATATTCAATATATTGAATATTCAGTATTCAATATATTCAAAGTCAGCTCCAGTATTGTTCAAAAGCTTAGTCACAGAAATTATTACATTATCAAAAAATGAAATATCAGTGTTTAGTATACTTGTTTAATGAGACCAGAAACACTGCTTTTCAATATATATACACGTGGATATTATCTCAGAAAGGAATCTGAAACTAAACACGTATAACGTGAAACAATCCTAGCATCCATTGCAAATTTTCTTCAGTTTTATCAGGGTTAGTATTTGTACAACACATAGAAAGAATTTATATGAATCTAATACCAAGAATAAGCATGTAACATTTCTCATATGTCATTTTGCTAATGTATATTTAGAAGGCTGTTATAACAGAAAGTAGTCCGAAGGACAGAGCGTACTAATTAAGGAAAGTTAATCAAGAAGCTTTAATAATAAGGAAGGAAAGAAATTACCTAGTCCCTACATTGCCAGAAAAGACAGGTTAAGAGTAGATAAGCAAGCAAGCAGTTTTCCCACTAGCTATAATAACTACCTAAGGTGGTAGAAAGGAAAATGTTCATTGTTTCTGCATGTGCACCCTGCTTTTCTCTATTTTATCTCTTTTATAACCTTATGTTTGATTGTTGCAAATCCGTGTTTTCTGTGAAGAAACCAACATGCACCTTAACTCTTAATCTCATTATAAATCCAGGGGGTTTTGAGTGATCTGACAGCCAGTAAAGTATTGTCTTTACAGAACTCATCACCTTAAAGTTATTCCTCTGGGAATTCAGAAACCTGCAAGCTCCTGGCAACTGCATGAGCTGATTTAAGAACTGGCTATATAGGCCTCTTTAAGAGAAGTGCCTGAGGGTAGAGTAGTTCAGGTTGTTGAACAGAGAGTCAAGTGGGAATACTCAGGTCAGAGGAGAAGCTACAGAAACTAGAGAAGCCAGTGACTGCAAGCAGGGTATGTCACTGTTTCTCCAGAACTCATAACAGCTCGAGTACTGCTTTATTCTGGTAGAGCTGCAAGTAATGTCTAAGCTTAGCAAGGATTCTACTTAACAAGCAAACGTACTGTGTGAGGAGTCATTGGAAATAAACCTCAACTGGTTATAGATTATTCTCTCTAAGAAGCTAAAGATTAAAAAAAAAAAAAAAACTAAATAAACACCACAAAACAAACAAACAAACAAACAAACAAACAAACGCTAGCTGATTAATTCTTTCCTCTCATAATTTTTAGCATACAAGCTGCAGATGAACCATCCTGTTTTGTTCTCTCCCCCTGCTATTTCAGGATAAATTTACCTGCCATTAAAATATTATTTCTACCTACAGCTAACAAGTATCAACCTAGGTGAAAGTTTGACACAAAAAATTTTGACACGTTCTATAGGAAATGTTTTGCCATATAAAATTTTATTTAAGTTGTTTGAATTCTATGAAGAAATATATACCTCAGTGAACCATTTGACTTTTAAGTCTTCTGTTTAGCAAAAACTTCCTCATTTCTAAAAAGATTTATCTGGATTTATGGTAATAATACCTAATCCAAGATTAGGCAGTATAGATTAACAGAAATCCTGGTGTGCAATTAAAGAGTTATTCTTTCTACCTATCAATATTTGGTTTAAGATTCCCACAAATTGTTTAGATTACCTCTCCCATATGACAAAAAAAGTCAGGATGTGGGAGCTGAGAGTGACAATTTCCCACAACACTCTAAATCACTTCTGGGTAAAGGAAGTTTTTTACTGTGTCTTGTAAACTAGAAACTTGAAATGACTGTAAAGACTGTGATCTCAATGACTGCAGCACTAATTTACCTTCAGAATCTGCAGATTAATGTAATTCACAGGATATAAATAATGACAGTTCAAAATTAAAAGTAGAAAATTAAAAATGAAAGTCCAACACAAATCTAAAAGACAGGATTGTACAACCAGTTCAACAGAGGATAGACTATGAAAACCAGTATTTTCTATATTCTAGTGGCTGAAACGCATGTGAACATAAGAATGCTAGCTCATCAAAATTTCAGATGCCACGAACTACTCATAAAGAAAGACATTTCAGAAACATCTATTGCCTGTATTGTTACTTTCTACTACCATGCTGGCACCAGATAAATTAGCTTAAAGACTCAATAGTCAAGTCTGACCCACCACCTCTCCAACATGAAAGAAAAAAGAGATTTATGCAAACACATGATTTAGTTTGAAACACCTCTGGCTGCATTCCTTTAGGGTCTGCAAACAGATTCATAAGTTGTCTGTATGTTTGTGAATAACCCTAAAGTACAAAAGAATCATATACTGTGTGCTAATCCCATTCCATGAGCCCTCAAATGAAGTACTTTGGAGCAAATAGTTGCATAATTACTTATTTTTCCAAACACAATATAAGCCAGCAAATAGATCTGCTATTCAGAAAAAGAAATATAGATTTCTTCATTATGATTCACACAACATCCTTTTCTATAAGGCAAGACTACATTTCTGGGAATTAAGACACAGAAACAACAAACCAATCCAAGATACTGGACGCTAACCTACTGCCTTTCTGAGCAGGAGATAAAACAGGACATAGTCTTTCCATAATGGAACTTCTTTCTTTAGCCTGTGCTCTTACAGCTGCTCCTAGACCATCCATTTGACACACAGATACACCATGATACTCACATGCTAGAAGGTGTTCCTGACAGTTCTTAACTACTAAGCAAGCAGCACTGGAACTTTTCATGTTGTTTTATTATCTCAGCACAAAGTGTCCAACAACTGTTGTAGCCCTAAGCAATTAGGAAATCTCTAATGACACACAGACATTTTTGCAGCTCTTGCATACACTTTATGAATTAGATTTTGCCAGTACCAGAACATAAGCATATAAGTGTTTTGATCATGATTTACTAAAAACTCAAAACATGATCTTAAAATCTTTTCTTTTTAACAAATGTGGGTATATAAACGGCTAGTTCCCTGAAGCTCAATATAGTCAAAATGAAATTTGTTCTTCTAACAGGTGATTCAGAGTATCTGTCTTAGGTTCTCCAACTCATTACTTCACTGACAATAGAAGAACCCTCTGGAGACTGGGCTTCTAACTTAAGCTCTCAGCTATCAAATTTAGCATCAGATAAGACAAGCACCTCATTCTCCTACTGTTAAAATGAAATAAGAATGTAGTTTTTACCACATAATCTCACATTGCTTCTTTTCATCACATTTCAGTTTCAAGGAATAATTAAGACCAGAGCAGCAAAAAATAATAATCTGTTGGGTCCACTTCACCTCAGAATAAAATAGCCATTCCAGTGGTTTGGTTTTACACATAATTTGGAGGAATTATATCATGTAGCTAAATCATAGAATCAGAGAATAATTCAGGTTGAACAGGCCCTTTGGTCATGAGCTAAACATATTTCTATTCAGAGCAGGGCCGAGTTAAATCAAGTTGTTCAGGACCATGTCAAATCAAGTTTTGACTATCAAGGTTGAATAGTCAAGCTTCCTGGGCTACATATTCGTGTGTGATCATCTTTTTTTTATGATAAAAAAATCCATATATCTAATCAAAATTTGTTACTCAGAAATTATTCAGACTTGCTATCCAATAGAAGCCTCAGGACCTTTTCTCCTGACCTATTTTCTAGTCTGTTAGTGCTGTACTTGTATTGATACACAGGGCTAGTCTGTAGCACTAACCATTTTGCTTTCTCTCAGTTCTTTCTAAACAAAATTTGGGCCATTATCTACTTACATGAACTAATAATCAGCTTTCCAAATTATTTTCCCACTTGTCCACTCAGACATAGAAGATTTCTCTTTTCTCCTGAACAGATGGTGAGTACTTACTAACTGCTCGTTATAATCTGAAAGTAAACCTTGGCTGGGGATCAAACAAGTTCTCAGTGTAACCTCTGAGGCATATGGTTGATTGAACCATTATAAAGACAATTAAATACTTAGAATGTTAAATTAGTAAAACATACCTAACATAGAAGTGTATTCAGCATGAACAAATGCAGCCTGCTACTCCACCTACAGAGATAATTGTACCCTACAGAAAGCTCAAGAAAACTGTGCAAACATTCTCCAAGTATTTTTCCCAATATCAGTGTTCAGGGCAGCTCTCAAACAAGAAAATTTGAAAATTATTACTCCTGTATGCAAATGCAAGTTTTTTTAAAGGTGTGTATGAAGTCATTGACAGAGAAAGCAAAGACCTATTTCTGAGATTGCATAAACATTATCAAGACAGTAATTGTGAACTTGCAAATAAACTATTTATGATTCATTGTTATAAAATAACCTGTTACCTTACATAAGACATCTGTGTTCAAATAGTTGTCCCATTATCTGATATAAATCTCTTTGAGACCAGAAACAAAACCGTCTATAGACTTTGTATATGTTTGTTCAGAATGTATAAGCTGCCAGGTGTATAGATTGTACAAAACGTATGTACATGAATGGAGACTCAACCATTTCTCTTGTAGGAGGCACAGCATCTAACAATGGAAGGTCTGAAGAAGGCAGTTTCCAACAAGATCACTCATTTTCTGTTGTTGTCTTTCTCTTTGAAAAGTGAATAGTGAGTTAAAGCTTCATGCCATGTATTGACACAGTTCTTGGTTCTCACAGGAAGTCTATATAAATGTTTAAGATGCAATTGATCCTGCTTTCTGTTTTTGGCATGATAACAACAGATGTTACTAATTATTTTTTTTAATCTGAATCTGATTAAACACTTCAGCAAAACATTTAATAAAATTCAACATGCATAATTCTTATACTAAAGCTCCAGTGTTTATTCTGTCCTCATTATTATCCTGTATTGCTGCATTATTTATTTGCCCTGTTAGAAAATATACAAGTATTCATGAAGATTCTGCTTAATTTTACTCTCTCTATTTTGAGTACCACAATATATTAAAATTAAAGTGTTATTACTTTAATTAATTCATATTTCTTTTAGGAAATTGGCTAATAGCTATGACTAATATTTTCATTAAAATATGTTGCATTATGAATCTTTATATTCATATTTCAGAAGTTTCTTAGCTTTTCCTTATATTTACCATGAGATGGTAAAAATTAAAAGCATGATAAAGAATAAGAATACCAGTAAGTTTTACAGAGTCATCTAGATTACTTAGTTAGCAGAATGCAGTGAAAAATGTAAAATCAGCAGAACCAAATACCAGATCATATAGCTGGGAATTAAAAGTATACAGTCATTGTTAAGATCACAAAGGTTTCCTTTCAAAAATAAAACCTACCTCATAGATTTGGATAACCTTCACTTAAAAAAACAATCATCGCCTATTTGCTGTCCAGCCAGAGACAAACATGAAGCAGCAGAGAATTCATCTTAATTGAGAGGTAGCTTCAAAGTGTAAAGACATTTCCACAACAAAAATGCTTCAGTCTCATCTAAGAAAGGTAATTATAGTACAGAGTCACAGTTAATGTTCTACAGAAGTAATTCCATCCTTAGCACTATTTTCACTATCTTTTAGCTTTGAAAAAAAATCCCTGTTGGGCTGAAATTTCTCATACACTCTCAGCCCAAAGGGTTATTTTAAAGTTTAAATTAAAATGTTAAAAAAATGGAGTAACTAAATTAATTTTTGCCCTATGAAAAATATTCTCATTTCTAGCCTTCTAAAACTGTTGCTTCAACTCAGAATAATTTATTTTACTTCCTACGCTGACATGAATTCAACTTCTGAACAAAGATTTCAGCATGGACTCTGACTTCAGCTTAGTTTGTACGTAGTATGCCAAAACCTTTGTATGTTATGTGATAACTATTAGCCTGGAATAGAAAAGCTGACAATGTCACTTCTAGTTACTGCTCTCTGAATTATTTGCCTCAAAATCGAACCAAGTGGCACCTTTTGGGTGAGAGAAGAGGGGTTAGAACAATTAACGGTTCCAGGCTAAAGACAGGAGACCCTATGTTTGTCCTTGTGAAATGTGGCATCTGGCAGTAGCTCAAATCAGATGCTCAACAAAAACTATGTAAAGGAGATGGCCACAAGCAAAATGCATGATAAATCAAACACAGCTATGCTGGGAACTAATGTCACATCTAGTGGAGGCCATACAACAACTTATATTACCCAAAATATACTCACTTCTCATAAGCAATTTTAAGAGGATCTTCCAAGAAGAAAATCAGCATTGATATGATTTTTCTAAAGGGAAGTAGGTTTTTAATGAAAAGAATACTGCATTGCTAACTTACAATTCAATCCTATGACTCTTTATTCAACTTTCAATTTGAATAAAGTACTTGTAAAGGTATCCCTTAAGTATAATTTCCACAATTGAATGAATAACGGTAGAAATATTTTTGCATAACCATTATGAATTAATTTTTCTTAACCAGCTTAAGTGCTATCATTACCTCTCACAGGTGGAGTGCCCTATAGAAACGGTGTCTTTTTAGTGGAATAAAATAGTTCTGGAAAAAGCACAAGGTGAGTCTTAAATTCTGAATGACTTCCCTATAAAACTGACCACACTTGTACACTTCTGTGCTTTGTATGCAAAAAACATTGCTATGGCACTGATAGAAAACTAGAAACACCAATTTTCTACTCGTTCCAGAAGGTCAAATACTTCCTGATAACTGGAGAGAACATGGATGCTTTACACCTACCCAGCCCTACTATGAGAATAAAATTCCACTTCAAGATTAAGTATTTTATAAGACTTCCTAGCATTGCCATCTGCTTCTTTTTACAGGACTGTTTGGCAGATTAATAAGTGCAAAGGTTCACCCAGTGGTTGATTCAGACCATCATTCTCTAACCAACTAATAGTTTAAAATAGCTCAAGACATCTTTCAGAAAGACGACCAAAGAGATAAAGAGTCCACCACTGTTATCTGTGCCATGTTCAGCACGGTAATGACATAGATCCACCCAGAAAAATAGATTTTAACTTATCACTTATTTTCCAAGCCTGAGTTGTTCTGTTTCCTTCAATATGCATTGTGTGTTCATCAGTGCTTTCTGCTAAATCCAACTTGCTGATGCTTAAGTGATTAGCACGTCACCATTTCTGGCCTTGTAAATACACTACAGAAATTTTTGCTTTTCATTCATCAAAAAACAAAACAAAACAAAACAGTACTTATAAGCTATTTCCAATACATGGGGACCCCAGATGTCAAAGATGAGAGGTTCATCATAATATATTGAATTACAGCCAAGAAATGAGCAATTACAATGCTATTTGTGCATGCTCAGTACTGGAAAACGAAGAACGCTAATGTATTATCACTCTGATTCTCATTTAGTCTACTCAGCATCTATAAAGTCAAATAATTCCACATTATCAAATATCATTACAGTTCTACCAGATCTACCTTAAGGGTAAAAATGCACTTGGGGTTACCTACTGTGAATTTAATTGGGGGGGGGGGTTGGTTGGTTTGTTTTTGTAATGAACTTTTATTTAAGTTCGTTACCATGAAATAAAAAGTACTGAAAACATCAACAGTGATTCCCAGAACTTTTCTTACAGAAAAGGGTCTTTTCAAACTATGCTCGTGTAGCGGAGTCTCATCTGATCACTCATAATTTTTCTCCTAATTAACACAAATCACTCATTGTTTATTTAAGAAATTTGAATTATTTTTGCAGAATCAAAATCTTGCTGACCAATATTCCAGTGAGTGAAAGGTCATATTACCATAAAAGCCATAACAGTATACCCAATATCCATTTTAAAATTAAAAAAAGTGCAATTGTTTTCGATCTAACAAAAAACATTGGTTCAATTTCAAAGTGCACATTTAGAAGGAATATATCTGCCAAACTCTTTAGACCCATTAACCCTCAAAATGAAAATACATGTTAAATTTTAACATCCAATAAACTTTTCTTATAAAACAACAAAAAACAAAAAAACACAGAAAAGTTTAAGTTAACTTCAGTAGCTCTACGAAAATACATTTAGGTTTGGGTCACTTGATAAAATGGAATTGGTAGGACCCAAGTTTATTGACTACTATTGGATATTCATATGAAATGCAATTTGTTTCATGCTGAGTTCTTTCAGTCTCATGCATTATCATCTCTCATAAAGGTTTGCAGGGCAAATTAGGCTCTCAGATAAGCTTGAAAGTTTGTAATAGCCATACTTAAGACATTAAGACTTTAAAATAAATGGGCAACCTTGAGTAGTAGCTGAAGCAAGAGATAGGAAAATTATTACGATATAGCTGAATAATCCCATATTGTGTGGTGTCATTAGACAGGTTTGCTCATTTGCAGTGTGAGGTCAGCAAGTAAAAAGCAGCCACCTTCAAGCCAAGCCTTTAATGGGAAAGCCTCAGTCGCTTTCTGTGGTTCCTTCATGTCAGAGACGTCTCTTTTGTCCAGCCCTCTGAGATTCAGATACCAGCACCTCCTGTCTTCCACCTGCATGGTCTGGGCTTTGCCTTTCCACCTAGGTTCAGTCTTTCCATCCCATCTTATCACTAGACCTGTTCTCATGTGACCTCTGGTTCTTGTCTCACTCAACAAATTAACATGGTTATATTTCTATTCACTTTCAGTAATTTAATCTTATTTACAATATTTACTCATCTTGGTGAAATACCAGTGTTTTAAGTTGCTTTCTTCACAAAATCTCTTGAAATCTCTATGCTTACAGGAGGCAGAGAAAATGGAAGTGACAAGTGAGTGTGGGTAAGTGCCAGAAGTTGTTATAGTTAGCAATAGGTTCTATTTTCTCCGGTAATTCATTATCAGGCTCTGCAAGGCAAGTAGCAGCTTGTGCTTCAGGATGACGGCAGGCCAGCATAAACCAGGCTTCCAGCATAAACCAGCTTTCCAACTGGAAAAATGAACTGCATGTTATTCAATTCACTGCACCAGTATAATTGATATTTTGTACCTGTTAACATGGCTTGCGCAAAATACATGCATTTTCATCTCCACATATCTTTCCTTTCAAGGAGTATTCCATGATAATGACACACTTTGAATTAGAAGATACTTTTATGAATAGTAACACAGGTCACTATTTCACCTGCTCAATGAACGGTGTTTTAATTGTCACAAAATGAATAACTTGGTTAAGCCATGTTTTAGCACTGAGTAACCAAGGCTATTTCTCTATGATAGTGTAACTTACTAAAAAAAAAAGCTTTAAATTATTCTGTGTCCACATAAAATGCATTCTGGCACATTCAAAACCTCAGATCAATATTTAAGTTCTTACTCCCTAGACATACTAACTCCTAAAAATAAAGCCTGAACACTTCAGATGGCAGATGCAAAAACCAGTGAGTGCTACTAGTGCTTTACTCATGTAAAAATCACTTAATAGCTGCTGTCATTCTGTTTCTCACAAACAGACATTAAACTGCTTGCAAACATCAGCCTCTTAATCTCAGATTCCCACACTCCCCAACCTTCTGCTGCTGCATGGACCAGAACAAGGACTGATTTAAAATTCTTACACATAGTATTCTCCAGATCATTCTTCCCTGTTGGTTCTCCAGCTACAAGCACTGAGTCAAATCACAGAATCACAACTAGCATAACTTCACAACAGATCCAGAGTACTTTTAAAGTGGCTTGAGTGCCATAAATGAAACATTTTAAAAGACCATAAGCAAATTTTTTAGCAATTTCTGGTAGAGACGACAGAAGAGATTCTTAATATTAGCTTATTACTTCCAATTGGGCCATGCTAAAAACTAATAAGTTACAAAACTTTAGCATGGATTAGGAAGGTCTCACCTCAAAATCCTGTTCCAGAATCTGAAAGTACATTCATACAGCCAGAAAGGTCTTAAAAAACCTTAAACCTGCCCCCAGACATATCTGAAAGAGCTGCATGCCAACACCTAGCTATTCTTCATTTGCACTAATTACAGAAGACATTGAGTGTATTGGCATGCACAAGAAGGACAAAGAACTTTAAACTGCCTTCTGTACCCCAATCAGATTGACTCATGTTCTTGAAAGGAAGTCTCCCAGTGATATTAAGTAAGGAAACTTCACATGGAAATATATGTGTATGAAGTCTTGCTCCTACGTCTAAAACACAGTGAGAATAACTTTAATAATTATTATTAAAACCCTTTTACAAGATTTTTATTTTTATCAGCCAAAATCCATTATTCAGTCATTTGTAGCTCATATGAACTAAATGTAAGGACCTAGTTATGCCAGGCAACTGGTTGTATAATATTTCCTCTTTACTCATATGTTAGAGTCAAAACTGTAAAAGAGGCATATACAACTGTTACTCTGGATAGCTCACAGTAAGCTCTAGTAGCATAGGAGCTGTAAATCTCTAGAGAGCAGGCTTACTTTAATGCAGAGAGAGAGAGAAGACACACCTTATGTAAAAGATTATGAGGAAATTGCTCCCTGGGCTGGAGTCTGCAGCAGTTACAGCTGTTTGAAACTTGGCCCATTCCTGAGGCTTGGTTCAATGCTCAAAGTGAATGCAAAGACTAACACTAAATCCTCAGGGGGTTTCCATAAGAACTGTTCATTTTCATTTCCTTCTGTAAGGGTATGTTTATACCTCAGGTATTTTAACAAGCCTTTTGCAGGAGACTATGTCAGCAAAACATAACTCCATTTATTTATTTTTTAGGATTTCAATCAGGTTGGAGTTTTCAAAACAACATGGACAGTATTTTACCAGAAGGAATCAGAAAATGCAGCATAACTTCTTGAGAAGATGAAGAGTTATCTGAGGGCATCACATAGCTAGGTTTAAACCTTTGTTTTCTCTATCCATAAGAACAACATTTTTTTCCTTTCTATATGATTTATAGTGGTCTCTTCATGGTTTTCATGGATCATTAGAAAGTGCAATAGCATTTGGTGGATGTTATGTTATAAAGATTGATATCTCAAATAGTCCAACCACTCTTAGGATACCAAAATAAACAGTCTTAGGCAGGTGGTGATGTTTTTTCAAAGCAATTAAAAAACTCAGTCAGTTTCAAGTGAGCCAGTAAGTTAAAATTCTACATTATCTTTACCATATACTTCAAGAACTAAGCTTCATAGTAAAATAGAGTGGAACCATTTATTTTATAAATTTCAAAAATCTATTCTCTTCATGACACATTCTGCATTCCTATATTTCCAGTAATTATTCCTTTCCTTAAGCTGTTAATCACCTGGGCTTAACATTGTAGACCTTGTCTGATTCTATTTAATAGTAATATGTGAGCATTTTATCTACCCTTTCCTTAATAAAAAGGAAAAGGAAGAGAAAAATTACATTGAGTATGCTTTTCACAAAGATGGGGGGAGAGTGGGTGGGTGGGAAAGCCATATTTGCATGAGTACAGTATCTGATTGTTTTGGAAAGTGTGTTGGAACATGCCCACACGTATGAGGGCAGGTGTTAGAAAAATCTATTGAAGAAAGAATTGCAAATGAGCAGCATCTGAGTTTCTCTGTGTTTGTCGACCTGCTCCCCGAAATGCAGTCAAGAAAGTTAGCAGCTATTAAAATATAAAGATGTGCATTATTGGTGTACTTATTGATTAATGTTTGGAAGGTATATTAATGATACTACATACAGTATAAATGCTATTTAATATGATGTAAAATTCTTTATCTTCCTGAAAAACTAGATCAACCAACAGCGATGGTTTTAAAAGCAGAAATATTGATGCATTATATTTATTTTTTTTAAGTCATTTGAAGAAAAGGAGTTCTTTCACCAAAGCTTGGACATTTTTGTATGAGATGCAACTTCAGCTCATTAATCAATCCTATGAAAATTGGTAGTCTATGATATTGAAATCTGCACTTGTTCTAAATAAATAAATAAATAAATAAATAAATAAATAAATAAATAAATAAATAAATAAATAGAAAGTCAATAAGAATAGAGTGGAATTAATCACAGTTTATCAGTAAACACTTTCGTGTTCTCAGGTGAGCTCCTTACTGTTATGTGAAGTCTGAAAACCTGCAAATAGAGTTATGTTCCATTCAATTTGTCATCAGAGTGTAGGCAGTTATTTACTAACTTTGTAATAATATGGAAAATTCAAGATTGGCTAAGAACCCAACAGTCCTGCATCAGAAGAAACTGCATTTTTTTTATATTTATTACTGTTAACCATAACAGAAAAGAAAAAAAGAGTCAAACCATGATCTCTGTGTTTATGAATTTAAAAATAAAATAAAATTTGAAGATTAGGCATATGACCCTTGCAAATATAAGAAAACATGCAATAAAAATTTTACAAAGGTGACCTACAGAGTGTCACACATTTCAAAGAACTCACATAGGCTTTGGCTGTGTGGATGGGGAGGTAAACCTTGAGGAATACCCTGGACACTGTAGAAAGTGAGGAGTTCCCATGAGCACAGCAATATATCTGAAAACATAATACATGAACTGGCTTTGATCTTAAAGCAGGGAATAAATATATCCTACAAGGAAATATAATGGAGTAAATCACCACTACTACAAGTTCTGCACTTGCAGCTCCGTAAAAACAGGACAGTCGAGTAATCTGTTAAGCCCATTTCTGTGCATCAGTGCTTCCTACCTCATGATCCTCTTCGGTCATAGTGAACAAACATGTGTAAACAGGGCTCTGGCATTTGACTTGGTGTTAATCTTCCCTGGGTTTTAGGAATGCAAAGAAACAGAAAGAGGTTTGGGAGGCTCTTGTATTACCTTCAAATCAATAGGCTCGGAAGAGCAAAGGTATCCCCCACCACGGTTGTAGCAATGGAGTAAATATGACTGAGGGGAAAAAAAAGTCCAGAGAAAAGCAAGGCTGTAGGGCTTCTGGCAGGAGAATAGATGAAATCAAGGATGTGGAAAAGGCAGGATTAACTCTAAAGTTGGTAAGCAATCCGGTATTCAGGAAAACTGGTGCATAAGAGCAATAAGACTTCGACTGAAAGAGAAGAATTTAATCACCCCTTCTGGATGGACACAAATGAACAGTCCATCCTCTCCAAAATTTATTCCATTCCCAAGCTTGGAGAAAATCCCAAATTCCTGAACTTCACTATTTCTCTGTGGATATAGTATATTTACTAGCCTATCCAGCATGGAGTTCCATACAATGCATTTTTATCATTTTTTAGGCAGTATAGAACAAAGTTTTTCAGCTTCTCTCAGTCTTTACATTACATTCAAATGCTTGAGTGTGAAGATTATGTCACAGAGGTAAAAATGAAAGATACTGCAAAGAGCACGGTGCCACATTTGGCATATCAAGATAGACTCCAAAAACTTGGTTTGACTGCTTTATGAGACAGGCTAAGGGAAAAAGGAAAGAGGAATAGGCAGCAATTCTGTTTCAGCAGTTTTTAACCTTGTCAGCAGAAAATATGTTTCAGGCAAAGATTTGTACACAACAGAACAAAATTCCATTAATTCTCTTTCTCCTTCAGTGGCATTTTGAACAGAACAGGAGTCCAACACCACAGGTTTTAAAAAGCATCCCAGCTTCAAGGAATTGAAGATGTACCACAAAAGAAATCTGCTTCAAGTAAAAAGCAAAACCATAGGAACCAACAAACCCCTGTAAAAATTTAATTCAGAGTAAACCTATATTAAAAAGAAACATTAAAAAAAAGAGAGAGACAGACTGCCATTAATTTCAACAAGCTTTGAATTTAAATCTTTAAAACCTAGACAATCCAAACTGAACAAATTAAGTAAAAGTTGAGGAACTAGATTCTCAATTTAAAAAGCAAACCTGTGATTATTCTAACTTTGAGCTTAGGCTGAACTATTTTTCACGATGTGCACGAGCTTACTTTATCTGAGTAACTCGTACATTTTGTCACTGTCTAGACGGAGAGTATAGTTATTGATTACCTTTCCAGAAAAGTCAAGGTAATGAAAATTAAAATTCTCATATACCAGATCTATTCAAATTAGTCTGTTCAATGAGAAGCAACATCAAGATCACAGTTTGCAAAAGCCAGAAACTTCCCTTGACATTACTTTGAATAAACAGTTGCTCAGTATATCACCTGTGCTCTTCCTGAGGTACAAGTCAAAAGACAATAGACATCTCTTGAATTCACTAGCTTTAGGATTAAGCTCTTAAAAATGCTATATCCTTTGAGACAAAAGAGTTATTAACTAAAGAGGATGGTTCCTCTTTTTGTAGCTAAGATTAAAGCAGTGTTTCTCTCCAGGGCTCCAAATAAAGTGTCAAATTATTATTTCTTTGGAAGATTTCTCTTTGGTAATCAACTCACTATAAAACTAAACTATCAAAGAAAAATTACAAAATTTTGGGCTGAAGATAACATGTCAAAAGTACATCACTCTTTCCCCTCCCTATGCAAATATCACTGAATCCAGCAACAGGACAGTTGTTAGATGCAATCAGAAATACAGACCAAAAGGTTTCATTCACAGAGGAATAAAAGAAATACATGCAAAAAAATCCAACGAAGCAACCCCACAGTCATAGAGCAAAATGAAATAAACCTCAAAAAAAGCCGTCACAGGAAAGCAGTTTGAACCCCCAAGAAACAGATTTTCTTTTCTTGTAGCCAAAGAATTGGGGCACTGTGGGCCAAGAATGCACTTTTACTCTTTCTTTTTTACCTCTGAATGCAGCCTCTGGTTTAAGTATCGGAAAAATTTCAACCAAAGCATCTATGTTAAGAATATCAATATTGCATAGAGACTATATTTACACCACCTATAATTTTGCTTATTAACATGATATCCCAGCTCTTTGAATCTAAGTCACATTCATGCCTTACTGAATGAAGTCTTAACTACTCCAAATACAAAAATGCTATTAACATGTACAAGATGTATAAGATGTATACATGTACCTGTATAAGATGTATCTGGTGCAAAATTAGAAGGATTTATTACTACGAGCTCATTCAAAATTTTGCATTTATATTTTTAGATTTCTTTTTCAAAGTCTGAAAATTAGAAATTAATATTACTCATATAACTTTTACTATTAATCCCAATATTCTAAACTCCGGTGTGAAATTAGCTCTGTAGTAGAAGAGGCTTTCAGGGCAATTCAAGTGCAGCACTTAAAAACTGTGCTGATAAAAGAGACATTAGTCTTTTCTTCATCATAACCCAATCTGGTAAAACAAAGCCATAGTAAAAAAAAAAAAGATATTACCAGGAAGACAACAGAGATGACCACTCTGGCAGAAGCCACCAGTGTTCACAATCTCTTAAAAGCTGGGACTGCATCTTTTGCAGCCACACACTTTCTGTCCATCCATACTCACCACATGAGCAAGTAACAAAAAGTTATGAATTGCCTTAAAAGTAAAAATGCCTCTTCATAATTATCATTGTGCAGATACGATAAGTAACTACTTTATCATCTGCATAGCTATATAAGTAGACATTTGTGGTGACCAAATGCTTTTCAGTATCAGTAACTACTTCTGTATGTGATTACAACACCTTAAAAGATTACAGTGTAGAATGAAAACATAACCTACAGAAATCAGGTTTGGAAGTATATTTGATATTATAATTAAGGACTTTTTGTTGTTTAATGGGTCGAGTTTAAAGTTAAAAAGCAAAAAACAAACTTCACTTTCCTCAGTTGAAAAAACTTCAATACTCGTTTGCTCACAGCATTTGAGGCACATATAAATATTTACAGATATTTGGCAAATAAGAAATGTGAGTCATTCTAAATTTTGCATTAGATGCAAAATCATGGCTGGGAAAACTATGAAAGTTAGGATGAATTGTCAACATCTGTTACTATTTACAAGAAATATTGTTACTATTTAGCAATTTGAACTTATATTACAGGAAATTCCGATAGAGATTTTTAAGGGCAGTATCTTTCGTCTATATATAAGTTCATTTACTCAGACCTGTAATTAATACATATAAGTGGATAAACAATTACCCATTCAGGCTGACTGAAATATCCTAAATAATGAAGGAAATGTAAATGTTTATCCAAGCTATGTAAGCATCGCAAACACTTTGCATTCAAATATATGTATCTAGCATCAGACAGGAACACAACACATTTACGAGGGGATGCAATGACCTGACCCTTTGCATAAAAACATTGTGAATACAGCTCTATGAAAATCAAGAGCAAATATGTCACCAGCTCAGAGGAACTTGTTCCTCTGATGAGTAGGACCATACTCCACTATTAGCAGTTCAATCTAAGCTACTGTACACTCCAGCAGAAGCTGTAGAACACAGCAAGAAAAAATAATTTAGAAAATAAGGCAGGAAATCAGTAATCTGCCAGTGATATGAAAACATAGTTCTCCTGATCATTAACCTTTCCATTTATTTGGGCTTCTGTTTCATAACAGCAGTACATACATGCTTCAAAAAGCAACATCATCAAATTCTGAAAGCATATATTCATTATACCCGTATACAATTCATGAAAACATCTACTGTGTGTATGTGGAAGGCACACTAATCAAGCTATTTGCTGTAGCACTAGGTGTTTGGGAGTTTTCCATTTCAATGCTACCAGTCAATTACCCACAGCAACACAATGAAAGGCCTCCTATTTAAATGCAAGAAGCAGACTAAGTTTCTTCTCATATCATAGGTAAATTGATCTATTAGGAACTTGAAGAAGATCTTCTCTTGGTTTTATACTAAGGCCATCAAAAAGTAAGTGCAATCAAAGCCTCAACGGAAATGTCAGTTCCTTCTCTTCATACATCTCCTCCCTCAAATACTATATTTTTATGTGAGCTTTTGATTTGAATCATTGGTGTTATTTTGTTTAACTGCTAAGGAGACAGCCTATGCTAAAGTTCAGATATCTTCACCTTCAAAAACGTCCCTTGAGACCACCCTTGAACAAGCCCTATACTTCAAATATTAATCAGTACAATTGCCAGCCATCAGTTAAGGCAACACCGAGCATCCTGCCTGGCAGATGCTTGTTTTCATAATGCCAAAGACAATATGTAGCTTGTCACTAGATCTAAAATAAGGAAAATTTGTTGCTCTCAAGCTTAAGCAGTTCTGAAACTATTAAATAAATAGTTAAAATCTATTTTTAATGCTGTTGAGGCTTGCATACTTACAGCAGAGCTAATGAGTGTTCTTGTCTTCAGAAGACTGCCACCAACAGGAAGGGGGTTCAGAGCAGCAGATCAAATGAGTGGATAAAGAAATAACCAGAGATGCTTCCTGGCTGTAGAAAAAGTCAAAGTACACACATATGTAGGTAGCATTACTGCATAAACAGTAAATATAAGGGTACATAAACACCAGTTTCTAAAAGGATATTCAGAAACTGGAGAAGATAATAGGGAATGCAGCTGAAACTAAAGTCTTTTAAAATTACTATTAAAATAAATTTCTGTAATGCTTCAGTAATCACTGCAATATATGTCTTTTTAAGACTCCATTAAGCATACTATGAGAAAATTCTGAAGTTTATTCTTAGCAGTGGCTAAATGTTCTTCATCTCCATTTTAAAAGTAACTACAGAAGTAGAAAATGAAAACAGGATTAAATTGTTCTAAGGTGTTTAGGTCAAGGTTCTTGAATATTTGGAAACTCTAACAGCACAGAAAAATGACAAGTATCTCTGAAATCTGTGGGAGAATAGGTTGCTGCCTATATTTCAGTTTGCAAACACAAGAATTGTCAAACAATGCAAAATGTCAGTTTTATACATCTCATCTGAGCTACAATCGGTACCTCAGCATTAGCACGTTTCCTCTGTATACCATTATTTTTTATTAATTAAGTATTGACTTCTGTGCCATGTCATTAACCAGATTCAGACACCATGTCATCACAAAGGGAGACTGATTTAGTATTGACAGAGAAGGACACACTTCCATATACCAGATCACCAAAGATCTATTTGCTTGGAACAGATTAATGAATAATGGAGAGAACTGCTACTAAAAAGAGAAGACATAAGCTGTTAATGCAGACAATCATTCATTCTTCTGAAAATGCTGTAGAAAATAAGAGAAATAAGAAAAAACAAACCAGAAGATAAAAATCACAAGTTAAATATGATTAAATGCTTTGATTGAAATTTGGAAATCACGTGGGTTTTCTTCTTCCACCAAAAGTAGCATCTTACCACTGTATCCATTTCATATACATCATGGCATTACAACGGTTTGTACAGAAAGAGACAAGTATATTGCCATAACTCTTGGTTTTGTAATTTAGAAGGTATCACTCTTTAAATTATATTTTTCGATACCTGTTAACAAAATTAACATGGATTCCATTATATAAGCATAAAAACTCTGCAATCACACAGCTTATAAACAGTCAAGATTTAGCTTATAACTCTTGAAGCATCACTGTGCCACCATGCCATTAAAGTCATTAAGGTTTTGGGATTTATTTTAATCATAGCTGTGTTCATTTAATTTCATCATTGCCCTATCTCTAATAGTATTGCTCTTTTCTCAGTGGTCAGGATTTCTTATTTGAAGACATGAGTGTCACAAGTCCTCCAACTGAAGCAGTTGTTAATGCTTTTTCTCTTGCAGCTTTTAGAGTTCACAGCAGTAATAATTTTTTATATGTAGTTTTCTGTTTCTGTTTTGAAAGAAAAGATGTCTGAATATGTTAAAAAAAAAAAAAAACAACCTGTGGCGCTTTTTTGTGTGCAGGGTACTTGGTCTTCACTTTTTCCTCACCTTTACTTGCTGCGATCACCTCTATTAGATACTTCTAGATTTCCAATAAACTCATGTCAGTTCATCTCTGCACTGAACTCCATTTGTTATGATTGCCTCTTACCTGCTGCCAAACTCTCTAGCTTCATATTTCCTTCCTGCCTCAAGTCACAACCTCTGGTAAGATCAACATTCTCCTACCCCTTGTACTATTTCCTTATTTAAAAAATCATGCAAACAATGGCAGAAGTGAAGCTGAAAATGGAAGAGAAAAAGCATCTGATAGCTGGAAGCAAAGTCAGCAAGAATTGCTTTTCTAACATTCCAATTAGGTTCTCCACCAGCAGGCAGAAATCTTCAGTCCTTATGAACACAACAACAGAAGTCTGTTGTGTTTTCTTGTACTTATCTGGAAAACATTTTAGTTCTATGAATTACATTTCTGGTTTCTCAATCTATATCCTGTATCTCTTACAGTAAAACCCATTACATTGGAAACACTAGCACCAGAGTTAGCTGTAAAGTCCATTTTTGGATGAAGTCAATTTTTTTCCACTCTTCCTTAATTATAATTGTGTCCTTTGCACTGTTTTTTAAAAGCCATTCCAAGACATAGGACATGAGTGCAAGCATTTAAATAAGCTGTAAAGTAGTAGATGTTCATAAATTCCTGTGAATTCTTGAAAAGGTAAAAATCTAACATGGACACTCTCTGCACCCTTCAAGACTTCAGTGTTTGAATGTCATCTATTGATTTCCATGCACAATTCATTTCACTTCGTTTAAGCACATTATACACATATGCATTTTTCTATAATTACATAATAAGCTATATGTTACATTGGTTTAAGTATAAAAATTACCTTTTTCATTTTAATGATCATATCATTCCAAAAAATATTCTGGTTAGGAACTATACCATGCATCTTTCACCTAAAGGGGTTATCTATTCTTCCCATTTTATACTCTGAACAATGGAGTACGTGAAATCTTCTGCTATCATATGTTTTTCAATGTGTTCTTTTTATTCTGCTGTGTTAAGCCACCACTATATGATGTCTAAACCAAAAATAATGCAGTTATTGGAAAATTAAACAGCCCAAAGCATAGATATTCTTTTGCACTTTGAGTATAGAAGTCATGTGAGCTACACAAATACACAGCAGCTAAAGGTCTATAAAAGAGAAGCCACAGAAGAATTTACTTCAAACTTTGGCCCATTTGTTGTCTCAGCCACACATCTCCCAGTTTCTCACATAATAGAGAGTCAGCTAATCAAATAATCTTCTGGTACAATCCTACTGTGTCGCTATTATCAGTTGTTCTTTGAGAATAACTTGACTTCTGTAAAAGCGTAGGTAGGGTCAGTTCCTATTTTGGTTGAAACTACTTGACTGAGTAGTGTGCAGGCTGAACAAAAGACTTTGATTTTTTATGTATTTTTTAGATTTGAAAACTGATGCTGCCTGGGGGTGGGGGGAAGCTATGGGGTCCTGAGTGCTACTGTTACTGTTTTAGACACTTACCAGCTTGATAGAGCTGCCACTTCTTTAGGCGTGGTGTTGCTGATGTGGAATTCTTCTGCTCCATTTTAATATTTGCAAGTTTGGTCCTAAAGCACCTTTTAAAATCCAGAACCTAGCTGAAGACTATTTTTTTATATCACATCACTGAAACTTTGTAACACTTTTTTGTCTATTTGAGAGGTTCTGAAACCCTCCTTGGCATCACTGGGTATCTCACATTTTAGTCTTTCAGATTCCAATAACAGATTTCCCCAACAGCTCCCACAACTATTTTACTTTCAGCTGAAATGAAATACTAAAAATGGTAACATTCTGTCCTTGAATAAGCCTGTGATGATTATGACTTATTGTAGGTCCCAAAGTGAAAACTGCATAGCTAAGGTCAAATTGAGGAGGATGCTAAAGGTGCTAAAGGGCAGTACCAACTTCTTTTGGCATTTCTTTGGCAGCAGTGCCAAATCCAGCATTAAGACTCTAGTTTGGTGTTTTGATTAAAAGAGAATGTATGTTAAAGAGTTTTGCCTTTTTTTTTTTCATTCTCTGGTCCTTTCAGTCTCAAGTACGGGGACTGCAACTATGAGGAGACACTGACTATAGCCATTACAAAGAGATATTATTATTACTTTGTTGTTTGCCTGACAGTGCGATAGAGATCACTATGCTCACCACTAATTTGTTCTGATCATGTGTTCTGCCAGCAGAAAGACTACTACTTCATTTTGTTTCACCTGAAAAATAAATATATTCCATTTCTGTTCTCATTCCTTTTTTTCCTTTTCTTCTTTCTATCAAAAGAAAAAAAAAAAAAAAAGAAAAAGTAAGGGAGTAGCTTTGTATTCCTTGGTATTTGATGAAGATGAAAGACTCTCTCCAAAAAACAGCACTTGCCTTTCAAAGGTGTAATTATCTCCAACACATATATTCTCATTCCTTTGTTGCTCACTCTCACTTCATAAAATCAACTTTGTTCCCCCACAGACTTATTTAATTCTCAAATACCTCTGAGAACTCACAAAAAATCAACACAGTGTGCACTGCAATGGTTTCCTAGTTCTGCAATGGTTTCCCAGTTCACAAAGCAGTGAATGATCTCTTACTATTTTGAACAGAAGGGAAAATCTTAGAGTTATCCAAAAGTAGTGATTTTGACACAGTTCTTTTCCATTTCCAGTTCTTTTCTTCAGACAGTGAAGATCTTTAGTCAAAGCTAAATTTTAGTATCCTTCATAAGATTTACCACCATCACACTGATTTTGAATGTACTTTTCAAAAAACTATGATTTTTTCAAACTGACTAAGCAAATCAGCTCCATATGAATGTTGCTTTCCGGTAGAATATTTTTAACTGCTCAAGTGATGGAGCCAGATTCAGCTAAAAATGAAAGTTTGTGGAAGAAAGAACTTTTATGGTAGCTGCCACTGAACTCTTTGCTATGTTGACTCTTTCAAAAAGTGACAAATTCTGAAAGGAGTCTTGATTCGGTCTTTAAACTGTTTGACTTTTCCATGCAAGGACTATGCTTTTCATGCAACAACTAATTATGAACAAAAGAGAACAAAAAGAACTATGTGCTCTGCACAAATCAACAGAAGTCAGTCTTCCTATTGTTCACACTAAATTGTTAAACTTAAAGCATCAGTGATCTGATCACTAGTTTAAACAGAGATTTCAGAAACTGAACTACAGCGTTCAGCATTTCTTAAGGAAAAAAATAACTTGATAGTGCTTTGGGAGAAATTACATCCTTCAGAAGATAGAGCAAGGATTCCCTCTAATGGAGAAAATGGAGACTTTTCACAGACTCCCATTTTGGCTTAAAATGAATGTCAGTATGATGACAGGGAATGTTAGTAATATTTTTAATGTATGATGAGTAGTTGTGGTCTTACTATGTTAAGGTCTTACTATTTTTAAGGGCTGCTGAAAATGTTCATTACTAAACTTGAAGGGAAGTGACTACAGAAAAAATATAAAGTAGAAAAAATGTTTTATTTGTCACAAGGACAGAAAAACTAAAAGATATGGTGACTAATTTAAGAACTGACCCAACCAAAGCATTAAACCTGCTCTCCTGGTGTCATCTTATTATTATTTCAGTCACTGGAGATCTTCTTAAAGACCCACTAGAGTTAATTCTGGATTTCATAATGCTGGACTAAGTAAGGTGGGAACTAGCTCATACCCACAGCATTTTCTGCCATGCAGTTTGGTCCATTTGCTACCATCATTCTACTATCCCATAAGGCAGTTCCAACCAGCAAACTAGAATCCCAGTCAGGTCTCTGGATTTTAAATAGTATAGATTATCAAATGTGAAAACTACTCATTTTTTTATTTCATATTCTCTTTACATGTGGCTATTTTTTTTAAACTCTCTTCTTAATAGTATTAGTGAAAATTCAAAGCTGAACGCTGACGGCCTTGGAGTAAAAAACATTTTACACTTCATTTTGGAAAGTTATTTTCTAAAGTACTTATATAAAATATCTTTTAGATTTTAGATTAAAGTTTTTCACTATGTAGACTTTCTTGGAACTAACTACACTTACAGAATAATTCTCATTAGTAGTATCAGATCATGTGTTTCTGTGTAAGGTCAATCCAGATGAGAACATTAGAAGAACTGCAATCTGTTAGGGTTTTAAAACTATGACCAGAATGAAAGTTTTTCAGACTTATTTTCGTAAAGGAAACTGCAAAATTTGACACTGTTTGTCTTGGTCTTTCACCTAACACAATCACAGTCCAGTAAGATAACACAAATATTTTTAGAAAGAAAAATATAGTTCCAAAGACCAAAAAACCTTATTACTTCAGCCAGTAAGTCATCCTTTAGTTGTTGTGGAAATGGCATTTACTAACCATTTTTCTCTGTCATTTGTGTCTGTATAGGAAAAAAAAAAGGATGTTTTAATTAAAAGCGGCCACTTGAAGGGATTTTTTTCTTCTCATGAATGAGAAACCTGATTCCTTCAAATACAAGCATAAGGGCAATGGGAAGCTAGTTGATCCAGTGGTCACATGAGACTCTGTCAGATTCACATTTTGTTCCAAAGTATGCAAAAGCAAGGGAAAAAAAGCTAACTTTAGTGACATACACTTACAATCTATAGCTTTAATATTTAATCACACTGCCAACAACAGATCCTTAAAATCTGGTGACTTGATTTATGGATATGAACAAAGTTTATTTTGTAAACTTAAGCAAAACTTTCCAAGGTTATCACACTTTACAGGAAAAAGCTGTGTCCTTTCCCAGAATGTTAAAGACATTTCAAAGGAGTCTCAGTCTCAAACTCTTCAGTCTGCATAACTATAGAAGGACCTGTTCAGTCAGAAATGCTAAGAGTCTTAGGAGTCACAAATTTACTTGCCTTATTCCTCAAGAACCTGCCCTTGATGCCAAGCCTGGCAGGCAACAGCAGCTATTGAACCCCTCTAACAGTTATCAACCGCTTCTGAATAAAATTATATTTTGACTTTGCTTCTTCCCAGATCAGGGATTAATGTAAGCTCCAAAGCAAAACAGATCCTGTTGTAGTAACGGCCACTCAGAAAAATCACAGCTAGTGGGATAGTCTAATGGATTCCACAGATTTATATTTTGCATGTGAAACTCATATAATGCCTGCAGGCAGGTATGTGGAAATGTATAAATACAACTCCAAGGAAAAGATAATTTAATATGAAATAGGCTGATTTTAAAATCTTCAAGTCAAACACACATGATCTGAAGAATATTTACATCTGCATTCTGATTCCTGGCACAAGCCCAGTTATGATATTTTCTTCACAGATTTTTTTTCATTTTTTTTAATGGAAGGAACTTCATGCTCTGCTCTTTCCTCTCAATGCAGAAAGTAAGAATCTGGAAAAGTGTATGTTAAGTCAGAAATATACAAATCATCAGGAAAAAATTCCTATAGTGCATGAAATTTCTCAATAGCAGGGCAGGTGGAGGAAGATAAAAATAAACTGCCTTTGTCAGCTTATTATTCTTGCATTGGTTCATGGTCAAATATTTTTCTGAAAGCAAAACTAACTTAGCAAAAGCATAAAGGAGAAATGATACCAAATATCTATGAAAAGAAAAAGCATAATTAAAGATGTACAGGAAAAAATCAGAGGAAAATCAAAGCAATTATTACGCTATGTTGTTTTGCTCTGACAACAAAAAATACTCTTAATAAATATAATAGAAAAGATCATAGCATTCACATTTGTATTACCATTTAGCCTTCTTATTTTGCAGATAAAAAAAGGCTGAAAGATTAGAATAATGGAAAGTCAGCTTTCTCTGTAAACATGAATTCATCATCCAGTATTATGCTTATGGATTATTATTCAATTGGATGACTCAAGGCTAAAGTGAACATCAGTTTTCATTATTATATCCCACATACCTTTTTCCTGGGAAACTAATTTACCTGAAATTGACTCACTGAATTTGAGATAAAACAAAAGAGGCAGGACCTCTGCTGGTCTTTGGAGTTCGTGCTCACAGTATGAGATTGCAGAGACATTCCACCTGGTGTGGTGAGACAGCCATGAAAACTCTGTGTGCCTCAATAGCAGTTGATGCTCCAATTCAGTCATCATTGAGGTCTTCAATGTTGGTCCTCTTCTACTGATCTCACCTCTTAGTCTTCACCTCTCTCATTGCCGTGACCGTTCAGTGCTCCTAGTGAGTCAGTTCCAAAACTGACCCAGAGATAGCTGCTTACTTTGTTCTTGCTCTGTAGCTGTCATAACTGCAATGTTATCACACTGTTTACTTTATAGCCTGCTAAATATTAAGTCAGCAATTTGCTAAATATGCTTATGCTAAATCTATATAACCATAATTGTTGATTTAGCAATTCCACTGGTCTGTCTTGCATTAGAAATGCTAAATATATCTGTGTGAAGTTGGCAATTCATCTCAGCTCAAAAGTCCCTTTCCCTTAGCATTGGTCTACTACTTCCTCCTGCTTTCAGATTTTTTTTCCCCACACAAATGCAGAACTTTGCAGATATAGAGAACCTGAACAAGAGGCTATCTGAACATGGCCCCAGTTGGAAGGCCCTTCTTAATTTGGGGTTTTTTTTCCTAAATCATATTTCATAAAAATACAAACATAGAAGCCAAAACAAACTCCTGAAGACAATCAAATTTGTGTTAAAAGGAGTGAAATGCTTGTAAATTTCAAATCCATGATTATAAACAAGATCACACACTACATATACATGCAGTCATTTTAATTCTTCTGAATATAAGCACAAAAGAAATAGGTAGCTGGCAGAAAGAGTAGGAGTATTGGCAGCAAGATCTGCAGAAGGAACAACAGCAACAAAAAGTAATAGAGCAGGAGAAGCAAAAGGGATGAGAAGGGACTTCAATTTCCCAGAGAAGAGAGGGGTGAGTGTGCAGATAGGGTTCATAAAGGATAGGAACGTCTGAGTAATTTTGAGAACATGTCCATTCCGGGCTTAACCCACAAATGACCAGAAAGTCATTTCCCATAGTGCATTGGCAAGGGGGAAGGGGAGGCAAGCAGCTGGGGAAGAGGTGGGAGGGAGCAGAATGGAGGGGGAAGGGAAGAGTCTTAAAATCAGTTTTGATCAGAACTCTTTTGTCTGGAATTGAGTCAGTCAGAAGGCAAGAACTGTTTCAAATTATGTTGACTATCACCATATTTCAAAATACTGTCCCCATAATTAGGATTATTTTATACTATTTCCAGAATCACATCCAAATTTTAGCTATACAGTGTCTGTATTTCTTTTGCTTGTAGGAAAATGGAATGCAAAGGTGCAAACTGTGGAAGTTCAAAATAGCCAAAATATGCTTGCTTTCTATAATTAATAAAAAATTAATTGCTATGCAAGGCAGTTTCTGAAGATTTTTTACTATATCAGATAACACTACAAGCTACCAGATCTGAAGACAGTTACTTCCACATAAAAGCATAAAAGATACCACAGTGGTATGTTTTATTAGTAGTACACAAAATCTTATTCCTTGTTTATCACTATGCAAATAAAGTGTCTGCCCAGAAAATCCTGACCAAGGAGTCTGCTGGGCATACTTGGCAGTGTTTAGACAGCAGGATGATGCAGGGTGCCCTTTATGGGAGGAGGCCATGCCCAGCCCCGTGGTAGTCTCACCTTCTCCAGGCAGCTCTGAAACAGGTGGAAACAACCTATTCTTCACCAGAACTTATACCAGCTGGGGAGCACATGGTGCCTTTGCTCAAATATATTTAAGTAAGTCACAGCCACAAGGGGCAGGAGACATGTAAGAGTAGAAGGAGAGGATGCATAGGAAGACAAATGAAGGAAAGGGTTTAGAGAATTGTAAAAACAGGAGGCAAGGGGAAAAAAAAAAAAAACAAACAGAGAAACAAAAGGCATGTAGGAGGAGACATTTTGGGGGATGCACCTAGAGACATGCTCTTGGAAGAAGCTGCTTCATGCAGGAGGAAGGAAGTCTCTGAGAAATGACAGCCCATGGGCAACATATACCAGAGCAGAGACATCCTCCAGGGACTGCTGCCCATAGGCAATGCATGCCTGAGCAGATGAAAATGTTAAAGAAGCAAGAAGTGGCAGAAAGAAATCCTTACACACCGACCTCAGCCTCCTGCACTGTTTATCACCTTACCAAACAGATTGGGACAGACTGTTATGTGCTCCAAAAACACAGAGAGTTGAGACCATGAAGATGAAGGAGAGGTGTTTGAAGTTGAGTTGGGAAAGGAGGAGGAAAGGAATAACTTAAGTGCTTACATTTACTTTTTTTTTCAATACCCAACTCAGTAATTAAATTTTGCATTAATTAGTAATAACTAAATTCAGTGAAATTTCCCAACTCAAGACCAGGTTTGCCTACAACAAGGAGTCAGGAAAATTTCTCTGTGAAACACTTGATCTTCTGAGAAGTATCAGAATCACCAAGAAATTCTCATCATTTAGCTGGCTCCCCCTTTCTGAAGTAGACCTTCCTGCCAGAATAGCTGCATCAGCTGATTTTCTTGAACAATTCCATCTGTGTTTTTCAATTTGTGCAAGCCTCCCATATGTTTCCTCCCCTCCTGTTCATTTTGGTCTCATATTCCACTGTGACACTTGAACCTAATGAACAGCTTCAGAAGGCTTAAATTGCCAGTCTATCAGTTGCTTAAAGCTCCACCCTTGCCTTTACTTTTGCTGTGGAGTACATTAGTAATATCAACTGCAGCAAACAATTAGTAAAACTGTCTAAAATCTGTTATGCATTTCAAGAGCAGCCTTTTTGTAGCTCTTAAAAGGCAAAGCAGTGAGACAACAAAAATATTAGAGCCAAATATCATTTTACTATTCAACTTGGTATAAAAGCAGAATTGATTTGTCATGTTTGTTATTCCATGAGTAAACTTAAAATTTAAATTTTGACAATGATATATCCATCATCTCCCTTTAACGAACCCTAGTTCCAAGTATACCTGTTATAGCTTCTAATGCAGAAAAAATACCTAATACACAGAAACAACAGATTTTAAACATAATGCCAGTGAAGGATGTTTGGGTGTTTCACTCCAAGGCTAGATTCACAATTCCTTTCTGAAACTCAAAATTTGTCACAACATCTTGCAGAATTCTCTATGAAACTGAAGTGTCTTCCTTGCTCAGTGAGTATCAACTGAATTCAACTGGAGCTAAGCATCAGCTAGTCTATTCAAAAACACTAGGTAAAAAATGGATACTTATTGGAGTATTATTTCTAGATATTTGATAAAAGATGTCATTACATCATTTGTATAGCAAATTTTCCTTCACTCTCTGCATTCCTAAGCTTTTAAATGTATTCACTTAAAAAAAAAAATAAAAAAAAGAACAAATACAACAAAAACCAACAGACATTCAGACATTAAAGATGAGAAAAAAACTGACCAGACTGACAAAGCAGTGACATACTTGCTTTATGTTTTGTGCCCCTTTTGGAAACAAGCATTCTGTTTCATCTGGTGATCTGTATTTCAGACAGCAGAGGGAGTCTTTTATTCAGTGAAGCCATGTTCAGTTCCACTCATTTACTCTGGAGCCTGATATTTGGGGGATAATTGATTTAAAGTTCAAGGCCAGCAAATCAAAAAAAAAGGATATCAAACAGAATTTGCTCTTTCTTCTTATTCATGAGGGACGGACAAGTAAGATCTTTTGCCATCTAATCGTCACTAATGTTTTCTTCCAAAAAGAAGAAAAATGTTAATCCACGTTTATCTTTCCTCATCTCAGCATTAGTTTGCGAAGGCCTTGAATGTTTTCAACAAGAGGTAGTAAAGATTTGGCTGCAGAAGACAGGATTTATTTTTTTTCCAGGACATGAAACAGCAAGTCTTACAAATAAAGGCTATTTACCCCCAACTCTTTGCACTGTTGCCTCTATCTACGTACTGTTGCCATTAGCATTGAGAGAGTCATTGTTCATTGTAAGAAAATATAAAAGAACATCATTATAAGTTCAGATTTCTGCAGTGCCTTTCTGGATGGGTTTTGATCAATGCAGAAGGACTGCCTGAAAAGAGAAACATTTTCCAAGAGAGTGTATTACACAGAAAGAGAATGCCCTGACACTGAAAGAAACCAGGAAAAAAACGTACCTACCAGTAGGCCAGACAAAGGGCAGAGGTCGAGGCCTTTTCTTTGAAAGCACTCATTAATGTGAGGTCCTGTTACCTGCTATAACCATCGTTTTGTTCTGAGTGAAAGGTTTCCTACATTCCTAATTTGTCTTAGGGATGGTAAAAGAGCAAAAACTGTCTACCTCAGTCCAAGGGTGAGACAGTTTCATTTTGCATTCAGGTCAAAGTGACAGATGCAGGTTGTTGTACAAATGCCAACTGAGTGATGCCCTCAACAAGGAGCCCCTGTGGTTCACATCACTCAAATATTTATCTTGATAAGAAGGGGCATTTAGATTTTTTCTTAAATAAAACGTTATTGTCGCAAGGTTAGCAAGAACTGTTACATTCTATTACAGCAAAACGTCCATTTATATGTACATGTGTGCTCTTGTATTAAAGAGAGGATAGATATATGTTTGAATAAATTAAGACTCTGTACTTGATTTTTCACTGTGAAATGTAAAACATGCTGGCAATTCCTACTTTCTTAAAACTAGTAAGCTCAGTATGCAGTGTTCCTGATGCTGTTTTCATGGGAGCCCATTTCCACTTGATTAAAATGGGACTTAGAGACATTTGGGGTGAGAGGAAAGCTCAACACCTTTGTCTAATGATGGAATAGCAAAAGGGAACCCAGGACAGACAGACTTCTAGGACTCAGTTTTGTGCCTAAACTGATGTAGAATAAATACAGGTTAAGTGCCACAGGACATAGAAAGTAAAATACAGCCAAAGACTCCACTAGCTGCAATTGCAGACAGAAGAAAAAGTCAATACTCAGATTTGGCCTATGTCAATAGCAAAAAGGAACAATTTAAATACCTCTCATACAAGGAGTCCCTGACACTAGGGATGTCTCCTATCTAGAGTGGTAAACTTTGGAGCTAGTGTCACCAACAATTTAATGACTTTCCCCATAATCAGCAGACATATAGCCTAAAACTTTGTTTTGATTCAAGAAAGGTAAGTATCCCATTCTTGCTGACTATGAAATAGAGACAAATGAAAAATGAGACCAAGGAGGTGAGACAAAAGATTTCTACTCTATACTGAACAAGGTAAAGGTGCTGATATGAGTTACACCACGCTGTCAGTTGGAAATGTAGATTTTGGATTGTCTTTTTCTGCATTTGACATTTGTGATCTCATGTCAGAATACTGCAACTCAATCACTCTTTTTAAAATTAACTACAGGCTTAGAAGAGTGCTGCACTATATTAGAAAAAAAATGCCTGTACAAACTGACATTACTGACATAGAACACATGAAAATTTATTTGATGTATCCTGCAAATTATATAATTTTTTGTTGGTTTTAAGTTTGTGCATGAACTCTTCATTTGATCAGTAAAATTACTGACCATTTGCTACTTTTACATAAACCAACTTAATTTACTGATTTATATTAACTTGCAGTGAGGCATACCACAGGAAAACAGAAATAATCCCATGACATAGTAGTTCTGCTGTATCCTTGACTAGCTCTGATGTAAGTCATTTCCTCGTGATGTGTAGACAGCTCCTGACTTTTAAGGGGAAGACACTCTTCAACAAGGCCAGATCGAGTCACAAGAATGTGACTACAGCTATCTGCAAACCTAAATGCCATTTTCTATCCTTTCATTTTCACTGAAGCTTTGAAGTGAATACGAAGGGAGCCAGAACTGAGCAAATTACCTGAGGACTGAAACATTTTTGACATAAGTCTCAAATGCAGTTCAAGTCTTTTATACTTGTTCTTCGTTGTTCTAGTTTTGTTTCATCTCAGAATGTGAATGATGGCACTGATGATGGAAAGATTGGACAGCTGGCCTCAATTCCCCATGTTGGATACAGACAGAAACACTGTGAGATGCCCTCTTTCAGGAGCCTCAGAGCCTGTGCAGCAGAAACATTTAACTATTTCTTTCCAAAGGAATTCTGCAACAGGAAGGATCCATTTCACATCCACTACTTCAGCAGGTTCTGTATGCTAAAAGATTTCCTCTCTAAGTGAAAAGGCTGTAATTTCAAACCCAATTGCAAATAATGTGCTGAATTTGCTGTACCAGCATGAAAAATTCTCAAATCCTCTTACTGCCCTAAGGCCCAGTAGGAAGTTGCCGAGCAATGTCTACTTTCATCCATCTACCAAACATGGGAAGAAAGTGCGTAATTTTTTAAATATAACCAAGTCTAGGAAAATGAAATCTGCATGAAATTTGACTTAGAAGTCAAAGCAATTACTTATTCCAACTATCAGGCTCTAGAAGACAGTTTTTAACTAATTCTGTCCCTCTCTACCCAAATGATAGTTGCCCATATTAAGCTGCCTTACCAGTCTATGTTTTGCTTCAATTACCATCCACCATATGTCCCATGGCATAAGATTAGTGGCTCCATCATAATGCAAAAGAATGGAACCAAGACTGGACTCTCATATTTTCTGACTCAACACCTTAAAAATATGTAGAGAAAGATAATTGGTGTAAGAAACTAATTTATATCTCTCCACTATCAACAGGTCAGTTCTTAGGCAGGTAACTGAAGGCTTCATTTGTGTCACAACTTGAAGCAAGTAAGAGAGTCTATTCACACTCCTATTGGCACAGGCAAAATAGGGGAATATACAAGTTTTGAAGCTTACAGGCATCTAACTGAAGGCTCGTATGCTGAAAATTCATGTTAATTTCTCATAAAGCCTTGACTCATATACTGAAACCATCACAGCTATATACCACCCATAAAATTTGAGCAAATGTGCAACACTTGAGGGTTAGGGGAGTGTTTCTACAGCACTCTTACTTTGTAATTAAACACTCTTCTGGAATAATAATATATAATTGTTCAATACATTATTGTATGCCATGTTAGATATAGCAAGAATGGGGCTGTTCCACAAGATAAGGTCACTGAGTGTGACCCCAGAAGAAAGCAGGACAGTGCCCTCACTGTTAGGGCACAGTCCCGGGACCCAAGCAGGGCAGGTGTGGTAATCATCAAATACAGGCACGGTGACAAGTCAGGCCTGAAGATCAGCCCAGAAAAACCAGTCAGGACCAGCAGGGACAGAAGAAGACACAGGTCTGCCCACAGCTCTGTTCATGTAAGGGCTGAAGCTCAACACCACATGGAGCCCCAGGCCCATGGGTCCATGGGTTCAGGTTGGGGCTGGGCAGTGCAATTAAGGAATGTCAACCTGAAACATCGATTATGCCAATTAGAGCATTGTTTGCACTATTACTTAATCCCCTATAAAAGACCAAAATATTTCACTGGGGAAAATAAAAGAGGTAATAGACATTTTTAAAAAACAAAAACATCAGGAAAATTTAATGAGAGTGATGGGGGTGGGTGAAGGGGAACCCTGCAGGATTGTCAAACCTCCACACAGGAGAGACCCTACACATACTGTCCAGTGCAGTCTCCTCCTCCTTTTCTTATTCAAATAATGCTGGATAATAGAATTCTCAAAAAAACTGCACCAACTATGATTTACTGTAATTCAGATAGAAATGTTAGTAAGTCATTGTGACATCTTTTTCATCTGCTTCCCATTTTAATGTGGCTTCTGAAGCCCAAAGGGCAGGTGCATTGTAGTAAGTCTCATAGCATGCTAGCAAACAGGATCCAGAGCCTGTGAACAGATACTATAAGACATCATTGACAAACAGAAACTTAAAAGGACACAAGATAAAAATCAGGACTATTCACAGAGGCCTCTTGCACAGTTGGCATCTAAGAGTCAGACTCAAACTCTGATAAAGAATGCCATCCGAATTCTTTCACTTCTCTGCGATGCCAACACCTGACATGGCAGGCTTTCTGAGGTTGTAATCAGTTCTTTTCTTCTAGCAGAGTATTACTCTTCAGAAAAGGCGTGACATTTTAGTGTTTTTTGGAAAAACTCTATGTTGACAATGGAATACTCTATTGACAAAACATCAGTAACCTCACATAGGAAGAATCTATGTGCAAAGTGTTCTTATTTATTTTGAATTACCTTCACATCTGTGAGTTCTTAGAAACCATTATACTAGCTTATCTAAAAAAAAAAAAAGGCAAGCCCTGCTCTAAGGAATGTACTGTCTCTATAGGACAGTAGTAACAGTGGCTTGCAGTAGATGGGTAAAGTGCCAGATAAGAGGACTTCATTGCACCAGGAAATGAAAGAACTTTATCACTTGAAAAACCAGAACAGGGAAGATATAAAGGCAGGAGAGGTTACATACTGCTTATGCCAGATTCCCACTGATATCCAATTTATATTGTGGGATCTCAGCTGAATTTTATTTTATAATGTAAGTCATAATATTAGCTACATGATAATCTCTTCTTAGTCCATGGTTTCTAACTGGTGTTTTCACTGCAAAATATTAAAGCAGACTATTATTAAGTTTTATGACATTTGCATTTGTAGCTCTGTAAAGTGTCAGCTTTTCCAAACTAAGCTTAGCTTACCTGTAATACATGTAATAAGCATACACAGGTTAAATCATAAAATCACAGAATGGTCTGTGTTGGAATTGTCCTTTAAAGGTCATCTAGTTCAACCCCCTTGCAATGAGCAGGGACATCTTCATCTAGATCAGATTGGTCAGACCCTCATCTAAGCTGACCTTGAATACTTCCAGGCATGCAGCATCTACCACCTGTCTGGGCAACTGTTCCAGTGTTTCATCACCTTCACTGTAGAAAACTTCCTCCTTACATCTGATCTAAATCATCCCTCTTTTAGTTTAAAACCATCACCCCTTGTCCTATTGCAAGGTATCCTGCTAAAGATGTCCCCATTTTTCTTATAAGCCCCCTTAAGTACTGAAAGGCCACAATAAGGTCTCCCCAAAGCCCCTTCTTCTTGAACAACCCTAGCTGTCTCATCATGTCTTCATAGGAGAGGTGCTTTAGCCTTTTGATCATCTTCATGGCTGTCCTCTGGACCCACTCCAACAGGACTCCAGAGTTGAACACAGTACTCAAGGATTACTGCAGAGTAGATGGAGAATCACCTCTCTCAATCTGTTGACCATGCTTTTGATGGAGTCCAGGATACAGCTGGCTTTCTAGGTTGTGAGTGGACACAACCAGCTCATGTCCGGTTTTTCTCTTACCACTTCTCCCAAGTTCTTCTCCACAGGGCTCATCCCAATACTAATTTCCTGAATGTTATATAGTAGAAATTAGAAAACATATTTCCTAATTTTTGATCCTGGGATTTCAGTTCAAAGGCAGGCAACTCTGAACAGGCAGGATTTGCAAAAATGAATAGGACAAATAATGTAAGATCTGTTGGAATTTAGATGGAGAATATTGTTCAGCCAAAAACATTGGATGCTAATTTCTCCATAGTACTTGTGAAAAACCATGGCCAGATAAAACATTTAATTCCATTATTTACATGCCAAGAAAAGGCCTTCAGATTATAATTTTCATCTCTCTTGTAGCAAATGGGGAAATACTCTGTCATACCTTCTATATAACTATGGGTGCCTTCCTGTCCCAGACACTGCATCTCCTTTTTACGTCTCAGCATAAAAGAAAAGGTAAGAGAATCTTGTCAGATCCAACTGACTGGAGAAAAATGGACTTTCACATATTGCACGGAAAAATAATCACACAAAAATCCCTTCTAGAGATGTAGGAGTCTCAGTTACTGGGTGCTAGTTTTCAAAGATAAATTACCCCTCAAAACCAGGTAAGCAAAATTCGTTTATGAGAAGCTATACAGGACAGAGGTAAATGAAAAGGAAGGAAAAGAAAGGATGGAGATTTACTGATATCATGTTGTGGGAAGCAGAAATGCTTTGTTGATTACAGAAAGGAAGGTGGCCAGAGGTTCAGGTGAAGATTTGGCTAAGTTGGCATTCTTAACTCAAGAACATGGTTTCATCACATCCTGGTTTCAGCAGGGATGGAGTTAATTTTCTTTCTAGTAGCTGGTAAAGGGCTGTGTTCTGAGTTTGAGAATAATGCTGATAATAGGTTGGTATTTCTGTTGTTGCTAAGTAGTGCTTAAGCAAGTCAAGGACTTTTCAGTGTTTTATCCTCTGCCTGCAAGGAGGTCCACAAGAAGCCATGAAGTAACATGGCCAGGACAGTTGACCTGAACTGCCCAAAAGGATATTCCCTACTACAGAATGTCATGCTTATTTTGTAAACTGGGGTGGGGTTTGCCCAGCTGATCAATGTTGAGGGACCAATTAATCATCAGTCAGCAGGTGATGAGAAATTGTATTGTGCATCACTTGTTTTTCTTGATTGTTCTTTTTCTTTTATTACAATTATTAGCATTAGTTTATTATATTTTACTTGTTTTCAATTCTTAAAATGTTCTTTTCTTAAGCCATGAGTTTTGATTTTTTTGTGAGGTTTTTTTTTTCCATGATTCTGCTCTCTATCCCACAGGCACAGGTGTTGGGAGGCTGGAGCGAGTGAGTTGCTATATGGTACTTAGTTGCCAGCTGGGCTTAAACTACACATCATTAAATGCCTGGGACACAATGGTTTGACTCAGAGAGGCACACAAGGAGCAGAACAGAATGGGTAGTGATTCCCAAACAAGTGCTATTTGTCACTGCTCAGGATGGAGAGCAAACAAGAGACTTAAAAGGATGTAAACACAGAACTCCCTCTCTTTCCTTTATTGCCTCCAGTGGCTCTGTGCCTTCCTTCAAATGCAAACACACCTAAAAGAGAGCAGAAACCACCAGCAACAATTGATCCCTCATGGCTCATCCCACATCTCCTCTCTGACACTGCCTAGATTCAGAATAAAGTCACATGAAGACCATAGCCCAGGCACAAAAGCAGAAAGAGAAGAAACAAAATATTTTATCTAGATGCTACGGTAGTCTAAGGCACATACTTAAGACTTTCATAAGCCTAAAATAGAAGTCAAACATTTTCCTAGGAGTTCCTTTTCATTAATGAAATAAAGCAGTTAATTTACACCATGAGTTCTAGCAGAGTTTAGATTTATTGAATTGGTAGCATAGTAGGTTAAGTAATTCCTGGCAAACCACTCATTTAATGTGTTAAGAAAGGATAAAGAATAGTACAAGTGTATCATTCAGCTTATGGAAAAACAGAGCAAAGCCAGCTCCAAAACATTTCTCCATATTGAGCAGTCTTAAATCTTTTACGTAAAAAACAACAGATTTTAAATTCAAATGCATTTTTGAAGAGATCATATATGCAACATGAAAACTGATAAAGAATGTAATAATTCACAGAATCACAGATTATGCTGAGTTTGAAGGGACCTATAAGTATCATCCAGCCCAACCCTTAGCCCTACACAGGACCCTCCCCAAGAATCACATCGTGGGCCCAAGGGTATTGTCCAAACACTTCTTGAACTCTGTCAGGATTAGTGCTGTGACCACTTCCCTGGGGAGCCTGTTCCAGTGCCCAACCACCCTCTGGGTGAAGAACCTTCTTTTAATAACGAACCTAAACCTCCCTTGACACAACTTCAGGCCATTCCATCAGGTCTTGTCACTGGTCACTTCACAGAGAAGAGATCAGTGCCTGCCCCTCCTCTTCCCCTCATAAGGAAGTTGTAGACTGCAATGAGATCTCCCCTCAGTCTCCTCCAGGCTTAACAGACCAAGTGACCTCAGCCACTCCTCATATGGCTTCCCTTCAAGGCCCTGCACCATCTTCATTGCCCTCCTTTGGATGGTCTCTAATGGCTTAACAACTTTCTTATATTGTGGTGCCCAAAACTGCACACAATAGTCAAGGTGAGGCTGCATCCAGTGCAGAGCAGAGCAGGACAATCCCCTCCCTTGACTGGCTGATGATGCTTTGCCTGATGCCCCCCAGGACATGGTTGGCCTTCCTGGCTGCCGGGGCACTGCTGACTCATATTCAACTTGATGTCAACCAGGACCCCCAGGTCCCTTTCCGTGGCACTGGCTTCCCATCACTTCATTCCCCAGTCTGTATGAACACCCAGGGTTGCCCCATCCCAGGTGCAGAATCCGGCGCTTCTCTTGTTGAGCTTCATATGGTTGGTGATTGCCCAGCCCTCCCTGCCTTCAAAGAAGTCAACAGCTCCTCCCAGTTCTGTGTCATCTGCAAACTTCTATAGTATCCCTTCCAGTCGTGCATCCAAGTCATTTATGAAGATGTTGAAGAACACAGGGCCTAAAATGGAGCCCTGTGGAACCCCACTAGTGACAGGTCACAAGTCTGATGTTACCGCATTCACTATCACCCTCTGTGTTCGACCTGTTAGCCCATTGCTCACCAACCACAGGATGTGTTTATCCAGCTGTGTGCTGGACATTTTGTTCAGAAGGGTCCTGTGAGAGACAGTATCAAAATCTTTAGTGCGATTCAAAGGGATGACATCAACTTGCTTCTCTTGATCAACTAGGTGGGTTACCTTGTCATAAAAGGAAATCAGGTTTGATAAGCAGGACTTTCCTCTCATGAAGCCATGCTGGCTGTGATAAATTACAGTAGTCTTTCAGGTATTTTAGAATAATCTCCATAATTTTACCAGGCACTGATGTGAGACTGAGAGGCCTATAGTTACCAGGATCCTCCTTCTTGTCTTTCTTGAAAACCTGGACAACATTAGCCAACTTCCAGTCACCTCTCTGGATTTCTAAGACCACTCAAAAATCATCGAGAGAAGTTTTGAGGGTACATCAGCCAGCTCTTTGAGGATTCTGGGATAAATCCTACCAGGCCTCATAGATTTATAGGGATCCAGCTGGAGCAGCAGATCCTGCACAATTTCAGGGTCAACTGGGAGTTGATCATTCTCACAGTCATGGTCCTCCAGCTCACAGCACTGAGAACCCCTTGGTCTATCATCATGTTGAAGACAGAGGCAAAGAAACATTAAACACCCCTGCCTTGTCTCTGTCCCCGTTTGTGAAGTGACCACCCTCATCCTGTAACGAGCTGATAATATTTCTATGCTGCCTTTTGCCATTAATGTATTTGAAAAATCTCTTTTTATTGTCCCCCACATTTCTGGCAGCTTCAACTCCAGCTGAGCTTTGGCCACACAAATTTTCTCCCTACAGCAGCAAGCAGCATCTCTGAATTCTTCCCATTTTACTTGACCTTGTTTCCACTGGGCAGACACCTTCCTTTTTTGCCATATTTCCAAGAGAAGATACCTGTTCAGCCAAGCCAGCCTTCTGCATTGCCTGCTTGACTTCCAGCATTTGGGAACTGACAGTTCCTGTGCCCTTAGGAGGTGATGTTTGAGAAGCAACCAGCACTGACAGACCCCAGCACCTGCAGAAACATATTCCCAGGGGACCTTAGTTACTAATTCCCTGAGCAGTCTGAAGTCTGCTCTCTTCATGTCCAGAGTTGAGGTTTCGCTTCCACTTTCCCTCCTGTCAACAGAGATTTGATGAATACAGAAAATACAGGTAGATCTTCATTCACTCATCCAAGATGGCTGCCAATCACTGCTTCACTCACAAGATCCACTCTGCTGATGAGCAGTAGATCAAGGAGGTCATCTTTCCGACTTGGCTCCCTTGGGACCTGTTCCATAAAGTTGTCATCCAGGTCTTTTAGGAATCTTCTGGTCCCGGTTGTACCAGCTGTGTGATGTTCCCAGTTAATTTCTGGCAAGTTGAAGTCTCCCATAAGGACAAGAGCAGTGGACTTGAAAGTGTCCATTAGTTCCCTAAAGAATAATTTGATGATGTCATCGTCCTGGCCAGGAGGTCTATAGTAGATTCCCACAATGAGATCCATGTTATTTACTTGCCCCTTGATTCTTACCCAGAGGCTCTCAACTGTGAGCTCCACACATTCTAACCCCTCTATTACATACAGTGCCACTGGCCCATCTCTTCTGTCCTGCCTATCCCTCCTGAGGAGCCTGTAACCATCCAACAGCGCACTCCAGCCACAGGTCTCATCCCATCAGGTTTCACTTATGACAATGATGTCAAATCTTGGGACTGTGCCATAGCTTCAAGCTCTTCGTTTGTTCCTAATGCTGAGTGCATTGGTGTAGAAATATTTCAGGTGTAGCCAACACCTGATGTAATTGATCTTGTGATCTGCAGATCTATTTCAGACAGCTGTAACTGCTCTTAGTCCACAGATATTTTGTGTGAAATAAAATGGTTGAGGTAGAGATGGCCTATTCTGAAAGGTTTGTAACAATAGACAGCATTCTACTATTAAATCCAGATACTTTTCTATCCATTTTTGACATCACATGCATATTGCAGATAGCTACATTAATAGTTCTCTTGGGCAGATTTACATTTCTTCCAGTTTTAACATCCACATTTTTTTAACTAAAATTTTACCAGAGACTAAATCACTGACAGTCCTGTGCTTTCTTTCCTTTCCAGTTCAAACATTTCTGTCAAACAACTGAAGTTCTTAGCTTTTTATTTCATTACTTCACTGTTATGTACAAGTCTACCTTCCATTCCTCATGCCCTCAAGCAGTAAGTCATCTTAGCTGCCTGCTTTTGCTGTAATTACTCTTAGCCTAAATTTATTTTCTGCTATATCAAATTATTCCTGTCATTCAGTGTCACTTATTTTGATATGTCTAGTAACAAAATATTTATCTAAAACACATTGAGAAATAGATAATTCCTGACTTTGTATATGTATATTATCAAAATGTTTACTGATGGCTTGCAGTAGAGGAATACAGAAAATACAGGTAGATCTTCATTCACTCATGACTAATACTTAGCATTTCTTATGGAAATTGTACTATATAAATCATAGATCTGCATTTTATCAGTTGAAGCTTATCTGTCCAATACTTTCCAGGCCACGTGTTGTTAAGTATTCATCAAGTGCTGAAGATGGCCCAAAACAGCTAATCATAACTGCTAGTACAGGCAAAAAAAACCCCAAAATTAAGCAGACTAATTTTTATGTCCAGAGGGAATAGTTCAGCATTTCTTTCCAAATTCTCCATGCGTTGTGTTTTTTCTGGTCATGCCATAACAATTTTGTTTGTGTAGTCTGGCAGACTGTTAAGCTAAAATGCTGAAGTTGGTAGCATGATAAAGCTGAATTGCAGCCCATAATCTTTTTCTAAGTTACTTGAAAGAGGATGGCTGTAAAATAGATTTACTCTTGGTAAATTATATGTTTTATAGGGTGTGCCATAAAACAGATGGATCTGACTGGCACAGTTACAATTAGTGACAGTGAAGCATATGGTAAATCGCTCAAACAGTAGCAACTCAAAATAGTCAGTTCAATTAACCAGGGCCTCTTTAAACCTTCTCAGGTTCAAATTAGCATTGCTGGCATTGCCTTTAGCATTTGTAGCTAAATGTCAGATCTGCTGTTACATTTTTCATGCTCTGAATGTGAAATTAAACATTCAAGGATTTGCTCATTTAATAGCTTTACCTTAATAAGCTCTATCCTCCAAATTCTATCCTGAACTGAGAGCTCCAACTGCAACTTCCTGTTAAATGAACCCTATGTGTCTGAGTATTAAAACACAGGATTGGCAATCACCCTTATTTTAATGGATACCACTTATTTGAAACCTGATGTTTACTGAATGAGAATTTCCTTTAAATAGATTAGTATATTTATCAAATAAAGTCACGCCAATAGTTTTGCTGTTACTTCCCATTCAGCTTTGGCAGTCTGTCTCAGTCTGTGACTCAAGGTATAGAGTGTCTTCTGCAATGTCCACGGATGCATATTTCTGCTGCTGTCCTTGTTCTAGTACATAAACAATCATGCAATATCTGTCAGATCATCTCACTGATTCAGATGAAAGTTAACCTTGCAACAGTAGTAACATAGCTTTCAGATATTCTCCAACTGCAACTAGGTTGTAACAGACGTGCAGCTTAAAGTAGGGAAAACAGCAGGACAATTGCTTTTAAAGGCAGACTGAAATGTGCCAGTTGAAGCCATATCTCAAGGTACAGATGTATGCGTAAGATTTTAACTTAATTTTAGAGGTCAGCACTTAATACTTTTGGTGTTATGTCCTATCTTTTCACATCTATGTCCTATTGCTTATTGAAACACGTTTAGTAACCATCATTAAAATCTTACTCAGATCATAGCTATTAAAAATAAGCAATGGATTTCCTCAAAAGTGTAATCTGAATTACTCTTTTCAAAAAATATTCTAAAATGTTATGCCTATATTTGAAACATACAAAAACAAATCAAAAAGACTCCTAAAGATAAAAATCCAGTTGACTTCATTAGCATATATCATCCTAATTTTGTCAGGATTTCAGCTACACAGACAAATAAATAAAATATATTTCTTATTCCATTATGTTATTGCATTACAACTGACCTCATTCTCCCGTCCTTAATGCACAGTCATTGCTGTTGGCTTTATATACATTTGGAACAAATTGATCATCTACTAACATCTCCCTTTTGCTTTCACACTTAATAGAAAGGTAAGCTACAAGCTGTCATCCTTCATACAACTCAAAATTGAGACTACTCTAACATTTTTATTCCACTCTAAGGCGGGGGAATTATTGTTAGTTAGGTTTTGCAGGTGGAAAAGCCAAAGTCTCCCTGTTGCTCTTGTCTTGCTATGTAGGTGAAGCAGTTGCTTCAATAGCATCCTGGATAACTTAGTCAGTAAAGAACACAATGTAATAGGCAGAAGGCTGAAGGGTTCAAATTTTCAGTAGAAGATTCTAGTTAAATACATTCTAGTTAAATTTATTACTGTCAGCATTATCGAGGAATTTTTAGCGTTATCACTCCCTTTGCTGCAATACAAGTGATAATGAAGTTCAGGACAAGAAAGAATCTGTCCCAGAGAGCAGCTGCTACTTGTGCAGACAGAACAAAACCATCCAAAACTCAAGATTTGCATATCCTTTAAAAGTAGGTAAATATCATTAAAAATATATTACGGCAGATATATAGCACACTTATTATATTTTAGAAGAGCTGTTACCACTGTAGCTCTAAATAATGTGAAACAAGAGCACCGGTGTAATATCACTGCAGGTAAGTATAAATTTGCCACCACACTTGAGGAATTGTGGCTCAGATGAGGAATAATACAAATTTACCCATTGATTGAATAAATATGCTCATCTCAGAAGGATTCAAAATATATCTTGGAAGGTCTGTTTGCTTTCCAAAATTCTAGCTGCACTTCTGAAGAAAAATAAGCAGCAAAAGCTTTGAAATTGTGTTAAAATGGAGTCATAGTATGACAAGTACGGCTTCATATTACAGGGTGAGTGTTAGACTGACTACTGAATTCCCTCTCTATAAAATAAAACTAATTTAACTGTAGCTTCAAATACACAGAAGAAACCTCACACGCCTTGGAGCTGAAGTCCAAATATTGTTTATCAGGATGCACTAGCAGTAAAAGCTTCAAGAAATTAGCCTAGCATCAGAAAACTAGTCATATTAGGGAATTTGGAGACTAAGGCCCACAAACCAAAGATTTTTTAATTTTACACCTACAAAATCTGCCTTGACAAGCAAAAAGAATAATAAACATGAGCCCGGTGAAGGCAGATGCACATTCTCTGCATATACAAACAGAGTTGGAAAAAAAATTTAGGAAAGTGTGAATTGCTTCATTCATCTAATATGATAACTCTGAAACCTATCTGTAGTAATCTAAAGATACCATCCTGGAACTGATACCTTACACAAGGCTCAATATTGTTAACTCTCCTTCCAAGAGAGACAGCCTGAATACAAAAACTATTAACTGGAATATTACTTTAACCATAGAATTATGGTTTAATTTATTTTAAAATCCTAAAAGCTAGTCAGAAATCACCCTTCCATGTCTCCCCCACACCCCCCCAGGCTTTCTATGCCTTAGCTGTTACAACTAGGGTTTTTTTGGTCAAACAAAACTATACTTGACAGTTAAGAATGAGGGATACAAGGTAAAATAAAGACACACAAAACTGAGTAGTATAAGAGCTACTCCGAAGATGTTCTATTTCATATTTCATTTCAAAACCTCTGGTTTTCCCTATTTTTCCTGAACTGATGTAAAATTTCCAGATTTGTTATAATATATATATATGGTTAAATCCATGAGCCTAATCATAGTACTAAATCCATTCACAAATAATACATATGCCTTTTACCGCTCAGCAACATTAACTAAGCAACACTAACATCAATACTAATTTCTGTTCTTCAACTTACAAGGTATAATAACGCTGTAGATATAAGAATGAGACTGATAATTCTGTAGGGATTCACCACAGACAAGGAACTTGCCAGTTTACTGTAAAGTTCTGGATTTAAACCTTTGAGAGAATTACTTTGTCTTTGAGAACACTGCAACAAAGTGGCATTTTGTTCAATCTAAAACTAAATTTAACATTTCAGGGAAGTATTAACAGCTAAGAAGAGATTGAATATATCTAATAGATTCATTAAATTGGAAGCTTTGAGGCTTGTTATTTCAAAGAATCAATAAAAGCAAGGTCCTGAGAAGGAAACTTTGCCAGTAACTGGTCAAACAACATTACCTGGAATGACAGGAAATCAGCATTTGGCAACTAGCCACATCATCAGCTTTCATCAGCTGTTTTAATCACCTAAGATTATTATTCCAATTTTAAGAAGCTTATGTGATTTATCTTCGTGGGTCTGACAAAAGAAAGTCAGCAGTCATTCCAAGGGAGGCACTACCGTTGTACTCTGTGATATTTTAGACTGTCAGGAAGTAGTATAATGTACATGATACACTCTGTGTAATCCTTACATTCCTGATTGTATAAGCTGCAAGAGAAAAGTTCTATGTGATGATGATGACATGCTTATGTGTGAAATTGGACATAATGAGAACACTGTTGTAATTCATGTAACTTGTACATATTTACTTTTGCCTGTATTTGGGGCTGTTGAAATATTTCTTCTCCTCTGTCCAGTCCCTCCTTCACCTCTGGTTTAAGCCCCTTTCATAAGTTGTTGTAACACTGCTCATACACAGGAAGCCCAGGTTCATGATAACAGCTGCAAAATTGATAGCTCTTCCATTTTTCACCTGTTTGTACACAGGAAAACAACTACCTTTGCAACAATTACAGTCCAAAGTGAAATAGTGTGTATAAAAATGTGTGGAATAGGCAGGAACTGAGAAGGTGAGTATGACAGTTCATCTGAACTTCTTTTGAACTGTTGGGCAAGGATATTGTGAATATTATAGTCACCTATCACAAAAATCTCAGTGTGTATATGCTAGAAAACATGAAAAAGGAATTCAAATTTATGGACCCAATTTTTAAATCTCTTCAGGTTTAACCAGTACAGAAAAGGCTTTTAATAAGAAGGCACCACCTATTTATAGTTTAATCTTTAAATCTAGCATAAAACCACTGCCTTAACAGAAATTGTTAAGAATTTCCAGAATCTGGCATAATCAGTTGCTATGCATCTTCCTGAAAAACCTTCAAGGTTCAAACTTCAGCTTCAAATTACACAAATTAAACTCCTGGAAAAAAAATTATGAAAGTGAGCAGGAATAGCCCTCAGTATTTTTATCTCAATTACTATAGTTACCATATTTGCATGTCTCATGGACATAGTGAAAGCAAAACAATGGCAAACCTACTTACATCTGTAGCGAATGACAAGTGCAAAAGTCTGACCCTTGCCTTTAAACACTCCTAGTATTTGCGATTTAGTGCCTAGTTGTCATTTACCATCCTTTTATGTCACTTTCTACCACTGCAACAGTGAGGAAGTCTGAAATAGATCTATAGCCTGATGATATTTTTCTGACAAAAAAAATTAAATTACTAGCTTCTATTTAACATGAAAGCACATAAATAACACTTATACTAAGTCTTATTTTTAAGTTACATAAGGTCTACAGCTAAGGAATTAAGTTGTACTGTCATATTATTAATACCTTTTGCTTCATAGAATTTACTTGAGATAGTGCAAGTTGAAAGAGCACAAATTCACATATAAAGGGAATTATAATTTATAGTTTTAGGATATTAAAAGTTTTAAAGTTTTCTAATATACACCGATGTATGACACATTGTTATCTCTACTTTTGCATCAGGTTTCTCACAAGCAAAGTCATCTAGGATTATAATACATCTAGGAAAACATATAGATGTTTCTAAAGGAGGCTAATCTTACTTCAGTTGGAAGTAGATAGGGTCAGACATTAAAGTCTGCATGAATAGTCCATTTCCTATTAGGGCTCATGCAAGCTACCTGTCCTCTGAGGCTCCAATTTTGCAGCTGTCATCTTTCCCAGCATTTGGGCAATGAAGGAATCTTTTGTTCTACTGAAAAGTGGTGCATTGTTCCCTGCTCAGGTGCCCAGAACAAAATGTATAAGGCAATACAACAAGCTTCTCTCCAAACTGGCTTAAAGTTGGGTTTTTTCTTTCCTTTATGGAAGATTTTTCACTGAATGAAACTTTTCTTGTGCAGGTGAAGAAAAAATGCAGCTTCATATTTAAGATCTTGAGATATATGATAAAGATTTTGAAATATTTTTAAATGTCATAAAGTGTCTAAGCCATATCTAGTCTCTTTACAAACATAACAGTAAATGGAACGGTTTTATTTTACTTGAGCTATCTCTATACTTCATTTATTTCAACCACAACATTCAGATTATTTCCAGACATTTCCAAAACACTATTCTTCTGCTTTTCTTTATTCTAGCCAATGAGAAGTCCTCACCTGAGAGATTCCCTTGGCTTGATCCACCTGAACTGTTAGAGGAAAGGCCTTCAGAATTATTTTTGCCTATTTCATATACTTTCTCAGTCCATCCCATAGAGGAAGGGGCTGTCTCATCACCTCTAATTCACATGGGCTGTGGAAGAAATAATAACACATATAGGTATATATACACATATGAATGATAACCTGAGATCAGCTCAGTTGGTTAGAGCATGGTGTTAATAACAAACACGAAGGTCGTGGGTTTGATCCCCATATGGGTCATTCACTTAAGATTTGGACTTAAGGATCTTTGTGGGTCCCTTCAACTCAGAAGGTTCTGTGAAACATTCTCAGATATATGTTCAGGTTTCTACAAGATTTCACAAGGCAGACAGAACCCTCTAGAAAAAGACAGAGATATCTCTAAAGAGCAATTTTTTTTTCATTCTCAAGAGAGAGAAAATGTCAAACCATGGGTATAGTAGGTGAATAGATGAGAGTTAAATCAAGGAGGTGAGAATCTGTAACTCACAAACAGTGAGTCTGTACTGGTATATTTGCTTGGATTATATGCCCTTTCAGTGCAAATCTCCTAATTTTCCACAGTTAATAGGCTTTTATTTTCACCACAGAGTTGTCTCAGACCACACAAAATCGATCCCTTTAGATGAAACTAAACTAGGATTACGTGCACCTTGCTAAAGTCAACATAAACTTGGGTCATGGTGCTTCAACAACCAACTGGCATGAAGACCAGGGGACCAGAACAGACCTAGCCTGAAATAAGACATTCAAAACTCGCACAACATGGGTTCTGGGTGCTCAAAATTAATTACTTTTCTTTCCAGAACCGTTTATATTCTGCTTTGCTGCTTGTTAATACAGACATAGTGTGAGAGACGTAGACAACAAATAGGCTTTACTAGATCAAGTGTACTTACTGGGCAGCAAAAAGTGTTACACAACATTTGAGGAAACTGAAAATGCCACCAAATTGGCTGAAACAAAAACCTATCACCTGCTGAAAATGCAGGAAGAGAGTTAAGGATAAACTGCCTTTATTTCTATTCTATCTGGCTATCCCTTTCTACTAAAAGAATATGGTTTTTTGCTCTCATTTTACCTAAAACTGGCCCTTCTAAAGAAAACTCAGAGGCTTTTAAAATCAGGAACTCTTTATAAAGCAGAGATTTACGCACACCCGCCTCAAAGTCTTACCTGACCTCAGGACTCATTGCACAAGCATTGCCATGGTATTGCTGTGTCAACTTGAAACACAGATCTCAAAAGTCTAGGGACAGCTCCCAGTCAACAAGAAGGAAAGCTGAAAGAGCACGAAGCACACAAATGAGACATACACTCAGTATAAAGCTCTTTATCTCATTTACTTTCGTCTGAGCTCCACCGATGAAGGTGTGCATGTTCTGAATTAAAGGGCACAGCATGCAAAAGCACTTCTGAAGTAAGTTCTGGTTAAATATAAACAATGAATTAGGTTCCTACATACTAAATAGAGTGACATAAATCATGTTTAATAGAATGTATTCTGAATATAATATTAAGCTCTTTCTGTATTCAGAGAATGTGGTGAGGTGTTCTTAGAGATTATTACATGTATTTCTTAGCTGCAGGCTGAACCTAAATACCCATTCATCACTGCTTTGCCTATTCCTAGAGTAGGATGGTACAAGGCATGGTGTGTAAGGCTATCAGTTCAGAACAATAGTGTACCCACCTTGACCTCAGTCACATGACAAACAGAGGGTAGATACAGGTCATTAGGTAGTTTAGCCTAGAGTGTACTACTAGCAATGTTTACTATTGTTTACTATATGTTCATCCTGACAAGCCAGAGAGCTTATAAAATGTAGTTATCATGACCTTTGAAAGATGCTTTCTGAATTTATGACAATTAACTGTCGTTGCCAGTGTCTCAGTTTAACGAGACAGAAATGTTTCGTTAGGAGGGCGGGATACGGGAAAAAAAGTCAAGCTCCACCCTCCGAGTAGTTATAACTGCGAAATTAAAAAGCTCCAGTAGAAAGGTGTGAAAAATAAAAACAACAGCTCTTTACTAAAGAATATATATATATATACATGTAGGTAACACAACAAACAAAGAAGCAACAATCCCGGAACTCGACTGCCACCAAAAACACCCAAGGCCGTTTCCGCCTTCCGGCGCAGGCAGAACCAGAGCCAGCAGGGGGCTGCCTCGCTGCCCGGTGGCCGGCAGGGGGCGCTGCAGGCGAACCCCACGGGCCAATGGCGGGTCTGAAGCGGCCGGGGGCGGTGGCTGGCAGGGGATGCGGTGTCGGTCCGTCCAGCGAAGAGCAGGGAGAGCCAGAAGAAAGGGAAAACTCAGAAGATGCTGGCAGTCTCCGTGACAGCAGGGGCGGTGTGCGGCCCGCTGCCACAAGCACCGCAGGGACTCTCTCGCTGGAGAACGCGCCGCAGCTCCCCCGGCCCTTGGCGGCGCCGAGGGGCACCCGGGCCGTAGGCAAAGCAGGACGCGAGGGCGTCGGAGGCGAAACTTCGCAGCTCGCTCGCACACACCACTCCCGAGATCCGGCCGAAAGGCCAAGTCCCACCCCATCGAGGGAAAGAGAAAAAAAGAAAAAAAAAAAAAAAAACAAACCTGAGCTCTCCCTCCCCCAGCTGTAGCTACGGTGCTGTGTGTGGGGGGGTGTCTCCCTTCCCACTTTAGCTGGTGTGCTGAGGTTATTTAGCGTGTCAGTGAAGCAGTCGTTAAGCCCTGGCCTCGCATAACAATAGCATTTTAGCTTGGTAGCAAGCAGCTTTTGGTATGGAAAAAGTTCACTAGGAAAAAGGAAAAAAGGTATAGAACTATAACAACCAGCAAATATGGATACAAATTTTTTTTTAAAGCTTTCACAGTTCTTCGAAGCAATAAATGGTTTTTTGCATCTGCTATGTTAATTAAAATGCTTAGAAAAGCACTAGTTATCCAAATTCTGCTACAGAGTCTTCTCTGATACATTCCAATAAGATACAGTCTCAGTAAAGAAGTTTTCTGTGTTACCCTACAGTGATCATGTAGTTGTAGATGCAAGGGTTTTGCTTGCAATTTAACTATTTCCCATCCTCTTCCTGTTGTTTTCCCAAAAACCGAATACTCATGGAAACTGCAGCATATTTTTCCTCCTTGGCTCCTGTCGGGGTTGACAGAGAAGTCAGAAGTCAGTTTTTTAGCAGATATTTAATGATGCAAGACAATATTTATGTAGAAAATTGAGCCCTTCTAAGGCTGAATTTTCCCATGATACTTGGCTGAGGAGTGTACTGGGTCTGGCTAGGATGAAGTTAATTTTCTTCATAGTAGTCCATATGGTGCTGTGTTTGTATTGATTATTGCTACTACAGAGGATTTACTCTGATCATTCTGATCTCTGTCAGTTTTAGTTTGCAGGCTGGAGTTTATAAACTAGTATTTACAATGAAGGCATCATCATGGGAGTAGTTACAAATATACAACTTTACAAGCACTGTTCACCACTGAGCACGGTTCAAACAACTTGTTCTGACCTCTGATTTAGATGCTGCATAAAAGACATTGGAACATAATGCTGCTGTCCCTGTGAGCCTGAGCTTTAATGTATTGGCAAAGAATATTGGCATACTGTCAAAAGTACTAAAAAAATGGCAATGCAGCAATAAAAAGAAAAGCTGTGTCTTCTTTTAGCAGCTAATGGTATTTCTATTATTGTATATTGTATTACATTACAACTTTGTTTTCCTATCCCAGAGAAACATTGATGAACATAAACATAGAAGAAAAGGCTCCAAAGTTAATTGTCTACAGTCAGAGATGACATCTAATTCTCATTCAAACAAATTTGTTCTGCATTTTCCTTGTTCTTAAAACTCATGGTCATTTTTATTCATGTTCCCTGACTAGTTCTGTTCAGAACACTGATTTTTATGTGTAATCTTTAACTTCCCCTTCATCTCCTTTGGTTTGCAAGTTTGTACATATAATTTTTAAAAAATCTACCTCTTTATTTCACATACCAAAATCCATGGAATTTTCACAGAAAAAAAATTAAGGTGAATTGGGATAATTCCATTTCCTGGGCAGCTCCTTCATTTCACCAGGAAATGACTAGGTCTTATACAACAAATGTCAGGTAAGAGCTGTTATTCCCATTCAGAGGAAATGTCATTTGTACATTGTGAACCAAGTCACAAGGTTTACGTTCATTTTCTTTGTTAATAAAATTATTCATGCTACTCTGTTATTCTACTGGTATTCACATACAATTTTCACACCCTTGAATGACCATCATTTCTCCGACAACTGCAGATTAGAAGCTATTTTGCAAGCTAAGGGAAGGAGCTCCCTGCACTTTCCCAGCTGCAGAGGCAGCCAGTTGGGGAGCTAGTGGCCACACCAGTGCCAATAATCCAGAAGGAAGGCCCTGCCCACAGCTCTCCTTCTGATGGCTACGGAGGAGCTGGATCCGGCTGTGTTACACAGGCGCTGCCAGGGCACAGCACCAGCAGATGCTGCCTCAGGAACAGGGAGCTGGGGCCCATCGTAGTACCCAGCTGGCTGGGCAGTGCCTGACAGATGCCCAGACAGGAGCAGGACAGCTGGGAGTAACCCCAGCCCTGGGCATTGGGCATCTCAGATGGGGCTGGCCAAGGCCAGGCTGGGATGTTTGTCCACAGGTGGACTTAACTCATCAGGACCCATGACTGGGCTGACCAAGGCTGTGGGGAGCTGGAGACAGGGCACGGGCAAAGCGGAGAGGTTGGAGATGTGTTTCTTCACCAAATTAAAATGTCATAGGAAATTTTCATGAGACAAAAGTGCAAATCACAGGATGAAATCCTCAGAAGTGGCCATGGATACACACACACAGAGCGTGGGGATTACCTCTATAGCCAAACCACGATGGGAATCGGTATTGAACCTTCTCTGTGTGTCATCCAGTGGCATGTTGAAGTCTAATAGAACAACTTTTTCACTTAACATTGCTTTATTACTCTGTTGATCATTATTATTTTTTCTGATCCCATTACATCTTTCCATGTCTGTTATTTAGTTTGGGAAAACTTACATTGAAGGGATGTCAAATACATCATTTTATTCCATAGTTTCTGAAGGTCAGCAAGTGGCATTAAATCAATGACATACCATTCAGTTTTAAAAATGGAAAATGCATGAACTTAGTAAATACCATGTTTAACAGAACAATAAAAGAGAACCATAATTTGTTTCTCTTCAAACAGGCATTGTCTGTACTATCTCTATCTCATACTGTATGTTCCAGTCAGTTTCCTTTTACCACAGGCCGGTGAAAGGTTCTTTTTCTTTTGGAGAAGAGTTTCATGGCCGCAGTTAATATTTTTATTAAATAAATAGGCTAAACAATATATAAATAAGGAGTTCAATCATTACAAAGATATCATTAACTCAAGAGGAGTTCTAGAAGCTGCTGAGAGACTTCTCGCAAGGTGTCAGTTACTTGTCATTAAAAAGCTCTGCAATTTTCTGTATGTCCTGCAGGTGTAGCATTTCCACAGTTCATGAGCAGTATCTGGCTGTCACCACTGGTAGCTCTGTGCAAAAACTACATATATAACTATTTGGATTCAAACAGTCCCAATGACTTCAAAATATTTGTACAGGCTTTGCATCAACGAGGAATCTGGCCCTACATCTATAAACAAACCACTAATTTCAGGACAATTATGCTGGAGATAAATTTAACCAAAGCCTTTTTGGGGTCTTTTTATAACTTCAGAAAAATCATCTGTCAAAGCAACTCCATCAAAGTACCTTCGTGGAATTTATACTGCTCTTGTGAATATATTACTGGTTCTTAATTTTTGAAAGTAATACTACAGTACCTTTCCTAATTCTTTTTTAATATTAGTTTGTAAATGTGTAGCATATCTTATCTGAGATCCTCAAAAATTTTCCTGATGTTTCCAATCCTCATTATACAATATGAGTCTGAGGAACAGAATAACCTAGTTTTAAAGAGAGAGGAAACAAATCATGTAGGTTAAGGATATATATATGTTTCAGGTGTCCTCTAATTCCATGTGACTGGGTATTTGGATACCCAAATGAGACTGCTGCATCGTCTTCTGTTCCAGTAATTTGATATATATACACAGAGCACTTTGTTACATCAAACCTAGTAGTCCTAACAAACACACCTTTCAATATGCGTTGTTTCCACTTTGTGGGAGCAGGGAGGCAGAAATGTAATGCTCTATTTTTTCTGTTGAAACCCTAGATGGAAAATATAAGCTCTCTGACACATGTAAGCTTACTTTTCCTAATTAATTTCATGGCTACCCATGGTGCAAAAACAACAGTTCAAAAACTGTGTAGTTACAAAAACTCAGCTAATATGATATGTACTTTTCTGATGACTAATAACAGCTTTAGGTTTTTTGTCAATTAAGAACTAGGGGTTTGTTGTCCAGTTTGTTTGGTTTTGGTCAGTGAAATTTTAAGAATCGTTTTAAAAATCCCTTAATGTACTGGACTTTCACTGAAAGATCCTGAGGAATACATCACTCTTAGCCCAGGCATACTATAAACTGGATCTTGAGAGAGAGAATATTTCTGTGATGTTTTATGCTAAAATATAGTTTCACAGGTGAGGTGACTTCTTGCTCAAATACTAGCATTCAGAGTTCTCAGTTTCCCTGTTGAGTTGAATACCTTATCAAATCAAATCAACATTCATTGTTTGCACAGTCAGAATGGTCCTTTAATCCTATGAAGTTTCATGTCTAATTTTTATATTTGTCTGTGAATATAAAAAGGGACTGATAATCCTAATATAATCATGGTATAGATGGAACAAAGCTGGATTATAACTGAACTGATGAAATATCCTTGGTGAAATTGTCTTTAATGACCTTCAGATGCACATAACAGATACAAACCAGACCTTGCCTATAGAGTTCCCTGTGTGGCTCCAAAGAGTTCTATGTAAGCATATCTCTTCACCCATCCACAACATATTTGACCGATTACACCAAAGAAAATCATAATTTAATCCATGAGAAAGATAGACATCAAAATTATGATGAAGCAATTTTATGACTTTTTCGTTGCAATATTTTTATTGTGTTATAGTTGTAAAAGTGTAGCACAAAACCAGATGCTGTTCTGGAGGAGTCCAGTTAGAACTTGTGAATTACTCTGCAAAAACATGGGGTACCAAATGTTTAATGCTTTGGGTGTCTGGTTTGGTTCTTTTTCTTTGTTCCTTTTTTTAAGTGGGATGAGATCCAAGAAGCTTGACAAAGTTACTTAGGTCTAGTAATTATTACAACTTTTGAGACTACCTTTAAAATCAGAGTTCTTAATTTTGTACTACCTGGTATATGCACTCCTCCTTATATCTCATTTGAATTCTTTGTATATATAGAACATACTGATTCTTCCTATGTATAGAAAATACTGTTTTGACTACAAGAGGCAGTATCTGGAAAAATGACCTCGTGAAATAGAAATGAAATGTGATGTGTGTATCAGTGAAGTCATGAAGGAGAATCACAATGACAGTCACAATTTCTAACTGTAATACTATCATTCAACTCATAGAGCCAGAACTGAGGTATTTCTCTAGAACAGAATTTATATCATAATCTGATTTGTAGCAGTTGCATTACCGAAAGTAATTCATCCCAATAGTTTCCTGAGAATTCACTTTTTTATTAAACTTGTGATTAAGAGATTTGGTTTTATATACTTCAGCAGAAATGTTAGTTCTTCTGAATGAGAAAACTTTACTCCAATTTCAAGGATGTAATTGACAAGAATAGGAAGAGAAGAGAGAAGAGAGACATGATATTTTAATGGGCAAGTGTGCTCTAGCTTTCCCTAAGCATAAAACTGAGCCTTTTCTGAATTATTTCCTGTGATTTCTGAGACAAAGGTGGAAATAACAAATTAACTAAGAGACCTTCTCTCTTCTTATTCACAAACTTTTGAATTAGCATTTTTTTCTGTTACTTTTTACATTAATTTTGTAGATATTTTACTTCCTTCCCCCTTGGGTCTATTCTGTGAATGGCTGACAACAAACACAAGTCAGCCAAAGTTTCTATTCTCTTAACATGAAAAATGGCCCTGTGCTGTGCAGAACTCTTGAGAGTAGAAAGTAGAGACATCTGTGAAAAAGGCTGTGTTTCAGACCAGTTTATCTGATTAAGAAAAGAGAGGGCAAGTTAATAATCAGAAAGCCATTCCCCATCAAGGAGCAGCAGGTTCCTTAACAAGGTACATGTAGTTCTGCAGCTTAACCATAAAATAGGTCAGAACCAAAGGGGGTGTTTCAAGGGTCCTGATAATGTTATTGATTCTTGATGATTGTTATTTTGTATTTCCTTGACAACAGCTTCTGCGATATAGAATAAACAAGCAATCAGCTCAAGCTGACAGTTGTTATATAAAATAGACTTCTGATAACTCATCAAAATAGAAAAGCCAGCTTTGGAAAGCAGAAAAGAGTCTTTGTTAACCAAAACACGTGGTAACTGGAGAATAGATGTGTCTGGGTTGGGAATGTATTGAGCACTGAGGTAAGCTAAACTTCAGAACAAACACACAGATCCACATTCTTCTTCCAGGCTGAATCTTTACTTACCTGCTAGGACATGCTGTCATTTATCCTGGAGCTATGTTTCTCCAAATGTCCAGGTCAAGCACAGTTTAGAGTATTCTGCAGCTCCTGTCTGGAAGCATACCTGTGTTTTATTCATGAAATTCAGAAAACAGGTAGTGTGTCTGTCTCATCTGAGATTAAGGTGTGACACTTTTTACATTAAAAAAAATGCACCAAGTTATCAAAATTTAGATCTGATTAATTTCTAGTAGAAGACAGTTCATAACTATAGCTGCTATGTATAATAAATAATTGTCTGTTTTTCACAGTTGAGCCTGAAAAAAATTTTCTCCAATTTCCAATTCCCATTATAGTACTATATGCAAATAATTTTACTGAAGGAGGGTGTGCCAAAAATACTAATGAAACGAATATATATTAATTTTTAAAATGCAACAAACCAAAGTGTTATGTCTGGTTTTCAGGTGCTTTCACACTAGATTGTACAACATCCATATAAATTCTAGTCAATCAATCTTACTTTGAATTTAGTGGCCATTTATTTTCATAACACAAATATTTGTGCTTTCAGTTAATTAATTTCATACCTGAAAAGGAACACTGGTTTGAATATAGTATGCTATGAAAATATCAAGTGAAATAAGGTAGAAATACAAAATAACAGTGATTGGGTCAAGAAAGTACTTAAATGATGGCTCTTAATGGTACTGGTGTTTAAGCAGGTTTGTTATACTGTAACTAGAAAAGTACCAAAACCAGTTTTACTTAGCCTGATACAATTTCTGTTTAGAGACAGGGTTTAATGTTTTTCCTCAATGATTTTGGGCTTAATAACCTGTCTTTTTCTTAATGAAAGTCAACCAAGAACCAGCAGTTCCACATTATAAAATCTCTGGTTTACTTAAAGCCTAAACACTGTGCAGATAGCTGCAGTAATGGCCATCTCAGCTGACCTACCAGTAACCCCTGTTTTGACCTGTAAGAATCACCCTCTCTCTAGAGGTCGAGAAGTTATTTCAATTATGGGGCTTACTGATTCATCTCTTTCAATGGAAAAGTTTTAGTTGGAAAACATTTCTAAGGCTTGCTTGGCGTTTTACGTGATTAGTTTCTCTGAAGTTTTCATTATGACACTAGAAACAACCCTGATTATCCTTCCCTCAGAGAAAAAAATGGCAAAAATAATATAATAATTCAATACCTCAAACTTGAAAATCGATTTTTTCAATTGTCAGAAGTAGAGGGGAAAACAACTGCAATGTTTGCCATACTTACCCACTAGTTGACTAGCTCAGGAAATCCTGTATCCTGCCATTTGCACTACTATTCACAGTATTCATTGTCACTATATTATTAAAGACTATGTAAACATCATCTTACAAAAGGCAGCAGATTCCTTACTCTGTCAAGAACATTCCCATCTGCTGCAGTCTTTTTAATCAAAGCAAATCCAAATCCACAGCCAAAAAAGATCAACAATGTTATTAATGTTAACATAACATATAAATATACCTTAACAAGTAAAGTTACAGTTTCCAAAAGCAGTTATATTCCTAAGTACATTTATGGATCTGACATCATTATTTTCTCAGGATGATGACAAAGTTTGCCCTAAAACTGATACATTTACACAATTCCTGATTGCTACTCACAGACCATCTCAGGGCAAGAATGGAGAGGGGACTGTTTTCAAAGACAAATTTGGAGCATAATGCATCTGTCTCCTAAGAATTTGGCCTCTGAGTCTCAAAAGGACAATATATTTATTAAACACGTAGTTTAATAGACAGTAGTACTTTTTCAGAGCATACAGTAGAACATCCTATTTCTATATGCCTGAATGCTCAATATGAAAAACCGTAATTGTTCTGTGAAATTGAGATAAGAAATTTAACCCATCATTACAGACAGCTATCAATTTTTATATTGGGATGATTTGAGAGCTGCGCACAGTGTAACCCTAGCAGAGACTGAGTTCTACTGCAGCAAAACAAACACATACTACTATCATGTCTTGTTAGTGCAAAATATGTTGTTAGAGAAAAATTTCTTACTCATTTGATTAAAATCTTGTAAAATATGTATTAAAAATGACTCATCATAAAAAACAATACCAGTAAATCGTATGGTACGTCTCTTGACATCTTACAATAAAAACTTTTTAGAAAATGTTTTACAAACAAGAAATCAGTACATTAATCTCTATTTTGAGGGCAAATATGTTTGATCTTGGAATTATTAAAGAAGAAGTAGGTTTCCTTTAAAAAGGTACATTTTTAAGAAATAAAGCTCATCTATAGTAACTAGTGTTATGATGGTATCTGTGGTTTTGCTTTCATGGTGTTATTCCTTGTTCAACAGGAAAGAAGAAGCAGTTGAACATGAGGCATGTCAACACAGTACAAAACCATATCCTTGTGTTTAACTGGTAGTTTCTACTTCTCACTTCTTTAAGCTACAACTTCATTTTAAATATATTTCATTTTTACTGACTAAAATGGTCAGAACCTAGTCCTATTAGGAGCTCTTAATGAAGTCTACTACTAGAGAGGGAATTTATATCATGTTTGATTTCTTGGCTACTGAATGTGTTTAAAGAATGAGACATTAAACAAGTAACATAGAGAATCAAACAAAAATTATTAATTTCAGATTAGAATCTCTTTCTTCTGGATGAGCACTGTCAATAATATTGCTGTGTGCAGAGATGGGAAGAAGGAACCAAATACAAATTGCAATTTATAACACAGGTATAAACACAAAAAATAATTGGGAAAATTATTAGTGCTTATCCAATGCAATCAGAGAGTAAAGTGCATTTTTTTTCTGGGTATGGTGTTTCTTTTTTTTTTTCCTAAATATTAAATAACTACATGCAATACTGTATTTTATAGTGTTCTATGAAATTTCTTTTATGTGCTGAGGGGCAAATCTTCCATATCAAATTTAAGCCATTTTTACATTTAATCATCATCATATAATATTCATACACCCTTTTATTTAACAGGTATGAGTGTTTACCTTCCCACAGTAACAGTAGTACCAGAGATTAGTTCTGATCTCCAAGGAATTATTCTTGTATTATAACTGATGAAACCAAAACCTCAAGCACTTGGCCACGTGTGCTGCCTGTTGCCTGCTCTCTTTATTATATGTAGAGAAGGTGGCAGGAGACAGAAGTAAGGGTGCTGCACAGGAGGAAGTTGAGGCAGAGGCTATAAAACTGACAGTTTCTTGCAGCAGTTCTGTGCCACTGCCACAACAGCTGGATTTTAGAGTATTCTTGGACCCTGATGAGTTTCAGTACCAAGTCCAAGATACTTGTGCTTCAAGGCCCTGTAAACTCATCCTTTCAACTAAATACTTTAAGCTCTCAAGCACAGAGTGGCATTTCCTACTCATGTAGCAAACACTTTTAACGTGTGACAAAGACTGCTCGTTCAGCTATACTTCTGACTCTACTAAGGATTGCTGTATGCAAGACTATTACCTAACAGTATACTTTTGCACCAAAAACGTTCTGGGTGACAAAAAGCAGGACAGTTAGCTGACCACTTCCTTACTGCAGAAACAAAGAACTAGCACCATGCCAAATGGTGCCAAAAGACAATAGTTTGTCTTTTCTGTAGAAAACTGAGCACCTATTCTTGCTTTGACATGATAGCACTTTCTTCTCTCAATTTCTTCAGGATAATTAATTATCCTAATACAGGAGGTGTTTTGTACATGAATACAGCAGCTTTAACTTTCAGTTATAAATCAAGTCTGAGATTCTCTTTTTCTCCTTTTATAGTTTTCAAAGGGATTTTAGGGAACTTTTTTTATTGCTTCAAATGGAATAGACCATCACTTAAGTGACCACAGCTCATGTCTTTCTTGCCCTTACCTTGACTCATTATTTATGTGATGAAATTCCCCATACTTCCCACTATGCAGCATCAACTTCTTTTCAGTGCCTTAAACTCTATATGTAATAGACAGTCTTTGGAAAGCATTTAATAGAAAACACATTTTAGAACAATCTTTAAATCTGTCTGTCTTTCCTCAAATTTTTGCAGGCCATAGGAAATGGGAGACCCTAGGCAATTTCAAATAGTCTTTGGGGAGTATCATTTTGTATTCATTTGTTCTCAAGTCAGCAATGACAGCATGCTTTTCTTCTGTCTGCAGAGGGTCTTCTTGGAAATTTTATTTGTTTGGTGTCTTTGTTTCTGGTCGGGTTTCCAGCTGGGACCTAAGTGCAGACCTAAGCTTAGGTTCTGCTTTGTAATAGGGCATTGTCTACCACTATCATATTTCTATATCAAACCAAGAAGAAATTGATCCCAGTTTGTTACAGCACTACAGAGTCTCTGTATCCCACTGCAAATTACATCAATATTCATAAAATTATTAGGTAGCACTGAATTAATTAACTGAAGACAAGGACTTTCACTATGCCAACCTAATATATCACAAAACATGAAATTATTTAGGTAGCTTTTTACATGAGTGCTCTACAGAAACAAAATTTAGAAAGAAGCTAGCCTAGAAAAACAAATTGTTGCTTTGATTAAAAAAAATAACATAGTTTATATGGTTTAATATTTTCTAATATAAAAGGTATGGGTTTCATATATCTTCTAATATTTCAGCAGTAGCAGATTATTTGGTCTTACTTGGATAAGAATTCTTTGGCTAACAGAACATATCCTACCATTTGTGATTTGAACAGAAAATCAAAGCCAATACACATGGTATTTCATCCAGTAAACATGACATTCCAGAATGTGAATGGGAACAATATGGGTAAATTCCTACTTTGAAGTCAGTGGTAATCTCCAATAGACCTAAACAGAGGCCACATTTCATTTGATGAGTTCTACAATCTGTCTCTAAATATGGCTGTAAAATCTGAAAGCAAATAATTAACAAGCCAGGTTAAGTTGAAATGACTTGACAAGTGTGAAAAGCATTTGAAATCCATATAATTGTCTAAATGCTTCCAGTGAATTTGTGTTTCATGATCGATAGACATGTAATATAAATTAAAATAAACGTGAGCTCAACCATTATGAGCAAGCAGACAAGCTACGCGGAGAGAGAATATCCCATTTCATGGTCTGAAAAAAGAATATTCATGCCTTTTTAAACAGTAGAAAATTCAGTCCTCAATCAAAGTTACTCCCTCCCAAGTGGATTTTTTTGGTGTCTAATAAGTTCATTCTCAAGAAAACAAATTGTCTCTCTCACCTTTTCATTCTCTTCCTACTTCTCTTCCTCCCTCCTCAACTCTGTTCTCTCCTTCCCCCTTCCAGTGTAACTTCTTTAATGTCTATGAACAGTATAGATTACATTTTCTTTTTCTGTAGGAGGGGAATTATTCTGCCTGCTAACCTACTTTCAGGAAAATTCATAGATCTGTTATACCTCTAACCCAGTTTCAAACTTGTTTGAAAGATATTAGAGTCTTTCAGGACACTCAGTTGTATTTATCCATAAATACATATCTATATTAAGTTTGCAAATTATATATGTAAATATGAGGGCTGACAAACAAATAAGAGGATATCTTAATTTTTTTATGTTATCATTTTATGTAAATATGTAAATCTCATTGAAGCGCCACAAAGAAATAACAAGGATATTTTTTCATGTATTACAAAATGGGTGCCAAGAATAATTTGAAGTGATCAACCACAAAAACCACAAGTTAGAAATTAACAACATAAAAATAAATAAATTAAGCCTCTACCTTCAGAATTTACAATATAAGAATTTGGATGCTTACTGTATGTGGGCTGAAAAGCTAACACTGAAAACTTACTGTATTTGGGTCCTATATGTATCCCACTGATTCATAATCCAAATGACTGTCCATTTCCCCCCCATAGACTTTTCCTCTATATTTTCCTTCAGATGTTTGAACATTTATACTCTACCAGCAGAGATTCTTCAGAAAATTAAAAGCTTTGAGGATTACTATAAATACTTAAAACCAGAGGCGGAGCCCTGTAACATAGAAATAAATAGAAAAATATCGATTTCATTTGGGTCAAAACTTTAACTTATTTTAGAGGAATTTGCATATTTAAGGACATAAAGAGTATCTATTGGACTAAAATTATTTCAAAGATTTAAATGATGTAAGAACCAGAAATTTTTGTTAATCAGATAGGAACAAATAAAAAAAAAATATTTCAAAGTACATTTCAAAGTTCTCTGAATTCTGTTATCTTGGCTGTTTTGCAAGTTTTTTTAAAAGTATAGGACAAAGTGAAAAACAAGTTTTATAGGTCTTGTGTCTGTTCAACTGCTTGCTGAAGTCTTATTGTAGGGCAAATATGCTCCAGGTGCCAATGTTCTGCTCTCTGTCTACTCTCTGTTCCCACAACGTGACTGAAGTGAGTAGCAGCATTTAAAGTATTTAACCTTTAGACCGTCCTAAAAGCATTCCTCATCCTCCTGAACATCACATAAGCCAATATGGTGTTATATGCACTGGACCCACAGCCACATCTGATTCCCAACATGCAAACCCTTACTTGGAGGCTTTGATAGACTGTTAAAAATTACAAGGAAAACAATATAAATGTTGCACATAGATTAGCAGATCATTATTAGCCCTTTCTACACTAAAAGCTGAAACCTCCTTGATCCTAGACTATAAAAAGCCTTCTGAAGCATTTTGAGCTTCTCTTTGATTCTTGGCCCAAGCTTTAATTTTCTCACAGTGCTGCAGCTCTGGGTTTCATTAGGGATATCATCTCAAATTCCTTTGTGCCTCTACTTGTTTGGAAGTGTTACTTGCAGCCTCATCTCTGCATTCTTCTCCACCTATATAAAAAGTTAAGTGACAATATCAAAATGCTTCAAACAATGCCTGTTAGTGAGCATTGTTTATTTTTATGCATCCAATACAATTTGTTTTTATCATTAACTTGTAATATAAGAAAAATCTTACCATCTATCTCAAAAGAATTTGTTGTCATGTTATTCTCGATTTCTTTACAGGCATTTTCAGGTAGTTTATTTATTGCTGGAAGGTTATTTTCAACTAAATGTTATCTTTGATTTATGTTGAATGTGAACTCCTTTCTCACAACCAAGACCAGGAAGGCTTACACCTTGCAAATGTGCATCTATTACTCAAAAATACAATGCATTATAGCCTTAGCACCTGTAAATCAGTGTAAGTACTCTAACAAAAAGTCTTTTTTGCAAACTATTATTTAGCTATTTCTTATAACCACATGAGAAGCATATAATAGCACTACTGTATATTGAGGGGTCAGAAGTGGCCAAATACCAGATATCTTTCCAAGATCTAGAAAGAATCAGGAGGGAAGGAAAGAAAACCTCAAGAAAACCAGATTCAAAAGTAATAGCAAGAAGAGGGAAAGATTTTGATGCCAAATCTGATTTTGAATGCCAAAGCCAGACAGAAGAATTTTTAATGATCAGAACAATAGGATGAGAAAAAAAAATTCATTGTAATGATAATAATAATGAAATTATTGCTTGTTTGAGATAACTCTATTATGGATCTAAGAAATTATTTCAGCAAAATATAGCCTCAGAAACATTTTTTTACTTTATTCTTAAAAAGAGTCTTGAATTATTTGTCTGCAAATTTCCGTAGCTGGTTAAAATGTACTGGTTGCTATAATCAGGACTGAGCATATGTAATAGAAAAAAAATATTATTTTTATAGTCAGTGTCATAAAACTGTCATCTGATGTATTGCTCACTGTTAGGTTTGGATTTGAAGCTACTTTATTTCTATTGTCAGATTTTCATTTGTCTTTCTCAGCATGAACTGTTTCAGGAAGACTTCAGTTGCAACAACACAACTTTTTTTGAGAACGAAATTTTGGCACTTAAAAAATCTTCCACTAAAAATCTCCATGCTTATACTATCAAGAGCAGAAATCCAAAAGTTGTCTGGGCAATGTCCCTGATGTAACATGCACTATTTTCTCTCTCTGAAAAATTCCCTTTATAGTGGTTGAATTATAAGCCTTTCAAAGACTTCCATTTACATCTGGTTGGTCAAGGTTTCCATGATTCCACCTGTGCTGAGCATACTGTTGCCCAGGGATGCAAGGCTGTAATAGGACTTCTTTATGATTGCTCTGGCTAATTGTTAAATTATGTGACACAGGACTCCGGAGCTGAAAGCAAAACGTCCATTTCTCCTGTCCTCGAGTCCCTTTCAGCTGGCTCCCACACAATGCAAAAGAAGAGGAAACTACCTATCTTGAATGCAGAAGAGTGGCAAGTGTGGAGAGACAGCTTTCAAGTTTGCAGAAAGAGAAAAGTGAGGGAGGAGTTTCAGAGTTAGGGAAATACAGGGACCACAGAAGAGGCCATAGAAAACACAAATATCTGGAGTTCAGAAAGATGCAGAGGAGCCATGATGCTGGGAAAGATGTATAGAGAGGAGGAACATCAGAAAAAACTATTTATTTTAAAAATTATTGGAAAGTGTAAACTAAAAGAGGTGGAACTTCGGGAAAAGGAACAGCACTGATGAAGTTAAATGTGCTTAAGTTTTATATGATGCAGTTAGATATCCAATGAAAAATCTTAATGAGACATCTGATATTTGTGATAGATTGCAAATAAAGTTAGTGAGCAGTGCAATTGTGTCCATATTGCTTTCAAAAACCCAGGTATTCTTAGAAGAATCATTCTTAAAGTCTCATTTTTGGCGCCCAAAAATGGACACAGTAAATTTGGCCTTAATCTCTTTTTGCTTCAGTTTCATGGATGCTAAAATAGGACACTGATAATACTCTTTCAAAGGAAAAATAAAGAAATGTTTAGGAGCAGTCATGAAGCAATTAGCTGATGTGATAAGAGATTTTGGATGATGTAACATAAATAAAACCTGAGGCTAATACATAGGGAACAAGATAAAAAGAAATGTTGGATAACTATTACTCACTCTATAAGCCAGAGCTCTCCTGGGAGAAAAACTGTGTGTGATTGTGTAATTAAAGATTATATCATAACACATATGAGGATGAAATAAGGTTGAGCGGGAAATGTTCATTTCTGTCTGTTCTTTTTATCTGACTTTTAAAACCTTAGACCTACTATTTCAAATGTCATATTAGAATAAAGAAGCATTTGTGAATTTTGTAGAAGGATAGCAAAGGGAATTTTTTTTAATTATTGAAATTAATATTAGCATTGTAGACAAAACCTGCTTAGTTACGCATTTAAAAAGACAAAATAATATTATCATCTAGTTCCAACCCTCCTGCCATGGGCAGGGGCACCTTTCACTAGAACATGCTCACAGCTCCATCCAACCTGGTCTTGAACACTTCCAGGAATGGGGCATCCATAAGTTCTCTGAGCAACCTGTTTCACTGCCTCACCACCCTCACAGTAAAGAATTTATTCCTGAGCCAGTTATCCTTCTTTCTTGCTGAGGCACCTATTGAGTCAGACAACCCAACATCTGTTGTAACCCTGGAGTTCAGTGAAAATGTGACTCCAGGTTAGGATTACATCAACTGAATCAGAAATATTGCTACCTTGTGACACAGAAGGCCATAGCATTTGAGTTCATTCTCTCAGACTGATTCCTTAGAGAGTGTGAATGTGTATATTTCTCCTAAGGATCTTTATCATGGACCAGGTATCATGGTGCCTGTATGCTTCTAACTGTAAGTCAGGTTGGATATTTGTTATGTTGCAGCAATGTCAAGTATATAAACCCTAATTTATTTGCATTCTCTGGCCATTTTGACAAAATGGAATGATATTTGTGCACCTAAACTGAGTAAAACTTGGCTTAGGCAGATAATCTGGGAGTTTACAGATTTTGTATCAATGATGCCAAAACCAGTACCTTGTCAGGAAGGCAGAAAATTCATTCTCTGTCCTCATAGCTCATCCTTGGCTTTGGAAAAACCAGTTACATTTTTCCTTTAGCATGATAGATCAAAATAATTTATTTGGAGGAACTTTAAATCCTACTTGTTGTTTTCTCTTCATTAAACCTTTAGTTACTGTGTAGCTTTCCTCTACCTCTTAATTTCTTTCCTTCTTTTAATTAATTAACTCCTCTTGCATGATTGGTAGCCATAAATAATATCTCACTGATTTGCATAGCATCATGGCAGCTGTCAAAAAAAGAATAGTTACTGTCTTTTGCAAAGCCAGGAAACTGAGGTTTCCCATTTGGAATACACATATATAAAGGCAAATATTTCTTTATAGTATGTTCTTACTATTAGCTCTATTAACAGAAATTTCTTTTGCTTGAATTTCAGTATCTTACTTCTAGGCAATCTATAATGTGGAAAAACATTTGGCCACATCAGATGTCCCTTGATTAGCTTAGCTTCAATGCAGTACCTTTCAAAACCAGATTAACCACCTGTAATTTCATATCTAAAACCTCAAGATAGATTACTAACCTCAAACTAGATTACTATCTACCAGATCACACAACACATTGAAGATGTGGGGATGTACAATATGTATATGCAAAGGGCACGAGAGATGGGTAGAGGGTGAGAAGGTCTCATCTGTAGTTATTCACAGCTGGTTTATGCATCATCTTGAGTACTTGTACAAACAGTATTATGTTCCCTGTTTTTTGAAAAGGTATATATTTTACTGACATCCTGAGAACAAACTGCAGCAGCCACCTTCACTTTTAGGCACAGTAACTAAAAGCATTAATATGCTTTTTTTAATAGTTTTTCCTCAGCCCTTGTGAGATGAATTTTTATGGACTGTGAATAAAGTTATTTTAGAGTTTATGACTGATTTTGCGATATTGGTGGGGGAAGTGGGAAGGAAGGAAGAAAGATTTTAAGGATTAGGGCATGATAACCATACATTCGAATACCTCTGAGAGCCTTCCTAAGTTAAGTATTTCCCATTCTTTGAAATTTTCTTTTTGAAGAAACAATGTTTAAAAATTATTATTTATGTACTTTAAATTTTTTTCCTATATGGATAACCTGAGGATTGTATTAGTAACCCTCAGACCACTTTAGAAACTATACAAGTTTTACTTTCTGCTACTTTACAATCCTGAACTTGCTATTATTGTCAAATACTGAATTTTCTCCAGTCTTTAAATCTAGAATGTCTTTCTTCTTAGTTGTTTCTCTGCTTCAGTATTTCAGAAAGTATTCCTAAATGTTCATGATCAAAAGTAGTTAATATATTTGGAAATGTTTTTACCAAAGTAATCTTGTAAGTATTTAATTATTAATCTAATAAAGCTAGAAGAAATGATGTCTAGCAAAACAGAAACAAGGTCTACTCTTACAATATAGAGTACTTCCCTTTCAGCACCTGAACTGTCTTAAATTTTTTTCCAATATACTTTACTGAAAGTTAATGAAGTCATTCTGTGTCAGTCGTGTTCAGGCATGAAAGTGATTCAAAGCATAACATTTGCAACTTTGAGTTTAGATTTCACAAGGCAATAAACCAGTTTGCTAATATAGAACAATTGTTCAGCTCAGATTATCTGAGGAGAGGGTGGATTCCCAAATGGACTCCTCTGTCAGACATTAAACTGGCAGCTGGTCAGCATTACCAGAATGAATAATGAAGTACCAGTGACATCTGGATGGGTTCTAGGCAGGCTCTGATGTATTAAGATAATTTCTCTGTTTTAAAGAGTGATCCTTTCAATATCATTGGCCTGATGATAAAATGCATCTTCACTTAAGCTGTGAAGTGTCTTATGAAAACATAGAATTACAGTAAGATTCATGGGACCTGAATGATAAATAAAATTTTCTCTCTTTCCAAGTCCAAGCCAAGTATTATCATGATGAGATAATGAGTAAACATCCCAACAAAATGACAGAAAGTCAAGTTTAACCCCTCTAAGTGCTTTGGGCTTATGACACAGCTGATAAAATCTTCCAAATACACGGTAAATTTTACTGTGATGATTTGTCAAGACCATAGAACAGTTTTTCAAGTAGCAAATGCATTGCTTTATAGATTTCCAGTAAGATATATGACATAGTTCTCAGTTCAGCTCAGCGACACAGAAAGGAAATTATAGAACGACCTCACATAAGAATATCTTCCTATGTTTTGCAGTAACAGCTCAGAAACATACTGACTCTACAAATTTCTGGTCTATTATTGTTAAAAGCATCAGTACATTATCTTTCCATGCATTTGAAACAGCATTTGATGAGTTAAAAAGAAGTCAAAACCAGTTGTGTGGAATAGCTCCAAACCTTGTTCTGTATTATTACAAGTATTATTTGAGATTCAAGAAGGGGAATGTACCTGCATTGTTAAGAATAGAATAACTGGCAGCAAAAAATCACTCTTCTCTTCTTGCTGCTAAAATACAGGTGTATATATATAATATATAATATTATATATACATATGTATACGCCTTATATATAAGTGTAATTATTGCTTAACACTTTGAAAAGTTATTGTTGTATGTCTAAGGTCAAAGTTTTTTACTCAGAAAAAGAGGCACACTGACATTTTTACTTGAAGTGCCTGAGACAAAGTGATCCAGTTCCTCACTTTCCATACTGCTATGTCATACAGGAATACAAGGATTCTCTCCTGAAAACCCTTCCCACACCAAGCCAACAACTGTAATACAAATTAGAAAATTTTTGTAGAAATTAGTTTGGGAACACATTGAAGGGATTGTATTTTCTTTTAAACAATCCTAATTATCAGAGTAGTTCAAGCAATTTCAGGGAAGTTCCTGAGAGAAAGTGAGTATGTATTAAACTTACTCTGTGTTTCTACCCTGAATGGTCTCTGTGCAAAATAAAGTCAGTCATGAACAACAACAGTATGATACCAGCTATTCAAAATTAGTTTAACACTCTCGGGACTAAAATAGTTGCTGAATTAGTTTTATAATTATTCGGATGGCCTTATTATACATTGTTCATTACTTCACTGAAGTTAGAGCAGAAAGAGGCATGGTAGGATTTGTATGTCTTATGAGTTACTTAGAAAAAGAAATTACTGTGCAGAATCTGTTGACAATGAAGGCACACAAGCTCAGCTGATCTAAAGGAACATGATCATTTAAACCTGCATATAAAGACATATAAAATGTCTTTTGCATATGTAAAGGATTTTAAAATTACGTAAGCTTTTTATATCTTTCACTATTTATTCTTAATTCACATACATAATTCAAAGTTATTTTTTTATCATAAAGCAGAAATTTTCTTCATTTTGCCAGCACATCTGTCAGATTTATAAGTTGACATGCAATATAGACATTAAATAAATAGGGTTTTGACACATTTTTCTGATTATAAATCAGTAATTGCAGATTTCATTAATTGTCAGCTTGATTTTCTTTACCTCTCAGTGGCTGTTGTTTTGTAGGGGATGATCTACAATATCATAAACTATCAAGTTAAAAAAACCCTCCACCTCTTAGATTGACAGACATACCTGTGCTAGTCCTTTTAAACTTAAGACCAATGAGAAATAAATTCTGTTTTATCCTATTCAGCCAAAACAACAAAGCAGTGGGGGTTTTCCTACAGATTTAGTGTAAAAGTCCCCAGATGACAAACACAAAAGCCTAGATATCAAACAGGATGAAAATGCTGATGTGAACACCTGCACTGTGTGAGGGCCAAGAAGTAAGCTAAAGCCTTAGCTAACTAACACACCTGCTTGATAGTGTAGTTTTTAACCCTTTCCTCTTCATTGTCAAATTCCTTACTTAAAATAGGAGAGGATTCTAATAGAATGATGCAATCAAAGAGATGTTAAAGCACAGTTTTAAAATAGACACTACATTCTGTCTTCTTGTCAAAATGTATCAAATTATTATTTTATTTGTATTAAAAGGCTATTTAGCCTGACAGAATTTTAGTAATACTCAAAAGGATAATTTATGGTTACAAACTTATGGGAAAAAACTCACACAGGCTGTGTGGAACTGTTTTCTGTGTCTAGAAAAATGTTTGTATAATCACATTATTATATCTGACCAAGCACATGCTGCAAAAAACCATGAGCGGTCTAATTATTCTCCCTGCTTTTCAGAGGCTTCAACGATATGATTAAAGAACATCCAGCCATAGCTGAGCCTGGGTATCTACTGGTTCTGCTTTGGCATTCCATAAGCACTGAGTATTTGTGCTGAAGTGCAGAGGGCTTATGCTTAACGTCACAAGCAAATGAACAAGGACCCATGTTCCAGTAGTTTTTGCAAGCTATTATTCTCCAGTCCTTCAAAAAGAAGAATATTTGAGAGTTTTTATTCTGTTATAATAAATACTAAAAATGAGGTTCACATAAGTAGGTCTTCAGTCACCTTTATCATAATCCATACTGGATAAAAGCAGTTTGTTTAACTGCTTATGCAAAAATGCATCTAATATGTCATTTTAGTTGGAGGCTCTTTCTCCTTCCTTCACCATTCCATGTAGAAAACATCTTCTAGTGTCTTCCATCATTGCTTGGAAAGTTCTAAATAAATTCAAAACCTATAATTGTGTGCTGGAATAACATGAGATATTGCGTATGGGAGACAGTTCTACTTAGACCAGGAAGTAGAGTCAAGGTGGAAAGGCTAGACTAGACCAACTACAACTTAAGTACTACTAGCTGTGCAAACTATGCATTTCCCCCACACCTCAGTTATAGTAAAGAATGATCACACCAATGAAACAACAGCAGGAGTTCTGATTTTATTGAAAGCATTAGCAGAAATTCTCCACATTTAAAAATAGGTAATCACATCTAATACTCAGAATTACACTTTGTTATCATGTGAAGCTTATTTGTATTTTTTCATCTTTGCCTCCATGTGAGAAAACATCTACTCAGCAAGACCTCTTATACCTTTATTTATTCATAAAGAAGAGCTGGCTATCACTTAAGGTAACCCATTTTTGAAGCCCAAATCCCAAAGGAGAATAAATTAAGAAATTAATAGCCTGGTGATGAATTGTCATCACTTCATATGGGTCAGAAAGCAATTCACAGAAAGTCCTAAATACAGAGGATTTCTCAATAGTAATTCATAAAAGAAGCCATTTGAATGAAATGCAGAGAATGACAGGTCTCTAAATAGGGCTTTAAGAGTGTGATGGGTGAGCAATTGGCTCACTGGTTGAGCACAGAGGGTAACAGTGAATGGGGTAACATCGGACTTGTGACCTGTCACTAGTGGGGTTCCACAGGGCTCTATTTTAGGCCCTGTGCTCTTCAACATCTTCATAAATGATTGCATACTGGAAGGTATACTGAGCAAGTTTGCAAATGACACAAAACTGGGAGAAGCTGTGGACTCTCTCAAAGGCAGGGAGGTCCTGCAGAGAGACCTCGACAAATTAGAGGGCTGGGCAATCACCGACCACGTGAAGTTCAACAAGAGAAAGCACCAGATTCTGCACCTGGGATGGGGCAACCCCTGAGGTTTGTACAGACTGGGGAATGAGATGCTGGAAAGCAGTGCCACAGAAAGGGACCTGGGGGTCCTGCTTGACAGTAAATTGAATATGAGTCAGCAGTGCCCTGGCAGCCAGGAGGGCCAACCATGTCCTGGGGGCATCAGGCAAAGCATCGCCAGCCAGTCAAGGGAGGGGATTGTCCTGCTCTGCTCTGCTCTGCTCTAGGGCAGCTTCACCTTGAATATTGTGTGCAGTTTTGGGCACCACAATATAAGAAGGATATTAGGCTTTTAGAAAGCATCCAAAGGAGGACAAGGAAGATGGTGAAGGGCCTTGAGGGGAAGCTGTGTGAGGAGTGGCTGAGGGCACTTGATCTGTTCAGCCTGGAGAAGAGGCGATTGAGGGGAGACCTCATTGCAGTCTACAACTTCCTTGTGAGAGGAAGAGGGGCAGGCACTGATCTCTTCTCTGTGAAGTGACCAGTGACAAGACATGATGTGTGACACATGGAGTTGTGTCAGGGGAGGTTTTGGTTGGATATTGGAAGAAGGTTCTTCACCTAGAGGGTGGTTGGGCACTGGAACAGGCTTCCCAGGGAAGTGGTCACAACATCACTTCTTGACAGAGTTCAAGAAATATTTGGATTGTATTCTCAGGCACATCTTGTAACTCTTGGGGAGGGTCCTGTGTAAAGCTAAGAGTTGGACTCAATGATCCTTGTGGGTCCCTTCCAGCTTAGCATATTCTGTGATTCTGTGAAAACTGATGAGGAATCTGAGGCTGAACACCCAAGTAGTTTTTATCACATGATCTAGATTTCTGTATTCTTGTGCTAGGTACAGTAGAATACCCAACTTCATGTCTCTTCTCCATAAAATTAGAGTCTGCAGACTTAATTAAAAAGGGAACTTTACTAAAAGGGGATTTGAAAAAGGGTCCTCCTAGGTTACATTACTTAAAAGAGCTACAATACAAGATCTTACTCCTTTGAAAGGGTAGCAGAGCAAAACCATCTACTTATATGATCTGTCACTGTGGTCAAGGAACTAAATGTTCAGAGTTCAAAGCCACTGAAGGGTAAATCCAGAGCACAGAATCTGTCACATTTAGACATAAAGCAGGAATCTCAGTCAGTCCCCCTCAAAAAAGATGAGTTTACTAGGGTGCTAGAAGCCATTATCAAGCAATACATCAACAAGTACGGGAATCTGGGAAATCTATGGAGACTACTGTTAAAATGGACTGTTCACCCCTCCTTTCTTCCTGAGTGTATTTGGTTTATTTGATAGAAACTCCTGGAATTTTTTCAAAGTGATAAAGCAAAAAGTGGTTTTCATGCTCCAAGATCTCCAATGCAAGGAACATGCATCATTTTAATATTTATTAGCTGACCAAAGATGTTTCAAGTCCTGGTATACTTCACAAGAATATTCATTTCTCCCTTGCTAATTAAAATTATATCCAAAAATTAAGCCAAAATATCTGTGTGGAAACAAAGAAAATGCAAAACAAAATTTCTTTTGACTTGTCGCATCCTTTGACCAATCCTTTTAACCTCCATTTGAAATTTTGTGGTAGTTTAATTGTAGACTGGTGCTTTAAACAGAGCTTAAAAGTTATGACAGTGTTGGAATAAAGGTTTGAACATACTAATAGGTTCTAGTGTCTGAAACTTTTGATAATCTGTCCCTGAGCGTCATGAGTCTCTCATCTGTCCCATAAAGTTATGTATTGAAACACAACACAGCCCTTTGATCTTCCCTGTATGGAGATCTTCATGTTCCATAAAATCAACAAGATGCTCTCATTCACTGAGAAGCCAGATCTCAGACTTGATGATTGGTAAGACTATAATACTTTTTAGAGTGTTGCCTTTTCCTCTTTGGTTTATGTCAAGTTTCAGCTACAGGATGACCCAAGAAACACTGGTGAAAAATCAACATCTTTATTATTATGACTTAACCGACTAGCATTTGGCCATGTTAACATACTATCTATTGAGACTGTAAAATAAACACTAATGGTTACACTCTTCAGTAAAACACATGGTAGTGAATTAACAGACATGTCAGTAATGTTGTTTATTTGTCTATAGTGAAGTGTTTTGACATCTGTAGGTATTCTTCACAATGGAGTCTGTTACACAAACATGACAAGGTTACTTCCAATTAGCATTGCTATAGCTGGAAGCAGACCAAGAGTAGGGTTATTTTTAACTGAGTTGATAATTAGAAATTAAATTCAGACTGAAAGCCCTCTTGCCATAAGCCTACAGCACAGTGCAGAGCACATTCATACACTGTCTTTCCATGCAGAGACACTCAGCCCTACACCCAGCACTGCCACCAAGCTACTCCGCAGCTCTCTAAGACCCCTGGAATCACTAGTACAGGGAAAAGCCAAACAGGGCTGGATCCCAGCTGGTCTCCAACAGTCCCAGAAAATGAAGCGCTATGAACCCTCAGGGGATCCCCTTATCCTGCTTCACATCCACATAGCAGTGCTGCTGTGCTTGAGTACTTTTATGCAGACAGATGTAGGGCAGGGTTTTCCCTTAGTAACTTTTCAAGTTCATTCAAGAGCTACATTGCATATCTGGAAACAGAACCCATGGCCTCTACTCCTTGTATCTTCATCCCCAAAACTCACTTAGGAACTAATGTGCACTAGTTGCTGGCACTGTAAATACTGTGCTTAGGGTTATGTGACACCCAGGAAAAAATCTATTATGATATGTAAAATGAAATTTCACTTAATTTGGGTTTTTTCTTCATGTCTTCAGAGAAAACCTTCTTCACTATAATTACTTAGTTCACAGTTTCATTTAAATATCATCTGTACCATGAGTTTTTTCAGCTGCTTGCCATATCATCAGCTAATTCTTATTTAAAATTATAATAATTATTAATAATATTAAAAATTATTAATTTTGTTGTTATATTAATAATTAATTAATAAAGGTACTGTTTTCCTATTATTATAACTGCTATTAATAATGAAGTTTTATCCCGTGTTATACCACCTACTTCCAAGACCAGATGGCAAAACTGTGAAATATTTCATGTAATTTACAGTTATTTCATTAGATGGCAGTGTAACATTCAAAACAAATGTTTTATTCTTTTATACGTATGTATTTCATAATCATCAAGAAAAGCAGATGATTTTATGCTAGATGATAAATAAATCTTTTTCCAAAAACAAATTTATTTTTACATTTTGGAATGTTCAAATCTTACATCTGGAGGTGAATTTTAAAATTAAATGCTTAATGTTGATAACTGAATCAAGATATTATTTTTCTTACCGAAAAGTTATAACTTTAATAAATACAATTTTATTTGCTGTTATTTTTAACTCCTAGGATCTATTCAAGAAACCTGTGTTGCAGAAATCAATGTAATGAGAGGAATTATGGTTTTAAAGAATCCATATATCTTTTTGATCCTTAGGCCAACAAAGATTCAAGTCAGCTCCAGATAAAAGTTTGAAATTGGTTTAATAGGTTGTTGTAACGAGCATGCTGTAAAGAATGATGAGAGAATTATTCCTCTTGTATCACAGGTATCTATACTGCCCCCTTCCTACACTAAAATCTGAATCCGTAGTGCAAAGATCTGCTATCTTACTTTTAAGAAAATCTTATTTTTCTAGAACTGAAAACACATCTGAGAACATTTCTCCCTTACTAATTTCTTTATACTCCTTTTCTCCCTTGATATATCTATCAAAGAGGAAGAAGGAGTATTAAAAGAGAAAAAGGAACTTCTGCATTAATGAACACCAAATCTAAGAAAGAACAACAAAGTAATTGGTATGACTGATAGTGAAATAAAGCAAGCAGTTGGAGGATGAAAGAATTGTTCTGGAGAAATATCACTATATGTTTGTCTTGGTCCTGTCTTCTGTCCTTCACATCTGGCATTGCCCATTATATAGGATACTGAGATTGACTGACAGACCCTCTCATCTGACCAGGTATCACTGTCCATAGAGAAAACTAATAATAAAAATGATTCATGCTATGTGTATGCTTCTCTCCATCATACAGATTGTTCTCAAGTGCCCCATGCTGCAGATGATGCCTTTTTTCTTCTTTTTTTTTCTGGGACTAAATTCTACTACTGAAACATACAAATGCAATTTCCACCTACAAAGTGTGTTCAGCATTTTGAGTCATTCCATCCATGCAGGTCTATACTTTTATACTTTTTGGGAATCAATAGAGTTTCAGTCTTGCTGGAGGAAAATTGTATAAAAGAACCACACCAGTTCTTTGTCAGCATTTCTTATTGTCAGTTGTTCTGATAGCAGCAGAACTTTTACTGGGAAAAAAATAATTCCCAGTTTAGAAATGGGGTTTATCTCTCTCTCTCTTTACAGTATACATGATGCCAACAGGGTTACTGATGGATTGTTCCTTTTGATTGTACTCTTCAAGGTTACAGGACTAGTACTGCAGGTGCCCGATAAGAGACAGAACCCTCCTTAATATTGTACTATCTTTTCATGTACAGAAGTCTCAGTCAGTGTACTTAAGTGGACTGCTTTTATCTCACAATATTCTTTGAGGGATTTCTAGTTTTCAAATAATGTCTGATGTGACAAGCATTTTAAGAATCTCTAGTTCTTTAGAATTCCACCTAGTCCTCTGGAAACACATGCTATCAAAATGCCACGTCCTTTTCTGGCATTTACCCTGAAGGCTGGGAAAGCATTTCTGTGAAAAGTAGAGTTCTGAGGGGTTCAAAATTACAGCAGATGTGTTGCAAAGCCCTACCTCAGGCTACTTGTTATTTTTGCACCCTATCAGAGCTGATTGGATTTTTCCATCTATGTGAAATTAGCTGTTTTCTTTTTTTTTTTTTTTTAAATTACCAGTGTTGTGCCCCAGTATAAGCATATTGCAGATTTGGCCATAAGTTTTTGTCTCTGATAGAAATATCTCTTTTTTTGCCTTGTCTTGGTTTCTACTGTATTTAAATGTCACGATTATTTGCTCACCACTTTTCAAACTTCAGTAAAAATATCAGATTCTTTTAATTTGATTTTCTGCTTCACTTTATTGGCAAGTTACTTAGTTCCAGGAAATTATAAAGCAGCAAATTGACATTATCATTGGCCCTTTGGGTGCAGAAAGACTATACATAATGTGGTGAGATGATGTAACACTACTAAAAATAGAAGAACACAGTTAAAGAATATAGTTCTCTTAGTAATTATATTATATGAAAAAATATTGTTTTCCAAGCTTTTCCTGGTTCTTCCCATCAACATGGCTAGGAATTGTATTTTTTTCCATTCTTGTTTACTAATATATTAATATTTTAAAATAAAATAATAATTTTTGAAACATAATCTCTCTGATTGGTTTTTTTTAATACTAGGAAAATATTAATGTGCTACAGAATTTAAGAATTTAGGAAATTTTAAGTGTAAATTGTAGACATGAAAAACTACAGAGATTAATAATTCTAATATTTTATCTATGAGTGAATGTGCCAGATCGTGACTGAATATATAGTCCAAAGTCTTTAGGTTTTTGAATAATCAGACTTTGGTGACAAAAAAAGAAAAGATACTATAAAATTATAGTTTGATCAGCATTCCCTATCAAATAAACTTGTGTTCCCCATACATTTTGCAGAGTGTGAGAAAAACACCACACTGTTTGCCAGTAATCACCTTTGTGACTGTTTACCTGGAAAATAAAATACAGAACTTTTAGAGATGTGAAAACCTGTACCACAAGAGGCTTCGGATGCTGTAGTTCAGAGAATATGGAAGGTGAACATTCTACTGAATGTTTTTAAAAGAAAAAAATTCACCTGATGTTTAAGCATAGACAGCCAATGAGATCTGGGTCAGACCAGGCAGTTTCTGATCCTTCTTTCCAGCTTTATAACCAGGGGCTAAATGCCAGCAAAGCAATTTTGTCTCTGACTGCCGTGGCCTCCCCTCCCTGTGCACACACCTTTGCTGCCACTCACACCCCCCAGCACACTGACGGTACTCAGGCACTCTGTGCTTTGTAGCTTTGCTTCTTCATCTGCCTCAGCAGCATCTCTTTGCACAGAAACACCAGTGTTACTGCTGGAGGCTAAGGTAGCCACACTGCCTGAGGGATTCGGCATGTCTTGGGAGGCAAGGCAATGCTTTCCTTTGTAAAAGCAGGGGCAGCTGTTCAAAATCCAGAGCTGTCTCTGGCAGTAAACACTAAACAACAGGGGCATAGCCTTCATTAGAAAAGTCCAGATCTCTTCAATGAAAGAGACGCTGGTTGAAGAAGGAACTCAGGTTATAGTTTCTAAAAATAGGTAAAAATGGGTAATTAGGAAGACCTGATTTGTTCATGAAGGTGAATGTGTTTGTGAAAGGAAGACAAGAGTACATAGAAGAAATGTACATAGAAGAAGAACTGATGACTGATGGATCAACTTTTGGAGGGAATCAACTGCATGGAGAGCATAGTTTCTGCAAAAAGTCAGGGACATGAGACTGGGAATTTTATTCACAACATGTTAACCCCATCCTGTTATTCTCAGTGCTTTGGAACACAGTCTATTTCTGTCTTAGGAAAAGAGAAGCAGAAATGTTAGCCAATTATGATTTGATTAGGTGAGTATTCCCATATATTTCCAACAGACTTAAAAGAAATTCATTTCCTGCAAAACTCTATATATCTGCTTTCTGTTAGTATGAAAAAATAAATGTTATACCTCATAAGTCAGTAGTAAAATACATTTATTTTAATATTATTAAACTGTTATGAATTTTGTATAGAAAAGAAGAACATCAGCCAATTTCCTTGACTTTTTTATCAGCTATGTGAAGGAAAACTCAAACAAAAAAAATGAAGTTTGAATAAACCCGAAGGTCAAAAATAGATATCTTTTGATTATTTTTCCCTTACTATCAGATCTCTTCTGCTGATTTGAATAGGTTACCTAGGAGAAACAATGTATAAAAGTCTGTCTTCAGATCTCTGATAGGAAATCCCCACTACAGCAATAAATATTATTATTATGGCAGGCAATTGGCAAGCTACCTTGATCATGATAGTCCCTGGCTGACAATCACACAAAAGTGAGACCAGAAAGTATATCTTAAATGTTTCAGCACTTGGGTTTTCCTAACTACTTCTTTCAAGTTCTTTATGAACAACTTGTATATAGATCAAAACATGCTAATTTCATCATTGCTGGCCAGCATCATAGAAGAATCATACAAAAACATATGGGCATACTCACCAACTTTTTAAGCAACCAAACCTTTCATAGAACTATTGAAGTTTCTTCATGAGATAAAAGAGTTTTGCTGTTTTGAAACAATAGTACCTCTTCTTTTAATATGAAAACTTATGAGAGTGCTATATGTCGTTCACCATCTGTTGCCTTTTCATTTGAAACACTGTCAAGGGGATGCCTAAATATGCAAAGGTAGCAAGGGCCACTACATTGCACAGCCAAGACAGGTTTGGGTTTTGATTCTTAATGCACTAATTGCCCAAGGCAACATACATGATACCTGATTATAAGATGTACCCTATTTTTGCTCTCTTGAGAGAGTTTTTGGAAAAGCATTGCTGAGCTGCAAGAAGTCTGTTTCAGAGATGCTCAGAGATAGGGAATGCATCCTAAAGCGTCACCTAAAGGACATGAAGGCAGATAGAACACCTTAAGACATACACTGCTAATAACCTAGAATTAGATGCCCTAAGCTTTTCAAGGTGTATATGTTATGAAGAAAACTACAGAAATGTCTTATTGCTGTTTGCCTAGCACCATCACAGAATGGAGAACACTTTACATAGTTAAGATTAGCAGACACGTTCCTAGACAAAAGAATTTACCTCCTCATTACAGTAAGCTTGAGGAGTTAACTGAGGTTACAAGCCACAAAACCACAACCACTGCACAAATGTGGGTATCTTAGACTCAATTTTTAGTAATAACTCAAATGCAATGTGGTGATTGTAATGGTACTTGAATACAGCCATAGGACATTTCTAGTCAAATGAAAATTTCATACTGTATGAGACAATTACATAGTTCACCTTACAGCATTCAACAATCACAAGCCCAAAACCCACCTCAGGATACTTTATGAGTTTAGAAAAAGTACCCATGGCACCATGACCTAAAGGAGAAATTGTGAGTGGGTGGGTACTATGCCACACAGGGTTTAGTGTTTATAGTTTCTAGGTTATAAATGTTAAAAGTTACCAAAGGGATAGATCATTTTAATAGGCCCATTCTGGATCAGAAAAAAACTCTTAACAAATTTACATAGGTATATGTCTTATAAGACTGTTCTGCATTTGCTTAGCTTAATGATTAATTAGACATATTGTCCCCTTATAGGTGATGAAATTAAGATATAAAGATTAAATAGATAGGCCCAAGGTTGAATAGCTAGAGGAAAAGTCAGAACAAAGAGCAGAGTGCTGTTCTGACTTCTCATGCTGTCACTGGATTATGTTAGTTTTCAGAAAGAGTAGGTGGTCAAAGTAGTGCCAAATCTAGGAGATGAAGACACAGTCTTTGTCCAGGTGAAAAGAGAAAGAGTTTTTGATTGGAGTTCAAAACTTAATAATCCACCTGATAAGTAGGCTCTCTAGTAAGGAGGACTTACTAATTGTGACAATCTTCTCAGTTTGCAAAAAGTCCTGAGAATATCCTCCTTCTGTAATTTCACCCCCATCATATTTATACCAAGCTTCCATCCACATATCTATTAGAAAAAGAAATTATGTTTTCTGACTCCAGGAAACTAGAAGACATAGAATCAGCATTAGCAGAACATTGGCTGCTAATATTACTTAATGCTTTTATCCGGAAGCTTCGGTACAATAGAGGTCAACTGGAATTAGAGATGGATGGAAGATCTTGCATGAATAATAAAGAGACAAACATGTCCCCTGAAACAGTCAACAACTGAGAGTGTTATTGCCAGAAACAAAGGAAACTCCTGTAACTAATCTGAAAAGCATCTTTCATAAATATATGCTACAGTGGATATATATATATATTTAAAAGATTACATTTGAGAGAAAAATGTTACTTAACTTGGGTTATATTCGTAAATCAATTAACACTTCTGACTTGAAGACATCCATGAAAGTAATATGTGGGTTATAGTATTTTAAGTGGGAATAAAATATGATTCAATTTTCCCATAACTAGACAAAATATATAAACCAGGATTTTACCACAGGAAGATTTTTACTAAGTTTACTGTCAAAAGACTGCCTAACACTCTTACTCCTCTCCCCAGGAACTGCATTTACAAGAGACTTGCTATAATAAGAGAACATTACCAATAGCATTTTTTGATATATTTAAAATACAGAGAGATACTGTCACCACTGCTTTAAATCAGTATTTTTTTCTTTTTCCTGAACTTCCAGAATGGTTCTAGTGTCTTATCATGTTGCAGATGAAACAGTTATTTTGGCAACCTGCCAAACACTTTCTGTTTGAAACTTAATATCTCTCCAACTGGTAATAGAAGTAACTGTTTGACCTCTTCCCTGTGTGGATTTTTTTGTGTAAGTTGTTTGTGCACAACTTATTCATAAAGATGTCATGGTTAAGTATGTCCCACCTGAGAAACTTCTACACCTTTCTGTTTTCTGCCTATGAATCTCTGAATGTTAAGAACCCATACAGGATTGTCAAAACTTCTGCAAAAGTTTGTTTCAAAAAGTGAGTTAAAACTAATGCCATAAACCAAACGTCCCTGATCACCAATTTCGTGGTATGTAACAATTTCAGAACATTCTCCTTCTCTCTCTAGCAATGCATTTATTGCCATGTACTGAGACAAGCACATGTACATCCAGATGTACACTGACACTAGGTACCCTAACAGCAACAATTCCACCACAGAAGGTGAACATACTACTACTGCTAAAGAAATTGTTTTGAGAGAAATGTCTGATAAAGTGTAGGTTTATGTAGACATCCAGGAATGGCTGAATTCCACTATCATGTTCTTCAACTGTGAAATGTATAATTCTTTTCTGCCTCATAAAAGGAAATAGCCCAGAGGAGAATGCCCAGAATATACATCTGTCTTATTCTCCTCCCAATGCACAGAAAATGTGGTACTGTCTTATCTCACGCAGCTGTTGTTATGTCCATATAACTTGAATCTTCAAATGGATCCATTACTAAAAAAAACACCAAATAATTGCAGAGATTTGAACAGTTATGAAGTGAATCATTTTTCTTATATGAAAAGTGAAAGAACAAATACAGTAAAGATCTGCAAAAGATCTTCTTACCAATAGCATCTCCATATAGCAAGATAAGAAAAACTTAAGCATCCTACCACAGTGTTCTCGGTACCTGACACAGGCTTGGTCCAGTACACTAAGGCAATACTAAAGATTCATTTATGGTATATGAAATTGTCTTACCTCTGTTTAGGTCTTTGCTGTACGGAAGAAGGAGTAAGGCAAACCTAATGGTTTGCAGTGGTATAACTAGAGCCATGGCACAGTAGTACTATTAAGATAACATAACCAGATAAGAATAAATAAATCACAAACATTGCCCTTATAGCTGCTGCTAAAGGCCTGTGTTCAGGTAAACTTGACAAAGTTCCTGAAGCTAGAATGGATGGCTATGAAAAAAAGAGTTAACAAAGCACATCAAGAAATTAAAGTAGCTGGAAATGAAAGCTGTTATGAATATGTTAAATGACCCTTACATGCCAGAAAGTAAATTCTGCCCAACCCTGGAGTGCTACCAGAATGCATGGCCACACCAGTGATTTGGACTTTCAGATAGAAGCAGTGAAGGAGGCTGTTACACCTGAGTATGAAAGATAATATCAATAAGCTTATGATAGAAACCACAAAGATATGGACAGGAACAAACTGCTCTAGGCAAACACAAATGGTTCAGACGAATAAAAGGACTGTGCACCTTTTAGACTAGCTGTCCACTCTTCCTGATTATATAAGTGCATCTAATAAAAAAATACCCATTTCCAGAAGGATTTGGGTTCTCCGACATCCAGTAACTATTATGACTGAAAAATTTCCACAGAAGACTGTTAAGAATTCTATTTTCTGCTTTAACAGAAGTAACAATTTCACTCCAAATAAGCTCAGAAGTCAAGGTTCCTCGTGGATTTCAGAAAATATTCTGTAGGGCCAGTATATTATTTCTGACACAACTTGGAAAAGAGAACAATGAAACCCAAAAATATATGAAGAAATACAGAACTGGCATGGAGCACTCAATTTCCAGCCTACTCAGAGATCAAAAGGCCAAGTTTTACAGCTAATAGGAGAATCCATGGGAAGCAGAAAGTGGGGTTGCAACTGCTACACAAACTGTATTAACTGCCTTGATTGGTTCACCTTCCCTAGGGAGAAAAAAAAAAAAAAGCAAAGGCAGAAATGGGGCAGTCAATCATGCAGGGATTTATTTCAAGATGTGGCATTTTCTCTGCTTTCAGATACTTCCTCTGAACCTTGAATAATGTCATCTCCTTCTGATTACTCTCTTCACAGTATTAAGAGCAGCCCACAGCTTTCAGATTGATAGAGTTATGCAAAATGTAATGAGTGCTAAACTAGATCACTAATTCTACTGGTTAAACAGAACAAACTTCTCCCTCTATCCTGTTGGGCTTTCTGCAGTGGGAATGAAAACCACACACAAAAAACCCAACCAACTGACAACTAAAGCTATTAGTCTATTAAAATGCGAAAAGAGATAGTTTTAGGTGTTGCTTTTGCATCCACCATTTTCAAACCAGAAAAATGTTAAATGCATCTGAACATCATGATGGACAAAATTTAACAGAGCAAATAAATGCTGCAAGTAAAATGAAATAGGAAAACCCAAGGTATTTCTTCAATGGCAATACACCAGAACTAAAAAGGAGGCTGTGACAGCTTTTCAATGGTCTGGAGGTTTTGTACAGTCATTCATCACCACAGTACCTGCTCCATTACATTTGCTTGAGGATTATTTGCATATATCTAAAATGGTAATGGGGCAAGCATATATCACTCTTGTTCATCTATATGTTGGGTAGGTGTTTGGATCCAGAAGTTTCAGCCAATTGTTCACCATTTAAAGTTGTCCTCAGTTACTATTGTGGAGATCCAAAGAAAGATAACTCTTATTGGTATGGTTAAACACTGAGTGTTTGCCAGAAACTCATGGGAACTATAACCTGAGCAGCAGCTACTCCTTTTTTACCCAACTTACATGGAACAAATTACTTTTCAAGATACAGAAGAAAGATTTTTCTATTTAAAGCATATACTTTTGTCTTTAGCTATTGATGTATTACTAACGGGACTCAGCGTCACCCATAAAATCATTAAGTTAAATTGAAGTCCATTACAACATTATTTTACTAAGCCATTTTCGATGCACTGTAGATCTTCCTATTTTTCAGAACATTTAAATGAAATATTTAACCTTAGTAAGTTACATATTGCTAACCACAAAGCACTGAAACATGCTTTTGCGGACCTGCATTGCATTTCTATTTGGCAGAGAGTAAAATGAATTTGTCCACAGTCCGTCAGTAATCTATGTTCATCCACTTCTCACTACAGATTGGAAGAAGTTCTGGTACAGCAATGGTTCTAGCAAGTGTGCTATACACTGGAAAATGTTTTTCATTAATACCTTAATTTTATTTAAATGATGCATGTGCAGTACTTGAACCATATACAATTCCATAAAATTGAATGAAACAGTTATCTTGAGCTGGAGCCCACTGGGAGCATTGGCTCTGAAATGTGAGACCACCTCTGGTACAGTACAAATACTGTTGCCCTCTCCTGAATTGCCTTTTCTGTAGTCCTTCTCCTAGGCCAACCTTGTCCATGCAGGTGGCAATCATCTGAGAGCAAGCTTCAGCAGCTTTAGGTCTAAATCATATAGGGTCTGTTATTAACCCTTAGTATTCTTGCAGAGAGTAGACCTTCCCCTCAGTTAATATGCAGATGAGTTTGTGCTTCATAACTGACAGTTCTGAATTGAATTAGTGCAATATACCTGTTGTGTACCTGGAACTAGCACAGAGACACAACCCATTTTTGTCCTGACACTTTTCACAGAAAAACTTATGCTGAAAGTATTCCCTAAATGGGGAATCGAGATAAGGAAGTTGTCTTCTTATGCTTCTCTGTACTCAGTGGAGAAGCAACCTTCACTTACGGAAGCTTTTCATTCAGCAATATCAAAAACTTCATACTCTGAACTTGTTTCCCCTTAAGCATATTAATAAGAAATATAATTAAAACATCTTATATAGTGATGAGAACCCTATACAAAAATTTTGAGTAATACAGAGAACAGCAGGAACCCTTTGGCAAAAAACTATCAAGAATGTTGTGATTTGAATCAAGATTTGAAGATCTAATACTACTTTTTCTTTCAAGGTAACTGCAATACATTCTTCACAATTTTTGCAGGTTTGAAATGTTACACATAGTGTGCTAAGAGACTCTCAATTTAAAAATAACAGTAAACCAAATAAAGTGAAATAATTTTTAATTCCCTTTTTAAATGTGCATTTGAATTTCATACAGATCTGTAAGGCACTCTTCATTGGTAAAGAAAATTAAACATTCTTTTCCAAATAAACAGTTACAAGGCAATGGTACGTGCATAAAATATAAACTTATCTGTAACTGATAAGCAATGAAATATGAATGTTCAGATTTTGAATGCTTTTCTATGTAATGTCACTTCTGTATCATGACTCTATTCAGAGTAAATATTGGCACTGTAAATGATTTCTCGTTGGGGTTAGGGGTTGTATTCTCTTCATATCCCAGTAAAAAATAAACTCTTTAATAAATAAATATATAAAATAAATATATGCTATCTGGAGATGTATAAATAGGTCCATCCTGGAGAAAAGTCCCAGCTCTGACTACGATGTATTGACATCTAACGTCCATCACTAAAGCGGAGCCAGTAAAACTTCATATACAGTTCTCAGGATTTATTACTATTTTACAGTACATTTCTTTCTGTTTCTTCCTGCCGTTGTGTCATTCATAGGATGTAGGCAGTTCTTTGCTAATCTACAGACCACAGATAATCCAGACAAAATTTCCAAGAGTTTGTTATTTTTAAAAAAGTCACACTTCCCTCTGGTTACTGGCTACCAAACAAATCACAAGTTTCAAGGAGGTTGGTCCACTCTCAGCTTTAAGGTTTTGTCTCCTAAATCCAAAGGTTAGAGAACACAGGCTTGCCTTCACAAAGTAGCTTCTTTGCATCCAACATCCTAGACCTCTGCAGGTTCCTCATGCTTGCATTGCCAGGAAAGCAGGGGCAGCAGCTCCAGTTTGGGTCTTTTCCAAAGCTGCTTCCTTCTTCAGCTGTATCCTAACACATCTTTATACAGTTCTGGAACTCTTTCAGGATCCACAGGCCGGGGCAAGAAATGTGTGAATTTCTGGTGTCTTTTGGACCTTGTCCCATCTCTGGGAGTACCATCTTTGTTAAGTGCTACAAAGTATCGCCGCCCTGAATCTTCATGTTTGTACACATTGGATGAGTAAGTGTTGTACCAGTTTTCCTCAAACTGTTCCCTGAAGATGCATTCAGAAGTTAGTTTCTCCTGCAGGAAGAAAGAGCAAAGAAAAATAAGTTAAGCTGTCACTAGATATCTGAAGACATGAAAAAATATATGATAAAAATAAAATGTTTAAGGCTTTGTGTAGCCTTACTGTTCATTTAACTGTCAACAAACCAAATGCAAGGAGATTATGTGGACCTGACATCAAGTTTGGAAACCTAGACCTGTAAGTATACAATTTTAGATTTAAACATGAGTTAGATAACACTCACTTAAGAAAGCATTACTTATTTATTATTTAATTAAAATTCATCAGACTTCCAGGAACTATATTATGTAGAGTTCTGTCTCACTACTGTTCTAGAAATGAGATTTGGTGGAGGGACTCGGGTGCACTATAACATATCAGGAAGGTATTTCCATATGTTCTTTGTGGTGTGCATCACTTCTCACATTTTCAACTGGAATAACCACAACCAAAGTGGAGAAATAGAATATTTTCTCTCAAGATGTTTTAAAACCTGAAAGGAATAGAGTAGGACTGACAGTATTGTAAAAATCTACTTTGTTGAAGTTATTTAACAGATGCAAATCAACTGTCATGAGTACAAGCTTATTTTCATTCTTAAACACAAATATTCCAGTTGGGATCTAAGATACTGCCAGTACTCTTGCACCATTCAGATTTTTCAAATAACAGTGGTACTTCTTTGTGACATATGCTATTATGCTCTTTTCCCCAGCATTTGCAACAATGCTTTCATGTTATAAACTTGGTACCTGGAAGCACCACCTGCTGATTTTTAAAGGAGCATTAAACTATACATAAAGTAAGCCAGGTATTATACTAATTGTCGTTTATTTGTTCAAACTATCCTTCTAACTTTTTTCCAGTTGCATTTTATGTTTTTGATGAGAGAGTATGCACTATGATACATTTACAGAATTCATAAAATAAAATTAGGTAGTACATAATGTAAATGTTGTTCCAATAACTGATTTAATTTACCTATTTTTGTCATTATTTAAAAGGAATATCTCTTTTCAGTTCTCTTCATCTAGGATAGAGAAACTTTTCCCATCGAATCTTCAGTATCCAAAGATACTGTATACTTCAAAAATATACTACACATTTGAACAGGAAAAAATGTTAGTGTTTTGAAAGCTGAGATGCTAGTTTCTTGAGGAGTTTGCATAGTGTTAAGAAGTGAATCAAAACCTCAAGATGTATGAGCTGACATGGATGTGATACTTACAGAGCCATAGAGTTCTCCTTTCTCATTCATTCCAAGGTAAAGGCCACTGTCCACGCCTCTAATACTGACCAGTCCCACTGCCACACTGATGAATTCAAGGATACCTGGAAGAAAAAAAAAGGATTGTTTTAATTCATTTCGTAAGCACACATACATACCGTCCAAAAACACAATTGAAAACAAGAAAATGTACATACTATAATAAGTGTGGTCTACTTTCTCTGAAATTTCAAATACTATATGGAAATGCACTCAACATTCACAGGAAAGCAGTTCGAGAAACCTCATCTAGGAACATGAATCCTACATTATTTTAGAAACTTTTTTTAATGTTGAATATGAAAGGATTTTATTCAGCACAAGGCTAAAGCCATCAGTACTCTGCTGTTGGAATCTAGAATGATTGTACACTATTTGCTAAACTGCCTATTCAAACACTGGAAGATAGGATTGAATTACCTGAAATCATACTTTACTTCTATAGAGTTATCTTAAAAAAACACATCCATTATTAGATCATTTGAATGGAAATCAAAGTACAGATGGGAATTTCATATCTACCCACAGAAAAAAAAAAAAGTATTTGCCAAACATCTTATCTAGCATATGGGCCCACACCTCTTGATACAACTTGCTGTCTTCAGTACAGGCTTTTTAAGTATATGAAATGTGCTGCTTTTTTTTTGCTACTGTTTGGATTACAACATTATTTATATTACATTTGCCCAAAAATGTAATATATATTAATAAAATAAAGTATTTGAGAGATGAGGTACTATTTGAAGCCTGAATTTGGCAAGGGTAAGCCAACATACTTAACCAATTGATATGCACAGATTACAGTATATACAAAACATGAAAGAAAGGGAACGTGTGAACTGGCTTTTTGGAAGTTGTTAACAATGTAAACAAAGCCTCAAAAAGAAGTTGTGCTAGAATCATGCCTAAGATTTTGCTGTTCAGCAATTAAACCACAAAACATTAAAAAAAGATCTGAATCTAAGGTAAGTAGTTTTAAATAAGGCATTTGATTATGACTTTTTGTCTACTTACTATTTACAATTTCAGGACAATTTTCACTCTCAGACAAATGGACTGTCCAGACTATGCAATAATTTAAAATGTTTTGAATTTTAATTCAACTTTGGCAGGTTTCTTAGTTATATTAAAAAACACAAGAAAATAATAAATCCTTTGCAAAGAGTAAGCATTAAAAACTCTTATCACACATAAATCATCCTAGTTTTTCACTTGCTAAAGCAAGAAGTCCCATAAAGGAGGTGGAGGTATTTTGTCTTTCTGATATCACTTTCAAAGCCACCCTTTTCCAAAACTATAATAAGCAGGTGATACAACCCACAAAGAAACCAGATCAGACAAACTTACTGAGAATAGCAGTAGAATAAAGGTAGTACAATACTAAAAAGCCCAGTAAATGTTAGATCTGGGGCTAACTTGATTTTCCTTTTAAAGCAAAGATTTACTTCATGTTTACAAGCTGTAGGAAAACTTCCTTCTGAGAAGATCTGTTTGACTACCGTTTTTCTACTTCTTAGAAAATCGATGTGTTATAAAAGCAATTAAGAGCCATTTCAGCAGATTGTTTTGACTATGGGGAGGATGATAGGAAACTCTTTAATCACCTTTTTAGGACTGCTAAGTCAATACACACCAAAAGTCACGTGTAGTTGACAAAAGGAGGTTTGTTCAGATGTCCAGCTTCTACAACTAATATTTAGGTTTTACTCTCATATCTCAGGAAACGTTTACTTTTGAGGGTTGTCTTCACCTCTTTTGGGTTTATTGACAGAGAAACCTGACTGGGAAACATTTTAAGCATTTGAGCAAAGAGGCATTTTAGGCTCCTCAGCTTCAACGCTCCGTCCTGAGAAGCAGAGCAGTCTGATGCAGCCTAAGTATCAGCATGCCCAGGTCCGTGACCTATACTATTCTACAAAGACTCAAGAAGCTCGACACCTATAGCGAATAGAAAAAGGATCGGCCTGACTCGCGACTTTTCCCACTCCACTAAACCTGCAAGCACATGCATGTGCTTATAGATCCCAGCATAGGCTGAGCAAAGCATACACGCCCATCTCCTGGCTCTCATGGGATGTGCAACCCTCCCTCGCTACCTTGCCCTTGTGCAGACCCCATGGGCTAATGCCAAAGGGTGAAGCCGGTACTGAGGGCTCATCCACCTGCCTCAGCATCACCAGTATCACACCTCTCTCCCAAGAGCACGACTGCTCACGTCCAGATACACAGAGACTCATTTACACGCAGACACAAACACACAAACCAGCACCCGCACAGACACGCACCCGCGCGTGGTAGCGCGCACACACACGCACACGCGGGGGCCATATCGCCTACCGAAGAGACTGTGGTCCTGGCGGGTGCCGCGCACGCTGCCGTCGGGCAGGATCTGCAGGTGGAAGCCGGTGCGGCAGTACAGCTGCCGCCGCCGCAGGATGCCCTGCAAGTGCGCCAGGTCCGCCGCCGCCGCCGCCGCTGCCGCGCCGCCGCGGGCCGCCCGCTCCGCCGGGGCGCGCCGGTCCCCGAGCAGCGCCGGGCGCTCCCCGGCGGGCGGCAGCAAGAAGTGGGCACCCACCGGCTGCCCCAGGCCGTCCAGGCCGCCCAGGAAGCCGCCCACCTCGGCCAGCGGAGCCATGGGGGCGCGGGGCGAGCGGGCTAGGGCGCGGCGGCGGCGGAGAGCGGCTGCCGGCCTCTCCCGGTGGGCATGTGGGGGTGCGCCGCGGAGCCCCAAGCATGGGGAGCCGGCAGGGCCGAGCGGAGCCGAGCCGTGCTGAGCTGAGCCAAGCTAAGCCAAGCCGAGCTGAGCCGAGCTGGTGCGAGCCAGGCAGCGGGGTGCTGTTCATACGCCCCGCGCGCGTGTATATATGTACGGCGGTCCCCTGACATATGCTAATGAAGGCGCTGCGGGGAGGCCGCGTTTGAAATTGTAAACCGGCTCCAACTCCGCTCGCACCTTCCTCTGATCTGCGCTGACGGCGGGGAGGGGGCTCCGGGCGCGCCCCCGGCGCGCAGCCGGGCACTGACGGGCGCGCACACGCGCGGCGCGGGCGCGGCCCCGGCGCGGAGCGGGCAGCGGGGGGCGGGCGGGAGCGGGTCCCGGGCGGGAGCTGGCGGAGCATTACGTGGACAGGTGCAAGGAGAGGCAGGAGGGAAGAAGGAGAAAGGGCGTTACCTGAGGGTTAGACCTGCCCAGACACACATGAAAGAAAAAAAACAAAGATCTGACAGTTTTACTCCTTGTTTCTAAAACGCTAATAAAATGTACATGCATTACCCTTCCCTTTTATCACTTCAACTACAAGGACGGGGATTTCTAAAGAAATTGGCATAGTCAAGGAAGGTGTTTTCCCCTTTGCAAATTCTGCCTCACATTTCATTTATCATTAATGTGACATGAAACTGATCTATAGCATTTGGGTATTGACAAGAGGTCTTAAAAACATAAATGGGCAACTCATTGCTTGCAATAAATATTTTCAAAACTTGCCGAGAAAAAGAAAGAAAGATTGAGAGGTGGCTCATCTAATCCATCTTCTTTGGGGTTTTGCATTGGGCCCATGGCCAAAGTCTGGGAACATCACAAATTAGCAATATCATCTACTGAAAGTTCCCTGCTGTCTTTCCACAGCCTTTTGAAACAGTTTGGCACTTTGCTGTCCTGTTCGAGATGAGCATATGCTTTTTTTTCATCCCCAAATCAGAATAGTTCATGCATGTAAATGCATTGGTGGAACACATGCTCATTCATTATCAGCAATAGTAAAACAAAGTTATATTAAATCTAAGAGCTTAACTTTTGCTACCTTTCCTGGTTTTTCTGTAAGGTCTAATGAATTTTAGGGCTGAAACGACATGACCCATCTTAGCATTTAAGAACGCAATGCAGTTCCTTGCCTATGTTAAAACACGGTATTAGAGTATAAAATGCAAAGATCTTTCATAGTTAATTCTTTCAAAAGTTCAAGAGAATCACTTGGCAGTTTAAGGTTTCATTTAAACAAAAAAGTTGCAGAGAATCATGAGAGATTAGTTCTCCCGTCTTGCTTCGTGGTCTTTTCAGTCACAGTCTAAATCTGAGAGATCAAATGGATTTGATTGCTTACCTTTATTTGCTACGGAGAGTATAGGGCTAATTAATTGGCAGGTGCTTTAAAGCAGGTAATGCTACACCTTTTCATCACTGCAGTCCTAAGTACTGCCCCTGTGTGCACCTGAATTATAAAAAGGCTGCTTTAAAGCAAGTGATTTACTGTGGAAGGATTTAAAACTGAAAAAATTAATGCTAAATACAATGATCAGATAAATCACCTCAGAAGAGAGCACAGGCAGACCTGCTCTGAAGGCAGTTACAGATAGATGTTATATTATTTTACCTTTTAGATAACAGGAGCCTGTCATGTGGTGGGACCCAAAAATCCACCATAATCGAGATTTCAAAGCACATCTGTGTAAACATTATCACATCAGTGTAAAACATCAACCAATGAGCTTTCTCTTTGAAGCAAATCTACTTAATTGTAGTGCTAAATCAAAGAAATAGATCAAAGCTGAATAATCTATATGGCACCTATTTCTCAAGTAGCCTGTACACTGATTACTCAAATATACCTAAAACGTTTGAAACACACATCAAGTATTTTTATTGACATGACTGGCAGGTCAAGATGAAACTGCTCATCACAGCTGCTGAGTTGCAGCACATGCACTAGGATGGTACAGCTGAATGGAGGAGGTATATTCTTCTCAGCCTAAAGATGCTCCTGTACAGGTACTGTTCCTGGGTCCAAGAAGAACCTTCGAGTCCTACAAATAGTATAGGGGTTTTCTGGTCAGATGGCACCACTGTCTCCAGTAGAGAAGGATGGCTTTTTTAAAAAAAAAAAAAATCTTCAGCCATCACACACTGAAAGACCCTTATGGTTAAATCTTTCCTGTTATATAATGGAAACATTTAAAGTAGAGTGGAATACACAACATCGATCTTTTCCGAGTGGAGTCTTTAATGTCTGGGCACTAAACCGGTTATGCTGTTCTATAAAGTACCAGAAAAGAAACAAAAAGATAAGATTTTTTGTGTGTGTTTGCACTAGTCATGTGACAGGAAAAGATAACACTAAAGATTTTTTTTTTGCACCTTCTGAGACTCTACCATGGGAAGTTAAATAATTTGGAAGAGAGTTTTTACAAGAGTACATAATTCAACTTAAAGTATACAGTACAATCTAATCAATTCTACATATACTTCCTAGAGACGGCACTTTCAATGTCATTGAACAAATACATATGTGGTTGAGTTTTTATTTCCACAGCAAGTAGTTCTGGCTTCTAAAGACAATATAATTACTGTATATTTACCAAGAATAGCATGTTGTCATAAGCAAAATCTGGTGCCTACAAAGGGAGTGGACAAAGCAAGGGATTGCAATCTTTCACAGATAGTCTATAGATAGATAGATAGATAGATAGATAGATAGAAAGAGAGAGATATCTATGTATCTATAAAGATCCTGGTTGGTATAAAACTGTATGTCCTGCAATTTATTGCACCTTTATTAATTTTAGAACTCCCTTACAACACTGCTGTGCCAGCTGTAAATTTTTAATGACATAATAAAATACTGGGAGGGTTCATGAATACATGAGAAAGAAAACACTTGGCAGAACAAAAACCATGAAATATAACATAAAGGGGTATGTCCAGCTACAGATACCTGGGTATCACGGTCAGTTCAAGATTCTTCCTTGATTTGGACAAGAAAACATGGTTGGCTGCTTTCAACAAGGCAAGCAGAACATGCAGAAGTTGCAAGTGCCTTTCTGAGCACTGCAAGTCTGAGTGAAACAAGGTGTATTTTTGTGCAGAATTTACTAGAAAGAACAGAACCTTTTCCAAGGCTCCGTGTACAAATCAGGTCATAGTCTGATGATCAAAAGCTTTTAAAATGCAATACACGCAGATTTAAAAAACATTCACAACTTTCTCTTCCGAACAGATACAGTTGCAGGTATGTATGCATACATGTATATATATCTACCTATTCGCAAAAACTCAAATGAGAGAAAAACTATGCTGAAAAAAATTCTTTTCCTATGGAAAGCAAGTTCTGCATTTCTTACACCTTCATTTCTTTTATTTCTTTACATTAAGTCAGAAATTCATAGGGCTTTTTAGGATTCTTGATTTTTTTTGTCCATGTTTTCACGGACACACATGAATAAACTCCTGTATAAGCAGAATACGATGGAGAAGCTAAGCAGCAAGCACACATTTACATGGTTACATCCAGTGAGAATAGATCATTTCCATATATCAACATTCAAATGCCTCCTTTGGCAGCTTTTTTATTAGTTCTCTAAGTGAATCATTGGATTAAAACCACCTTGATTTATTTAAATTACATGCTTTCTGAATCTGTGCATATAAGATGTGCAGGCAGCTTATGTTTTTTGACTTGCTGCACAAATAAATTTTGCTCTTGTTCCTGAGCAAACAGCTCACCAGGGAAGTTCTGACTAATATATCCAGGTGTAAGTAGCTGCAGATGTGTATTGGATTTTTTGAAGTGAAAAAAATTTAGCCTAAAGGTGTTATTGAAAAGTCATTAAAATGTGTCTTACCAATTTCAGGGAAACAATGTGAACAGGGAGATAAATCATGGTTCACATACACAGTTTACATGATTGATGAGCTCCTAATAGCTTTACTTTGGGACACTACATTGACCAAAAGTGGTTTCTTTCCCAGCCAAACAGAAAAGTAGGCTATTTGAAAAAGGTAATGGTATTGGTGAATGATGTCTCCTAATGAGGCAGCTAGAACTGAAAAGATTCAAGACCCATTCTACAGAATTTTACAGACTAGATGGTTAGTCATATAACTGCAGGAAAAGTACTCGAGTTTCAGTCATATTAAGCATCTGAAACTATTATTGCCTTGACACCTACATATTGGCTTTTAGTCATTTAGTACACAGATATAACTCAGATTTGGAGATGACTTTTGACTGGGAATCATACATACAACATACTGTAAAATAAAGCTTAGATAAAAAAATTAAAAAAAAGTTTTTGACAGATGGGAATAATTACTTGAGGGATGAATTTGCTTACAGTATTCTAAAATATTGAAAGAAATGCAGTAAACCTATCATTGAGCCCAGATACCTGCCTTTCCAGCTGTAGCTCTGAGGAAATTCAACCATGGCCATGCTTAGAGTTGCATAATCTGACAGACTGTCTGTTGACAAACACGGCCACACTTTTCCCTTGATACAGTATCACTGTGTCACTGAAATGTTTTTTAGAATATGAAAATGCACAAGAGTGTCTTAAAGCTATTGAAATGAGTTATGGTTTGTGTATTTTCCAAAATCCTTTTCATACCAATATACAAAGCCATCAAAGATTTAGGGGGGGGGGGGGGGGGGAAGGATAATAGGCTGAAACTTGGGAAAAAAGTTATGTACAAAAGAAAAAGATTGAGGCTCTACCTGGCCATTGCAAAAAAATGCCATACAGTGTGCTGTGTCTTGAAGTGTTTGTTTGCAGTTTATGAAGTTTCAAGGAAACCTAGGTGGTGATGCAGGTTGCACCATGGAAGAATGGCCTAATATGAAATGCCTGACGAAGTGTATCGCCCATCAGCACCAGGTAGGGACAAAAGACCACGCTCATCTTTCACCACTGGTCTTTATCTACTGCTTGGTAATGCTAAGGAGGCTACCTGAGGAGAGGCTGCCGACATGGCAAAGATACATCTGTGTCGTGCGGCACACTCCCTTGGGAGCACGGCCCTGGAATCACGCGGTCAGGCTCTAGAGCACGTTACCGGGGACCCACGGCACACGCGCCAGCTCTGCCCGCAGTCGCGGCAGTTCCCACGCATCCCCTTTCCCAGGCACTTTGGCTTGAACTGGGCGGATCCAGGGTCGTGCCCGTTCTTCGTGTTTGGTCTGACCACCTCGTATCTCCACTAACTTGGCGGCGGCCCGCCAGTGGCACCGCACATCCCGCCGCGGACTGCTGCCTATCCCTGGAGCCGGCAGCCGGATCCCGGCGCGGTGCCCGCGGGGCGCCCGGTGGCGCGGGCGGGGCGGGGCCTGCCGGGGCCGCTCGGTTCCCCTCCCCTTCTCCGCTTCTCGCGAGGCTTCTGCCGGCACCGGGGGCTCGGAGCGCCCGGCGCTGGGGCGGAGGGGGCCATGGCCGCCCTGCGCTCCCTCCTGCGGTGGCGCCGCCGCCTGGGGCCCGCACCCGGCGCTCCGCCGGCGCGGCGGCTGTGGGGCGGCGGCGGGGTCGGGCCGGCGGGGCCGCGGCGGTGGCGGCGGGAGCTGGGCTTGGCGGCAGCGGGGGCGGCTCTCGCCGGGTACGCGGGGTACCGCCTGTCCGAGCGCCGGTGGGAGCCCTCCCGGGAGCCGGCAGGGGCCCGGGCGCTGCTCCCTATCCCCGTGGCGGCCGCTGCCAAGGAGACGGTAGGTGTGTGCGCGTCCTTTCGCAGCGGGACCGTGTCTGCCGGGGGCGGCCGGCCGGGGGGGCGCTTCCCGGGCTGTGGCGCAGAGGTGACCCTGCGTGGGGCCGGCCCGGGGCCAGGAGGCGAGGCAGGGCCCCGGGAGGAGCTGTGACCCCTCGGGAGACACGGGCTGTCAGCGGAGCGCGGCGGGTAGCGGGCACTGACGCGCCTTGGCTGCGCCTCGTCTCTGGTGCTGTCCGAACCTTTCTTTAATAGAGAGTGCCGGTTTGCAAGTAGAGCAGCTCAAAACCTGAGTTCAGCTTCTTTATACTTAGGACAGTTATCGATTTAGTATAAAATTTCCTGTAGAGCGAAAGGTTTACGCAGAGCTGCGTACAAAGTGACAACACTATGACAAATAACGCTTCAGCTGAACTAGTTCAGAGAAAACACAGGTTGAGTAACCAGGGGTGACAAGAAACAGTTGGACTTTACCTGGAAAATGAAGTCATAGGGAGATACTCCGCACCGTGACATGCGTAACATGTGGTAATGATAGGGGTGGGGTTTTTTTTCATTTAAAAATGTCGAGAGCTATGATTAGGCAGTTTGTCAGTATGGGATCTGATAAGACTGGAAATCAGTGGTGCAAATGGCCTGCTTTCTGTATACCAAGTTTATTTTAAACTGTCTTTGGGAGCAGGATCTGCATTTTTGCAGCAGAGGCCTTGGTCTTAAGAATGAATGTTATCAGCCCTTTTGCCCTGTGTCATTAGCTGAAATGCAGATTCTGTCGGCAGCATCCTTTATGAAGGGAAGTTGAGCCAGGTGTTTTTGATTATTCATGTACTTGTTTCTTGAGTGTGTTACTGTGGCATAGAAGACTGAAGACAAATTCCTCCAGGTTTTCATACTGTTTTGATTTGACAGAACTTAACACTGTTTTACTTTTTAATTCTCAGTCTTTTTTCAGGGGAAATATGGCTCCTGCACCCTAGAAAAGTCAATTCATTTAGTCGGATGTATAATTATGAATTTTCAGATACATCACTGTAAAAGGACTGAGGTTGCAAATTTAGAATTAAGGTTATATTTTAATTCATGTAAAATTAAAAAATATGTAAAATGTATTTTCTATGTATACATGGGCTATTTTTTTGAAGACAAACACAGTTTTAAGGACAAACACCATGGTCCTATGTGGAAAACAGCTGTGAAACTTTTGGTCTGAGGTAGTGGGTTCCTGTGGTTTTTTTTTAGTGACTCTCGTGCTGCAAAAGGCTTGTATGGCAGTGGGGAAAGACCATAGTTTGAAAGCAGATCTAGATGGTGAACTACCAAGAGTAGTTTGACCATGAGCTCTGTCTGTGATCCGTTTATAATTGCCTTCTAGACCTATGATGAGCACCAACTCTCTCACTACAGATTTCTGAAACATCTCCAGAGATGGAAAAAAGGATGTGAATACTGTTCAAATTGCATTGAATGGTATTCATGATAGTGACAATAACTTTTTTAATTCCTAATTTTAAGGGCTGAGCTTGCAACCTTAATAGAGTTTAACAGTGTAAAAAGCATAATAATGTTGGAAGTAGAAAATTCTGTTGTGAAAAATCATTAAAGTGTCAATGTTATTAGGATCAAGGCTGGAGCTCTTGGATATACTGCAGAGTGTGTTTAGACTAATGGCTAGAGGATGATAATCTGCAGCTTCTGTATAGAAGAGTTTGATGGAACTGTGGTGCATGTTTTGTTAGGAGATTTTTACAATTCTGTCAAGTACTGACCAACAACGAATGATGAGGGTCAAGTATCTTGGGATTCTTTCTAGCTGCTTTTGGATGTTTCTTCTTTATTCCTGATGCATAAAGTCTGACACTGTTTTCTGGGGCTTTAGAGGTTTGTCCTTCCCCCACTTTCCCATTTCCCTAGTTCCCCCATCTCATTTCCCATCTCAGTCTGCGTTTCATTACACCAAAGCAAATAATGCAACAGCTTTTCTTTTTCTCCTCTATCCAAGCCACACTTTTCTGTTTCATCCTAATATTTCCACTTGTGTGTTTCTTCCTTATTCTTCCCTCTAGCAGCGTGCTTTTCCCAAATGCATTTGCTTAGACCACTGGAAGCAAGAAGTAGCTGGTATCTCTGCTGTCAGTGTCTTGGTAGAGAGATCTACAGCAGCTAGCTGGTGAAAGCAGTTACACTGTTGGTTTCTTGCATCACCCCTGGGGGACAGAATAACCTCTAAAAAAAAAACCTCAGTCCTGACACTAAAGTGACCAGCCCCTGCAAGACCTGAAATCCTTTAAATCTTTAAAACATAGACAGCCATAATGTATAGACTTGTATAAACATAGACTTGTCAGAGAGTCTTAAAAATTTTTAAGTGTTCTAATGTGGGAAAAAGGAATCTATCTCCTCCCACAGTTTTTTGTGTTCATTCAAAAAAAATTGTTCTGAAACAGCAACTGAGAATGGATAATTTCATTTTTAATGGTTAACACAAAGTAAGTTTATAACTGAAAACAGTATCACAAAAAGTGATATTCAGTAAAAAAGTAAAATATTTAGATACTCAGAGTGTTTGCAAGGATTCAAGATAGCTGCAGCTGTTTCATCTATAACACTGGGGTTTAACCTTGGCTAGGAGGCACCACACAGCCACTTGCTGACCCTCCCACAGTGGGATGGCAGGGAGAGCTGGTAGAGTAAAAGTGAGAAAACTAATGCGTTCAGATAAAGACATTTAACAGGCAGAGCAAAGCCACACAAGCAAACCAAAATAAGGAATTCATTCACTGCTTCCCATGGGCAGGAAGGTGTTCGGCCATCCCCAGGAAAACAGGGCTCCATTACACATAATGGTGACTTGAGAAGACAAATGCCATCACTCCGAATGTGTGTGTGTCCATTTCCTCTTTCTTCCCCAAAGCTTTTATTACTGAGCACAATTATATTGTATGGAATCCTTCTTTGGTGAGTTGGGGTCAGCTATCCCAGCTGTGTCCCCTCCCAGCTTCTTGTGCCTCCCCAGTTATCTTGCTGGTGGGACAGTGTGAGAAGCAGAATGAGCCTTGACAATGTGCCAGTGCTGCTCAGCAATAGCTGAGATATCTCTATGTTATCTACACTGTTTTGGTCACAAATCCAAAACATAACACCATACCAACTACTGTAAAGAAAGCCAAACTAAGTACAATATCTAGTCTTGAATTCCCATGTGTCTCTCTTGTTTCTTCAGAAGAATTTCTGTAAAAGTTTAATAAGTGAAATGGCCTTGTTTCATCTAGGCAGCTCCAGCAGACAGCAGAACAGTTTTCTGATACCACCAAATACTAAAAAATGACAGTTAACCTAGTTTACATCTTGACTGTCAAAGAACAACTTTCTTTTCTGGCAGGTCACCTGCTTCCAGGTAGTTTTCATATGGCTTGTGAAAGTATTTTGAGAGTTTACTGGTCCCAGTTAGTATCACTACGGTTGACTTTTCATGAGATTCTGTTACTGAGTCGAAATAATGCTTGGCAGTAGTGATGGCATATTTAATATAAGATTATCATATATATCTTGCTAGTTAGTTGCTTTGTCCTACTGCTGTCATCTAGGATTTATGGAACAAGTAAATTTTAAAGGGGCTTTTAGATTCCAAGAGTAATAGTGATGATTACACAGATGTTGATGGGACACTTTCTTGGCCAGTTCAGAAATGAGGCACACCATTTGAGAGTAACTGGAAAAAAAATGTGTTTGAGACTCGTAGAGAAACAATGTGTCAAAATGGTCTGCACATCTGTCCCCGTGTTCAATGAGGCTTTTACAGTATGAAACCTGATGAGCAATGGATTTGTGAATTTATGTACAGATGAGTGAGAAGATGCTCTTTGTTAGAAGTCAAGTAAGCTATGATATGCATCACCAATATGGGGTCAGTGGTGTGGTAGGCATTTTGATCAGACAAAGATCATGTGATCAGTGAAAAAGTATACTTGCTTGATCGAGCATATCATTGGAGGTGTTCTGGTGGAGAGTAAAATTTGTTACAGAAGCAGCATGAAGCTAAGCTCCCTATGGGATTACCTTTTCCCAAATGCTTTCTGAGAATAATTCCAGTCATGACAGCTTTATATGTGATTACCTTGAGTGAAATCTTGTACACTGTAATAAAGCAGCAGCTTTAATTCCAAGACTGCTGCCTCAGAATCAAAGTAAAATTCTGCACTGGGAGGTGCTGGTTTTGTGTCTGAAGGTTTTGGTGAAGACTGGAAGAGCTCTGTTGGCTGACAGCTCCTTTAAAGTCTAGGAGATGCTTATGCAGAGCAGGAATCTCTTTGAATGAACTGTTATTTTGATACAGGTTCTCTATACTGGTAACTGAGAATGATATTGACCCAAGAAGAACCCTGATCTAACATATGAAGTATTTACCTTGTTGGAACAGCTGTGTATCATGTTTCTTTCAAAGAAATATAACAATTTTCTAAAAACATAATCCAGTACCAGAGTTCCTCAGAGAAGTTAATACTGTCGTCCAGTTTCTTACCTCCAGAAGTCCAGTGTTATTAGTAAAACTTATTAAAATTGTCTTGGCAATACACATGATGCCTCTTGCACTCCTAAGAGATCTTTTTTGTAGTCATGTTGTCATTGCATAAAGGTAGTGAACTCCAGGCCTCTATTTATTTTTAGGAGTTGGTCTCTAAGAGTCATTTCCTTTAGAGGTGATTTAGGTATTAAAAGGGAGGCAGGGAGAGACAGACATGGAATGTGTACTTTATCACATTTCTTGAAGGCACATTGATTTCTGGGAGAAGGAAGCTGCATACTTCGGAGGTTTCCAGAGGGTTTTTCCTTGTACCTCAACAGTACTGTCAAATTCCCTTTTTGTGAAAATACTCAAAAGGTCAAGTTTATTTGTAGCAGCACATTTCTAAGTGCATTATGTCATGTATTTCCATCTCCATGAAATGAAGAACAAAACTTTTAACTCCAAAAAGCAAGGCAAACTTCCCTAGGAAAGAGACTCTCCTGCCTGCTCAAGGAGGATGCTGTTCCAAAAGATGCATGAGCATCATTTTTACAGAAGCCACTTGTAGCAAATGCTTTTTCATGTCGTAGGTCAATTGCCAAACGTAGGAAGATGGTTTGCTCTTCAGCTGATCACAGATGAAGCTCCTTACTGGCATCATCCCAAGAAGAATACAGCTTGCCAGCCAGCTGTAGTGAGAGCCGTGCTGAAGGAAAAGGAAGGTTTACCTTTCATCACTAATTCTGTGTTCCTCCTAATGTTAAAAAAGGATAATGCATGTTTGGGACAGATGGATGCAGCTACTTGTATGTTTTAGTGCTGCATGCAGTGAAGCACATGCAGGATATACACACTGACTAAAGCTTCTTGAGCTGCTAGAGGTTAAGTAACTTCCATGTGAAACTAATATAAGAAGGACTGTTGGAGAATATTTTAGCATAATACTTACTTCGAAGGATTTCTGGAATAGCTGTGCTTACAGTTAAACACTGTTACCCAAGGATTTCCTGTAACACAATTGTACTTGAACATGGCCCTTTTTACAGCATTTTAGATACACTCTAGCTTCCTGTGCTTGTAAATACTTTAATATAATAATGTCTGTATCTCAGTGAAGCGGGATCAACTAACAGAATTGTTGGCTGTACTACATCTAAGTTGTCTGCTAGAAAGACAACTTCAGTAAGCATCAAAACAGTTTTGTCTACTTTGGGATTTTCCCACACTGGGAACTTGACGTTTAACCTTTTGGCCACCCAGCATGAAAACAGAATTGTGCTACTTTTATCTACATGGGAGCATATTAAATAAGCCTGAAGTCAAATATAAACGAAGGAAGTTAGGAACAGCATTGCTTTGAAAACCTTTTTATTTTAATGATTTGCACAGATTCTCATTGATGGAAGACAGATTACTTTGCAAGCAAAAATTCAAAGAAAGTTACTCACTTGAAATAAATTAAAGATTAAACTACTACAACAAACATAATTTTGACTGCAAGCAAAATGTACTTTTAGTAGTAAATGTTGGCTTCTTTAGCTAAAATAGTCTCACCTTTATCTCAGTTGGAAAAAGCAAGAGAATACTGAATTGACTTGGAACACAGCAAAGTTGTGATTTTTTTTTTAATGTGATACTGCTGGAGCATTTTGCCTCACATGCAAACAGCATGTATATTTTTACCCGTTTGTTCTGTAAAATATTTTGCATTATTTGTAGGTATTCTCAGAATCTGGGAGTTGGACTAGTATTCTGGGTTTTGATAAAGGACACTTGCAGATTACTTCTGTAGAGCTTTATGAGCTTATAGGCATCAGTTTTTAAATTTCCAAGAGAGGATTTCTGTATCTGGATTTAAGCTTGTTTCTGTGGGAAAATTATATTTTTTGTCACAGAATAAAGACTTTGGAATTACTGACCTAATATAGTACAAGACTCACACTTGACAAAGAACATTTGTGGTTTTTAATAGAAAGAGTAATTATGTAGCATTTTGTCTTCTGCACTTTACTCACAGTGAATCTGAGCCACATCATTAATACTTATTGATATTTTCAGATAGTTTGGGGTCATAACTGCTGTAAAATTTTAGCTATTTTAATGCCACTGTGGGCTCATGCCATGTGTTAGGCTGTCAATGTAAAGTTACTGCATGGATTCACTGGAAGGCCATACAGGTTAATTTGTGTTATACCAAATTCTGGCTGAGCATGTCTCTGAGATAAGAAAACTAGTAAGATAAGCATGGGACCAGAAATGGAGATTAGGCCATGGTTCAAGTAATACATGGACACCATTGGTGACAGCACCAGACTTTCAGGGCATTTTGACTTGTCGCTGTTGGTAAACACAGTACATGAAAGGTGAACCCAAAATGGGAAAGGATTTTGAACACTGAATTTGTTTGATAGAAAGCCTAGATTTTCTTCACTCAGATTTTTTTCTATGAAGAGGGAGGAAATATGGAGGGGTGTCACTCTGAAGAGGTTCTGCAAGGAATGATTTCAAAGTTGATTGACTTAAAAATGTCAAGTGTCTGTAAAAAAGATCTGCCTCTAAAGGACTACTACTTTGTGACACATATGGTGGTACTATTAGAAGAAGTAGGGCTTTAGGTGGCCCTCTCTAAATAGAGGACTTACAGAAAACGGTTTTTAGTAACTATATTAAGTCATTGAAACATGTTAGAGAGCATTATCATATTTTCATTTCTGTAATAAATTTGAAACTTCTGAAGCCTTTCCCAGGTACTTTAGGCTGTTTGTAATATGTTTGTAGCAGAGATAGAAAACGGAAGTGCACGTAATTGAAGAATGATACTCTTTACTCAGAGAAGTACCCTGCCAAATTACTCTTTGGTCTTCAATTTAATTTTTACTTACCTTGTTTCAATAACCTGATGTTGAAATGGACTTTCTTATGGAAAATGTTCCCTTCTGTTTTCTTTGCCTGATTGTGGTTTGCAGATAAGTGCTGAATCCATTTTAGAAAGTGCTTTGAAATGTGTTCTCCATGGGGGAGTTAGGTATATGTATGCACAATTCTGTGTTAGGGAACAGCAGGAAAGTAGGCCAAGATAATTTTTTCTCTTCAGCTGATTTAAGCACCCCAAAAAAGGTGCTGTGTTCCATCCTCAGTCATTCTGCAAGGGTATGGCACAGGAGGACAGGGAGTGGGCGGTGAAATATGGAGCAGCAAGGTACCAGAGTTTGAGGGAGGAAGGGTGGGAGGATGATAACCATGAGTTGTTTGATTACAACTATTAACACTCAGAATTTTTTGAGAATAGGGAAAAGATAATATATTGTTCGCGAGCGCACATAAACTTCAGTCTTGCCTCTTTTTATTTACTTCTTGAGTTGTGAAGTTGGAAGGATGAAAATTTTGTCTACCAGCTAGATTCTTGGTTTCAGTTGTGGTCTTCCCCCCCCCCCCCAAATTTCTAATTACAAAGCAGATCTGCATCTAAAATTACGATGATACTGCTGTTGGGAGATTTGTGACATTCTGCTTGAAGGAAATGGCTGTGTCCATTTTTAAAAGGCAGAGAACCATAACATTATAGAAGATCATAGTCATTAGTAGGCAGGATTGCCAACAGGTTAGTAAACGAAGCATTAAAAATCTCCCCTCATTTGTTTGTCAGAGAGATTTACTTTCATGAAAGTGTTTGAATATTGTTGGTAATTACAGGGAGATTTAGTGTGGATAAGCTCTTGAAACTTCGAATACAAATTGCAATCTTAGTGAATGCTGTTCACTCCTTCACCAGCAGTACCTTCCCAGAGGTATCCAACATCTACTTTCTGTGTTTTGTTCGTAGAATCATAGAGTGCTTTGCTTTGGAAGGGACCTTAAAGATCATATAGTTCCTAATCTATTAAACAGTAATAGAAGCAGAAAAGCTCCAAACAAGACATTTGGACAAAAAGTAATATTATTTCCAAAGATGGTTTTATTTGTCAGTTTACTAAGGTGTGTGCCTGGAGTCTTCTGCTGCCAAACCTTGCTTTTATTTGGACATTTAGTATATGGACCAGTCATCCAATACATGTTAAGCCCTGAGTATATTTATTTAAATTCATGTTGGATCAATAGCAGAAATAACTTGTTTTGGTTCTTTCAGATAAAACCACAGAGTTTAAAATAAAGTGGTGTTTTTATTCCTTGGAATAAAATTATGCTTAAGCTTGCAGTTTTCCCTTCACTTTAAGTAGAAGTAGGTGGAGCTTGCTGCTGGAACAGGTGGTATTTTCTTTTCCATAATCTGTAAGTTCCTGTGGCCTAGGTTTTGAAACAAATAACTGTTCTTGTGGAGTAGATCCAGGCATTTATCTGGCTAAAAAAATAACACCACCAAAAGAAAAGTTCTCAGTCAGACCAGCTCCATTATCTAATTTGACACTCGGAAAAATGAACATAAAGTGGCAGAGCAATGGCGTGTGGGTATTGGGCCTTTAGGGGGGTACTACTCTTTTTGGTGGCAGGCTGTATTCATATCAGGTGACAATGACTTTGAGCCAGAGCATGAAATATTGGCATTGCTATATAGTCAGAGGGAAACTAGATTGAAATATGAGGCAGAAGTTAAGATTTTGCAGACCTGAGTACTGACATGTATTAAGTTTAAGCATGTCTTGAAAATTCCATGTTTGCAGCATGTTATTTTATACTTGTAGTAGCATAGAGTCCTTAAGATAATGTTGAAATATGTGTCTGAGAATTTAGCAAATGCTTTTCTCAGCCTCTCAAACAAAATACTAAGCAGTGGTACCTGAGACAGAATTTCTTGAGAGAGCAAAGAATCTGAACATGTTCTCAAAATGGTAACAGTGATCAAAACTAAGATGATATTTGAGAGAGACATTATCTACAGATTCCCTTGGTTGTGTATGATTGATTAGGACTGATTGCAATCAATTATACATACTGCATGTGTAATATGGCCTTGAAGCAGTTTCTTTTCTGAAAATTGACTTTGCAGAAATATTGCTTTATTACTCATGCTTACAACCTGAATGTATTCAAAAAGCATGTTTGTAATAGTGATAAAATAACACAGGTATCAAAAATAAGATAGATTATTAAACTTCAAATACAGGGATAATCAGTTGTGTCACTACAAGTTCTATCAAAACAATTGAGTTGTGTAAATCCCACATGAAGACATAGCTTGAATGCCACTGGACTGCTGAAGGATCAGTAAGACCAAAATATTCAAACAGTGAGATAGGACAGAAATATTTTGGCTTGCATGTGAGTATGTCAGAAAGGAATTTAGCTTCTTTTTATCATTTAAAGATGACTTTGTAGTCATCTAACTGGCTGTTAGATTTTTTTTTTCTCCCCATATTTAATTTGGTAATCATTTGAAAATTATAAAAAACACAAACTCCAGGTTTAAAGCTGCTTCTCAGGCAGAAGTGCAGAATATTTGTCTGTAGAGCAGTCTCGTGAAAATTATTGTATAAGTGTTTCTCTCACTTTCTGTGACAGGTTTTTCTATTGAAACAAAACATTTTCACACATACAGACCCAAAGCAATGATTTTAAAAATACTAGAGACAGTCCAGAAAGAGGAATAGACAGTCAGTAGTCTTTCTTCCTTCTACAAGGCTGGTGAAAGTGTCCTAGATAAAGTATTGAAGTAGTAAGACTCTCCTATATAAAATCAATTTTTTTCCAAAAAGAAAGTGTTTGACCTCTTCTAGACACATTCATTTTTGGTGTGTCTATTTTACAATCTAATTTAATCCAAGTTATAACTGGAGGCCATAAAATTTTGTTTCACTGCAGTAGTCTTACTAATGCTTTATTTTTTAAGGACTTTGTTTGGAAAGCTGAAGAAAAGTGAGCCCCTATCTTTGACTGTCCGGTATAAATGTGCCTTTGCTTCTAATTGCTGAAATCTGAAGTCTATTCTTAGACGGGTTTTGGAAAACCAATTTCTGTTTGTATTTGAGGTCAGTTATCTCTTAGTGGACAGCCACTGCAGACATCTTCCAACTTCTGTTTGGGTTTAGATGCCTCTGTGAAAAACAAGGTTTATTTGTCTGTTGCTTAGTTGTTAAAAGAAAGCATAATATTAGTTAAATCATGTGCTACTTGTTACATTTCCTTAGTTTGACATTTTAGGGATACTGCATGAAATGACAAGAGTAACAAGCAACTTGGGATATTTCATTGATAAGATGCTGCATTACTATTTTAGCATTCTGGGAGAAGTTAGCTATATCATTGCTCTTCCTTTTAGGAAACAGTTTGGGTTTGGTGTTTTCATCTCTGAAAAAACATTGGATACTTATGTTTTCTTCAAGATACTGATTCCACAGAGCAGCCTCGTTATGGGCTAAAAAAACTTTTCGGATAGCAGTAGTATATTTTCTGTTCAAAGGTTTGGCAGTGTAACACAAAGATATAATAATTCAGAACATTTTGTACTACCAAGTTTACATGTAAATCAGCTGGCTGGTAAATGTACCAGAAACTCTTGTCATATATAAACTCTTCTGATGTGTGAACATAATGCCATATTATACTTTTGTAACTCTGCAGGTATAATTGTGCTCTTCTCTTCTTCTGTTCCCCCAAGTACAGTAGCTTTAATTGCATTGGATACTCGAAATAGCAGTATTCACAGAAGAATTTACAGTGGAATACCAACAACTGCACTCTATGCACCTTTGTGTTTACAGTTCCTTTATGATGAATGGCAATGCCAATTGTAAACCAAAACTTTTCTCGTACATTAAAATTGTTTCCTTCTGTCTTTGAAGGTTACAGAAAGCAGATCAGACCTTGAAGATTTACACCTTTATGCAACTCCTCGGGAGCAACGGTTTCGTATGTTTGCCAGTTTAGAATTTGAAGGACAGCTATATATGACTCCACATGACTTCATTCAGGCTGTTACAAGTGATGAACCCAAATGTAAGCAGGAGTTTTATGATGATAAAATTGCTAGGGAAAATGTCAGCAGTGTATGTTATTTTTCCATTTGCTTTTGGTTCCTACTTCTGTTTCTGACTGTAGTAGAGAGATACTGCATCTTCCACATTTTTATTTTTAATGGTATCCAAGTGCATACAATCAGTATGCTTGATTGCTACTAGATTGCAAACATCTGCTATTAGTTTAACTTTCTTCTCGTAAAGGTCACAAACAGCTCAATAGTCATGTAAGACAGCAAGTTGTGTCATTTCCATGGACACAGTTCCTTTCAGAGCAGGCCAGTATTGCTGTAAACTCTTGCTTCCTTCTCTTTATAGTTATTCTATAAACAGGCAACATATGAGTTCTCTAAATAACTTAGGATAACATTTTTTTGCGAATGTTGCCATCTTAAATTCTCATCTGCTGTCCTGTTGGAGTGTTTTGCCCCACAAAGGTTCTCTGACTATATCACAGAGTTCTAAATAACATGCTTTGACTGAGAGATTCAGTCCCCTGGGAGATCCACTTTCTACACTTTAACATTGCCAGAGTTAGTACTATGTGTTAGTTAAATTAATGAAAAATCAACTATCAACTTTAGTTCATTTATTGTAAAATCTCTGCTTTAAGTATCAAAGAGTGACTGATTAGTAAGGTGATCCCTTTCAGTTCTAGTTTGATTTCCTGCCCCTCAGGTTTGCAGTGCATTGGTAGCAGCACACAACTTCTGGGGAATGTGAATATCTTTGCTCAGGTGTGACATGTGTGATCACTCACCTTGGGTCTTTCTTCATGAAGTCTACACCACAGAGCTAGTATAGAGAACAGTCAAAAGCAGCACTAAAACAGTCAGAGGAGAGCTTAAAGCTCTGTGCAGATGTTGAATTTTTTCCCTTTGTTCTCCTAACAGTAATGAAACAGGGAAAGAATTTAGCCATGGCACATCAAAACTTCTGTAACTTTTGAATAAAGATATAATCTTGTTATAACAGTGAAGACAGAGGATAGAGCTTAGATGGGGAAAACTTGCAAAACTTTGAAACTCTTACCAGAAAGCAAAAATTTTATTTTTTTTTTTTTTTTGCTTTGCAGTTAAAAGAGAGGAATCAGATTGCTTATCACATGATTTAATACAAATACACATCGATGATTTACATCTACTTCCTCTGCCCAGACCTTCAAATCTTCCTTTTTCTGTTACTGTGGAGTTGGGTTTCACTGTGTATGGTCATGAAGCACTTGTGCTACATGTGCTGGACATCAGTTAAACATTTGGTTTAACTCCATTTTATGACAGTTTGACTGGCTTGACCACACTATATGTATGGTTTGCTGTTAAAATTTTCCCATGCTAACAAAATTTATGCTTTCTCCTCTATCAAAGCAAGTATTCAGATTTTAAAAACAAAACCAAACCAAAAAGCATTTAACTCACAAGGACATTCTGTTTATCTCATTACAAAGGAGAAGAGATCTGAGATCTGAACAGTCAGGCACCCTTCTGAGTTCAGTGTAGCAAACCTTGTTTGTATCAAAATCCTTCCTGTGCATCCAGTTCACCTCTGAGACCAAAAGCAAAACTAACCTGGATGTTCTTTAGATTTTTAGACTAATATCAGAGACTACATGGCTGACAATTATTTTAAGGGATTGTAACTAAGCAGAAGTGGATGACTTCATTATAGTGGAAGTCATATTGTCTGGGACATTTGGACAGAAGGCTGATAAATAGGAATAGGTGAAATAGATGACCCGCAGATTACCACTTCCAGCTTCTCATACCTGACTGGGATAATTTTAACCCTTGTTAAAATTATCAAAGTACTGTCAAAGCATTGTCAAAGTACTGCTTTGTCTGCTTGAGCAAGTCTTAATTTTCTGTCTTGCTCTATTGAAGGCAGTGCATTTAAGGAAGGTGTTTTTCAGAATAAAGTAATACATTCTAAACATCTTATTTTGTATTTTTGGGGTCATTGTATAAATATGTTGCAAGTTGTAAATAATTGGGTCCATTCAGGCTGACATACTAGAGCATCTATATTTTGCATAAGGAAAAAGAACATAGACGTGGGAGGTTTTATGGATGAAGACTAGGAAGGTCTTGGCATTTTTTCTTTTTTGACAAAACTCCTTTGAAGCATAATAATAGTAGCTCTTTATGTCTCCTTTATAGAAAAGCTAATAATACTAGACCTGAATGAGATTCGTGATGGAGTGAATGCGTCTATTGTGATTGATTTACTTTGGAAATCATGTAAACCCTACAAAAGTCAAGAGGGTGTTCACTTCCTTTTTTGATTAAACACTAACTAATATTATAAGAGTATATTTTCTCTTATAAAGTGAAGCTTTTTACTCCAGGCATTTATTATAGAAAATAGAAAATAAATGCTATAATTAACTTGCTGCTGTCTTTATGGTGCAGGCTTTCATTTGGGAAAATATAATATTTTTAAGAGTCAAGCTTGATACATTCGTATCAGCCAGTTATGAGAAGAGGAAATATATTTTGTTCCCTGTAGTGCTAACTACAGTAATTTTAGCCTTAGCTGTAAGAAGTATGAATATACACTTAGATCTTCACTGACTTGTCTAGAAAGAAAATACGTATATAATGTATGAGACTGAAACATTATCTGATTGGAAAATTAGATATATATATTAGATATAAAATTATATATTAGATATAAGTTTTATATATATTAGATATATATATTAGATATATATATTCTCCAATCCATATATGAATTTGTATGGTAAATGAGGTCGTTTTGGGGGAGTTTATTTAGTTTTCTGAGACAAGACTATAATTGAATTTTAAAAGATAAGGTGAAAAGTATATGAAAATCTGTTAGCTTGTGTTATGATGTTGTTTGATATAACTCCCCCATAGTTAGAGTGGGATTTGTGGACTGCCTTGGTGCAAACCTTTACCAAGATGTAAAATTAATTTCAGTCAGTTTTTAACTATGAACTAATAAAAGACTGTAGTAAGTAGCTTCTGTATTGTGTTAATTATTTAATGGAGCATGGGAAAGGGATTTCTAGTACCACAGTGTGTTTTGCTCTACAAAAAGGAGCCTTTACCCACCAAAAATTTATGGATTTGATCACATGCAATGCTACTTTTTGTACCCTTGTGAATTCTGATATTCACAGAGCCGTGTCTTAATATTTATTGCATCTGTGCAAATATTTGTCTTGAGAGGGTGGGGATAGACCTCAAGTTTTGAATTCTTGAATGGTTATGGACAACTCTTGTTGAATATGAGTATTTTCCTCTGTGCCTGGAGTTAAGATGTTAGGAAGAAAGGATCTGGTCAGTCATAACCAGTTTTCAGTGCTAATGAGCAGTTCTGAATTGGAGGCCCTCTTCAGCTCTTCTGTTATAACTTAAAAAGAATTGAACCTGACAGAGGCTGTAAAAGGAAGCATGAATCTGAGTTACTAGGAAGAGCTGAAGAGGGTCTTAGTGCCTGGTGTAGTTTTAAGGACTTTTTTTTTCTGTTTGCTTTAAAATGTATCAGTGGTCCCTGAAGCAAGGGCCAGAATTTAGGTCTCCCTACAATCTGCATTGTAATACTACTGCTACTAAATAATCATTTCAGAATATTGAAAGCTGAAAACAGGAAACCATTTCCTGTTAAATGTTTTAAGGATGTATTTTGGAGGTTGAAAGTCTTTTCTCTCACTGAAGCAGAGTTGGATTAAAAACTATACATCTGAATTGTTTCTTTAAAGTTAGGACTTCGGGTATGTATTAAGCTAATTTTTTTAAAATAACATAAAGAGAATTTTTTTGGAAGCAGGTTAAAGGTTATACTCATGGAGTAAGGAAAATACTACTTCTTTGTCTTGAAAACACAGTGTAATGCAGTCTAATTTTTATGACATCACATTGGCAAAACTAAATGCTGTGAGCTCATGACTTTATCTTTTGTTGCAGGTGCTAAAAAATGGCGATCCCTTTCAAAGCAGGTGGGCATTAATTCCTGTGTGTCTTATAACCATATATTTTGATAGTTACTTTCATTCAGTATGTAAACAGAGTCACAGGAGAGTTTAATTTCTTCATTGTTGTCACTTCAGAGTCAGTGGAATCCAGAATCTCTGAGATGCTTTAGCAGTTGTGCCTGTTATTTACTGAATTCCTCTAGCCTTTGGCAGTTGCTTCCTCAGTCCATATCTGCCTGCATTTCTTAGTGTCTAGGTGTAACAGGTATATCCCAAACTGACTGAAATACTTACGCCACTCTCTCCCTTTTTGTGGTGTTTAAGTGCCTCTTACTTTTGTTTTTCCCCCCACATTTCTATAACTGCAGAAGCACTCTGTTTCCCTGTATTTTAAGGAAAGTACATTCATATTCATGGGTGAAGTTTGCTTTAGTTCAGGCTGAGTGCTTTAAAAGAACAGTTGCTTGGATTTTGTATGAAGACTTTACTGAAATGCAGGGAAACTTATCCTTGGCTTCACTGAATATGATCAGTAGTGAGTAATTCCAGCCACAAATACATTGCATTCATGCAGATGAGTAATACTTGCAATAATTGTGTGTGCAAAATTTATATGGTGCTTGAGTTCTTTCAAAATGATTGTGGTAACTGCAGTTAAATTAACTGGTAATTTGCTTGCAGTTTCTTATCTTTTATATTGATTTCCTAGAATTTACTCGTAATGTGTTGACTTCTTCATTAAATATTGAAGTATATGCTTTTATATTTTTTAAATCTTATTTTTTAGGAACTGAATCAGATCCTTATGGAGACACCACCAGTTTGGAAAGGATCATCCAAACTTTTCCGTAACCTTAATGAGAAAGGTGATTGATTAAAACTTATTTTCCTGAACCAAATTATCACTGTATTAATTTGTTGTGGTTAAAGTGAAGTTGTACTTTCATATGCATCACAATTTCAAAAAGATAAAAAGTTTATCCTTGCTTTCTCCATTTTACAGCATGGAAAAATTCCTTTTAATCTCTACAGTGTTTTAATGATGCCATCTTACAGCTAGCCTCTTCAGGTGAATTTGTGTCTTAGAGTTTGTTAAACTCATGTTGAATGTTTCAGGTTCAGTTTGTTGCAATGAATGGTATATAGACAGAGTATTTTAATAAAGACACAATATCTGTTTTTTTTAATAAGTTTGATAATATGATTTATTTCCAAAGATGGTATTGTATATCACCAAATAAGCATTTTGTACACAACACAAAGTGACAATTTCAGAAATGCTATACGCCCCTTTAAGTTCTGCAGATGAGGGCTTTGATAGCTTTTAAAACTCACACTATTGGTAAATGAAGAGCCAAGAGTCACTCCTGGTCTCCTCTTGTTTTTTCTTTCTTAATAAGCTCTATCAAAACTTCAAAACCAAAAATATAGAGTGTAAAAAACAATGATGGCTTGTACAGACATTTAAAAGCTATTTATGATAAATTATCCGCATATTTATTTACTTATATTCAGAATGGCAAAGGTCTGGTGGAGCGTTTGAAACATTTTTAAAAGCAGCCACAAGTACTTGCTATAAAATAAAGACAATTTATGGATGTTTAAAATAACTATGCCAGCAACAAAATTCCAATCAAATGCAGCTCAAATTTATTAAAGGACTAAGTAGTATAAACCTACTCTCAGAGGAGGATCCTAGGCTTGAATCTCTAGTGCATGAAGGCACTCCCTTTTTTTTTCTCAGTGTGCAGCCAGAACTCTAGAGAAGCAGAAATTGGCACATCTTTGCACTGTATTTCCATGTATTTCTTTGCTCTAAGATGCTTTCTATATAATCTAGTTGACTTTTGGAATATCAATTGCATAAAAATTCAACCTCAGAATCTCTTAAATCAATACATTATCAGTTTTAAAAAAACATGTCTGGATGTTGCTTGTTAAGCCTGTAATAAAATGTCTGCAATATGCACAGCCTTGATTCAACAGTATCTTACTCCAGTTTTCTGCCAGAGAAGTTCTACAGAATTTGATGGAATTAGGAGGACTCAAAACTGTCATAACAAGCTGGTAAAATTAGTAATAAACTTTAGCAGTTAGATGTTTTTTCAGCATGCTTTCTAAAAAAGTGAGTTCTGTTGTCCAGTTTTATACATAATATGAGAAAATATGATGGGTCTTAGGATTGATAATGTCATTCAGTAAGCCAGTGAAAGGAATGGGAATAGAATTCAACTCTCCTTAATTCTAATTTAGTTGGTTTTTTTTATTTATTACTTTACTCATTTTATTTAAAACATGCACATACGAAGCAAGTAGCAAAAGCCTATGTCCATTTATTTTCCCTTGGATTTATTTAATTCAGATAAGCCACACAGATTTATGCCCATTGTCCTTAAGTTTTATTATGTTTTATCCTTGAGTGCCCTCCTTCTCTTCTTTCTGACCATAGTGTAAGCTTTTCTTCCCTTCAATCATCATTTCAGAGCCTCTCTCCCATAACACTCAGAGCAATCAACCAGAACTATCTGTCTGCAGCTACAATACACCAGTACAAACAAAAGGAGAGAATACTTTCAAGACTTTTGTATTGCTCTCTTCATACTGTGATAGACTACTTGACAATTGCATTTTCTTTCTCTGTTTTACAACAAAGAAGGTGTCATCAAAAAGCCAAAAATACATATTTACATTTATTGACTGGTCATTAAAGGAGGTTTTACATCACTGAATGAGAACCTTTGAGGTATATGATTTCTTGATAGCAGGTCTTGAAAACTAATTTGTGCAAGCTGCTGTATAAAATCTAGAAGATAAAGCATAAGAGTGTGTACTATTTAAATGCCTTTATTTAATCTTTGCTAGTCTTCAGTGTGGAGCTATGTGTAAACTGAGGAAAAGAGTAGGTGGTATTAAAAATGCTTAGTAACTTTCCTAACTAGATCTACTAGTAGTAATAAAATCTTGGTTGTGAAGACTTAAATTTGCTTTTGGATCAAAAGATGGGAAATGAAGTATAACGGAAGTAAAATCCACATGAATGATACAATGTTTTGAGTTTTAATTGTACAGATTTTTCAGTGTAAAAAAAAGTTCAGATGACTATTTGCATAGTTTGTCACACACTCAGTTAAGTCAGATTTTAAAAGATATTTAAACATCCAAAGATTTGGCTGTTTTTGGAAAAACTTTTGCACCTGACTTGGACTGAAATCAAGGAGACAACCAGCAACTTCTGAAAATCCCAGCTGATAGACATCTTTACTCTCAGGCATCTAAATACTTTTTTTTTTTCTCTTTTGAAATAGTCTAATATTGTGGACTGACTTAACACTTCTGGTTTTGGAGGGCAGACAAAATCAATTTGTTAGAAATAAGGAACATGTTTTCCTAGTTCAGCCTCAAAGATCACTGGAGCTAAGGGCTTTTGGGGGAGCTGCACGTCATTGTTTTCAGTTCTTATTGAACTGTAAGATGCTTCTCGTTGTTGCCGCCGTGGGCATTTTGAAAAGTTGTCTCTTTTTACCCCTTACTTCAGAACTAGAAAAGCACAAGTACAGCTTATGGTACCAGACATAGCATTTGGGGATTGACTTCAGGTCTTATTTAAATTTTGCCTTAATCGCTTCTGAAGAGAAAAGGAAGTACCATTCTACACTATGATTCCCTTTTGACATCTTGTAAAAGATGAAAAGCCTAGAACATATTCCTTACAGGTCTTCTGAATGTAGAAGAAGAGTACAAATGTCTTTAACAGGCTTTAAAAATATTTAACAAGTTACACATATATTTACTAAGAGTTTTAATATAAATTTCTGGTAATTATTATGAAAAGGTTCATACAAGGTCGACTTAAAAGCTAGAATCTGCGCTTTCATAAGTAATACGAGACCAAGTTTTCTGTTAATATAATGCACTTAGAAACCACATATTGAAGTCAAGAACTGTATTCAAATGGGATGTATCAGGAGGGAGCACTATTAATGTTCTCCAAGTAAGTCTTTTCATATTGTTAGAGAGTGTTGTCATGAACTATTGGTGGGGTTTTTGCAAAGAAAATTTAATAAATCATTTATATTAGCTTTTAGGAATCTATCCAGCTTCTGTTTAATGAGCCATTCTCCACCGACTCTAGTTGTTTATTTGCCATATTTAATGTACTCCTCCCCTAAAATACTAAAAAACAAACAAAAAACCCCACACTCCAGTTCAATATTTTAGACAAATAACTCATTTAACAGGTTGAATACAGTTATATGCACACAAGTATGAGTATGCATATACACACGTACAAAAATTCTCCTTAGACATAGAATTAATGGTTTCAAGTTTAGGATATAAAGATAAAGTGAAACTAATATGACATAACTTTTTGTTTTGTCTTCAGGTGTGATATCTTACACAGAATATTTATTCCTCTTATGTATTTTAACAAGTAAGTATTTTTGGAGAAAAAACTCTAAAAGATTCATTACAAATTTCTACTCTCTGAATGTGTTGCTGTATGTTAAAATATTCTTACCCTTATCCCGCATATTCCAGTATTGAAAAAACTATATCATACATCTCTACGTTCATTTGAACCTCTTTTGCCCTAGTGGAATATTGTGTTACGTTTATTGAAATGTTGAGGAAGCCAAACTATACACTTCAGCTAAAGCCCAGTTAAGAGCTTAAGTTTATTTTCTTGTTTGAAATTTCTATAAAATTTCAAGCTAAATTTGCTGACCTTCATAAGGGACACTGAATACAGGGAGAAGAGAAGGATACCCATTATTACTTGTTTCACCTATTAGTGCCTGATAGGTAACATCAATGAGACAATAATAAAATATAAAGTATTTATGTTAGAAAACACTAACAAAATTGAATAATTCTGCTTTTATCACCCATAAAACTGAATTAGAATAGAGTTAGACTGAACTGAGCCTGATACAGACTTTGTTTTGATATTTTGAGATGTGTTTTTTGGGAAGGAGCAAAGAGTTTTATTTGTCTTTCATTTGTATGTAATTAAACCATTTCTATTGGATTCATAGTGGGTTTTCATCAGACATGATCTGGATTCCTGTTAGGAATCAGAGCAGGAACTTGACCCTAAACTCATCTCCAACTCCAGCTCAATGGATATTCTTCTGTCACTTCTTTGTTACCCGGGTTAACTTTTGGCCATAATTCATCCATATTTCAAATCTCTGAGTGTCACCAAAATGTTGCCGAAAGGCTTCACTTCCAGTTACCTTCAGAATCCCCATGTTTCAGAAATAATTTAAAATTCTAACGTGGTCTCAAACTTCAATGGCTCTAAGCGTGTAAACAAGAAAATGCTGGATGTCTTTCTGCATAGCATTTATTTTGATCAGAAGCTGTTGGATCCTGTAACTTTTTTGCAAAATCTTTAAAAGTGTCTTTTTAAAACACTGTGTTTTAATAGAAAATGTATTTTCTACAAATCTGGTTTTGTAACATAAAATGGATTCTGCCTATGAACAGTCTTAACTATCTAACTAGCCATTACTGTGAGATATTATTCTTGGATATTTCATGTTCTGTTTCTACTCTTGTGAGCACGCCTTCTGTTGGCATAACACGGGTAATGCTGTTTTACAGATGGTACGATTTGCATTTACTATGTACACAAATGTACTGATGTACATTAGCTGAGGGTATGGCTTTTATAAATGGACATTGAATAATTCCCTAGAGTTTTATATTTGCTTTCTTTCCAAGTAAATAAATAATTGAATGGGATTTTTTTTGGCAGAGCCACATGCAGGTTTTAGAATTGCTTTCAACATGTTTGATACGGATGGCAATGAAATGGTGGACAAAAAGGAATTCTTAGTGGTACGTATATTTTCAGGTTTTGAAGTAATCTTGAAACAAATGTGATGGTGTCAATAGTTATGAGCATACAAGCTATTCTTCACTGAGTGCAGTTGTTTATTTGCCTTATTTAATATAAATGGTTATTATAATGTTAATTGAAAATAGTAGCTCCTTCTTACAGTGCATGGATGTGTTGTATATAATGATTTTTTAAGATTAATTCCAGTTTTTATTCTGTATCTTTTTAATTGCTTCTACATTCACATATAGTTAGGCTATTAAACTAATATAGCTGTATCAATTGTCAGCAGAGTTACTTAATTGCTATAATCATAAGGGACTTGCAAAAGAATCTTTTCCTGGGAGACCACTTCACTTTGCCATTCATTCTGCTGATAATTTCAAGTAACCTGAAAATATTGACTGACATAATGGGACACTATCACCTGTTTTGGACAAGATTTGTAGTTAAATAAAACATATTGTACATATATCTAGTTCAGGTTTTTAGAAACTACCATCTAAAATTTTGTGGTTAGTGATGTAAACTGCACAAAGGCCTTTGTTTTTTACTGAACAAGTACAGATGATTAATAAAATATATACAAGAATCGAATCAGATGCTCGTAAAAAAAAGACATTTGCAGAAGACATAAATTTTATCTTCACAGAGTTTTATATAGTTGAGCTTATAAATAAATACAGTAAATACACATGAGAAAAAGTCCACTGCCACACTGAAAAAGATGGAACAAAATATAAAGAACAAAACAGACACATGGAGTGTATTTAAGTGTGTGATCCCATTTTATTTAAAACAAAGACACCCTAATTTCCTGTGTGCAGTTTCATAATTGATTCAGATAAACTGTGCTAACCTAAAGAAAACAAAAATGTGAAAGAAACTGTGCTTAGTTTTAAGGACTGAACTTCCCTCAGTTCTCCTTTCCAAGGAAGTTACATCTGAGGTCTGGGGGCTTGTTTTCTGGTGACATAGCTTAAGCAGAGCAGGTGTCATTTATTTTGTAAGGTGAAACCACTTGCAAATTGTGGCATGCTGATAACTTTTTTGTCTTCTAAATTTAAATGTACGCATCCTTGTATGTGCTAATTCCTAATATACATCTCCAATTGGAGGAACAAAATAGCAAGCATTGGATTAATTAGCAAAAGGAAAAATAGATGAAGAAGAAAAAAAAAGAAAACTTCTAATGATTCAATAACACAGAATGTAGTGGAATACTGAAAACTTTTTTTGTTTTAAAAAAAGGACTTCCATCACAATAGCTAATGGGAGAAAATTAAAGCAGGAGGCTTCATCTTTCAGAAACTAATGCTAAAAATGAAATAAAATAAGCATGTGAAGTGGGAAGTAAGGACAACATTTAACTATGGATATTGCATCTTTCTTTCTAACTATGTTTTTATAGTCTCCTTCACATCCTACTATGTATTTACTGTCTGTCATGGTCCCTGGCAAAAAATTCTCCTTATACGTTTTCTCTTAGGAGACTTGGTGCATTAAAAAAAGAAAGGTTAATTTTCAAACATTAGATATACTGTCCTTCACCTATGATTGTATTTAACAAATTCATATAGATTAAACCTGAGCATAACTCTGCTTCATTAGAGTGTCAGTGACACTTAAAAATTAGTTCAAAACCTGTAAGTCAGAATGGTAGATCTGAAGTGAAAAATATTGAAGTAGGTAGGTAGATAGATAATGTTTGTGTAATTAAAAGTAAATTTGAAAATAGCAGTTGAATCAGTGATGCTCCAACTGTGATAGAGTTGACCCCAGAGCATACATTTGGCTTCTGTACTCACTTTGAATATGATGCGTCATACCCTCTCTGCCTGGAAGCAGGAGGCTGTTCAAAGGATACCATTTGAACTTGGTCCAGCATTTGCAAAGTATTTATCCATAGATTACAGGCAACTATCAACACAAAATTGGAAGTACAGTTAGTACTGTTCAGTTTTGCAAATAAAGAAGCTTTAAAGAGTTTTGTTTTGGGATCACATGTTGGGTGATTCTTGAGGAAAATAGTACATGTAGCGAAGAGTTAAAATTTTGATAATTTTTCTGTTAGCAGCTTTAGTGTTTTTGTAAACTAATTCCATGGTGTTTGTGCTTCCCTTTTTGCTTATGTAATAGGGTTGAGGTCAGGGAACAGACGTATTGTGTTGCCTTGTTACAGGAGATCCTGTTTTTGCTGCCTTCGGTAGTCAATCCCATTATCCTGTTTCAAACAATGTTCCTATGAAAGTACTCCTAGACCCTCTTTGAATTCACTTTTTTACTCACTGGTATCCTATAGCACCCTTTCTGAACAAAAGATCCATTTCCAGAAGTTTAGCAAGTGCTTTAATGATGTATGCAACAGAATCCTACTCCCTTTGCCTCTGTGGCAGGGAAAATATATCCAAGGATGCATTGCTTTTTACCAGTCTTTTTTGGTTTTTCAATTACTGCCACTCTTCGCTCCTGCTTGATGGCGTGTCACTTCACTTTTCACAAGGGACTTTCTTTCTACTTCTCTCTCTTCATTTAACTCTTTTCTTTCCATTGTTCTGGGTTGCAAACTGTGTAGTACTCTAGGCCATACAGCTAGATGTCCTGTCATGACTCTTTCCTTGTCAGCATAAGTTACAGTAATTTGGGCGTGAAGCTTTGCAAAAAATTAGAAAAAAATATCAAGATCTGTAAGTTTATCCATACTCAAAAATAGGTATAGTGACACACAAAATATTCTGGTCTGTATTTGCCTTATAGGAAATTCCAGAACACTGTAGTCAATTTTAGTAATTCATAACATGTTTTTTATAAATGTGTTTTGCTACTTAATCGCTAAACGCTGTATTCTTTTGTTTCAATATTGTCATATGCCTGCAGTAAAGCTTGCTGATCCCCTTGTCTTAGTCATCTGCCTTCTCTGAAATAGTGATATCCTGAAATTTAGTTTGGAAAATTTCCTTGCAAAATTTATCGCACACACTTTATGTTTCACATTCCGATCCCTGGGGAGCTGTGTGGATGCCATGGCAGTATCAGGTTTTATCAGACTCTTGGTAGGTAAAATCAGGTCTTTGAAAGGACTGCCACAATTGTGTCTGTATGCCATGGTGTTTGGTTCTGAAAATACCGTATTCCAGATAGGATGAATTTGTCAGCTGCAGTATTTATTCTTTTTCCAGCCCACTTAGAGGCTAACAAATGCTACAAGTGACAGTACAATATTTTCACCTGCAGTTTTTTAAAAACTGAAGTTTACTGGTAGAGATCTAGGTGATATCATAGTTAATACTGCACTCTCTTGCTACGAAGAGTAAACACTGTGACACTTTTTTCCAATGGTTTGGGAATATTAATAGGCATTACTATAAATAAAAAGATCTAAATAAAACAGATACTTACAAAGAAAGATAAGTACAAACCAGTTCATACTCTGAAGACTTTACAAAAATAAATATGCTCAAGAATCTGTGTTTGAAATCTTGTATTTGAGGTTTTCTCAGAAGCTCTGAGTTTAAAGAGTTTAAAGCTCTTAATGTTGAGATAGTTGTGAAAGGGGTATTTTACAAGACCTGGAGGTATTCTTTGAACAGACTTGAAAAAAAAGGGTACTTGATAAATTACTCTTGAGTAGTAGTCTGTTGCTGCTGAAGGGGAATGTTTCACCGTCACCAGGTGTTTCTACCCCTCCCTTGTGCCAGCAGGAGTTAAGAACTGATCAGGTTGGAAACTAACAGTATGAAAAAAAGATTGATCCAGCTGATGGTGTAACTACACAGATACTAATTAGTACCCAACAAGAAAGAATGTGCCTTGAGGTGGTGAAAAAGGCTGGAACTCCCCCTTTTTATATAGGTCAGATTGGCTAAATAGGATGTTCTTAATATTGTGCTCCCAAGTAGAATTGTTAGCCTTCCTTTGTGGAAAAAAATATTTCCTTTTTCCTTTCTGTGGGATGGTTTAAGTCACAGAAAGAACATAAAGGCATGCTATGAACAATAAAAGATCATTGAAACACCACTATTTTAGTAAAGAGCTACATTTTAATCCTGTTTGTAGTTTTCTCATGATGAAAGGTTGTTATACATGTGAAATAGCCTGAACACTAAATATGAATAAAATGGTTTGGTTTTTAGCTCCAAGAGATCTTCAGGAAAAAAAATGAGAAGAGAGAAAAACGAGGAGATGAAGAAAAACGTGCAATGCTGGTAAGTAAAATCAGAATAGTTGCAACTGGGAGTTGGTTTACTTTCTTCAATGTAGGACAAAATTGTGTGTGTATATATTTCAGTAATCACTATTTTTTTTCAAACACTAAATTCATATTGTTAAAAGAATATGCATAACCTTATATGTAGAAAAAAAGCATTTATCCTAAACTGCAGTTGCTAAAAAAAAAGTAAGTATATTATATAAAGGAAAAAAAAATGTTTAAATATGGTTATGACATGTTATGACAGTACCATTGGTTGCATTTGGAGTCTTTAAATCTAGGGAAAAGTGAATAGTAATGACACAGTGAGAGATCTTGGTGACAAGACCAAGACTCTTGCTTTCATAACTAACTAAAGCTGTTCATGTAGACATACTGGTCTTGATGCTTGTTATCAATAGTTTTAAAATAGATTATGAAATATTACAAGTGAACTTAGATTCTATTTCCAAATTTAAGTCTTTACTAAATAAGGCTTATGACCAATGCAAAATATTTTCAGTTATATATATGAATCTGAATAGATTTTTATGGAATATTGGATACTCACATGATGTCAAATTTGCATTTCTTATGGACATAAGAAAGGTAAGTCAGAAATAAATGAGTCTGTGGTGGTTTGTCTGAAGGATGGCAGCAGTAGCAGGTACTTATTTTGCTGCTGGAAAAGTAAAAATTGGGTACAAATGTCTGTCAAGACCACAGCAGAACAAACCACGTTCATTTGCAATTTGCATATTTATGGAAAAAATTCTTTGCTATAAGAAACATTTTGACACATGCACGGAACTTCTCACGGTGTCCATTATCCTTTTGCAACCGTAGATGCTTGATCTCAGTTCTTTGTCCCTGAAATCATAAGAATTTTGAATTTCAAGAATTAATACTTTTTAAACCTTCCCACCCTCTCCTGCTCAGCTTTTCAAAATGCTAGGTCAGTTGTTGAATCTCACACACACTGTTAATTTTGAAAAAAGGAAAGGTACACACAAGGGAAGAGCTTTTGGAAAACATAAAGATTGCAAAATTGCACTTTTCTCCTGAGAGTAACTTCTACAAATCTGTACTTCTCTTTTGAAAATTTGAAGAATGAGATTGAAAATAAACCGTTTTTTCTTCACTGTCATTTTGCAAACAAAAAACCAAAAAGACTAGTAATATAGAAAGTAAAGGTTTGCTTGTCTTAACCTATTTTGTTGTCTTTTTTTTCTCCCTTCTTTTGTCTTCATTCTGACGTGTGATACTTGGCTTGGCCCATTTTTGCTGTATGTCAGCGTCTTCAACTTTATGGATATCATACTTCTACTAACAGTGTATGTACTCTAATTATTTTCAATTGATGCAGTCTTCACCAGTGAGATAATATGCTATAAGAAAATTTACTGTATTTATCTTTTTCATGAAGTAAATTACTTCTGCTAATCTGTAAAAATGCGAGGGATCTTTGCCTGTGTAAAAGATTGTGCATGCTCATTGCACACGTTCTGAACAGGCAAGCCTACCAGAAGGAGAGGTTGTTCTCTTTATTTATATATGAAGGAAACAATATTTTTAAGGGAAAGTTGAAAATACATTTTAATAAATTATAGACTTATTTTTAATTAATGTATGTAAATTAAGTCATCCTGCATGAGTCAGCTGATTAAGCTCTGTCTTGTTTACTTGTGTATAATGTGAAGTAATAATTAGTCAAATGAATCCTTTACGTCTTTGTTTCCCTGAAAAACGGAACCTGAAGAGAGCTTTCCTGTTGCTGTGCTTCGCTTACAGAACAAATACATAAGAACTTCCACTGTTGAACTAGAATAGGATTTTACAGAAAATAGTCCCTGTATTATGTAGGTGACAGTAAACTTCTCTTCAATCATTTCTGAGAGGTGGGAGAGAGAATCAGCAAGAGAGAGATCTAAGGAATGTGCAGATTCGTTTCCTGTGAAGTCGAAACAAACAGTTTGGGCAATATGCAGGAATGAATTCTGTTGAATTAAAAGATGCAGTTGACAGGATGTTGTGAGAAAAATGTAGTAGAATATGTAAGGCCTTATGATTCAATGGATTTCAGATTAGGCCTTACTGCAGTGAAACATTCTGTACAGCAGTTAACATATTCTTGTGCTGCTGCCTATTTCAAACTGAAACCAAACTAGTTAGGCATTCTACTCATACAATAATTTTCAGCTTTAGTAAAAATCCTCCTTCTAGACTCCAGCCATGTCCAAACACTTTATCAAGATGATGCCCAGGTGTTCTCCATCTTTTTTTTGCCCTCCTACTATCTGAATGGAGATCTCCATGCAAAGGAAGCTAAAGTATATAGGAATTCACAGTATCCAATAAATCCCCCACCCCCAAAATTGATATTTTTGGGGGTTCTATTTCTCCTACTGAAACAAGAAGTGTAGCAGCCTTTTCAGTTTCCCTTGATGTCCCAAGGATTTGAAGATGCTCAGGACCAAGGAGATGCAACCCTAAAATTCTGGGCTAGTCCAAACATGCTGTGTTGGGCCCTTCTCCTCACTTTGTCTTACAAAACAATGCTATCTTTTTGAAAAGTGTTGAGGTCTGTAGACCATAGAAAGCATCGAATGATGTTTTAAATGGGATAAATATTTTAGTATTTTCATTTGCAAATTCTTTCCAGCCATGTTCTGGTGCATACTGCATTTGCGTCTAAGACCGCTTCAGCATGTATTGCATGAGTGCTTTCACTGGCCAAATGCCAACCAGAACATGATAATTATGATGAGATGCATGTAATGAAAATAAAATGTGCACACCCAGAAGTACTAATTCCATTGACTAAAGTAAATCTCCAGTAAGAGAACAAATTCAGTGAATACTTAAGATAGATAATTACAGAATTGTATGCATGAAAGAATGAGCTGCTGTTCATTCACAAGACAAGGTAAGTTTGATCATCAGACATGCAGTGTTTTCCTGATAAGTATGTTACTGTTGAAGTTGAACTTATTAGACTTATTAGTTGAACTTACTGCCTTTCTTTATTAGTGCAAGGATGTCATCCTGATTTTTGGATGAAATTATTTTTATATATGGTGATATTTATATTTTGATCAAGGACAAAACACATTTCTTAAGTTTATAAATTATTAATTTTGGGCAAAACAGAATTATTAGAAAAAACAACGGCAAAACGCTGAGTTTAAATGGTCATTTTCCTTTTAATAAATGTACTTTTAATAAATATTTTAATAAATATTTTCGCTTTACACTTTCTCTAATTTATTTTGTTTGGGAAAGTGGAGTCTGGTGATACTTTTGGTACCACCAAGAGTAATAAACAAGTAGCTGTGATAGACCAGTGTTCTTTCATTGTTATGTAACTGGGTTGAAATTTCTGTTTAGAAGCAAGAGAACGAAGCCATGCGTTTGAAGATCAATTGGAAAATATTTTAAAGTTTATAAGTGGTTTTTCTGTTGTTCTTTGTTTTTCAAACAACTGTGCTTCTTGAAACTGCAGGTTCTTAAAACAGAAGGAGAGGACCTTGTCCCCAGAAGCTATTGGGATACTTTGAGACGTAGCACAAGCCAAGCACTCTTTTCGGACCTTGCAGAGGTATAAGACAACCTCTGTCTCTGGTCCATAAACAGACTTCTATTTTATTTATTTCTGTTCTGATTATTTTCCTATTTTATGCACCTTGTTTCTTTTCTTCCTTTTAATTACTTTGTTTTTTAAACCTGAAAGTTCTCAGATAAAATGCATTTGATTCTGTGCAGTTCAATAATTGAAAGTTGTCATTTCCAAGAAAAAGCAAAGTTACCTTTTGAAAGAGTTGGAAGATGAAGTCCTCTTCAGTCCTCACTATAAGAAACATTTTCTAACACTAATAGTGATGGTATTTCACAGTTGGAGAAGTAATTTCAGAAACTTTGCCATTTAGACTTGGTCTAGTGATATGACAACTTTAATGAGACTTGCAGCCCTTTAAGTTTTATGTCCTTAATGCACTTTTTATATATGTTATCTGAGCCTATCTTCACAAAAAGTATCATGCAAAGATTGTTTTAATTATTGGAGAAAACCAGGAATGTTTTAAGGTAACCAAAACATTAGTCAATATTTTTCCATAGTGATTTAAATTCTAATAATTAATGTTTCATGATCTGCTTCCAGATACTTGGGTAAGACATTTATTTGTATCGATCATTTCAGAGAGTCAGAAAACTAGATCATTTAGGCTTTTCTGTGCCCCACGCAGTGAGAGTGATTGCTTTGCTGGTTGTGGCATTAAAGGACATACAGCAACTCCCCACTGACTCTGATCTCAAAGTCCCATGTTTCCTAAGCAGGATCATAATGAGAAAAGAACCAGGAACTGAAACATCTCCAGGGTAAAACAGTCTTTTTCTTTGGTTGGTAAGCAATGTGTGTTTCTTATTAAAAGTAATTAGTGTTTTGTCCCTGCTGTTCCTCTGCTGAAGCTATTGAATAACCTGAGGACTTCAAAGGACTTATTTCTAATTTACTGATAGGCCCTTTATACCAGTCTGTTGTTCCTTAATTTTCACAGGGCTTTTTCTTCTTTAGTGTTAATCTTCTTACTCACAGTTGTGTTTATAAATGTAGTCAGATCCCTCAGTTTTAATTATCATAGGCCAAACAAAATAAGGTACTTGATTTTTCTCTTAAGGTAAAACCTACATTTCCCAGGTATCAAATAGGCCTTTTCTGTATTTCTTTCTTCTTGTGTTCATTTGCCCTTGAACAAAACAAAATGTAGTTTACAGAATTGAGTTTTATAACAATATTTATAGGAATATTCATAGTAATAACACATACATAGTAATCTTGCAATAAAGCAGTATACCCAGTCTTCCTTTCCTTGCTTTTACATTGATGAGCTCCTGAACTGTTAGTCCAGTTATTAGTCTTTATTTATTCCACCAAATTTTAAAACCCAGAATATCAGTGCTCTTGTCCAGTCAGCTGAGAGAGACAGAGGGGAGAGAAGGCTGCTCTTTTCATTTACAAAGTTTGAGGCATTGAGTTTTCTGAATGAACTGTCATCTTAATCTGCAGTTAGCTGGCATGAATTCAGTCCCAAGTGTAGGTGGATTTACATTTGGTAATGTCTACACACATTTAATTTGAAGAGAGAGAGGTTTTTTAATATCTGATGCCTCCGACTAATATCTATAACTACAATGTAATTGAAGCTTAACAGCTGCTATGCTCAGCATCAATTTCAGTTCTCTGTAAAGTGTGTAAAAAGCCTGTTTGCTCACTTGTAAATCATTTTATGAAGCAAAACCGTATTCTGCATTTTCTCCACTGACAATTTCCCACTTCTCACTATATTCATCTTTATCTCGTTTGGTTTAATTTTGAGTCAGCTGACTTTTATCCATATTCTTATCTCTCCCAAGTCCTCTTGCATCTGAATAATACTATAGCTTTTGTAGTAAGAAAGTGGCATAAAGCTCAGTAACACTAGAGTCTGTGTTGTTTGATAGGCTTTTGAGAAGGCGATGTGTAAGCTGAAAAAGAGTGTAAATAAGGTTTGTTGCTGTGGGAATCAACTGGAAATGTCTCTTTGGGGAGAAAAGTTATTCATCACTTCTAGTTTCTTTCCAGGACAGTGTGCAATACTGTTTCTGCTCTTACTAATTTAGTAACTACACCATCCTGTTAGAATATGCCACTTAGCACTGAATTCAGTTTTGGGGTTTATTCCTGAATTACTAAGTGAAACTGAAAATCAGTAGATTATTTATCATTATTGAAAAATCAAGAATTTGCAGTAAGAAAGCTCTTAATAAATAATATACATAATTATCAGAATATGTTGCTACAAGTGGAATTAATGCTTATAAAGTGTTACCTATTTTTTAGTCAACCCTCTTTAATCACAAGCTTGAAATTAACTTTTCAGAATATAAAATAAATATATTTAATGCACTTCAGGTTAGGAAATGGAGAAGATGTTGCTGTTATGCAGCAAGCCAATAATGTGATTGAAACACTTATCTCCTGTTTGTCTCTTTACCTGTATTTGTATTATGGTTAGCGTAAAGGTAAAAACAAATCAGCAGGATTTTATTCTCATTTTAATGACTGCAAAATGTATTTGATCAAAATTGAGGCTCATATTTGTGTACATGGAAACAGGCGTGGTCATTAAATTTTCTCTGATCTAAAGTAAAAAAATTGTTTTATTATGAACAGTAAACAATAGCTTTAAATGATTAAGGCTTTTGGTTTTATCCTTACCATGTAAGAGAGCGAATTTATTTAATGCTATCAGTGCAGAAGGAGCACAGGAATACTTTTCAGTTGCCTGCAGTTCTGCAAAGAAGCAGAACTGGGTTGAGTTTCTGCAGCGACATTTTTGTTTGGGGTTTTTTCATTTAGCGAGGCCAAGCAAATGGGAATTGTGAAAAGACTTACAGATTGTATTTTTTTTTAAATGGTTCTTTAGATATGGGCAAATGCAACCTAAGTCTAAAGTTTTGAAATGTTTTTGCAAGATGAAAGGCTGTAATTTAACATTTGATATCTTTTCAGTGTACTTGAGGGAAATTGTTTGAATGTGCTTAGGGATTTAATTGCTTAAAAGACATAAGAAATCAGGGTATCTGCATTTCAGTATATTGTGTCCTGTAGTGGAGGATAACAGTATTAAAAGACAAATAGTGATTACTTTTCTGAATTAGTTTGCTCACTTGAAGAGCAGAGCTGCCTTAATTGAAGGGCATGAAATATCTCTGTCTCTATATACACTGTCATCTTATTTCTCCCTGGAGAAGAATATGAGAATAAAGAGGAAGGTAGGGTACATGAAATACAATCTTGAGAATACTAAACTGATTATACTAAAGAACAGAAAAGTCTCTCTCATTTCTTTAGATCTTGGATGGTGAAAGGAAAGGATTTGTGTTGTTACTGCCTCATGTTTTCCCTTGTTGTTGATATGTAAATACTCTCTTAACGGATATTGCATTTTACTTTTTTTACAAATCGGTATGTAAATTTGAAATTAATATAGTATATTTCAGAGACTGTAGATATGAAATGGTTTTTCTTGGTACATCATAAAATGGTTTTTCATGATGTTGAACTATTGTATATTGTTCAAAATTTCTTCCTGGTTTCTTCACTTGGAAGTGGAATTTCTCTATCTTATAAATTTATAGCCTCTTCAGTTATGAAATAAAGTCAAACTTACAGGACTCTGAGTGCAGCTTACAGGTTTATACATGCAGATCTTTATAAAGAGTTTTCTATACTTATGGTAAATCCCATAGATTTATAATCTCTCATTATGGTGATTAAAAATACTAAAAAAATAGTACTTTTACATCTCCCAAATACTTACTGTGTTCCTGTACTGTGCATTCTGTTTGGTACTGTAACACTAGAGTCATCAGAAAAACTTCCTGATCGGTGGTAGCTTGCCTAGGAAGAGCAGAAACTACTGTCTCCCACTCTTTGCTTTTCATAAAATCTTGTCTTTATAAGAAAAATGAAAGCTCAGACAGAAGTTTCTCTCTAAACCGGTGCAGTAAGGTGACTAAGTATATTACTTTTTATATTTCAAATGTTGGCAAATACCCATTAATTTCACAAGATCACTGCCATGTTGGAATACTATGACTTATTTGAGAGCCTTTTGTTACTGAATTATTCTTCTAGCTCTTCAGTATATCAAGAGTTTCTTTGTAAAAGAAGTAAAATCAATGCATGTAAAATGAAGTAAAATGCATGTAAAAGAAGTAAAATCAATGCAGTACACAATAGTTAAGGGCAATGAATATTTAGTAAAAAAAGTGGAATGCTGTGCAATCACTATACACAGATGATAGTTACTTCGGTTTGTTTTGTTCTGTTTGTTAGTTTTCTGTTTCATGTAACCCTCTGTTTACAACTCTTGCTATTACAAATAGTCGAAATCAGTTGGCTTTCTATTTTAATTCTGGCTTTCAAAGTTTTCTGTTGTTTATTAAGGAAAAAGTATTAATACATGTTCAGAAATTCCTGTCCTATGCAGAGAGCACATTGTCTGCAAATATGGAACATTCTTAGGAGAATGAGTCAAAATATTACTTCATTATTGTTTAGCCTGAAGAAGAGGAGGCTCAGGGGAGACCTCATCACTCTCTACAACTATTTGAAAGGAGGTTGTAGCCAGGTGGGGGTTGGTCTCTTCTCCCAGGCAGACAAGAGGGCATGGTCTTAAGCTCTGCCAGGGAAGGTTTAGGTTGGATATTAGGAAGACATTCTTTACAGAGGGGATAATCAGGCATTGGAATGGGCTGCCCAGGGAAGGGGTGGATTCTCCGTCCCTAGAGGTTTTTAAGATGAGACTGGATGTGGCACTTAGTGCCATGGTCTAGTAAGCACGGCAGTGTTGGATCAAGGGTTGGACTTGATAATCTCAGATGTCCTTTCCAACCCGGCTGATTCTGTGATTCTATGATTATTTCAAAATGTCTTATGATTCTGGATTTTTAAATATGTTTGAGCAATAAAATTTAAACTGTAATATAATGTATACCTAATTGATGTGAGTGGTTTTGGAACACAATCCCATACTTAATACTGAAATAGAAAATAAGAGTATATGAAGTAACATCCTTTAATTTCTTTGTAGTTGCATAGGAGAAGGGAAAGGAGACTGTGTACAAAGGGAATTATGCTTATGGTTTATCTCAGCTGACAAGAATTTTTTTTCCTCATGAGTTTCTGGCTTTATTTTTTATGCTTTTTCCCCCTTCACTGCAGCTTCCATTATATTATTTGTTCATTTAAGTATCTTCTACTAAATGCAATTAACAGCTAATGCCACTTTTGTGTGAAAATTGCATGGCAAAGTTAATGTAATGGATTTTAGTACTAAAATCTTTTTTAAGACGATGAACATAAAATACAAACTCTTTCAATAGAAAGGTCTATTGTGATGATAGGCATTCTCAGATTATACTTCTGTATCTGATCCAATCATGACCTTTAATTTTTTTTATTCTAATATTTAAGCGTGCTGATGATATTTCAAGTTCACTGTCAGATACTACACTACTTGTACACTTTTTCGGCAAAAAAGGAAAAGCTGAACTGAACTTTGAAGATTTTTATAGGTGAGTCTTTATTAATTCCCTGTAAAAAAAATTTGCGTTGTTCTTCTAATTAATGTGTGTTATATTACTATAGACATAGCTTATGCAGGCACATTTAGAAGGTTTATGTTCCCTTTGTGTGTGTTATATATAAAAAGAGCAAAATAAAACAATAATTGGCCCAATAAAACAATAAAAAGTCATCTTCTAATGCTGCTATATTTGCAAATTTTGTTAACACTTGTGTGCATAATTAGTTTGGAGTGGAGAGGTTATACCCCAGCCCTGTCCTTATGGGTATGTAGGAACTTTTTTTTCTTGGTTTTGATTTATTTTTTGAGCAAAGATTTTCTGAAGATACCATGCAGGCACCTTAGATCAAACTTCTTTGGGTAGAAGTGAAAACACAGTGGAAGCAATTAACTTAGTTATTATGCCAGTAAAAGTAGAATTTAAAAATAGAGTGCCATCAAAACAGAACCATAAAACTGTGTGCTTCTGGATAATTGAAATAGATACAGTGTTTGGTTATTGCTCCTTCAGTAAATGCTCTCAATACCTATTGTCTTTATAGTTATCACTTAGCTATGTATTCCAATCAATTTTTATTTTTCAAAATATTTGACCTTAAATGAAAAGTCATGAAAAGTATTCAGTATTTCACAGAATATTAAAACTGTATCATCAAGTCAAATCATGATGTGAGTATAAAATTAAAAGCAGAAAAGAAGGTAATTTTTCAAAAGGCTAAAATGTTAAAATGCTACAGGTTTTGTTTGACAATCAGATGAACGTGAGCTCCCAGTGTACTACTGTGACCAGAGAGGTAATTTCCCCCTTTGTTGTATGACTAGGACATCAGACAGAATCAGGGAAGTTACATTTCCTTTTTGTAGGCAGCTGGTTTTATATTTGGTATCCAGTTTTGGTGTTCAGATTATACTAAATAGGTTGTTAAGTTGGGAAGAGTTTATAGAAATATCATGAGAATAGTAAAGTCTTTAATAAAAACAAATAAAATAAGGTTAGATTTAAAGGCTGCAAGATCTCATCATACTTGGCTTGCTAAAAAGACAAAGGCAAGGTTAAATTGCAAGCTGTAAGTAACAACACAGGGAATATATGTTGGGAATTAATTTAGTACCATGGTGGAATTTTGACTTTAAAATATACAAATAAAGATCAGTGACCCGCTGAAGAAGAAAATCAGACAAATAGAAACTAGAATTAAATTAAAAATGTAAGTATTAACTAATTTTAATCCTTACTAACATTTCATCATTGCGTTAAGATCATCATATTGACTAGAAAATACGTCGACATAGATAAGAGATTTACCATCAGTGCTGCAAAAAGAGAACTAATTTGTGTAGTGTTACTTGGTTCATATTCTACCAGTCTTTTAAGAACATGAAAAATAGAAATAGAAAGTATGACTCTTTCTTCATGTTTGTTTGTGCTTCAGATTTATGGATAACCTACAAACTGAGGTTCTAGAGATAGAATTCCTTTCCTACTCTAATGGGATGAACACAATCAGTGAGGAAGACTTTGCCCATATTCTTTTGAGGTATACAAATGTGGAAAATACATCAAGTTACTTGGAAAACATGCGCTGCAGTATTCCTGAAGAAAAGGTAATTGTTAGCAGTGGGCCACAGCATGCAGTCCCATTGTTACTAAGATGAAAACATCTTGTTGGACTGAATGAGATTCTGTCACTGAATTACTTAGTTCCAGGATTTTATACTGATTGTAAGATGTGTGTCTTGTTTTTCAGATTACGTGCTGAATAAAAAATAACATAGAATAAAAAATAGCATGAATAAAAATAGCATAGAATTGTGTTCCATAGGATTTAGCTAGTAATATTTTTGAAGTTTACATAAAAATATAGTTTAAATAACAAAAACCATACAACTTTAAAGAACAGTTTTCTAGCAATGAAGTATTTAAAAAACCCTTTCTTTCTTACTACTTCTTTTTTGCACTACCACTGGAGTAGCACCTCTTCAGAAATAACACTGACACCTTTTATCCTATTGTTTTATAGTCTTAATAATGGATCATTTGTGTATAATTATTGTTGATATGTGGTTTATATTAGTGACTGAAGAGACAGAAATGATAATATAAACAGTAAAAGACACGAGCTAGATAGTCCTTCATTTGTTTAACAACAAATGTGTCATCAGAAGTGTATCTGATAAGAAATGTAGTAGTAACTCTGCATCAGTGATAACCAATAGGATAATGTTAAAAGTAGCCCTTTAAATAAGGACTGTCTGGGTCCTTATTTAAAGGGCCTTAAAATAAGGCCCTTTATAATATATTCTGTTTGTGTTTACAGAAGGAGATCAGATTCCTCTGTCCTAGAAATCTAACTCTTCAATAGCTATATACTTTAATGGCATTGACAGCAGAGCTCATGAGGAAAAGTAATAATTAGGTTTGGACAGGTTTTTTTGGTTTTGTCAATTTGAGAAATGAAATTGTAATTTCAGTCTTCACAGTAAGAACAGACAACTGACCCGAAAGAAGCACACTCAAGAATCAACAGTTTTCTGTTCAGATATCTGGATTATCTGACTCTTCCTGTGGTTGTACAGCAGTTAGGGCCGCTGAGAGATAAATACAGGTGGGGAGTGAAAGGGGGAAGCAGGGTTGTCTCTTTTGACCAGATTAGGCATAAGATGCAGTGGTAAGATTGGTGTCTGTTCCTGCTTAGTGGCCCTTTCTGAGTTCCTGGTCTAGCCGCTGAGGCGTTCAGTTCTACCTACCATAAAAGGTAGTATTCAGAGCCAAGATACTGCAACAGAACTGCTAAAAAGCTTTTTCTGTGTGGTTCAGAGACAGAAATGTGAAAAAAAAAACAAAACCACATCACTCTGGGGCTTGTATAGCAACAATAATACAAGTATCGCTTGGAAAACTGAAAAATAATGACAGTTGTAGGTATAGAGAAATATTTTGAATGGCAAAGGTGAAGTTTAGTAAATACAAGTACAGACACTTTCTTTTGAACACAAGGAAGTATTCTTTGAAGGTTTTCTAAATCTTCCAATGTCACTGTTCTGATAGCAAGTATTCCACAGTAGTTTCCTCTTCTTGACTTCTGGTGGGGCCATCAGTTAAGGAAAACTTCCATGTAGAAAGCTGTGTCATTAATTCACAGGTTTGCTTATGCTGCATTCTGGGAATATCCTGGCACAAGATCAGTGCCATATATCCGTATGTCATATGCTATACCTCCATTAGGTGAAACAAGACACTGCTGTTTTTCATAGCTTTGTATCACTGACTCAGTAAATGTGCTGTTAGTACAGTGAAAAAAGTAAATTCCTGTGGCATCTCTTATGCTGGCCACATTCTCATTTTGAGAATGGATTTTGCCTCTTATTGCCATGGAGGCGCTGTTCATGTGTTTGTACTTTCTTATACTTGTAATAACATTATAATTTAAAAATTATAAAATGTGCTCTCTGTGTTATTACAGTGATATGCTGCAATACTAATACTAACCAGAGGATTCCATTTAGAAGAAAAATTAGTTGAGTCTGTAAAGTAATAGGCAGCTACTCTCTCAGTTAGCGATGTTAATCTTTCAGGGCCCTGTATGATGAAGCTCCTAAAGCAACATGATGATCATTTGCCATATTGTAGACACATTAAAATATTCAGCTGGCATGCTGCCTGCTCTCAAGATGCTTTCCTCCTTTTACTAACTAGATGCCAAGCAGCGATTAATTTAAACTGGCATCTTGAATTACTACAGATATCAGCTCCTGAAGAAAGGCTATGTATTTTTAGCAGCACTGGTGTGTTAATATGCGTTCTCCTTGCTGTAGTAATATATAATCTGTCCACGTAAATAAAAAGTTAGCTTCCTTTTTGTCATGGTTTAACCCCAGCCAGCAACCAAACCCCACGCAACCGCTCGCTCACTCCCCCACCAGCACGATCGGGGAGAGAATTGGAAGGGTAAAACCGAGAAAACTTGTGGGTTGAGATAGAGACAGTTTAATAGGAAAAGCAAAATCACGCATGCAAACAAAGCAAAACAAGGAATTCACTGCTTCCCATGCACAGGCAGGTGTTCAGCCATCCCCAGGAGAGCAGGGCCCCATCACACTTAACGGTTACTTGGGAAGGCGAATGCCATCACTGCAAACGTCCCCCACTTCCTCCTCCTTCCCCCTACTTTATATACTGAGCTTGATATCATATGGTATGGAATATTCCTTTGGTTAGTTGGGGTCACTTGTCCCAGCTGTGTCTCCTCCTAACTTTCCCTCCTCGCCAGTGTGGCAGTGTGAAAAAGGCCTTGGCTCTGTGTAAGCACTGCTCAGCAGTAATAAAAACATCTCTATATTAATCATCACAGTGTTCAGCACAAATCCAAAACACAGCCCCACTCTAGTTGCTGTGAAGAAAATTAACTCAGCCCTAGGCAAAACCAGCACATTTTTACATAGAAAATAAACATTTTTCAGTATGAAAGTTCTGGAACGCTTACACAAAGATAACATCCTGTGTGAAAATACAAAATGTGTGGCAAATATGAAACGTTATTACAAGTACCAGTTGAACAAAATAGGGTAGTAGAAAAGGATAGTAGAATGCTGCATGCCCAGCTGTCTGGGTGTCATTTTGCCTGACCTTCTGTTTCTCTTGTGTCCTTTGCTGTTTTTCCTTGAGAGGAAGTAAGCATTTATGATTGCAGATTATTTCAGCAGAACTTGTACAACTCCTAAATGAAGCAAGATATTTTCCTCATTGCTAAAATGTTGTGGAGTATGTACAGGTTAGCCATGGACTGCATGTTTGGCTCCTTTATCTCACTGTTCCATCTCCAGTGTCAACTCATGGCAGCAGTTTTGACCACGAGGGGAAACACAGAAGCTGCAAAAAGGCTTGTTTTTAGGAATTTCACAAATACGTGACAAAAGTATTCCAGTCCCAGAGAGTTTTAGTCTAAACTCAGTGCAAGAAATGGAACTTGGACACATAAACTATTACTGTCAAGTGCAATGAAACAAAAACCAGTATTGGTAGTAGTAAATTCAGTTTTTAAGATAAAAATTTAAATGAGAATAAGGAGGTGGTTCTGCTTGTGTCTAAGAGAGTTTCCTCCCAGTTGCAAAGGATGAAGCAGAGAACAAATATGCTTGTTGAGAAAAGCAATTCATGGTGGAGATGGGTCAAGCTCTCCAAACAGTTTATAAACCTTTACTGGAATTTAGGTAGGATCACTTAAGCAGGGATTTATATCTCAACTGTGTGGAGGCCTATAAAAGTCTTTTATTATAACAATATTATGTTGCTATCCACATTTTCCACAGTACTTGCTGTCTTATATGGGTTTACACCCAAACACTGCCATCTGCTCTGCCACAAACCTACTTTAGTATGTTTTCTGTGTTCCACCATACCATAATGACTATGTATGTATTTGAGGAGAGACACAGGTCAATATTTTAATTTGAACAGAAAGGCTCACAGGTCTTTCAGTTGCCTTCAGGTTTATTTTCAGAGGCAAGTACTTAAATAGGATAAAAGGATAAAAGCAAACAGAAAAATAGCCAGAAATAACAGTTAAAGGAGTCCGTGGAGATCAAGGTTTGACAAAGAATGCCAACCCATGTTCAGAATGGCTGAGACTAAGGGGATTCAGATATAGGCTTAATTCAAAGTCTTATTTTAAAATCTCTTTCAAAATTGATTTAGAGATAGTGTATCGGGTCTTTGGATTTGTAGCTGAGAGAAGAGCAGAACAAATATAAGGAAAGAAGATAAAGTAAGCTCTTTTAACAATGTTTTCAGTGAAACTTTCAAAGAACATATTCTGAAGTCTGGTCAAAATGCAAAGGATTTTTTTAAAAAGCTGAACAAACTGCAGTACTTGATTCTTGGAGTATCAGCTGAAGAGACTTGCATGTTTAAATCTGGATCTGTAAAAAAATTCACCCTAAAGTACAGACTTAAGTTAGATCATAATATGTATTTGTGATTTCATTCAGTGTATTTATGTGAGCACATGCACTCACATATATGTAACAGTGGTTTGCAGGTTTTCAGTAGTAAACATACTCCAATATTGATACAAACCTAGACTTTATTGTCAGTATTAAGTGTTGTGTCATAATAAGTCCCGTAATTCTTAAAAACTGCCACAAGCAATGGAACAGTATTTTCAGCTGCTCTGGTGAGAACTGCTGTCCATTGCAGTTGCAAAGAGGAAAGACTCCAATTCTTTACTTCACTGCCTTTTACTAGAAATCTCTCTCTTTTTTTTTTTAATAGGTATATCTGTTCATAAATGAAGTAGACATATATAACTGCAAGGTTTGTTTATTCAGTTGTTTCTACTACTGATAATTCTTATGGTGCATGTTGTTCTTCTGTTTTTTAGGGTATCACCTTTGAAGAATTTAGATCATTTTTCCAGTTCTTGAACAATCTAGAAGACTTTACAATTGCAATGCAAATGTATAATTTTGCAAGTCGTTCCATAGGTCAAGGTAATTATTTAAATTTTTATAAAAATCTCTTGATAACAATATAGAACTGTTGACAAAAAATGCAAAAATGTTTTGTAGTTCTTAGTTTGTACTTTTAATGTCTCCAGTAATAGGCTAAAAAGGACTCCAGCTTTGAGAGGAGAAGGTTCGGTCATATCATAAGAGATATTCTGCCAAGTCATATAAGTGGTGGATAAGCTGAATGCAGAATACTTGTTCATCAAATCCTACAATACAAGAGTTGAGGCACTTGATGACACTAGTAAGAGATCAGATTAAAGCAAACAGAAGCATTTCCTTACACAGTGAGCATCTGGAATCTGGTTTCTACAAAGGGTGCAGAAGGAAACAGTGTCAGAAGGTCTGAAGAGGGATTAGATTTTTTAAGAAATCAGTAAGTGGTTGCTAAAAGAACTAGGCATGTATGTACTGACTAAACTCCTTAATAAAATAGTTGTGATGCTTGGGGAGTGCAAGGTGAACAGTATGTGGTCAGACTTGTGTGCTCTCCTCAAGTAGCCTCTTCATGAGTCTGACACAGTAACACCAGCATAGTCCTACCTCATGTGTCCTTTCCAAAAGATTATATCATTTTCTCTGTTCTGTATTCCCTGGGTTCTGTTTTGTGTCAAATAAATAAATGCCATATATGTGACATAGATTTAATTACAATATGCTCTTCTATTTTTGTTATTGCACATAGTATAGTACATGAACTGTTATATTTTGTGTAAAATAGTTGATACCAATTAAGCAATGTCATTTTGTATCAGTTTAGAACTACTTGATTTAGAACTGTGAAATTCAATCCCGATTTTCATATTTTCTTGTTTTTTTGGTGTTTAAATGTGAGAACTCAAAAGTTTACTTGTATTTCACAAAATGTTGTCCACAAAATACCATTAACTTAATGGGTTTTTAAATTTTTTTCTGTTGTTCTCCTTACACAGATGAATTCAAACGTGCTGTGTATGTAGCCACAGGTGTGAAGCTTTCACCACATTTGGTGAACACAGTGTTCAAGATTTTTGATGTGGACAGAGATGACCAGCTGAGTTATAAAGAATTTATCGGGATTATGAAAGACAGACTCAATCGAGGGTTTAGGGTAAGGATTCTAATTTTTATATTTACCTTAGTTGACTTTACTATTTACCACTACTTTAGCATCTGTAGCACATGTAGGTTTTAAACCAGCAGTGCATGTGTTTAAAGACATATGTTTTATAGAAATACTGAAGCAGTCTGTAAGATAAAAACAAAATTCATAAATTCTTGATTTCTTTTTTTTTTTTTTGTTAGAAAGCAATACATAGAGGACATAATGTACCTTTACCAAACCAAATCGTAGTTGAGTAATCCTCTGCATACTGTCATTTCTTCCGTATTGTGTGATCAATAGATTAGCATTAAGAATTTTAACAAGGGTAGCAATTATGTCTGGGTTGCCTGCAGAGAAAAGAGAATTTGCCTCTCTCAAGCTCACACAGTTTAGTTAAAGGTCAAACACTGGCTATTCTAAAACATATAAAATAGCAAGTGTTGATAATGACAGTTGGAAAGAGTTGCAGCAGAAGGTAGTTTTAATTTTCAAATAAAGAATCAGTGAAGTGGTGCTGAACAATGTTGTATTCTAGTTCAGAGCTGCTTTTGATAATTAAACCTTGCATATAATACATTCAATTATATTAAGCTAGAGGGCAGGAAATTACTTGCAGAAAATTTTCATAGGGAACAATGGTGAATGTGTAGGCCTTGCTGCCCTCTTCAGGTTCGATATAGTGCCAGGGGAATGTTATAGTAGCAGAAAATTTTTTAATTAGGGTATGATCAACAAAAGCCGTTTTTTATATATATGATGGGGTTAACATTTTTAACTAAACATACAATGGTGTTCTTACTGACAACCTTATCACTCAAGACATAAATCTTAAGCTGCATTATGGTTCTTAGATTCACATTTCAGTATGTTATTTCTGTGATGTAATTTTAGTTATTTTAGTTAGCTTCCTAAATATAATGTTAGAACTTTTTGTGAAGTGGTGTTGAGTTTAATAGTTTACTTGTTATTTCTGTAATATTATGATCGAACATAAAATGTGGATAACAACCACTGCATTTGTAACAAACTTATTTCCTTGTTGGTCCTCAGTTCCTTTTATTATGGTGTGGGAATGATGATTGTTTCATAATCGTTTTAAGATGTTTGGCTATATGTTTTAATTGTTTACTAATTGTAAGTGTGCAGTGTATGGTTATTTAACCAGAAAATGGTCTACTTACTAAGTAATTTTAGTATTACATGTTTCTATTTCACAAAAAGCATGACAGAAATCACATATAATCCTAAAAAATCTGTATCATCCAGCACTATTCTGTCTCATGTATGTATCTTTCTTTTCCCTAGACCTCCATAAAATATTCCCATGGACTGTAAAAGAACTATAAAGAATAGCCAAGGACATTCAGAAGAATAACACAGTCTTTCATAAATTACATGTCTAATTTTAATAAGATACTAAATACCTCCCAGATTGCATAGGAGATGGTCATGATTTGGTCCTCTAATTCTGTTAAATGCATTCTCTTCATTAATCAGTAGTATTCCAAGACAATTACAGTACCAAACCAAGGAATTACAATTTCCAGTAAGTTTTCTCAAGTGTCACACAAACCTGATTTTTCCAAGAGTAGGTAGTAGTAAAAATTCTGCAGAAATTCGCTTTTTCAGTTTAATAAACACCCGCTACCCACTCCAGTCTTGGTTTACAATGAAAAGTAGAAAACATGTAAGAACCTTTTTCACAGAACAAATTGGTGGAAGGTCATTGATTGCTTCCTGTTGTTTGTACATTAAAAGTGAAACAGTATTTAGTGTGTCCATAACAAGTAAAAATTTGTCCTCTTGCTCCTGCAATGTGGAGGCACAAATGTTGTCTTGGTGCTAAATCAAAACTAATAAATCACTAACCTCTTCTTTGTCAATAACTGTGTTTTCCATCTGTATGAAGATTCGGTCAGTTCCATTATACAGATAAAAAATCGTAACAGCTTCTGCTTATGCAGTATTTTGTAACAGAGTTTGGTACCAGGACCATATATTTTAGAAAAGTGCATTTTGTGGTTATATAGTCAGACTAAAGCAAACATATTAAAGAGCAAAGAGTTACACAAGTCCAATGAAAGTGGAGCTCTGAAACATCAGTCAGAACCGACCAAGTTTGATGTATTTAAAAGCTTAGCCATGACACTACAAACTTGAGGAGGATCAAGTGCTACTTCTTATAGGAACATAATAAATTTGCGTTTTAATATAAATTTAAATACGTTTTTGGAAAAGTAAATGTCTTAAAGAGTTTATCAAATGACATTTCTTTCTTTCTGCAATTTAGTAGCATAACCCGAAACCTCATTTTGGTTTTAGTAGTTTGAAACCAATTCATATGTTAAGCTGCCATCAGGTGGTCATTCAGAGTACTGCCGTAAACTTACTAAAATGTACAGACATGAAAAACTTTATTTTTGCTTAATATTTAATTAAATTAGTTATTTCCTTTTTTTATTATTAATTTAAAAATATATAAGAATATTCCCATTCCTTTATAAATTCCATTTTTAAACTGAAAGACTTGGAACTTAATGACTAAATGATAAATGTTCTGCATAACACATACTGTACTGTATTTCCTAGCTCTTTGTCACTTAAAGCCATTTTTTTGTATTTTCATGATACCATTGTCTTATGCTTACCTCTGGCTGCCTTCACATGTTGTCTGCATCTGCGCACTTCTCCATCTTCTGCTCCACAGGGCTACAAACCTATACAGAGGTATACTACTTTCAAATCCTGCGTGAGGAAGGAACTCTATAGCAGATAAATGACGGTATGTGTTAGCCACCCAATCTGAGTGTGCTGGCATGCTTGCAAGAATGGCTGAATGTTTAGCTGTCACTGCTTTGTTTCCTGTTCAAAAACTCAGGAAAAGGTTATCTGACTGCAAGCAGTGTGGTAGCTCAAAGCATTACGTTGTGTTTTTGAATGAAGCAATAGAATTTTATGCTGGAGTTGGTAATGACTGACTCACACTGTCACTGTTTTGTAAGCCAGCTCCAATTTTGTACTGTGTTTGAAATGAGTATTCTTTCATAGTTTCTGTTGCTGTTTTCTGTCTGTCCTGTTATTTCTTTTCAAGTAATTTCCCAGGTACCTAAAGTTAATAAGGATTTACCAATGAAGATTGTAGAGGTAGATTTTTCTGACTGTTAGTAACTTGGTTCTACTTCAATTTATACTGTTAGACTTTTGAAAGCAATAATCATTTTTGGCTTGATTAATGCTATACCAGCAATTTTCAAAAATTACCACTGTGTCCACACACAATCACCATGACTGTTTCCATGTATGCACTACATGAATGTCCATTCTTACAGTTAGATTGTGCTGTGGGTTTCAGTGTAAAAACTGGGGGGTGCATATTCTGTAGCCAAATCGTGAAACTATTTGTCACGCAGTGGACACAGCAGACACTGTGTGTTAGTAGACATTTCCCTTCTTACATAAAGCAAAAGTTTTTTTGTGATTTAAAGTTTTTTCCTATTTACATTTAAAGAGTTTGCAGTTGTTGCTATGAAGGCTGTTAGTTCTCAGATGTATTATTTTACAGAGGGGAGGAGTAAAGAGATGTACACCGTGACAAACAAGGCCCCATGGTCGGTGGTCGGGTGTCAGTGGACCCTGTGCAGTAGCCAGCACATCTCGTGTGCTTCTGAGCCAGGAGGGTTTGACTGTCATTCCCCTGCTGTTTTTAATTCTGAGGTGTAATATTAAGCTTTTATGTTCAATAACCATCTTCAGATGGCTCCATATATTATCATATCGGCCTCTGACCTTCTGAATCCTATCCTTTTCTGTCTTATGCCTCTCTGACCACTTGTATGCCACTCAGTGTGCTGGGCCTCTGTTTTCCGTCTTTCTTCCCTAACTCTGAGATAGCATGTCATGAAAGCAAAGCAAAGAGTCTTGAATCCTGTTTATCTGGGTTGATGGCTGGCTTCCAGCAACAGTGTAAAATCTAAGTGTTTAAGGATGAGGGGTGGGGTCTGTTTACTCAGACTGGTAGCCCATCAGCTCTCCAGTCCCAGTAGTGTTTTTCCTTTGTAGACCCCTGTGCGAGATAGACAAGGGAGAGGAAATATATCTAAACTATTGACCTTTCCTGTGGCACGACATGTCATGTATCATGAACCGTGTTCTTTGGAACTTTTCAGACCATTTTTTTTCAGTGACGTGTGTCACATCTTTTGAACAGGCCGTTTCTCTGAAATTCAGCAGTAGAGATGGCTTGGGGGATGTCCAGGCTTACAGAGACAGTTTGTCCTCCTAGAAAGAAGATGAGTTCTGTTTGATTTGTATATGTTCTTGTACATGTAACATTCAGCATCCATAAAATTATTTTATTATTATTATTTTGATTATCTGTTAACACTTTTAAAATTATACTTCCTTTTGAGTATAGCCCAAATACTGAAGCATTTGTACTAATATGTGAGGGGCAGAACAGGAAATTTGATCTTAATAAAAAAAGCATCTGGTTTCTCCACCTCATTAATGGGAAGTGTAAATGACTAATGAAATAGTTGAAACAATATTTTAGTAATCCAAGTTGCTAGTCACATGAGAGGAAGGTCATGGCTTTAAATTAATTTTATGTAAATTAAAGATCATATCTTTGAAACTTTTGACTCTCAAAGCTTCCTTCCTTCTTTTCCCATGTATTTTTAAAAATGGGTTTTAGTAGTACTTTTTGTCTTTTTGACAAAACCGATATTGCAGTTGCATGTCACGGATTGTTTAAACTGTAAACTTTTCAAGATACGGAACAGCTCTTACAGGAAACTGGCAATATGCTATACAGTCATGATGCATGCCTAATAATAGCAGTGAAGGGTATGTGACCCAGTGGAAAAAAAGGCAGTGACGCAAAGGAATCCAGTACCTAATCATCAAACCTAATAAAATTATCTTGGTGACTGAAAGGTTGTAAAAGCATCAAGTTTACATACACCAATACCTTATCAGATCTGAATTCAGGCAATAAATCCATAGGCTGAGATGATGTAAACTGGGGAAAAAATATACAGTGGAGAAAGGGAGATGTTGTTCAGTCTGTATAAAGTCATTCTCAAGAAAAAATTTAAAGTTGAATAATAGTATGTCTACACTACACACTGAGAGACAGAGAAACCAAGTTAGTTCTCAGGGCATGCACTTGGTTAAAGGCAGCCTCACTGACATAGTGTAGAAGCCTCTGGTTATTTACCCTGCTCTTCTTCCCAACTGGAGCTTCTGGATGCTATTAATAAAAATTCTTCTTGTACCCAAGCTTTCTTGAAAATGTCTGTATCAAATATTTGTTGCCTGTGCACTGAAGAATGCGGTGTAAGCCTTATATTTATAAAATTCCCTGTTTCCTGCTGACACATTAGTTTGGTACTGCTCTTCACTTGAGCAACTGCTTCTTGTCTCATCATGAATTAAAATCATAGAATCACAGAATTGTTAAGGTCAGAAAAGACCTCAGATTATCAAGTCCAGCCGTTACAGTGACATAACCAGTTGTTGGCTGTTCAGATTCCTTTTTGTGCGAAACATTCCATAACTCTTTTAGATTTTTTGTAAACTTTTACTAAAGTTGTTGGAAGTGCCAGTTAATGGAAATGGAAGCCTTAGCCAAAGCATGTGAAGCGATTTGGCAAAAGTTACCGTGGAGAACAGAGATAGTTCTGTCTTTGCCATACATTGTGGAGTGAAAGTGGATTTACATAACTCTAAAAATTATTATTTTCCATTTATTTTATAAATAATAAAGATGGAATCATTGGAGATTTGAAATGGAACAGTTTCAGTGGTTAATTTAATTTCAGTCTGATGTACAAAGAAGCACATAAATATACATGAAATACAAAAATCGTCTGCAACTACATCCCAAAGTTAGATGCAGTACAACTACTATTAATTTTACTTCATTCTAAATATAAAAGTACAGATCATTGTGCTTTGATATACTTCCTATGGTAAATGTAGAACTCTGATGAAGGAGATTAAGATACTTGGCACACACACTACAGATTATACCCTACTTTAACTCTACACCACATTCTGCTGCACATCACGTATCTTTAAAATGCACTAATGCCATTTACTCCACATTGTAAAGAATGTTGCACCCTTATAATAAATAATGATAGTCTGTCCTTGGGAAACCTGTAACAAGCTGTGTGTGGTCCCTGCAGGGCAAAGAGCCTGACACAGCATTGGCAGGTACTCCTTTGCATACACCGCAGGGAGAACTGAAAAAAACATGTTAGGAGAGAGCTGCCTAACAGAGCATAGAGGAGAACTCTGCTTCAAATCTTATAGAAGGATATAAAGGAAATTTCTAACAAAGCCCTTTCAAAGTTAATTTCTGAAAAGGGATGCTAGAAGCCATTTTAAGAAGGGATTCAAGTCCATCCAGAAGTACTGTTTGCCAAACTATTTGCATGGTCAGTAGCTGTGATAGATATTTAAGCCAAATTCTGATTTTAGTGACTTCTAAAGTATTGAAAGTAACTATTATGTGTCACAGATGTAAATCTAGAAATTAAGTTCTAAATACCAGTAATTTCCTGAGAATCTTAAGACATTTTGCTTTAAAAGAACTGATTTCTAGATGTTCTGAATGTTGTGGGGTTTTAAAATTTCTGAATTAAGGTTTTTAGGAAGTAATAGTTAATAGCTGAAAATAGCGCCTTGGGACTGACCAAGGAAGGAAATTTCATTTTGAGAAAGCCACGAAAGACTGAAGCATGGATTCAGAATCTCATTTCTAGCTATGTTTCAACTATAAATTGTTATCTTCTGTAAACACTTCATTCTGTCAAGTGAGATTAAATTTGTCATGTAGCTAATATTTTTAAAGCTTTTAATTTCTATACTATCCTAGTACATAGCAGTTGAATATATCTGTTGTAAGATTAAAAAAAAAAAAAAGAGGTTGTTGCTTACTACTTGAAGAGACTTTTGCTTACCTCTTCTCTAAAGTAGAGAAAGTGAGAAGCGCGTGCTAAGACACAGCTTACTGACTTATGTTACAAAAGTAATTGAAGGTTACAGAACCTGGGCTTTTGAGTCTAAACCTGACTAGAAAAACATACCTGGATACAGTGGGAGGAGAATGTTCCAGTGAAATATGAAAGCACTGCGGAGTATGTGAACAAAATGTTTTTCTGTGGATTTGGTACACTGAGGGTAGATGCAAGAACAGTGCATACATTAGAAATGACGCTGTTCATCTAAGTGTATTTCAGCATTTCTTTTAATGACTTTCATGAACATTTCTCTGAACTTGTTTCATAAAATAAAAAATGTGTACCTTAAAGCACGAGTTAATCAACTGAACGTGCTTTTGTTAAATAATGCAGTGCAATTTAAAAGTAATGCATTTTTTTATGAGATTGACTATAAATTTCAACTATAAATTATGCATTCATGTAAGTATTGTTTCTAATATTTCATTTAAAGTCTGGATTATATACTACTGTGGATTAGATTGTTTTCTGAATATTTACAACTTCTCTATAAAATTCTATGTTTTTTAATTAAAAAAGATGAGTGAGAAGAATAAATGGATATAGGCTTCACTGTCTAATGGTTGATTTTAATGTACTGCAATGTTGCAATATTTTTAACAGCTTCACTCGTTTCAACCAAAACAAGGTATTGGACAATCTCTAATCTTGTGTCATGGTTTTGGATGAGACAGTTAATTTTCTTCTTAGTACCTGGTACTGTGCTGTGTTTTGAATTCAGGATGAGAATAATGTCAGTGATGATGTAGATGCTACTGAGCAGTGCTTACACTAAGTCAAGGACTTCTCAGCTTTTCCTGGGGTCCTCTTCACCCCAGTGAGGAGGCTGGGGGTGCACAAGGAGTTGGAACAGCTGACCCCAGCTGGCCTAAGGGATATTCCATACCAAGTGGTGTCATGCTCAGCAAATAAACTGGGAGGAAAGCTGGGTGGGGGCTGCTGCTCAGGAACTGGATGGGCATTGGTTGGTGGTGAGCAATTGCTTTGTGCATCACTTGTTTCATATATTTGAATTCTTTTTTCCCTTTTCTGTTAAACTGTCTTTATCTTAGCCCATGAATTTTAGGGGGTTGTTTTTTTTTTTTTCTGATTTTCTCTCCAGAGTGGGGGGAGTGATGTTCAGCTGCCTACCCAGTTAAACTGTGATGACACCTTGATACTGTAACCACTTGCCTCCAGATACTGTACTTAAATTGTAAATCATCTTAGAAATTAAAATTACTTGTAAATGTTTTTTACTTCCCTATAGCAATTATAATTCCTGTTTCTCCCTTAGCTTCTTTCCCCAGTTGCTCTAATACTTAGTACCTCTCCATCTTTCTACACCTGCTTTCAAAATAGGCTTGTGAAGTTAGGAACAGTGGAAGAAATAATAAGATCCAGTGATAATTACAGATAGCATAGAGTCTAGTGAACCTCCCAGGCCAGCCCTTGGCCAGTATTCTTCTCCATTCAATGGGCACTTATTCATGTTGCTGAACTACAGTGCACTTTAGGATTAAGGTAACCTAGTATAGAGAAGCTTTCATGTCATCTGCCTATATTGTATTTGGCTTTTCCTGATGCCTCTGTTTAATGAACATTAGTAATTTTCTGTGCTTTTTGTTTGGTGTCATAAGTGAACTTTTTAGTACAGTGTCAACACAAGCAAGAAACAAAACTAGAGAGGGAGCAGGACATACCTGAATAAAGAGCAAATCCTTTCCTGCAGCTTTTAATATAAATAGGCTATCTGTTGAATGCTGTGTGCTGTGAGGTGAGGATGCATTTTGAATACTGAACCTGTGTATGAATTTATAACCCTCATTTTACAGAAGTAAATTTGATCTTTCATTATTTTAATATTAGAACATCTATCTAGTGTGTATGAATCTGAGTAAAATATAATGTAGAATTAAAGAATTTAGTGAATGATATCTTTTTTTCAATTGTATGTTTTTCACTTTTCACAGGAGACTCCAAAGTATGGTTGGAAGGAATATTACTCTTGTGTGATGACTGTAACCAGTGAACATCTCAGAGATCTGTGGAAGCAATTTCGGAGACAAGATATGCTGAGATAAAGGAAGGAAGAAGAATTATCTGCACTGGCTAGAAATATTTATTCCTGTGAATTCCTAACGAAGAACAAACTAACCCAGGTGAATTGTGAATCTTCCAGCTGCAGTAGAAAATACAGGACTTCTTTTCCACTTAGTGTAGTGATCACCAACTCTTAAAACTGCTTTTCAGTATGTATTTTATTTAAATGATGAACTATTACCTGAGTGGCAGAAGTCTTTTTTTAAGAACATCTTTTGAATATTATTTTTTGATTATTTTGAGATAAGTTTGTCATTAAAAAAAAAAAGTTTTATGCCTGGGTAGGAAAATGTTTTGGCAATGAAGAGAAACTCCCTCCATCAGCTTAGACTGTGAATTTGCTTTCAGAAGAGCACTATTGAAAGTTTGTGCTAAACTGAAAATGAGAATGCATTAAGTAGCATAACAATTATGTATGAGTTGAATGGACAAATTAAACTCTTAGAAGCTGTAATTTTAAAAAGAGTAAAGCTGTTATGGTTATAATGTGAATGATAGGTATTTACCTAGGAAAAGTACTGTATGAACTATAACGTTCAAATTCTCCAAGTCTTATTATTATGTTTATTAATTTATCCTTTTGAAAAACAGTAGGGATTTTAAGATGTCTTACGAGGAGTATGTCAAAAAAAGTCAAAATGTTCAAATTCATGTTAAGTAACACACACTTTGTAATATTTATTATAAATTTTATTGCCATACACTGATATGTTTCCAGTAGAGTTAAACTTCTTGTATTTCTTGTGAATAGTGCACTTTTTATGAAGAGGCACTGAGTAGAAATTATGGTTGTCTAATTTGCTACTCTGGAATGCAGTATCTGAAAACAAATAACTCATGTTTGTGTCAAACAAAAGAGCAAAACAAAACATGAATGCATGCAGCAGTACAGAAAAACACTCATTAAGTAATATTATTTGAATATCACACATGAAACATCAGACATAAATTAGGCTGTATAAAGGTTATGGAGAATACAGGCCATCAGTAGCCACTACAACCTGTCATGCCCTCTAGGTTTAAATGTTACTGAAACAGTGGTATGGACACTGTTATATTTGTTTTTCATATTCTGTAAATTTCTTGGTTTCTATTCAACAGCAGCAGTTTTCCTTACTGCTTTTCAAGATTATTGTCAGGTGGTATGAATTAAGCTCAAACAAAGAAGAACACGTATTTTTATACCCTTCTTGAAAAGGTTCATTGAACATTGAATAAGTCTGTATCTGTCCTGGAACAATCTGTGCCTCGAAATCCTTCTAGCTGAGTACATACACACACACACTAAAACAAATGTCAATAAATTGTTAACAGAAAGGCAAATATTTGGTAGTCAGACAATCAAAACAGAACCAAAATAATAGTTTTAAACATCTAGTTACCCCAAATATGTGAAAGCAGACTTTAAAAAATTTTATTCAGTACACATGTTGCTCAAATACCATCTTATATCACATGTGAATAAGTAGCATTTGTGTAAGTGCACCTAAGTTTAGAAATGCTTAATTTATAGCAAGATTCATCTCTGGTAAAAAAATCAAAACAAAATAAGAAGTAAGTTTTTTTATTAAGAAATTCCACACTGGGAAGTCTAGAAGAAAGTGTGCTAGGTGTTGGCTAAAAACAAAAAGTCAGTTTAGAAAACTATTGAAGGATGATAGTTTAGTTAATATTTCATGATAAAAACTTAGAAAATTTCAACCTTGGTGACTTTAAACTACTGACAGCAAGAAAAAATCAAATAAATTGGGATAAAGGTTCTTGAATTGACACAGCAGAACATAGATAAGCTGCAATCCCTGTGTGATCATGTAGGGAATCACCTGTATTCAGTGTATTGTCTTGGTAGGCAGAACTGTCTCACTGCTTCTTGTCAGCATGTAAAAAACCCAGTTTGCTTCTTCAGTGATGAAGGACAAAAAAAAGGGAAGAAATGACAGGGAGTCATCGAAGGGACTCCCATTTTTCCTTTTCATTCACTACTGCCCACTCACAGTGATCCTTCCCTTGGAGGAAGCAGCAGTACCATCATCATTTTGATCCTCCACTGCCCTAAGCAATAGTGCACTTTGCATTTATGGCTGGCTTGAGACAATTTTGGCATTTTTCTATGTATTTCATAATTGTACTCACGTAATATAAACTAGAATGTGAAAGTGTCAGATTAGTTTTTAAGAATATTTTTCCTCATGTTTAATAATGTTATTTAATATAAATATGAATATATACGTATAATATTTCAAAATAAATGCACTTGAAACTAATTTTCTTTGCAGTGTATTTCATTAAAATTCTTTTGTTGTAAAATAATCTTTTTTTTTTGCAACATGAATGTGTAAGCGCTTTGAATTGGAGCATCTCACCATCACAAAAAAATAGACTTGTTTTCTTCTTTTGGTCATATCTTGTGATAGCTTTGCTTTTCTGCCACAGATTTCTGTATAAAAGGGCTGGAATGCCAGGACAGGTGATAACAAGGCAGGGTAACGGCACATGCCATCTGCTATAGAGGCACCCCTCGGATAGGCTGCAGTCACTGTGCTCAATAAGTTCATAAATTATTCAAAATCTGCCAAATTCCTGGCAGCAGAGAAAATGTGTATGCTGCCATGAAACCATGTGAAAAGTTGTGTAAATTAGGGCTTTTTTTAAAACCAGCTCTTGTTCTCCAACGTAAGTTAACTGTAATAGTGTAAGTGAATATTTAGAGGATGCTTTAGGAACTGCCCACAGATGCCCAGACCAGCTGGGATAAAATGGGAACTAGTAAACCTGCAGCTTTGGGTAGCTTTGTGATACTAACTCTTGCTTGGTCTGATGAATTCCTAGTTCCTGGCAGAATACCCTGTACTACAAGCTCCTTCCTGCTAATCTTCTGATATTTAAGATTACAGTGGCAGTTTCCCTCCTTGCACATTTTGGCAGTAAGTTGATACAAACTACTACCACTGCAGATTGTCGTGTTGTATGACAAAGAAAGCTGTCAGCCTGAAGGAAAAGAAACGCTATTGAACAGTAATTGGCAGAATTTTGTTGGTAATACTGCCTAGTTTCTATAGTTATTTGATCTCTTCCACCTAAATATCAGGATACAAATGCATTGCAATAAAAGGGGAAAAAATTATAGAGAAATTTTTCTTTTTCATTTGACATCATGTGATATTCTTTACCTTATGATGTGTCTTGCTTTCTTGTCCCACTGAGGATATTTTCAAGACAGTTTCTAGCAAAACAACTCCAGACTAATAGTTGCAGAAGGAAAGGAATCAGACTAAGAGCTCACTATTCAAAAATGAATCTGAAACTAATTTTTAGCAATACAAAGTCTGAAATCCCCTTAAAATCAAGCCAAAACTAATATGAATATTTTCTAATATGTGTGAGGTCTTAATGTACAGTAGTATTCCCTATATCTGAAAATCCATGAAAGTATTTGGCACTCTGAATCCGTCAGCAGGTAATGCCCTTGCATATATTGCATTCTTTTTCTTACACACACAATTAAATACATGAGGTGTGCTTTAATCTTGAATGGGTAATGTTAATTTTCACCACTAGTTTGACTTATAAATTCCTCCCACAGAGGAGCATTATTATTAGCTAGTAGAATTCCATAAAAATACTAGTACCCACTTGAATTTTTTTATTAAAATACCTAATTTGTATATATAAATATTCATAGAAACAGCAATATATCACTCCTGGGATTTTTTTAACTCTAACCTTGATTCAGAAGCTACAACCTAGATTCAAAAGCAGTGCTATAAAATAAACTTTTAGATATTCAAATCTCTGCAGTAAAACAAGGAGTCTGAAGTTAGTCACCTGGGCTTTCCAAAAAAATGCATGCAGGGAATTGCACAAGATCCAGAAATACCTCAAACTGTTTTAAATACACAAACTAAACTAGTTAACCAGGCAATACTGAGTACAGAGCCATTGTAAGATGTTGTTCCTGGGAGCTGTGCATTCTCATGTGCTTTCTTTAGTGGCCATTAGCATGTGAGGGGAGAGGGCTCAGTTAGAAAGTGACACAGCCAAAAAAACCCGTGCAAACATACACACAGGTATGATCCTATGAGAACAACTCCCTGTTACAAGAGTGCTGGGGACAGCATGTGAGAGAGGACAGAGGTACATTGCTTGGAGCAGAGATGAAGGGCAGGATAGTGGCAGTCAGGATTCAGAGAGATGTGGCAGTTGCAATCCAATTATACGTCTTGCCAGAAATAAAACAGCTTGTAAAGCGAATATGCCCTTGCAGTTGGAAACTGTGCGACAAAACCCAGTACAAGGAGCAGGGACTGGAATCCAAAAGTCCCTGGTGTTTTGGTCAGATGCCCTCAGAGGCTGCTGGAGCATTTACTTTCTCTGGTGCTGTGAACCTTGCATCCTTTTCCGTATCATTTCAAAAAGAGAGTGGACAAATTACTAAAACTGGCTTACAGGCTGGCAGTTAAAACATTTCCATGGGAAGTGGAAAGAAAGAAATTATGGCTGTTGCTGCATTTTATGCAGACATATTCTGAGGATCCCCAGCAACAGAAAGCTTGAACTTAGGCAGGAATTTTATCCGTGAAGAATGGCCAAACCTAGATGTATGACCAAGGCACAGAGTGGCTTAGGTCTGTCATGGCGTTTCGGGGCATTAGCTGTAGAAGCAGGTTTAAATGAGCCTATCTAAAATGAAAAAAGGAGGTTGTCAGAATGATAGTTTTAAATTTAGATGTTTACTTTTGGAGTCAACCATTAAGTCACTTAACTTCTATTCCAAATGGCAGAAAGCACTGGATTGGTGCACACAGCATGGGATAAGGTTTCTTACATACAGCTCTTGAGGGGTTTTCCACTACAGGGATTTTGATTTTTGCCTAAGCAGAGACCTCCTTGGGCGACTGTACAGATCTCCATTGCACCAGAACTAGTACTGATTGGAGCTGGTTTAGCTTTATCCTGTATTTCCCACCTTAAGTGACAAAAGGGGAAGCAGCAGGGGAATGAAAATTCACAGATGGGTGCATCTGAGAAAAAAACAATGCACAAATTGCAACAATGCACTACTGCTAAAAGTGACAGAAGAGTAGGTGGGTAATAACCCCAAACAGGACTTCAAAAACTTCCTTGAAGGCAGACTCTGACAAATATAGTATTGTATCAATCCAGAGGCAGCAATCAAGACATTTGAGGAGGGACTTCATTACTTGGAACAAAACAAAAAAAAAACAAACAAAACAAACCACCATAACACCACCAAACAAAAAAAAAATCATATGACAACAGTTAGGTTTGGGTATCCAAACAGTTGCAAATAATTGAGTACCGAGCTCAGATGAAGGGAGAGCAAGAAGTTGAATACATCTGGGCCAGTCCTTCAATTAAAATACATTTGACAGCTGGACTGACACTGGGGAGGGTACTTGAGCTGCCTGTTTTCATGTAGCCAGGAGCCACAAACTATACACAGACAGTACCTGACTCCAGCTGAGATGCAACATACATTTTCTAGGAGACACCTTATACCAGAGGTGTTGCAGAGGGATTTCTTTTCCTTTTTGTGGTAAGTGTGGTCCAACACCCAAACGTTCTTGAGATAAGCAAGCAGAACAGCCGCTGTCTTGAAGGCCAGAGAGCATCCCTGTAAAGCTGCTGGTTCACCTAATTAGTGCCTTGTGCGTGTGTGTCCGTCTGTGTGTATTCCTGCTTCTAGGTGCTGCTCTGTGTATTGTGTAGGAGCAAATATGTATACTTCTGTCCTACTGTCCCTCCTCCTCTTGCTGCTCCACTGAGTACACAGGATGTGGTGGGGGAGAAAGTATTCCACCATATCAGATTGCTTACATAGGGGATGACATGTTAAGATTCTATGAACTATAAGTGCCTAGTCTGATAAATACATTTTAAATTAAGAACAGTTTTTTGTGTGTGCTTATCAGTCACTGTATTCTGCATATACTTAGTCTGGGATTTTTGAAATAGACCAAATAATGAAAGAAATACTGAACTTAAAAAAAGCTATTATGAGTTTATAAAATGAATCATGCTTTATTGCTAACAGACAGAGTTCCAGAAGCATTTGGACAATGCTTTCAGGCACATGGTGCGATTCTTGGGGCTGTCCTGTGCAGGACCAGGAGTTGGACTTCGATGATCATTGTGGGTCCCTTCAAACTCAGAATATTCTGTGATTCTGTGATTTTCAAACTGTTCTAGCACAGTAAACCTGTGACATCTTAAAATTAATTATCTAATAATGTGAAGTCTTTATTTTCCACACTCAGTTGTTGCAATGGTAGTCTTAAGAATTCAGTGTAATTTTATAGTCAAAATGTAATGAGCTAGATAAACATATGGTGTTTCCAGCTACAGATGCTCTCTTACTGTGGTACTGTGGTATTCAATTCACGTACACATTAAGGAGAAGACTGTTAATTTTCATAATCACATTTCTTTTGTGGCTCATTTTACTTTCTTATTTGTACTGTTTTGAAGTTTTATAACCTTTCAAACAGGCATAAAACTGTGCTCTGAAGAGACTCACTGTGCTAAATTATCATTAACAGATAATTTTTCTCTGTTATGTGTTAAATATCCTCCCTTTAAATTTCCTTCCATTTTGCTGCCATTACTTTATAAGATTGATTGTCAGGAACTGTTTATCACATCTTAATAAAATACATTCAAGATGTCTGTGTAATTTCATTAGACATATACAAACCTTCTACTACTGTTTGCTCTACATAGACAACTTACTAACTACTACTAGTAGTTTCTTACTTCTTAAATGCACCAAAATGCCCTTAACTATCTATACACAGTAAGGAGTGTAGGAATGCAGCATCACTTGACTGTAAGTGTCAAAGAACTTTTAGTGTCAGCAATCGGAACAATGTAATTCTTTATTTAAAGATGGTTCAACAAAGCAGAGAGCCCCCTAGACGTGCAAAGGAGTAGTTTCTAATTAGGACTGCATGCTAAGGGTACCAAGATGCCTTCCTTCAGAAAGAGGCACAGTTCCCACCCCTCCCTTCTGTATCTGAGCCCAGCTGGAATCTACCTGTCAGAACATATGGAAGGAGAGAGCACCTGCTTTGTTAATGTCATCTGACCAAGGACCTTGTCAAGTGAGAAGACAAAGAAGGGGGGAAGCCAAGCATATAGATGAACAAACGCAACCGAACAACACTCCCAAAAAACAGCAGAGAGCCCTGGTCAGCCAGACTCATTGACAAGGGTATGTGGAGCAGGAAGCTGCTTGTTTCAGCAAGATCAGCTGCACAAGGGGGGTGTGTGCTTTCACTAGTGAAACTCAGCCCTAACAGCCAAAGGGGAGAAAGGAACTTGGCTGTTGGCACTTGTGCGAGTCCAGTGCATAGGCACTGCTGAAGTTGCTGGTGATTGGGCAGGAAAGCAGCAGCCACCTTCACCAGGGAGGAGACACTGGATGCCTGGGCTGGGCTCCAGCAGGGAAGAGGATGCTCAGCCCCAGAGCTGTGTGTGGCAGCCCCTTCCTCTAACATCCCTTCATGCTACCAAGGTCACACAATTGGATACAGGAAATAGTCAGACATGGTAATGTTAGAAATTTCCAAATGTATTCCAGGAGAGACACATTTAAAACAAAAAATCCACCAGCATATACCTTGCCTGAGGAGAAAAGCTGAGTGGTACTACCACTTGTGATAAGAACGTTTTGTTTCAATTTGCCAAACACTCAAGTTGCCTCCTTAAACACCAGCTACCTTCAGCCCAGCTCCTGACAAGAAAATTACCTTCATTTCCTCTATCTTTTCCTTGTGAACATTTTCATACAAGCAGCAATAAACTGTTCCCCAAGTAACCTCTCTCATTATAGAGAGAAGCAGCCCAAGTACAGTAATTTGGGAAACTCGTCTATTAACACCTAATGGGTTTAGATTACGCCAGTATTTACTTCTGCCATAGTACAAATTCTCCTTTGGATATGCTTGCTCTTGAGTTGTTCTGCTGCTACCTAAAATGTCTGTAGATCATACCACAGAGGGAGGAAGAGGAAGAAAGGCACAGAAGAAAGGGTCTCTCATGGCCATCACCCATGAGTGATGAGAGTCATGGAGGGAATAGAAAGTAACTGTAGCCATGAAGGAGAGCTAGAGAGCCCACGTCCCTGGGATGAAAACACAAGCACAGGCGATTCTTTACAGCTCTGACCAAAGGATGCTCCAAAGTAATTGGCATTATCAGTCAAGGCAGGTTTTTTTGTCCCACCTAAATTAACGTGAGGTTTGCCTGTTTATTTTGCTGGACGGGCTAATTTTAAACCAGAATGACCATGATTTTGGAGCTCTGGTAAAGCATATGCTATAATAATTATTATTCATGTAATTAATAGCATAGTAAATAGGAAAATTCTGATTATCATGAAATCTGAGCAGAGAGCAGAGGGTGGTAGTGGCCATGGAAAATTTAGAAAGCTGGACTACACAAGCCCATTTTCACGAAGGGGTAATAAAAGGCCCCTGACCAGAAATTTTATGATAAATTATAATTTAAGGTCTTTGTAACACATCACCTCTGGCAGACTGCCACCTTTCTATATGCATAATTTTGTATAATAACTATGACTTCAATGAATAAATTAAGTTATAAAGTTTTCTCTAATTTTTACTGTTTCCCTGGCACGTGTTGTTGTTAATAAGCCCCATATCATATACAGCATTTTAAAAGTGTTTATAGGAAGAAGTCTTTCATAGCCCCCAGGAACGACGCAAAACCTACTTCACATATACAGCATCCAGCTGTGAACTTCTCATGGTGCAGCCACGTCTCCCTGCAAACACACAACACAGTAGATGCATTATCCTTGGTACCTGAGAGAGGTCACTGTCATGTATTTCCAAATTGGTTCAAAAAGCCATCAAATTAATTAAATTGCCTTCATTTCTTTTAACTTTAGCCATTAAAGCATTGGGTGTGCTTCAGGCACTGGTAACCTTATTCCTTATGCTTTTAAAATCTGTTTTGAATAACCATGGATGTTTGCATTAAAACATAGTAAAGTCAAATACTTTAAATGCTCTATTAAAATGCTGGCCTAAGTGATGACTTGCATAATTAATTAAAGTAAAATAAAGTGCTTTTATTGTCTATGTCATGTTGGTTTTGCTCCCTTTGCTCTTGTTTTGTGAAATATAATATGCAGGAATATCAAATGTATGTTTTTAGCAACATTCACTATATCTTTGCCTTTTTAATGTAAAATACGTAATTCCCATTATGCAGAATCTTTTCTTAAATTATTATATTCCAGATGGCATATTTCATTCTTTTCTCTACTGTAATAACCATACATTGAGGAGATGGTTTCACTGAGCCCTTCACAATGATATACAAGTCTTTCTCTTGAATAGGCAAAGATAATTTACTGCCATGGGATATGTGTTATTCCTCTTGATACATCATCCTGCATTGGCCATTCATTCAGTTCACTGTGGCTGAAATTTCTCTGCTTGATCTTACAATAATGAGGGGTGCATAATTTTTCATCCTATGAAAAAACTGCAGCCGTACGGTCAACTTCTGCCTCTTCAACAAACGTTCTACCTACTCCATTTCATACTCCGAAACCTGACAGCGCACCTACTATTGGGTTTGTCATATTTTCTCTAATATTATTTTCCTCTCTCGTAGCCTGTTCCTAAATCAATAGCAGTTGAATGCCTTCCAGATTGTGATTACTTAGCTTCATGTGTAGTCTCCCCTGTGAGATACTAGACAAGCCTTTTTTCAAAACACATTTTAATCAACCCGCTCCTTCCTACCTACTGCGCTGCCAATGGTTCTAGCAGATTGCAGAAACACTACGGCCCGTGCTTGGTGTTTTCAAATTTGCAATCATAATTCAGCAACAATTTGGGTGCACATACTGCAACGCCGGCTGAGTTTGTTGTGACACCTCACGAGCGCTTCATTACGATGGCCATAAAGTAAAGTCTTTTCGGGGCAGAGTGAGTCAGCAGAACCCTACGCTACCTTCCCTCGGCCAAGCAGCCGCCAAGAGCGGGTCTGGTCACCTCGGCCTCGCACAGCCTGTTGCTTGCCATGGCACCGCAGCCCGCAGCACTTGTTTTTCATTGTACAATACTTTGAAACGTTATTTCAAACGAGGCAGTGCTTTTCCTAACCAGGTGTTTTAAAGCGTTTGCATGGCGCGGTGAAGTGTCGCCATCCCTGTTTCCGAGGCAGATAAAGCCCGGGGATGCTGCTCCGGGCACGGGGCACTACCCGACCCAGTGTCCCTACACGTGGCGGCCGCTCCGGGCACGACCCGCGCTCTGCCCGGGCGGGGCCGCTCTGCGCCCTCCCCAACTTCTGGGCCGTGCCCCCAGCCCGGCGGAACCAGTCAGACGCCGACGGGACGCTGAGGGCTCCCGGGCGGCTCTTTCCTGCCGCCCTGCCCGGGCCGGGGGGAGCGGCGAGCGAGCGGGCGGTGGGCGGAGCGGCCCTGGCGGGGAGGGAGGGGCCGGGGCGGGCTCCGGCGGGGAGCTCGGCCGGGGCCCGGGCCCCCGGAGCGAGCGGCCGGGATGCGGTGCGGGAAGATGGCGGCCCCGCCGCCGCCGCCGGCAGCTGGGGCGCCGGGCGCTTGGGGCGGCGTGCGGCGGCGCTGCCAGCGGCTGCTCTACTGGGTGCCGGTGCTCTTCATCTCCAGCATCCTCTGCTGGTCCTACTACGCCTATGTCACCCAGCTCTGCCTGCGTGAGTGCCGCGGCGGGCGGGGGGCACGGCGGGACGGGGATGGGCGCCGCCGCCCCTGCCGGAGGAGCGCAGCCGGCGGGACGGACACGGGCTGCAGCCGCGTCTATGGGGTGTCGGTGCTGGGGCCGCCCCCAGGTGCTGCCGCCGCCACGCCCGCGGGCCGGGCCGGGCCAGGACCGGGGCAGGGGCTGGGATTGGTGCTGGGGCTGGCAACGAGCCGGGCCGGGCCGGGCTGGGCTGGGCTGGACTGGACCCCCTCGCGTCCCGGCCGCTCGGACGAGGGGCATCCACCCCGCCTGGTTCTTTCCGCGACCTGGTAGCGCCTGGTTATCCCACGCGAGGAGGGATCCAGTCGCACGGGGCTTTTCACGGGCGCGAGTTTCCCTCCGTGGAGTGCGCAGCGGGTGACTGGTCTCAACCCCGGACATGGGAAGCGGGGTCTGACCATGCGGGTGGCTGAGCAGAGTTCGGTGTCCATTCGGCGTGACAGCCTGTACACAGACACACAGTGCACATACATACACATACATGTAGCGTGTGAGGGCCGTTTGTCAGCCGGCGTGGAAGCAGGAACAGGTAAGAGGAAATCTGCGAGTCGCCCCGTGCCACTCTTCAGTCCTCTAGAAAATGCCCGGCTGTCACAACTACTTGGTCCCTTCTTTGGCATCGGAAGCCTGCATGACATTCGGAAGTCATCCTGACCACGCACCTTGGCACCTGTTCCTCAGCGTCAGGCAAATCATTAATCACATACTGGAGACTGGGTGTGATACGAGTATTTGTGTAAATTTGAGTAGCCAAGCCAGAGAGGGGGCTTTATTAAACGACCAGCTTGCCAGGCTCCCTTGGTTTCTGGGTTTGGGGTTGGTTTTTCATCTTGAAAATCTCAGTAGTCTGGTACGTAATTTTGATTTTAATTTTTTTATTGTATATAGAAGATTGATAGGATTTTTTTCCTATCGATGCTTGGCTGAGCAGTTGAGGGACTAAGCGAAAAATGATTGCCAGGCCTAGTGCCTCTGTTTTGGAGGGAAGTATGAAGACTTGGTGTGGTTCCTATATTGGAGGTGGGCTTTTTGCATCTTTTTTTTTTTCCTTAATAATAGTCAAATCTGTTAGTTCTGAGCACCACTCTTCTGCTGGAGTTGCTGTGCCTTCCCGAGAGGAGGAATGCAGTGTCTGCCTCCAGTGCAAGAAGGTGAATTGTCTGCAGGGCTCTGGGAGAAGTTGACTGAGTGAGCCTGGAGAGAGGAGCTGTTAGCCGGCATGACGAGGGAGAGGATATTTAAGGGGAAAGTTGCTCTGTAGTTAACATTTGTCCTAGGGTATGCAGCCCTGTCGTAGGTACAGGAGGTTTGTTTTGGGCATTACTGTTTCAGTGATCAACTGTATTTTTTCTACTGCGTAATTCTGTATAACAGAGGAAGATTGGGTTTTAGCTTACCTGAAAGTGCATAAGCTTTTGTCTTAAGGAAATGACATGCTTGAAACCTGCTTCAAACTGTAAACTGTGGTACCCTAATGCCTTGAAAACCCCTCAAAGCATAAAGTCTGCGATGGGAGAGGAGGAGGAGAGAATCCTGGGCCTCTACTTAAACGTCTTTTACTGAATTCCTTTCTGTGGATAAAGGTGATTTTTTTTCTTTTTTTTCCAGTTTCCCCCACTACCACCCCATTCCCATTCTGCCTGGCTTACCAGTTTTTGAATTCAGCATAATAGTCATCTACAACTTCCACTAATTCCATCTTTTATCTGTATCTGGATGCTTTCCCTCATTTTTGGCATATTAAGCTAAAATAAACTTATGTCTTGTCTTACTAATGAATATTTAGTGTAAACAACAGAAGGAATAACTAACAACTCTGGGAACGAAAGCCAACGGCAGGAATAGACTGTCAGCATTTCAGTGCTTTGAAGCCAGCCTGTCTGCTCAGTGCGTCTTTTATTCCTGCAGCACTGAATGCTAAAGAGGACGTATATAGCTGCTTTTTTCCCCTGCAGCTTACTGTCATTGATGCTAATGACAACATACAGAAAACAGTGTTAACCATTGTGCAGTAGGACTTAGCAAGGACTTTGCTCTGTTTTAAGTGGTTTATTTGAGCTTTTAGTAATGAGCTATTTTGAGCTTTTATTAGTGTTTCAAATGTAGTATTTTGAATTAGGAGTTTTTCTGCAATTTTAATCTGAGCATTGTAGGAGGAACATTATGTTTTTTTTAAAAAAGAAATCTATTAATCTGATTCCTTTCATCCCTAAAGCTGAATAGTTACAGCATTGAAAAGCATTTTAGGAATTGAAAAAGGTTTTAGAAATAGAAAAAGGAATTCACTGTTTATAACAGTAGTATTACCATATCTGTCTCTTTTATTAATGGATTCAGTTAAGTGCTCATGCTGTTTTAACCTTTAAGGAAAAGGACAAGGGTGTTGAACACTAGCAAATGTTTCTCTTCTTCCTGTTATAGAATACTGGAATTAAATGTGTAAATTAATTGGTCTTAAAACACCTGACTAAAAATTGCTTCTCTCTATTCCAGTACCATTCTCTTAACTTTGTCAGGATTGTCATCTCCCAAAACCTGTCTGGCAATAATAGTTGTTTTTTTCATTCAAATACCTTCCTTTGTGTTTAAAATTAATGTGCCTATAAGTATCCCTTCTCTTAAAAAAAATTTGAATGTGTTTATGAGAACCTGAGGGATACAGACTTGTTGTTCTTCCTCTGAAAAAGATGAGGAAATACAGGCAACCTGCAAAGAGTACAATGAACTTTGATAACTAAAGTTACTGAAATTTCAACCTAGGATATATATGGAACAATACTATCATGAAGTTCAGATGGAGTTCTTTCCCCCAGCACCTCGTCCACGTGTCTATACTCAGAAAATACACATTGGATTCAGTGTTTCTGAAAACCCAAATATGAAAATTTATTGTTTATTAAAATCTTTGCATGTTTCATATGCAAAGAAAAGAATTGTTCTTACATCTTCCTTCTTAGATGCATCTCTCACTCAGTTTTGTAGAACTATAAGAGACTTGGAGTAGTTGTCCACTCCATGCTTTAGGTAAGGCAGAACCAGTAGTTATTTGCAGTTTCTGATAGTTGTTGGTCAGAAATGTTTGTTACAAACTTGGATACTGAGATGCTTTTTTTGTTTTGTTGTTTTGTTTATTTGTTTTGTTTGCGTTTGGTTTTGTTTTCCTGCCAGTTTGTGATTTGGACGTGCACATAAAGAAGGAAAATGTAAAAATTTGACAGTGCTGTGACAGATGTTTTTAGTGAAAATATAAACTGAGCTCATGAAAGGGTTATCCTATAAATAGAATATGGATGTATATGTATGTGTTTTACATGTCACTGATTTTTAATTCTAAGGATTATGCTCTTGCTCAGGGAATCTGTCTGAAAATGTAGCTTGAATTTGTAATTTTAAAGAAGGAAAACAGATTTGCTGTGGAAGAAATGAGCACTAAGAATTTCCTTACTACTTCACTGAAGGCAAAGGGAGGAAGTATTGCCACCTGGTGAATGATTTACCTGATTTGGAAAAGAGTGACTTCAGCACAGCTGAAGAGGGGATGCAACAAGACATTCACCGTACTGTCAGGAGGGCTCATAAGCCACATCTTTGTTTTTGGAGTAGAGTGTGTAGCTTGTATCTGTCCACAGCTACCTTCAGAATGGAACAGAAAATGTGGAATGACATCCAGATGCTGAAGATGTTAATGATCATGAAAAGGTTTTGCTGGAGGATCAGATTGATTAGTGCTGATTTGAGGTTTTTGACCATCAGTGTACCATCAGTGGAATGGAATTATAACAGGATAAAAAGCTGCTTAATTCATCACAGTTTAGAGGCAGGATTAATATGTGCCCTGTGGGCTTGGCATAGGGTCATCAGGGAATAAGAAGTGGTAGAAAATATGGAGATAGAAGCTGATAAGAGGTTAAAAAAAAAGGTGGAGGGGAAAGTCAGACCCACAATTTGGTCTGCTGGATTTGAGCTCTTTGCTGAGTATGTTCTTCAGATGAATTAAAGGATTTATGGTACTTGCAGCTTTTGTCTTGTAACCATCTACATCTTACCTTGGCTATAGAAATACAAGTACATTGCAGTTGGCTGTTGTCAAATACCAGTTAAATACCCTATCTTTACATTGGCTGCTAAGGTAGAAAAGGACTTTGTTCAAGGAAAGTTTTCATTTTTATTCCATATTTTGCAAATACCGCGCTTTTTTCTCCTCTTTGGTGATCCCTGAGTACTTTGAGAAAAGTTTCGAAACTGGCAGCTGAAGTAAATTGGCTTCTGAAGTATATCCAGCAGTGCTCCCATGCAGCTGCCATTGACCACTTCTGAAATGGAATTGAAATCTATGTTAAGCATGGCTGATTATTTCTCCATGTAGTGCCCAGTGTATTACCTATAGGCTTTGTGCCTTGAAATTTAAACCATGGCCTGAAATTGAAAACGTAAGGTCTATGGTGAAGATATAATTATTAGATAAGATTGTTTTCAATTAAAGATTTAACACTGCTTGATACATACTTTAATAGATGCTCTTGTCAGGGGGTACTTTGTTTTTGCTGAAAAGGATCTGACTCTACAACATTGCTAGAAATAGTCTTCGCTCTTCAGTCAGTCCTTGTGACTTGGAACATAGATGGGAACTTTGTAAAGAAGATTGTCAATTTGTAGTGTGTTCTATTCAAATAGCAGCTTGCTGCTGGGTGGCAGATGGTGATGCAGTTTGATGGGCACAGGGTTAAAATGAGTTTAGTGAAACGTTCACAAATGCCATCAAATCCAAATATAAGGGTTATTGATGAAGTATTAATAGCTATTTATACCAACCTTAAATATCCCAGAAATACTTGTTACTTTTGTTCTGAAGCAAAGCACTGGTGGCATGTTGTCACTCTGAATCAGTGCAAATCACTGCTCTGTCTAGCAGAGAGGTAGGTTTTTATTGCAAGCAGTGATATTTTTTCTAAAGGACTGTTGCAGGCAATGACAGAACACTTGTCACAACTATAAAACACTTTTATGCGTGCACAGAGCTGAGTTAAGCTGCATCTATAGATCAGTGTTTTCCAGCTTCAAACATGCTATAAAGATAAAATATGTACTTAGTTTTGTTAATCAGACCCAAGATGTTAAAATTCAGAAAAGTTTGAGAGAAGAACCGATTTATAGATGTGGCTGCAAAGTCTCTGAATCAGGTGTGTGTTATTTTCCCACTCCAAAGTTTTAAATATTTTAAACATGTACATAAAATATGAAAGTACGATTTTATATCCACTTTTATCAAAGCTTAAAAAATTAATTGCTTTCTCTCCCTTTTTTTTTTTTTTTTTTAAATCTAACCATTACATTTACAGTTCAGGAACTTTGATTTTGGGTTTAGAAGTCAAGCAAAATTTAGTGTTACAAAACCAATGCAAATTTTTTACATTAATTTTATCTTCCAAACTCTTTTGGGTTTTTCGGTAGCAGTGTGTCTTACCATGTCTCTAGCTGTATGGAGATGGATGTCTACTTAATTTTTCCACAAGTGAGTGAGAATAAACATTCCTAGATAAAATGAACAGTAGTTCAAGAAATGGAGAATCCATTTCTGTCACTTAATTAAGGTCTGATGCAGTGCAAGGTGCTAGCAGTATGACTTCTCTTCTTAGCAAACTAATTTGGTGATGGAAACCATCCTGGACTTTTTCCGATCTGTTGTAACACAGCTTTGTTTTCTTTGCAATTGTTTTTTTGCAAGCGCAGGCTGTTTAGCAGCATTGACTACAGAATATGCTGTTCCTGTTTCTGGCTGCTTGTGGCTCAGGACAAGCAGGGCACGATGTTTCTGGCTCAGGAAGTTGGCATCTACGTTGGCTGAAGTCCTGCGTCTGTCCCAGCCTGGTCCCTAATTCTGATGAGCACCATCTGCAAGCTGCGTAATTATCTGGAGAGGCTCTAATGATGTGCTAGTCTGCTAGTACTGAACTGTAAATGGCATCCTTAGCTTTAGCAGGGGAAGGATGATTCTTAATGAAATTGGCCCCTGCAGTATCTCAGACGAACAAAACTGTAACTTTTTAATGATCTCTTGAAGACAAGTCACAGTTTTATAATTATTTCCATCTCTGAATATACAGGAGTATCATTCCATTTTGGTCCCAAAGGGTTTTACCCTGTTTTCTTCCAGAAATTGCTTAGCAGTTGGGATTGCCATGTCCTTAGTGTTTATTTTAGTCATCGTAGACATAAATGCTTTTTACCCATATTATTTCTGTGCTATTTGACTACCAGTAAGTGCATTTGCAGCATTTCAGCTGATATTTATTAATGATGGGTTGCACAGTCTGACCTACTTTTCTGTGCATTACGACAGTGAATGTAACCCCTTGGAAGAGAAATGAGAAAACTGCGGGAAATACTGATATAAATGATTCAGGGAAGACTATATGATCAAATACTGTTGAATAATATAGTAAAGCTGTATCACTGAATCTAATGAAAAGTAAAAAATTTGGTTTAAATAAATACATCATGTGTGCTGTTCAGAGGATGGGGAAAATAACAACCATTTCTTTGATCAAACCAAAATTAGAGTGGCATTTTTCATGTCAGAAAATTATTTTCCATGCACTTAAATAGTGTGATTTTAGAATTATAAACATCTTGTGGTTGCCCCAAGAACTCTTTGTATCACCTTCATTCAACAAATAGAAAAAATTTATTTTTTAGAGAAATTTGAGAGAGTTTGATTTCTAAGAGCAATTTTTTTTTTTCTTCCTGCTAGTCAATTCTGTCACATTTGTGCAAAACAACCAACCAACAAACCCCAAAACCAAACAACCCAAAAACCAAACCAAACAAAAAAAGTCCCCCTTTCATTTCCTCTCTGGTGCTGTGGTATTGCAGATGCTTGTCCATTCCTTTCCCACCTCCTTCGGGGAACTTTCGTCAAAGGTGATTGAAAGGCATAAGCAGAAGGAATAGTACTTCATCTTATACAGGTTATTGGATATCTTGCATGTTCCTCTCTGTCACCATCTGCGAGAATGCTTGTTGGGCAGTGCAGCCAGTCTCCTTGTACACACCAGTTGCAGTATGTGTAGAGAAAAAAGATAGCAAGACTGAAGGTACTGGCATCTCTTTTCAGCCTTACCTCTTCTGCTTTGGTCTCTTAAAGTAGTTGCAAGTCAGGAGTGTATGAAATAGCTCTTGACTTATACTCAGGTGGTAAAAGAGATTAAAATGACAAGATTTCTCGAAAAAACCCATGTTCTCATCCTGCTGAGATTAGCTGGACGTCTCTGGGCACTTGTGTTTTAGCCTTCGTGGTCCAGACTGTCAGGAACATTTGGCTTCCAAGCTAGATACCACAAAAGCTGAAAAGACAGTCCTCTGAGCAGATGCAGACTCTGAAGTATGCATTTCCTTCTGGAGGTGGACAGAAATTTTGAAAAGCTGTAGGTTTGCTGTCCAGTAGAGATTATGAAATTTGGATTTATTACTTGTATCTGCCCTTTACCTACAGGCATGTGAAAAATTTAGATGCCTCAAAGACATTGATAAATACATTTTATCCAAAGATAAGGGGTGGAAAAAAGATTACAACTGCTTTCACAATATTCTTGGTCATTCCCTTGTAAGGAGAGAAGAATGCCACATGTCATTGTGAAGGTTGGTTAAATAGATTTTATTTTGAAACTGGTGATTCTGCAATATATGCTTGGCAAGGGCTTTTTAATTAACAGAGAGTAGTTATTCCAAGAAGACTCTCAAAGTTTCTGCATACTTTGCTGACCATACCAAGTGGAGAAAGAAAATCAGAATTTGAATAGTGGCTAATTTGTCCTCATCTGAGAGCTTCAGCACTTTTAAATTACACATCAGCTCTAAGGATGCCTTTTGTTTTGTAAACAGTCATCTGGTGGATTACTGTTTATTTGTTTATTTGCAATTTCACAGTTCTTGTGTATTATTGTAGTGGACCTTCTCTGTTCCTCAGAGTTAAATGTGTATACATGTTCCCTCAGCTTCTCTCTAGCAGTTATCTAGATGCATATTTAGCTTATCAAGTTCTAAATATTTCAGAAAGCTGAGAGCAGAATACAGTTTATAGTGGCTTATGTGACTTCGATGGTGTCTTTCTGATTTTTGTGAAGAACTTTATAAACATGGTTGCTTACTGTTTTCCCTCGGGTAAAAGTAGATGCTTGTTTTGGCAGAGCTATAGCCATATCTCCATTTTAATAGACCTATTTTGTAATTACAGAGTTGTAGAATAATTCTTGTTTGAGAGGACCTAAGCTTATCTAGTCCAACCTGCTAATCAAAGCAGGGTTAGATGTGAGGTCATTGCAGGTTGTTCAGGGTTTTATCAGTTTGAATCTTGAAAAACTTCAGTGATTGAGGCTGTACAACATATCTGGGCAGCTTTCTGCACTGATGGGTTGTTCTCATGGTGGAGAAGTTTTTCCTTGTATCACATGTGATCCTTTCATTTCAACTTAACACCTACTGGCTTTTGTTCTCCCACACTGCACCAGTATGAGGAGCCCAGCTCCACCTCCTCGATGCCTTCCTGGAGGTACTGTTGGGCCCTCCCAAAACCCCTCTCCAGGCTGACAAGCCCTGGCTATGCAGCCTCTGTTTAGCTTTAGTTTTTAGACTGCTTAACTAGGATGGATAAATGTGTGGTGGAGTGGTTTGAGTGGAAAGAGGTTTTGATCACTTGGGAGTTTTTGATGTTACTGAGATACCTGTTGCAGGATGGCTACGTTTTTTAAATAATGTGATCAAGAGTGGAAAATGCAGTGACTGATGTGTGATACCTGTGTACTCCACTCCATGCCTGACATACTTGTATCTTTCTCATTCTTTTACTATCCCTAAATCTTGTAATCCAGGGGCAAATTCTTAAACTAAATGCAACTTTTGTGTACTTTAAATTTTTATGCTTTGAAGATCTAAGGTATCACCAAGTATTGCTGTCAAAACCAGTTCTGGAGTCTTGATACCTCTGGTTCAAGAATAAAACATAAATAAACAGTGAAACCCATACAACCATAGTTAAAGAAATAACTGGTCTGCAGGGGTGGCTTTTCTTGGATTAAATTTGGGCGGCTTCAGATAGATGGAGGTACTAGTTCTCAAGAAATGAGCCTGGGAATAGGAGCCAAAAAAACACTATAAGCAGTTGGTATTCTGTACCTATTCACATAATGAATGTACACAGCATAAAATCTTGATAGTGTCTGATATTATACATGTATTGTTTGATGATTACACTTCCCTCTTTGACTGAAAAAAAAAGTTTAAATATTCAGTTACATCATTTGCTATTTAAACATAATTTTTACTATTTCCTTTTTTATCTTTTTTTAGTGACAATGACAAATATTGGAGAAAAAGGTAAGATTTTTATTATCTGTTTATAAGTGGAATTCATATATCTGGGTAGAATAGTAGTTTACTAGTAGAATTAAGATATGAATCTAACTAGTTTTAAATAAGTATAGTTTTTGTGTTCCTCAACTCCTTTTATTATCCTGCTATTCCTGAATATTGCTTTAGCCATTACAAATAAAGATAAGAAAAAATTTTTGCTGTTCCTACTGGCTTTCTGATGTGCCAACTAAAATAATCCTTATATTCTGTTATTTAAAAAAAAGTGTTCATAGCCCAGAAAGCTCTTGTAAAAGCAGGACTTCTAGCTGTGAACAGGGTGTTGGTGCAGATGCAACCTATTTAAATAGGAGGTAAATTTTTACTGTAGTTTCTTTTTAGCCAGTGTCTTTAAAGAAACAAAATCCTTTGGATATGTAGCCTTTTCAGAATATAATAAAACTGCCTTATTAGCAGTTCCTACAGTTCCTACCCTGAGGCTGTAACATGTTTAGATTACTTTTTCAGATGCTATTTTACTACTGTGGCACAGCATGGAAATGTAAAGTGTGGGACTGAAGAGCTTTTGGAGGAAGGGGTTAAGAGTTAGGAGATAAACTTGATGCTTTTTGTGTTTGTGTAATTCCAGCGTATTTTATCAAGCCATTGGCAACTCCCTCACTTAGAGAAAGTGTTTATCAATTAAGAAACATTTGCTTGAAAAACTTCCTTCAGTTCAGTGATCTTTCCACGCATATGAGTGCATAAGCGTACCTGCAAATTTCAGCACCTGCGTTGAAGTAATTCCAGTTTCTTGCTGCTCCATACTGTGTGCGAGGGGACACAAGTGTGTTGTTATGCATTGCTCACAAAACACATTAGAATTATCAGCAAAATGCATTGGAGAACATTAAATTCTCGCTCAAAGCCTTGGTCAGGTTCAGCCAGTCAAGAGAATTTACCCTGGCTTATACTTCTACCCTAAGTTTTTTTCGGGGTGAAAACTGGGCAAATGGGGCTCAGCCCTACTACAGGTTGCCTCAGATCTCCAGACAACTCTAGCTATCCTAGCTATTTGTAAATGGATTGCCTTCATGCAAGGGATACACCATTTGGGTTGGGGTTTTTTGGGAGGGTGGTTCAGAAAAACTGTGAAATAGAAGGATTTCTGCCAGGGAGATGCAGAGAGCTCTTCTTTCACTGTCTCAAGGGAAATTAGGTTTTATGTTGGACTCTCAACAGACCCAGTGGAGCCGTGGGTAGCCCAGGGTCTCCATCACAGTGCAGAGAAACTGGTGGGTAAATAACCTGGGAGGAGTGACCAGTCAAGGACCTTGGCCAGGTTGGAGAACTGAGGTTCAAGATCAAACAAGATGAGCTCGAGTCTTGTGCAGTCTTTAAAGGGGAATCCTGGGATAATGTCCTTAGGCTAAACTTTCATCTTCCTTCAGTAGTCTTTTCTTTTTTTCCTTTCATGTATGAACAATTTTCTTATCAATCACAATTGTTGTTTTTCTCACAACAGTAGAATACTGATGCAGATTAGTAAATGTATTGTGTACAGAACTGAGGTAACTTGCCCTACCTTGCTCTCACTGTATGCCTTGAATATACTATTGTTTAAAAAAATACTGATTTTGTTTGAGTAAATCAGGGGTTTTTTATAGTTGATAGGAATGTTCTGATAAAAATGTGGACTGTTCCTGTCCAGAAGCTTGTGTGATAGCAAGTTGGTATTTTAGTGTATTGTTCTTTGTGTGGAGTCCAGTTCTATCACTTACTTATGCTGATGAGATTTTTCTCTCAGTTTAAAGGCTTGGCATATGGCTCTTTTCCCCTGTCATCCCTAAAGCTCTGAACAGAGTTGCTCCTTAGATTTTCTTAGGGGTTTTTTATTATTTTTACTGCTTAGCGAATAAGAGTAAATATTTACAATGTTTCTGTTTTTCAGATAAACAAACTTCAACACCAGAAATATTTATTCAGTGTTACTATTGAGGAAAAATTACAAAAAATAAGATCATTCTGGGCAATTGTTCCTGCATTTATACACTCCATCATTCATGTGTTATAGAAATTTATTCAGCACTCAATAGTGTTACATACAAAAAAACCCCCATGAGCTAACCATACAAGAGCAATATTTCAGATTGTGTAGTTAAAGTACATAGGTTTCCCTTTATGTTTTTTTAATTATCTTATGAATTTATAGAAAAATACTCTTTCCTGTCTTTGGAGTAAGTTAATTAGGGGATATGAGTTTTGGATATACTATTTACTGTAGTGAATTTCTTAGTACAGTGAGAGATTTTAAGAAGAAATACCTATCCATCCATGGCAGGCTCTTAGGAAAAGTTAATGTTGCCTTCTGTATTCTAGTAAAACAATTCAGCACGATAAATGCTCACTGGCATCTGTTAAAAATATAAGAATAATCACTGGCTGTGAAGAACAAAAAGTAGTGAATGAACATTTTAATTTAAAGGAACTGCAGGTTTTTAAAAACCACCCAACTGTCCTCCCTCCTAAAATCTAGCAAAACAAATTAACTGGTTATAGTTACTGCTCAGGTATCATTTGTGTATCCACCCCAAGACTCCCCTCACTCTTGTCATTGTTTAGATAACTATACTTCCTTTGGCAGGGGGCTGGGATGTTTGGGGGAGAGGAGGTGTTTGCATGGTTAGCAGTCTTCCTGCATGGTTTCTAAAGCTAAACAGCAGAGATGCATCAGTTAATTAGGATGTAACAAATGTGTAAGGAGAGAGTGCTTGCTAAATAATTATGGAGCTTTAATAGGCCCATTCCCCTCAAACTTTTGTAATCTATGTAGACTGTATCATGACTTTCCCCACAGAGTGTGTATTTGTCTAATGTAAAGTTGCAGTGCTGTATTTTTGTTGCAAAGCTTTTGCAGAACTGTTTGTAAGTACTACAGTATCACTGGTCTGTTTGTATTAATTCTGTTCCTTTTTAATTTTAGTTGTGTGCCTGGTTGCTTACCACATATTTTTCATGCTGTTCGTCTGGTCATATTGGAAAACAATCTTTACGCTACCAATGAATCCTTCAAAAGAAGTAAGATAAACTTAACTTTTGTTTTTGAAATAGCCTAGTTAAATGCCTGATTCTGTAGTATTTGAATAACTTAGTCTCTGATCTCATGTAGTCTTACACTGTGTAGAAAAACACAGATAGTTACACAGCTTCTTAATAGGAGTGAGTCAGATTGCAATCAATGTCACTACAAAAATGTCAAGACAAAAAAAAAATAACACCTTCTCTAAATTTTAAAGTTTTTAATAGATATTTTAAAATGAGCTACTTATGACATTAAGAAGAAAAAATCCTGTCCACTTGAAAAATGTGAGTTATTTGAACTACTAGCTTAAATTTTTGCATGGGAATATCAGACTTTTATGTGGGCAAAATTTTATTTCCCCGTGTTTAAAACTTATATTTTCTGCCAGCATCTGTCTGCTGTCCTCTGAATTAAAGATTCTTCCCCATGTATTTTGATATAAAGGAATTTGTGGGTTGTAGTGGGAGTGCACATTGGGTAAGTTGATGCTGGGAAGCCACAGCTGGCTAAGCAGGAAGAGAGCTAGTAAACAACAGCCACATGGAAAAAAGGTTATTGGTGGAAACGCTCCCCATGCAGCTTAGTACAACCAACACAACTTTTTGGCCTCTTCCATCCTCTCTTTATTCAGAAACCCCCTAGTCCTCAGTAGGTGCTGTGTCACGCAACTTCCAAGGTCAAGAGGAATCATTCTGTGGCTGTTCTGTAGTTTGAAATACCCACAAAGCCATTACTTACTCGTAAGTCTAGCTGCTTTAAGTACTATGTCAACACAAAATAAATAGCTGGTGGTTTCTGCTGTCTGTAGTGCAGAGGTTCTTTTCTGAATAGTTTTCATTCACCACTAAGATACGTAGTTGTGGAAACAAGTAGATAATTCAAACTAATTGTGGTTTTCATTGAAGTTCACACTGCAGTCTTTACTACAGCTTGGGATAGGGAGGAGCAAAATAAATTAGGAGCCTATTTCATTTGGTAATTACAGAGCCAAATGTGTGCATGTATATGGTGACTGTAGCAATAATTAGAAGGGTTTTCAAAGCGGTGGACTGATGCCAATGAAAGACTTCCAAAACATTTTGACAAATCCTACTAATTACAGTAGGATTCCAAAGCCATCATACAATACTACTGAAGAACTTCAGATGGGTTATGGAAGTTGGGTAATAGAAAGCAATATGTGATGTTTCTGTGTTCTTTGAATTTACACAATGTTGCTGGCAGAAAGTGACATCTTTGTTGTTCCATGTCTTTTTCTTGTTCTACTAGAGCAGTATTTTCAAAATTTAATTAGAGTATTTTGTGATGTTAAGTTACTGCTTGGCTTCCATTTTCTAGGATGAAGTCTGTGAATACTAAAGGATTATCTTTTCAAATGAACTGAACTGACTTATCTAGCAAAAACTCATTTGAATACTGAAAAACAGTTTCAGCATTTTGTTTTCATGAATAGTGTAGCTGGTGCAAACTGCACAGCTTTCTTTTAAGCTTATTTCAAACTTTAACACATATAGAAAGTAGACTTTGAGGGACTTCGCTGTAGTGTGTGCCATTCTGTACCTGTGCATACTAGCTATATGCAAGTACTGCATGGGGGTGGGAGAGAAGATGGTTTCCCAGGAAGGAGTGTTTGTAAACTTAGGACTACTCTGAGGACCAATACAAAATGATGGAGTAGTAGCTCTGTTTACATCGAACCAGCATTTTAAAAAAAAGTATTCTGAACCAAGTTTCTGCAGTGAGAAATTGTATGTATCATTAATATAAATCAAATCAGATTTTAGTAAGAGTGTGTTCTTGGAAGGGAAAAAAATGAATGGTGACTTGAGAAACTGAGGCTAAATGATGAATCTCCAGCTTCAGCTGGAAGATTGTGAGCTTTGCAAGGAAGGGTGGAGTAGTGCCTTCTTTATGGTGGTGAGAGTAGGTTCCTAACTGTATGTTTCTGTCTGCTTCCTTAGTTTTACTTACTGCCTCACTTCCTTTTAGGAAAAAATTCAACATTGTAACAACTAGCCTTCCTGTAAACATAAAATGCTATGGAGTGGGCATCTGTTTCTAGCACAGGTTAGAGACAGCTGCTCTTCCTGCCAAATGTGGACTTCTTTTCAGAGATGATTTTGTATCCTCTTTCTGGAGAATATCAGAGATGTAGATATCACAGTTTTTGGCATCTGCCTATTTCTAGAAGCTACAGTGACAAGGCTATGGTGCTGTGTTGCAAAGGACTTTAGAGTATAAGGAATTTGTACTACTTCATGTATACTGAGCATGTCTTTCAGAAATTTTTGCCCTTTCAGCACTTACTAGAGCCATATTTGTTATTGCCATTTTGAGCAGTGACAGAAGTTGTCATTTTATTCAGGAAGATTTTCAAGATGTGGTGAGGACACACATCTCTTCCTTCTCTCAGCCAATCTCTATAGTAAAAACACATCCTAACACCTGCATGACTAGAACAGCAACTCTCTAGTGACAAAGAATAAAAGGAAAAATACCAGACAGAAGAGAAATAAAGCTATCTTTTTGGCTGTTATTAGTAGTGTATTTTCTTTCAGTTAAATACTGACATCCCTAGCTTATATTCACTAGCTAATATTTGGTATTACAGAAGTAAATTAGCTGACCTTTCAGGGGAATGATAAGCTCTTGATCTTCCTCTTGAAGAGAATTGCTTAATACTTCTGGAAGCATTCATCTCCACATTGATACCAAATCAGAAGTATTTTTAATTTTGCCATAAACTGAATTATTTGTCTTGGGAACACTGGGTTATTTGCTGTAATTCCTTGTACTTGCTGCTAATCCATCTTCATATAATGAATATTTATTTCTCATTACACATCTACAGTTTCTTATTTAACTTGGAATTTGCTAACATTTCTTTGATTTTAAAAATTATTCCAGTTTCATCTATCATATTCAGACAAGGAATCCCTAGAGAGAGAGCCTAGAGGTGAATCCCAGCAAGAAGTCTTAAGACGGGCAGCCAAGGATCTTCCTATCTATACACGGACAATGTCTGGAGGTAAATAAGTGTTCCGGAGGCCACCGAAGACAGATATCTTGATGTACTACCTAAACTAATTAAAAAAAATTTAAGAGTTTGGATCAAAGGGAAAAAGTGCTTTTCGTACTTCATAAAATAACAAAATGGTCCAAGAACTTAACTTTAATGTAAGTTTATGCAGCTACATTTATTCAGCGTAAAGATTGTTGGAAAGTAAATTGTGGCATACAGTTTAGGATTTTAAAGTGGATTGACACTTTTTAGATGTTTTCAAATTGATTTTAGCAAGTAGCTTGTAAAACTAACAAGCTGCAGAAGAGGCTGTAGCAGTCATTAGCTGCACAGATTTGTTTTTTCATAGGTTAAAAAAATAGTTATAAAAAAAGAATCGGTATCTGCATGTTATATATAGATAGATAGATCACAGTAAGAAATTGTTACTGTTTTACTTGTTGGTTGTTCAGTAGCAAGAACAAAGGTTCTTCCAAACTAAGAGTTAATCTAACCCTACCGATATTGTCAGTTTGTGAATGCTGGCTAGCTAAGCAAATCCAAGAGATAATCTCATACAGTAAATGAAAGCTGTTAGAACAATAGCTTAAAATAGCTATATTGTTGAATGATCTTTAAAGTTTTTCCAGTCTGGTAGGTTTTTGTGGGTTTTGTTAGTTTGTTGGTTGTTTTGCAAAGCTGAGGGGTTTGGAAGAAAAAAACCATGATTAGCATGATTAGCAGAGATTGCAAAAATTGAGCTTTTTGGGTTCACTTTGATAGATTCAGCATTGCAAGTAGTTAAAGAATGCTTTGGTATTTGCAACTCTTTCTGATCATGTTGAAATGCTTTCCTGGGGGGTTCTTCTGGGCTCAGCTGATAGTATTTATTTTTGCACAGACTTCAGGTATCCAAATGTGTAACTGTACATTGACATCTAATCTTGGAACGTTTTTTCTTTAGCAATCAGATACTGTGACAGATGCCATCTTGTAAAACCAGATCGTTGTCATCACTGTTCTGTATGCGACAAGTAAGACAATATTTTAAATAAGTGGTTTTCTGAATTAATCCATTTTTTCCTTAACACAGCAGCTTTTATTTTTTATGAGTAGATTTTTCAGGTTTAATATTTTGGCAGGTAAGCTTTTTTCCCTTAGATTTTTTTTCAGATTTAGTTTTCATTTACTTATTTCTAGGGAAGTCTGTAACTTAGTCTAGTTCATTTGATGGCTTCCTTGATGCCAGCATTGATTACATGGTCTTCTACATTCTTTACATAATAATGAATTTTCTTTAAGAATGTAACAAAAAATAGCTGATAAACAAAAATTTGCTTCTTTTGTTAGAATCTGAATAAACATCACTACCCATCTCAATCTAATCATGATGTCACATCTTATCTTAAGGTAATAAACTTAATATCCTGTTTTTCACTGGATAAGTTGCAGGTTACTTTTGTTTAAAGAAAGAACCAGCCAAACATTTTCCCATTTCTAACTGGGAAATAAAATAAAGATTTTGTTTGTCTACCACAAAAAGAAGTTCACATCCATAGTCCCCAGAAGTCTGATTGCTTTCTAATTTAATCTTTCTTTTGGCTTTTGTTCTCTCTGACCTTTCTCTAGCAAGCTTGGATGTCTGTGCGTTTCTTCACTCTTGCCCCCAGTGCTTTAAATTTCTATCTTTGAGAGAAGACACTTCCTCAAAGGATGATTTATTCTTAGCTTTAAGGCTGTTCCAGTTACTCTTCAGCTGATACAGCATCAAACCTTCCAACATGATTGTGAGGTGGAGAAGACATTCCATTTTGTCCAGCAGAGCAGCAGAGGCACTGAAAGAATAACAGAATTGAGGCAGAAAGGGGATCTTGGTTGTGTTGTATGGAATGGTGGTTGAAATGTAAGATAGGAAAATAGTCATGTATCTTTTTACCAGAGAAAAAGAGTGGCTTTTGTTATCGTATAAAATGTGAATGAAATTTGCAGAATGCCATTAGTTAATATATTTTGCAGAATACCTTTATTTTGTCCTTACCTTGTCAAAATTTGCTTACTTCAGTTATATCTGATTTTCGTGTGCACATTTTGTTAATGAAGAGTGATTAATTGGAAAACTGTTTGGTATTTTTCATGCAAGGTAAGTTCTTAAAAACCTCATGTGCATATGTGTATATTTCTATAAAAGCAAACCATAATTCTTGGAAATATATTTAGTTGTATGACTAAGTAATTAGTAATGACTTAGTAATAATTGAATTAGCCCCGTTTCTAAGGCTCTGTCAGAGAATAAAGAATAGTTGAAAAGCCTCTACAGAATGAGAACCAAATCCTGAAGTTGAAGCTCTAGATTGCGTTTTCTTAAATCACTAAGCTCGTGACAGATGAGGTGTTTTGAGTTTAGGTTATCTGCACTTCACTTGCAGGTGGACAGTTTTATGTGAATTTAAATGCACATATTTGTTAAATAGATTAGGTACACAACTATAAATATGGATAATTCTTAATCTGTCTGTGAGTAATTTAAATCTGACATGTAACTGTGCTTCTGATTTTTTTTTTCTTTTGCCTTTTGCAATGCTTGGAATTCTGTTGGGGTTATTCAGATGCATTTTGAAAATGGATCATCACTGCCCTTGGTGAGTGTACTATTGGTTTCCTTTTCTTACTTTCTGATTTGATAAAATACACTCTTGCTGGGCCTTTTGTGAAGGTGATACTTCACTATTCCTAGAGTTAGATGCTTATGTGAAGTTACTGGTCTTGCAGAACCATTGGAGTTATTTACTGTATGTCCTCTTTTCTTAGTTGTGACATATGGAAAGAAGTTCATGTATAATTTTTCTTAGATCTCTGAGCTGGGTAACTATGTTTTTACAGTAAAGATGAGGTAGACTTCTGGCCAGTGAAAAAACTTCTTTTAAGGATTGCTATTTTCTTTATAGTTCGAGTATTACTGTGCCTTTGTTGCAATGAATAATGAAATGCCACCTTAGGTTAAAAATGAAAGGGCAGGAGTGTTTCAAGCTCCCTTTACTGAAGCTCCCAGGACAACTGGAGTGGGCTTGCTGGAAACAGCAAGTTAGTTCTTTTAGTTTTACGGGGTTTTTGTGTTCTTTCATTTTTCCTCCCCTCTCCCTCCCACCCTCCCTTCTTTTGCTGCCATGTCAGCCCGCACAGTGGTTTTGTTCTCCTGTGTTTTCTTAGCAGCCCTTGGGACTAGTGGGTAGGCAGGTTACATAATTAATTTTATGTCAGTTTGGCAGGTGTCTCACAGAAATAATTAAAATAATTGTTTGGTAAGGTCCAAGTTGAGATAATTGAGTGGTATGTGGCAGTTCTTCACTGCATGAAACCTATGAGAAAAGAAGACTCTCCTGTGTTGACACTTTCTTAAGTCTAATTCTGGAGCAGAGGAGAGACTCTGTCCTGAGGGAAGAAGGGGTGCTGGTCTCTTCCTGTTTGTTGTGGTCCTGACTACAGCCTCTGACATAATGCAATTTAATTTCAAGAATCTCCCCTTATTTTGCATCTACATGGTAGATTCAATTGAAAGAAATAGTTATCTGTATAGGGTAGAGTTACTTCCTACAAGTTTTTTTGCTGTAGGAATATCAGCATGTGAAATGTGATGATGCTCAGTGTTAGTAATGTGCTTCTTAAAAAAACCAACAAGAACAAAAAAAACCCCACAACAAAACAGGGAAAGCTATAAGAAAAACAGCTGTCAGGCTGTTCCTGACAAAATATTGGTGAAAAGTCCCAATATGACTATTATTGTTCAGTATTATAAACACTTCTTATAGCTTTATGGTCTCTTTGAGATTGTTTGAGTTGTTCTATCTTAAGACATTTAAATGAAAATGTCCTTCATGTAAACTTCAATTTCATAATAAAAATCCATTGTATCAAATAGTAAATCATAAACAGCACTTAAATTTTTTGTAAAAAGGGAGTGAAATGTTGTTTCACTAGGGCAGAGACTTCTAGGAAAACAAACTCCATTTTCCTCTCAGTAGCATTTGCTTATTTTACCTGTTTGCAGTCTTCTTAATCTAACAACATAAACATACCCAGTTTGAGAGAGTATTTACATTGCTCATTGTTTTTAATCTAATAAGCAGTGGGTGCAAAAAATAAAAATACAAATGGAGAAGATAATTGAAAGATGTATAATGCTTCTTGGTGGAGAATTGTTCCTTTTGTATTCCAAGTAACAGAAAAGCATAGAAAAAGAAGTATTGTCTTGTGTTATTTTTCCTAATTTGAGTGGATGTTCACAGTTCCTGGCTCACCCAGAAAAAAATAACTACATGGAAGAGACAAAAAAGTTTTGAAATACTGCACCAGCGCTGATCAAGCTTTGTAGTTTCCTGTAAAGACCCATGTTCAAAGTTCTTTAGGAAATATATGGCTATCTTGCCAACAAAAGTAAGAGTGTAAGTCAGTATAATGGATGGATTTTAGCCTCTCTGAACATTATTAGGTCCTGCTTTGCTTTTCATGTTGGGATTTTTTGGTGGGAGCAAGTTGTGTGGGAAGGAAGGGGGAAAGAACTCATTTGATGCTTAGGGAGAGCAGGGAAATAGTAATGAGAGTTACCTCTAACTTAATATTCTGCTACAAGAAGGATTTCTGGAGAGGACAGGTAAGAATTACCTAGGGAGTAAGATGAAGCATTTGGAAGGCAGAGTTAATAAGAGGTAGTCATGTCCTAACCCCAAGTCACCTGTGTTCTGCTCTCAGGCAGGGAGGCTTTATTTTGGCTGTCATTCTTGTGCTAATGGAAGTGCTGTGATAAACGGAAATATTTAATGCTAACTGCCCACTAACTACTCTAACAGTTTTAAGTGATGCATTAGTGATTTCTAGTGCTACTGCTACTCACCATAGACAGATGGAGCTGCAGGCGGGAATGCAATGGCTTGAGGCATCACCAAAAATATTGTTTGTATATAACACTAATGTTAACAAGGTCCATTAAGAACACCTTAGGAATAATTTGAAACATTTCTCCTTTATCTCCTGAGTAATCCCAAAAGAAATTAGCATCTCCTGAATTCTATGATGCTTCTTGTTAACTGAGTTGCATCACCTTTAGTGCGTTGTAAGTTATTTCTTTGCCTGGCATTTTCAGTAAACTAACTCTTAAAACAGGAATTATGTATTTTCTTTTTATACTTCAAAATGAAGTGTTTAAAATGTTAGCTGTAATACAGATTGTTACTCTGTACTGTTCTTCTGTGTTAATGTTTCACTGCAATAACATACCATTATTTAGCCACTTGTCAGTATATTTATCAATTTTAATCTTTCTCAGAAATGTTAGACTTCAAATCTAACCACAATCCTTGGGGTTTAAGATTTGATACTACATGCTCAAGCAGTACAATTACAAAACCCCCTGGTGTTTACTTTCTCTTCAATCTTCTGATAAAGTGTTCTCTTCCAGTAAGAACTCCACGGTCTGGGGCTTTGCCAGAATTGAAGGGAGCATAAAAATTTATACAAGTTTATTTTGACGTGTGTACTGCATGCCATAGTGCAAAAGGACAGCAATAAAGAAATCTGTCTTTGATTCAAGAAACTTCATCTTTGGGGAATAAAATTTCGCTTGATATTTCTTTTCTCACACTAAACAATGCCTCAAAGGAAAAACAGTCCTAAAATAAATATCGTGAAAGGAAAACAGGGTTATCACAGAAACCTTGAATTTGAATTGGTTGCAGTTTATCATGGAATTGCCTACTTTGATGTTTTTCATGGCTAGGCTTCGCGAACGAAGATTTGGGAAAGGCTCTATCCACATTTGTTACAAGCACGCTGGTGGCTAATAAGGCCAATACGAGATAAGACATATCCGTTTGCAAAAGACACAGCAGAAAGACTCCTTAGGTGGTATATTCTGCAAGGCACGATTCTTTCTGTGTTGCCTTTTCTCCTCGAGAGTGATCCTGCGTGCGTTCTCAAAGGAAGCAGCAGCGTTATAGATGGTTTGTCTCCAGACCTCCCAATTGGAGGCCAGAATAGACCAGTTATGTTGATCAATATGGCTGTATTTAATGGAAAAAAACCCACTTCACTGCATGATGAGCTTAGAAATATATCTTCTTTTTTTTAATTAGAACAGTGTGTTTTGAGTCCTTAATTGTAGTTAATGCAGATACTTAGCTATTGCTGCATGTTTAAATGATAATGCTAAATGTAATGTTTAGCCAACGTGGCACGTTTTGTCAAAACAAAACTTAGAATAAACTCCCTATCCACTCTGAGAATGAATAACAGTAGTGTACAGTGTAAATTTATTTGGTGTTTTAAGATTTTACCTTTATCTCATTAGCATGTATTCTGCCATTAGCATCCCTGTCTCCCTAGAGATCAGTTACAATAACGTGTCCTGCACTTCTAGAAGCTGAAGTTGAGACTTGCCACACATTTTTTTTGAGAATTCTTTTTCAATATACAAGTGCTCTTGTGAGTGTAATCTTCTCTTAATTAGCCGATCTTTTTGACAGCAGTATCAGTTAGTTAAGGTATATGGAATTATTTTTTTAAACTCATATGAAGAATTTTGTCAAAGTTAGTACAAAGATAACTTCGATCAGCTTCTTAATGCAACCAAATAAAAGAGGAAGTGGTTTGCCAATAGGCTGCCTGTGGGCAGCACTCTGATATTTTTTCATTTGGTGGATGTAATATCATTGCATGTTTAATAGAGCTCTGAAATTCATAATACTTAATATGTTGTCTCTTTTGGGAAGCTGCCATGGTACTAAATGTAAGCTCATCATCATAGTGTATACTAGTTGCTCATTATTGTTTATAAAATCTTCACAAATGGGAGACAGGTGAACTTAGATCCCATAAGCAAAAATGATAAAATGAGATTTATTTTAACATTTGGATGTGTATTTGCATATTTCTAATGTCTTTTATTTCCTGTCATGTTGTCACTGATATGAAATGTTTTCTGTCTATTTAAGACTAGTATTTCTCTCATTTTTTTATGTAAATGTAAATATTTTTAGGAATTACCTATGAATGCTCCTAAGTTTGAGAATAACACTAAGAAGTTTTAATATGTAGTGTAATGAATGAAGGAGGATGTGGATTAAGTGAGACTGCTTTTATTCTCACAAAACTCAGTCGAGATTCAGATTCTTGGCTTGTTACTGTCCCAGCTGACATGCAGTATGCCTAATGGTATAACATGGATACTTGCCTGCAAACTAAAAAAGTAGCTCTAACTGCAATCACATTTACATCAGATGTGCTGGGAACAGATTTCATACGATAAGAGGAAATTTAATTCAGTAAGCTGTTGCAAGCAGTGTTACCTGGTAAAGTTCTTTGGGCTTTTTCTGGTGTTGGTGTTATTTTGCTTTGGGTTAGAATTACTTACATTAATTTGAGAATTGAAACTTAATCCATTTCAGTAGCTTGGGGCAGCAGAGATAGGATGCAAAACTTGGTTTACATGCTGATATTAACTTTTTTTAGAGTAAATAATTTAAATTGGATGAAAGCAAAAGAAAATAACTTTCATGACATTTCATTTTTACTTCTACTTTTTTTTTAATCAGGGTGAACAACTGTGTAGGATTCTCCAATTACAAATTTTTTCTTCTCTTCTTGGCTTACTCGCTAGTGTATTGCCTTTTCATTGCTGCAACAGATTTACAGTACTTTATCAAGTTTTGGACAGTAAGTACCCCAATCTACATACTGTCTTGAAGTGTATGAAGTTACTGCTGTGCCAGAAGTATAAGATTCTAAGGGGGCCTACAAAAAAGCTGGAGGGGGACTTTCTTACAAGGGCATGTAGTGTTAGGACAAGGGGTAATGGTTTTAAGCTGAAAGAGGACAGATTAAGATTAGATATTAGGAAAAAAATCTTTACTGTGAGGATGGTGAGTTTGCCTAGAGAAATTGTGGATGCTCCATTTCTGGAAGTGTTCAAGGCCAGGTCAGATGGGGCTTGGAGCAACCTGCTCTAGTGGAAGCTGTCCCTATCCATGGCAGGGGGCTTGGAACTAGATCACAGAATCACAGAATATGCTGAGTTTGAAGGGACCTATAAGGATCATCGAGTCCAGCCCTTAGCCCTGCATGGGACCATCCCCAGGAGTTACACCATGTGTCTGAGACTATCATCCAAATGCTTTTTGAACTGTATCAGACTTGATGATGTGACCACTTCCCTGGGGAGCCTGTTCCAGTACCCAGCCACCCTCTGGGTGAAGAACCTTTTTCTATTATCCAACCTAAACCTTCCCTGACACAATTTCAGACCATTCCATCGGGTCCTGTCACTGCTCACCACAGAGAAGAGATCAGTGTCTGCTCCACCTCTTCCCCTCACGAGAAAGTTCTAAACTGCAATGAGGTCTCCCCTCAGTCTCCTCTTCTCCAGGCTGAACAGACCAGCTGCTCCTCATATGGCTTCTCCTCAAAGCCCTTCACCATCTTAGTTGCCCTCCTTTGGACACTCTCTAAGAGCTTAATATCTTTCCTATATTGTGGTGCCCAAAACTGCACACAACATTCAAGGTGAGGCCACCCCAGTGCAGAGCAGAGCAGGACAATCCCCTCCCTCAACTGGCTGGTGATGCTTTGCCTGATGCCCCCCAGGACACGGTTGGCCCTCCTGGCTGCCGGGGCACCGCTGACTCATATTCAGCTTGCCATCGACTGGGACCCCCAGGTCCCTTTCTGTGGCACTGCTTTCCAGCATCTCATTCCCCGGTCTGTATGTACATGCAGGGTTGCCCCATCCCATGTCCAGAATCCGACACTTTGCCTTGTTGAGCTTCATATGGCTGGTGATTGCCCAGCCCTCTAATTTGTCGAGGTCTCTCTGCAGGGCCTCCCTGTCTTCAAAGGAGTCAACAGCTCCTCCCAGTTTTGTGTCATCTGCAAACTTGCTTAGTATCCCTTCCAGTCGTGCATCCAAGTCATTTATGAAGATGTTGAAGAGCACAGGACCCAAGATGGAGCCCTGTGGAACTCCACTAGTGACAGGTCACAAGTCTGATGTTACCCCATTCACTACCACCCTCTGTGCTCGACCTGTGAGCCAATTGCTCACCCACCACATGATGTGTTTATCCAGCTGTGTTGGACATTTTGTCCAGAAGGATCCTGTGAGAGACAGTATCAAAAGCTTCAGTGAAATCCAAAAAGATGACATCAACTGGCTTCCCTTGATCAACTAGGTGGGTTACCTTATCATTGAAGGAAATAAGGTTTGATAAACAGGACTTTCCCCTCATGAAGTTGTGCTGGCTGTGACCAATGACTGCGTTGTCTTTCAGGTGTTTTTCAATACCTCCCAGAATAATCTTCTCCATAACTTTACCAGGCACGGAAGCGAGACTGAGAGGCCTGTAGTTTCCAGGATCCTCCTTCTTGCCCTTCTTGAAAATCAGGACAAGGTTTGCCCAAGCTTCCAGTTGGCTGGGACCTCTCCAGATTCCCAAGACCACTCAAAAAATCGAGAGAGGTTTTGTGATGACATCAGCCAGCTCTTTGAGGATTCTGGGATGAATCCCATCAGGCCCCACAGATTTGTAGGTATCCAGCTGGAGCAGCAGATCCCACACAATTTCAGGGTCAACTGGGAGTTGATCATTCTCACAGTCGTGGTCCTCCAGCTCAGGGCACTGAGACCCCCTTGGTCCGTCATCTGAGTTGAAGACAGAGGCAAAGAAAGTATTAAACACCCCTGCCTTGTCTCTGTCCCTGTTTGTGAAGTGACCATCCCCATCTTGTAACAGGCTGATGATATTTCTGTACTGTCTATTGCCATTAATGTATTTGAAAAATCTCTTTTTATTGTCACCCACATTTCTGGCAGCTTCAACTCCAGCTGAGCTTTGGTCACACACATTTTCTCCCTGCAGTGGCAAGCAACATCTCTGAATTCTTCCCATTTTACTTGACCTTGTTTCCACTGGGCAGACACCTTCCTTTTTTGCCTCGTCTCTGAGAGAAGATCCCTGTTCAGCCAAGCCAGCCTTCTGCCTTGCCTGCTTTACTTCCAGCATTTGGAAATTGCCTGCTCCTGTGCCCTTAGGAGGTGGTATTTAAAAAGTGACCAGCACTGATGGACCCCAGCATCTGCAAAAACATTTTCCCAGAGTACCTTACTAACTAATTTCCTGAGCAGCCTGAAGTCTGCTCTCCTCATGTCCGGAGTTGAGGTTTTGCTGGCATTTTTCCCTTCCAAGCCAAGGCATTCTGTGATTCCAAGGCATTACATTGTAATCTAGTATCTCTTAATATCATGTACAAAAGTACAAAAGATCTAATAACCACAGCCCTCATTTTTTTTCTCTTATCACAGGTCATGAAATTTCACTCATTTCTTAATTATTTTGAAGTTGATTTATGCTATAAGTATTTTGAAAAGGCTAATAAAACAACACAATTTTTGTAAAGACAAATTATGCTTCACTAAAAAACACTTCAAAGTTAGATCCAAATTTCAGATTCTTGCTCTCAGTATTTATAGTTTCTCAAGAAAGGGCTTGTTTCTTTAACTTAGGTGCTGTCACCAACCTAGTTGCATGGCTGTCTGTACACTGGAGGTGTATAATTCATTTATTCATATTCTTGTGTGGTACATTTGTCTCTGTGCTCAATTTGATTTTGCTGAATAGAGGATTATTAATAATCAAATTAAACAGCTATTTCCCCAGTTCTAATGGCATCATTTTTTTTATTCTTAGAATGGCCTTCCTGATACTCAAGCCAAGTTCCACATCATGTTTTTATTCTTTGCTGCAGCTATGTTTTCTGTCAGTTTGTCTTCTCTCTTTGGGTATCACTGTTGGCTTGTCAGCAAGAATAAATCCACATTAGGTAAGTAGATTTAATGCTTCTGTGTTTGACAGCAAAAAATAATTAATAAATGTATATTATATGTATGGGTGTAATGGAAAAAGTGGACAATTCTACACAGGTTCCTTGGACCCTGGTTAAAATTGCCCAGATCTGGCACTGTCCAGTCCTGACTCCCCAGTTCTGCTGCTCCCTGGAAATTCTCTTTCCTTCTTGTCCCAAAGGGCTGAGTTATTAACAAACTTATGCTCTTCCTCTCACTACTTTCCATCCACAGCTTGTTAACAGAAACTGAATAAACTAAAAAACTGAAAATAAAATTGAGATGATTTTCTGATAAATGTTAGATGCAGTACTGCATGCTCATGTGGTTGTTGTTTGGCATTCTCAGCCCAAAGGTCATAGTCCTCTGATATGGTGTCTCAGTAAGGGCAGTGTCTCCAGCACTTCATGCCCACCCTTACCCCCTGCAGAACCAAAGTTCTGTCAGAGAATGACCTGTTAAAGAAGAACAGGCAGTGCTTCTCTATTTAGTAGTAAGTGAACAATGGAGATCCTAAAGGCAGTTTCACAGTTGTGAGAGCTGTCTGCCACATAATTATAGATACATAGAAAGGACTCTGTGTTATGAATTAATTTTTAAAACCTCAAAGAAGATGGCCTGTTCCTCTACCATATGGCAGTATATATAACTGCACTGAATATCAGCCTTAAACCAGGATTTTCCTCCACTTAAATACATGTGTTTCTGATTACAAATCTTAATAAATAAAAGAAGGTGCAGAAGATTTGAGTGCCTGTTCAGTGCTATATCCTGGACTGTAATAATGCCAATTTGCAATATAGCCATTAAAGTTCTAAGTCTTTAAATGCTTTTCTGTTGATACAAGCTGAATTAGAGTAAGCCAGTGAATTGATCTGTTTTTTCCAGTTCTCTTTGGATTTACTAATATGTAGGTGACTAATGAAAAACTTTGAGAATAGATATCTATATCAATGGAAGACAGCTTGTTTACGTCAAGATTTCTCTAGTGTTTGTGGGTTTCTCCAATATTCTGACAAATCATTGACTTAGAAATTAGTATTGGAAAAAAATTGTTCAGTCTAGTTATAAGGAGAAAAGTTTTATTAAAGATGCTTAAATGAATGGCAGTAATTAAGTATTCTATTTATAAACTGGTCTTACAATTTTAGTGCAAAAAAAATTGTTCAGAGGTAACCATTATACATTACACTTTGAATTCAACTTTTCATTTTCAAAACTAACAGAATTCAATACAGGTAATTAACATGGTTTGTGCATGCTTAGGCTACTCAAAGGGATCTGTTTGTCTCTTCTTCCTACTTTACTTTGGGAAATTGCTCAATATGTGAAACCCTCAACATGCAATAATTTGGTAATGAAGCCATGATAGCTTTAAGTGTGACTGTGATTAAATCATCCTAGGAGGTGTTTTCCTGGCTTAACATGGGCATCTGAAAGGGTGTCCCAGTTTTCCCTTCCCCTTTCTTTAAAACCCATGGTAACTAATGCATACTGCATGTGGAGGGTCATTTCCAGCAGTTCATAGCTAAGGTTTTACTGCAGAAGGACAGTCTCAGCAGGATTCTGACATGGTTTCTGGGAGCTGTACTGTCAGGTCATCAGTATGTAGTTTGCCTACTATATATAGCCAATTAAGGGAATTAAATGGCTATCAGTTACTTAGTGGAAAGTGAATGAATTTTGTGCTTCAGGCACTTTGCAACACTTAAAGTATATTTAGCTCTCTTCTCCAGAAATTTAGTTTGCATTTCCATGGGAAATAATCTGGGTCTGTGAGCAAAGTCGTTTCTTTATGCAGCTGTAAAAACACACAATATTTTCATACCCCAGGGTGTGAAAGGCTAGTCTTACTACTAAAGTAGGTTAAGCTTTTCTGCTTTTCCATTGCTCTTTCTGTCTTAAACCCTTCGTTTAGGTTTTTCTTTCTTGAACGCTCTCTGTGGTACAGTCACATGCTGCAATCTTCATATAAACCTATCATGCCTTCTTAAAAAGTGAGTTCCTCACTCTCCCTTGCCTTGATTAGGGAGGAGAGTGAAGGAGACTTCCACCCTTCCTGAGCCATTGGAATTCATTCCTCTGCACACACAGCGAGTGTGCAGGACTGACTTCAGCTTTCTCAGTCGTTTGGGCAGTACAGCCTTTCCTCATTGGTGCAATTGCCTATATACTGGTGTGAAACGTAAACATTGTAACTTGTGAAGAAATCTAATTAATCATTTTCTTTTAAGAGGTATTCAGAGCTCCCATATTTCGTCACAGAACAGACAAGAATGGCTTTAGCTTGGGCTTCAGCAAAAACCTAAGGCAGGTGTTTGGTGATGAGAAGAAATACTGGTTGCTGCCTGTGTTTTCAAGGTATGCTGTTCTTAATGCTTCATTTCTTGAAACTGTTGAATAATCAGGATCCAGAGGATTTGGGGGTGGTTAGTTTTTGAAATAAGATGCAGTAATACTTTAATAAAAAAGTTCTTCAAAGTTGTTGGATTTTTGTATGTATGACACTAATTCTGAATTTTTCAGTTTAGGGGATGGTTGCTCCTTCCCAACTTGCCTTGTTAATCAGGATCCTGAGCAAGCTTCCACACCTGGTGGTCTTAATTCAACATCCAAAAAGTAATCTGCTTTTTGTTACGCATTCTAAATAGTTGATTTTTTTTTTTCTTGTGCGCACATAAACAGAACCATGTATAAGATACTCTTCATTTGCTTACCACTTTTATGTACCCTGTTAATAAATCCAAGTCAGATTTTAAACAGCTAAGCAAACCAGCTAATTCTCAGATTTATTTTTACATTATGGAAGTGAGATGGGGTGGGGTTTTTTTCCCCCGATGTACTTTGTCTTGGTTCAGTGGAATCCCAGGACCTGAGTTTTCCACCCCTCCCTGACATTCAGTATCAACTGCATTCTGTTCTGCATACATGTGAGCTGATTAGTTGGTCTGCCTATGATACAAATCCATTACCTTGCACAGCTTTTGGGGGAGGCCTGCTTTTTCGTGTCTGGTGAAAGCTGCTTCACATGAGGGAATCCCTTATGGCACTTGTGCCAAAGCACAGGAAGCTAAATATTAAGTGTTGTTTCTGCTGATAATAGAACATATTTTATTAATTCTTAAACTTAATGAACATGACATCTTTAAAGTGTGAAAAGTATGCAGATGCTCTTTTAAATAAATATAATAGCTTAGTATTTCATATCTTTTTTGCAACATTTATGTAATGAAAAGTGTGAAAAGTATAGTAAATTTGAATACGTGGCTAAGAAATTATAATGGAATCATATTGACAATCTTTTATTCATAGTAGAAATATATTATATTTCAGCTAGCTGCTTACTGAGGTTTTATCTTACCCCAGCATTCCATAGCTTATGTTAGGCAAGAGATTTTTGAGATGTTCTCTCCACTATTTATCATGTCAAGCTTGTTGTAGTGGGAAAGATTATAGGTAAGAGTGCCTTTGGAGCTGAAGTACATACATGTATTAATATATAATAGCTGTCAAGTTAAAAATCAGAATGTTTCCCTGTTCTGTGCTAGGGAGTTGCTTTTTAGATTGCACTTGCATCTGTGACAACTGCACTGTAATATGTGTAATGATAAAAGAGTAGTGATTCATCAGAAAAGCAACAAGGTAAGGTAGGAAAAGTACTGCATATGACGAAGTGTTTGTAATGTGTGGTAAGATAATGAAAAATTACTGCAGTTCACTAATGCTCTTTTTATTGGCACTACAGTGAGAACCATCTGTTTCCTGCAAAGCCACTGCGTGATTCCCAGAGCCACCTACTTACGGATACACCTTCTTGGTCAGAAACTAGTGTAAAGGCTGAAAAGGGCAAAGTTGGTAAGGAATTGATTTATGCTGCAATGATTCGTGTTGTATAAACTAGTTTTGGAAGGTCACTCGATTTGTATTCATGAACCAAAATTCATGAAGCTTCTTCTAAATGCATGCTTATAGGAAGTTCCATGTGTCAAAGCTGCTGTGCCCTTCCTAGTTAAATCTGACTGAGGTACTGAGGACACTGACACCAGCAGGTGCTAATTATCTTTTAAGCTAAGCCTGATAGTACTTTTGCCAAGAAATTGCTTATAAAAGAGTATGATAACACCTAGTTGCAACTAGTGAAAAGCTGTGTGATAGACACAGGACAAGAATAGACTTGGTAATAGTGTAGTGGCATTAAAATGATTGTTAATTAAAGGTTGTATTATTTGCTGAAGTAGACATGACACCTTTTCTTGTGGAAGTACCATTCTTTGTCTTTAAAGGTATGAACAATCCTGCATTAACCATGGAAAATGAAACCTAATTTCTCTTAAAAGAAGCATCTGAATATGTAAGGAAAAGGTATGTTAATATTCTCTGTACTTAATATGTTATTCCATGATTCCTTGTCACTTGAGGAACGCACAAAAGAAAATTACTAAAACAATTCCTATATGTTTTCTTTTCTTCAATTAATTTTTTTACCATGAGTAGTAGCACATGAATTCATAGTTTTAAACTAAACCTCCTATTTCTTGGTGTATCATATTTGCAAAATAGTTCAATCTTTATACCTATTAGTTTTAGGTAATGTTCCAATATCTTATTATTCCCTTTCTTTAGAAAGACAATGAAATTGTGGCTATTCAAACTTTTCAGCCCATATTTGTAAAGCTGAGTTTGAAAATTAAGTTAGTTCTTAACAATGAATGCCAAGATCACAGCTTGGTATGGTAATGCAGGTAAAGGTCTATCAAATGATGAAGGAAAAAGGATTTAATCTAATATATAAGCTATTCATGTCTTGTTCTGTGTCAGGTACTGAGCTGGATCCTTTCTGATAGTAAAAATGTGCTGCCTACTGAAGACAAAAAGTGTTTGTATGACTTCCTGAACATTTAATCAGCAATTGTCAAAAACAGCTGAGATTTTTTTGATTTCTTGCATTGATATCTTGCAACATAGAGTTCCCAGAAAGCAGGTTTGAGAAGCAGCTAGTAGATTCTGTTGGGTACATAAGGAGACCTTAATAATTGGGTTTTGGGGAATGAACACGATCAATCATCATATTCAGTTTGGTATTTGAATATTGCTAAGTCCACCAAAGCTTCTAGAATTAAACTATTTTGTATTTAAAACTGTATAAAAAATTTGACCCTAACCCTAAGAGTTTCTGTATACCAAATAGTTGGTATGGAGCAATAGTTGGTATGACAGCAAGGTCAGTTCTGTCTCTACTGTTGGAAGTAACCTTTCCAGTCATCCTGAAAAAGTGTCTTGAGTGGATATGCTGCATTTGTGTGCGACATGACTCCTGGACATGCTGTCATGGTACCTCATGGAGAAAGTGGAAGGCATAGAAAGCCATCAGGGAACTGCAGTGATTGTTACTAGATCCATCAGAAATGGTATTGCACTGTCAAAGCAGATTATAAAAATGGTAGGTGTGCACATGCCAATAGATGGTATTGCATATATGGCAATATATGGCACATACCATAGCTTGTACCAGAAAGTTCAGTTTGATTCATAAGAGAAACTAAAAAAATTCTTGACCCTTACATTCTGGTTTTGTGTTCAGTGATGAAGACAGTTCCAGATATAGGTACATCTGCAAACTTGATGATGATGTGAAGTGTTAGAAGTGTTGAAAATGTGGGTGTCAGATGAGCAAAGTTAAAGAGACGAGCAAAGGAAATTTAAGACGGTGTCTGCAATTTTGACTGCTTTGTGTATGTTATTTGAATAGAATATAAAAACCTAATTTCTAAACCTTTGTTCAAAATGGAAAATGCTTTATTTCTGCCTTGTTTAATCCATCTTTTTTTTTAACAAAAGAGCAGCTACTGGGAAAGAATAAATTACTCAACTTCAGTTAGTTTGATGTCTTACGTGTCATCACTGATCAAGAGTAAAACATTGGAGACAGACTTTAAAGAAACAGATTTTTGGATTATGTTACAGAAATACCATTAATTGCAACTAGTTTTATTGGGTTGGAGTTCTACTTTCTAAAGTCCTAACACTTTTATTTACTTAAGTTATAGCTTTTAAACTTTAATCTTTCTTTGAAGAGTTGTACATTTTACTGGAACTCAGTCATTCAGATTATTCTGAATATCAGACATGGTCTGTGACTGTTCTGGAGATGTTAATAGTGGGGGGGTTTTCCCTGCTGTTCAGCTTGATAAACAACTCATCTCTTTTTTAATTGTTTTTTTTCTTTTAGTCCAGTCTGAGAAAGTAATCATTAGATATATGTTTGCAGTCTGATTAACTCACTCCTGGGGTTTGTGGGCTTTGTTTGTTTGTTTGGAGCTTTTTTGTTTTTTCTTTTTGTGAGCATCCATTATGAAATGAGGCTTTTAAAAGAGGTACCACTTTTGGTGGAGGTTATGTTCCAAAGAGTAAGTGTAAAACCACATAAAGGGGCTCCTGCACATTTCAGAAGGGTAATATCTTAAGGACTGCTAATTCTTTGGCATGGTTTGGTTCTATTTGGCACTTAAAAGACTTTAATGGAAAAGTAATAAAAAAGCCAATTTGTATATATATATGACTTACAGTTGCTGGAATAAGAGCCCTTATATAACAAATTTTTTTAACTACTTTGCATTTAACTTCATTGCTTTATTGTCAGTATTTGAGTTATATTTGTTCCTAGTGAGTGAACAGAATAGAGCTGCTGAAGTCACCACAAAAAACCAAGTAATTTCATCTTTGACATGAAAAATACAGCCCACAGCCCCGCCAGTGTGTTAGAGTTAGAATTTCTGTCCCAACTAAGGATTTGTTCAATAACCTGTGTTCTATAATCCTTCATAGTTCATTAGAGGACTAATTACTGAGAATGCCAGATGTGGTTTACGGTAATGTAATAGAGAATTGTTCTTTAATGATGCTGTTACCTGGAAATACTGTAAAAATAGCTCACTTCACTTTATAAACTGGTGGCCTGCTTGCTGTGTAGTCAGTACTTAATCACTGTCATCCTGAAGTAGATTAATAACATAACATGAGTAACACAACTGTGAACAGTCTTACGGTGTTCCTCTTCATAATTTTCATGCTTGTTGGTCACTTTCCCCTTCAAGTTGATGATACCTGTAGCAATAACTTAATTTTTAAGTGTTCTTTGATTGTAATAATGTATTTTGTAATTAATGTTTTGTTCCAGTTTAAGAACAAGCCGTCATTGGAAGGAAGATGGATTCTTCCAAATTCAGCCCTGTTGGTCAGCTGTTCCTGTCTGCTCCTGTATGGATGTGCTCAGAAAACAAACCAACAGATGATTAACTGTCTCTGTGTCAGTGCTTGAAATACAAAACTAGACATACTACTTCTGAACCAGACAAAGAATTTTTCAACTTAAAATTACTGTGTTTGAGTGGTGAAGGATGAGTGAATATTAGGAAATGAAAAAAATAGGAGGCTGAGTTTACAAATGGCTGGTTTTACTTTGATATTCAGCACAAGAAAAATGTGACCTTCTTACTTATCAGTCCATGTTCTTGCCTTGGTTTCACTTTTTAATTCAAATTGTTGTAAGTAGTTGACTTTAAAATCAAATTTTTGCACTACTGCCCTTATGAATTCCTTATGAATTGGGAGAACACCCAGTGTGGATTATGAATAATTTAGTGGCTTGGTGGACTGTATTTTCTTTTGAGTGTTTGATAAGCAGTTTTTGAAGATAAGAAGACCCAAGTGAAATGTCTATTTTTGGAACATTTTTTTGGAAAACATTATTGCAAAAGCTCCGTTTCCCCTCAGATCTGCACTACCAATAGTTTGAGAAGTTATAGAGGGGAAAAAAATTCTTTGTTAATTGAATGCTACAGTGGGTCATTGCTCAGTGCTGTGATAAAAAGCCTGTATTCAGATGGGTAGTACATAAATGAAACTAGCCAGCTGGGGATTTTGATGGGAGCTGCACAGGATAGTGCTATGAAATGGGGATTTTATTGTCCCATTTGGAGCTCTTAACTGCTTTGGGAAGTGAATGTTGGCACTGAACTTTATTTCAAAAGGCTTTTTACCAACCTGTGTTCCTGAGGGCCTCTGTCTTTCAAGCTTCTAGTTTCTTATTATCGATATTTGTGTCAGATTTCTTTTTTCTTTTTCTTCAAGACACTGCCTTTCTTACTGTATAATTTAATGGATATCATGTACAATCAAGGAGACTTATCACAATGACTTGTGATATTTGCATTTACAGGACAACAGACTTTTGATTGCAATACCAAAAAGCCAAGCTGCTGCACGTAGGAAATCCCCTTCAATAAAGTTAGGAGCTAGCAGCTTTCTTAGCATCAGAGGTTACTGGCCAGGTAATAAAAGACACATTATCAGTTTTCAAAGTCAAGGAAGTTTCAGCAACACAAATCTAACTGTCTTGTGCCTTTTGTATACACTACATTTATAGTATGAGTGTTTACATTTAAATGCAAATTGTTATTCTGAAAACAACTTTAGGAGAAACTTAGTTATGCTTTCTAGGTGGCTAGATAAAAGGACTATTCAAAAAAAAAAGTGAAAACCTCTCAGACTAAGCTCAGCTCAGTTGAAACAGAAAAGTGCTTCTGTTGTCAAACCTGAGTCTCTTAGCAGGTTGGTTCACAGTGTAAAGATGCCAGTTGTTTGTTTAGAAAACTGGCAGCAGGACTAAGTGACATAATTCTTAAAGCAAAGAATACTATCATTAACTCTTCTACAGGCAGGTAACTTTAAAATTTTTCTTTCTTGGGTTTACAACTGTAGTGATAGCTAGTGGAGCACAAATGTGGCTTTTTTTTTCTAGTGAGGAAAAATGTATTTATTTTACTTTTTTTTTTTTAATCTCAATATTTTACCAGCCTGAAAACATCTGTTTCTTGCCAGAAGTGCCAGAATGTGGATCCCTTGATGTAGAACACTTTTTCTGAACTAGCATGAAGGTAGCATACAGTTTACATGATGCCTGCAGAGGTCTAGCAACCAAAAGATTTTTTGCAGCTATTTATTCAGTATTGTTCTGTCAGCTTACCTCGTATTTATGTTTGTTTAAAGGTGAACTTGTTAAGGGATAAGGGGGAAGAGGGAGAATATATTTTTTAACACTTCAGGTTCTCTATATCTGTAGAGTCTTGTTTTTTACGCAGTTAGTCACAGGGTGGTTTGTCACGGAGCATGCATTTAAAAATACCGAGTAAAGAGTTGAAATTCAGCTTCAGTGTAACTTGCTCCATATTTTTATGTAAAGACGAAAGATTTCTTCCCCAGCAAAACACATCAAGGAAATGGATCTCTCTAATACAGAGGTCAGTCTCTCTGAGAGCTCTCAGTAAGGCTGGGGATCAGTGTAGAGAAAGACCAGGGATAAGGGATCAAGAAATGCCTGGCTTCTCCGTGTCTCAGAAGTCACACTTGGAAAGCACAATAGCCCTAAGTAATCTGCAGCTTCCATGCAGCCAGAGGCTGTCCCCCTAGTGGAAAACTGATGGAGGCATGGGAAACAGATGTTGATGAAGGGAGGAGAAGTGGAAAGAGAAAGGATGATAGCTCAGAGGTAAACATTGAGCAGATCTGAGCCAGAGGGTTGTCGCCATATCTGCTCTCTGGATGGGTATGAGTTGTCTCCATGAAGAGCACTGTCAGCAGGCTTTTGAGGGTTCCTGTCTGTGTAGATATGGACAAAAGTGAGCTAATCATGCTCCGAAGTGTAATTTCTGATGATATGACTATGTTCTTGGCTTTAAGCTCTCTAATACTTTCTATAACAAAGTGAAAATGCTCTTTATGACATATTGAGCATTGTCAGTGTTAAAATGCACACAGGAGAATTTGTGAAGAGGTCAGGGGAGCAAGGATGCAATGTTATTTTGTCTGCTTACACTGATTCTCCTGTCCTTTATATTCTTGCTAGGCACTTTACTACAGCCTTTTGTGTAATTTCTGTATATTTTTTTTAAGGACTGCTTTTTACCTACTATACAGTTACTAGTCTACTTTTTTGCTAAAAAGAAAATAATATCCCTGATATCTGTGACTTGTCTAGTAGTAGGACTGCGTTTCAAGCTTTAGTGGAAATTGGACAAGTTCTACAGAATCCTCAGATGGGCCTGAATCCCTAATGACAAGAGTTAAATTTATTTTGTATATATGTAAACAGTGGTATAAATCATAGCTCCCTACATGCATAAGAAGCTTCTTTAATTTGTAGGTTAGAACAAATCCAAAACAATTCTGCACCAGAAGTGGTCCACACCATACTCTGTGTCAGTTGATGGACTGGTGATGGAGTGCTCAAAGTCTTCACAGAGAGTAATTTTTATTAAGAAAATGGAACACAGTGTTGGTGAGCTCCTCTCATTGAGCAATTAGACACAGCTGGTGCTATGCAATTGAATTCTTCAACTTGAGAGAAAAAACATTGTCCGGTTTACATTGCAGACTGAAAGTTCTTTAGCAGACTAAAGGTAAATGAATGAAACACAGAATCACAGAATTGGTTAAGGTTGAAAGGGACCATGAATGGGGTCTTCTGGTCCAACCTCTGTGCTTAAGCAGGGTCTTAGACTACATTGCACAGGTTTGCCATAGTGGTTCTTGAGTATCTCCAGTGAAGGAAACTCCA